>NC_092414.1:51559459-52865959 GCF_040894005.1 Engystomops pustulosus | reverse complement strand
AAAACACTTTTTAAACGTTACAGCCGGCGCAGGCAGGTACGCGCTCGGCGCTTACCGTGCACGCGGCTACATAGGAAGTGAATGAGAGCCGCGTGCACGGTAAGCGACGAGCGCGTACCTGCCTGCGCCGGCTATAACGTTTAAAAAGTGTTTTATACCGCGGTTTAAAACACTAACTAAAATAAGCTCCTGCACCAGCTCACCCTGAGCTGGTGCCCGGTATTTTCATCGGAAACCTGCCACTACAAGTGGTAGGTTTCCTTTAATTTGTGATTTATACTCCCTTCTCTGTCACAGTTTTCATTGATACCAGCACCTGAGGACACCAATAAAGCAGAAAATAGTCCCAGGCAGTCCTGTCACTTTAAAATAGCTCTGTGCACAGAAAATCCTGGGCTGTCTGGGACTGCAGGAAGATACCTGGAGTCATCTCTGATGATGGCCTGAGTGCCCACAGAAAGGGCTCTGAGTGCCACCTCTGGCACCAGTGCCATAGGTTAGCCATCACTGACATAGAGGTTCAGTGATTTCACTTGTCTTCTTGTCTTTTTTCCTTTCTTTATTTCTGATTTTGCCTAAAATAAAAAATGATTTTATGAATCCATTCCTGACATTTGGGCAGGAAAGGTCTGATTAATTTTTTAGGTTGGGTCTGGAGCGGATATTCTAAGTGTCTGTGCCTCTGGGGTCAATTGGGCCAACAACAACTTTTAGTCCAACCCCTTTAATATCACTCTGAATTCTACAGTGTTGTTATGGTTGTCTCATAATATAGTGGTGTGTTGAGGGGTTTTATTAATACTGGGATAGGGAATTAATGTTGAGGTCTTTTCTTGGGCATAATAATAATAATAATTCTTATATAGCGCACCCAGATTACGCAGCACTACACAGAGCTTGCCAAATCTGGCCCCGCCCCCAATGGGACTCACAATCTAATCAACCTACCAGTATGGGCATAATTAAATTTACTAGTCTTATCTTTGGATTTAGGGATCTGATCTGGGGCTGGAACAAAATAGTAAGGGGTAATAAATGTAATACCTACTAATGCTTAATTTTTATGTTTCAATCTGTGAGCATGAGGACAGACTTGGTCACCTAGGGAGTCCCTGCTCATCTTTCATCTTAACGGATTTATCAAGAGTTCCTGCAGACGAGTGGCATGCCCTGACCAGCATTGGAAAAATATAAAATGTTAGGCCCCTTTCATACTTGCGTTTTTCATGCGCGTGTTCTGTGTGTGCTTTTGATGCACTGAACTTGCATTGCGCTCTGACCCATTGTAATCAATGGGTTTTTTCAGACTTGCATTTATTTTCACCCACGCATGCACATTATTTTTTTAACGTGCAATAAAATCTCAGCATGCTCTACTTTTGCAAGTCACGCGCATGATAACCGCATTGCACTCTGAGACACCTGCAAGTGCAATGCAAGTCCAATGTGTTTTTCACACAGCAATTGCCATAGAAAAGATAGACCTCAGCCCTGAGTTCTTTTCACGTGCATTATCTGCGCAGGAAAAACGTATTGAGAATGCATTAAAAACATCAATTAAACACTCGTAAAAAAACTGAGACATTGAACAAACTCTGACTGAAAACTGATTAAACTCTGATGAGAAATGTCCGTTTTTCTCTGACCAAACCCTGATCGCTCCCTGATCAGACTCTGACGTGATCTGCAATGCAATGCAGATTCGATGGCCCATTTACCTTCATGAGAGGCAAAAAAAAAGCGGCAATCAGCAATCTCCTCTCAATAAGGTTTTCGCCAAGATGGGAATAACCATGGACAAACTTGTCCTCCATATTTCATGAAAAATGTTATGGCCTGGATGGGGATTCTTGTTTAACTTTTAGCTAGAGAAAGCTCCTACTCATGCTGAACGTGCATTCAAAGGGTTACAGGAAGTGTTCATTGTGCAATCCATGTAGCTGTGACTTGTTGCCTTGCATTATAAATAAGTCCCAATGATTCTATGATTCTATTACTCATCTGCACTTGTGTTTATTTTGCAGTTATCAAGAAAGCAGGAATTTATGAGTGACACCAACCTTTCAGATCATGTAACAGCACCACAAAGTTCTTCTGTTCTCAAGCAAATGAGCTTTGCAAGTCGCTCTATGCCAACTATACCAGGTATCACCCAAATGATGGGCAACAATGCGTCATTTCCTGCAGATAGGACATTATTCACAATTTATTCAGCTCCTCCTGCTCCTTTAAATGCAACCTCTAGATTACATTGCATATTCATGCAGGCAAAGGATGGTCTAACGGAAATTATCAGAAGCCACTTTCCAGTCATTGACAAAAGCCACATTGACAGTCACATTGGGGACAGGTATCTTAGTTTTTTTCTTTGGTGTATAATTGAGATTTTTGGCAGGTCTATTTAGAGCCTATCTTGTGAAACATGTTCACTTTTTCCTGTCCCGGCAGGTGCAAATTTTGGCTTTTTTTAAGACTTTCTGTTGCAAATGTCTCAAATCCACATGGATAAAAGCCGTGGCTTGTATCACTCTAGTCACACTCCAGGGAGATGATGACATATGAGGCTGCAGTCACACGCGGTACCAACGCAAACTATTTCAAATGCATCACAAGAGTTGAGAAGAGGAGATTTACCAAATTACGTTTACAAAATGCATATGTTAACAAGACATTAACACATATGTTAACAATGTGTTAACATACACATCTATTAACATTTTGTTAACATATGTGTTACAATTGTGTCAGTGCATGCATTTTGTAAATCCCATGTGGATAGCAAAGCAAGTAGGCAAATCTGCATTTCTCAAATATTGTGATGCATTTGAAAATGTATGTGTTACTGCCACGTGTTACCTCACACTTAGAAGTAAACAATACATTTCAATAAAATGTGAATGCAAAAATGTATGAATTTAAAAAAAAACAGCCCAAACTTTCAATGCCCAACAGGTTTATGTGCAAAATTTTAAACATTTTAAAGCATGTGAAATAATTTCAATTTACATGTTAAAAAAGTAAATAAAAGCTGTGCCTCAGGTTACTCCATGTGGGAATGGGCACAGTTCATTGTCCATATAATAAAACAGTAATTTGCCTGGTTTGGTTACATCCAAGTTGTGTTCAAAGGTTTATAGACATCTGTTGACTTCTGATAAATGGAGAGCACACATTTTAGTTAGCTTGGGATTGGTCTTTGTAGGCTTTGGGGGGATACTGGTTTTCTTTATGGAGAGCATCATGAAGATATTGAGTTTAACCATGTGTTGGAAACAATAATGATTTCTTCTTTCTTTTACAGCATTTACTTTATCAGTTGCCAATGGCCCAACATATGAAGAACATAACCAGTCCCACAGAATGAGCCAACCAAATACAGGAACTCTGGAGTCAGACAAGAAGGGTCCAAAGAAAAGCAAAATGAATCAGTTCTTTAAGACAATGGTGAGTAATGATCAGATGAAATGAACAAATAAGAAGTAGTTAATACAGAAGTAAAGAAGTAATACACTCCCTACCCATACGGAGTTTGACTTTTTAAAAAACATAAAATTCCTCCTTTTTGCATGCAATTCATAAATTGTAAGTGTATGTTACATGTTGTTCTGTGAATGAAAATCCCTGTGGGAAAAAATAGTAGTAGTAAAAATGAATGGAGTTTCTGTGTCCCCTACATTTACATTGTGAAAAGCTTGGATTTTTTGATACCATGTATTTTCAGTTGTCACATCTACTGCTTTACCTGAAATAAACAGAGCATTCTGTCTTTTGAAGAGGGTTCATTGTGCTGTCACGTCATATGGATATGCCTCTCTTTTATTCTTGCGTTTGCATAATGTCTCCACACTGCACCCATGAAATTACCACGGTTACATTCATTGTCCCCTGGATAGTAACTATGGGATGATCTTGTTGTCTGCATCAAAGTTGCGTGAGCAAAGAAGGGCACGCTCTTGGAATTACCTGAAATAATAACTCCTATGTTTGTGTGATTGGATCCGTGTGATTTGTTTTGTGGGATGGGACCAGTGTGTGGTGTTCCTTGTGATTAAGTGTTTTCAGTGGGAAAATGAATTTACTGTAAAAGTGTAATATCTATTGTATGTTTGATTTTAAGTAGTGCTAATTGGCATTTAAACAAACTGCGGCTGGGCGTCAGCACTAACCTGCTGGTGTAGTTGGTATGCCACAATTTTGGCACCTTGATGATGCATGTAGCCAAGAGTAATTCAAACAGTTAACACCCACAATTGGACAGCTTTTTTAAATTCTGGTTCGGTCAAACTCCTTGTTAATGGCACATTCCCAGATCGTGTTGAATTTACCAGTGGGGTGCCACAGGTATCACTATTGGGCCCCTTCTTTTTTTTATCTAACTCATAGAGAGTTTACACAGTAGAGCTTTAATATTTACAAATGATAATTAGCTTTGTAATTATTACCAAGGCCGATAGTATAATATTACAGAGGGAATCTGAAGGATTGTGTAGGGAAATGGTGATGAGCTTTAAATGTAAGGTTATGCACTTGGGCTGTAGGAACAAAAAGTACAATTATGTTCTAAACAGTCAATTACGTAATAAAACTTCAGCAGAAAAAGAATTAGAGTAATGGTGGATGGTAAAGTTAAATTTAGTGTCCAGAGTCAGGCAACTGGTAATAAGCCAAATACATTTATGGGATGTATAAAGAGAGGAATAGATTCTCAAGATAAAGACATAGTTTTACCCTTATACAAATCACGCAGACCACACATGGAATATTGTGTACAATTTTCGGCAACCGTGTATAAAAAGGACATACTGTATAAGAAGTGCCCAGGAAAGAACAAGTTAGGTTCTGTAGGTTTGTTCTTAAGTTGAATTTGTATGTAAGTCAAAACAGGTATATTTTAAAATTTAAAAATTGGATTTAAAAGGTTTTGGGTTGTTGTGGTTGACACTTAAGTGTATGTTTCTATATCAAGATAACTATATATTTTATACTATTTACTTATAAAGAAGGTGATACTAGAAGATTGTGTGTACAATTTTGGACACCAGTTTATAAAAGAACATAATACAATAATACAATGACAGATTACAAAACTTTGAGTTATTTATCTTAGAAAATAAGTCCTCATTACAATGTATAAATATCTGAATGGACAGTATAAACATATGATTGACAGTGCAGGGATCTCAAGGATTGAGTGAGCCTATGGAACTCTCTGCCGCAGGAGGTTATGGAGGATTCAATGTACATGTTCTAGAAGGATGACTTTCTGGAGAGAAAAAATATAACTGGTTATGGGAATAAAACATTCGTTTCATATTATAGGTTGGACCTTATGGACTACTGTGATACTACAAATGTGCTTGAGATAACCATTTTGTAATAATACTAATAATATCAGCAATATTGAGGCCTACAACCATTTTTAGAAGCTTTGTCCTTTCAGCTGTGGACAATTTTTCTAGCTCCATGTGATACATTTACAAGTATCTCCAGTGCTCATTTGTGCCCCAAAAAGCTGAAGTAATATTTGTTCCCAACAGGACAATAACATTTGTACACTGTATAGATGTCTATAAACACAAAATATCCCTAAAAGAACAAGATCCAGGGATAAGATGCACTAAGTGACTTTACAGGCAACACGCAGAATGGTAAAATGTTCTCTAGGGCAGATCCATAATAAAAGTTGTGTACGATATTACACCCGTTAAGGACGGGAAGCCTGCAGCTATAGCCATGGATGTTATCTAACAAATGCTGCCTTATCCTTTAACACTTTTAGAAGATCTGTTAAATGTGAATCTAAGGACTAATAAACCACCCTGCTCTCATATAGAACAACAATGAACAAGTCTAGAGATAAGTGGCTGTATTAACCATTTGATTCTCATCTCCTGAGAGTATTCTTTATACTAGTTAAAACCCTTTTCAAGCGTAAAGAAATGAAGGTGTAAGTGTATGGAATGACCACTAGATGTCAGTGTGATACCACATACAGAATATTCCCTGGCGCTGGTAATATACACAGTACAAGAAGCTTCCAAACTCCTGCATCACAAAAAAATTGTCATTCTATAAATGAAACCCTTTGGGAGCCTATTTGGCTCCCAAAGGGTTTCATTTATAGAATGACAATTTTATATCAACTTAATACAGGTTATACCACAATTGAATGTGTAATAACTGTATATTTGGGAGGGTTATTCGCCCATAATAAATATAGGGAGGATTTGCTGTTTGTGTAGGCCAAAGGTGAAGAAAACAGGCCATGCTAAAAAAACAGTGGCTGAGATATGATAAATGTTAGTAAGTAACTAATTTGGGTAGTAAGACTATCAGTTTAAAAAACAGAATATTTTCAAGTTTGAAAATAGCTAATTTTTTCATAAATAAATGCTAAATATATCAACCAATATTTTCCACTAACTTGTACAGTGTCCCGGAAAAACAAACTCTTAAGCACTTAAGTAAGTTAAAGCCCTTTATATATTTATAACCGAAAAAAAGTGACATATGCCTGTTTTGAAATGAGTGTGGTCACTAAGGGGTTAAAATCTGGAAGTCTTCTAGAAATGTTCTGTTGACAGGTGCAATGGTAGGATCTCTTGTAAACTGACACTGCCATTACAGTGTCCCTACTTAGATCCATAGAATTACATTTTTGGGGAGATTTATCATACATGTCTGAGTTCAGAACTGCTGTAGTTGCTCATTGCAACCAGTCAGAGCTCAGCTTTCATTTTCCAATAGCTGTTTATCAATAGCTGTTCTCTGATTGGTTTCGGAATGACGTGATTGATGTATGTGTCAGCCCTTCAGATACACTGGGTGCCATCATTAATGGGTTTGGGTAGAAGTCAGGCCTTCATGATGAGACCTTGAAATACAGATTTTCTGCCCTCCTCTTATACCCCATGAAGTAGTCATTAACAGTTTTCTGCTGCTTGCCCAATCCTAAAGTGAGACCCTATTTTGGTTTCTTTTGCTGAAATAATTGCTCTTACATGATGGCGAGAAATTTGTCTAAATAAACCTTTAAAACCTCCTCAGCCGCTGATTGTGAGCCTTAGTGTTGCCAAGAAAGAGTATTGGTTACTATACTTTTCCAATGCCACTCTCCATTTTGCTCAATTGCAGAGGGTCGACCTGATATTTGGAATTTTTTTCCTTTATCCTTAATTTCTGATATTTCTGCTATTCACTGATGCAAAAATAAAATTCTCTGCTATTCACTGACCCTGTTCCTGACCACAATTCTGCTATATGTATTAAAAAGGGCCGAAATAGTTTGTTCATGCTTATTTATATACTATTTTTTGTCACAAGAGTCTTTGTTTGGTCCCTTAATAACCAAAATACTAACATTTTTGTTTTTTATGAACATTTCCAATTTACCGTAATTGTTTCTTTCTATTCCTTAAAATGTATTTTACTATTAGTTTGTCATCTTATTATTTTTTAAATAAGATTTACAGTATAATTACAGTTACAGTATAATAATCTTTTTTATTGCAGCGCTCATCTAAGGTCACTGATGATGGAAGGCAGACCACCGACCAGCAAAGTGAAACACTTCCCATTAACCTGTGACCATAGTCTTCAAGATCACAATAACCTCTAAGTGGGAATCCAGTTTATCCTATAAAAAGTGAAGAAAAAAATAAAAAGCTTAAAATCAGAAAATAAAGACAGATAAAGAATGTGTTTCGGTATAAAGATGATAAAATTATCCTAATAGTAATTCTACACTGTATCGTCATTATATCCTAGATATCATGGGAAATGGTCTGAAAATAAGCGTCCAAGGGTAAAGCATAGAGCAGAAATTACAACTTACTGAGCCTAAGTAAACGTGGTTTGGTAAAGGTTCTGTGTCTGCATCCTAAAGAGCACAAAATGACCTAAAGGGCTCAGTAGCATAGCAAAAGTCACTGTTCAGATCTTTGTAAAATAAATGTAAAGCGAACCTGTCACCTGGAAGTTCATTTCTATCTGGTGATAGGTTCCAATAGCCTTTGCTGCAGCAACCAGTGTCTGACCCACTTGGATGCATTCCCTCTATTCCTCACTTATCCATCTCCCTCTGCACCTCCCCCCCCCCCCCCCCCAGGGAGGCAGGTAATATGAAATAAAGTTTTATAAAGTATTGAAATGATTCAGAATGCTGACAAAGTAATTTTTTAAAAATGGCGTAGCATAGGCTATTAGAACCAGTCACCATCTAAACATGGCATATCTGGTGACAGGCTCACTTTAAGTGAAAATCCTTTTAATGAAAATAAAAAGTAAGCAAACTTTTTTCTGTTATATCTAATGTGGATTTTCTATGTGATGTGAATTTTTTTTTTGACAAGAACTGCTTTGATAGACATTTTATATTTTTTCTATAATATTGTATTTACATTTTTTATTGTTTTTACATAGTCCGAATATTTGGGGAGAGAAAGTATACCTGCTCTTTTATCAATAAAGGTCAATGCATTTAGCATCTATCTGTCTCATGCTGTGTTTATTTTTATGAAAACATAACTCTGTTTTTCTTAAAATAGCTTTACACCAGGAATTGTGCACCCCTCTTCTGTCACTACTGCGGGGGATACCTGCTGCATTAGCTATAGCCTGGGCCATTTCCTGATGCAGCTTACAGCACAATTCTATGCCAGGCATTATTTCATTTAAATGATTTTAATTTACATTCTTTGTTACACATTATGTGTATAATTATGTTAGTATAATTTTGTGTTTAATGGCAATTTAAAAAAAAAAATTTATGTCTAAAATAAATGATCCAATATCCCTCCACTCTAGAATCACTGTGGGGAAAGGTTGACTACTTGTTTTCATACCTTTAGGAGAATTTTATTGAGTTTGACCTCTTATGCTTTTCTCAGGTCAGCATAATTCCTCCCGATCTAGGCCATCCTGATGAGAAAAATCTAGGGACAATTCATCATCTTTATGGTTTAATTTTGGCATGCTTAAATGTTAGTACCTCACACTGACGCTCCATTCCAGTACTGCTGAAGAGCAGAGCTGACAGAGGGTAGTACTGAAGTAGTACCTTTGATGTACTTCAGAGGCCACCGGAGACGTCAAGTACTATGCTGGACCAGAGCAGGGGAGGGGGGGGGGGGTTAATTATCAGCTCTTATTTGCCTTTATGACACCTTGGGCCAGTACTAAAAAAGTTGCAATCCTGGACAGTCCTTTTAATTTATGTTCCAGGTACATGTCTGGATGGTAGCTGCTGAAGGTAGTTTATGATGATGTAGTTGAGTCAAGCCTAGAGGGGTCAGTTTAATGTAAATTTTTTCAGCGTAAAAGCTAAATCTCCCACAATGTGGAAGGACAGTCTGAGTAGATAACAGGTAGAAACATCCTCACGATAGGTTCCCTTTAAACAATGACATTCTACAGGACCTTTCCTTCCAGTTTATGAGTTTGAGACTCTTTGCTGCCTCTGGCATCTGTAGATCTGTCCCTGTATTCCAGTTTGAAATCTGCTAAAAGAGGAAAAGTCCTTTGTAAAAGGTAACACAAAGTTAACAGAGGGGTTCTGGTAGCCTACCATCACTCTAACTGTGGCTTTATCAACGACTTTTTGTTATTACAAATATTAATATTTGTGATATGTAACCAATCATTATTAACATGCAGAAAACAAGTCCTCACAATCTTCTACTAAAATACTGTAAAAATATCAATGGAGACGGTGGATTATGACTAATTTGCAAAACTATGCAAGGATAAATAATCATAAATATTTATTACGCAGTGAGATTGTCTTTGTTATTGATCACCCTTATGCTTTTTCATGTTCTATAAATTGCCCTAGTTGAAAGAAAGGAAGAAAACACTAGGGGGAGATATTTACCCAACTTTACAATCTTGGATCATTGTGAAATGAGACCTTTCTTCTCGGCTTAGATTGTTAATAAATTGTATACATAAGAATACTGGAAGTTTCTTTTCACATTTCTTCTCCTTATGATTAACTGTTTGTTGACAATATTAAGGCGGATCTGTACTTTTCACCACTGATGGCCATATCACTTTGTATACAAAGAGATTTGGTAATTTAATAACTTTTGTTGTACTTTTTGTTGCTCTGGGGAACTGCAGTGCTGCTCCTATTAAAGGGAATCAAATTTCTGTTCTAGTTCGCCTGTCACCATGGCTATTCACTGGACAGAGCCATCTGCTCACGGCACAAGGTCTGGCTCCCACAGTTCAGGCCTCCAACAGTTGGGCACTGATGATCTCTTCTGCAGTAAGGTACTAAACACATCAATACTAAAAATGGATAAGTACTTTTAAAGTTCCATTTGTAAAATCTCATACACTGCTGGTGGTTACTGTGTACTGAATCCAGAAGAGCAATTTTGGCTTATTTGTTATGTGAATGATCTATAAGTCCAAATGAGAACCTTTGGATTACTAGTGGTGATCATGCTGAGGGACCACCCTTCATCTATACAAGATCTGTGCATAGCCCTGTCTAGATATCATTAATAACACCTAACAATCAATGGGGTATATTTACTTAGGGTCCGAACACCGCATATTGTCACGACTTTTTTCCGTTTTGCCCTGAAATGACCCAGGTTTTTGGTGCACACGATCGGATTGTGGTGCATCGGCGCCGGCTTGCATGCGATACAAATCAGGGGGGGTGGACGTTGGACAAACCGCAGAATTTAAAAAACAAATTGTGTCACAAGATCTGCACTCACATGCACCGGGAAGAAGAAGGTGAACTCCGGCGGACCTCAGCGGGGGAAGCAACACATGCAGGAAATTGGACTCACGATCTTAGTGAATCGCAGCAGCTCCGAATCCTTGTCGGACATTCCGGATCGGCGGCGTCAACGGGACGGGTAAGTAAATTAAGTTTATAGACTTCTCTAATCACCTCCCCTTTTGGACCTTTTATTACTATAGTATATAAGGCTGGAAAAAGGCACAAGTCCATCAAGTCCAACCTTTAAGAATTAAATAAGTGTTTTATCCCCATAACCTGTGATATTTTTTCTCTCCAGAAAGTCATCCAGGCCTCTCTTGAACATGTACATAGAGTCCGCCATAACAACCTCCTGCGGCAGAGAGTTCCACAGTCTCACTGCTCTTACAGTAAAGAACCTTTGTCTATGTTGATGGTAAAATCACCTCTCCTCTAGGCGTAGAGGATGCCCCCTTGTCCTGGTCACAGGCCTAGGTATAAAAAGATCTTTGGAGAGATCCTTGTACTGTCCGTTCAGGTATTTGTACATTGTAATGAGGTCTCCCCTCAGTCGTCTTTTTTCTAAACTGAATAATCCCAAATTTTGTAATCTGTCATTGTATTCTAATCCCCCCATTCCCCTAATAATCCTGGTTGCTGGTTAATGAGGTCTACAAATACCAGGCAGCAACAGAGATGACTGATGTCCATTGTACTTTATTAGTCACAGCCAATTTATTTTCACTTTCTCTTCTACTATTTGGCTGCTATTGTAACAAGTAGTTGGGTGTTACCTCATGGCTCACAGCACGTTAGCAAGACATCATTATTACTTTTGGGAGATGCGAGTTTTGAGGTCTAGAACGTTACAGCTTTACCACTGCTGGGACAGAGGCCGCACATTAAAGGACCATCTTAAAAAAAAAGTCTTGGACTGATATCTATAGAATGATTTTTTTTTAACTCTTGAATAACCTGTGCAGTACATAGCATGATATACAACTGTATTAGATTGGCTGCAGCTGCCAATAGAAGCGCCAACAGTAAGAAAGAATAGTACCAACAGAGGTTCTGGGTACTGAATACATAGCTACTGTTTATGAGTTTACTATCTGTTTTTATGACGCCTCATGTATATTGGATTTCTCCTAAAAAATTTTTAGAATGACAAAACTGTGTGATATTTAGAAACTTCACAATATTACAAGGAATTCTGTACAAGCCGGCAATATATAGCTGTCAACTTATATAGGTTCTCGGTACTAAAATCTTAAAGGGAACCTGTCAGCAGAAATTGACCTAACAAACCTCTACCAGTATGGTTGTCAAGCAGCTTCCAGATCATGTTTCTTTCGTGGCCCAGGGTAATTGCATCATCCAGAAAATCAACATCCAGAAAATTAGTCTTTTAATGTCAAGGAGGCGGAGAGATCAGAGCTTAAGTCAACCTCTCCCCACCTCAGATGCTCTGTGTGATGCCCTTGTGTTCATGGACATTGTTAACTGAATCTCCCACAGTCTGGTGCATAAATCACAGCAGAAAGGACCTTCTGCTGGGTGCAAGAGAGAGGAGGGGTGAGCACTCCTCACCCCTCTCTTCTTCATTGAATGCCAAGCGGCTGCCGTTTGCATCTCTAGTTCAGCATCTAAATACCCTAGCCTAAGTTTAATAGCTAGAGTTGGCACCCCTCCTCCAGAACAAAGCACTTTGGACACATGCTTAAACAGACCCACACTCTACATCAACCATACCACTATGAACAGGGACTGATGACTGGGGGTTATGACAAGTATGGAGGTCCCCTGTCCCCCACTTGAATGGAATGGATGTCATGTAAGTGAAGGATCACTAATAGAGATGTAGATGACAGCATTCCACCATCTTTGTCTTTCCCATAAACTATGACTTAAAAAGGAGAACACATTTGTGGCCACTATTTAAACAAGGATCAAGCAGGGATGGGGGGGTTCCTAGTAGTTGGACCCTAATTGTTCAGATATTTTATCACCTATTGGTTGTCGGCCAACACCTTTAAGAAGTTTAAATATACTTTGTATCCAGACTGATAAGATGTATAATGTGAAAGTAATGTGGACTTCAAAAGAACACGCAATGATCGTTACAATTTCTTTCACCTTTTTGTTTATTAAAATTGATGCAGACACATAATTCATTGTTGTACAAAAAAACATAGAAAAAGACTCCAATAAAAAAAAAAATCAACCAACAACATGCACTTTCCTAAATTGTTCATGTAGTGGTGACCTTACACTGATGGGATATTTCCAGATGCATTCTTCTCTATTTTTAGTGATTGCTTGTATAATCTCAGAAATAAGGGCCGGATTGAGGCGACGACATACACATCTTATGCTGGTAGTGTGTCACGTGTTATTGTCATGGAATTCAGCTCGAGCTGCAAGGTCACACTTCTGGGAGCTGGTGCAATGAGTCATGTCTTCTCCAGTACTAAACATCAATTTTATATATTTTTACTGTAAATACGTACACATTGCCACTGGCATAAACCATCTGAAACTGCTCATCAAAGCCAGCATTGCGTTATGCTCAAGGTTTACCCAAAACAAGACCAAAGTTCCAGGGAGCGTGCTGCAGATGACATGTGGTATCAGAGAGTACAGGGCTGTCAGGGAGAGAGGTGGACGGCTCAGGCTGGATGGAAGATGCCACCCTGTCACAATACACAAGCTGAATGACCGCAATCTACAGAAAGATTTTATGATTTTTAGTAAATTATTTGGAATTTTATTCACTATTTTTTAATCCCGATAGAAACTTTCCTCTTTGCGTTATGACTTTTTGCATTTATGTCCTCAAAGACCAAATAAATGAACTGTAACATAATAAGTAATGACTAAAATAGCTTCTCATTTTACAACCTCTTACCTTCAGTGGTAGATTTTCAGATATGGATATTTCCTATTTTAAATGAGAGCTTAGAGGCTGGTCCCACAATTGTACAACATCCACGTACACTTTATCTGTACCCCATTGTCTCTTCATGTACATATGCATTTTTATATTCCAGCTTCTATAATGTTTGTATTATTTTCCTCATATCCTTCTAAACATGGGGTGGTTGAGAATATCCCACTAGTCTTGTAGCTACTTGTGTCTTAGTAGTTATTACATACGGATCTCAATGTAATCAGTCTTTGATCGACACCTTAGGAATTGCTGTAAGTTTCCCTAGAGGTTTCACTATGTCTTTGCCGGCTTACATCATACATACATTATTCTCTAAATTTCTCTCTAAACATAAATTTCTAGTACTAAACTTTATTAAACAAGACAATTGAGAACAATTTAATTCATGCTCCCTGAAACATATAAGTGTGTTTTAGCTTTTTGTCTTGGACTATAAAAGCAAAAAAGGATTATATATCAGGTTGCATTTTATAATAGTGACACCCAACTAGTTAAGTTTTTAATAAACACTTTGGGTCTCATTTAATTCCATTTTTTTTTCACAAAAAAGTTACTTATTGAAAGTCCCGTTGTACATTAGCTGCACATTTTGGGCAATTTTCAAATGTTAAACCCTTTCTGACCAGCCTTCAAAGTCTTTAAAGACCAGGGAATTTTTAGCAAACTTGTTAGTAAGGCCGGTTCCACACTTGCGAGTGTGATGCGATGAACTTGCATAACACCCGCAACGCATGCTGCTCGGATCGCACGGCCCGAATGCTGCACACCGGGAGTGAACTGACATTCTGAGTTCACTCCCCGTGAGCAGAACATGTTGCGAGTGTAGAACGGGCCTAATAGTTTGTTTTTGCGTACAATAGCTAATTTTTTCAGTGTTTGTTTCATGACTGGAAAAATATTAAAAAATGGTAAGAGACCTTCTTTCATTTTTAATTTTTTGGGGGGGATTTATATTACAAACACTGGAGAATTTTTTTTTAATGTATAGTACAGCACATATTTTTCTGTTTCCAAATTAACTCAAAAGAAACATAAATGAATGCAAAAGGGTGTGTCAGTCATTATAATATATAATATTTATAATCTAGGGCAAAAAGTTTGACTATGGGAATGGATTTTACAGTGTAGCAGAGGATTTTTTATATTTTTATTGGCAAATATGTTTATTTTTAAATACTTATTAATATTTTGTGTATCTATGATTTTTTTTTGTTAATTTTACATTTTTGTTTTCCATTTACAAGTATTCACCCGTAACTTGTGCATCTATAAGAGCCTCAGAAAGGGAAATGATACACTGTGGGGCTGATGTCTAATCAGAGCTGTACTGGGTCTGATAAAATCCAGCAGCTCTGATTAACCCTTTACCCAATGATCACATGACTGCCAGATTTCTGCCAGCGCTGGCTCCTGCATTCACTGCATAGGGCTAGTTCATAACCAGTATAAATAATTCTGCATCACTTTGGCTCCTCACGTTTTCTATCAATAAAAACCCAAAAGGGACGAGTTGTTTCATAGTAGACTAGATGTTTGTGGTCAATCAAATTCATTGCCTGAAATGTTCAATGAGGGCGCCCCTAACCAGAATCTCCCGGTAGATATCATATAACAGCGCTCATTTTCCTTATAGAGACAGACATGTTGTGACTGTATTTGTTTCCATCACATTGTCCGATTTAACATGAGACCGAAGGGGAATGCAGTAAGAGTGTCTGGCCACCAAAATTTTCCCAGAAGCTGTCACAAATAAATCATTAACAATTTTGTTGCACTTTTCTAATTTAACCAAACATCTAGTCGGTCGATTATTCATCTATTTACTATAATCTCCCACTGCTAAAACCTAGGGAAACAAACAGCGGAGCTGTATACAGTACAGCACTTCTCAGGTTATCTGCCATATTTTACTACAAACATGGGTTAGAGTTCACTCGCGGCACATGGGAAAAGTCTGTGTTGGGCATTGATGTTCCCCAGCGCCAGTACTGACAATGTAACAGCTGTAGAATATGGGCTTGTTGTCAATAATAACTCTACCAAGTGGCCTATACGTATATGACCTATTCATGTGATTACTCTAAATTGACTTTGTGATGTGGACTGTTTTTCCTTTTTTACAAAACTCAGCCAAATGATCTTACTCAAAATCTAGACCTTCGACACCATGACTGCAGGATATTTCCATTACATGTTTCTTATAAACTAGTTCAAAAGTGCAAAATTACTTGAATGCATCAACTAAAGAAAATGTCTGTATATCATTGTGATATAATTTTGTTCCAATGATCAATTTTACATAGTAATGAACATACCCAATATTTACATCCATACAGTTTACCACAACATTCTTAAAAAAACAGTAAAAAATTATGAAGAAAATTGCAAGATACTGCTCCTGACAGCATGACTATGGCATCTACAGTGTATTTTCTTAGGAATTTGGTTTTACTATATTGCAGATCCAAATTAAGAACTTCCTGCTGAGTTTGGTTTTTTCCACGACGAAAAATGTAGTTCATATTTATCTATATCTGAGAATCTAAACAATAACCAGAGCTGATTGCAGTTCCATGTTACAGAATGTACATTATAGAATGAGATGAAGAACTTCATTAGTGTAGATTATACCATTCTGTAACATGGTTGAAAATTATTTACATAAAATGTGTGTGTGGGGGGGGGGGGGGGGGCATTAAATAAAAGTTACATTTGAAATTCGGCAATACTTTCAGCAAAATTTTTGAAATGCTGTAACCTGCTTCATTTTTTTTGACATTAGACATCTTACCTTCCTCAAATGTATTATGTGAATCTAGATGTTGATAACAGATGGATTCAAAAGTCGTAAATTCAGGTGCAAATCCATCTTAGGGCCCTTTCACACTTGTGTTTTTTATGCAAGTGTTCTGTTTTTGATGTGAAGAACTCACGTGCAAACTGCATTCACATATTGTATTATGTATTTTAAGTCGCGGCTGCAATGTGTCCGACAAGACAGAAAAATGTACTCCTAAAGGGGCGAGTTACAATTCTGTCTGACGTGCGCCATAATTCTGTCTGCACCACAAAAACAAATGGTGCACAGTTCCCGAGCAGTGAAATGGGGCGCCAGATTAATGAAGAACGTGCACCGCAATTCATGAATCAGGTGCACACTGCACAGAAAAACTGCACATACTGAAATTTGTACTGTTTTTGATAGATGTGGTCCATTGTCTTCAAGGGTTGTCTTCATTTTTTTTTTTTTTTTACTCAAAAACACACATTAAAATCTCAGCATGAAAAACATACATACAAACCTATGAAGACGCATCAAAATTGCTCAATTGCCATAGAAAATAGCACAGATTTACCAAAATTGCAGCCAGAAACTTCAGTTTTTCATACATTGCACTGCGACGTGATCTGCAACACAAGTGTGAAAGAGGGGTTAGCGGGACAAGACATGTGAGAGAGAAGGAAAATTGCAATATAAGTGACTTTTATAAGGATGTCTAAAATCCTTAAATAAATCTTCATACAAAATATAGTAAAATTGCTCCAAAGACGAATAAATGGCACAAGACACCTGCACAATGATAAATCTCATTGGCCATACACTGCGCTGGCTCCGGCTTTCATTTTACCAGTTCTCATGAATATTTTAAAGGGCAGTTGTGATTGGTTGCCATGGGCAACTAGAAATATTCTGCCTTTCACATGAAAAGAAAGAAGGATTAATATAAAATAATAATATATAATAAAATACTAATATTAATAATATAGGAAATATGAAATTACTCATACAATTACCCATAGCTCCAGGCACTGTAACAGTAGTAATTTTCTTATATTTGGTATCCATGGTCTTCTAAAATTAACTTTTCAGAGATCCCCTCTGTGCTACGCTAAGATAAGATAATCCTTTATTAGTCCCACAGTGGGGAAATTCACAGCGTTACAGCAGCAGAGAGGGTACAGAGAGTGAAGTACAAACTATGACAACAATAATATTAGGGATAAATGAACAAAAAGAAAAGGGGGATAAAAAGACAAAAAAGAGACAAGCAATGATCGGCAGTTTGATGTTCAGTCTGTGGATGGGACTTGCAGGGACTGGTTAGGTGGGGGGCGCAGGTTACTTCTGTTTGGGCCTTGTTTGTTGAACAGCCTGATGGCAGCGAGGAGGAATGACTTACGATAACGCTCCCTCTCACACTTGGGGTGAAGCAGACGGTCACTGAATGTGCAAGGGCAAGTCCCTCTACCACTTTGTTCTGAAACTTCCTTGATATAGTGAAATTTCATCAGGCTGAGGGAGGTAGAGACAATGTAATAGCCTGTGTAAAAGCTCTGGTAACAACCCCAAGAGCCCTTCTGGCCTGGTGTATTAGCATAATTTTAGTTTAGTATTAATTTAGCTCAATAGCTCAAGCTGTGACACACACTAGAACATCAGCCGAACATCGATGGACAGAAGAGGATTTCCGGGGGGGGGGGGGGGGGGTGCATTGGAAGGCGAGTACACTTTTCTTTTTCTTATAGGCTGGGCAGGGGCTGTATATTGGGTGAGGGGGTGTATACTGGGGGCTGTATACTAAGGACAGAGGGTTGCAGGCTGTATACTAGGGGATGGGGGCTGCAGGATGTATACCAGGGGACAGGGAGCTGCTGGCTGTATACTAGGGACAGGGGCTGCATATTATATTTTCGCGGGGCAGGGGCTGCAGGCTGTATACTTGGGGGCAGAGGCTGCAGATCATATACTCGGGGGGCAGCGGCTGCAGGCTGTAAACTGGCGGGCATGCACTGGCTGGCTGTATACTGGGTGAAGGCTGGGACAAATGCATTTCCTACCCTTGGCTTATACTCGAGTCAATAGTTTTTTACTTTTTATGTCTTAAAATTAGGTACCTCGGCTTATACTCGGATTGGCTTATACTCGCGTATATATGGTAATTCCGATGGTAATTAAACATGCACTACAGTGAGTTGGTAAAAATGTTGTCTACCAAATGTATGCTCCTCATTAACTGTGGATTACCATCAAAACTTGTAAACATTTCCTTTAATTTGATGGTAAAAATTTAACCCTATTCTTAATTAGTCTGTGAATGGCATCAATGAGGCTGTTTATAGCAGTAACATGGTGCCCATGTATAATGGAAGCCGATTACAGTACTACAGGTATTAACATTAAAGATGGACCTCATTCACTTTTGGGGGGCTCCATTGACATTTGTCCAGGAGTGTTACCTCCTTCCATTTATTTGGCCATTCTTGTAAAGCTTATCATTAAAGACTGAAAAGTATATTAAACATCTTATAGATGTCTGGTTATTATATAACACGAGCCAACCAACAATTCAGGAGAAATGGTGTGGAGGTAGCTATTCTGAAGGGTGGTCTGATAAAGGGACGGCTGAGAGCATTTTTATTGAACCGTTACACGTAGATTTAGAATGGAAATCAACATAAGAAATTGTTAATATTTTAAAACATATTTTGATCCTGTAAATAAACTTACAATGATGTAATAATGATGCATAATATGGCACATTAGAGTCTACAGACTGCGCCATTGTGGTGACTTCATAGGGACATGTTAAAGGAGACAAACACATATGTGTCTTTCCCCAATATCACTCCATCTGGTCAAGTCTTTTGTCTCAAACTTTTCTAATAACAGCAGGTGTTTGAGGGAGGACAAGGAGACATCAATGTCAAAAGCCATCTCCAGCATCTCCAGCCACTAAGGCATCTACTTATCATATGCTTCAAGCAACATGTGTGCTACAAACAAGACAAGCAAGAGAATCAAAGGCAGGGTGGACAGTACAAGGCAATACATAAACACCAGCACACTTATCTTGTTATAACAAAGGCAACCAAAACAACTACTAAAGCTACAACATGTCGCTGCCTATTGTAGAGCCTACAGTATTGTCATCTGTATATATATATATATATATATATATATATATATATATATATATATTTATTGGATCTGTCTTTATATTATTTTTATTTGGATATTTTGGATGTCTGGCACAACTCAACTCAAATCATGAAATACTGATGTCTATTAAAATATTGTATAAAGCATTAAAGCCACATCAATTAGTCAGGCTACAACGGTGAGAAAGGTGCCTGGCAGATATTTGTACCATGACTTATGTATAAAGGTTTAGTAGGATGTGATAAAATGCATCAAGCGCAGTACCTATCTCAGTGGGCATCTGTCTCTCATCTCTTACAGAAATATTGTTTTCATATCTATGTCATATAATAAGCAGTTCATACACTTCAAACAGTTTATATTTACATGTTTTTTTTCAGAATTGTATTCTCTGTATAACCAGTATCTGAGGCAGTGGAATCACCCTCAAGCTCTGCTGGTCCATACACCTGCATAGTTTAGAATGATGGTGTAAGTAGCTGTCAGTTCAGTTGTAGGCTCCAGTAACAAGTCTATTCTCTCATAAAGTGCATGGACTAGTGCATAGCATCAGCTAGTGGGGCACATTTACTGTATTAATGTGTGGCACAAGGTCACTTTCCCGACACATGATTTCACCCTATCACAGTTTTACCCGTGATTTGCTATTGTGGAATATGGCTAAAATGTATTTGGCGCTGCGCAAAAAGAAAAAATGGGCTTCTGAAATGACCCTCCACATTCAAGAAGGGGTTTAGAAGTTGGAAGACTTGCTGCTTTTTAATCTAATTATGCAGAAAAAAATTGCGGCAAAAAAGTGTTGGGAAACAAGTAGTGCAGGAAAAGTGTTGGGATTCAAAAACGAGTGTATGTAAATCTGTCGGAACATGCGTAAAAGAAAAGACCCGACAAAAAACAGATGCAAAGCCATTAATAAATGTGTCCCAGTGTGAACTTGTACAAATAAAGCTCTTAAAATTTTTAGAATTTAAAAAAAATGCAGATCTGGACAAAAACTGTAGCTTTTGTTTGTGCAAACAGTGTATACAGGAAGCTAAATGTTATGAAGGGTAAAGATGATTTTGATGCTTATCTTTTTTATTTGCTCATTAAACGTGGAGCAAAATCCAAAGCCCATAAAGAGAAGTAAATGTCCTGCAGTAAGTTACTCTGCTGAATGCTTCTCATTTCATAGATGGCTTGTGTGACATTGATGAAACCACTGCTCAGGTTTGTCATGGTGCATGCAGGTGTGGCATTCAATGTATCAAGTGCTAAGCAGTGGTTGTTTCATAAGAGAAAGCCTTTGTCCCATATGTTTTGCAATCCAGACTTCTTTTGTATATATCTATAAAGTTTTACTGGTTAAGTCATGAAGATAGCAGTGCATTTAGTTCTTTTTTTTTTTTGCAGTATTGCTATCATTCAGACAGATACCAATTCTGTATGTCAGGACATTTACCTGTTTTAGCTTTACTATGAAATATAGTAATATTTTGTGAGAGAAGAAGGAAAAAAATCTTCCATTCATTTAAAAGATAAACACTCATAAATTTCAAATGGGCTTATAGGCTGCCAGCATTCCAAAAAGGGATATCACTTCATCTCCAGCCAGTCAGTGAAAGCTGGGCGGAGCATCTTCAGAAAGCAGGCTCCTGACAGGTGTATAAGTAGTGCTGAGGAAGGGCACAGGTGATACACCTGTTACAAGACAGTAGCAAGCACAGGTGCATTTAGCTCCTTAGTCTTCTAACTTTCTACCATGAGTGCTTTTGATCACCAGACACATTCTCCCCCACGCTGTGGGCCACAGTTTCCAAATATTGGACAAGAACCTCCAGAGATGAATATCTACTGTGATAGCATCTTCCACCCACAGACAATGCCTAGTCCTCAGCGACCTTCAAACTTTGAGACTGGAGATTACAGCACAACACCGAATCCTTACTTGTGGCTGAATGGACCATCCATCACACCACCTCCATACCTTCCAGGATCTAACACCAGCCCCTTCATGCCTCAGTCATATGGGATGCAAAGGCAGCTCTTGCCTAACATGCATGGCTTAGGAGGTTCTGAATTGGGTTGGCTTCCAATTCCATCTCAAGAAGAACTCATGAAGCTGGTAAGACCTCCTTACTCCTATTCTGCACTGATAGCCATGGCAATTCATGGGGCTCCAGACAAAAGACTCACACTCAGCCAGATATACCAATATGTTGCTGACAACTTTCCATTCTACAACAAGAGCAAGGCTGGATGGCAAAATTCAATTCGGCACAACCTGTCTCTCAATGATTGCTTCAAAAAAGTTCCACGGGACGAAGATGATCCAGGTAAATGAGATTTTCTTTCATTTTTTTTCTTACCCTTAGAGAAAAAGCATTGTGTATCTTTACTTAAGAAAATGAGATATGTTCTATGATAGGAAGTTACCGCTGCTTACATCTCATTCATCAAAATGCAAAGTGTTTCACAGAAAGGAATGAGAAATATGAGGTCTCTTGAGTAGATTGATGCACTGTGTACTTTTTAGCCTCACTGACTACTGTTATACTTTCATTGAATATACAGTGCTTCTTTTTTTTACTTTTATTGCTTTTCTTTTTTTTTAACTCACACTCATACTTTTATTAATATACCCTTTTGTAGCTGTATCTTCAGAATTTTAATAGCATTTCAAGCAGCGACAACTATAAGGTGACCTTGTCCATATAAAATATATGAATACTAAACAGGCTATTCTGTCTTTCTAGGGAAAGGAAATTACTGGACCTTAGATCCAAATTGCGAAAAGATGTTTGACAATGGAAACTTCCGCAGAAAGAGAAAGAGAAAGTCTGACAACAATGGTCAGTTATCTTCTGAAAAATCCGAAGGCAGTCCATTGTCTAGCAGCCCAAAGAGTGGTGAACATCAAGACATGTTGGAGAGCTCCTCACCAGGAGCTGATGAATCATCTCAGAAAAGACTATCTCCGCCCGCTGTAACTCCATGCCTTAACAACTTTCTTTCTAGCATGTCTGCTTATGTCAATAGTGCTAACGCAGTAAGTAGGCCAATCGGACTCAATAATGAAACATCTGACAAAATGGGACAGAACATGACTGGTTTTAACTCCTATTCTCCACTTTCCAACTTAGCCAACCACGGAGGGTCAGACTGGTCAAGCTCTTTGCCATCAAATCCCTTTGGCTATGGGAGTTCAGTACTAAATCAGTTCAATACCCATTTCTATAACAGTATCAGTGCAAATAGCAGCCTCTACTCCAGAGAAGGCACAGAAGTATAAGATGCTATTGATAATGTATTATACTGTAGGTACAAGAAAATGTGCACCAACTAGACGGAACCACTGTATCTTGTAGGATAATTTTGTGGCTTATTGCATTTTTATAAGAAGATGTTCTGTAAATAGCAAATCTTTTGTATAAAATGATAAGTCCACTTATGTCTCATTGCAAACCTAATTTAACAGATAGAGGTCTGAAGCCTATGAAACCTATGAATACTGCCATTATATTATTTTATTACTACACACTGCCTTTTATTGCTTCAAATTTGCCTGGTGCATTGATAGAAATGTTATAGTTTCCACAAATGCACATACACATGGATAGCATCAAGAATGTTCAATGTTACTGCCATACAGTACTTCATCTATATTCTAGCTTAACCACTAATTGTGTATACATGTTTACTACGGGGAATGTTTCTGCTCGATGGGGCTAATGTGTTGGGATGCATATGTGACTTCCATGACTTTTTACAAATGTGTCAGTTCATGAATTACAGCTGACTTCACTGTGTGGGCAAAACTTGGGTTATTTTTTAATAAAAAAAAGATAAAAAGAGAATTGTTTGTGTATGCTGTCACTTCATTCAAACATTTGATGTACTAAACAATGTAACTGCATTATACTCCTCGGTACTAAGAATCCAAGACTGTTTATACCATAAACTAACCCAACTGTACCTGCTGGTATAGGGACCTGAATGGGCTAGAGAAAAGCAAATCTGTTCCTGTAACGGAAAGTTAAATCTTAACATGACAAGCACACATTGCAGGGCAAGGCACCAATGGTTATGATCAAATTGTTGGGTGAAATTGTTTCTTTACTTTGCCACCTAACCTAGAACATGGCCTCATTGAGTTCTTTACTTGTTATCTATCACATACAGGTTCTTAAATTATTAATGTCACAAATAATGACACAAAATGACAGAGTATCTGTCAAATTTTTTTGTATCCCAGTGAATTCAATATTAGCCTCTTGCATTGTGGTATCTAAAATGTGCATTACTAAATGAGTCTGACCCTTATCTGAAACTAACTGGAGAGTTAAAGGTACGGCCCCCCAGGGTAAACCATATGAAGAATACATAAAAATTATACAAGCAAAACATGGCTTAGATCCCAGAGATATGACCCTGGAATGATTTTCACATTTTCTTGGCTTCAGATGCATTAAGTAGTTAAGTCAATGTTATCTTGTGCCTATTATATCAGATAGAGCGATGGAATAATAACTGATTTATATATTAACCAAGGAAGGTAATTCAGCTTATGGTCAAGGAGGGAAAGTGGTTTTCTGCTATGAAGGAGTAGCTAGTTTATTTCTGTTGTATTTTTACCACCATGCTGATATTTCCATGCTTGGACAGACAAGTTAATAAAACTTTTCTCACCTTACTATAACCTCAGCTACATAGCACTTTTATTAAAGGGTAATAATGTATAACCCTTTCCTTGTTGGTGCCAAACGTTCCCAACTCCCAGTGTTTCATTTAATTCAACCTATTTCAGAGGGGTGCAGTGTACATTTAATTTTGGATGGGGGGCTACATGCCATTAAGTAAGGGTTACACTGTATACATTAACCCCATGCTGCTCTATGAAGCAACTATATGGGCTCACTGGCTTTTGGATGAGAGAGATCTGTGTTTTTTTCATCACTGTCTACTTATTAAATCTTTGCCTGGTCGTGTGTATGGAATAGATGTGGCTACGTGGTGCTAGATGTGGCTAGGACTTGCATGGCCTAGGACTTGCTTGGGTCCTCTCTATTTGTATTATATTGTTAGAAAACCCATTTTGCTGTTGTCTTTTATTTTTATCATTTATTCATGCTATATATACTTAATTTGCTGATTTGCAGATATGCCTTTCAAAAAAAGAAAAAACTACAATCCATTCCCTCATGGCAGGTCCAGAGCCTGCTGGGTCCACAGCTATTATTTTTAATTGTTCGACTAAGCACCCCTCTTAGTGTCCACATTCTGTTGTTCGGATTAGGTATTGGCTGAGCAGTCACATCAAGGTCATCTTGAACCATTACACAGTGGTTTTCTTCTATAAACCTATCGTAACTCTTAGCTTTATGTTATAAAAGCCTGTGCTTCTAATGTCATAGTCTACTTTAAACAGGGCATTGTATATATGATCGATACTGATGACCATCAATAAGAATGACAGAGACAGACATACCACGTATGCAATATATGCAATCACATGGACACATTAAAAGTAATGGCCGGTGGATGGGTATAACTAGTAGAAGTAGTCTACTTCTCCCTCATCCAATGATTTCCTATCTGATCTACTGACTGTGCAAGGTGCACTATTATATACATAGTATGCTGTACGAAGTACAATAGTGTACATCCACCATGTCAGGTCTGGTGATGGGGCCCCTTGACACAGCAGGCTTAATAACCAGGGAATAGGGGGGGAACTAACATTCTAAAAGAAGCTTCCAACTCTATCTTCAATTTGCATACAGGGTAAATTGCATAGCAAGGGACCAGAGTAGACAAAAAGTACTGGAGACCCCCAGGCAAACACTGTAGATCCCAGACACACAGAGAAGATACTACAGAAAACCCCATTGGAGACAAATAATACTGGCACATGCTGGAAACATTGTAGAGCTTCCACATGCTGGAGACCCCCAGAGCCGCCCTGCCACATGCTGGAAACCCCCAGAATGGTAATGAATTAAAAAAAAAATAGTAAGCTCTCTTGGCTCCTCTTTTGCTCCCTCCGCCACACTGGACTTTATTCTCTGAACTGTATTCTGTCAATGGTTGTATAAACTCAGAGCAAAGTGGAGTACAGAAGAGAAGTGTGTACATCTGATAAGTACTCCCAGCTCACGGGTCCTCTCCTGCTCTAGATGCCACTCTGCTTTGTGTCCTGATGATGGTTCATGCAGTACAGAGCAGGAGAGCACCTATGAGTGGTGAGTAGTTGTCAGATGTACTCACCGCTACCCAGACTCCTGCAAGTGTGAGCCCTAACCTTGGTGATGGAAGTGCCCAGTGATCTCTGACGCACAGAAAGATGCAGGCTGCAACTTGAGGCTTTGCAAGAGGTATGTGGCCCCCAAGCTGCAGGTTGGCATTCCTGTTCTAAACGCAAGCAAAGAACAACTCACAAATGGATAAGTTATCATTGTGTCAGCCAAGTACTTGAGCAGGTACCATTGCGAAAATCTAGAATTGTTTAACTGAAGACTTCAATAAATTCCTGTTTCTGACAACAACAGTGCATAATCCCTTGACAAACACACATACAAAGATGGGCGCACTGTTTACACAAGATCTGACTTTTCCCTCACAATGACATGTGGATCAGCGTCATATTGTTACAGGCAGGTTAAATGACAATTACCAAGTGATTAATACTGCGCCATAGTCAATGGGTATCATGGTCAAAGAACTAATGTTGTTTCTGAAATGCCACAAAGAAGAGTGTCTGTGTACAATGATGTGCCTGTAACCCAACACAGGCTCATACATCTACATCTATATGTTGTTTTAAGGAAGTACCAGCATAAGTCTTGAGCATAGTGGTCAATCTGCATTTTTTTTATTCGATGTTAACACTTTCATCGTCGTTCTTTGGTGCATCTATTGATTATGGCATACAGTAAGTTTTACAGTATATGGCTATGTATAAATCTGTATTGGAGTCCATCTGTATTTCTTACACAATAATACACTTTGCTATCTTTCATGTGAAACATAGAAACTAAAATGTTTCCCTTTATTATCCTTTGCTTGTCTTTACTGGCCCATGTTGCTGCTGCAGCAAAATGATCCTGCAGGTCCTGTAGATATTACTTAAAACTGTTTCATATGAAAGGGGTTATCTACATACGTGGGGGCTTTAATACATTAGTTGCATGGTGCTGTACAATGAGTAAGGGGTTCACATATATTACATTAAAACAAGAACAAATGCAAGTACAAATACAAAACTACAGAGATCAGGAGACAAGTAGCAGGAGGACCCTGCTGGTAAGGTCTATATGGGGGGGAGGGAGATGAAGACAAGAGGTGAAGGAGCAGAGCACTGCAGTTATTGTGTGTTGTAGAAAATCCTGAACAGGTGGGTTTTCAGGTTAAGTTCAAAGTTTTTGGAAAGTGGGGGACAGTCTGACACATTTTTGTAGATTTCCAGAGTATTGGGAAAGCACAGCAGAAGTCCTGGATACGGCTGTGAGAAGAGCGGATGGTAATATAGTGAAGATGTAGAATAATAAAGGCTGATTAGGTCACACACTCACACTATATATATATATATATATGTATATATATATATATATATATATATATATACAAAAAGTAGAGTTCAAGTCCGCACAGCTTTATGGAACCCCTAATGAGGGGGGAGGGTGCAAAGCCCGCCAAGGTCCTGGCTTGGTCCTTACGCAGATACAAATTGGAAAAAGCGAGCAGCACTCCAGAGATGGAATTCAAAAGTTGGTGATCTTTATTGAAGCAAGTGGCAACGTTTCTGTGAGGACCCTGCCAGTTCTAGTAAAAGTATGCGGCCGCTCATGCACCATTACCGGAACTTGATCAATGGCACTGGCATCTACAGATGTCAATGCCATCGAAAGTCACAGTGCGACTCTGCTGGGACACTTTCCTGATGTACAACGCACTTTGACACTTGTGTGGCCGTTAAATGATGATATCACGCGGCCGCGCATCCTGTCCTGCCTGCAGGAGAATCCGGGTCCTTTCAGGAACTCACCTCTCAGATGAGCATAAGACACAGGGGACTGGAGGGGGGTTGAAGAGGCCTAAAGGGAGGACAGCAGGGCCACAAATTTATTACATTTTTACCACGATTCGCTGCTAAAATATAATAAATAATGTGTGTAGTAAGATGTTCAGGACCTTCCTGCTGTATACAGGGGAAGCTGGAGGTTCCCAGAGAACACAGCTGCTAACAGTGAGGTGAGAGGGGAACTAGAACAGGGTGGCGTAAAAAAAACGCAGCCGACGACTTTTCACTTATGAAAAGTTGTCACACGCCCGGCCACGCCCCCCACTCCTCAAGCCCCACTTGCGTGAAGGTGGCCGAGAGGGCAAAATAATCACAAGTGCTAGCAATAAGCTAGTATTTGCAATTTATTTCAGAGAGCAGAGGCCCTGATAAATATGCCCCAATGTTTCTATGTAGCATGAGGGTGGACCCCCCCAATCAATTCCTCTGGTGGGCCCCAGGCAGCCCAGTCCGACCTTGGCAGTACATGTAATGTAATATATTGATGTGTGTAGTAAATACATTTTTGGTCTATATTTATTAGTGAAGGATATTATTATGTGCTATTTCTTCACTGCTATTTCTTCATAAATATATTCCAGCAATGAATATACTGCACATATACATATATGTGCAGTATATTCATTGCTGGAATATATTTATGTGTTTGCCACATTCTTTTTGGTATAGCATCGCAGGTATTTTCTCTGGAGGGGCATATTTTTCTTTTTTAGGCTATATTAACGGCTGAGAATCCTTATTGTAGATGTTTTGGTACCAGTTGGCCTTTTTATTTTTTTTTAAATAGGGGGGCATTTAATTTGTTTAGTTAGGACATGTTTTTTTTTTTTTGGGGGGGGGGGAGATTTGCTTGTCTGTCTGGGGAACCAAAATGCCTCATCCCAGCCCTGACACTGATTGACAATCAATTTCACACGCTGTCGTGCAAATGGTGTCACGGGTGTCCTCGCAGCCCACATCCCGGGTCGGAGGCAGAACCGTGCCTCGCTCTGGTCCCCAGCTTCCCTGTGACTCCTGGTGGTCCCCCGTACTTCCTTACCTCTCCACGCTCCTGCTCTGGATCCAACAGGCCAGCGTGCGCGTCCTAAGGCGCACGCGTAACGGCGCTCGTAGATTTAATCCCTTCCCGACTAGTACGGAGCGCTGGGTCCTGGTGCATGGAGAGGGCTCGCGGTAAGTCTTTGCTGCACACCCGCGATCGGTGATAGCATTGCTGCGATGACGTCACAGGGAGCGGCAATCCGTTGCCATGACAGCTTCAGGTCTCATGAAGGCCCGAAGCTGTCTCGTTTTAACCCATTCATTACAATGTGCTAATTGCACATTGTAATGAATGAGGAGGAAAATCCCCATATACTGCCATACTGCAGTATGTCAGTATATGATAGGATTGATCAGACAACCCTAGGGAGTCTGAAAAATAGTAAAAGTAAAAAAAAGTAAAAAAAAAAAATTATAATAAAAAAACCTAAAAAAATCACCCCCCTCTCGCTAGAAATGATATAAATATTAATAAACGGTAAAAATCATTAGGTATTGATGTGCCAGAAAATGCCCGATCTATCAAAATATAATAACAGTTTTTAACTGCGTTTAGCCCCGTAGCAGAAAATAGCGCCCAAAGTAAAAAATGGCACTTTTTTGCCATTTTGAAAAATATAAATAATTTTATAAAAAGTGATCAAAAGGTCGCACAGTCCTAAAAATTATAGCAATGAAAACACCATCAAAAGTCGCAAGAAATGATATTACTCACAGCTCCGTACACCAAAGTTTGAAAAAGTTATTGGCGCCAGAAGATTTTGTACAGGAGGTTTTAATTTTTGTAAATGTATGAAAACATTGTAAAACCTATACAAATTTGGTATCCCCGTAATCGTACCAACCCAAAGTAGACATGTCATTTGCAGCGTACAGTGAAAGCTGTAAAATCCAAGCCTACAAGAAAATGTCGCAAATGTGTTTATTCACCATTTTCACTGCATTTGGAATTTTTTTCCCGCTTCCCAGTACACGGCATGGAATTTCAAATGCTGTCACTATGAAGTGCAATTTGTTACACAGAAAATAAGCCATCACAGAGCTGTTTATGTGGAAAACTAAAAAAGTTATAGATTTTTGAAGGTGGAGAGTGAAAAAAATGGAAGTGAAAAAACTAAAAAATGCCAAGTCGTTAAGAGTTTAAAGTGCCACTGACGCTGGCCATTTCTAGGAATTTTATAAAAGCCAACCACTTCCTGCATTCCCTGCAGATTTTGTGCTTCATGCCTCAGAGAAAGCTTGTTTTGTTGCCTTGTGCCTGTCTGCTGATTTCCAGTTGTGACCCCATTTCTGTTCCCGACTTTTACTCCGTGCTGCCTTGACCTCCTGCTTTGTTCCTGACGTTGACCCCGTGATGCCTGTCTCGACCTCTTGCCTGTGCCCAACCACGATTCTGCCACTGTGGGCAAAGTCACGCCTGTGTAGGTGGTACCCTGCTGCAGCAAGTCCATCCCGCTTTGCGGCGGGCCCTGGTGAAAACCAGGAGCCACTTAGACTCCGCTCCCAGGTGTTGGCTTACACCATCGCCCGCAGTGGTACAAAGGATCCACTACCTCAGATCCTAACAAATGGAATAGACAACAGGTAGAAATTATTGGCCATTAGCAAGCCACACTCAATAAAGGAGTGGTACTACAGGTGGGGACCACAGATCACTTCTCAGTACATATGCTCTCTGGCTGATGTTTAGTTCAATTAAGAATGTTGGTCATGCTTTCACACTTATGGTAGCATGAGATGTACTCTACAACCTTCAAAAGTGGCAAGTAGTACAGCTCATCAAGGATGGAACATCAATGCGAGCTGTGGCCAGAAGAGGCTGGAGGTGCTACCCGGAGACAGGCCTCGAGACGTGGATGGGGTCATAGGAGGGCAACAATCCAGCAGCTGGACCGCTTCCGCTACCTCTGCCTTTGTGCAAGGAAAACCTTGTGGAGCACTGCCAAAATCCTGCAAAATTACTTCCAGTGGGCCACAAATGTCGATGTGATTGCTCAAATGGTTAGAAACCGACTCCATGTGGATGGTATAAGGGACCAACATCCAAAGATGGGGGTTGTGCTCACAGCCCAACACCGTGCAGAATGCTAAGAATTTGTCAGAGAACACCATTTGCTTCACAGATGAAAGCAGGTTAACACAAAGCACCTGTGACAGACATGACAGAGTCTGGAGATACCATGGAGAACAATCTTCTGCTTGGAACATCCTTTAGCATGACCGGTTGGCAGTGGGTCGTCAGTAATGGTGTGGCGTGGCTTTTCTCTGGAGGACCAAACAGCCCTCCATGTGCTCACCAAAGGTACCCTGACTGCTGCTAGGTACCGAGATGAGATTCTCAGATACCTTGTGAGGACATATGCTAGTGTATTTTGCCCAGGGCTCCTCCTAATGCGGGACAGACTGCAGGCATTGACAGGGATGGTGCAGGAGAACCTGACTCAAGCCCAGGCCGACCAGAAACAGTGGTATGACAGGAACGCCAGGGAGAGAGTGTATGAGGTGGGCCAGAAGGTGTGGGTCCTGATCCCCACTACCCAAAACAAACTCCAAGCTGCATGGGAAGGCCCGTATCCCATTCATCAACGCCTAAATGATGTGAACTATGTAGTCACGATCGACCATGTTCGCAAGAAGCGCAAGGTTTTTCATGTGAACATGATCAAGGCTCATCATGATAGGGATACGTGCGTCCTGCCAGTTTGCAGTATACCAGAGGAGGGAGAAAGGGAGGCTTTGCCTGACTTAGTGGCATCCGCACAGTAGGGAGGGTCCATTGAGGATGCAGTAGTCAGCGCCCAGCTGTCTGGATCTCAGAAATCCCAGCTGAGAGAGACACTCAACCCATACCTTGACATTTTCACTGGTAAACCAGGAAAAACCCCACTAGCCTCTCATCACGTAGACACAGGGGAACACCCACCAGTCAGACAGGGTGCATATCGGGTTTCTACAGAAGTAAGGGCTGACATTAAGAGGGAGGTGGAGGAAATGCTGGGACTGAGGGTGATCCAAGAGTCTCAAAGTGCATGGGCATCCCCAAAAAGGACAAGACCACACGCTTCTGTGTGGACTACAGGAAGCTGAACAGCATCACAGTTTTTGACGCTTACCCAATGCCCCGCATAGATGAGCTTTTGGATCAACTCGCCAGGGCCCAGTATATCACCATCATGGATTTAAGTAGGGGGTATTGGCAGATTCCCATGACAGTGGAGGCACAGGAATAGTCCGCCTTCACACCCCCTTTGGACTTTATGAGTTTAAAGTCATGCACTTTGGCATGAAGAATGCCCCTGCCACATTCCAGCGCTTGGTGAACAAACTGCTAAGTAAGTCTGAATGGTTTGCTGTTTCATACCTGGACGATATTGCAGTGTTTAGCCCGATATGGGAGGAGCACTTGACACACCTGTCACAGGTGCTCAAGCGCCTCCGGGAAGCCGGTCTCACCATCAAGCCTGGGAAGTGTCAGATAGGCATGTCTGAGGTGCAATACCTAGGACACCTGGTAGGTGGGGGGCCTACCCCCAAAACAAAGTAACAGGTGATGTCATTTCTAGGAACAGCTGGGTACTACCGTAAGTTCGTCCCTAGCTATAGTACCCTGGCCAAGCCCCTCACAGACCTCACAAAGAAGAAACTACCACAGGTAGTCAGCTGGACTGCCGATTGTGAGCGGTCCATGGCGGCTCTGAAATTGGCTCTGACTAGCTCTCCAGTATTACAGAGTCCAGATTTCAGCCGCAAGTTCGTAGTCCAAACTGACGCCAGCGCCTATGGCTTGGGTGCGGTACTCAGACACGTCAACCCAAAGGGAGATGAGCACCCCATCCTTACTCTTACCCAGGGAGGTGGCCTATGCCACGATAGAAAAAGAATGCCTTGCCATTGTGTGGACCCTACAGAAACTACAGCCCTACTTATATGGCCGAAAGATCACCGTGGTAACGGACCACAACCCTCTCAGTTGGCTTCACCGGGTATCTGGGGATAACGGAAAGCTGCTGAGATGCAGTCTAGGCCTACAGCAATATGACTTTACCATTCAACACAAGAAGGGCAGTGAACATGGGAATGCGGATGGGTTGTCACGGCAGGGAGAGCCGGCGGACAATGGCTTGGGATATTGATTAGAATATCAAAATCCCATGCCATATCTCTGGAGGGAGGTGTGATAATAATATTACTCCTCCACAGTTTGTTTGTTATATATTTTTTTTATTTTTCTTTCTTTGTGTTGTTTCATTCTGCCTGTTATAACTCATTAGGCTCCATTTGTTTAAGACCAGGAAGGAAGATGAGCCTGGCAGTGTGTTTATAACACCCCAGGGAGTCTATGTTTGATCAAAGAAGCATGGTCTTCTCAAGTGGTAGAATTAACACCTTTCGGACAGAGTAGTGTAGCTAGTGGGGGATGAAAAGAAGCCACAGACTGCATGTTCTTCCCTCCAAATTTAGACAAAGGGAATATCATAGTTGTCCATAACTGGGGCATAATTCATAATTATGGGTCCCCAGTTACACAGGTCAGTTATGGGGTCTAGACACACCCCTGGAGCGAAAATCAGAATGTTAGCACCAGGGAAAGGCAGCCAACAGCAAAACACCCCTGATATTAGGCTAAGACACCCCGAGTTTGGTATGTGGTTGATGGGAATAACATACCCATTTGGTTGGAAGCCATGGCACAATTGTGCCATCTTCCAATCAAAAGTTATGGGGTTTTGATAAAAACCCAGACCCAAAAAGTAGCTCACTGATGGGAGGGGGATAGAAAAACTCCCCCTCACAGTGACAAAACAGCCAGGGGTGGGTGTCAAAAATCACCTGGGTTTAAATTAATGAAGCAGCCACATAGTAGTGTTCAGTCTGAGGATTCTATCACAATAGAAGGCTGGATTGATGCTTATGCCCTGTCCTCGGGCCAAAGAATTTCTTCCTATTCCACTAGCAAGAATTTTTTTGTTTCGCTCTTCCCTCACTGTTTGTAAGTATTGTATGTGTTTTGTTTTAATCCTTTTTTCATTTTATCTGACAATTTAATTCTTTGAGTGTGCTGCATTTTTATGTAAATTAAAACTGTTTAATAAGCCTCTGCTTGTAGCCTTAAAGAATCTGAGTCTCTGAAGTGAATCACGTTACCAGAGGTCATTGTTAGCATAGTCCATGTAGTAAGCGATTGCATGTTCCGTGTGAATTTATAATTGTAATATCGTGTAAGTAGTGAGTGCATGTGCTGAGTTATCATCAGGGTGCATTGTCTGTGTTTTTGAGGTGCCTACGGCCTTCATTGCATAAGTAACTCGTGGGTGGTGGCAGTGCGGATTGGCTGGGGCTGAAATTCTGTGGAGTAAATTTAGCGTAAGGACGCCATTTTGTGGAAATGAGCGGAGCTTTAGGGCTAAATTCTGGGACTCCATAGAGTAGGTATCCCCGTGTGTGAACTCCGGTGAGTCGGGTTCGTGACACCTACTAAAAGTAGGACAAATATCCGCGAATTACATGTTTTGAAGTACAGACACAAGAAAAAATGCTGAGAATAAGGATTCAAATAACACACGTGTATATTTCGGAAAATACTGGGGCCGTATGCAGCTGCACAGTTTCAAAAAGGGGATGTCCAGCTTTATCCAATAGAGTGACTGAAGCACATTTCCAGTTTCAATGCTAAAAGCAGCAGAACTTTTATTATAAATAGTTTAGCATTAGAAACTTTATTTGTGTAAACATTTCGATAACTAAGTTGATTTAGGGCAGAAAGACCTGCATAGTTTGATCAAGGAAAGTGTGAAAGGAATCTCAACGTTAAATCTGTAGAGTAAATATGGGTGTAATGTAGCGCAAATGAAAAATCAAAGTAAATGTCAGTGCTCTTAAAATGCTGTTGCATTTTCTGCTAGTTTAATTGTGTGCATACAAAAGACTTCTAGGGGAGATTTATATCTGCATTTACTCCAATTGGAAGCAGTGAATTAATTGCAAACTCTTCCGCAGTGCAAAATTTTCCGATTAAAATAGTGACTACGCAACCTCCACGCCATGTGTGCGTAGAGGGAGCTTAGAGGTCATCAGTGCTCAAGGGAGTGGGCAGACATGGGGCGTTCCTGCCAGGTGCCTGCATACTTTCGTTTTCTGGTGTTCACACAAAACTATGTCAGGTCTGATTAGTTTTGCTTGGGGGCCAAGCCGTTTGCCAGATACATCAAGAGACCTAAGCCTCGTGATATATACGGCAGGACAAGGTGGACAGGGCCGCAATCATACACCGGCTCCTCCTCCTCCATAGTTTTTAACTGTAGAAGACCAATGGGGTACAAATGATGAAACTCTATTGAATAATTAATGAAGGAATAGACTTCAAGACAAATCTTTTGGGATGGAATAATTCTTATTTACATACATCAGGTGTGTTGTCTTCTGTTCTAAAACCAGGTCAAAGGTGCTAGCAAGCATGCAAACTAGCCACTAATTCTAAATTCCACATTCACTCCATTGAAGGAGATGTCTCATTAAGTAATCCAAAAAATAGGGCTAGACTACAGATCAAATTGGGTTTGGTTCATTGAGGCCACCAGCAAAGAACAGAGGATTTAAATCCCTCTGAGAATACAGTTTTGGTGTGCATGAGTGACTGGCACTTAATTCACATGGGTACCCTGTTTCTACCCATTACTGTCCATTGTTAAAGGATAAGTTGCTACTGTGGGTCGAGATGTTTCAGAGCAGAGTTTCACAACTTGTGGACCTCACCCTGCTGCCCTGCAGAGACCAAAGGGCACTTCCATCAGTGAAGTGAGTCCAGTGTGGGGCAGGAAGCAGAAGATGAGCCAATAGAGATGAGTATTTGTTTAAAACATTTTTGTCTTATTTGCAGTCCTGTGGCATTAGAGGGGGCCTCATCTGGGGTTTTCAGTGATATTAGCAGTCGGGGCCGCTATCAGGGGGGGATAAGTGTGACTGTGTTCATGGGGCTTCAAGGAGGGGCCCCAAATCACAGAAAACCCTTACCAGGTGCAGTTAACTCACTGTGCACTCAGAGCCAGATTATCACTCTGTGCGGGGCCCATGAAATTTAACAGTCAGGGGCCTCAAATTTCCTAGTGGCGGTTATTTTAGCAGTGGTGTCATCTGGGGTCTCCATGATTTTTTTTTTTTTTTTTAAATCTTTGCCTTGTCCAAGAGTGACTTTTTAACTTTTTTTTATCTAAAATTTATTTTATGATACTATAATACAAAAAATACTTATACTAAATATTATTAATGCAACACAAAAAATTATGTTCGGTGTATTAGAGCTACAATAAGCATGTTATTATTTATATGTATGTCAAATTGTCAATGGCAAAAATAAAAAATTAAAGGTGTATTTGGGATAACTTATAAACCTGGCAATACCTGGTCAACATTTAAATCCTCCATATACTTCATGTTACAAGAACATAAAGGGCCATTTTTCTTTCAGACTGCATGTAAAAGAATTTGCAGACTGCCCACAGATGCAGAGGCAGGGCCCCATAGTAGAATTCAGAATGGGACCCCTTCATCTTAACCATGATATTAGCCACTGTGATAATAATATTACTCCTCCACAGTTTGTTATATATATATTTTTTTTCTTTCTTTGTGTTTCATTCTGCCTGTTATAAATCATTAGGCTCCATTTGTTTAAGACCAGCCAGAAGATGAGCCTGGCAGGGTGGTTATAAAACCCCAGGGAGTCTATGTTTGATCAGAGAAGCATGGTCTTCTAAGTGGTAAAATTAACACCTTTCGGCCAGAGTAGTCTAGCTAGTGGGGGATGAAAAGAAGCCACAGACTGCATGTTTTTCCCTCCAAATTCAGACAAAGGGGAATATCATAGCTGTCCATAACTGGGACATAATTCATAATTATAGGTCCCAAGTTACACAGGACAGTTATGGGGTCTAGGCACACTTCTGGACCGAAAATCAGAGCATTAGCTGCAATGGAACACCCCTGATATTAGGCTAAGACACCCCGAGTTTGGTATGGGGTTAATGGGAATAACATACCCGTTTGGTTGGAAGCCATGGCACAATTGTGCCATCTCCCAATCAAAAGTTATGGGGTTCTGATAAAAACCCAGACCCAAAAAGTAGCTCACTGATGGGAGGGGGATAGAAAAATCCCCCTCACAGTGACATCACAGCCAGGGGTGGGGGTCAAAAAATCACCTGGGCTTAAATTAATGAAGCAGCCACATAGTAGTGTTCAGACTGAGTGACTCTATGACAATAGAAGGCTGGATCGATGCTTATGCCCTGTCCTCGGGCCAAAGAATTTCTTCCTATTCCACTAGCAAGAATTTTTTTTGTTTCTTCTTCCATAACTGTTTGTAAGTATTGTATGTGTATTGTTTTAATCCTTTTTTCATTTTATCTGACAATTTAATTCTTTGAGTGTACTGCATTTTTATGTAAATTAAAACTTTTTAATAAGCCTCTGCTTGTAGCCTTAAAGAATCTGAGTCTCTAAAGGGAATCACGTTACCAGAGGTCATTGTTAGCATAGTCCATGTAGTAAGCGATTGCATGTTCTGTGTGAATTTATAATTGTAATATCGTGTAAGTAGTGAGTGCATGTGCTGAGTTATCATCAGGGTGCATTGTCTGTGTGGTTGAGGTTCCTACGGCCTTCTTTGCATAAGTAACTCGTGGGTGGTGGCAGTGCGGATTCTGTAGAGTAAATTTAGCGTAAGGACGCCATTTTGTGGAAGTGGGCGGAGCTTAAGGGCTAAATTCTGGGACTCCATAGAGTAGTTATCCCAGTGGGTGAACTCCGGTGAGTCGGGTTCGTGACAGCCACTATAACCAAATTTATTAAAACCATACCTGCTGAGTTCTTAGTCTCTTCCCCACCCCCAATATACCTGCATGTTGCTGCAAAACCTTAAAATATATGTTGAGTAAAGTTTTTGCAACCACAAAATATTTACAGTCTTTGTAGTAACACCTGGAACCACTGATCAGAGGAGAGCAGCAGCTTCACTACACAAATGACAGAGACAGAAGCAGATAGCGCTGTCTATTGCGTAGTGGTGGTGCAGGGATACTACAGGGAGGCCCTCACTGAAATGAATTTTAGCTGAGCCTGAACCATCACTATACAATGAAAAGCGCTGTATGATTACCTATACTACAAGAAAGGTTGCCAATCCTATGTAACTGGGAAAAAAAACATTTAAACAAGACTCCAAAATTTTTAGCAAACATGTTAGATATGTAAAGATATAAAAATGTTCCTCTGCTTCAATGTCTTTTTCTCAAATGATTAGACAAAACAGTACCTCTAAGTTGCTTTAATAAAAGCAGAAGCTGTTGTGTGGGGGGTTCCTACGGTGTAGCGTTCGTCCCCCTGGAGTGGCTTGTCCGTCTCTCGGCTCAAGGAGTGTTGCGGTGCACGTGATCGGTTTTCCGGATCAGAAGCCTATGTTTTATTGATGGATTGAGAGTATATTGATTAAAAACATTTTAATAACACAAAACCTTGTTACACTATTGCGAACCTTCCCTCCTCCTACCAGCAAGCAGAACTGATGCTCTGTAGGAACAAGTGACCGATCATGTGCACCGCAACACTCTTCGAGCCGAGAGACGGACAAGCCACTCTAGGGGGACGAACGCTACACCGTAGGAACCCACCACACAACAGCTTCTGCTTTTATTAAAGCAACTTAGAGGTACTGTTTTGTCTAATCATTTGAGAAAAAGACGTTGAAGCAGGGGAACATTTTTATATCTTTACATTTAGTTTGAACGGGACATTGGACTTTCAATCCCTCTTTCTCTTGCGCCTTCGTTTTTCTTCTTTTTTGTTAACCAAACTGCCGTTCAAACATTGTAATATATGTTAGATATGTGTATGTTGTGTTATATTTCTGGGTTGTTTCCTTTTAATTCATATACACATTTCATACACATACAGGTATATACACACAGGTATACACCTGCAATACAGTGCAATCACCATTGTGCAGTTTTACATATTATGCAGAACAGCACATCTTTCACTTTTTATTTGTGTGGAACCTCAGGTGCCTTAGCCTGATCGGGCCCCTGAATCCACTGGCCATGGCAGCTTCTATGGCTATTACAGTGGTAGTTACACACCTGTACACATGTATTTATAAAGTGTCTGCTCCAGTTTTGTGTTATAGCGCCTGCGCCGGCGTCCGTACTGGCGAGCACACACACTGCCGGAAGATCGCTAGTGTAAGTGTATCGTCCACCATACTTTTATGCAAAACGCTGTATGTATTCTATCCCATCAAGGGACCTCTTCTATGATTGGTACATTGTACTAGCTCCTCTTATTCACCATTGTCTGTTGGGCTTCATATATCCAGTGCTTATACTTATTTACCATTTGTCCTTACTTCTGATGAAGGGATATCCCGAAACGCTTAACTTCTGGACAACTAGTAAAGTGGGCCACATTTATCAAAAATAGTGCAGAGTGCGCCAGATTCATGAGTTGTGGTGCACAGTCTTCATGTAACTGGTGCCCCCTGCACTTCTCGGGATATGTGCACCATTTTTTTTTTTTGGTGCACTTTATTCATGCTGCAGAATTATGGTTGAGACAGAATTGTGGTCCACAGTCAGGCTAAGCACTAACACGCCCTTTTTCTATCTTGTCGGATGGACACAGTGCAGCTGAAGCACAGACTGGCGCTGAAACTTTATAAATACATGTACAAGCAGTTTATACATTCTTTTCAGTGCAAATTCAGACAGAAAATAGGTGCAAACACTTGAGTACTCAACATGCAACCAAATTTTGCTTTTAAATTTTGAAATTAGAATAAAAGAAATTTGAAGACAGCAGTTGACAACTTTTGACTGTCTCGCGTAGAAGAATAGCCTACAATTTTATTTGACTATACATTCTTTTTTACAACTTTATGTCCTTTATAACATAATTACAACATAATTAAGAAACTTCCAATAATTAAAAAGCAATGAGGAAATTGTGTATGCCCGCTTTACTACAGATCTATTTGACAAAGGTCTTTACAACTGAAACGACGATTATTTTGGTGAAGGCCTAATGTCACATCATGTTTGAATAAATTTAAGAAAAAAACTGAAGTATATTCTGGTGTGTGCTATGTTTTCATCCCTTGTCAAGCTGGAGTGAGAATTCTTCATGTGTGCCACCCGCTTTCCATGAGTGTGCGGTACCTCTGTTGTTATCCACACCTTTATTCTGTGTCATGTCATATGTAAAAACCTGTTACACTTTTAATCTTCCCTGGCATCTGGCATGTTATCACAACTTGACAATGTGTAGGAACGAGCAAAACTGACAGTTGCCAGTTGTTTATGCCTCTCTTCATTCTTTCATTGATACTGTTATTTTACCACTGAAAACACACCTGCATGCTATCTTCAGTTCTCTGCTACATGAGTCTATAAGTGTGTTTCCAAAAAAAACCCTATTGGGACTTTATGAACCTCTCTCCTAAAACTGTGCTTTAATTTTCCAGAAAGAATCCTCAACAATACAATTACAACAATATAAACTTTGTACGGTATGTGTGTATTGTATGTCCAGTACAAACTTCTAAAATATGAAATATCAAACATACATCATAGTATATAAGGCTGGAAAAAGACACAAGTCCATCAAGTCCAACCTTTAAGAATTAAATAAATGTTTTATCCCCATAACCCGTGATATTTTTTCTCTACAGAAAGGCATCCAGGCCTCTCTTGAACATGTACATAGAGTCCGCCATAACAACCTCCTGCGGCAGAGCGTTCCATAGTCTCACTGCTCTTACAGTAAAGAACCTTTGTCTATGGTTATGGTAGAATCACCTCTCCTGTAGGCGTAGAGGATGCCCCCTTGTCCTGGTCATGAGGAGCATGTCACTTGCAGTCAGAGATTATAACTAGGAGAAAACAATTTTATTAAGAGGGTTGAAAGGTTTGTAGTGTTTTTAAAAAATGCTGCTGAATTTATTTCTTTAGGCCCCTTCCACACTTGCGTTTTTCATGCGCGTTTTCTGCGCGTGCTTTTGATGCCCAGAACTTGCATTGCACTCTGACCCATTATAATCAATGGGCTTTTTCAGACTTGAATTTTTTTCATGCACACATGCACGTTTTTTTAACGCGCGTTTAAATCTCGACATTCTTTACTTTTGCAAGTCAAGCCCGTGAAAACCGCATGGAGATGCATCAAAAACGCATTGCACTCTGAGACACTTGCAAGTGAAATGCAAGTGCAATGTGTTTTTCACACATCAATTGCCATAGAAAAGAAAGACCTCAGCCCTGAGTCCTTTTCAAGCGCATTACCTGCGCGTGAAAAACGCATTGAAATTGCATTGAAAATGCATTGAAAAGGCACGTGAAAAACTGAGACACTAAACAAACAATTACTGAAAACTGATTGAACTCTGATGCAAAATGTCAGTTTTTCACTCACCAAACCCTGATCGCACCCTGATCAGACTCTGACATGATCTGCAACGCAAGTGTGGAAGGGGCCTTATTCTCTCTGGGGATCCAGAGATCCATGAAGCTTAGACACACTGCTCACTTTGTTCCCCCAAAGGAACACTTTTGTGTACAAGGGACACTATCTGCATGTATATAATGCAGGATCCATTCTTGGATACACATGTGTTCAGGATATAGTCTAAAACTGCAAATTCAGTGTAGATTTGGCTTGGATTTAACATAAATACAAGTTAACTTGAATGTCGTAGTGTACAGTACATCTATGTCTTGAAAAAATCCCTTTACCATGGATTAGGATGTGTTTGGTTTTCTTGGCAATTGTTAAACTGTTTATTGTATTGACCTCTTCAATAGCCTCTTTGTGGCTTTCGAGACATCAGTTTCAAGTATTACTTAAACACTCACCACTTCCTTCCACTTTTAATGCCAGGGAGCCGTTTCACTTTTGTACTGTATATTGTGTCAACATCTTAAATGCCCTCATCTGGGGATTGTTCTGATGCAGGATGAGCTCATAGAAACTCTGTAAGGATAAAATGCTCAATAATATTTGACTTGTAATAAAACCACACAGAGAAAAACATGCATTTTTGGTCACTTTTACAATGAAGATATGCATTTAGAGTGTACATGTTATTTGTGAACATTTTGTGTAGGAGGATGTTGTGAACATTTTTCTTATATCCACAGAAATAGAGAAAATATTTCACTATGACCGGAGCTCCAAATATTCTTCTTCTCCCTTGTTATTCTATCTTAAAACATCGATGAACAGCACCAATCTTCAGTTTCTCCTGCTGAAAGTATGTCACCATTCAGACTAGCACCATCGCACTCTCATCATCCTCCTTTAATTATATTGTAGCTGGAAGAAAATATGCAGGCAGATGGTGTGGTACGTTCCAATAAGGTCAAAATTTATTCCAATTCATCATACTCACAAGAGCCCATTAAAAATGCGCAAATCACAAATTCACATAACGGGACGCTAGCTTTCTATCCGCCCGACCCAGGGTTTCGCCTGCAAGGCTTCTTCCGGGGTGTTGTTAGCGTCTCAAACACCTGTCCCTTCTTTTATACATATTCCTATTCTACTACACATAAAACTTTATTTTCAACTAACATTATTTTATATATATTTAAAACCCCCATAAAATCAGTTTACACATAAGACTAATAATATATAGTGATTAATATTCCATTAGGTTTCTCATCAGCAATGTTTTCACATTTCCCATATAATTCCACATTAGATGTTAGTTACAATGATAATACAATCATTACAGTCCTCTTAACAAATGTTACAATTGTAACATTTGTTCAGAGGAGTGTAATGATTGTATTATCATTGTAACTGGGAAGTGGGGAAAAAAAATCCAAATGCAATGAAAATGGTGAAAAAACGCATTTGCGCCATTTTCTTGTGGGCTTGGATATTACGTCTTTCACTGAGTGCCCTAAATGACATGTCTACTTTATTCTTTGGGTCGATACGATTAAGGGGATACCAAATTTGTATAGGTTTTATAATGTTTTCATACATTTACAAAAATTAAAACCTCCTGTACAAAAATGATTTTTTTGATTTTGCCAACTTCTGGCGCTAATAACTTTTTTATACTTTGGTGTAAAGAGCTGTGGGTGGTGTAATTTTTTGCGAAATTTGATAATATTTTCAGTGATATCATTTTTAGGACTGTACGACCTTTTGCCACTTTTTATAGATTTTTTAATATTTTTCAAAATGGCAAAAAAATGCCATTTTCGACTTTGGGCGCTATTTTCCGTTACGGGGTTAAACGCATTGAAAAACCGTTATCATATTTTGATAGATCGGGCATTTTCAGACGCGTCGATACCTGATGTGTTTATGATTTTTACTGTTTATTTATATTTATGTCAGTTCTAGTGAAAGGGGGGTGATTTGAAATTTTAGGTTTTTGTATTATAATTTTTTTTTTCCTTTTTTTTATTTTTATTTATACTATTTTTCAGACTCCCTAGGGTACTTTAACCCTAGGTTGTCTGATCGATCCTATCATATACTTCCATACTACAGTATGGCAGTATATGGGGATTTTCCTCCTCATTCATTACAACGTGCTTCCGAAGACCCGAGGCTACCATGGAGACGGTTCGCCGCCCCCCGGGGAGCGGCGATCCCAGGTAAGATGGCGGCGCCCATGCGCCGCTATCTTTTTGAGGCTGCCGGCAGCTTTGCCGGCAGCCATCGCTGTGAAAACACCCGCGATCGGTGCTAGCACCGATCGCGGGTGTTACCGGTAAGCCTTTGCTGCAATATGCAGCAAAGACTTACCGGCTATGGGGAGGGCTCAGCCCGTGAGCCCTCTCCATGCAGCGCGACCCGACCGCCGCTGTGAATACACGGCGGGCGGTTGCGAACTGGTTAAATAAATTTCTTCCTCTTTATTCACATAACCGGAACAGCATGCAGTTACAGCTTAAAAGATTGACGCGTTTCGACGCTTAAGCGCACAAGCGGCGAAACGCATTGATCTTTTAAGCTGTAACTGCATGTTGTTCCGGAGATATGAATAAAGAGGAAGAAATTTATTTAAACCAAACCTGATGGCTTCATGTGAGTGCCGAGATTCCTTGTATCTTTTGCCATGAATGGTTAACACTTATAGCTGTGTAACGAATGGGAGAGAAGAGTGAGACCGATCTTCAATCCTGTAGACAGATTTTCCATAGCAACGTAGAAGTAACATTGTAACTGCACTTTGCAGTCTGTTTTTTTACAAAATAAGCAGAGTTTCATAACCTCTTAACTACCAAGCCCTTTTTTAACTTACTTTTATGTTTACATTGTCAGGAGATTCAGGATCAGTGGATCCTCTGGACCACCACTGGAGGTGGTACTAGCCGACACCTAGGACCGGAATCTAAGTCACACCTGGTCTTCACCAGAGCCCACCGCAAAGCAGGATGGTCTTGCTGCAGCAGGGTAGCACCAGATCATTCCACCAGTGCGACTAGCCTTGTGATCAGGTTCAGGGTCAGGGCTGGTGGCAGAGATGCAAGGTCAAGTCCAATCCGGGGTCAGCAACGGGAGGTTCAGGCAGATGGGAACACAGGAATGCAGGAATATTGCAGGGGAGCTTTCTCTAAGGCGTAGGCACAAAGATCCAGCAGGGAACAAAGGAAGGGGCTGGAATCTATCAGGTAAGGCAACTGGCCAGCACCAATTAGCAGTGTGCTGGCCCTTTAAATTTTACAGAGCCGGCGTGCACACACCCTAGGGCACAGTTTAGAAGCTGGGGCACTCAGAGTTACACGGGTTCGCCTGTGACCCGAGATTTGGTTTGCAGGGGCACCCGTGACATTACTCCAACCTTTTCAGAAGAGCACGATCCAGGATGTTGTCCTAGGTCTCCCAAGACCTCTTCGCTGGCCCGAACCCCTTTCAGTCAACAATAAAGAACCGCTTTCCTCTGACTGACTTTATACCCAGGATTTCTTTCACCTCATAGACATCGGTGGAATGTTTTGCCAAGAGAAGCGGTTTAGGATGACTGGCTTCAGAAGGGAGACGTGGAAGGAATGTGGGATGCACATGGTGTTAGGAAGGCGGTGCTTATAGATCTCAGAATTTATGCACTTCAGCACCTCAAATTGACCCAGATAGTGAGGACCAAGCTTGTAGCTGGGAACCTTTAGCCGGACATATCATGAAGAAGATGAGGGCAACATATCTCTGCACCCCAACGTGCCCAGCCACACAAGAGCAATGTCCCCAAGTTGATGTCCTCTTCTGAAGAGCAGATCAGACATAGATCTTGCCAGGAGGGAGCTGCCGTAGGTCCAACGACACAAATGTCGAGTAAGTCTCTGAAGATATTGTTGACGAATTCTTGGAACACTGCTGGGGCATTGCAGAGTTCAAAGGGCATTGCCAAATACTCAAAATGCCTGTCACGGGTATTGAAGGCCATCTTCCACTCATCACCTTCACAGATGCGGATTAGGTTATATGTCCCTCACAGATCCAGCTTGGTGAAAACCTTGACACCCTGTAGGCGATAAAAAAGTTCAGTGATGAGAGGCAAAGGGTTTTTCACCATGATTTCATTAATGCCGCGGTAGTCGATGCATGGATGGAGAGAACCATCCTTCTTGGCGACAAATAATACAGCACCAACAGGAGAAGACAACTTGCGGATGAATTTCTTCTGCAAATTATCCTTGATGTAGGCTGACATAGCTGTGGTCTCTGGCACAGATAATGGGTATACCCAAGCTCGTGGAGGAGATTTACCCAGCAGCAGGTCTATGGGACAGTCATAGGGGCAGTGCGGGGGCAGAATCTCCACTTGCTTCTCAGAGAAGACATCTGCAAAATCCTTATAAGCAGCAGGTAGGCCTGCCAACTGCTTGGGAGAGTCCACAGAAGACCTTACGGACACAGGGTTAAGAGCCGTGAGACAGCGAGAATGGCACTTCGGTCCCCAGTGAAGAATTTCCTCAGTTGGCCAGTCGAGCAACGGAGCGTGTTGCTGCAACCACGGTGGCCCAAAAGCATTGATGACGTAGAGTGGGGGAGCACATAAAACGACATTCTCTCCATGTGCAATGCCACAATTTGCAGCGACAGGAGCTCCGTATGATACTGGACTGGGTCATGAAGAATCTGTCCACTGAGGTATAACCAGCTGGTTCGCTAGGCGAATCACAAGAACGTGATGCTGGGAGACCAAGGCAGAGTCCACGAAATTCCCTGCAGAGCCAGAGTCCAGGAAGGGTGAGACTTGAAGTGAGTTGCCTGTTCTAAAACTGAGAAGAACAGGGACATTCAGATGAGGAGAAGCTTTGCTCTCACCTAGGGATGCTTCTCCCAAGAACCCTAGGTGCAGGCGTTTTCCCTGATGCTGTGGACGGACTGGACGAGATGAAAGTGCTCTTGGCTGGCACAATAGAGGCAGAGATTCTCCTGTCTTCGTCTGGAACATTCCTGGGGAGATAGACCAGCTCTATCCACTTGCATGGATTCCTCTGCAAAGGTGGTCTTTGGAGGACTGGAGCCAAGCAGGGCAGACGACGGGTCCTGACTTGCGGTTGTTCCAGACGTCGCTCCTCAGAGCGTTCACTGAACTCTATCTGAGTGGCCAGAGAGATTAGTTCACTCACCTTAGACGGAAGGTCCCATGCAGACAGGGCATCTTTGACAATCCCTTTTTAAAAGTTGCGACCAGGGCAGCTTCGTTCAAGGCAAGCTCAGAAGCCAGGGTTAGGAACTGAACCACACAGTCACCGAAAGATGAGTCCCCTTGACGCAAGTTCAGCAGGGTGGTCTCAGCAGAAGAAGCCCGGGCTCAAAGACGTAGCGTAATTCAGCGAAAAAGGTGGTGATGCGCACCTGTGTGATCATGGTCAGATTTCCGTCCACTGGAAGTAAACACAGAAGTTTACTATAGAAGGACAGTAAGCAGACATCTAAAAAACTGTGAGAAATTGATACAGAAAGTATATTGGAATATTGTATAATTTCATCACACAAACAATAACATTAGTTTGCTGAAATGTAAATACCCCTTTTATAAAGCCCCTGTGTGCAAGATAAATCAGGGACACAGGGAACAGTGTGGGTATTTTCTTGATTTGGATGCACAGTTTTGCATTCTACTTAGGTAACAGTGGGGTAATTTTTTCTATGATTTCCATACCCCAGACAAACAACAAAATAAAGTTAATACATTAATTAAATTAACCTAAAAAAAGGTATTAATCTGTACATGTATCAAAATAATTTATTAGAGCTGCTGGCAATAATCTATTAAGCAACCAATCATGGCCCATCTTTAATTTTAAAAAGGCAGTTTAAAGGAAATTAAACAGCTAATGATAATCACCACTGCTCCTCTTCAGCTTGATCCCAGCGTTGTCCATTGCTAGTCATGACACGTCGGGATACCTAGAAAAGATACTTATAATTGGCAGCCAGGAGCGCGGGTGCCAGATGTCCAGCATTACAGGAAGCTATTTATGCATTTTCCTGATACAATGGACAAGCTCATTATGGACCTGGATGACTTTCTTGAATAATATGACAAGTTAGAAGGGAGTGTTCATTCATGACTTTATTTAGCGCTAATTTGCAAATGCCTCATGGAGCTTTACTGGCTTATTTTATATCAACACTGTAGACTAGATGAACCAACATTTTTATGCAACTATGTTTTATTTAATACAAGGATACAAACCACCAAACAATAGGCTACAATTTGGTAAAATAAGATATTTTTTTGCAACTCATAATACTTTAATATAGCATGATCTATCAACACGATAAACAAAACAACGGAACAAAGAGAACGTCTCCCATATTCCATTCCATTAGAATCCATCTTCATTGATTTTATTGTTTAAGAAAGAGAGAAAAAAGATGGACCCTTTCCATATGTTTTTTTAAATTATTTTGCCATTAATAGAAATAGCACTGCCGATTTTGTTTTATTTAAGTGATACGTGAAGAAATGGAGACAAACTAAAGAATAATAGTGGACAGAGTGAGCAAAATGACAGATAACTTTTGTAAGTGACAAAATTCTATTCTTATGCACTGGTGTTAGTGGATTTTAAACAATGGCTAGGCAATGTTTGGCTTAAGGTTTTAATAGTTCTTACTTATTATACAATAATAATTGTAGCTGATATGTTGCCTTGTTTCTATAGCTAATCTGATAAACTCAAAATATTTCAATTATATATACAGTATTTTGCTAAATCTGGGTTAAATATTCTGAACCATATACACCTTGTCACAAAACACACAGGGATTATTATTTTAATCTGTGTTCTTTTTCTCTTACGTGAATAAAGTTTTTGTGAGGTTATCAAGAATATTTTCTAATGCCACACGTTGATAAGCTTTAATGTGCAAGGTTTTCTATAGGAGTTATCACTGACAAGCAGACAGCTGCTCAGCCTATACTCACTTCTAATATAATATTCTCAGCAGCTAAAAGTATTTTACAAATGTTCTCTAGAGGGTGCTGAGTAACTGGTATAAGTGAAGAGACGAGAAATCATATGGAACAGCTAGACATTACAGACAAAGCATCATAATAACTTCAAAAGGCCACACTGCTATACATTAAATATAGTGTTATCCTAATTTCAGTAGAAGCAGTAAGTAAATTCAGTTTGGATATGTATTATATACATGAAAAACATTTTTAAGTATTTAAAAATGTCCGTATGGTATAGAAAACTAATAGTATCAAATGGTTATAAGGGCTAATCAATTTTTAAGAAGATTAGCTCAACTGTGCTCTTCTAGCTATAAACCCAATGTAATTTTACTGTACCTGTAACTAAACAGGTGGGAAGAGAACCCCCTTAGTTCCCAGCAGCAAGGTGGCACGTGGGTGCTGGCGCCATAAAGCAGTGCTCTATGCGCGGCAGGATGTGTCTCTGCACTGGACCCACTGCGTGGCTGCTGGCAGAAGGCATGAAGAATGGAGAGTGGGAGCCCTGGTTGGACCTGAGGACTGAGGTAAGTATTACTGTTTTTCTTTTTACTTTTTTTAAAAAACAGGCTGCAAATAATTAACACATGGGGGTGAGGGGGCTGTATATAATTAACCCATGGGGTGAAGAGGGCCCTGGCTGTATAAAATTAACCCATGGGATGAGGGGGTGCTGCATATAATAAATCAATAGGTTATGGTTGTACATAAATAGGGTGGTTGTACATAAATAATATGTGGGGGTGTGCATTTTATATAACCAAGTGGGTCTGTATATAAAATAACCATGAGGGAGCTGTATATAATATAATCTATGAGGAGGCTGTATATAATATAATCTATGAGGAGGCTGTATATAATATAACCTATGAGGAGGCTGTATATAATATAACCTATGAGGAGGCTGTATATAACATGACCTACTAGGAGGCTGTATATAATATAACTTGTGAGAGGGCTGTATATAACATAACCCATGAGGAGGCTGTATATAATATAACCCATGAGGAGGCTGTATATAATATAACCCATGAGGAGGCTGTATATAATATAACCCATGAGGAGGCTGTATATAATATAACAGTGTAGGGCTGTATATAATATAGCCATGTGCACCTATATATAATAAAACCTATGAGTGGTCTGAGTATAAAGTATCCATGTGGGACTATGTACATTATAACCATGTGGGGCTGTGTTTAATATAACCATGAGGGGCTGTGTATCTCTGTGTAACCTATGAGGGGGCTGTATGTGATATAACCATGTGGGGCAGTGTATAATATAACAATGTGGCGCTCTGTATTATATAACCATGTGGGGCTGTGTATAATATAACCATGTGCACCTGTATATAATAAAACCTATGAGGGGGCTGTGTATAATATAAACATGTGGGGCTGTGTATAATATAACTATGTGGGGCTGTGTATATGTGTATAAAATAAACATGTGGGGTTGTGTATAACATAAACATGAGGGGGCTGTATATGATATAACCCTTGCAAGGGACAGTATATTTTTTGGAGCAGTTTATGTCTAATCATCCAGGTACTGAAATGTGTACAGAATCCAGGACACCTAGGAACAACCCGCACCTAGAAACCACCAAGAGTAAAACAGAGCTGAAACTGCAGTCCCCTGTATGTAGCAAGCCAGCCCCCAGTATATAGCCAGCCTTCCCCAGTATATAGCCAGCCTCTGCCCCAGTATATAGCCAGCCTCTGCCCCAGTATATAGCCAGCCTCTGCCCCAGTATATAGCCAGCCTCTGCCCCAGTATATAGCCAGCCTCTGCCCCAGTATATAGCCAGCCTCTGCCCCAGTATATAGCCAGCCTCTGCCCCAGTATATAGCCAGCTAATCCCTGTTTGCAGTGTATAGCCAGCTAATCCCTGTCCCCAGTATACAGCCAGCAGCCCCTGCCCCCAGTTTGCCTGCCAGCCAGCCTTCATATATATGCAGCCAGCCTTCCTCCAGTATATAGCTATCCCCCTGCCCCAGTATATAAACAGCCAGCCTTTACCCCAGTATATGGCCAGCCCCATTATGCCCAACACAAGAAAATAGAATGTCAATACTCACCTGTTTGATGCCCCTTCTTTCCTTCTTCCGTCCAGCAGCAACAGGTCCATGCGACGTGGCGCACAGACACTGATGCCAGCTGCTGTCATCATACTGTGTGTGCCGGCAGTCGATGGCTGACATCTGAGCGTCCAGAGAAGACCTGCAGGGGGCGTTGAAAAGGTGAGTATAGACTTTCTTTTTTTTTACTTGAGTATAAGCCGAGTTTGCGTTTTTTCAGCACATTTTTTTGTGCTGAATAACGCAGCTTATACTCAAGTGTATACAGTAATACCAAATTCTGAATGACTTTTTTTTTAGTATCCAAGCAGAATCATGCTTCAGCTTTTACAGGTGAGTTGAAGAAGTAGCTAAGAGAGAAAAGCAAAGATCTCTTCAGGGTGAAAGACCTGCCCAGAGCACTTTCAGAAGCTGTATTCCTGGACTATAACATCACTTTTCACAGTTCTACTACTATTAACACAGCGTTTTATGGGCAATAGTGCCACTGTCTGCAGCTTTCCAACTTATGATGGATTCCTACAGGATTTTTGAAAGATATTCTACCTTTCATTCATTTGTATACCTGCTCTAAGGCTTATGTCAGAGAGGAAGGTGGCCTTTTTTTGGGTATAATTGCCCTCATGAGAAGTCCTTTTACCACCACCTAAAAAAGACTGTACAACATTTTGTTATTATGGAAGTCATGGTTATAGTATAAGCCAACAAAATTAGTTTTTTTTTTTCTGATTGCACTTTAAACGGAACAGAGTATAACAAGTCATAAATAAAATGATTTGATTATAATACACCATGAAAGTATATTTTATGCTCATTAAGTGCATCATGTTCTAATAAGCTGACAATATATTAGAAATAAAAATAACAAGGTAGTTACATCGACTATACCAATCCAAAGTGAGGAAGAATATCCATATACTGTAGCTGCAGTGCTAATTGGTGAAAAATTTGATGTTTGGATATGTATGAGGGTGTTTGCAATGTGTCTAAAGGCTTCTCAGTTGTGGGACATATAATTCCCCTCACCTTCATAATTGTGCTAGTCTCCCCATCCAGGGTCTGTTGAAGGAGTATCAGTAGATATACTGGGATCAGGTATTTAGAGCAATAATTGTGATTGCACAGTGTCTTTTTGAGAATTTTGTTGCATGGCGATGTTCATCAGTATTATTGTGTGGTATGAGGTGAACTTATGGGCAGATCTTCTGAATTTCCCTCTGAACCCCTTCCAAGACCATTTTGGTTGTTACTTATATTTGTGGGGATAATAATTAAGCTATGAAAGTTTTTGGGTTATATCCCCATGTTGGAAGTTTTTCTAGAGTTGCAAAACTTTTGTAGTTGGGTTGGTATAGGAAAGTATCCCAGAATTTTTTTAGTAAATTTCATTTTCTGTAAGATTGTGGAGGACCAGATTTCCTTTGTGGTTCTCAGACTATACCAATCTTCTTACAATAGTGTTGAAGGAATAATAGGTAAGGGAATTGTTGCCCACACTTTTCTCAATGGGACCAAATATTCATCATTGTGATCATCATAATCAATGTGATGTATTTGCCAGTCAATAATTCTGTTCAATGGAATGGCTTGATGTTTAACCCCTTAAGGATTCAGGGTATTTTCCTAATTTCTCGCTCTCCATCTTCAAAAATCCATAACTTTTTCATTTTTCAGTGTACAGAGCTGTGTGGGGGCTTATTTTGAGTGTAACAAATTTTACTTTCCCGTGATGTTATGTATTATTCCCTGCCATGTAGTTGGAAGCTAGAAAAAAATTCAAAATGTGGAAACATTGCAAAAAAAGCGTGTGCGTCACGTTCTTTTGGGCTCAGTTTTTACGACTTTATCTCTGCGCTCCAAATAACACCTCTACTTGGTTCATTATGATCGCGATGATACCAAATTTACACAAGTTTTTATTACCTTTTAATACACTTTCAAAAATTAAACAAATGTGTCCAAAAAAAAAATTTTTTTGCCATTTTTTGACGCTAATAACTTTTTCATACTTTAGTGCACGGAGCTGTGTGAGGTGTCATCTTTTGCGAAATGAGCCGACATTTTCATTGCTACCATTTTGAGGACTGTCCGACATTTTGATAATTTTTTATTACATTTTTTATGTCATGTAAAAAGGTGTAAAAGTCACGTTTGGGCGCCATTTCCCGTCTCAGAGGTCACCGTCGGCCATAACCGTTTTCCTAATGGCGATTCCTAATGTGTCTGTGATTTTTACTGTTTATTATGTTTTATATGAGTTCTAGGGAAAGGGGGGAAATTTGAACTTTTAATATTTTATTACATTTTTTTACTTTTTTTTCACTATTTCTTAGACCATCTAGGGTACATTAACCCTAGATTGTCAGATCGTTCCTAGCATAAACTGCAATACAACTGTATCACAGTATATGGCATTTCTGCACACTATAAATGAGCCACAAGCTCATTGTAATGGATAGGCAGAAGCCATTCAGCCTCGGGTCAGACGAAGACCCGAGGCTACCATGGCAACCGATCAGTGCCCCCCGAAGATGTTCAGGGGCGCGACGATCGGTGGAAACATGGTGGTGCGGGTGTTAGCGATGGGTCTTTGTTGCGATATGCAGAAAAGCCCATCTCTGTATGAAGAGGGCTCAGCCCGTGAGCTCTCTTCATACACCCTTCATAGCTCCATGGCAGATATATCCGCCACGGAGCGTGAAGGGAGTTAAATAAATTTTGCCATATGTAGTTAAGAAGTTAAAAGTGAGGAAAACTTTTAGTAGATTCATAGGCAGTGTATGATCGAGACAGCTTTTTTCAGGGATGATCAACATTTAAAGAAGGTTGAATTTCCCTATGCAGGAGAAGCTGAAATATATATCTAGGTTTTTTTTAAGCAGGTAATATTTGGCACCTGCAAGTATTTATTCAAATATTTGGCAAATATTGGAACTTAATAAAAACTAGACAATAGTTTTCAACCAAAGTGTAATTTAATTTATGCTGATACAGAAAGTTTCTCCACCTGAAATTGATTTGATTGTGAGGACAATTGGAGCACATTTACTAAGAACAGTGCAAACTTCACTATGTGCAGTGTATAGTGCAGGGTGCAACAGATTCAGGATTTCTGACACCCGTTCTTCATGAATCTGGCGCTCCCTCCACTGCTCTGACAGATGGTGGACACCCCACATTTCTGACAGACTTTGCATGATAAATGTGGGGCAAGGTATAACTCAGTACCGGAATGTCCCCTTCGGTGCAGAAATTTCTGTTGCATCAGGTATAGTGCAGCGTACGCCACAATTGTGTAACGTGCACCAGAAATGTGTCTCAGACACTTCTTAAATACCTATGAATCCAGTTTGCTCTGAAAAGAACAGGAAAAGTCTGACAGAAAACTGGCGCACAGCCCTTAGTAAATGTGGGCCAAGGTGACAGTTTAAGACACAATACGCTGTTTGCATTCACTGTTAATACCAGTAATAATAATTAAGGTGTCCAATTTAAAATATTATTAGCCATTAAGTCATTGCAATTTTAGTACAATCACCCCCAAACTACGGAAAGGATATACAGGTTACAAATCATTCCTAGTTATTGTGCAGTTACTGTTATCTTTAGAGAGGTGAATCCTTGATCAAAAGAAGTGTGCCACTTGTTTATATATCAACAAATAAACAGCCTGTATAAGGACACTGTAAGGAACAAAGACTATCTGTAGCCAGGGAATCTTTGTTTTTACCAGTTGAAAACATGCATTCCTTTAGGAAAGTCATACTTCTGTATATGAAGTAACAATGATCATGGCGTAAAACTAGTCACTGAATGTTTACTTAAGATTTTGCACATCTTTTTATAGTTGTATTGCTTTCTATTATATAGCTTCTTCCAATTTTTGAAGATTAATCTATGATATCTGTGTTGGCGTCCTCTACAGTCAACATGGTGTGACTGTGGAGGTGCAGATAAACATTGTTCTGTCTTTACTAGTGTGAACACTGGTCTATTACTTCCTAGGAGTGTAGATTGATTGTACTCCACCCAGTAGTTTCCTTTCTGGTTCACCAACTGTTAACTTTTGGTGATGGACAAAATCCTTACCCAGCGCTTAGCTATTTAAAACACGACTGTACTTTCTGTTTCCTCATCCTAAATGCATAACCTGTCATTTATCTACATTACACTTATTTGCCTATTTCATATCCAAAACCTCCACAACTATGGTTTTGAAGGAGCTACAGAGTTCACTGGATGAAACAGAAATGTGAAGGTGCACCAACTTTACCGAGCGCTCTGTATACAACTGGCCTGTATACGAATACTAAATACTAAATAAATAAATCATCTTGACCTGTTTCCTCTACAAAAATGCAGTTCTCATGGTTGAAGCATTAACCTTGCTATTGTCTTGTGTGTTTATAGTTTAAAGACATGAAATAACTTACAGTATTATTTCTATTATATCAATAAATATCCAGCCATAAAATGGTTGTGCAACATCTGTCTATTATGGACAGTCTGGTTATGTGTAATTTTAAACTGGAAAGTCTTGTAGAACAACCAAAAACTATTTGGGCGTAAATGTATAAAAATGTAATTATTCAAAAATGTCACAGATTACTTTTCTATTTCAATGGTAGCAAAGTATGTGCAGTTTTGAAACCAGATACAGACACATTCTAATATCTTTGGTGTTGACCTACAAGTATGCATATTTAAGACGAATGTGAATGCTACTACTACTAATAGTATAATGAAGAAGTAATGGCACTGCTGTCATGAAGCATGTGGGTCCTGAAGACACAATAAAATAGTTGCCTAGAGCAGCAAACCTATATTTGACATCTTGTAAGAAGTAATTTTGCTGTCATTTTACACAACAAGAGTGACTGTAAAACAGGTCTGACAAAGATATGTCTCATGTGAACAAATGTAACACTACTCAAGAGAATTGAATCCATGAAAAACCAATGATAACAGACACAATTTAAGAGCCACTACTCTAATGTTCACAGAAAGGTGCAAACTAAATTCCTGGTAGTAAAAAATAGAACTAGTAGTAAATTATTAGGTCATGACGGTAAGTGCTGATCAACAAGTGGCCTATATGTTGCCCCACAGCAATGCCTGAAACAACAGTGCAACCATAGAAGGTACAATTGTCACGGAAAGTGTCATAAAAGAATGTCTAATTCATCATATAATACTTCAATGCATCAATGAATAATATCACCGCTTACAGTACTTGATAGCTTGGCAGAACGTTTGCAGTGATCTCAGAAGAAAATAAAGTATCACACACTTTAGAAAGGATGTGGCCAAAAATCAGTGAGGGAAAATGAACTTCTGAATTGTATAAAAGGAGTTGTCTGGGATCTGACAAATCCTCAAGACCTCACAAATATGGTGAAAAAAGGACTGGTCACTTACCTGGGAATCCAGCTCTGGCACGTGAATAGAGAGGGTTTCTGCCAACTAGGATGAACCTTGGGAAATCTCATAAACCTTTAAGAATAGCAAAAACTCAAAACTGTATTACTATCACAGTTATTGTATGTATGTATGTACATATCAATATTCTAGCATCCAGGGACTATAGCAGTATGGAATTCAAAGCTCATATATGCAGTGCTGGGTGGCTACCATTCACAATAAATAAAGCATGGTTCACATGAAATGCATTTAAAAAAAAATTGTAGAACTCTATGGGAGACAAGGCAGGTGTGAGAAAACAAAAAATAAAGACCGAGTAGTCCAGGCTTCCGGACCTTGCACTTTGGCATCTGTTTATTGACACTTACAGCTATGCCAGAAGTGTCAACAGAAGATGGACCTCTGAAGACAATCAATGGCAAGCCCCATCATCATGGAAGTTGGGACGTTATGGTGGCCTGCTGAGGCCACTGATTTTCCGCAGAGGTTTTGTGACTCCCACCCTTCCAGAAGTGTCAAAAAAATCTAGACTAGAAGCCATGAAGCTAGATTGGGAAGACAGAGCATATAAAACATACAGGGGGTCATTTACTAAGTAACTTGACAAAATTCTCACCCAGTGCTTAGCTATTTAAAACACAAGTGTACTTTCTGTTTCCTCAACCTAAATGCATAACCTGTCATTTATCTACATTACACTTCATTGCCTATTTCACATCTTAAACCTCCACAACTATGGTTTTGAAGGAGCTACAGAGTTCACTGGATGAAACAGAAATGTGAAGGTGCACCAACTATACTAAGCGCTGAATATACAACTGTATACAAATACTAAATAATAACCTTTATGTACAAGTTACAGTACATAATACACTTGAAGCACGGTGTATGCTTTTATAAGGTGTTGTAAGATTGTAAGCAATATTTTTTATTCTGTGTGCCTATTTTGTTTGCATTTACACATAAAAACAAGTAGAGACATGATCCTTCAATAAACTACTGATTCATGGAAGAAAAGCCCGTTCAGCAGGAACGAAGGGTAAGTGCATTTTGTAGGACAACCTGCAACACTACATTCTCAGGAAACATATTCTCTAGAGTTCTACAAGTTCCACAGTATATTCATAAAGAGAAGCTTCTGAAAAAATATATACATATGATTATTATGGGGATTATTTTGACTTCTTTAATTGACCTTATGGTTGCAAAGAACATACCAGTTTTAAGTCTGAAAGATCATTTCAAATCATGCTTTCTGATGGGTTACACATTTTTTCTTCATCTGGTCACATCTATGACCTAACTGGTTGAAACCAGTTCATACAATATAAAAACCTACTTATTGTTACAAATCTGTTTATTTATTTGTAACTGATGTAGAAAAATGCTGGTAGGAATGATACCTAACATCAATGAAAAGCTATCTTTAACCTTAAACCCCTTAAGGACGCAGCCGATTTTTTTGATTCTGACATATGTCGCTTTATATAATTATAACTTTTGAACACTGTTACTTATCTAAACGTTTCTGAGAATGTTTTTCCCCACATGTTGTACTTCATTTTAGTTGTAAATTTTGGCTGATAAGTTTTGCGTTTATTTTCCATTGCCATTGCCAAATTGCCATTTTCAAAATTCGAAATCATTGCGTTTTCAGGCAGATAGATTTACCACCTAAATAAATTGCCGAATAACATTTCCCGTTTGTCTACTTTATATTTTCATCTTTTTTGAAATGTTTGGATTTATTTTGTCGTCATGCGGCGTACAAATCGAATATCGCTTTTCCGGATTTTCAGAATTGACTATTTTGGGAATAAATACAGTTTTGAATGAAATTTTACATATTTAGCATCAAAACCCTCTATATAACCAACCCATTTTCAAATATGCACCCCTCAAGCTATCAGAAACAGCTTTTATGAAGATTTTTAACCCCTTGAGATCTTCAGAGTAATTGAATCAAAATGGAGGGGAAAATTAGAATGGTCAAATTGTGCCGGTTATACGTTCATTTAGCCTTACAATTTACACATTTGCAAAAGATAAAAAGAGAAATCCCGCCATACAATTTTTGTATAATTTGCCCCAAGTACAGAGACCCCCAACATGTGGTTATTTCTCGTTTTATGGGGGCACAGCAAGGCGGAGAAGGGAAGGAGGGACCTGCAGCTGCCAGAATTTTAGTTTCCTCATTGGCCCCTTTTGTAGGATATAAAATTTTCTCTTTTGTGTTATTGGGGCCATGTGGCGGCATTTTTTTTTTGCAGAATGAGATGGTTTTTCCAGTATTACCTGTTTGGGGTTGGTATCCCCTATTGTTGAAAATTTAGGAACTTTTTTTTGATTGAAGGAGTAGAAAAGGGTTAATTCTGTTTTTTTTACATTTTTTTTTGGTGTTCACTGTTTAACCTAATAATCATGTTATCTTTATTTTACGGGTTGATACGATTACGGGGATACCATACATGAATATTTTTTTTTACGTTTTACTAAATTTGTCAAATAAAACCCTTATGTGGGGAAAAATCTATCATTTTTGTATTGCTGTCTTCCAGTGGCATAACATTGTTATTTTTTTGGCTATGGAGCTGGTTGATGGCTTGTTTTTGAGGGGCATGTTGTACTTTGCACCAGTATCATTCTGGGGTACATATGTTTTTTGATCACTTTTTATAGCATTTAGCACGGGTTGTTACAGATGCGGTGATACTATATATGTGGGGTTTGTGTTATGATTTAGAATTTTTTGCTTTATATATCTCTTTATATGTTTTGGGGCATTTTTATTGATTTTTTTCTTTATTTTTTATTGAATAACTTTTTAAAAATTTTTTTTCACTTTTTCCACTAAGGGACATGAACAAGCAATCATCTGATTGCTTGTTCATGATAATACTCTGCAATACTGATGTACATGGTGCCCCCATGTAATTCATGTAAAAGTTACATCTTGCACCAAAGAATGAAAATGTTTTAATGTCAGAATATGGAGATGTAAGACTTTTTTAAAGTTATTAAGACATAGCTTAAATATACAAGTTACATAAATTTGACATCCCTGCGATTCTACTGACCAAAAGAATAGAAGATGTGTCATCTGGCCCATACAGTAAAAAGCTGTATGAACAAAACCCATAAGAAATAATGCAGCTGCATTCATCTGCAAAATTCCACCATATTCAGAATTTCTTTCCAACTTACCAGTACATGCCACAAAATTTTAATTGGTGCTATGAAGAAGTGCAATTTATCCTTTCAATATCAAGCCCTCATATAGCTTTTAAATGGGAAGGAAAACACTAAGAAACGAAGAAGCAAAAATTTGGAAAAATATGGTCTTGAAAGGGTTAAATCATGAGCTGTTACAATACTTCAATGCATTCTGACTAGTATTCTAGAGTCAGAGTATTTCTAGTATTCTTTACATTAAGGTTCAATGGTCTACAAAGTAAATAATACCTGTCTGTTTTCAAGAAAAATTTGAATATAAGTTTGTTACTAGAATTGAAATAGAATTTTCAGCCATTCTTGGACCAAATAAAAGATTTAGAACTATCACACGAATGCAAAACCAATCACTCACTGCCCAATCTGCCCCTTGTGGACAGTAGCCAGTTTAATCCTGGTGGTTTATATCTTGGATAGGTGCCCCCAGACGATTTGCTAGCAACTTAGTCAACACTGATTTATAGGTTGACCTCATGGAGCTGCATCTTTTTATAACGTTATCTATATGAACAATGTACCTTATTGTCTATATTCAAAAGGGAAATTCCATCAATAGCATTTTTAGGCCAATAAATCAGATATGACAAGGCCTTTCACGGCCTTGTCAATGTAAACCGTTATAAAGGGGGCCTACAACGTCTGACTTTGAGAGAATAAAGGTAAAGGATGCTAGACCTTTACCAAATCTTTGGGGGGCTTCCAGGCCAAGAGGTGATCAGCCATTATGTCATATCAGCTATAAGATATTTTACTACGTTTCTGCACCTGTGTCTTTGCATTGACAACTTGTTTCCAATATGACATTTCATACAATAAAATAAAGAAGTACAGGTCTCTGAATGTGGCGAAAAAACCCAGCCAACTTCCTGCAGGTGACGGCATCACTTCTTCAACAAGCTGATATTCAAGGTACTTGTGTTCTTTAGTAAACATCATTTTTCAACTTTTAGAACAGGTGGCATTCACAAAAGCCACCCCTCTCAATGTCACATCCATGCCAATATCATTCCAGGTGAGACAAATATTCAAGATCTGCTGTGAAAACACTTAGTAATTTGAGTTTGTAAAATGTTTTTGGGCTTCGTCCAGTCCACCAGTTAGGATGATGATATTCTTTTACTGATATCGTTTTACCAGTACTTATTTAAATTTATTTTAACTGTTTTGAAATAGAACATATTGTACTTTCTTTGGCTTTAATAAAATCATGTCATACTAGAACTGGCATTTACCATGTCATTATCAAACTGTATTTGCATAGCTCCTAAAGTGTATGAACTTCAAATCAACATTGTGTATCTGGCAGGGAAAAAAAACTGTCTATTCTATTGTAGTGATCAGTGATAACATGAACTATACTTTATCTAGAATTGAACCTTTATTGCACCAGGTTCTATTTAGAATTATCTAGTTACAGTCACATTTCTCTACTAATATATGGTTTTCTTACTTTTATTCTATGGTCCAGCCTCCATGGGTCAGCTTTTCAGGCCAATGTAAAAAGACAGCCCCAGAGCTATGAGTTGTTCGCTCTATGTTCCATGTAGCAGGAATAGACAGAAGTTAGAGTAAAGGATTTCAAAAATACTGCACAGAAAATCCTAGAGTAATAAATGACATGTGTGGGTGCCATCACGGTGCAAGACAGAATGTAACAATTTCTTCTTTACCAGGAACCCTTGAGGAAGCTACATGTAGAAGCGGAACGTGTGGGATTTTCTTCATATGGGCACTGGGTCCCTGGCCTAATCGGTGAGAATACCTTGGTGAGAATATTTTGGTAACCTACTTGGGTATGATTGTGCTTGAACTTCTTATTGCATTATACTACTGTTTAATAGAGATGAGCGAGCACTAAAATGCTCGGGTACTCGTTATTCGAGACGAACTTTTCCCGATGCTCGAGTGCTCGTCTCGAATAACGAGCCCCATTGAAGTCAATGGGAGACTCGAGCATTTTTCAAGGGGACCAAGGCTCTGCACAGGGAAGCTTGGCCAAACACCTGGGAACCTCAGAAAAGGATGGAAACACCACGGAAATGGACAGGAAACAGCAGGGGCAGCATGCATGGATGCCTCTGAGGCTGCTTAATCGCACCATTATGCCAAAATTATGGGCAACAGCATGGCCATGACAGAGTGACAGAATGAAGCTAGATAGCATGTAAAACATTCAATAATTGACCCTGACACTATAGGGGACGGCATGCAGAGGCAGCGGCAGCAGCGGCAGGCTAGAGAGTGGCATGGCGACATACTCTAAATGGACTCAGGCTTCAAACCAATGGGTGGCAGAGAGGAACCAAAGGAGGTGAGCAAGAAGCGCTCAAATAATATCGGTACATGATAAAAGTTTGCCAGTATATTTTGTGGATTACACAGCAGGGTGGCGACAAAGTTAACATGGAAGCCATGAAAACAACCCAAAATTCTGCCTGACACAGCTCGTTTGATAAGGGGACCATGTATGGAGGCAGTGAACTAGTAGTAGATTAAAGGTGCTGCAGTTAAAACTATGTTAGTTGGATCTTGGCATGGAGCTGGCGCTCCGCTGCCAGGCGAGCTTTCGCCAATCCAAGCCCCTGTCTCTAGGCTACTCCCCAAACAGCACTTCTAAGAACCTTTTGTATAAGATCAAGTGTAGTAGCGTTCTTATAAGTTTGGGATATGGCAGGTGAGGGGAATGTAAACAGATGCGCAAGAAGCGCATGATGCGCATGGAGCTGGCGCTCCGCTGCCAGGCGAGCTTTCGCCAATCCAAGCCCCTGTCTCTAGGCTACTCCCCAAACAGCACTTCTAAGAACCTTTTGTATAAGATCAAGTGTAGTAGCGTTCTTATAAGTTTAGGATATGGCGGGTGAGGGGAATGTAAACAGATGCGCAAGAAGCACTGAAATAATATCGGTAAATGATAAAAGTTTGCAAGTATATTTTGTGGATTACACAGCAGGGTGGCGACAAAGTTAACAAGTTTGATGTGGAATGCCCTGTAATAGCTCTTGGGCGGTGTGCCTTTTATCGCCTAGGCTCAGCAGTTTGAGCACCGCCTGCTGACGCTTAGCGACGGCACTGCTGCTGTGCCTAGAGCTACCGACTGATGGCGCCATGGCCACGGATGGTAATTCGGAGGAGGAGGAGGTGGAGGAGGGGTGGGAGGAGGAGGAGGTATACTAGACCTTTGAGACCTGGACCGAGGTAGGCCCCGCAATTCTCTGCGTCGGCAGTATATGACCAGCCCCAGGGTCAGACTCGGTCCCAGCCTGCACCAAGTTAAGTGTAGTAGCGTTCTTATAAGTTTGGGATATGGCGGGTGAGGGGAATGTAAACAGATGCGCAAGAAGCGCATGATGCGCATGGAGCTGGCGCTCCGCTGCCAGGCGAGCTTTCGCCAATCCAAGCCCCTGTCTCTAGGCTACTCCCCAAACAGCACTTCTAAGAACCTTTTGTATAAGATCAAGTGTAGTAGCGTTCTTATAAGTTTAGGATATGGCGGGTGAGGGGAATGTAAACAGATGCGCAAGAAGCGCTGAAATAATATTGGTAAATGATAAAAGTTTGCCAGTATATTTTGTGGATAACACAGCAGGGTGGCGACAAAGTTAACAACTTTGATGTGGAATCCATGAAAACAACCCAAATTTCTGCCTGACACACCTCGTTTGATAAGGGGACGATGTATGGAGGCAGCTTTATGGACGTCTTTTGGAGGTAGCAACGTGTGGAGGCTGCTATGGAGACAATATAATTTGGATAGTGCCTGTATGTGGCAGTCCAAAAAAGTTTTCAAACCAGAGGAGCGGGTAGGTGGCCCTCCAGAAAAATGAAATAGATTGAGTGCCTGTATGTGGCAGTCCAAAAAAGTTTTCAAACCAGAGGAGCAGGTAGGTGGCCCTCCAGAAAAATTGAATAGATTGAGTGCCTGTATGTGGCAGTCCAAAAAAGTTTTCAAACCAGAGGAGCAGGTAGGTGGCCCTCCAGAAAAATGAAATAGATTGAGTGCCTGTATGTGGCAGTCCAAAAAAGTTTTCAAACCAGAGGAGCGGGTAGGTGGCCCTCCAGAAAAATGAAATAGATTGAGTGCCTGTATGTGGCAGTCCAAAAAAGTTTTCAAACCAGAGGAGCAGGTAGGTGGCCCTCCAGAAAAATTGAATAGATTGAGTGCCTGTATGTGGCAGTCCAAAAAAACTTTTCAAACCAGAGGAGCAGGTAAGTGGCCCTCCAGTAAAATGGAATAGATTGAGTGCCTGTATGTGGCAGTCCAAAAAATTGTTTAAAACAGAGGACCGGGTAGGTGGCCCTCCAGAAAAATTAAATGCATAAAGTACTATAGCTAGAGCCAGTGGGCCCTGTCAAAAAATAGCCAGTTTCCTCTGCTTTACTGTACAAAGAGGAGGAGAAGGAGGAAAATGAGGAGGAGGAGGAGTGGATAAATTATTCAGGTTGAGCTTCCTTCACCTGGTGGAGATTGGAAATTAGGAGAAATCCAGGCTTTATTCATCTTAATAAGCGTCAGCCTGTCAGCGCTGTCAGTCGACAGGCGTGTACGCTTATCGGTGATGATGCCACCAGCTGCACTGAAAACCCGCTCGGGCAAGACGCTAGCGGCAGGGCAGGCAAGAACCTCCAAGGCGTACAGCGCCAGTTCGTGCCACATGTCCAGCTTTGAAACCCACTAGTTGTAGGGAGCTGTGTGATCATTTAGGACGATGGTATGGTCAGCTACGTACTCCCTCACCATCTTTCTGTAAAGATCAGCCCTACTCTGCCGAGACTGGGGACAGGTGACAGTGTCTTGCTGGGGTGACATAAAGCTGGCAAAAGCCTTGTAAAGCGTACCCTTGCCAGTGCTGGACAAGCTGCTTGCTCGCCTACTCTCCCTCGCTACTTGTCCCGCAGAACTACGCACTCTGCCGCTAGCGCTGTCAGAAGGGAAATACTGTTTCAGCTTGTGAACCAGGGCCTGCTGGTATTCATGCATTCTCACACTCCTTTCCTCTCCAGGGATGAGAGTGGAAAGATTTTGCTTGTACCGTGGGTCCAGGAGAGTGAACACCCAGTAAACGGTGCTGGAATAAATTCTTTGAACGCGAGGGTCACGGGATAGGCAGCCTAGCATGAAATCTGCCATATGCGCCAGAGTACCAACGCGTAAGAATTCACTCCCCTCACTGGCCTGACTGCCCATTTCCTCCTCCTCCAACTCCTCCAACTCCTCTTCTTCTGCCCATACACGCTGAACAGTGAAGGACTCAACAATGGTCCCCTCTTGTGTCTCGCCAACATTCTCCTCCTCTTCCTCCTCATCCTCCTCCACCTCCACCTCCTCCGATATGCGCTGAGAAACAGACCTAAGGGTGCTTTGGCTATCAACAAGGGAATCTTCTTCCCCCGTCTCTTGTGACGAGCGCAAAGCTTCCGACTTCATGCTGATCAGAGAGTTTTTCAACAGGCCAAGCAGCGGGATGGTGAGGCTGATGATGGCGGCATCGCCACTGACCATCTGTGTTGACTCCTCAAAGTTACTCAGCACCTGACAGATATCAGACATCCACGTCCACTCCTCATTGTAGACTTGAGGAAGCTGACTGACCTGACTACCAGTTCTGGTGGAAGTTGACATCTGGCAGTCTACAAATCGCTCGGCGCTGCTGGTAAACTCTGGATAACATGGTCAGCGTTGAATTCCACCTCGTGGGCACGTCGCACAACAGTCGGTGAGCGGGCAGTTGGAGGCGGCGCTGCGCTGCCCTGAGAGTGGCAGCATCTGTGCTGGACTTCCTGAAATGCGCACAGATGCGGCGCACCTTCGTGAGCAAATCAGACAGATTGGGGTATGTCTTGAGGAAACGCTGAACTATCAGATTTAACACATGGGCCAGGCATGGCACATGTGTCGGTCTGCCGAGTTGCAGAGCCGCCACCAGGTTACGACCATGCCTGGCATCAGGTTCAGCGGTGCAAGCCACAGATCAGTCTGCGCCGTGATGCCCTGTAATAGTTCTTGGGCGGTGTGCCTTTTATCGCCTAGGCTCAGCAGTTTGAGCACCGCCTGCTGTCGCTTAGCGACGGCACTGCTGCTGTGCCTAGAGCTACCGACTGATGGCGCCATGCCCACGGATGGTAGTTCGGAGGAGGAGGTGGAGGAGGGGTGGGAGGAGGAGGAGGCATAGTAGGCCTGAAACACCTGGACCGAGGTAGGCCCCGCAATCCTCGGCGTCGGCAGTATATGACCAGCCGCAGGGTCAGACTCGGTCCCAGCCTCCACCAAGTTAACCCAATGTGCCGTCAGCGATATATAGTGGCCCTGCCCGGCAGCACTCGTCCACGTGTCCGTGGTCAGGTGGACCTTGTCAGAAACGGCTTTGGTCAGGGCACGGATGATGTTGTCTGACTCGTGCTGGTGCAGGGCTGGGACGGCACATCGGGAAAAGTAGTGGCGGCTGGGGACTGAATACCGAGGGGCGGCCGCCGCCATGAGGTTGCGAAAGGCCTCGGTCTCTACTAGCCTATAGGGCAGCATCTCCAGGCTAAGCAATCTGGAGATGTGGACATTAAGGGCTTGGGCATGCGGGTGGGTTGCACTATATTTGCGTTTCCGCTCCAGCGTCTGGGGTATGGAGAGCTGAACGCTGGTGGATGCTGTGGAGGATCGTGGAGGCGACGATGGGGTTTTTGTGGGAGGGTCCTGGGCAGGGAACTGACTATCAGCTGACACAGGGGAAGGAGCAGTGGTGTGCACGGCCGGAGGTGAACGCGCTTGTTGCCACTGAGTGGGGTGTTTAGCATTCATATGCCTGCGCATACTGGTGGTAGTTAAGCTAGTAGTGGTGGAACCCCTGCTGATCCTGGTTTGGCAAATGTTGCACACCACAGTCCGTCGGTCATCCGGTGTTTCCTTAAAGAACCTTCAGACTTCTGAAAATCTAGCCCTCGCCGCAGGAGCCCTCGCCACGGGAGCTTCACTAGTTGACACATTTGGCGCTGATGCACCAGCTCTGGCCCTGCCTCTCCGTCTGGCCCCACCACTGCCTCTTCCAACCTGTTCTGGTCGAGGACTCTCCTCTGTCTCAGAAGCACTGTGTTCACCCGGCCTATCAACCCAGCTTGGGTCTGTCACCTCATCATCCTCCGATCCCTCAGTCTGCTCCCCCCTCGGACTTCCTGCCCTGACAACAACTTCCCCACTGTCTGACAACCGTGTCTCCTCATCGTCGGACACCTCTTTAGACACTTCTTCCACTACGTCTAGAAGGTCATCATCACCCACAGACTGCGACTGGTGGAAAACCTGGGCATCGGAAAATTGCTCAGCAGCAACCGGACAAGTGGTTTGTGACTGTGGAAAGGGTCCAGAAAACAGTTCCTCAGAGTATGCCGGTTCAAATGCCAAATTTTCCTGGGAGGGGGCAGACTGGGGGGGAGGAGGCTGAGGTGCAGGAGCTGTAGGAGTGCCGATTTCGGTGACATGGGTGGACTGCGTGTAAGACTGACTGGTGGACAAATTGCTCGAAGCATTGTCGGCAATCCACGACATCACCTGTTCGCACTGTTCTGGCCTCAACAGTGCTCTACCACGAGTCCCAGTAACTTCAGACATGAACCTAGGGAGTGTAGCTCTGCGGGGTTCCCCTGCTCCCTCATAAGCAGGTGGTGTCTCACCCCGCCCAGGACCACGGCCTCTGACCCCTGCAGTAGTTGGACGCCCACGTCCCCGCCCTCGTCCTCTACCCCTAGCCCTCAGGTTAAACATTTTGAAAATGAGAGTTATAACTTTAATTTTTTTTTTTACTTTTTTTTGTGTTTTTTGTTTTTTTTTGTGTTTTTTAGTTTTTAAAACCAAACGATGCTATTGCTATCCTATTGCTATGGCTATTTTCTAGCCAAGTATGAAAGCACACTGCTATGCCAGATGAGATGACGCTGAGTTATTAAAAAAATAAACGTAAAATAAAAAAGGAAATGGCAGACTGTGCCTAATTGAAATCCAACCCCTAATAAATTTTCCCACTTCGGTCTTTGCGATGGATATGTGCGTCACTAAGCGCAAAACACAGCGGTCGCAAGTCTCACTGCAAATTGCTCACAATTTGCTAGTAGATGCACTGCAGCAAGTACAGCCACCAGCAGATCAACCAGAAATCAAATATATATAACGCTACTGTAGGCGTAAGTAAGCCGTTTGGATTCTCCTATGGCTATTTTCTAGCCAAGTATGAAAGCACACTGCTATGCCAGATGAGATGACGCTGAGTTATTAAAAAAATAAACGTAAAATAAAAAAGGAAATGGCAGACTGTGCCTAATTGAAATCCAACCCCTAATAAATTTTCCCACTTCGGTCTTTGCGATGGATATGTGCGTCACTAAGCGCAAAACACAGCGGTCGCAAGTCTCACTACAAATTGCTCACAATTTGCTAGTAGATGCACTGCAGCAAGTACAGCCACCAGCACATCAACCAGAAATCAAATATATATAATGCTACTGTAGGCGTAAGTAAGCCGTTTGGATTCTCCTATGGCTATTTTCTAGCCAAGTATGAAAGCACACTACTATGCCAGATGAGATGACGCTGAGTTATTAAAAAAATAAACGTAAAATAAAAAAGGAAATGGCAGACTGTGCCTAATTGAAATCCAACCCCTAATAAATTTTCCCACTTCGGTCTTTGCGATGGATATGTGCGTCACTAAGCGCAAAACACAGCGGTCGCAAGTCTCACTACAAATTGCTCACAATTTGCTAGTAGATGCACTGCAGCAAGGACAGCCACCAGCAGATCAACCAGAAATCAAATATATATAACGCTACTGTAGGCGTAAGTAAGCCGTTTGGATTCTCCTATGGCTATTTTCTAGCCAAGTATGAAAGCACACTGCTATGCCAGATGAGATGACACTGAGTTATTAAAAAAATAAACGTAAAATAAAAAGTAAATGGCAGACTGTGCCTAATTGAAATCAAACCCCTAATAAATTTTCCCACTTTGGTGTTTGAGGTGGATATGTGTGTCACTAAGAGCTAAACACAACGGTAGCAAGTCCCCCTGCAAATTCCTCACAATATGGTACTAGCTGCACTACTAGTGCCAGCAAGCCCAGCCACAAGCAAACCAAAAAAAAAAGTATAACGTTATTGTAGCCCTAAGAAGGGCTGTTGGGTTCTTGTTGAATCACTCCTGCCTAACACTATTCTAATAGAACACCCTAACGCTTTCCCTGACCAGCAGCAGCTCTCTCCCTAGCGGCATTCAGACACAGAATGATCCGAGCAGCACGGGCAGCGGCTAGTCTATCCCAGGGTCACCTGATCTGGCCAGCCAACCACTGCTATCGACGTGTAAGGGTACCACGTCATGCTGGGTGGAGTGCAGAGTCTCCTGGCTTGTGATTGGCTCTGTTTCTGGCCGCCAAAAAGCAAAACGGCGGGAGCTGCCATTTTCTCGAGCGGGCGATGTATTCGTCCGAGCTACGAGCAGTTTCGAGTACGCTAATGCTCGAACGAGCATCAAGCTCGGACGAGTATGTTCGCTCATCTCTACTGTTTAACAATTGCAGTATTTATGCAATGTATGTTTGTCATATGTGCAATATATCATAAGATTTACCTTAATAAAGTGGTATTTTAGTCTTCGTAACTATATCATCTTTTCATATTTAATTTTTTGTGCTTTACTGAGATTGTCAGTCTCCTTTATTTGTTGGTCTTTGGTAACATTTAACTGTTTTATCACTAATCACTTATAAGATTGCTACTTAATTTGCCACCTGTGACTTAAGTGAAAGATGCTGATTGGTTGTGTTGACAGCTGGGAGCTTATAAGATACTCCCATACCAGACTAAAAGTGAAGCAATATAATCAAAATATGCAGAAAAACAATTGTATTGTATTAGTGAACAGATCCCCTAGGATTCAGCTATCATAGGGGGGCCTGAAATACAGTGAATGTAAAAAAAAGTTTTTTAAAAAAATTAAAGAAATAAAAAAAGTAAAAAATTAAAATCACACCTCTTTTTTCTAGAATGCATATAAGATCTATATAGTCTCTTTTCCTGAACCATAGATATTTGAATATATAACGTAATAAAAAGTCTTACAGACCCCAAAATGGTAGCAATCAGTTCACCAGCTCCTTACGCCACACCAAGTATGAAGAAATGATTGGCATCAGATTTACATTTTTTAAAATGTATTAAAACTTAATAAAACCTATACAAAGTTGGTATCTCTATGATACTGTAGAATCCAGAGGATAAAGGGGAAGTGTTATTTGGAGTGCACAAGGAAAGTCATAAAAACAGAGCCAACAAGAAAATTGTCAATTTTTCTGCATTACATATTTCCCCCCCCCACTTTGAGTGGAATATTAATTATTGACACTTGGAAGTTTGTGTTAAGCAGAAAACAAGCCCTCCTACAGCTCTGTAAATGGAAAAATAAAAAACTAATATGGCTTTAAAAAGACATTGAGCAAAAAAGAAAAATGCAAAAAAGAAAAAGAAAAATGGTGTAGGCAGTAAGGGGTTAAAGGTATTAAGACATATCCAAACCAAATTAATTTGGTATCTCTGTACTGACCTAAAGACAGAAGGGGATGTGTCTACTGTACTGCACAGTGAAAGCTGTAAAAACAAAGACCATCAGCATTATTTTGCCAATCCTACCACATTTGGATGTTTGTTCCAGATTCCTAGTACATGGCAAAGAAGATTAAATGGGGCCACTTGAAAGTACAGACGTAGAGAAAAATAGGAAATGTGACCATGACTAAGGCTTGAGAGCAAGCTGAAATGCTTAGGTGGATTACCTACATGCTACCTTTTTTGCACCTTTTAATGTAAGAAGAATAAAGTTTTTAAGTTTTATGGGATGTGCCACGTATACTCTCTCACTTGAAAGTACAATTTGTCTAGCTAACATGCCTTCATATAGCTTTGTAAACAGAGATTTTAAAACCATATTGCTTGTAGAAGATGGGTATGAAAACGGGAAAAAAAAATCATAAAAACACAGTTCTGAAGGGGTTAATTGAAGAAGAAACGCAGGGGTAAAAGAAGGAGACATTTTTCTTAATAAAGTAAAGTCTTAATAACGCATATTATAATGTTTATTATCATATCAACTATTGATTATTGCAAATTTGTTAAAAATTTAGGTTCTGCCGTATATGCCCTGTAAATGCCCTATATAAATACAAAATATACCCTAAAAATGACTTTTCAGTAGCTGTCCAGTAAATGCAGCATGTTGTAATATTATGTTGTGTATTCATGTGCCATTAGTTTTATAACTCCTCCTTCATAATTCTGCATTATAGCGTGTATTATGACTTGCAGTTACTGCATTACCATTTCCAATAGAGTACTCATTATTTAGGTATAGCCATACCGTAATGTTCTGTTGTTTATCTCATGCAATTAAAATTGCTAGGCTTTATTGAATAGCTTTACTTTCAAGGGGATACGTATGTTATTAATGGTAATTACTACTTTACTAAACTCATAAACATAGTTATCAATGGCAATTATAATATACTTATAGTACAATTTTTAAAATTGAAAATATATTATAAGAAACATTTTTCTTTAAAGTGCAATGTTAAAAAAAACAAATTTTAATACAGAGACTGGCTGTCCTCTTTAATATGCTCATATTTGTTTAGCACCCCTAAAGGACTAAATTTTTTTTTCAAAATGTCTTCCATTTTGACCAAATAACTTCAAATTTTACATTTCTGACATCATAGGAGAATGGGGGCTTATTTGTTATTTGTTGAGCTTTTTTATTTTTGGGGGGAAAATTATTGATGAACTTTTAATATCCCTTATTAGGGGACTAATGGAGAAGAATATAATTCTGACAATTTTTTGACAATGTAAGTTTACAATGTTTACCATGCTAACTTTTTTCTCCCGTTCAGTATAATTCTGGAGCAACAATTTTTGTACCCCTTAACCTCTTACCGACATGTGACGTAATATTACGTCACATGTCGGGTCCCGGTACATGGAGACGAAGCTACTTCAGGTTAACCCATGCATTACAATGTGCTATCAGCACATTGTAATGTATGAGTAGTAAAATCCCCATATACTGCCATACTGTAGTATGGCAGTATATGATAGGATCGTACAGACACCCTAGGGTTAAAGTACCCTAGGGAGTCTGAAAAATAGTAAAAATAAAAATAAAAAAAAGTTTTTTAAAAAAATTTATAAAAAAACCTAAAAATTCAAATCACCCCCCTTTCCCTAGAACTGATATAAATATAAATTAACAGTAAAAATCATAAACACATTAGGTATCGCCGCGTCCGAAAATGCCCTATCAAAATATGATAACGTTTTTTCACTGCGTTTAACCCCGTAATGGAAAATCGTGCCCAAAGTCGAAAATGCCACTTTTTTGCCATTTTAAAAAAAATTAAAAATTCTTTAAAAAGTGATCAAAAGGTCGTACAGTCCTAAAAATGTTAACATTGTAAACGTCATCAAAATCCGCAAAAAACGGCACCACCCACAGCTCCATACACCAAAGTATGAAAAGTTATTAGCGGCAGAAAATGGCAAAATCCCCCCCCAAATTTTTGTACAGGAGGTTTTAACCAAAGAATAAAGTATACATGTCATTTGGGGTGCACTGTGAAATACGTAAAATCCAAGCCCACAAGAATACGGCACAAATGCGTTTTTTACCAATTTCACTGCATTTGGAATTTTTTTCCTGCTTCCCAGTACACGGCATGGAATATTAAATACCACCTTTTTGAAGTGTAATTTTTTTACGCAGAAAATAAGCCGTCACACAGCTCTGTACATGGAAAAAAAAAAGTTACAGATTTTTGAATGTGGGGAGTGAAAAATGAAAACGCAAAAACGAAAAAACGCTGCGGCGGGAAGGGGTTGAAACATAAAAAAAAGTTTTCAAGACACATAACAATATTCTTTTTCTTCTGTATTGTGCCTTATATTTTAGATATTTATAGGTCTTATTGGTATTATATATATATTTATAACTATTTACTTTTTTATTTTGAGTGGTGGTTAAACAAATATATATATACAGGCAGTTCCCGGGTTACGTACAAGATAGGTTCCATAGGTTTGTTCTTAAGTTGAATTTGTATGTAAGTCGAAACTGTATTTTTTTTGCTGTAATTGGACCAAGGTATATCAATAAAACTTCATTACAGGCACATTACAGCTGATTCTTGCAGTCTAGGACTAAAGGAAAGCATCCAGAGAGCTACAACAGAGGTCACAGGGGGAAGAGGGGTCCGTCTTTAACTATGGGACGTCTGTAAGTTGGGTGTCCTTAAGTAGGGGACCGCCTGTATATATTTGTCAGGTAGCCTATTCGACAATTTGGGTTCGACTGATTTGTCTTAACTCTGCAACACAATTTGGTTTGGGCCAAACTTTGATCTGAACATGAACCCCATTGAAGTCAATGGAGACCAGGCTGAAAAATGGTGGGAAGAATAGGAAATAAATCAATAGTATGAAATTGAAGTTCTGGGAATGTGTAACTAAATTTTGAATTTGAAGTCTACAGAATGGGTAAATTTTGAATTTGAAGACTACAGAATGGGTAAATTTTGAATTTGACTTTTTGGGAATGCAGAATTAAAAAAATTTAATGTTCTGGTAATGTGGAACGTATACAGACATTGGCAAAACCAGTTTACGTGGGATACATTCTTTGGTCATCTTAATAAATGTTAGGATGTCCACATTGGCTGTAGAGAGGCAAATCTCCTCGTCGGTGATGAACACGCGCTGTGACAGCACAATTCCCACCCCGAATTGAAAAGGTAGAGCCCATCCCCCTGTACCAGGAGACATGTGGATAGATAAATCTCCACCATGAGAGTCACGTTCTGCCCTCTGGTACTACATGTCCCATCCGATCGTGGTGGAGTTTGAGCAGAAGTCAACATCGTAATCAACAATGTGGACATGGTGGTCTTCCTTCCTTCCTTCACAGTTGGTTACTTCCTCCTCCATCTCATGCTGCCACTGAGTTCCCAATGTTGTATGGGAACTCCACCACTAGTGCCAGCACCAAAATGCGCTTATACTAGCCTATTTTAGTCTCATGTTCTATTATTGAATTGAAGGATGCTAAGCTATCCTTGTAGCACGGATCCAGCAGGGTGGCCACACAGTATTCGGCACTGTTGAGTTTGCAGATAACTCAGGTGTGAGTGGCTCTTGTGGGCCAGGTTGTTCAGAGGCAAGGACAAGCTGTTCTTGTGGGAGGTGTCTCCACCTCCTCCACTGTATATTCCCAGCCACCCTCCAGTGATGCTTGTGAGCTGCACTGGGTGTCAGCCAATTCCTCCTCATCCTCCTGCTCCAAAACTGTACCCTGGCTGGACAGTACAGTGCAGACTCTTGACATCATCTAGTGCTCAATAACTGTAAATAGATGCTACTGATTGAACTTTCTCAACACTGACCTGAAATATCTAGGATGACTGTACATACAACACAACGGCGGTAACTGCTCTTTAAAATCTAACACTGAAGCCACCCAACACGAGATTTCAGCTTCATCAAGGGTTTAAGGCTTTAGCTCACCTAAACATGTCACCTACCACCCTAATTCATACACATTACTTCTCAGATCTTTTGTGATGAGGTTAGATGGGAATTATATCCTTTGTGCATCTGTGCTGTACTAAAAAGTTCAATCGTCTATGAAACAATGTACAAAATAGAACTTGTATTGACATCATAGTTTTCAATGATCAACTGTGATAGATAGATGAATACATATTCCTGACTGACTCTACTGAATGTACTACAATAGAGATCAGTGGACTCTTCTCTGGTATAATAGGGCGTACCAGCGTGTTATGGCTGGGCGTACCAGTGTGTTGTGATAACTGTCATTACACATTGAGGGGATTTACTGTATTTTTATCCTGTATAGAAACTTCACTATTTATGTTGTATTTTTATGAGTGACTAATAAAAGTTAATTTTTAATACTTGGATATGGAAAATATGGGGCTGATTTGGTTGAATTTCTGCTAAGCACAAGAACATAAGGCTAAAGAGGAGGTAAGGGCTGTAAGCAGGGCACTTAGTTCTAGATTGGAAAATAGAGTAAGAAATTATACCTGGCTCACTTAACCGCTGCTGAAGAAGATATTCTTTTATGTAGCTACAGAAAAGAAACAATGCCATGTAAAAGTGAGTAACATAAAAATGACATTGTTCTAAAAGGTGGATTCAGATATGATGAACTTGGTACACTTGAAACATTTTTCCATTTCATCTTGAATCATAACATTCTCTTAGTTGGTTAAGGAAGTTTTGGGAAAAAAACTCCTACTGTGAACCTGTGGAGTATTTTTATATGAAAGTAAGTCTTAGGGGATCATTGATCTTAGTTTTCCTTTTTTCTTTTTAGCTGTACCCTTTTTTTTGTATATTGCACCTTTTTTGCACATTGTCGACAACAGCTTGGCTTTAGCAATTTTATTTCATGAAAGAAGGAAAAAAGTTAAAGATGGCAAAAATGGCACAAATTGTGCCAAATATCAGCTCGGAACAGAAAACTTAATCAACAAATTTACCATATAAAAAAAACCATTACAATACATTAGACAAAAAAACAGAAAAGAGATTGACTCTCAATATCATGGTGTCCAAATTTCATACCTCAGATACCTTTGTAAAGATGTTTTCTATCTAATAAATTTTATATTAAAAATATTTTATAAATTGATGCCTTAGGGCCTCTCTATGAGTAAGGTTATAGATGATGTCTGTTTTACAATTGTTTTGGTGTTGTTAGATATTATGGTGTATTAACAAAGAAGCTTTGTTACAAATGTAATGTTTTAGAATTAGTCGATTGTTCTAATTGTGCCACGCAATCCCCTTCGAAACATTATTGTGAAAATATAAGGAAACAACTCACTCCCAAAAACAATATTAGCCTAATATTAATAATGCTCTTTTTGTGTAGGTCAGATTCAGTTTGTTTCAGATTTATCTTCCCCCTCAATATCAGGACAAAACTTCTATTATGTTGATTTTTAATAACCTTGTTGTTTAAACCTAAATGAAAGTTCAAGTTGTGGAAGAGTATCCTGGTTTTATAATAATAATTGTATGGCCAAACTTTAAAAAGCATTTATTATAATGATAATACTAAAATTATTTTTAAGAACTTAAAATTTTAACCCCTTGCCGCACATGACGTTCCATAACATCATGGTGTGCCAAAGGGTATATATAGAGGGCTCACAGACTGAGCCGTCTTCATGCACCCTGGGTGCTTGAAAACACTCTTCGCTAACACCCGTGAATGATGCTATCGCTGATTGCGGGTGTTAACCTTTTAAATGACGCGACAAAACTGCTGGGAGTTTTTGAATGCTGGCGGCGCATGGACGACACCAACTTGGTCCGGATCAAATCAAGGGATGAACCCCCTTCACTTAGACCTGATAAAATATATAAATTAAATTATAAGCATGTAAGTAATTGTCATGTCCCAAAAAGCCTTCAAAACACCACTTTTTTTGATAATTATTTAAATTAAAAGAATGGAAAGATCATTTCCTTCTGCAAAAAATGATGCTTTACAAAGCTCTGTACACCGAAAGAAAAAGTTATTCGCCTCAGAAAAAATATGAAATGTATTTAAATTTACTAAAGCATAGCAAAACCTATATATATTTAGTATCTCTGTGATCGTGCCTTCCCAAAGAATAAAAGAGAGTTGTCATGAAAGCAGTGAAAAGAAGGCCCAAAAGAAAATGGTACAAATGTGTTTTCTTCGGCAGTTTCAATGGTATGGAATATTAAGTATCTTCACTTAGGAGTGCAATTTGTTATGTAGGAAACAAACTCTCGTACAGCTGTGTACACAGAATATTAAAAAAGTTAAAGGGGTATTCCGGGAATATGAACGTCTGACACAAAAACCCATGATGATATAAATAAATGAATACAACAATACTCAATGTCATTAGTCACAAAACAGAACTTAAATAATTAGATTTTATGATTTACAAAATTTATGGCCTCTCTAAAGTAGGTGGAGTTATCACTAAGATGGCCGCCACTGGAAACTACAAGTTCCATGATCCTTTAGTTCTCAGTAACTCCTCCTACCACTTATGCTCTGCTCCCAGTGATGATGTAACAGGTTTTCTTGCTCTATTACCATAGTAATGATGTATAACTGCCATCACCACAACACTGACCATACTGGATGCACTGCAACCAACCAACAACAGCCAAATGTAGTGGTGATCACATGACCCTGCCCAGGCAGGTGCAGGACATGTGATGTGGACATGTGACCAGCAGCCATCTTCTGTCCTGCAACGGACCGCGCAGAGGAAATTAACAGACTGATTAAAGGGCCAGTAGCATTTTAATTCTTCATTACAGTCTATGTCATCAGCATTTTCTGCTAAGGGGAGCAAAATTTTAAATAACAACTAATTACACATTAGCTTATATTTTGAGTGCCCACTTGTATATGAATTATGCTGATTCCTGGAATACCCCTTTAAGGAATTTTGAAAAGATTTTGCAAGAATGAAAAATTGAAACATAAAAATTAATAAGGGCTGTGTCCTTAAGGGTTAATATTTCACAGAGGTCGGTAACACCCCTGCTGGTATTATCTATTGTCCATAGGATGTGTTAATTTTGTCTTTATGTTTTACTCTGAGTTTCCTAGTGTGAACAAAACTTTATGTTTGGTGTCTGTGTTTATTGAATTGCCCCACCCAGTACTCCGTAGCTCTGTCCCAGTTCAGCAACAGTTAATATGCTGTGATAGAGTGTTTATCCTTATTTGTAGTGTATCAAGACTCCACATGATTCCACATAAAAACTTGTGGGAGCCTTTCCTCTCTGCTACTGTGATCTATCTGCTTATATGATATCTCCTGACCCCTTTATCTTTTCTCCCGATTTCTCTTTGTCTGTTGATTTGGTACTTCATTTGTTCTCTCCATTGTGACCCTGCTCTGGTGAACACTCTTTTCTGTGTGTGTTATTTTGTCAGTGTTTGGACTTTGGCAAAGGAAGGGATTGATGCCCAGTTACTACCCAACGTTTAGGGTGGTTCCCTGTAAGTAGTAAGGTCCAATCTTGTAGGTGCAAATTTTGTCTGTAGCCTGATCCCAGACCTTGCATTACGGCCCATCAGACATTTTCATTTCCATTTTGGTAACTGTACCACCTTTTTGTCACTTTTTATTTATACTTTTATGACTGATATGTATTTCAATACATCTGGCTTATTGGCTGCACCTAACATATTTATGATTTGGTTATTTTAATTTATTTTTGTGTATATTAGGTTTTGTTTATTTTTTAGCATTTTTTATAATTTTTTCATTTTATTTATTGATTTACACATTTGTTCAGGCCTCCTGATTCCTTGTACATTATAATGCAACAAGACTGTAATATAGTGTATTACGAATTTACTGATTCCCTGTTACAAAAGTAATTAGTATTTCTCAATGAGAGGCAAGGAACCCTCGGGAGCTGGGCTTCAGGTAGGGGCCATGTCCCAGCTTAACCACAACTGTATTACTTAGAAGACATCTGTGCTATATGGTCAAGGGCTCAGGTCAAAAAACATGAGCCATTGCCATAGCCCCCCAGAGCTCAGAGACTCCATTTTTATAAATTTTTTTGTGTTAACTTTTGCGTTAAATTTTAAGGGAGAGAAAAACCTTTAAAAAATAACCATACTTTAGTTTACCCTTAATTAAAAACAAAACAAAAAAAACAGCAGACAAGTAACACCATGTTCATTTAGCAACATCATAGTTAATTTAGAAAAATTAAACCTAAAAAGGAAAAGCCATATACAAAAAAGCTAAGAAACTACATGCCATGAATAGTTTGTCAAAATGCTGAAACATCTTTGATCTTTTTTCTGTATATATTCGTTTTTCACCTCATTCCACAGTTTAGGCTTATCTTTTTACAGATTGCTTCAGGTTATTTGTATCTGAAGGTTCATTCCACTGGATTGAGGTCTGGATTTTGACTGGGCCATTGCAACATATTGATTATTTTCTTGTTTGCCAATTCTGTTGTAGATTTTTTGGAGTGCTTGAGTTCATTGTCCTGTTGCCTGAGTTTCAGTCATAGAAAGGTGCTCTTAATTTTTCTATAATATTCATTAGATATGGTTATTCCCCAAAGCTTCACTCCAAATAGTGATGTCACTGTGTAACAAAATACAGGAGGAAGTCATCATATTACACACATCTACTATATATATGTCCAGCCAATAGTAAAAGTAATAAAGTAAACACTACAATACTACTAGCCTTCAGCATCTTGCATTTATGAAAACCCCATGCAGGGAGCATATCAGGCTACAGGGTCCAGCAGGGTTCAGTGCTATGGATGCAAAAGGACCTTGTGTACCCTTCTTGATCTGGTTTCCTATGACAAAAATGAGAAACTTAATTATATAAATTAAATTAATATTAATTCAATAAATTAATATTTATTGATAAAGCTCTGCAATGCAACAGACAAGAGTAGTATAGCTTCATTATACAAATAGGGGCATAGAAGATGTGCTCTAATATACCCATGTACATAAAGCTTTTAATATGACATAGTCTGTTGCTGTGTATATATACGAAGATTGCATTTTATGCTCTTGCTAGCACATTTTTGGCTGTTTGACTATAATTAAACATGATACTTCCTAGAACTTGGAAAGAAAATAAGGTTACACAAGGTGAGCTATAAACAAAACTGACCATAATTTCCTTTTACTCCAGTTTTAAACCTTAAATGTAGAGATCAAAATCTAAAAAGAAAAATTATTTATTTTCTATTTTGCATGCACTTGATGTAATTTATTCAAAACGTATGCAAATATGTTGGTAGGAGTGAAATAGAGCAGAGTTCTTAATTCCCCAACTCACATCTGTTATTACAGACATTGTGGTTTAACCAGTGGAGTAAATGGCATCATTTTACCATTTCAAATACTGATTTAAATGATAAATACTAAAGTCCAGTTATGATATACGGTATATATATTTTTTTTACTCTATAAACAAAAGTTTTAAGTGATAAACACAAGTATCCCTAGGCCATATAAACTATGTGAGGTTTGTATGAGTAATCCCAGTTTACACAGCTCCATGACAGCCATGTAAAATAATCATGTTACATAAATCCTTTCCCTTGTAATATATGTAAAACTTTTAAGGGAACTGATGTTTGTTCTGTAATGAGAGCTACAGGATTTTGTATTAATTGTTGATCTCAAACACATTTCAGTCCAATAATCACTTTTCTTATTATACATATACATATTTTCTTGGAGAGAAGTTGATGCTTTTGTGTAGTCCTCACCATGTACACTTACACAATTCCCAAACACTCTGTTTTCTCAGGGTCCCAATAAAGAAATCTGCATATCTCATTTGTGTTTTGCTAATTTTGGGTGAGGTTCTATCACTTGAACCTGGAGCCAAGCCTCCGCAGTTCCATTAAGTCCAACCTATAAGATTAAACAAATGTTTTTTTTCCCAATAAACTGTGATATTTATGTTCTATAGAAAGGCATCCAGGCCTCCTTTGAACATGTACAAAGTATGAGCCATACCAACCTCCTGTGGCAGAAGGTTCCATTGTCTCATCACTCTTACAGTAAAGAATGGAGATGGTAGATCCACCTCTCCTCTAGGCATGGAGGATGCCCTCCTGGTCATAGGTCTAGGTGTAAAAAGATCTTTGAGATTTTTTGAAAAGATCATTGTACTGACCATTCAGGTATTTGTACATTAGCTATTTTTTTTCTAAGATAAAAAAACCCACAAATTTTGTAATATTTCATTGTGTTCCCACCCATTCCCTTATTAATTTAGTTGCTATTTTCTTCACAACCAAAGTTAAATTCACAGGTCTGTAGTTTCAGGATTACTGTTTGATCCTTTTAGATAAATTGGCAAAATGTTTGCTATGCACCCATTATGTGGAACAGAACCTATCTTTAAAAATGTAAAATAATGGTATATCTTTAAATTATTCCCAAGGTCAGGGGATATTCATCACTGCCTTTTTCGAACCACTGTTCGAAAAAGGCAGTGATGAAAAGCCATATTTATGATTTGCCATTTTTTTTTAATTACCGCAAAAAAGTTACAAGGTCACACCACTCCCTTCCTGGAGTATTTGCTGTTGCGATTATTTTACTACACTTGTGGTTATTTAGAGATTATTTTAAAAAAAATCCCAGAGAGATTTATTAAAGGGCCAACACCAATTTAATAAATCTGAAAAGCAGGGGAGGTCCAAAGGCAGACATAGAACTATCACCAGGAGCCTGCCTATTGATAAATCTCCCCAAAGGACTGTAAATGACATACTAGTGTGTGCCCCCTCTGACAGGATATCCTTTTCTTTAAGCTTCCAATGACCTTGTTTTTCAGGGAAAAAAAGCTTTTAAAAATTATTCAAATGAGCCGGAGGGGCTACAGGATCCATTAACGCATATAAAGCCCCTCAGGCTCATTTGCATAATTTTTTTAACCAGGGCATAAGAGCTTAGAGAAGTGCAGATCCTGGCAGAGGGTACACACAACTATATGTCAGTGTGCTTGGTTTACAATCTTTGATCCTGGTGGTAGATGTCCTTTAATAGGCTGGTGTGTCACTTTGTCTTTGCCTTAGCCTTCTTATGCGATCTACGAGTGCTGGAGGGGTTGAGCTTTTAGATTCCATCGGTAACCTTGAGGCAGATAAACTATGGGTAGCCTCAGAATTTGAACTCTCTTCTCCATATATATTGGGCTTTTTCTGGCAATCTCAGTACTCCCTTCAAGTGTCTTCGGAGAGGAATCTTGGAAATTTGCATTTAAGCTCCATCTAATCTGTTACAGGCCCATTAACCCCCCTCCTAGGCAATACACAATTCCCACCTGGGGCCTAGGCTCGAAAGCTAATAGGTCTCTCTAGTATTAACCTCCCCAGGATCAGAAACGTGATGGATGAGGTGGATATTGGAGGTAGGGGTTCCCCAATTCCTTGATTCAATGTCTCCAATTGAGGCATTCAATTTCTTCTTTAGCTCCCATTTTGACACTCGCATCTACTCTCACTACATTTGAGGAATTCTGCTTGGACCCACCCAATCACACAATTCTATTGCTTGTTGTTGGTAAGGGAGACAGGGGATTTGAAACCATTTTATGATAGGGCCTCTTGGATGGAAACTTTTGCCAGAACAAGGGTTCAACACATGTTCTGTCCTTATCTTGTCATCTTTAACCATATCCACATCTTCAATTATATATCTAGGATGGAAGAGCTGAAAGCAATGGATGGGTCCCCTCAGGAACAATGCCCTATAAAATTACTACTTATTGGTCTACTTCCTCATTTATTCTGTTATCCTCCCCCATTCTTAGTGTTCTCGTATCCTTGTATGTTTGTTGGTTTTCCCAGTCTGTACAATACAGACAATTTTTCTACATACAGTATTTCATGACATTTAAATTTTCACTTCCAAAATCCCTTTCAATACTTCACACCTTGGCCTATGAGGCACTGCTTCTTCTTGGGTTAATCAGCAGACTTTTAATAGTAGTTTTATATTATTCCGGATCATGTCATCTGCCATGCGATTTTCCAGGATAAATATAGTTGAGAATGTGGAATTCCATAGATTGTGCCTTTCCTCAAGTAACAATGACACCTAGGTTGTTCCGCAGAGGGCCAACACTTTCAGCTTTTAATTTGTAATTTATTGTGCAATATTTGTTTCAGTCTCTATTTTTACTGCTTTTATTAGTTTTTTCCTGAATTATAATTTTTTCTATCATCTCCTCATCACTACCTTCTTGTTATAGCAGTTTGAATGCCTTATCTTGCTCTTTTATTGCTCACTTTACAGTACTCGTTAACCACATTGTTTTCTTCCTGTTTCTATTATGCTTATTCCCATAAAGTATGTGTTTTTCACAGGACCTTTTAAGAATATATGTATCATTTTTGGGGGGCTTTGTTTTGGATACCAAGTTTATGCCATTAAGGTCCTTGCTTAGCCACTGAATATTTTCCCTCCTGAAGTTTGGAGCATTTGTAACCCATCTACCAATTATTTTAGTAAAGGATAATTTTACAAATAATGCTGTTGTAATCACTGTTACCTAGGTGATTCCCCATTCTGTAATTATTATTATATCCTGTCTGATAAGGTCCAGTAGTGACCCCCCCCCCCCCTCTTGTTTGGTCTTATACTTGTTGTTACAGGTAACTGTCTTTTGCTATAGCCAAAAACCTATCACCTTTTTGTAAGTACTTTTTTGCACCCCAGTCCTTATCAGGGTAGTTGACCATGTTTTGAGGCCCCATCTATTTGACTTATTGGCAGTTCTTCTGTGGCCTCCTAGTAATATTTTTATTATTAATATTATTCTAATTAATGATTTAATTAAATACAAATCACAACCACATCAATTTAATAGGAATAATACAAAATTTGTATTACAAATAAATATCACAATCACACACAATTACACTCATTGGGGGAGGTTTATCATTAGGCCGGCTATTTGCAATAGCGCTATGTCTGCCTTTAGAGCTCCACTACTTTTCAGATTTATTAAAGTGGCGTTGTCCCTTTAACCCCTTAAGGACGCAGCCATTTTATAGCTTAAGGCTCAGCCCCATTTTTTGTATTCTGACTTGTGTCGCTTTATATGGTTATAACTTTTGAACACTGTTAATTAACAAAACGATTCTGAGATTGTTTTTACCCACGTGTTGTACTTCATTTTGGTGGCAAATGTTGGCTGATACATTTTGTGTTTATTTACAAAAAAAAAAGAAAAATATTTTTTTTGAAATATTTGCCATTTTCGAAATTCTAAATCATTGCGTTTTCAGGCAGATAAATTTACTACCTAAATAAGTTGCTGAATAACATTTACCATATGTCTACTTTACATTTTCATAATGGATGCTGAGCTGGCATTAGCTCCGCAGCGGATATATCTGCCGCTGAGCGCTAATTCACTGCGCTTAGCAGCGGATATATTTGTCGCGGATTGGGAAGCGGTAAATAAATATCTCTGGGAGTTTTGAAAAAAACCCCGCAAAATAGTTGCAAGTAGAGTCACATAACTGCAACAGCACATACGTCAGGGGAGAGTGGAGTGTCCTTGTGACTTTTTAGATATTATTTTTAAGAAATTGCAAATCATAAATCTGCATCTTTTAGAAAAGTGGGTTAACAATATGAAATGATAAATTCATCACACATCTAAAGAATACTGATATATTGAAAATAAGGAAAGAGATGTGCATGGATGACACAAAATAAGCTTTTTTGGTATAACATTTAAAACACACTTTTTTGCCTTTTGTTATTTTGCCTATGTTGTTATTTTGGGGAGTTTGTGATATGCACCCAATTTTGGGTTTTTAAGTGTGTTTTAAATGTTATACCAATAAAGCTCATTTTGTGTCATCCATGCACATCTCTTTCCTTATTTTCAATAAATCATAAATCTGGCTATGCACGACGTTGCACTAGCAATGGTTCTATGTTTAAGCCACTATTTCCGAGTGGCGAGAAAAGGCCCTTACAATTTTTTGACTCCATAAAGTCGCAAAAGGCCCAAAAGGTCATATGTGTAAGTTGACAAACTGTACCTATCCAAAAATTGGTCAAAATAGTCTATATGCCCAACAATACAACAATTAACAATAAATACATAACAATAGTATAAAATGGGTATCAATTACTATAAAATGTATCTAACTTGGTGCATGTTGACTTTGTGTTGCATAATATATTTGTCTTTGGCTTGGCAATACATATAGCCATTACAGAAATGTGAGCCTTTGTTGGGTCCCCAGAAGTCATAGAACCCCATCAGCTCAAATTGCAAGGCACTGATAGACTGAAAGAGGGAGCACCGTAATAAAGCAGAAATTGTTATACAGTCCTCACATGTAGTGTATCCTGCTGCTATTCCCGGCACAAGGAAAATCAATATGGCCCATACAAACCTTTAGAAAGGAAATACCATGAAGAAAGGCTTCTGTCACAATATGTTTAATGAAATTGAACACTCTTCAACTTCTAATCCACATTACTGCCACTTTCTATTCAGATTCTCATTGAAGATTATCTCATCTGATTTAGTTACATTTTATAAACTTGTAAGCATACAATAGAGTAATTCAAAGGTCACAACCGTTGAAATCGTAATACTGAACCATCCACTATTTTAGCCAAGGTAAGCTTAGCAGCAAAAACAGTGTTTTAATTTTGGATTGTCTCGGCCTGTTTTATAGCAGAAAGTCAGTATTTCTGTCGACATAAACCATATGAACCATGCCCCATCCAGACACATCCATCTTTCCCTTTAACCCCTGGCAATCACTCAAAGTGATATGAATTTTACAGGAAGAGTAAATATATAAAACTTAAACTAAAAATGCACATACTGTAGAAATTTATTACATGGACTTGGCACTTCAAGGTCCCTTTGTCAATAGAAATGAGAGGTCTTGATTTATTTATATACTAGTCAAAGTCTTCAATAAACATTTGCTCAGCTCTCAAAGATTTAGGCTAAAAGGTCACATTAAATTTAAAACTGAGACCAGATACTTGCCTTGTCTGTGCTTAACATTCAACCTGCAGAATGGAAAAATACCACTTAATTACATGGTTCGTTTTGTAATATAAATATTTTTTTTTATAGTTTTTCATATGATAAAAGACTCAATGGCATACCAAGTAGCTCCAAGAGTATTAAGCCAAAAAAGGAAATATTTATTGACACATGTATAGGCAAGATAACAATCCTTCTATAATTACACAGGTACAGTAAAATGAAGAGAACAACAATTACAACCGGTAATTACTACAAATGACTGGTGGCAACAAGGAGTTGAATATCAGATGTTAAGTTAAGTTATGGACAACAACTCACAAATCAAAGAAGATTCAGGCTCATATTCAGGCTAAAGTGTTAAATGGTCAAAGAAAACAAACAAATGGGGTTGAAGGAGAGGGATCTTTGAAAGTCTATCAATGGGGTACGTATATTTAAGAGTTGGGCATGTCTGTTCTGCGGACTAGTTCTTCTTGCCTAAAGAAATTATTAATTTTAGTTAAACATTGTGTTAAAGATGGGTTTTTTTTTATCTAACCATGTATCAGCAATTTAGTAGTATTACCCATAATCTCATAAGACTTCTCTTGGAGGGGTTTTTTAAGTCGCCAGAATTCTCGGAATGGGCGAATTTTACTACAAGACCAAAAGACACCTCCAAAATGTGCCTTGTGGAAGAAGATCCATTTGCAAAAAGGGTTTAGGTGTTCTATGTGACCTGTTGATAATTCTATATACATTTTTGGACCCTTATGCAACTTGAAAAGAAATGTTTGTTTTTCTGGCAACATCTTCTAGTGACATCTCAGGATGTGCAGGTAATAACCAGCTCTTGTTCCAAGAGAAGGTTTAACAAGGGAATGAGAAACAGGTATTTTGGTGTAGAGTAATGAAATTAGACCCTATGGTACCTATGGTAGAGGATGTTTAAGGGAAATAGCTTCTAACCAGGTAAGCTGAGTAGTAGAAATATCTTTAGTGCTAAGCTGATGGCAAAATGTTGTACATTTCTATGCTATGTAAAAAATGTCTGCTCTGAAAAAGCATGGAGATTCTGTGCTGGATATCCCCTAGATCCAAGACAATGGCCCACATTTATTAAAGCCCCTGCACCATTTCTTTGTGCAAACTGCTAGCACATTTATTTATAAAGTGTCTGTGAATGTCTAAAAGGTGTTGGGCAGGATGGTCCCATAAAGAAGGATCAGACCCAGAAGTAACTGTCTTTGTGGTGTAAAGATAATGGAAGCAGCCTAACAGGCATTACATAACACCATTAACCCTCAACTTAGCATCTTGATAAGTAAATAGGAAAATGACCACATAGATAAAAAAGGGGTAAACCCAAATGCCCATAAAGTAAAAATATAAAGTATACAAACTTTTGATAAACTCTGCAGTAAGCAAATTAAGCAATTTTAACTTATTCTAATTAGCTTTATGCAGGTGTTTAGCTGACTGCTCTCCATTGGGCGTACTTCCTGGTAACCATGGGAAACCGTATAGAACAGCTAGAGATGACAGAAGGCTTGCTGGGAGTTGCTGTAGGAGAGGAGTGCAAGATAATAGGACCTTGAGTGATGTCACAAGCATGTGACTTGCTTCAGGTCATCCAATAACAAACATGCTGTCCTTATATGCATGCCCTCAGTGCTGCCCTTAGCTCATGTCACAACCAGGAAGTGCTGCTCAGGAATAGCTGAATATAATTTAATAAGATATCGTGATAGATATACCAGCCTGTATCCACAGCTAGGAAGAAGTCAGCCGCATGATACAGGTATAATTGGAATTGTTGTCAAAGGTACAATATATAGCATGCAATGCTCTATTAAAGTTCGGCTTGCCCTCCCTCTCACGCACAAAGCCAGCTTGTTCAGCACTGAGAAATATAGGTAGGACTAGTCTTGTAGCTAATACCTTAGCCCAAATTTTAATATCTGCATTCAGAAGAGATACTGGGTCATAGCTCGAAAATGTATTCCTTAGGATTAATAGAGATGATTGGTATATGAAGTTACTTTCTGAAGTCATTGCAACAGTTGTCAGGAGTGTAATGAGGGAAGATGTTATAAAGCAACTGGATATAAGCAAACCCAAATTTCAGGTTCAGGCTTCTGGTATATTGCCGGATTGGTGGCCATGCAGCCAATTTGGCAAATTGAAGCCTCTAGCTACTAGCAATAGCTGTGATTTGTAAGGGGGGGTCGATAACTGATTTAATGAGCCATTCACATTTTTGCTGTAGCAAGTAGTATATATCTTTGAGACAAGCATATGTCACTGGCAGGATCAACCTTGTAGCCATGTGAGCTGTGGGACAGGTTATGAAACAGCTATGGCTAGTAGCTAGGCACTTCAATATGTCCAGGTCACGCAGGATGGACCTTAAGGTTCAGGTCTGCTCATCTCTAAAAACAACTCTTAGCACACTTTGGTCTAATCTTTGAAAGGAGTAATGAACTGTAGAGTAATATGAATAATCTATAGACTATGGGTGCATGAATCTCCAGGCAACTATGAGGGATTTGTTGTTTAGGGCCTTATTGCTACTTGCCAGTGTTTTTGGTGTTTTGAGCAGATTTTCTACCAGAGGATTTGAAGTCAATTAAGATGACCCCCTGCCATTCTAATTCCTTCTGCAAAATTATTGACTTTGTAAAGCACATCTTTGACCCAGGGAACTTGGTTGAGGTTAGGGGCATATAGGTTAGATACAGTGACCTTGACACTACCAATGAAGCCTATGTTAAATAGGAACTGACCTTCGGAGTCTGGGTTTGTAAGGTGATGTTCAAAGTAAACATTCTTAGCAATAGATATGCTTATGCCTGTGGAGGAAGATGTATAACAACTACCTGGGCAAGTGTCAGGGGCCAGAGCTGCTGGGGGGCCAACATAAGGCTGTACATAAGCAATCCATAGGTGTGAGGGGTGCTGTATCTAAGAATAGGATGTGAGGGGGGCTTTATATAAAATAACCATGAGGGGTATTGCCCTTTCCGAAAATAAAAAGCCAATCAAATAAGATCTTGTGCTGGCGAAGGTGGTTGTAGAGGTGATTCTTGTTGAGGGTTGATGAAGCCAAATCCTTTTCCTCTTTCCCTATGGCTTCCTTCAGTAGCGGTCTCAATGCCCTTCAATGCCCGGTGAATCTGGTTGATTTTAATCCCTTCTGTGTGGAGCATATCTTCTTACTACGAATCCTGATCTTGCAGCACAGTGAATGCAGTGTTCACTCCTCTTAGTTGTGATTTGAATCCAGAATTGAATCCTGAGCTTCCTCAGGAGACATCACTCTATATAGCGTAACTTCATCTTGATGTCTGAAAGCTACTTGGGAACTGTTGACATCGACTGTGCCAGGGTCCTTTTCAGGAGAGGGATCACCAGATAACCCACTGCTTTCTGTGCCTCATTACTCAGCTGCCTCGTAGTCATACTGTAGTGCACAGCTGCCCGGAGGAATGGACGGCTTTTTGAGGAGGAATTTGTCCATGTCTCTCTGGTTATTCTTATGTCTCGGGGGAACTGGAGTGTTTTCCGACTTGTCTCACTTAAAGTTTCCCATCTGGAGCAGGGTTCAAAGCAAAACAGGCTAGCGTCTCTTGGCCACAGGAGCTCACAACATGTCGTGGTCAGGTCCTGCCCTAAATAGTTTGTTTTTTCAGATGAAATTTTAAGGTAATTGTAAGGTAATCTGCATATTCATACTACATCTACCCACAGATTTTCTTTTGAGAAACAACAAACTTCCGCTTTAAACCAACTGTCCTTTTGAAGAATATAATTCAAAGGTAGTCAGTAGAAAGTAGACATCCAGCTATAATGTCTTGTAGTTTTAATCTGAAAAACAAAAGACATTTGGATAAGCGATAGAAAACATGTCCTTTATGGCACATTCTTAGATTGAGTTGAAGTTATCAGTGGGGCGTCACAGTGTTCAATATTGGACCCACTTCTTTTAAATATCTTAATTAAAGTCCTCATAGAGGATTTATACTTGCAGATTATATTTAGCTCTGTAAACTAATTCATACAGAAAAGGATTTGTGGAGGCTAGAGCCCTGACCTAATAAACTGAAGTTATGGACAAGAGTCCTTATTCTATCAGTAATGTACCAGGATTTTGACAACACATTAAAGGTCCTATGATCCTTTCCGTGGTGCTTGTAATAACTAGTTCACACTTGAACAAGCTAATTTATTTTCTGTCAGTTCTGTCATCTGATATCCCTTTAATCTATCAATTTTGTGCTTTCTTTGCTCTCTCTGTTGTGGCCTTACTCGGGTGACTATTGTCATCTGCTCTGTCTTGTCTCTCTGTTTTCCACAGTTATCATCTTCTAGTTGTCTACTCACACCGAGGGTGGGCCGGGTAATAGGAAGGGACAGCTAGGAGGAGGATTAGTCTTAGGGCCCACTGTCTCTGTCTATGTGTCAGCTTTAGTCAGCTCCAGACCCTGCTTTACTATCCAAGATGTTTTTTTTAATTGTTTATTTTTTATTTTAACACTTGATTATAAATGGTACATATATCACAGAAAAAGATTTTCAGGTATGTTGTTTAGGAATCCATTTTATTTACTGGATCAAATAAAAGCATAGGAACAGAAAGGCTTGATTAAATTGACCAATTTTATCATCTTAAAAGGGTGCTCCCATTTCATCCAATTAACATTGTATGTTTGCATAATGAAATGTTATACAATTTTCCAATATTCTTTTTGTAACAATTCCTCACAATTTTCTAAATCTCTGTTTTCTGTCATTCTATAGAAAGTATCAAGTAAACAGAAATTTGCCCATGGCCATGTGATGTCACATGGGGGCAATGCTTGTAATAATCAAATAGTGTGCTTATTGTTAGTAAACACAGAAGCTTTCTAAAGAATGTTAGCAAGCAGCGTTCTAGAAAACTGATACAGAAATTTATTGGAAAAATTATACAACTTTACAACAAATGAAAGAATGTATTTGCTGAAAAGATATCACCCCTTTAACCTTGTTAAGACTGTCTCAAGTAAATCTAGCTCTACTGTATATACAGTAGCAAAACAAAAGTAAAAAGATTGCCATGCTTGAAGAGAAATATTACCTACAAGATAGTTATTAATGTTGGAATATTGCGCTTTTTTCATCCTGGCAATGTACCTAAGGCAAAAAAAATATACAAGTTTCAGTCTATTAATTATTGAAGTCAGAACACCTGCAGAAAACATTACATTGCCAGCAGTCTTGTGCATAATGTCTGTATCGACATGTCTGCATCATGATACAGTATCACTGGGTGTGGACCGAATTATTCTGCTGTTTAGGTTAAAACTAGCAGCCTAGTCCTGCAATTAAATATAAGACTACTTCACAGACAGGTGCCTGCACATCAATTCATGTAATTTAGTTTCAAACAAAAAAAAAATGATTATTTCAATATAAAGTGTTCTATAATCTAACTTCAAGGTGCAATTCCTAGTAAACAGTGTATAAATGTACTAACTTCACATAGGCACCAATAGCCTAAAACAGTGATGGTGAACCTTTTCGAGATCAAGTGCCCAAAATGTGACCCAAAACCAATAACTTTTCCCAAAGTGTCAACATGGCAGTAACATAACTGCCTGAGTGCCTTAATACCATTCAAAGACGTTAGGCCCCCTGAACAGGAAGAATCAAGGGGGGTCTGGAGCAAGTTCTCTAATAGCTCTAAAACAATCACACCTTCTCACTATTCCTACAGTCCCAGGCAGCTGAGATGGGTCTCTTTAAAATAACAAAGATTGTCTGAGACTGCAGGTTGCCGTGTCTGGCAAACTCTGTGCCTGGGAAACAGCCTGACTACCCACCGGGAGGTCTCTGAGTGCCACCCCTGGCACCAATGCCATAGGTTCGCCACCACTGGCCTAAAGGATACTAAGCATCAGGGATAAAGCGATGTCAACTGAAATTGATGTAATGCCATCCCATAGAACATGTAAATGACTAAGAACCTACCTAGTTGAAAAGTGTAGGATGCATTTGTGAACTGTTTATATGATTCTGCTATTTTATGTTTAAGTGATCAGTCAATAGGTTGGAGTTTTAATGGAATGGTTCACCGGTTTATCTTAAAGTATTTATTTTCTAGTATTTAGTTTAACAGATGTAAATGTTTAATGGAAGCAATTTAATTTCTGATACCTTTAGTTCACATTATGACATTTCTCCAAAGTTATAATTGATGGTGTACTAACACCTACATGCTCCTCCATATCTAGTTCCTAGGAACACTAGAGAAAAGAACTGGAATTCAAAGAACTCAGACAAGTCTTGTGACTTATTGGCATTAACTGTAAGGCTGTGCACATGGCCATACCAGTGGCTGTGATCTAGCCACAAAAATTGTGGCTAGCTCATGTCCCCATAGGGTCTATTGTGTAGGGTTATATTACGGTGAGCAAAATGTGTTTAACCGCACCATGATCGAGCCAGGTGCCTTTGGAGTTGCTGAAATGGGCAGTTTGTTCTATCCGCCCAGCAGATAAGGAGCACAAACATTTCTCTGCCTGGATTCCAGGAGAACATTACCTGGCTGATGTTGCCATGCTAACTGTAAAGTTTGGTGGAGGATTTGTCAAATTAAAGGGATACATAGTGATTTTAAAGGTTTGTTCACCAAAAAGCAGTCAAAGCAGCTGGTTGGTGTTGGGTCCAGACATCAGCCCCATAAAATAACATACAGAATTTATGAAATGATGGCATAAGCCCAATGTAAGGGTAATCCTTCAGCCATGATTCCATAGAGGTTTCCTCCATAGAGGGTTTATGTGGATATTTATATATCCATTTTAGAATAGTAGTTAAGTTTGTGTAAGATGAAACATGGTGATTACCAGTTTTAGTCTCACCCTGAAGGATATCACAATTGTAACTTTATCCTTGAGTAAAGGTCTTCAAAGCCAATTCCCCTTAAAAAGTACTGGCTCAGCTAGAATACTATTAGAGAACATGTTATAGCACTAACTATGTCATTTAGTATTTGACAGTACTATATAAATAAAAAATAACATTTCTGCCAATACTGTTTAAACACAGCTAAGAATAACATATCTTCTTGTGTAAAAAACGACAGTCTGCTTGGTTTGCTCAGCTTACACAGATTTCATTCTTATACAGTATTTGTGTTTTCATAGTTTCAGCTATAAAACATTGTGTTTTCAGCCTTTCTTGCATGATGGAAGAGATAATTATTCGAGTCTACCAAGGGTAAAGGTCAAGGGTACTACATTCAGGAATGTAGAGCTTGAAAAACAGGTCCTTTCTATATGAAAGTGTCAGCGCAACCAAAACTACAAATATTAATGGTACCTACATTTTAAAGGCTACCTTATCACAAATTTCATCTCTGAATTTACATATTTGTATTTTCTTAGAGGGTGATACGTCAGGCATGTGAAGTCCGACAAAAGTAGCAAATTCTACCCCCATCTAAACCTTAACCCATGCCTGCTCAGGACTGCAGTTTATTTGCACAAAAATTGTGCAATTTTACCACATTTGATGCCAAAATTGTGACTTTTTTATATGTCCACATTTGGATTTTAAAAATATATCAGGTGCAACACTGAAAAATTCTTGTGAATCTAGGTGAGTGGAAAAGTCACAAATTTTGTCAAATACAAGATTAAAAATATAATTATTACAAATATAAGATTAAAAAAAAAACGGAAAAGCCTTAGATAAATGTGTTTTAATACATGTGTTTAATACATTTGTGGAGGTTAAGAAATGTTTGAATAAAGTCTTCCATTCGATGCTGCCATCTTGAAAATGCTTCACCCATCCTTGGGATTTAATGTAAACTTTTATTACTGGTGCGCTGTCTTGGTATGAAAAGATAAATAGAGTGCATGTATATAAGAGTTTTACTCCATTTATTATTATTTCACAATTTATGCAGTTATTTAGGACATTACTACTGAAGTTGTAAAAGTATTCCAGGTCATAAAATCTTTAAATGAATGACTCATTGAACAAAAGATAAGGCATCTCTACTCCCACATGTGACAATGGAAAGGCAAGCATATTTGTTTTGTTTCTATGTTCTCTATCCGGCACGTGGAATAGGATGACATGAGTAACCTCTAACATAGACGCTACTACTCTTTTCAAATATGAAATCTCAAGGAGGCAAGGCTGCTCCTTGCTGTGTCCAGTTCTTTCTGGTACACTCTTACTACATCTAGAGCAGAGAAAGTCTACATATTTTTATCACCACTGTTCAATAAGTGGGGATAAAAAGTTGGTATGTTGATACTTACTGAACAGCCATTGTCTGTTGTAGAATTATATATTGAGAGATTTTTACAACTACTATACTATAGAGTTAAGATATGATATTTTAGATAAGGAATTTCATTGGTTGTCTCATAAAAGTTGGCTGTTTGCACAGCATTTTTCTGACAAGTTGTCTACTTGTAGTGAAAGCCAATCAGCAGAACTGGTCTGATCAAAAACTGGCAGTATATATCAGGCTTAATAACTTTTTTAATCTTTTAAAGGAAACCTACCACGCACACAACCCAAAAACGAAAACTACAATGCATATACAATCAACTCGCAAAAATGCAGTATACAGGATGTGTGGAACTCTCCCAGTAATTATCCGAAGCCAAAGAACATTTGAAGAGAGGAAAATACTCCACTAAATTAAAGTCATAAAAATATCACAATCTTTATTACAAATTCAATTAGGCAATAAAATACAATAATGACACAAATTAAACACCAAAATGGAGAATTAAAATATCCTACATAGGATACCACCCGCAGCAGGCAAAGGACCACCCCAAATTATAAGAGCCAACAAAAGTACACAACATAGGCTCCCACCTATACAGATGTCAATCATTGCATATATATATATATATATAATATATAATATAAATAAAGCGTATACGGGAGAAAGACTGGGATGTAAGTACAAAAATATCAAATAGCCACAAATTGTGATATACCACACTTACATCGCAGGTAGAATACAAGAAAAAATAATGAGTGGCTGGGGGGTCCAACATGAGACATGATACCCGACCAGGCCAGGCTAGTACATGATTATTATTCTTCTTTCCATCCAAACCTGCTATTACTCTAAAATTCCAGCAAAATTTCATATTGATAGCAAGATGGACAAAAGCTCACAGAAATGCCAAAATACAAAGAAGTGCAGACTCAGGCAGTAGAGAGCCCCTTTTGTCTCCAGTAACTACCTTATATCTCTCTAAAAATATATAAGTAATTCTAAACTCTGTATAGTCCTTCCTTAATAACTGAACAGATGAATGGAAATTACATTTATTGGAAATCAATTATTTGCCCCTATGTAGACTGCACATAAAGTATGGTGTATGAACATGTTCTCAGCCATGTTTTGAAATCACAGCGACATAGGAAAAAATCCAGTTCTTTCTGATGGGATTTAGTAATATTGGAGAAAAAATTAAAGAATAGTTATTTTTTGAAATGTTGCTGATGTAATGATGAGTGCAATATGATGAAATAAAGATGTATTATTATTAGAATAGAGTGATATGTAAAGCAGCATGTAACAAAGACCTGCATGTCTGTCTCTACTCAGGCTTGTGTCTTAAGGTAGGAACAGGGAGGTGTTTGTAAGATGCGTGTTCAGCTTTATGGAGAGCCTCCAAGCTGTTTCTGTCATCGTGAGGATCTGGTTTGAACTAGCGTAGCCTGCTTCCCTTTGTTTACTACAAACATAAGAAGCATGCCTGGCTCCTGCCCTATTTATTGTGCTCAGAAATAGCCTTTCACTTGTTCTTCACTTCTAGACAGCCTTACGGTATAGAATCAAAGTCAAGTGGCTCTTAAAATACAAGTGACAACAAACACAATTGTTATCTCACCTTTTGTCTTTAAAATCCACTGGAACAACCACTATAAGTGAGCATTGACTGATAGGATAACAGTGATTAAAGAGTAGTGTGTATTACAGAATAATGCTCTTTTGATGAAATATTGTGACCACCTCCGAACCTTTTCCACTGTGTCACAATGCTATTGGAAACAACTAGGACATTGCTGCAGAATTACATTTCCAAAGATTCCTTCAAATCGATCAGTAAATTCTAAACAACTTTACAATTTACCTCCTTATAAAGACCTCCATTAAGGTTTTTCATCGCACATCATAAAACTTCATGATATATCCTTGTTGTAAGGAAATTCAGTTATTCGATGTGACTACAAGATACTGAAAACAAATTAGAATGATATCCAGAGGGCAAAACTTGATGGCATGCTAAGTATATTAAAAGTGATAAGAATCTCTTGTAATACTGTATCAGTTGATCCTATATGAGACACAATTAGGACAGATTCTCTGATTCTGACCGAAGTCTTCAAGTTAATGTAAAAAGTTACATCCCTTTTCTTCATACAGTGAAAAAGTACTATTGATATAAAACCTGAAAACCCCTTTGCAATATGAAACAACCAGCAACATAGGGAAATGTTAATGAGAAGGCCATAGGCACATGGACTATAGACCATTACCTTCTGGGTCTTCTCCAAATCCAAGTATTTAGAGCTCTCCATCTTTGTCTTTTAAGGCCTTCTCCGTAGCTTGTAGGTACTGATAGCAGAGAACAAACGTAAATAAGTTCAGATGCGGTAAAAAAAAACGATCTTCATTCAAAAATATGGTCCAATGAATGTTCTAATTATCCTCCGCAGCAATTTCATTATCATTTATAGATATTTGTTCTGCCAGTTTCAGCCTTATCTGTAGTAGGATCAGACTATAGAAGGCCAAACGTAGACGTCTTACTTCAGTTGTTTCTAATAGGCCATAAACTTACTTCAGAACTAACATCAACTTATCCTTTTCTGTCAAGATCCATTTGGCTACCACTTCCCGATGGAGACTATTTGTATGCTTGTAAATGGGGTGTATATTATTTTCCCATGCTAGGACTTGTGCTGTTAATTTCTATAATCAAATTTTAGGTGTTTCCCTAAGCCATATTTGAAACCAAAGCTCATGTACATATATTTAAACTCCACCCCGTCCTTGCTTTATGCCTATGTATTTAATAAATGTATTGAAATTACCATAGGCTACATTATACGTTAGCATAAAATTAATGCTTGCCTTGTAAAGGCTGGTGGAAGAAATCTACAGCAAGCATTGCTCTTAGAAGGTCACCTGGCTCTTTACATATAGCTGTTTGGCCAATTGTGTGATGTGATGTACATTTTTGCAGACATGATTTTTTGGCTAATAAATATTTAGTATAAATAAATCTAAATAGCACATTCATATTCTGCAAGGCTTTATAGATCAGGGTGTACATATACAAATAAAATAAGACACTACAGAGCAATAACGTCTGCAGATGTTCAAGGAGCCTTCTTGAACTTAAACAATTAAGACATAAAATAAATCTTGGTGGTGGCGGACACAAATAGCCTTTTGTAGTTTATAAGGTTGGTAAAATAAACTGGTTATGACTTGACAAAGGTAAAAGAAAGTGTTGCATTATATAAATGTCTTTTTGGGAATGTTGGCTGTTATAAATATCAATTCCCAGCAGTTTAATAAAATAAGATGCAAATACTTGATAATACCCTGTTAATTCAATACTGTTTACTTTGGGTATATAAATGGCATCTGTGATTAGGTATTGTGTTTTGCCATAAATCAATCATGAACTGAAGTCTGCAGGTGCACCAATGTAATACCACAAACATCCAGGGTTACTGTATATCTGAAGCTTTCTTTCATTTCATGTGAAGCCTAGCAGCATGTGTCCTTCCTTTCCCTTTGCCAGCCTACACCAAGGCTTAATTTATTTTCTAACCTTGCATATCAAATTTGATGCCATAGTAGCAATATCTACAGTAATGTCCTAAAGGGTTATCCAGTATTTTTGAGGTCATGCAAATTTACAGTGATATGTTATAGTTGTTAACATTTATTCATATGATCTACTCACACACATTTTCTTTAAGTTGGTTTCAGGTCTCAGGAGTTCAGTCTGGGAAAGATGACCCATTTTTAATCATCTGAACCTTAGGCACTCCAGGAGAATGTTTGTCTAAAACTAGATAGAAAAGTACACTGCAATAGTGAGTAGATAAAAATAAACACATAATTTTACCCCTTAAGCAGCATTCCACAGCATGGTGTTAGGCAGGTGGCACGTGATGCTCTGTGCTGTACATTAAGGTCTTAACATGATGTTGTAGTCGTAGGATCTAAGTCTGCACCATTAGCAGGAGTTGTAAAATGTAGCTGCCATTCTTCCATAATATCCAGCGTGGAAGCTACTGCTGCTCCAATTCTAAAAAAATGTTGTAGTTAACCCACTAAAGCAATGGCAGTCAGTAGTGTTCACAGCATCTAAAGCTTTGACAGCCCTGTACTCCCATATTCCAATTGATTGAGGGTGACCTAGGGATTATCATGACAATAAGGAGCCAAATTAATTCTTAAAGGGGTTATTCGCTTTAAGCACATTCCAGCAAATAATTAATATTGTTTGTTTAATGAAAAGTTCTAAAATGTCTCAATACACTTTCTGTATACATTCTTTGTGGTTTCCAAGATCTCTGCATGTTGTCCGCTTGCTGTCGTGCAACAGGGAAGCTTCATTGTTTACTTCCTGTAGATTAGCACACAGTTTTTTAATCAAAAAAGGGTGATGGTCAAAAGTCATGCACCTGTGTGACATCACATGACCATGGACCAAAGTTTATCTACAGGAAGTAAACAGAAGTTTCCTATAAAAAGAAAGAAATCAGAGGAATGTGAGGAATTGATACAGAAAGTATATTAGACAATTCTATAACTTTTCATTTCACAAATAATATTAATTATTTGCTGTAATGTGCTTAAAGTGGGCAACCCCTTTAATGTTTTGGCTTTCTTTGCCTCCATTTGGTCTGTCATAATACAAGTGATGGCTGTCATACTACTATTGATCAATCCACCTCGCAACCCAGAGGTATCTACCTAAACGGTACCGTAAAAAAAATAACAGCTGGAATTGCAAAAGACAAGCTTTTGCTTAGCCTTGTAAAAACAAAAAAAGTTATGACTCTCGGAATACGGTAACATAAAAACAAATGATATTTTAATGTGTTTTCTTTGTGTAGTAACACATCATAAAAATGGTATTGTTGTGCTAAGACTGAATCACAAAACGAGGAAATGCAATTCCTATATGACTAGGTGAATAGTATAGAAAACATTGGCAGGTAACATTTGTTCTCCAACTGGAAATGCAACAAAAATTACTACCAATAGTTGCTACCCACCTGCAGCCATATAAAAAAACCTTTATAAACCCTTAAACACCAAATAACTCAAAAATCCTACTGTATCTGCCAAACTTTGACTTTGTGACATGTCTTGTCTGTCTTGTTCTTGTAGAAAAATTAATATATGTGCCATAGAGAAAAATGGATTGTCCTAAAACTATGTTAAATCTATGTGTTTTTAGAAGTAAATTCATAAATTATACTTACCAACCGGGTTAGAATAACCAGGATTATGTTGGGAATATGTATACGTGAAAGGAGAATAAAATGCTGGGAGTCACATATACATCATATATTAATTGATAGATCATATCTAAATTTTATAGCTTGATACATTTGGTGGCTTTTTTAGCCTTTCACTCACACCATTGCCTACTCAATTGTGTAGCTTAATTTTCCTTATTTTTATTACGATCTTCAAATAACTTGTATAACTTATATTCTGCAGGTGAATATGATTACTGAATGCAACAGTGTAATGATACACAAAAAAATACTTGCCATATTCTGGGGGCTATATCTTTAAACACTTCATACATAGCATGGAGTATGTAAATAAATAATATGTTGGGGGGATTATGACTGGTGTTTCCAATTACAGTCTTCAAATCTCCCCTGTCAGTGTTCCGATGCCTGTGTCAACTAAAAGGCTCCAGCCTCTTGGTAGATATGTGTGTAGTCTTTGTCATGTAGGACCTGGTGGTGTTTTCTGCAATAGTCTCTGCCTATCCTCCGGTCAGAGACTAAAGTAAATCTGGTGGACATACAGACCCCTGCTTACTCACTGCCCGGCCCACTCCCCGATATGCCCAAAGTGGTGTGTGGGGTGGGCAAAGCTGAAAACTGGTAGGGATGGGAAGATTTTTGTGCCTTCTCCACCAGTTTTCTGGCATAGTAAATCTCTCACAGTGTATCCTCCCATTTTACATATTTTCATACAAGTTTCCGCAAAATATGACAAAACTGACTAAATTGTACGGTCTGACCCCGGTGTGGATATGAAAACTGACATCTGCATTTAGGATTGTGAACAAATCTGCAGATTTGCAGTGAGTTAAGTAACAGCTGGAAGAAACAAGAACATATCATGTCTTGCTTCCCAGTCTAACCTGTTTAACAGCCAAACAAACAAAATTTTATGCAATCAAATACAAGCCGTCTTTCAAGTTCTTGTAGTTAAGTATTATTAACTCATTTACTGTTTTTACTGTCTCCATAATTTATTGCCATGTAATCTATATTGTTGCTGGAAAATGAACTGTGACAAATAAAATAAGCTTTAAGATGGTATCTAAGTACATCTTGTGGTACTGGGAAATGTTCTCTAACATCTCATGGCTTCTTGGAGAAATTTAGAGTAGGGCATAATGCTTCCTAGTGGGGCCAAGGCCTTACCCTTGTGAAAAAGAAAGTGAAGAATTAGTCTTCACTGTGTGTTGTATACAGTGAAGAAATTAGTTGAGTAGCTCCAGCAATGAGGATTTCTTGAAAAGATAAAAACTTTATTCCACAAGTAAAGAACATGTTTACACAGTTCTTAATCATCAACTCAGATAGAGTTTGAAATGCGTTTCTGTCATGCATTTTGTACTTCTTCAAAAAATCCTATGTGCTAGAGTTATTGTAGTAATTTCTTCACTGTATAAAACACACAGGTCCAGCATCCTGCTCTGAGACATGAGGTTTCTTGGGGATTTAAGGTATGAAATTGAGCTTACAGCTGAACATTCCATTAAATCATTCTGTTTCAGGCCCCTTCCCCACTTGCTAGTGTGATGCGATGAACTCGCATCACACTCGCAACGCAAGCTGTCGGGAACGCACGGCCCGAACGCTGCACCGCGGGAGTGAACTGACATGCTGAGTTCACTCCCGCGGTGCAGCGTTCAGGCCGTGCGTTCCCGGCAGCTTGCGTTGCGAGTGTGATGCGAGTTCATCGCATCACACTCGCAAGTGGGGAACGGGCCTAATTCGAAAACTTTTAAAAGGGTTTTGTTGTCCTCAGAAAGATTTCTTTGTGAACCAAGAATCAAGAAATTGATATAGCATTTTGCAATTCTAAATATAGAAATGTAATATGCTATATCAATTTCTAAACAGTTTGAGATCTTAGGGCTTAGTTCTTGAATAGAAGATTTCTTGTTTATAAACAGGAACTGAAAACTTGCCTTCATCTAATTAGGTTAGTAAATAAGTTGTCTGGATCAAAAAAAGAAACTTTGACACTTGTCCTTCGGCCTTTTTCCATTTACTCAGTATCTCAAAAGGTCCACCTTACCTAAGGCAACTGAATTTGTGAAAAAATGCAAGTAGGTTGATTACTTTGAAACATTGCAATTGAAACATATATACAATATGTAACATAAACTGAATGGTAACATATACACTGCATACAATTTGACATAATGGGATAGCTCCTGCTTGTTATATTATCTCATTTTTGCGACTTTTGAAGTTTTTGAGACTTTTCACTGTCACTTTTGCTGTCGTTTTTCAGGTACACCTTGGTCTGCACCTTGTGCAGTGTCTTATGTATCTTAGTTTCCCATATGTTCTGTGCGTCACTTTTGTATCACTTTTTTTGCTTTTTTTGGAGACTTTTTAGGCACAAATCTGCACCTGGTCCAGGGCAGGTACAAAAGAAGTTTTTTTTTTTCATGGACCCTGTTTTAACATGTAAATTGGAATTATTTCACATGCTTTAAATGTTTAAACTTTTGCAATTATACCTATTTTTTTTAAAATTCATACATTTTTGCATTTACATTTAAAAAAAATGATTGGTTACTTCTAAGGGTCAGGTCGAATGTTGCATTTTAATTGCATTTTGAAAGACATTACAACAGCCAAGGAGAGCTGATTTGCCTAATTACATTACTGTTAACTGTTTTGTAAACACAAATGTTAACAGTAATGTAATTAGGCAAATCACCCCTACTCAGCTGTTGTAATGTCTTTCAAAACGCAACACCCTTAACACCACGTGTAACCGCAACCTCATATGTCATCATCTCCCTGGGGTGTGACTAGAGTGCTTAAAAATGCAGGCCACAGCCTCAAATCCAAAATTTACAGTAGTGTGCACTCCTGTATATAACCCCCCTTCCTCACGTGGCTTGTGTCCATGTGGATTTGAGACATTTGTAACAAAAAGTCTCAAAAAGAAGCCAAAATTTGCGCCTGCCAGGATAGGAAAAACTGAACATGTATCAGAAAAAAGAAAAAAGACAGGATCATATATAAGACCTATAAAAAAGACCTTCCAAATGTCTCAATTATACACCAATGAAAAAAACTATGATATATTTTCCCCATTGAGTTCTTTGGGAGAGGTTTTTAGCACAGATTTACCTGATGGAAAATATCTGCCAAAAATACATTCAGGGATTCACTATGCCTTCTGAGCCAGTTTTCTAATGGAGATAGCACATAAATATCCCCTCCGCCCCCAGTATCCTGCCTTCTCCAACACCCACAACACATTGGATGTGTCAGGGTGGGAAGCAGGTGGGGACCATGGATCATATAATCATATAAATTCTTAATGTGCATTGTCCACTTTCAGCAAACAATTTTACAATATACTTTCTGTATTGCTGTTCTGCTTACTGTTTACTTCCAGTGGATAACAATCTGTCCATGGTCATGTGATGGACACGCAGGTGCACAAGACATTAGTATCACATGGCTCTAATAACTCTCTGTGATACTAAAGGGCCGTGCACCTGCATGACATCACATGACCACGATTGATTCAGAAAGTATATTGGAAAATTGTATAACTTTTTTTATTAGACAAACAATATAAATTATTTTCTTAAAGTGGACAACCGCTTTTAAAGTATTTTGGAACCTCAAGGCCCCATTCACACACTAGCAATTTAAGCAGTATTTGTAACAGGGAAAATAATGGCATCCAATCCGAATTTTATATGAGCCATAAATGTAATGTGCAAATAAGGTATAAATGTTCCAAACATTGTCAAGGTGTATTTATACTTTAAATAACTCATCAGCTCATTGGCTGATGTCTGACCTCCCAGCAGACATGCATGCTCAGATACCTAAACGTGTTTGTGGAATATTGGAGTAAATTGCTACTAGATGTGTAACCATGTTTTATAGACCATAAAAACATCAAACATCCAAAGTAAATTTGGATGTTATTATTAAGATTAATGACAATAGCAAAGTCATCGATTACTAGGGAATGGGGTAGTAAAATGGCACCAAATGTGAATGGCTGGTATAATTTCACATTAACGATTAAAAATATGGTAAGGTATTTGAGGGTTTTTTGGCTTTCTTTTTCTCTGGTCAGAAGGGTGGGAGATGGAAGGGTATGTCACGCTAAAAACTTATTAAGAAGGTACTTTAGGACACCCGACTTACAGGTGAACCCCTCTGCCCCCTGCAACCTATGGTGAAGTTCCCTGAATTCTTTACTTTAGTTCCAGACTGCAATGATCTGCTGTAAGATCTTTGTAATGAAGTTTTGTTCATAATCCTTGGACCCATCACAGCAAAAAATTTTGAAAATATAATTGTTACTGGGGCAAAAAAAAACAATTTGTCTGGAGCTACAATTATAAAATATATAGTTTTGACTTGCGTACAAATTCAATTTCAGAACAAACCCAAGGAACCTATGTCGTATGTCCTGTATATACAAATCAATGTTGTAAGTTGAAAATTTTTAATATATTATGTATGTTTACTTATCTTATTTAATTTGTATTGGAAAAACATTAATAAACTTTTTGAAGCAAAAAAAAAAAACATCCAAAATACATTTGGAGATCAGTAGGGTGCTCTTGAAACTCTTCAGCTTTATGGGGACTTGTCTGCCCTTGGTTTGTACTGTAAAGAATACAACCTCTAGCCTCATCGAGCCAAATACACTGCAAATGTATGGGCATATTTAGACAAAAAAAAACCTCTGATTGATCCATGTGTCCCCAATGGCAGACATCAGGAGACTTGATTTTATCTCTTCAAAGAAATCTCCATTTAGCCATATTGAAATTGTGCAGAACATCGCCCTTCTCTTTCATATTCCTATACAACTAGTAGTAGGAGTGTTTCTCCAGCTATAGCAGCAGTAGTAACCTGGTAATGTTTCCATAATGAGGGTGGAGTGTGCCTTTATTTTATGGTAAACACATCTCCTGTAAAATCGTGTTTATCAGTCTATCTGCCATCAGCTAAGCTGTAAAATAAAACCTCCTTCAGGGCTGAAAAGCACTTATTTATTTATTGTTGTCCAATGGCTGCAGATAACCATGACATGTGTCTCTCTTGGATCCATCTGATGTTGCATGTGTAAACATAAGGCTCCTTCCCTTCACAATGTAAATGATTACTAGCACACTCCTGCCAGGCTGCATCTCAGTACAGACACAACACACTTCTAAGAGCAGAGTCTTAATAGTATAGGACCACCAAACATAGTCCCTTTATGCCTTTGTGTGTATTATAAACAATGGAGCCTATCTGGAGTGTATCTCCCCTCCATGTCCAGACTCATTTACATTGCTCATTTTAGGCAAGGGACATTAAGCTAAGTGCTCCTGGGTCTGTGAATAGCGATGCGCTTCAGAAGTTTATAATTTTGGCCTCAATTTACTAATTTGACCTGAACTTTTCTACTTGACTCACCTTTTATAGCATAGCATATAAAATACATGTGAGTAATTTCAAGTGATGTTTAAATACTTTATATATGATGTGCGGGTAAATACAGGCGGTCCCCAACTTAAGGACACCTGACTTACAGATGACCCCTAGTTACACACAGACCCCTCTGCCCACTGTGACCCCTTGTGAAACTCTCTGGATGCTTTTCTTTAGTCCCAGGCTCCAGTGATCATCTGTAAGATGTCTGTAATTAAGCTTTATTGATGATCCTTGTTCTGAGGACAGCACAAAAATACCTGTTCCAACTTACATACAACAACAAAAATACATACATTCAACTTAAGTACAAACCTAAGTAAGAACCAATCTTGTACGTAGCGTGTGGACTGTCTGTATACTGCAGTTGTCCAACTATTAACAACAATTCACTTGCTACAGAAAAAATTTAATATTTAATAGTTATCCACTAAGGACCCTCTGGTACATTGATGGTAATCTATTCCTTGATACTTTCTGTCCCAGTCAATGTCAACCATGACAGGTTGCCAGCTGTTCCGGTCAATTATTCGCTACAGTCATCCAATGAGTAGAAGTTGCCTTCATCGGGGCAGAAGGCAGATGGGATTACAGTGCCCTGAGTTACCCAAATGGCCATAATTAGATTAGCCAAAGTGTTTACATATTTTGATGATTTGACTAGTCTCCAAATCTTATTTTTGGTTTGCTTAAGTGGATTACAGGCTGAATACAAAGGTAAAATACAACACTGAACTACACAGACAGACGTTAAGTGTCATAGTCCACATGCATGAGAGACCAAGGTCTGAACAGATCACAGATATCCCTTCAGGAATTCAATGTGAAATATGTAAAATCTAACAATGGCTCCTCCATCCATTAGATGTATGGACTGCATATTTTAGCTATGGAATAGCTTTTCACAGTCAGTCTTTTATAGATGCCCTTCACGTGTCTTTAGTTTAATGTTCTCTACCAAGAACTAATCTATGTGAACTTTAGCAATACTTGTCGTTTTTCCAATATCTCTTACACTTTTGGCGTGTGTCACCAGACGCATGTGTTCGCGTTATGTACATGAATAAACATGTTAGCATCGTTTGTTTCTTAGAATTATGATTTTTCTCTAGGGCGTTACACATTCATGTTCCTCTGTAAACTGTCATAAAAGTGAATCATGAAGGAACAGGGTTTTGAAAAATGCTGAATTTAAATTACATCTTAGTAGATGTTAGTAGATGTCTGGTCATGTGATTTACTAGAATGGTTATAGTGAATAAACTCTAGTTAAAGGGGTATTCCCAGTTCAGCATAAAAATGTTATTGTTTGTATAATGAAAAGTTATACATTTTTCCAATCTACTTTCTGTATTAACTCTAGACCTCTGCTTGCTGTCATTTTATAGAGAGCTTAATTGTTTATTTCCAGTGAACAGAAATCTGACCATGGTCACACAGGTGCACGGCTCGTTATAACACACAGCTCTGATTACTCTCTGATACTAACGAGCCGTGCACCTGTGTGACCATGGACAGATTTCTATCCCCTGGAAGTAAACATATTTCATACATAAATAAACAACATTTCCATATAATGACTGCAAGAAGAGATCTAGAAAACCATGAGAAATTCATACAGAAAATACACTCACCGGCCACTTTATTAGATACACCTGTCCAACTGCTCGTTAACACTTAATTTCTAATCAGCCAATCACATGGCAGCAACTCAGTGCATTTAGGCATGTAGACATGGTCAAGACAATCTCCTGCAGTTCAAACCGAGCATCAGTATGGGTAAGAAAGGTGATTTGAGTGCCTTTGAACGTGGCATGGTTGTTGGTGCCAGAAGGGCTGGTCTGAGTATTTCAGAAACTACTGATCTACTGGGATTTTCACGCACAACCATCTCTAGGGTTTACAGAGAATGGTCCGAAAAAGAAAAAACATCCAGTGAGCGGCAGTTCTGTGGGCGGAAATGCCTTGTTGATGCCAGAGGTCAGAGGACAATGGGCACACTGGTTCGAGCGGATAGAAAGGCAACAGTGACTCAAATCACCACCCATTCTGAATGCACATGACCTCGAAATTTGAGGCAGATGGGCTACAGCAGCAGAAGACCACACCGGGTGCCACTCCTTTCAGCTAAGAACAGGAAACTGAGGCTACAATTTGCACAAGCTCATCGAAATTGGACAGTAGAAGATTGGAAAAACGTTGCCTGGTCTGATGCGTCTCGATTTCTGCTGCGACATTTGGATGGTAGGATCAGAATTTGGCGTCAAAAACATGTAAGCATGGATCCATCCTGCCTTGTATCAACGGTTCAGGCTGGTGGTGGTGGTGTCATGGTGTGAGAAATATTTTCTTGGCACTCTTTGGGCCCCTTGGTACCAATTGAGCATCGTTGCAATGCCACAGCCTACCTGAGTATTGTTGCTGACCATGTCCATCCCTTTATGACCACAATGTACCCAACATCTGATGGCTACTTTCAGCAGGATAATGCGCCATGTCATAAAGCTGGAATCATCTCAGACTGGTTTCTTGAACATGACAATGAGTTCACTGTACTCAAATGGCCTCCACAGTCACCAGATCTCAATCCAATAGAGCATCTTTGGGATGTGGTGGAACGGGAGATTCGCATCATGGATGTGCAGCTGACAAATCTGCGGCAACTGTGTGATGCCATCATGTCAATACGGACCAAAATCTCTGAGGAATTCTTCCAGCACCTTGTTGAATCTATGCCACGAAGAATTGAGGCAGTTCTAAAGGCAAAAGGGGGTCCAACCCGTTACTAGCATGGTGTACCTAATAAAGTGGCCAGTGAGTGTATATTGGACAATTGTATAACTTTTCATTACACAAACAACAACATTAATGGGAACACCCCTTTAAGCTTCACGACTGAGAAAATGCAATGTGTGCTTAAAAATGGGAAACACAATGCAGATTAGATCCTCACCCTCCGGAAATTAGGAAAGTGGACATGCATATAATAACCTATAGCAGTGATGGCAAACCTTCTAGAGACCGAGTGCCCAAACTATAACCAAAATCCACTTATTTACCGTGAAGTGCCAACATGGCATTTGACGCAGTAACTTATTGCTACCTGTTCTTCCCTGCTACTTTTCCTGTAGTTCCAAACAGACAATGGAGTGTCCCTTTAAAATAGTGCTGAGAGCAACATCTCTTCCTGGGACTGCAGAAAGTTTTGGTGGATTTGGTCCTATTTGGTGAACTCTGTCCTCGGCAATGGTCTGAGTGCCCACAGAAATGGCTCTGAGTGCCACCTCTGGCACCCGTGCCATAGGTTCGCCACCACTGACCTATAGTGTCCATGGGATAGTGAATAACTTCTTCTTCAAGGGGTCTTTCAGAGAATTAAAACATGCTGCAGTGTATTCACTTCTGCATTCTGACACTCATTTATAGGTAGAATACCTCCTTGTTGCTCCAAATTGTAAAAATGTAGCTCCTTGAAGGGCTGAAATGCCACTTACTGAAATTGACAAGCTAACTAGGGGGAACATGGTCTTCCTATCCCAATCAGATGATGCGTCATTACATCATGGATTCTATAAGTACAACATTCAACCCCTTCAGCCACTGTAGCTACCAAACCACAAATGCATTTACAGAGACAAGCATGTACAATTTTTGTTAGATATAACATCTATGGGGGCACTCTGCTGGATGTAAAACATTTATGGGGGCACTCTGCTGGAAGTAGCATCTATTGGGGCACTCTGGTAGAAGTAACATCTATGGAGCCACTCTGCTGGACGTAAAACATCTATGGAGGCACTCTGCTGGACGTAAAACATCTATGGGGCACTCTGCTGGAAGTAGCATCTATTGGGGCACTCTGCTAGAAGTAATATCTATGGAGCCACTCTGCTGGACGTAAAACATCTATGACGGCACTATGTTGGATGTAAAACATCTATGACGGCACTATGTTGGACATAAAACATCTATGGAGGCACTCTGCTGGAATTAACATCCATGGGGGCACTCTGCTGGACGTAAAACATCTATGGGAGCACTATGCCAGACGTAACATCTATTAGGGCACTCTGCTGAAAGTAACATCTATGGGGACACTCTGCTAGAAGTAATATCTATTGGGGCGCTCCGCTAGAGGTAACATCTATGAAGCCACTCTGTTGGACGTAAAACATATATGGAGGCACTCTGCTGGAATTAACATCTATGGGGGCACTCTGCTAGATGTAACATCTATGTGCCACTCTGCTGGACGTAAAAAATCTATGGGAGCACTCTGCCGGACGTAACATCTATTAGGGCACTCTGCTGGAAGTAACATCTATGAGGACACTCTGCTGAAAGTAACATCTATGTTGCCATTCTGCTGGATGTAAAACATCTATGTGGCACTCTGCTAGACGTAACATCTATGGGGGCACTCTGCTGGATTTTATTAATTGGAGGGGATGCTGTGAACATTTTATTTAAGAGGGGAGACTACTGGACATTTTATTAGAGAGTAATGGCTACATTTTCCACCCTTGGCTTATACGTTTCCCAATTTTTTGTAAAATTAGGTACCTCGGGTTGGCTTATATGCGAGTTTATACAGCATTTTCCTTTGCTGCACCTCTTGCTCCTTATTTATGAAGCGTCAGTGTCATTATAATGGTGGTTTTCCGACTCTCACCACTTATTCTTTTTTAGGGAGCAAAATTGTGGTGCCACTTGTAAATTTGTTACTTTTCTGGTGCTTCTAGTGCTCCTTTGTGGCACAGTTTTTCTTCACCTTGATGAATGGGGATACATTTTTTAACCTTTTCAATCGTGCACCAAATCATTTATCCCTTGCGCCACAAACTGAATATTATAGCATGCATCCTGCGCTGCTCTGTGTCCAAATTAATAAATGCCCTGCTGTTTTGATTTTTGTCCTGACTATACTGGTTAATTCAAAATCATTTGAATACCATGTGTGATGAAGAGGCCTAAATAGTCTCAAAACTTTGTAATTGTCATCAACCTTTTTAGGCAATAAAGGGTCAGAAACTGAGGACTCTCCACTTTTATCTATTGAATGCTACAGATGTGCAACAATTTCAGACACCTTTTCCAGTGACATATCTTCCAGGAGCAAAAAGATTAAGCATGTCTAGATCCAAGTTCCCTCATTCTTCTTTATTTCTGTTCCAGACATAGGAGGACTGCTGGAATCTGTATGCTCAGCCATCATTTCATTTTTTATGTGTGCGTCCACACTATCCTATGTATACAGATGAGTTGTATCTCTGACGTGTTCATCTTCTTATTTTATTATCAGAAGTGTTTTGCAAGTTGAGCTGAAGGGAAATAAGAGTTATGTTATCATATTTGTATTTAATAATTTTTGAAATTCCTTTTAACTTATTATATTAGTAGGAACCATAGAAAAGCATTGGGTAAGACGGACAAAGTTGGCACAGGGTATAACTAAAAGGGTGTAAGAAAAAAAAAAATCAGTACAGTCACCAAAAGTTATCTTGGATCCTCCAGCAAAGAGGGCCAATATTAAAAGGGATTTCAGATATAACATTATTGATGGTGCAGGCCTGGGGGAGATTTATTAGAAGTTTCTGAGGTTCAGCTGTTCTAGTAGCTCATGGCAACCAATGTGATAGGTTCCCATGGGCAAATAGAACAGTTATCCTCTCAAACACTTCTGATAGATATATCAAGTTATTTATTTAATGAGTACAACACCAAGGCAAGTGATGAATCTACTTAATTGTTTAGAGGCATTTAAATGGGTTTTCCCATGAAACAAAGTTCTCAAATTATAATCCTCCAGGGATGTTTTCATAATAAAGATTATTTAAAAAAAATTATTTTGTTGCTATTTTAGCTCCTATCACTCATTGGTGGTCAGTGTAAAAGTCCAGATTGTGAGCGGTAACTATCTAAGTAGACACTTCAGAGACAGATCAGAGATGATGATCCCTCTAATGATGTGAGATGCTATGAGCTGACAATTTTCTTAGATTATCAGAGTACAGGTTTATCTACACTTTTATTTAGCTTCTGAACATTCCAATAATATCGAATATGTAGAAAAAGAGAGAATAGACAGATCAGAGATGATGAAAGATTATTTTATCTATAGTTTGTAGAGTAAGTCTTTGCAGGCTACTGCTTGCAAGAAGGAAATCTCTATGTGTGAGCCCTTCTTGTAATGGAAGGGGTTGGGGCAGAGAGCACACTGCATTGAACAAACAAGAGAATCAATTCATGAGAAAAATCTGCCTGGCCATAAAAATCTGAAGATTCAGATCCTGTGGCAACTGATAGAGATAGGTTGGAATTATATCTGTGAAATGCTTTATTTTTGTTGAGACCAGACTCACTGCACCGGAGTCTAAGTGGTTTTCACCAGAGCCCACCCCAAAGCAAGTTAGATTTGTTGTGACGTGATACCACCAGGTCGTTCCACAGGCGCAATTTTGTCTACGGAGATGGCCGAGGCAGAGTACAGAATCGTAAGGCAAACTCATTGTCGGGAACAGGAAGGAGGTCAAGAAAGGCAGCACAGGATCAGAGTCTGGGACGTAGTGGTAGGTCAGGACAGGGAGCACGGAATCAGAGTCAGGAATGGAATCAAGGTCACAACGGAAAATCAGGATAATTGCAAAGAGCATGGAACAAAGCTTTCTCTTATGCATAGAAGCACAAAGATCTGGCAGGGGATACAGGAAGGAACTGGCTATTTAACAGAATTGGCAGCCGGCCAGCACCAATTAGTGGCACACTGGCCCTTTAAATTCCAGCCCCGGGAGACGTGGCTGGAACAGGGAGAGGTAAGTGGGAATGCTGGCTGCACATGGGCACATATTCTATTTGAAAGGTGATTCCTATTATTGAAGAAATTATATGTGTACTGTGCACACACCAGAATCTCTTTTAAGAGGCATGTGATGAGGAACCTGTAGATCAGGAACCTGGATACACTGGAGATGAAAACTAGAGGACAGAATACAATTTCCTAAATGTCAAGGTCATTGTACAGTCCTATGTGAATATATCATAAATGTTTAGCAGTATTTTAAAGGACATCTACCACCAGGATGAAGGACTCAACTGGTGTTTATGGAGCCTGGAGCCCCTCAGGCTCATTTGCATACAGTCTTTCATACTGGTGGTAGATGTCCTTTAGGATTATTTCATAAATTTTATATATTCTTCACAGAATAAAGCATTTAAATTTAAATTAGATAATTGTAAAGGAACACCAATTTAAAATGAGAGAACACTTTCAGATGCCTGCAAGTTATCAGCGTTAATCTGGCACCTGGTGATAATTGCCTTAGTAATCTGACAAACCCTTTTTAACTGGCAGCCTAACTTTCCTTTTTCATTGACTTTGCAAAAATGGTGTGCCGTTTCAAAGTGACTGAAACCATCCGGCTGCAGGTTATCCTGATGAAGGTCAAAGAGGTGACCCTATCGTATAGCAAGAGAAGATGTGATTTATAGAATATTGCATCTTTACAACATTACACTCTTATTTAGATCCCCCAAGAAGGCTGGTTGCCCTCCAAAGACAAATGCAAAAGAGGACTGTATAATGAGGAGAATCTCAGTGGGTAACCGTTTCAACACTGCAGCTGGAATTACTCGCCAATTCAGCCCTCAACAGGGTAATGTCTAAACATTTAAGAGAATTTGGACTGAAAACCCACTCTGCAGTGACCAAACCTTTCATAAGCAAAAAGAGTCAAAAGGCTAGACTATTGCTAAGGAGTGTGGAAAGATGAGAAGTGGTCCACAGTTTACTTTAGTGATGAAGGCACCTTTATTTTCTTTGGGTTCAGTTGTTCCCCAGTTTGTTGAAGAACATGATAACTACCATTGGATCAAAAGTGTGTAAAGAAGTCAGTGAAAGGTGGTGGATGAAGTGTCATGGTTTGGGGAATGTTTTCTGTATAAGGACCACTCATACAGCTACAACTATCTCAGAACCGTGGAAGAGAATGGAAGAAGAGTGGAAGAGAGAAGGCCAGTATAATTACTGCTGACAGGTGTAACCTTCAGAACATGTCATTATAAACTTTCTCTGTGCTACTGTCATTGCTGTTTTCTTACTTTGGCTATTGTGTTTTATGTTGATATACAGTGGGTATTTTGTAAAAAATTAATCAAAAATTGTTCAATAGAGATTAGATTATTTCTGAAGAAATTAAGTGATCAAACATTGTTCTATAATTTTGATATCCAGTGTACTTCTAATACCTACTATACATGTGACCTATCAAATTCCAGGCAGGTAAAGCTCTGCATTTATTAAACATTTAGAGAAAGTCGAAGTTGAACTTGTATAATGATTGCAGGGGCAAACTAGAAAAACAGGCTTTGCTTGTATTCTATTCATAAGTCTATGCACTGTAAACAGATAGCTATCACTACTATTGAGAAATGCCTGCAGGACCCTTGTGTGACAGATTGATAGATCATAAAATGATTACCAGTCTGAGTACAAAATCCATGAAAAATCATCACACTTACAGTACGTACTCAACATGAAATGGATCAACAGTTCAATAGTCATTGCTATTTGTGTACTTTAACTTGAATTTATGTGTTAACCTTTTCACGAATAAGGATCAAACCCTCCGTCCCAACCAAAAAATGTAGTGTCTGCTATCTATATATGATTTAAGTATGTGTGTGTATATCATTAGATAATTGTGATCTTTGGTTTTAATCAAGGGAAGGAATTTAATATAATATACAAAAAAAGTTCACTGTAGTATATAAGTGTTCAATTTAGGGACTAGATAAATTTGAAAATGCTCAACATCAGATGCATTTTTGAATGATGTATTTCACTTACAGTTCTTGTATTAGCAGTACTAGCGGAAAAGGTGCCTATTAAATTGTTTAATATACATCTGATCCTGAATTACATCCTGATAATTAAAGCATAATAAATAATAATAATAATGCTAATAATAATGATGATCATTTCTTTATATTGCAGGAATGTTTTTTCACAATTTCTAGAATAAAACCTCAGATAAAAAAAAGAATGCAGTCATTGAAAGAAAAAAAAGTTGTGCTGTAAGATGTATACACTTATTACAATAACTTACCAATAAATGTGAACTGCCATCTTGGAAATGTTCTGCCATCTTGGTATCATTACTGTGCATCACCTGTGCAGAGCAGTATCACTGCCCTTTACCTATAAGTGTGACACCATCAGCAGTGCAGCAGATTCTTCCTACAAGCTCTCAAGAGCAAAAATAGATATTTAAAAGGGGGCGGGGACAAAAGTCAATGACAAACTCATGGTAATAAAGTATATAGATTTTTGCCTAACATAAAAATATAAAATAGAGGGAACCATTTTAGATACAAAAACAATAAAAAGATAATGTTCATAGATGTATACCTCTCCTTCACTATTGGTAATGTTTTCTGTGCTTTTTTTCTTTTTAAAATAAAAGATATCACTTTTTTTGCTTCGTCGTGCTTAACGTAAAGTAATACCTTAAATTATTATATATAAGTATAAGCAGTAAATCATTTTTCCTTGTAAATTGTTAAGATTTTCTTCATATCAGTGTTAGTCATTCCAGTTTTTTTTGTTCCAACTATAACAAGGTCCTTTGGGGCACATTTACTTAAAAAGTCACTGGAGTGCACTTAAAGTGCTTTGTCCATCTATTATGCTGTGCGCGGCGATTCACTAAAATTGTGCGCCAGAAATCAGGAATCTATAGCATCCCCGTACTGGTCCGACAGAGTTCACCGTCTTTTTTTTGGTACATTTTTAACATAGGGCATGCGACAAAATTTGAAAGTTAAATATCGCGCTCAGTCCGAATTAGTTGGACCGTCCAACGACACCCCCTAATTTGTTTTGCATGGAAGCCAGCGCAGCTGTGCCATAAAAGGGTCGTGTGCGACACAATCGCAGCACATACACTTCTTAAATACCTGTGCGAGCCGTTTTAGCCATAAATAACGCACACAGTCTGACAGAAGCGCAGTGCATGAAACTTAGTAAATGAGTCCCATTGTGTCTCCATTACAGGGTACAAAATCAAACGAGACAATCCTGCAATATTTTATCAAAAATTTTGTTTCATATTTGCACAACTCTATACGAGTTGCCAATGAAGATCTGAGTAAGATAAAATACTAAGATAAAAATTTCTGTTAGAAAACACATCTAAGAACTCAATACCTGAGAAAATAAGCTGCATTTTTCTGTTATTAAATAATAAAAAATTTTTCCCTCTTGGGCTGGACTGGGCATACCATCAGTCCGTAGCAGCCCACAGTGCTGGACATCTTGTCCCCACCCTCCGTGCTGCTAATTATACGTTTTTTTTCTAGGTGATCCCGGCATGTGAAGCTTAGAGACGGACAGCGCCGGGATAAAGGTGAAGAGGAGCAGAGGTGAGTATTTGTAGCGTTTGTTTTTCTAGTGGTTGATTTCCCCTTGAACAAAGACCATAGGATTTATTTATTATAGTCTTCTCTTTCATTTCTTATATTTGCACCAAAACGCGTGACTTTTCCCCTCCTCTAGCAAAGTTCACTGCAACCGAGTTTTTCAGTGTTGAGCCTAATATATCTCTAGAATCCAGATGTGGACTTGTGGCATAAATCGCGGACATAGAAAAAAGCTTTGAAGGGGTAGCAGAAGAATTTGCGAAAAGTTGCAAGAATCCAACAGGCTCACATGTTTGATATATCACCCTATAAAAGTAATCAAAAGTCCCAAAAAATGGACACGCACAAATGTCGACACTAAAGATAACTCACCCCCGTACACTCATTTCTCATATTACCCAGTCTACAGTCAGTAAATACATCATTTGTACGCACCACATAAACCAATTTGTCTTTATGTATAACAATGACACAATACAATTATCCACTTACTGGATGTGTTACGGTATGCTCTCAATCATGACAGCCATCATCACTAAGACTTTATGAGAACATAGTATAACACATATAGTATAGTGGAAATATGCTTTACAGATGCTTCGGGTTGAATGCAACCTCCAGGAAAATGTCCCCCTCCATTTACAGTAAAGGAAATCTACTATCAGAATCGCCAATGCTAGACCCCTAACACTTACAAGTGCATTAAATCAAGTGCACTCCTGTCCTGTGTTTCTGATTTCCAGGAAAGCCTACAATTTGTAGAAAAAAAAAACAGTTTTATATTGATATGTAAATGACAAAGATGAAGACTAGAGGAGTGAATAAATTAAAAGATGGCATAGCATGGAGGGGCTTTGTTGATACCCCCAGAGCCCCTCAAGTTCATTAGCAAATTTTCGAAAACGCTATTTTTCTACATATTGAGGGCATTTGTGGATATAAAAAACACAGGACAACACTTGATCAGATGCACATGTAAGTGCCACGGGCCTAACATCAGTGATTATTACACTAATTTACATAGTAAGGCCATGGGAGTTGCAGAAAGGGTGAAGTGTATAGGGACAATGCCCTCTTAGAATGGGGTCAGGTAGTTAAAAACACATATCTTCTAAAAAGACACATGTAAAATATGTATAGAATATCTCTATATACATGTGTTATATCATAGAATTACTCCAAATCGTTCTTAATATAAATTCTGTATATTGACTGGCAACATTTAAGAATAATAAAAAAATAAGAAGTTATTTATGGTATTGAGCACAAGTTATCACTAGCTGGACAGAGCAGAAAGGTGATAGAATAATGTGTTAGGGACCATATGATATGTTATTGTTCAATGTTAATTTATTAATAATAGGCAATGAGCAAAGGCAATAGAAATGTGTTCATCTTTAATAGAAGTAAACTGTAGCTTCTAAAATCCTTTAGAACTCTGCTCCCCCTATTGGTGGCTGCAGGTACTAGTCATGTTTTCTTTTTACCCCTTTAGGACACAGCTAGTGTAAAGCTTAAGGCACAGCCCCATTGTTTGGATTCTGACTTGCGCCGCTTTATATGGTAATAACTTTTGAACTCTGTTACTTATCAAAGTGATTCCCCACATGTTGAACTTCATTTTAGTGGAAAAATGTAGCTGGTAACTTTAGCGTTTATTTACAAAAAAGAAAAATTATGCATTTTTTTGAAAATTTCCCATTTTTGAAGTTTGAAGTAATTGCATTTTCAGCCAGATAGATTTACCAACTAAATAAGTTGCTGAATAACATTTCCCAAATATCTACTATATATCTATATTTTTATAAGTTTTGAAATGTCTGGATAATTTATTTTGACGTCACGCATCTTACAAATCGAATATCGATTTTCCGTATTTTCAAGATTTGATTATTTTGTGGATAAATACAGTTTTTAATGATATTTTTCACATTTAACATCAAAACCCCCTATATAACCAACCCATTTTCAAATCTGCACCCCTCAAACTATCAGAAACAGCTTTTAGGAAGATTGTTAACCCCTTGAGATCTTCATAGTAATTGAATCAAAATGGAGGTGAAATTCAGAATGGTAAAATTCTGTCAGTTAAACGTTCATTTAGCCCTGAAATTTGCACATTTTCAAAAGATAAAAAGAAAAAAGCAGCCTTAAAATTTGTTATGCAATTTCTCCCGAGTACAGAGACCCTCCACATGTGGCTGTTTTATGGGTGCACAGCGAGGCGCAGAAGGGAAGGAGCGCCGTGCAGCTGCCAGGATTTTAGTTTCCTCATTGGCCCCTTTTGTATGCTATAACATTTTTGCTTTTTTGGTATTGGGGCCATTTGATTGCATTTTTTTTTGAGGGATGAGAAGCTTTTTCCAGTGTTGCCATCTTGGGGTTGGTATCCCCTATTGTTGAAAATGTAGGAACTTTTTTCAGAGGGCAGGAGTAGAAAAGCACCAATTCTGTACTGGATTTTTTACTCTTTTTTTTTTTGTGTTAACCATATAGCCTAATAATCATGCTATATTTATTCTATGGGTCGATATGATTACGGCGATACCATATATGAATATTTTTTCTTCCGTTTTATTAAATTTGCCAAATAAAATCATTTTTTGCTTTACAGTCTTCAAAATGGAATAACATTTTTACTTTTTTGGCAATGGAGCTGGTTGATGGCTTGTTTTTTTTACGGGACATGTTGTACTTTGCAACAGTATCATTCTGGAGTACATATGTTTTTTTGATCACTTTTTATTGCATTTGTTGTGGGATTCAATAGATAAAAATCACAATTTTGGGCAGTTTTCTTTACACATTTTTTTACAGTTTTTTTTACACATGCATAGGCTGACTCTGTCTTTAAGATGACGTCATCAACGCCATCTTTCAGGCACTAACCCCAGGGCTGCCATAGAAATGATCGTCACCCCCCAAAGACGGCCTGGGGGGGGGGGGCGATAGTGTGAGAAAGATCCTCCATAGGCATGTTAAATGCCGCGGCTACAGGCCCAAAGGCCCCAGCTACAGGCAGCTCCACAGAAGGCCCCAGCTACAGGCAGCTCCACAGAAGGCCCCCAGCAGCAGGGACCCAAACAAAGAAGGCCTGGGACTAGTGGGCAGGGTTCCTCAGGGGAGAAAAGAGCTTACTCCTTAGAAGCTGCCAGAGTGTGAGAGTGACAGCGGCCCGTGGCTGTCACAGTTCACTGCTTTCTAACTGTATCAATGCAGAGCTCTTTTTTTAGCACACTGACAGCTTTCGTGCCCGCCCCTCCTGTTCTATTGTTCAATATGCATAATATATATTGCTGTTTATTATTTCACATTTTTTTTCCATTATTCTAATCATTTAAGGGTTATAGCATTATCTTAACACAATAAATTTGTTAACTACAAGGCACAAGTGTATAAGGTGCAGCAGGAACGCAAACAATAAACGTCTGATATAGTGGTATGATAATTACAGACCATAGTGGATTAATAAATAGTAGTTAGACAATAATAGTAAGATAAAAAGAGGAGACGGTAGTAGGTTAAGCCAGAAGTCAGATGAACAAAGTGTTCAAAAGAAAGTGCATAGTGCACATTAATAGCTGATGTAGAGGTCAGGTGAATGCTAGATACAGCAGTTAATGCAGAAAAATATCATACAGAAACCCCCGGAGCCATAAGCAAAGGGGACATGACTTTGGCATGGGGGACCTAGAACGCTGGAAGTTTTTATGTAGTTGTATTCATTTAATATAGGTTGTTTCTGCTTTTAGAAGGCAGAGTGTAGGGTAGGGTGTACTGTGAGAGGGGTGGGGCCCAGCAGTAGATATCACTTCCTGTCCTGGGTCTCTCTTCCTCTTTCTCTCACCAGAAGACTATGTCTGCTGCCTGGGGGAGTATAATTCTGGGGTTATATCACACTGTAGGGACCACATACACCTCACACATCATGTACTAGTGTAGAATCAGCTTCTACATCAGGTATAGAAGGATTTTTACCTCAGAAATCATAACACAGGAGTTTATGTAATAATCTCCTCATGAATATAAGCCCAGTTATCGTATATATGGCAGACATGACTGTATATCAGCTTATTACCTCATACACTGTGGATATGGCTGCTTAGTGTTACTGGGGAGAAATATTTTATAACATTATGTGAACATGCTGCAGGGGGGACCTGCTCCTAGTTACCTCACATAGTGCAGACATGGCTGAGCATGTACCTGCTTCACACAGGGATTTCTATGGGAGTTTTATTACCTCACACAGAGTTGATATGGATGTGTTTCTATTGCATGGGAGCTTTCTGCAGCTCATATGTGCTCTTGCAGCAGCCATGGCTGATACATCAGATATTACAGCAGACATGGCCGATACATCACATTTTACAGCAGCATCATGAATGAGTCCTGGTGAGCTGGAGCTGTGTGATAGGAGAGAGGCTGAGGATAGATATTCAGCCATTACTGTGCTCTCTATGAGGAGGTCACATGTATCACACACTGGTGAGAGAGGAGCAGGTTGGGAAGGAGAGAAAGAGAGCATAGATCACATGAAACCTGGAGCTGACATTTCCTCTAACAGCCACTTATAATCTAATCACAATATAGTGTATGTGGCCTCCATCTTAGTCACTGACCATGAGGGATGCAGGTTATTGCCCCTCCCTACCCTTTGTCTGGGGTCTGGTGTTATGCATATGACTTCCACCTCACTGCTGCTCTGTATTACACGCAGCCTTAGTTGATATTATCAAAAAAAAAAAAAAAGCTCTGTAGTATAAGACTACATACGCCCATGTACATATTACATAGGAGGTGGATGGGATAGTAGTGAGGGAGTACATGCACCCTCAGTCTATATTACTGGAGAATCACTGTAGTATAAGAATACAGATGCTTATGTATATATTACATAGGTGGATGGGGCAGTAGTGAGGGGAGTACATGCACCCTCAGTCCATATTACTGGAGAAGCTCTGTAGTTTAAGACTACATGTGAAAAAAAAAAAAGGTTGAATGTTTTGTGGTATCTTTGGCGGGTAGAGGGTCCTCGGGGTTGGTATAAAATGTCTTGGGAGGTGGAGTCGGAGGGGAGTGACACACCTTAAAAAATTTTTGCTTGTTTATTTCTTGTCAAGGCACACATGGGGCTCTCACAGGGTGGTGTCCTTGGGGAGCCCGGGAGATGAGAGTAGCCACCTAATGGTGGCTGGCGGTGCCGTCGAGCCTGTGGTGGCGGCTGGCGGTAATGGAACATATTTTCCTGGTTTTGTGTGCCTGACCTTTTTGGGGCCTCGAGGACGATCTACCTATGTAAATATGTATATATTTATGGTTATATTTATATTTTAACCCCTTCACACTCCGTGGCGGATATATCCGCCACGGAGCGCAGTGACTTAGCGCTCAGTGGCGGATATATCCGCCACGGCGCTTATGCCGGCTCGGCTCTGGATCAGAGCCGAACCGACATCGGGAAACACGGGGTGCCGGCTGTAACTAATAGCCGGCACCCCAGTGTAACACCCGCGATCGGAGTTGTCTCCGATCGCGGGTGCTTAACCCGTTAAATGCCGCGGTCAGCGCGACTGCGGCATCTAACATGCATCTGGGGGGTCTTTCCCCCACGATCGCCCCCCCCCCGAACCGTTTTCGGGGGGGGGGGGGGGCGATCGTCGCTATAACAACTCTGGGGTCCGATCTGGACCCCAGAGTTACTTGCAAGAATTGCCGGTAAGATGGCGTCTGTGACGTCATCTTACTGGCACAGTGCCAGCCTATTCAAGTGTATGGGCTGACGATGATAATACTCTGCAATACATCAGTATTGCAGAATATTATCATGAAGAAGCAATCAGAAGATTGCTTGTTCATGTCCCATGGTATAAAAGTGAAAAAGTAAAAAAAAAAAGTTATTCAATAAAAAAATAAAGTCATAAATCACTAAAAATGCCCCAAACTCCCAAAACATATAAAGAGACATATAACTCAAAAAAAGTCTAAATCACAACACAAACCCCACATATATAGTATCACCGCGTCCGTAACAACCCGTAGAATAAAAGTAAATCATTATTGAACCCCCACGATAAACGCCGTAAAAAAAACTGTTATAAACCCTCCAAAAATTATGATTTTTACCTTTTCAATCCCACAAAAAATGCTATAAAATGCGATCAAAAAACCATATGTACTCAGACATGATACTGGTGCAAAGTACAACATGTCCCGCAAAAAACAAGCCATCAACCAGCTCCATAGCCAAAAAAGTAACAATGTTATGCCACTTGGAAGACGGCAATACATAAATGATAGATTTTTCCCCACATTAGGGTTTTGTTTGACAAATTTAGTAAAACGTAAGAAAATATATTCATGTCTGGTATCCCCGTAATCGTATCAACCCATAGAATAAAGATAACATGATTATTAGTCTATACGGTGAACACCAAAAAAAAAAAAAGTAAAAAATCCAGTACAGAATTGATTCTTTTTTACTCCTGCCCTCAAAAAAAGTTCCTAAATTTTCAACAATAGGTGATACCAACCCCAAAATGGTAACAATGGAAAAGGCATCTCATCTCGCAAAAAAAATGCCGTCACATGGCCCCAATAACGAAAAAGCGAAAATTTTATAGCCTTCAAAAGGGGCCAATGAGGAAACTAAAATCCTGGCAGCTGCAGCACCCTCCTTCCCTTCTGCACCTCGCTGTGCCCCCATAAAACAAGTAACGGCCACATGTGGGGGCCTCAGGAGAAATTGCAGAACAAATTGTAAGGTGGGTTTTCTCTTTTTATATTTTGGAAATGTGTAAATTTTAGTGCTAAATGAACGTATAAGGGAACAATATGACCATTCTAAATGTCACCTCCATTTTGATTCAATTACTATGAAGATCTCAAGGGGTTAACAATCTTCGTAAAAGCTGTTTCTGATAGCTTGAGGGGTGCAGATTTGAAAATGGGTTGGTTATATAGGGGTTTTGATGCTAAATATGTAAAATTTCATTCAAAACTGTATTTATCCCAAAAATAGTCAATTCTGAAAATCCGGAAAAGTGATATTCTATTTGTAAGCCGCGTGACATCAAAATAAATTATCCAGACATTTCAGAAATTATGAAAATGTAAAGTAGACAAATGGGAAATGTTATTCAGCAACTTATTTAGGTGGTAAATCTATCTGCCTGAAAACGCAATGATTTAGAATTTCGAAAATGGCAAATTTTTCAAAAAATTTATCATATTTTCTTTTTTTTTGTAAATAAACGCAAAACTTATCTGCCAAAATTTACCACTAAAATGAAGTACAACATGTGGGGAAAAAACAATCTCAGAATCGTTTTGATAAGTAACAATGTTCAAAAGTTATAACCATATAAAGCGAAGCAAGTCCGAATCCAAAAAATCGGGCTGAGCCTTAAGCTACAAAATGGCTGCGTCCTTAAGGGGTTAAATATGGCTCCCCATTTAGTTGTCACCTCTCAAGTCGGTAAGTTTTTTGGTTTGGGCTATTTTGCAGACCTTACTATCTAATTTAAATTTGAAATTGCCAAATAGGTCCCTGTCCCGTGGGGCTCACTATCTAGTCGGCCCACCAGCATGTTTTATAAGTTAAACACAGATACGGAAACATGGCTGTTGGGTATATAAGAACAGGTTGGCATTGGCTGTCTGTATTCAGACCAGCAGGCTTATTATATACTGTTATTAAATTAGGTTCTAAGACCTTGCTCATTAATGCTAATAGCCTGTAATCTAGCAAAACACATTTAAAGTGCGGCCTCTGATGCATTTTTAAAATTTGGTACAATCAAGTTGAAAGGTCATTCTTGTGTTTTGCTTTACTGATATACTGGGGGAGGCTTAGAAAGGAGTAAGATTTTGATATATACTACAGACATACTAAAAATATTTATATAACCACAAAAAAAAAAATCATGCCCCCCTTCCTGGGGGTAGCCATCACGGGTATGGCTCCCTGGAGTGGAAGGGTCACCATCAAGGTATGGCCCCCTGGAGTGGAGGAGTAGCCATCACAGGTATGGCCCCCTGGAGTGGAGAGGTAGCCATCACGGGTATGGCCCACTGGAGTGGAGGGGTAGCCATCACGGGTATGGCCCACTGGAGTGGAGGGGTAGCCATCACGGGTATGGCCCACTGGAGTGGAGGGGAAGCCATCACAGGTATGGCCCCCTGGAGTGGAGTGGTAGCCATCACGGGTATGGCCTCCTGGAGTGGAGAGGTAGCCATCATGGGTATGGCCCTCTGGAGTGGAGAGGTAGCCATCAAAGGTATGGCCCCCTGGAGTGTAGGGGTAGCCATCACGGGTATGGCCCCCTGGAGTGTAGTCAGGCAGCTGGGGATCTCACAGTATAGGTAAATCCCATTCCTAGCAATTCACCCAACTCCTCCTTTAACTGTTTTAGTCTTGTGATTTAAATAAAGCTGTGACCTATTTGACACCATAAAATAAAGTGTTTTGTGTTTATTTATACCCGACACAGTGTTCCCCTTGGACTCTTCGTTTTTGTGATCTGTGATCTCTGAGACCCCACTGATCAGCAAATAGGCCCTATCCATTGTATTAGTGGGAAAACCCCTTTAACCCCTTAACACTCTGCGCCGTAGCTCTACGGCGCAGAGGTATAGGGTATGTATGAAGAGGGCTCATGGGCTGAGTCCTCTTCATACAGAGGTGGGGGTTGTTGCATATTGCAGCAAACCCCCACCGCTAATAACCGCGGTCAGTGCTTGCCATCTTTATTGCGATCGCCGCGCAATCGGGGGGCCGCGATCGGTTGCCATGGTAGCCTCGGGTCTTCGTTTGACCCGAGGCTATCTGGCATCTGCAGATTCATTACAGTGAGCCAGTGGCTCATTGTAATGAATGTGCTGCAAAAATGCCATATATTGCAATACAGAAGTATTGCAGTATATGGTAGGAACGATCTGACCATCTAGGGTTAATGTACCCTAGATGGTCTAAGAAATAGTGGGAAAAAAAAAGAAAAAAAAAAAGTTTAAAGAATAAAAAAAATTAATAGAATATTAAAAATTCAAATCACCCCCCTTTCCCTAGAACGGATATAAAACATAATAAACAGTAAAAATCAGACATATTAGGTATCACCGCGTCACAAAATGCCCGATCTATCAAAATATAAAAACGGTTACGGCAGGCAGTGACCTCCGAGACGGGAAATGGCACCCAAATGTCCGAAATGCGACTTTTACACCTTTTTACATCACATAAAAAATGGAATAAAAAATGATCAAAAAGTCACACAGACCTGTTGGTAGCAATGAAAACGTCGCCTCATTTCACAAAAAAATGACACCTCACACAGCTCCGTGCGCCAAAGTATGAAAAAGTTATTAGCTTCAGAAGATGGCAAAAAATTTTTTTTCTTTTTTGTACACATTCTTTTAATTTTTGAAAATGTATTAAAACACAATAAAACCTATATAAATTTGGTATCACCGCGATCGCACCGAACCAAAGAATAAAGCTGAGCTGTTATTTTGAGTACACAGTCAAAGTCATAAAAAAACGCACAAGAACGTGCGTTTTTTTTTCAATTTTTCCACATTTGGAATTTTTTTTCAGCTTCGCAGTACACGGCATGTTAAAATAAATAACATAACGGGAAAGTAAAATTTGTTACGCACAAATTAAGCCCTCACACAGGTCTGTACACGTAAAAATGAAAAAGTAATGGATTTTTGCAGGTGGAGAGCGAGAAATGAGGGGAAAAACCCTGCGTCCTTAAGGGGTTAAGGCTTCGTATTGTTTGATAAATAAAGGAACAGCATCCAGTTGTTCATAAACTGTGGTTAAAACCCCAAAAGGGCAAAGAAACATTTTCCTCTAGAGAGCAATGTGCAGATGTCTCAGTTTGGACATCCATTTATACTTTAGTAGCTTATACCTCCATGGGTATGAGTAGAGATAAATGAGTCATTTAAGATTCTGTTTTCTGAAGGTTCCCCAAAAGAGAATGCAGAGGTTGCAGTCACGACCAGACCCAAGAGGATTAGGGGGGCCGTAATGGGTCACTATCTTGGCACAGTCTTCTTGGCACAAACCTTGCACTGGGGCTCACCAGCGTTAAGTCACACCACTAGTCCAAAGTGATTTTGCTCAAGTTATTCTGGAAATTAATATAACACCTCTCATAGCCCACTAAAACACTGATTCATTTTTCATCTCATTTTGCTCATTTTCTAGGGTTAGGGTCAGAATTAGGGTAAACAGAATAAGGGTTAAGATTTTTTTATTCCTGATTGTCTATTTATTGGGCTGTTTGCATTTGATGTGTTTTTCTTTTCTATAGCGATGTAGTCACTCCCTCTTTGTGACGTTACTAGCGGGCTTTTTGAATGACATGCGTTGTGTCATCATTGAGATGCTACACGTTGAAACGCGTTGATCGTATCAGTCCACTTAAATTGGTTTTGCAACTTTTTATACAATAAAGAAGATAGCTCCGCCCCCCCACCCCCGGTTAACCATGTGAGTGCTCCTGTGCCCGACAAAAAGTATATTGGTGTTAGGACATATTGTGGTACAGCTGTGAAAGGACAGTTGTGTTAACACAGAAGTACGGTAACACACAAGAGTCATTATCTAACCCAGGTTTAAAAGGAAATTTACAGAACTTGGAGAGAAGCTTCCCTTTTTATAGTGAGTAGATAACACAGCTTTTGTGTTGTACAGCACCGCACTATGACCTACAGGGTAAAGGACTGATTATTATTGCAGAGTGCAATGGACCATTGAGCAGACCACAGTAGTACTTTATCTTAATAACAGTGCTTATGATACATTTTTGTATAGTTTCACTACAGCATGCCTTTTGTTTTCAGCATACAGGGTAATGAATTTGTATGGAGATCAGCAATGTTAAGTGTATAATAAAATTCCTGGAATGTTTGCCAATCACAAGAAGCTTCCATTTTATAGTACGTTACAAATCAGCTCATAATCCACAATCATTTCAGCAGTGTCCAAACAGATGTATTTATCTATGACAAATCCTTGTGTAGAATGGAAGGAAAGCTGTAAAATGAGAGCAAAGTTGGCTACCAGTGATGTATTAAATAACTGACACAGTACAAGGTATGCCACGAGGAGGAGGTCATCTGCCCCTACATGTTGCTTTATGTTTCCTTACTGTTGTTCAGCACTATTTACAAAAAGAATCTGTCATCACCAAGAAAGCAAAAAGGAAAAGGAGAATTTGGAAAGATTATTCAGAATTTAAGTGGATTATGTATATGCTGCATTATTTGGATGTGTGTCATGTCAGATTAGTGTACAGTACATGACAGAGTTGCTCAGGTTAAGAGCATATTAAAACAATTCACTGTTTCTTCAATGTTTCACAAAAAAGATACATCAAAAATGTACACAAATGCCATGTCTGATCTGACTAGTGATTTGTTAGTAAACAGAGCAACAATAAATGAAAAAGGGAAGCAGAATATATTACCATTAGGCTACATTCACATTGATGTGTGCCCACCGTACCATAGCATGGCGAGCACACATTGGCGCTGGGGAGAGGAGGAGGGGATGAGCGCTGCTCACCCCCGCCCCTCTCCATAGAGGAACATTGTGCACGGCGCCGTATTCCGGGAAAAGATAGGACATGTCCTATATTTTCACGGGGTACAGAACTTACCGCTCCCGTAGGGCGCCGTGTGCCCATTGCTGTCTGTGGGGGACATATATCCGTCATATATACGCCAGCCCTATATATGTGTGAATGCAGCCTTAGGAGGAGAGAAAGTTTTTGAGGTTTACCGTTAAAAAGTTTTTTGATCTGATTCATAAGCATTTTGCATTGTTCATGGATGTTTTATTTTGCATTTTAATTCACTTTCAATGTGTTTTTCACACTCATAAAATATATTTGAAAAGGACTCATGACTGTGTTCTATCTTTTCTATGGCAATTAATCAGTGAAATGCATTGCATTGCACATGTGTCTCAGATTGCAATGCCTTTTTGATGTCTCCATAGATTTGTATGGGATGTTTCTTTTACATGCGTGACTTACAAAAGTAGATCCTGTAGAGAGCTTGTATGTGAAAAAAAATGGTCTGACAAAACTCATTCAATACAATGAGACGGAGTGCAATGTTCTGCATGTCAAAAACACAAGAAGGACATGCAAGTGAAAAATGCTAGTGTGAAAAGGAGCCTAAGAAAAATGCATAACATACAAATAACAGCACAACCACAATATATTTGAAACTCTTTATTTTTTAATCTTTATTACAAACCCTTTGATATAAAACACTAAAAGAGTGTTACAAACAAATATTATTAAATCATTTACATTATATTGAAGATAATATATAAGGGGACTAAGTTAATAATAGCCTCACAAACTATGAACTTACGTCCTATAATGACCTATGTTTACAGGACACTAATCTCTAAAAGGACATATAGATATACAAAATGAACACCAAAATGGAATACCAAAAATAATCAATAAATCAATTCCACACTAATATTATGCATGGAGGGTCACATAAACTAAGACTGAATTGTAGACCTCTAAAATACAAGATGTAACAAAATAAAGTCCTAACCAGTCCATACTGGCTCTGCTATATGTAACAGTGTGCACACAATCAGACTGAGAATGTTGAATGCCACGTAACACAATGCAGGACAGGCAGGAATATTGTCATAAGAAAACATAGAAGAGTGCATGGGATATAATGAACGAATAATATCCTCAGTTCAACTATAGGTACAGAATCAGTCAGCTAAATATCCTTACAGTTAATGCCTCTGATATCTCCTTTCATGCAAACTTGGAATTATAGTGAGTTGTAGGAGAAAAATGTTGGCAGATATTTTTCTAGAAAATCCCATCATTCACTCTCTTGTTTAATCTGAAAAGTAGTATAAAGCTGATAGTTTAGAATTTATATGCAAATGTGTTCTGATGAGAGGCAAATGCCATATATCATATTCTCTCTGAAGCGATCCCTTTACATTCCTTAACTGCCTGGGTCTCATTAAAGGCCAAGTTCACCCTTCCCTCTCACAGCACGGTGAATATGAGCCCGGGATTCTTTACTACATACTTAAAAAAATATATACTTATAATGGTAAATGTGTAATATTAAAATGCAAGACCAGTTTGGCTGTTTTTAAAGCTAGAAAAGCGGCAAAAGAAATTAGAATCCATCTGTATAAGCATCCAAAATGGATAACAACAGCAACTCTGGGTGACCTAAAGTGGCTCCCAGAAATCATATGATCAGTGCCTGATATCACCATTTCGATCTGTTTTGTATGCATTATTCAAATGCAGTAAAAAAAACAAATGACTATGGCCTATGTTTTCTATGCAAATGAATCAGTGAAAATGCATTGAATTCAGGGCCGGCGTTAGGGGACTGCACACTGGGCACGTTTCCAGGGCCCCCTGACCTAAATAGGCCCCCTACATGCCTACATGTGGACTTTTGTGGGCAGAGGATGTAATGCTCCTTTAATACCCCATGGTTGAATGTCTGGGTGAAGATACTTATTTATTTCCTGTCCATCATCTCTCTGTCTGGTTATCTATCTCATATATTTGTCTATTTCCTATCTATGTAGCCAATTATCTATCTATTTATCTATGTGTCTTCTATCTACCTATCTATTATTTATCCATTTATCAATCAATCTTCTTTGTCTGTTCTACTGTATCTTTCTCTCATATCCATTTTTCTTCTATCGTATATCTATATCTACCTATATCTATCTATCTAAAAAGAAGAAAACGGCAGCACTCCATTCAAGTGAAAAAAAATGTGTTTTATTCCATCCTGTGCAACATTTCAGCTGTATCTCAGCTGATCTACTTTAGATTTATTCATCTTTAAATCTATATCACCTTTCATATTTATATTCTATCACATCTAACTATCATCTGTCTATGACCTATAAAACTCTCCTAAACTCTATATTACATTACCATACTACTGTTTGTAAACTACAAAGTGATATTATTGTGCAGGGCTAAAGGAGCCTCTTACTGACTGTGACTGTTCATAAAATAGTTTTATTTTGGGCCCCACTTTTAGTTTTGCCCAGGGCCCCACTTTGTCTAAAACTGTCCCTGATTGCATTCACATTGTTATCTGGCAAATTTATGCTGCAAGTTTCACACACATTTAAATAAAAATCCCTAATAGTGTCACATTGTTTTCAATTATCTGTGAATTACCGGATATTACCTTGCTGATCTAAAAAGATTGCTCGATCTGTAGAATTAGTTTTTTAGCTCCTTTAAAAACACATTCTGCCAAATACTGTGTGTGAATAATGCATTAGATAATACTTCAGTGGTTTTGATAGGTGTAGAAGATCAAAGCATGAAAAGGTATTTAAAAAAGTAAAAAATTTTATTCTGTCTTCTCATCCTGTAGTGAAAAAAGCTTTACATTGGAGAGACTGATCATGTAGTAGGGAAAGCATGTGGATCTGCACATCTCCTGTCTGCCTTTTAATCTTTATGTTCTTTATGTTTCTATAATTAATTAATGTATGGAAAATATAGATTGGTTCATTCTGAGCATACAAAATGTATTATCTAGGAATGCTGACACCCTTTCAGCTTGTGTATAATACATGAAAGCACTGGGCTGTACTGCCCATCATGACTTCAAAAAACACCAATATCAACCATCTGGAGGAGTTGGGTATGCAGTTGATGCTTGCCCCAATGTCATTTCGAAATGTGTGTAATTGGGTGTGCCACCAGGGACCCATGCATCCCAGAGCAACTATGGCCGCTCATATCCCCTACAAGAAAAAGGACACAAATGTAGTAGTGTGCAACACCCCTGCCAATGCATAGGCAGGCTGGTAGTTGAGAATAGTGCTATTTCCAGGTCAGGAGGTGTTAGGGGGCACACAGTCTAGAGACTTGAGCCCAGAACTGCAGCTTCCACACCTGAACCAGGCCAGCCTGCATCTACTATCAGGCTGCATGTACCTTACCTGCGGACCAAATCTCCATGCGCATCCTAGCAACAACAAATCTGCTGTTAATCGTGTTTGGCCATTGCCTGCTGTTCAATAAAGAACTATAAGTTAGTTTGCACAATGTTGCCTCCGTCTGATTCCTGGATACGGCTGGTTAACACCATGGGCTTCCGCAGCCATTACCCAGGGACTCATCCTACAGACACTCCTGAGTTGCCCCAGTGAGAAACCAATATATCAGCGTCTCCCTCCTTATTTCTTGCATACACCACCTGCTGGAGACCTACCAGGCTGTAGGACAGCCTCCGGTCCCCATACCAAAAACCATCAACACAGTGTATCCAATTCCACAATAGCCAGCCACTCTAGTTTTCTGGGCCCCGGCTACCTCCAGGCCAGCCACTCTAGTTTTCTGGGCCCCGGCTACCTCCAGGCCAAGAAAAGGCTAGGCCCCGGTGGGGGATGTTGCAAGTGCTTCACAGTTACTTCAGTGCTTTTTATGACACAAATAGTATTGGCACCCCTGCAATTCTGTCTGATAATACTCATTTTCGTCCAAAAAATGATTGCAATCACAAATTCTTTGGTATTAATATCTTCATTTATTTTGCTTGCAATGAAAAAACACAAAAGAGAATGAAAAAAAAGTCAAATCATTAATCATTTTACACAAAACTCCAAAAATGGTCCGGACAAAAGTATTGGCACCCTCAGCCTAATACTTGGTAGAACAACCTTTAGACAAAATAAATGCGAACAAGCGCTGCCGGTAACCATCAATGAGTTTCTTACAATGCTCTGCTGGAATTTTAGACCATTCTTCTTTGGCAAACTGCTCCAGGTCCCTGAGATTTGAAGGTCCCTTCTCCAAACGGCCATTGTGAGATCTCTCCACAGCTGTTCTATGGGATTCAGGTCTGGACTCATTGCTGGTCACTTTAAAAGTCTCCAGTGCTGTCTATCAAACCATTTTCTAGTGCTTTTTGAAGTGTGTTTTGGGTCATTGTCTTGCTGGGACAATGACCCAATTTTAGGCTTTTTGGCAGAATTTGTACATTTTGGCAAACTCCAGCCTGGCTTTTTTAGGTTTCTGTGTTAGAAGTGGGGTCTTCCTGGGTATCCCACCATACAGTCCCTTTTCATGCAGACGCCGACTGATAGTACGGGTTCTCACTGTTGTACCCTCGGACCGCAGGGCAGCTTGAACTTGTTTGGGTGTTAGTTGAGGTTCTTTATCCACCATCCGCACAATCTTGTGTTGGCTGAAAGTGTGATTAGTTATTGCCCCCACCTGTTAGGTGACACAGGTAAGTTACAGGTGCTGTTAATTACACTTATTAGAGAAGCATCACATGATTTTTCAGACAGTGTCAATACTTTTGTCCATCCCCTTTTTTATGCTTGGTGTGGAATTATACCCAATTTGGCTTTTTTAACAATTATTTTTGTGCTTTTCCATTGAAGACAAATGAAATTAAGATAATAATACTAAAGAATTTCTGATTGCAATCATTTTTTGGAAAAAACTGAGTATTACCTGACAGAACTGCAGAGTTGCTAATATTTTTGGCCACCACTACTGTATATATATATATATATATATATATATATATATGAATAAGATTGGTGCTGTGATCCGCCACTGCAGTTTTAATATTGCATGACAAAGTAAAAGGAGTACATATTGGTATAACTTTTACCCAAAGCATCAGCTGTACTGTAAAACGAAGGGCTTATTACAAATACATTTCGTCAAACTTGCTTGTATTGGCCTTTTTAAATAAGTAAACTTTCTTTCCCTTTATGACAATTGCTGGACCCTCTCCATACTGAACCTACGCTTTTATTAAGATTTAGATGTGCAAGGCAGAATGATCCTGCTACTGTAAAGTACGACTAATAAAAGACAACCATTTATACAAGTGACAAAGAACAGTATTGTCTAAGCTGACTCATCATAGTTATTATACATTACCTGGAGACAACACTTTTTGTTTTCTTGAAGAGACTGTCAAGAATTAGAAACAGATGAAATCTGTCTTCCAGAAATAACATCTCACCTGTCCACAGGTTGTATCTCACATTGCAACCAAACATCTCCCCAAAGTAACCCAACCATCATAATATAAAAACTAGGAAGCTGTGCTGATGCCAGAAAAGCAAGAGCACAACTTATTCTATCTGCTCTTATATATAAACTTATACTAAACATTAATATAACCGGACCTATTAAAAATCTGATCATGTGAAAATGATGTAAGATGAGTCAATTTTTGCCAGAAATGAGTCAATATTACAATTTGCCAATTCAAATCCTATTGTCTGGCCTATAGTACCTAGAACTAGAGATGGGTGGGTTGGTCGAAATTCAGGTTTGAATGCTCATTTGCATAATTGTAAAAGCAAGGACATAAGAAGTTAAAAGAAGAGCAAATCCTACTAGAGGTGGCATACCCCAGCATGTAAGTCTGTTTGGTTTACAATCCTTGATCCTGGCGGTAGATGTCGTTTAATAAAAACAATATCTACATTTTTGTTTTTCTCCTGTCAAGGAGAGTGTACATTAATGATCAAAAACTTTTGTAATCTTATCTACTGGAGTGAAGCATTTAAAGGGGTCTAAACACTTCCCGTACCCACTGTACATCCAGGTGTGTGCCCCCTCTGACAGGATCTGCTCTTCTTTTAGCTTCTTATGCCCTATTATGCAAATCAGCACCAGGCTCAATTAACATCTACATAGCCCAGAGCCCCATTTGCATAATATTTAAAGCCTTTTTTCTATAAAAAGAACTTAAGAAGCTAAATAAAGAGTGGATCCTGCCAGAGAGGACACACACCAGTATGTAAGGGTTTTTGGATTATAATCCTTCATTCTGATGGCACATGATGTCACAGCGGTTTACCCCTACACACTACCAGACGTACTATAATGTCCTGGTGCTGCAGGGGGTTATGGAGAGAGCTCACAAGCTGAGCTCTCTCCACACAAAGCAGGTTTCCATTGTATAATACAGATGACACTCGCCTGTTACTCGGTCTTGGCACCGCTTGCGGCTGTTAACCTGGCCACGGCACCTAATTTACCATTTCATGGGCGCCACCATCTTGGATGGTTGATCGCCACCCCATGTGATGTCATTGGAGGGTGGCAATCGGTTGCCATGGCAGCCTACCATCTCAAAGAGATTTTTAAGCTTGCCATGTGTAATGATCTCTAATAGCCAGCAGATGGCAGGCTATTAGAGATCACCAGTAATATTGCTATATACTGCAATGCAGTAGTATTGCAGTGTATAGTTTTAGCAATCAGATCCTGAAGGGTTAAAGTACCCTGGAGGGTCTGAAATAATAGTAAAAAACAAAATGTAAAAAAAATATTTTATAAATGTAAAAAACTGAAAACTTTAAATCTCCCCCTTTCCAAGATCACATATAAAAAGAAATAAAATCGTAATCATGATAAATGCCTGTTCTATCAAATAATAAAAACGACTATTCCAGGCTGTAAACACCGTAATTGAAAATAGCGCCAAAATGTCCAAATCGCAGCTCGGTCCCAAATTGATATAAATGAATACACCAGCAAATACTGCAAAAAATGACACCTTACATAGGTCTGTACACCAAAGTGTGAAAAAGTTATTGGCCTCAGAATTTGGCATAATGGAAAATATTTTTTAAGTACAAAAGATTTTAATTTTTAAAAATCTATTAAAACCTAAATAAATTTGATATCCCTGTAATCATAGCGACCCAAAAAAGAGAAAAGAGAAAGTGTCATTTGGAGCGCTGCATAAAACCCGTAAAAACTGAACCCACAAGAAAGCACCACAAATGTGTTCACTGGACTTTTCCAGCTTTCCAGTACATTGTGTGGTATATGAAATGGCGCCACTAAAATGTACAATTTGTTCTGCAGATAACAAGCCCTAACATATATCTGTAAACCTAACTGAAAAAATTTAAAGTTGATGTTCCAGAAATGTGGAACTGGCAAAACCAAATTACGTAGGATCCATTCTTTGTTCATCTCCAGGACAGGAGCTACAAGGCATGAAGAGCAAGCTCTGACTAGGTGTCCAATTTTCCCACCCAGAAATTGTTCTCTCTCCTTGTGCTGAGTTATCAATGACGCATGGGACCAGTAGTGCTGCACCAGTGTGCTTGTACGTCCTCATTTTAGTCTCACGCTCTAGTATTGGAATGAACAGGGTGATCTAGTATTGTACATTTCCGGATTTAGTCCACTGACATTCCGGCACCCAGCAGTTCCATACTAGTGCTGGTATCTTGGCACCCCTTGCTGTGGTGATTAATGTGAGCGTGCACAACTGTGTAGGAGACTAAGCACCTCTGGTCCATAACCTATATGGACGACTTATCTGCCGATTGATTTTAACTCTTCGGCATAGTCTCCATTAAATACTGGACCTATCTCCAGGTGCACCCTCGCTGCCCCTGCAGCTACTCATCATCTTTAAGTATACTGCAGAACCCTAATGGTCTTATTTTCCGCTGATGAGCCCATACTCTTAAGGGCAAAACATGTCATGTAGGGACTTTTGACCCCGAATTACTGTGCATATAATTGAGTTAGGGACACATACCCTCACTCTCTTTATTTTGCACCATTTCATATACTTTATGCACCTTCTTTACTGTGTTGGGACTGTCCATGAACTCAAACTTCCATTGTTCCTATGAACAGGTAACATTACTCTTCAGCAGTCGCAGCATTAATTCCCTTCCCCTCTCCTCATCCCTGCATAGTTCAGGGTTAGTGGGCCTGCGGTAGGGAAAGGTTCCAGTCAGGGTGGCAGTCACTTAGGGCTGCGGCCCCGAGTTGAGGCTCTGTAGGGTGCACAAGGGCCCCACGTTGGTCCTGATAGGGCGAAATAGGGACCCCCGCTCTCAACGTCTTACAGAGTGCCCCCCCTCCGCTCTATTTGCACACAAGCAAAGCCCCTTAGGAGAACCTCTTCACACCCAGAAGCTTGGGAAATACGGCTCCATCCTGTCCGTTTTTTCTGTGTCGAAGACCTCCACTAGCATAACTTTCTGTCCACTTGACAAGGTACGTGGTCTCTGCTTGAAAGGTTTTTGTGACATCACGATGTTCGGAAACTCATGACAAGGTTTGTTCCTTTGTGTTATATAGACATTCTAGGGGGGGGTGTCAGGTAGAATAATGGGCTTTTCATAGATTACTTTGTCTTTGGAAAATGTGTGATAAAATTGTGCATAGGAAAATGAAAATCTATTAACTTTTATAGCAAATGCAGAAATTATGGAAAAACCTAGGACATATAATATATAGCCCCATTGATTAGAAGAGGGTCTATGAACAGGAGGTACTGAACCCAGTAACCCACGCAAAGGATAGACTATGATGCTATCTATGTATTATGTGCTGAAATTACAAGAGGCAGTAAAATTGCCACATAGGCATAAATATTGTTTTCTATGAATGTTTAATGTTCCCAAAAGGCATCACATATCCTGCCAACTTTCATCGGCAGTGTTTTGCCATAAACAGAAGCGCGTGGTAGGCAGCATGTCCGTAGATGGTTGGAACAGGACTAATCTGCTTTGAGTTTCAGTTAGACTTTAAATGACAGCACAGTGCACTTTCTTGTTTACAGGTAAAACACAGGAGATGATGGTGACCTGTGTATCGTCTAGGAGTGGCTGCCAACCCACAACATTGAAGAGAATGTAAAATTTCCACTCTTCCCTCCCTTGGCTGCTTTTACTATAATATTACTTTTACTCCCTACTTTGGCTGCACTGAAACCTGAAAGTCTTAAATGTTATCCAGTGTTCGGAATAACTGCTGGTAGCCTAAAAGGAAGTAAAATACCAGCATACCACATAAAATGTAATAGGTTTAAAGGGAACCTGTAAAGAAACAGTCTGGTCTGCAGGCAGCATTTTATAGAGCAGGAGAGTCTGGAGAGAATGTGTAGTTTTATGGGAAAATTCTACAACTAATTATCATTTATTCCTTTATTTCTCTGCACATTCAGGTGGTCACTGAATGACGAATATTTCAGTATATATTCTCAGATATTCTCATACAGGTAAAGCTGTGACTCAATAAAGAAGTTATGAGAAACATAAGCAACCAGAATGATGCTCCAGTTGTGATAGGACCTCATTTGCAACTGTGCTCGGATGGCAAATGTATATGATTCCTTGTCAGAACTAAATACAATTCTAGAAAGAAAATGTATAAAGCTCAGAATAATTACATCTAAAACAGAAATGTTTTATCAGACATAACAGATATTTTCGTGAGCAAATTGCCCGCTTTATCAGATCCCTAAAGGGGCTGTACCAAGTTTGACTGCTGCCCCCCATTCTCAATATAAATCTAGAGAATTGGGGGCGTTTTTACTGACTCATGCAGAGACAGGATGCATGTTCGATCCATTTAATACAGGAGTACTGCAAATTGTCAAGCACAGTGCTCAGGTATCTCCGCTTCTCTCATAGAAAGTGAATGGGCTTGCTGTAGCCTAGTGCTTCTCTCCCATAGTAATTGCAGGACACATTCTCTACCTGCCGCTCCATCAGTTAGTGAGAACAGGACCCTCATGCCTGTGATTGTTGGACCCCCACTGACAATCCTGGTAACTCCCCCTTAGGTACACAGTGATTATACACAGGAAATAATTTTGTGCTGATACCGGCAGTCCCCGGGTTACGTACAAGATAGGTTCTATAGGTTTGTTCTTAAGTTGAATTTGTATGTAAGTTAGAACTGTATATTTTATAATTGTAACTCCGGCCGATTTTTTTTTTATTTTAAAAATGTTGGATTGTCATAAGAACCAGGAAAAACAATAAAGCTTCATTACAGACACCTCTGATAACTGTTACAGCTGATTATTGTAGCCTAGGACTAAAGTACAGTAGATTACCAACATCCAGACGTCTGTTTGTAACTAGGGGTTGTCTGTAAGTAGGGGACCACCTGTAATCTGTTGCACTTACAGTGATCTTGATTTTGAACCTGATATTGCTTTTGTGTGCTTTTGAGTTCCATTGATAACTGCTGCAAAGTCAAGGTGCTTTAAAAATGGTAAAAGTTTAGGTGTGCCCCAGCAAAAATTTACATACTCAGATAAAACCCAAACCTTGTTTCAGATTATTGGCCTTGACCCAGTATGTTCTATGGAAAACTAGTCTAAAGTCTAAAACTTCTGCTCAGATTGCAAATAATTACATCATTTGCATAGATAACATTTAATTACAATTAAAGTTCACAATTAAAAGAAAAACTGGTTTTAAAAATGTTGCTTTGTGTAGAATTCTAAATTCTCTCTTCCTGAAGTTGCAGTAGTGCAGTAATGACTATATAGTGTCCTAATCTTCTAACTACATTTCTATACCTGGAAGACTGATCTGCCACCTTGTGGCCAAACCGTGGAGTGTGTCACAAGCGCTGCATTAAATTTGGCCTTTGTTACAGTATGAACATTAATGTCAGAAATGGTCATTTTAGTGCTAGAGATATTAAACCTTTTTCGCTTGGAGAAATGTAGCAGTCTACTGGTGACCTAATGTTTTCCCCTCCGTGTAAGAGGAGGTAAGGTAAGAATCATATTTCATCACATACAGAACCCGGGGAAACACTCTTTAACCTCTTAATATCCTGGCCTTTTTTGTTTTCTTGTTCCATAAAAGCCATAACATTTATTTTTCCTCTTACAGAGCTGTCTGTAGTACAAGACAATGAACACAGTTGTGTGATCTTCTTAGGGGTTTGGTAGTGACAGTTTTCACTTTATGGTCCAGATGGCACATCTTCCTTTATTCTTTGGGTCAGTACAATCACATGGATACCATCTTGCCTTATGCTATATTCTATTGCCAATAACTTTTTCATATTTCGGTTTATGGACCTGTGTTTGGTGTGATTTTCTGAACAAAGGGTTGTGTTCACACACTATAATATACACTCACAATGTGCACCACCTGTAAGATCTAGTTACTTTGTTAGGGAAAAGAGAGAGATGAGGGAAGGGAAAAGTTGTGAGTGTGTACGCTAAAATATAACTTTTATTAATTCTTATAAAATAGTTTATATATTTATTTGTGAAATATATCCAAAAAACTAGTATGGCTTAACTAGTATCACCATACTTTATGATAGCCAGAGAGGCTGTCAGGTGCCAGCCCAGGACAACTATACAGGAGTGGATCCCCTAATTCTTCCTGTTACTTCTCCTGTAAAGATATATAACGTCCCCCTACAATATTGTTATATAAGGGGGTATTTGGGAGACAGAGTATTATTACTGTATATGCAGCAGCGAGATGCCACTGCACATCTGCTCTCACGTGGTAGTAAATACAATCAGGTGCTGCTATTGTATATGCACAAAAACACCTTAGCAAGCAGTACAATAATTTACTTGTCCAGCAGCATGGTTTCATTATATAGTTCAAAATCACTGTCTCAGAGACACAATAGGGCGCTGCTCTTATGTGTATACAATAGCGCCGTTACTCCCCCTGCACTCCACACTACCACTCAGTCTGAACATGTGCTAAGAAGAGTATAGAGATGCCGTGCTCCCAGCTGCAGGCTCCCAGCTTGTAACGAGCAGCTGCGCACGGCAGTATCTGCACCTTATGCTGTGGCGTGGTATAGAGCAGTTCACACTATGTGGAGGAATTTACATGCTCTCATTGTTCCGCATTGTATCGCAGAACTTCTGTTATTAATTGATCGGCGTCCTGCAGCGTGCTGGCAAACGATTCTAATGGCTGATAGGGCAGGAGTAATGTGGGGCAAGCAATCTTCAGTGATATGAAATAATGTGAATAAAAACTGTCTCTTATTTACTAGTCCCTAAACTCTGGCTATCATAACAAACATTGTCTCAACATGTGCTCTTCTAGGGGCGGGGGCGGCCGGGCTTGGCCGCTTCTTATGTTGTAAACTCTGAGTGACAGCTTGGCAAGCCAATCAGAGTAACAGTTGGTTCAGTACTGGGAAACAATGTATCAAGAGTATCTCAATTGTTTATAAATGTTAATAACAGTTGTTTACAATCAGATGACAAGCATTGTCAGTCATGATTTCATGAGTTCATAGTGGACTGGTGTAAAAGTCCCTATTTTTGTATGAAACAGAAACCATATGGCAGGTTATTAAAGATCAAGCAACCAAAAAATGTCACTTTATGTCACTTTAAAAACTAAGTGACATATAACAATTTTATTATGTCTATTGTTCCAATAAAAACGGAACTGTAAGTGTGATCATAAAAACATAAACTTAATTTTTATTTTTATTTACACAGCACAGTCATTTTAGGACAATCAATGACCAACAAATTGTTCAAAAAGAAAAGGAAAAAGGGGCGTGGCTTGGCCGCTGAGCAAGATGGCCGCGTGAGGTGAGCGCTCCCGCTCCACCACTGCTTAAACAGCGACTCACCCATCGACCAGAGGGCACAATGCCCAGCAAATTGCCCAGCTCACTTCCCTCCACTACCGGGAGAAAGCTGGGAGTGAAAGACCCGGGAAGGAGGCAGATCGGGCACTACTTTCCCCCCGAACAATCCCGCGCCGCCACGAGGAACCAAGATGGCGTGCAGCAGCGCGCCTTGCCACAGCGCAAGGCCCGCTCGGTCCCTCCGGCAGACAATCTCTCACCTGCCGAGTTTGAACTACCGGAGAGATGGAGCTCGGGGACGGGCTCACGCCGTACATCCGCAGTCCCCTCTCCAGCGCAAGTAGAGGAGGAATGCAGCTTGCCGCCATTGCTCCTGCAGCTGGAGGACAACTCATCAGCCTCAGCCTCTCCTCGGCAGGGATCATCAGGAAACTCCCGCTCACCAACAGATAGCCCTGCTAAGCAGCGGGCGAAGAAGCAGGATCAATCCCCACAATACCAGGTGAACTCTGATATTATAAACTCATCTGATTTTTTTGCTACATTCCAAGCTACAGACAAAGCAGTATCTGAGCACACTCTTATGTCCATGTTAATAGCTCTCCACTCCTCCTTGCATAAGGATCTGTCTGCTCTTATCAAACCTATGCAGATTTCTATTGTGGAGCTAGGAGATAGAGTGTCACACACTGAAGACAAATTAGCGTCTTTTACGAATTCACACAATGAGCTAGTGGATGCCCATAATGCCTTAGAGGACTCTGTTTCAGCAATACAAGCAAAGCTCATCAATAATGAGGATAGAGACAGACGTAATAATATTAAGATCAGGGGCATCCCGGAGTCAGTTCTCGCTTCTCAACTCAAGCCATATGTCCAACAACTAACTAAAGCTCTTATTCCTGAGCTAGCTGATTATGAACTCAGTATTGATCGTGCTCATAGAGTGCCGAAACCTGACAACCTGCCTGACATGATTCCTAGAGACACTCTAGCCAGATATACGTTCTATCACGTTAAAGACCAGCTGTTGGCACCAGCTAGGAAGCTCGGCTCATTACCGACACCTTATGAATCGATCAAGCTCTTCACGGATCTATCTGCGGCCACACTCCAGGCACGAAAGAGCTTTGGCCCTATCACTTCTACTCTCAGAGCTCATGGGATCCCACACAGATGGGGATTCCCCACTAGAGTCTTGGTCAAGAGACAGAACCATATTATCGAGGAGGGCCTAGCAATCTAGGATAACTGGGGCATCCCCAGACCTGAACCACAGCTGAGCGACTCAGCAAACAACCCCAAGCGACTGGACCCAGAGTGGAGGAAGAAAGGTCACACATGAAGAACAAAAGCGGTGGTGGTGTCGACTGGAACACCCTCACGTTTCCACGAGGACTGTTCATCCCCAGTGTGGTACCTAGAAATACCATTGATACGGAATCCTTTGTTTTCCCTTAATGTGTTTTTGCATAGTTAAATTGTGTTTTATTGTTTGCCCATGTACTCACTATACAGCGTACTCCAAGGTTGTAATGAGTTACCTAATGCCCGCAGATATAGACAAAACCATAACCTATAGCACCCTACTGAAAATTTCTAATGGCAATCTCTCTTCTCTCTCTTAATGTTAAAGGGCTTAACAGCCCTTTCAAAAGAGCCCAATTATGGAATGAGGCAAAGAAACAAAAAAGTGATATATTATGCATTCAGGAGACCCATATATGCTCCTCAAATCCTCCCAGAATTTCTCATTCTTTGTTTCCACACATTATCTTTTCCTCCTTCCATAAAAAAAGAGAGGCGTTCTTATAGCACTCAAATCGTCTCTGGCAATAGATATTCAACAAACAATAGTTGACCCCCAGTGCCGATGTATAATCTTGATTTGTAAGATCAATAACTTACAGTACACAATAGTCAATCTTTATGCCCCTAACACTAAGCAGGGTCCCTTTATTAGGAAGCTCTTAAAAAAAATCCAGGAGATTAAACAGGGCTTCTTAATAATGTGTGGTGATTATAATGCAATTAACCACCCCAGAATGGATACCTCCTCAACTACTCCCCCTAGGTCTTTTACGCTTAACCATTTAATATGGGAAAATGACTTACACGACATCTGGCGCATTCAACACACAACGGAAAGAGACTATGCATATTTTTCCCCCAGACACAGGTCCTACTCTCGCATCGACTCCATTTTGGTTGATAGACAGATGATTGATCAAGTAATCTCCTCAGAAATTGGGACCATCCATTGGTCTGACCATGCCCCAGTGATGGTCAAAATTTCAGACAAACACTCAGGTCACAACGACTTTGTTTGGAGAGCTAATATGTCCTCAATTGCTCAAACTACTTACTCCTCACGTATGGAACTTGCCCTTAGGGAATGTTTAAAATTTAATGACAACGGGGAGGCCAATATCTTTTCAGTATGGATAATGATGAAGGGATTCGCGCAGGGGGAATTTATAAAAATAGAAAGTACACTCAAAAAAATAAGGGATAAAGAAATTAATGCTACATTATCCAAAATACAACACCTTGAGTCGCAGAACAAATCAGCACCGTCACAACCACTAATCCTGGAACTCAATAATCTGAGATTACACTTAAAAAACCTCATGCTACATACATATACACGCTCTTTTCAGAAACTTAAAATGCGTTATTACTCACAAGACCAGAAAGCTGGAGCCCTGCTAGCTAGGAGGCTTAAGCAAAGGGCATTAAAAACTAAGATACCTTATATACTACACAGACAGGAGACAAAGTTATGTCGCCAAGAGATAAAGCAAATGCTTTTATGGATTTTTATTCCAGATTATACAATCTGCGAGATGACCAATGTACCAGGATCGCATCCCAAGAAGATATCCAAAACTTTTTAGATAAACTATCAATACCAAAAGTTCAACTTGCTACCCTTAATGCCCCTATCACTGAGACAGAAATAGCCAGAACAATTAAGTCTCTTCAGAACAATAAATCTCCAGGTCCAGACGGACTACCAGGAGCCTTCTATAAGAAATTCTCCCAAGCATTAACACCCTTCCTCCTCAGAATATTTGAGGAAGCTGCAAAACAGGAAGCGTTTCCAGAAAGAATGCTGGAAGCCTTAATAGTGACTACACCGAAGCCACGTAAACCCACAGATAATACAGCAAATTACCGTCCAATCTCATTATTAAATGAGGATGTTAAACTTTATGCTAAGCTCCTGGCAAACAGACTTAAAAAAATTCTTCCCTTACTAATAGCACCCGACCAGGCGAGTTTTACCCCCAACCGCCAGGCCTCAGACAACACACGCAGGCTCATTAATCTTATGCAAATATGCCAACTTCAGAAAACCCCTGCCACTTTTTTAACTATAGATGCAGAAAAAGCGTTCGATAGGGTCAACTGGGAATACATTTTTTCAACTCTACGTAAGTTTGGGATAGAAGGCCACATTTTTATGGCCATAAAAGCGCTTTACTCGGCTCCTTCAGCCAAGGTTTTCTGTCCCACAAGTTCACCCTGTCGAACGGCACTCGTCAGGGATGCCCTCTCTCCCCCATTATTTTTGTGATATCAATTGAACCCCTGGCGGAAGCCATTCGAACCCATCCAGAGATATCAGTGGGAGGACAAGAACATAAAATTGCGCTCTTCGCGGATGACATTATTTTAATGTCCTCAGATCCGGAAAAATCCCTTTGCTTCATATTCGAGATTTCCCAAGAATTTGGAGCACTTTCCTTCTATAAAATTAACAATACCAAGTCGCAGATTTTAACAATTAATATCCCCATTGCTACCCTAACTAAACTTAAAGCAAGATATTGGCTGGATTGGCAAACCAAACAAATCACCTACTTAGGGATAGAGTTGGCCTACCCATCCACAGATCTATTTCATCTAAATTTCCTTCTACTGTTAACAAAAATAGAGAAGGAACTAGCAGATTACTCTAAACACATTCTCTCATGGTGCGGGCGTATAGCAACATACAAAATGATGGTACTTCCCAAACTTCTATATTTATTCAGAACAATCCCTATACCCATCCCAGAATCTTTCTTTAATATAGTAAGAACCCAACTTAGAAAATTTATCTGGCATGAAAACAAACCTAGAGTAGCCTATACGATCCTAACCAAACCAAAGCATACGGGAGGTCTTAGTATCCCAGATATTAAAGACTACTGTCTAGCAGCTATCTTGGATCAAACATACTATTGGTGGAATCTAGAAATACCTATGACCTGGAGAGAGGTTGAGGAACAATATACTGATCAGCCTCTCATCTTCTGACTAATAGACAGTCTCTGGCAGAAATCCCCCCCTTAGCAAAACTTCCTACAGTAAGGACTACGGATTCAGCCTAGTGGATACTGACAGAATCTAAAATAGATAAAGTGGAACTTCCTCTTTATATAATCCCTCTAGAATACCTAGAATACAGAATTTCAAACTTAAACCTAGCTCAATGGAGAATTTGTGGTCTTAAAACAGTAGCTGACATAACAGATGGGGGTAAAATTATCCCCTTTCCCGACTTAGTCGAAAAGGTAAAAATTTCACCTAGGGAAGTCTTCAACGCCCTGAGGGTTCGTAACTTTCTTTTGAAAAATGACCCTAGTAAAGTGACCATAGATAAACCAGTCTTAAGCTACATAAACAACACACTCCAGAAGAAAAAAGGAATTACACTTTTCTATAACTTAATAACAAGAAAGAGCTGGATAAACTTCCTTACATGAATAAATGGGAGAGAGATCTCAACACATCTCTATCCATAACTCAATGGCAAAAGGCATTGATGGTTACACACTCCTCATTTAGGTGCGTTGCTCACCAGGAAGCAATAGTAAAAACTCAAATGAGATGGTATTTTACCCCCTCACGGTTACATAGAATATTTCCTTCTACCCCCCCGGGTTGCTGGAGACTTTGTGGACAAAGGGGTACGCTTATACATACCTTGTGGTCATGTCCCAAAATCCGATCCCTTTGGAAAGAAACTTTATCTATAATTTCCAGCTTGGGTGATTCTGATAATTTAGACTCCCCCGAAAAAACTCTTCTACTCATAGATATTAATAATCTTCCTTACAATAAGCGAACGGTGGTGGCACATTTATTGATGTCCACTAAGTTAGCTCTAACCAGGCACTGGAAAGAATCACTCTGCCCGTCCATCCGAGAAGTCATAATGCAGGTTAATACGAACTATGCCTATGAGAAAGCTCTCTCGTTGCAGTATAACTCTTTAACCACCTTTACAAAACAGTGGGGTATCTGGGCATCCTCCAAATTCTTTCAAGAATAAGAAGTAAAATGAGATTCTAAACTCTCTGAATATTTGGGCAAGGTTACCTTACATGTTTTATTATGCGAGTGTTAATTGTTTACACCCTTTGCTGTTGTCTCTGTTATTCGAGAAGCCTATAAATCATTTTCAGGCGTACTGAACATAGATAAATAAGCCGCACATGCCAATTTACACCAAGGCAATTCTTTCACCTCCGTCTGAAGAAATGCTATCCACTTACTCGCCAAAAATAATAACAGACTTTGGACTTACCTGATCTTGGATACTCCTGGACAGTCTTGGTTTCAGCTCACTTCGACAAATCTACTTGATGTAGGCCTTAATGCCACCATGAAGGCTTAGCTGATGTAAGAAATGTCTATATGATTGTAATATCAGACTGTAACCTGATTGATGTATGCTTCTCTTGTTAAATAAAATTTTATTAAAAAAAAGAAGACGAAAAGGGCATTCCTATAAAAAGCATCCAAAGCCAAAGTTGTCATTAAGGCCATTGGGTTTAAGGCTCCCTTATCCTGATCCATCGACTCTCCATTTGGAGAATCAGGGTATCCAAATCCCCCCCCCCCGTATCCCCAACGTATATGGGTGAAAGCCCATCCCTTAAGACCCAATTATGACGTTTTTTAAAATGTTCCGCTATTGTTGTAGGTTGGAAAGGTTTATTCTGTCTCAGAGCCTCCGCCTGCATTCTGTCATAGTTCTTTATTGAATTAAGATGTTCCCTTATTCTTGTCCTCATTTCACAGATAGTTTTTCCCACATACCTTAATCCGCATGGGCATTGTAAGACGTAAATTACTGCAGACGTGGAACATGTAATATGTTCTCTGATCTTTTATTCATGTCCATCCTTGTCCTCAAAGGATTTCATTTTGACCATTTTGCTGCGCACAGCCCACAGGGAAAGAAACCTTCAGAGAAATGGCTTTTTACCAGTATATTACCTATTGAGGAGCCTTTTCTGTACCCGCTTAGGACTCTGTCACCTGCTATTTGGGTTAGGTCAGGGTCCAATGAGAGGATCGCCCAATGTCGATTCATTATCTGATTCATCTCTCCCCATCTATCATGTAGTGTCGTAATGAATCTAATTTGGGAGTCTGGCTCTTTAGTGTTTACTTTCAATAAGGATGCCCTGTCCGTATGAAGTGCGGAATTATAAGCTCTTTTGATCAGGCGTCCTGAATAGTGTCTCTGGCGGAGACGTTCCTTGAGTGCAATTGCCCCCTCTTTAAATCTTGCTAGGGTAGAACAATTTCTCCGTAATCTCAAGAACTCTCCCTTAGGGATTCCCTTGATAGTACGTGGTTAGTGCGCACTTGTTGCATGTAAGAGTCTATTTGTCGCCGTTTCTTTACGATAGATGTTTGTTTGAACTGAGCCATCCTCTTCTACCTCGATGTTGATATCCAGGAAAGGAATTGATTGCATACAGTTGTTCATCCTGGTGGTAGATGTCCTTTAACCCCTTAGGGACGCAGGGTTTTTTTTCCGCTCATTTCTCGCTCTCAACCTTCAAAAGTCCATAACTTTCTCAATTTTAATAAATGTTATTTATTATTCCATGCCGTGTACTGGGAAGCTAAATAACTTTTTCATACTATGGTGTACAGGGCTATGTGAGGGGTCATTTTTTGCAAAATGAGCCAACATTTTTATTGCTACCATTTTGACGTCTGTGTGACATTTTGATCACTTTTTATTACATTTTTTATGTCATGTAAAAAGGTGTAAAAGTCGTATTTCGGACATTTGGGGCCATTTCCCGCTTCGGAGGTCACCGCCGGTTATAACCATTTTTATATTTTGATAGATCGGGCATTTTGGGCCACGGCCATACCCAATGTGTTTGTGATTTTTACTGTTTATTAGATTTTATATCAGTTCTAGGGAAAGGGGGGTGATGTGAACTTTTAATATTTTATAAATTTTTTACATTTTTATAACTTTTTTTTTCTTTTTTTTCCACTATTTCTTAGATCCTCTAGGGTACATTAACCCTAGATGGTCATATACTCCAATACAACTGTATATATGACATTTCTGCACACTATACATTCCAATGAGCCACTGGCTCATTGTAATGAATATGCAGAAGCCATTCAGCCCACGGTCAAACGAAGACCTGAGGCTACCATGGCAACCGATCGCCGCCCCCGATGACGTTCAGGGGAGCGACGATCAAAGTTAACATGGCGGTGCCAGCGGCAAAGAAAAGGTTAACACCTGCGATCGGTGCAAACACCGACCGCAGGTGTTAGGGATGGGTCTTTGCTGCGATATGCAGCAAAGTCCATCTCTGTATGAAGAGGGCTCCGTGAGCCCTCTTCATACACCCTTCATAGCTCCGTGGCGGATATATCCATCACGGAGCGTGAAGGGGTTAAGGCAGGCCTGCAATGAAGTTGAAATGTGTTTTTGGGGAAAAGGTTCATTTTCTAGGCAAATATTGACTTTGCAATTAATTGCTGTTAAGCTGATCACTCTTTATAACATTCTGGAGTATATGCAAATTGCCATTATAAAACCTGATGCAGTAGACTTTGTAAAAATTAACATTTGTATCATTCTCAAAACTTTTGGCCATGACTGTACAGCAGGGTCACTTTTACAGTGTATTTACACTTTCAGTTCCCAACCACTTTGCTTCTAACAGCAGCAGAAGACCCTTGCACAAAGCAGTCTCTAGGCTCCTTGACCCCTTGCTGCCAAAGCCAATTTTCAACTTCCTGACCACGACCTATTTTTAGAGCCTGACCAGGGGTGTACCAAGCCTGTCTGCTGCCTGAGGCGAGCCATAGTGAGAGACACCAATATATGTGATATATCAGGGAGTGTCAGAACCAGATCCATCATATTGGTTTGGTGTAAAAATAAAGCAATACAAAATGTATACAGCGTACCGCCATGTAGTATAAAATGCATACAGCGTGCCGCATAGTATAAAATGTATGTAGCATACTGCCATGTAGTATATAATGCATACAGCGTATCACCATGTAATATAAAATACATGCAGCATACTGCCATGTAGTATATAATGCATACAGCGTATCACCATGTAATATAAAATGCATGCAGCGTACCGCCATGTAGTATAAAATGCATCCAGCATGCCACCAAGTAGTATAAAATAGATACAGAATACCACCATGTAGTATAAATGATGCATATACATACAGCATATATACACATAAACAAACAGTAGATACAGCATATACACACACAAACATATATTCACATGTATATATACATATTACACATATATATACACATATTACACATATATATATATATACACTTATTACATATATATATATATATATATATATATATATATATATATACACATATTACATATATATACACATATTACATATATATACACATATTACACATATAAATATACACATATTACATATATATACACTCACCGGCCACTTTATTAGGTACACCTGTCCAACTGCTCGTTAACACTTAATTTCTAATCAGCCAATCACATGGCGACAACTCAGTGCATTTAGGCATGTAGACATGGTCAAGGCAATCTCCTGCAGTTCAAACCGAGCATCAGTATGGGGAAGAAAGGTGATTTGAGTGCCTTTGAACGTGGCGTGCCATGTAGTATATAATGCATACAGCGTATCACCATGTAATATAAAATGCATGCAGCATACTGCCATGTAGTATATAATGCATACAGCGTATCACCATGTAATATAAAATGCATGCAGCGTACCGCCATGTAGTATAAAATGCATCCAGCATGCCACCAAGTAGTATAAAATAGATACAGAATACCACCATGTAGTATAAATGATGCATATACATACAGCATATATACACATAAACAAACAGTAGATACAGCATATACACACACAAACATATATTCACATGTATATAAACATATTACATATATATACACATATTACACATATATATATATATATATATATATATATATATATATATATATATACACATATTACACACACATATATACACATATTACATATATATATATACACATATTACATATATATATATATATACACATATTACATATATATATATATATATATATATATATATACATATTACACACACACACACATATATATATATATATATATATATATATATATATATATACATATTACACATATATATACACATATTACACATATATATACACTTATTACATATATATATATATATATACACATATTACATATATATACACATATTACATATATATACACATATTACACATATAAATATACACATATTACATATATATACACTCACCGGCCACTTTATTAGGTACACCGGTCCAACTGCTCGTTAACACTTAATTTCTAATCAGCCAATCACATGGCGGCAACTCAGTGCATTTAGGCATGTAGACATGGTCAAGGCAATCTCCTGCAGTTCAAACCGAGCATCAGTATGGGGAAGAAAGGTGATTTGAGTGCCTTTGAACGTGGCGTGCCATGTAGTATATAATGCATACAGCGTATCACCATGTAATATAAAATGCATGCAGCATACTGCCATGTAGTATATAATGCATACAGCGTATCACCATGTAATATAAAATGCATGCAGCGTACCGCCATGTAGTATAAAATGCATCCAGCATGCCACCAAGTAGTATAAAATAGATACAGAATACCACCATGTAGTATAAATGATGCATATACATACAGCATATATACACATAAACAAACAGTAGATACAGCATATACACACACAAACATATATTCACATATATAAACATATTACATATATATACACATATTACACATATATATATATATACATATTACACATATATATATATATATATATATACACATATTACACACATATATATATATATATATATATATACACACATATTACACACATATATATATACACATATTACATATATATATATACATATATTACATATATATATATATATATGCATATTACACACACACACATATATATATATATATATATATATATATATATATATATATATATATATACACATATTACATATATATACACATATTACACATATAAATATACACATATTACATATATATACACTCACCGGCCACTTTATTAGGTACACCTGTCCAACTGCTCGTTAACACTTAATTTCTAATCAGCCAATCACATGGCGGCAACTCAGTGCATTTAGGCATGTAGACATGGTCAAGGCAATCTTCTGCAGTTCAAACCGAGCATCAGTATGGGGAAGAAAGGTGATTTGAGTGCCTTTGAACGTGGCATGGTTGTTGGTGCCAGAAGGGCTGGTCTGAGTATTTCAGAAATTGCTGATCTACTGGGATTTTCACGCACAACCATCTCTAGGGTTTACAGAGAATGGTCCGAAAAAGAAAAAACATCCAGTGAGCGGCAGTTCTGTTTGCGGAAAGGCAACAGTCACTCAACGAAGGTAGGCAGAAGAGCATCTCTGAACGCACAGTACGTCGAACTTTGAGGCAGATGGGCTACAGCAGCAGAAGACCACACCGGGTGCCACTCCTTTCAGCTAAGAACAGGAAACTGAAGCTACAATTTGCACAAGCTCATCGAAATTTGACAGCAGAAGATTGGAAAAACGTTGCCTGGTCTGATGAGTCTCAATTTCTGCTGTGACATTCAGATGGTAGGGTCAGAATTTGGCGTCAACAACATGAAAGCATGGATCCATCCTGCCTTGTATCAACGGCTCAGGCTGGTGGTGGTGGTGTCATGGTGTGGGGAATATTTTCTTGGCACTCTTTGGGCCCCTTGGTACCAATTGGGCATCGTTGCAACGCCACAGCCTACCTGAGTATTGTTGCTGACCATGTCCATCCCTTTATGACTACAATGTACCCAACATCTGATGGCTACTTTCAGCAGGATAATGCGCCATGTCATAAAGCTGGAATCATCTCAGACTGGTTTCTTGAACATGACAATGAGTTCACTGTACTCAAATGGCCTCCACAGTCACCAGAATTCAATCCAATAAAGCATCTTTGGGATGTGGTGGAATGGGAGGTTTTCATCATGGATGAGCAGCCGACAAATCTGCGGCAACTGTGTGATGCCATCATGTCAATATGGACCAAAATCTCTGAGGAATGCTTCCAGCACCTTGTTGAATCTATGCCACGAAGAATTGAGGCAGTTCTGAAGGCAAAAGGGGGTCCAACCCGTTACTAGCATGGTGTACCTAATAAAGTGTGCGGTGAGTGTATATATACACATATTACACATATATATACACATATTACACATATATATATATATATATATATAAAGATAAAGTAACCTTACCTGTTCTTGGAAAGTTCGGGGCCTTGTCCTGCAGCGGTGGTGGCGCGGTGGGGGAGCCGGGAGCGGGTAGGACGAGAGCCGGGAGCGGGAAAGAGCCTGGAGCTTGAGCGGGGACGAGGGAGCAGGTAGCCGAGAGCTGAGAGCCTGGAGGGGGCGGAGAGCGGGAAGGGAGCCTGAAGCTTGAGCGGGGGCGGGGGACGCAGGGAGCCAGGAGCCGAGAGCCTGGAGGGGGGGAGTCATGAGCGGAGCGGGGTTGAGAAGGGAATGGAGGGGCAGCCGGGAGAGGAGGTATGGGCGGGAGCTAAAGTATGTGGGGAGTGGGGGGCGGCAGCACATTGGGAGCATGGTGCCAGACAGAGCACCGGAAAGTGTTGCCAGCCGGCAGGAGTTTGATGCCGGCAGGGGCGGCGGAAGCTCGTTGCCGGCAGCGTCGGGGAGCAAGGTGGACTGACGGAGGGCTGCAATGCGGTCCCGTACGGTGTGCGGCCCAGGAGCTCAGTGCCGGCCGGTGCCGCCCCCTCGTTGAGCGGGAAGTGCGCCGCCTGAGGCGAGATGCTCAACTAGCCTCATGGCAGGTGCGCCCCTGAGCCTGACATGACCAAATCCTCTATTTTCAGAGTTCACAATTGTGTGCTATTCAGGCCACCCAATTAACTTGACAACCAACATTTCCCAATTGTTTGCTTTATGTTTGTATGTTTTTTTATGTTTCCTCTCATTTTTTTGAGGATCCCAATAAAAATTGACAAATCATTGGTTTTGATGGACCTCTTTAGCTTTCAAGTGACATTGAGAAGCCTAAATAGTAGTCAAACTACATAAATTACCCCATTACACATTCACAGTGGATTAAAATTCAAAATGCTCCATAATGTTTGATTCCCACAGGGCACAAGGCAAGTCATTGAAGGGAAGGAGTCCCATTCAGAGTAGATCTACTTTGTCACATCGCTAAGAATATGAAATCAAAATTTTTGGGGGAATGTGCACATATAAGGGTTTTTTCTTGCGGGTTGAAATGCACTTTATAGGTACTTTATTTTGGTGCATCTATAGATTATTTTTTTCACTCTTTATTCATGGTGGTAGAAAAGAAAAACATCAATTCTTGTTATGTTTTTTCCCTTTATTTTCCTGCTTACCATACCATAAAAATAATATGCTATCTGTATTCTCTAGGTCTGTATTATTACTTTGATGGCTCATTTATACATTTTTGACCAGTTTTATTGAATAGAAACAATATTCGATAAGTCTCTGTTATTTTAGCATCACAATATTTTCATAGACATAAATTCTGTATTTTTCTGTTGATAGAACTGGTCCATTTTTGGTGGAAAAGATGTTTTCTTATCAGTGGTATTATTTTGGGGCACATCTTTTTTCATTTTTTTTTTTTACAGCGTTCACCGTGTGGTTTTAATGACTCAGATTTAGTGAACTGATAGTTACGGGTGCGGCAATACCAAATGGGTGGTGTTTATGTGTATTTGTGGTTTATATACTTTATCAGTTATTTCTATGGGAATGTGCTATTTTATGGACTTTCACTTTATTTTTTAAAATTCATTTTCAAAATGTTTTAAACTTTTTTTAAAACGTTTTTTTACTTTTATATACACTTGGACTTGCACAAATGATGTATTGATCAATTGTTCAAGTCCAATACACTGCAATACAGAAACATGCGCAAACAGTTTTCAGTCAGATCCTATTGGATCTGATGTAACCTGGCATTGGACCATGGAAAGAATTGGATCCCCCCTCCCCGGTTAGCAGCACAGAGGTCTCCGATCATGGGTGTTACAGCAGAGTATCAGATGTAATATACAGCTGACACCTGCATCTTCTGGCGTCAGCTTGTGAGCAGAAGAAGCAAGCTCTGATAGTTTCGGGGAACCCAGTTGTCACAGCACCATACTATTATGGTATTTTGTCGAAGGGGGTTAATCTCTTAATTAAATTCAACTAATTCAAGAGCAATTATTTAAAAGAGTATCAATACCATAGCAAATGAGATTGAGTCGACCATGTCACATAAGACAAAACCAGTTGTCATGCCATATTATAATAATAAATAAGGTTTAATGAAAACTCAAATCAAGTCCAACCCAATATCCTACGGTGTTTTATCCATAGTAAAGCTATTAGACCCCACCATGAGATGGATGCCAGTTGGACCTTAGTTGTCAAAAAAATTTGGACTCAAAATGTGGTACCCTTTGTGATGTCACAGAAGCTAACCTGACTGAACATCACTTATATTTAGATTCCTCTGTAAACCTGGTTGATTATCTACAGTTAATCCTTGTGCTCATTAGTATTTTGTAGAAACAATAACTATTATATCTTCTATAGTATCTGTCACAAACATAGAACAATTGCCATCATTCTTTATTATAATTATTTTCGAATTCTCTCAATCTGTACATGGAAAAATGAATAAGGGATAGCCATTGTGATGTGTTTACTGTCAAGAATGTTTACTGTCAAGAATGTTACAGACAGAGCAAGAAGAAACATAGAATAAAGTGGTCTCTAAGTCTGCAGTCCAGTGATCCAGTGTGGATACCTTCTATATCACATGGGTCCCTGTCACAACATTACAGCCATAATCCCATTTGCACATTTTATGTGAATGTTTAGTAAGAGGATAAGTTGCTGGCTTTTTTGTAAATTCAATAAAGTTTGCTGGAAGAATTGCATAAAAAATTGTATACCAACCTTTTCAAAAAGTTCAATTTAATATTTAGATCTTTAAGTGATTCTGCCTTTCATATAGAAATGTAAATGGTTCTTTTTAACATCTTACCAAACACTGCCACCTGGTGGTAGTGTGGTACTACCGTTGCTGAGTGCCTTTGTTAACCTTATATCTTATATATTAACATAAGGGTATAAGCGGTTTCATAGAACTTGAGAAATTGTCCTAAAATTGTTACACTAATGAAAAAAGAATAGCCTTGCAAATGAGCAAAATAGCCCAGGGTTTGATATGGACCTTTAGCATATATATCATGGAAGGCCTTCATCCAGGTACATGTTTGTGCCGTATCAAACTTGTCACTTATCATTGTCACTTATCACTCGTATCATTCTGAACTTGAAAGAAGAGTGAAACTGTCATGGCTGCCAGAAGAGCCAAGCCCTTTATGATGTCATGGTCTCATCTACCAAGGAACAGTATTCTGACACGCACAGTGTTCCGTTTTATGTGAATTAGCTTGCCTTTTTCCTGTGGCGGCAGCCATTTTGAATTTCATTTTCAAAGATTTTTTGACAAACAGACATAACTTTCAAGCCCCTAAGAGGAAGACAACTATCTACAATGTAAAAAATAAAGCTCAAACCAGTGGTGCACACTTTTCTTTTCATATATTTTTATCTTTATTATTATTCAAAATATATAAACTCATAAGTACATTGATATCAATGCTTCAGATGTTGATTAAAATTAGTGGAATTCTCCTAAAACATTATAAAAATTAAGCATGAATAACAAGGGGTAGGATTTAGGGGACAAATCCACTTCATAATGCAGGTCCTACATCCAGGTAGGTGCTTTCTAATAAGGACCATTCTTTCCAATGAAAAAGTGTTTCTTTTAATTGGATTAATAAAGATAAGGATATAGCAACAGAAGCAAATGTCTGGGGCAGATGGTACTTGGCATTGCGAAAGCTCTGGGACATCAGAAACACCTTAATCTGATGATCATCTTGTCACATACAGTTAACATGATGTGACATTTGTGCTTTTAGCATTATGTACTGTTATGGGCTTTAAATGTACCCAAAACTCCCTCACTTAACATGACCCAAAACCCCACCTAAGGTTTCCATGAATCCTCAGATGACGGGTGTTGCACAAGCCATCTCCTGATGCTTCCTTGGAAATCTCCAAAGCTTGAATGAATGAAACGGTCATGGCTGCCAGTAGAGTCAGGCCCTTTATGATGTCATAGTCCCGCATTAAGCCTTTTTTTTTTTGAAACATAGAAGGCTCACATGGGTTCCCCCAGGACCCTCTAATTGGGTGAATGTGAAGACTATTACTAGGGTCACATAATGAGCCTCCACTGAAGATTCCATCTGGTGAAGATTTTTTCTGGTCAGATAATAGATTTAAAAACTGATGTCATTTTAATTATTTTGTTCCTATTACTGCAAAAACAGAAATGCAAAATCAGATGTGAACCGATGGCTACAAATACACATCTAGCAATAACTTTTTAAACAGCTGTGCTTTCAACATGGTGATAGATATGGAAGATACCAAAATGAGAATCATGATCTGAATCAGAGAAGAATCTACCAGACCCATGTAAAAATTAATGCTGAACACTGTTTGAAGACCGCACTAGGGATTATGGATTTATATCCTTGTGCTTACCACTCCATGCTGACCTTCAAATACATTCTGTATGGTTATTTTGTGTTTCACCTTAAGCTTAAAAGATGTGTCCATTCAATGTATTATTTTTTCATCTGTGGAATTTGGACTTTGGACTTTCAGCAGCTTATTTACCACCAAATACAGGAGCTATTTTCTGCTGTGGCAGTTAGCAACCAATCACAGCTCAGTTTTGCTACAGGTCATTAATATGCGTATGAGTATGAGGCAGGTTATGTGTGATGTAATATGTGAGGTAATAGGTAAAGTAATATGTGAGGTAATGGGAGGTAATATGTGAGTTTAAATGTGAGCTAATGTGAGATAATAGGGCTTATTTACTAAGGGTGTCACAGTTTCTTTGGACTGCTCACGGTTTTTCAGGGTTTGGACCGCTGTGACAGGTATTTAACTGGGGATTGGGTCGCACAAGATCGAATTGTGGCGCAGCTGGGCTGGCTTTCATGCGACAGAAATGGGGGGGGGGGGGATTGGGGCCGTTCAGACTGAGCGCGGGATTTAAGATTCTAATCGTGTCGCAAGACAATGCACTTACATACACCAGGAAGAAAAAAAGTGAACTCCAGTGGACCTGAGCGGGGAAGCGACACATACAGGATATTGGGCACATGATCTTAGTGAATTGCGCCAGAGAGCCTGATCGTCAGACACTCCGTACCTTGTAAACTCCAGTGGCCGGGTTAGTAAATATGCCCCAATATGTACTCTATTATGCCATACTCCAGTCACATCCAGAGCTGCAATCATCTATCTACCATTAGGTCATCTCAGATGCCTACAGCTCTGGCTGTGACTGGAGTATCAATCTGCCATTATGATTCCTAGTATAAGGCAGCTTACTTGTGAGGTAATATGTTTTTAACTGACTGCTTACATCATTTATGAAACTCTATGTTAGGAAAACTTACGTCTGGAATACTGTACACCAAACTACCACACAGTCTGAGTGCAGGCTGACAGAACAGAGCAAGAGGGCGAACTAACCCTCCACTGTTCTACCAATACAATACCAGGGTGAAGCAAACAATGCTACAGGAGACCAGGAATCCAGCTAGGATGTAAGTTCCAGAAGGACAAACACTGGCACAGGTGAAAGGTCCAGATCCAATTTATGCAGCCTGAGATCCACCCCAGAATCCCATAGGAGCAGGAATCCAGGCTGACTCAGAAGACAGACAGCTTTAATTTCCCTAAAACGCACGCGTCCTGGATGCCCGCTGCCCCACGCATGCAGCAGGGTTAACTCGCTGCGGATCGGGGGCGGAGCCAGCGCGGAGACGCGCAGAAACTCGGGGAGGACCACTAGCATTGTCAGCATGGAGGGTAGAAGGACCAGCAGACGTGGTGTCCCTTCCAGCGGATCTGATACTCTATTACAGGAAGTTGCAGATAACGTACTTCACATTACCTGGACAATTATTTAGTTAATCTGTGTTGCATATATGTGGCGTGGAATATTAGATTTGAAATGATCATATTATTTTTTTTATTTTCTTTGATTTGTGATCTCTATGTGAAAAATATTTTTTGTTGACCCATTCTACTTTGTTATTGCTAAGAGCTATAAGAGCAGTTATTTACTATCCCAGGTCATTATTAGAATTAAAGGGAGAAATTTAAGATGACACAATAAGGATCATTTTTTAAGAAAGAATAAGTCTTTTTTTCTAAAAAAAAATTAGCAGTGAGTGAATTAATAAAAAATAGATTCTCTCTCTCTGCATATATATATACATATATACATATATATATAGATAGATAGATAGATAGATACAATATTAGGATTTTCATTTAATAATATATTTTGTTATATGATAAAACTAATTGTATAGGTAGCTCACAGTAAATGCTCACTCTTGGCTTCTTTTTTGCATTTTAGTAGACTATGTAAATATATACTACTTAACATTTTAAGATTTAACATTTTCAGGACATTGTTTCCACCTACACACATCCTCATAGAAATAAGAAATATAATTCATGAATTTCTAAAATTCACGGTCCATGTTCAGGAAAATGACACCACAGACATTTATCTGAAGTTCAGGTATTTTATCTTCAATTTATTTGTAAGAAAAATACATATTTCTTTAATGATTAAGTCATATAATAAAATACATGTCCTTGTTATTCAGATCTAGCAGCAGTGATTTTTGGGGTCTTCAACTCATGATTTTTTTGAAAAAAAGATTTACTCTCTGAACTGATTGCTTTCCTTTATCTTTTCTTTTTTGTTTGTACATTTCTGAGGTCTTTGAAGAAGTCCTTGATAAAACTGTAACCTCTAGAGACATAGGTGAAAGTCATAACATAGGACATATTGTTTTGGTAACAAGCTTATCACCATCAACGCAGCAAGAGCAGCTGGAGTGCTAAACATTGGATGTTGGTACATACAACATGTTGGTACTTAAACTTTTATGAACTCAATCTATTCTTATACTTGTGACCACTGCAGTGTGCGTGGCTTTCTTCCTGCTAGAACTGGGAGATGCCACCCTACCCTTGCCCGGAATACGCAAACTATGAGGCACACAGGCAATCTTTATTTTGTGTAAATACAAGTAAAATAGGTGTTCCGCGAATGAAAGGACAATGTGTTATTGCCAGAAGTAAAAAAATAAATGTCCGGAAAATCCCCACAATGTGACTGATCTTCAAATAACCTTGATGGCCTCTCGCCCAATCGGAATATATGATCTACTTATAAATCTGTAAGTAGGGCTACTGCACAGTATGTACATGTACATTCATGGATGTTCAAAAACAATAAATCTACCATACCAAAATTATATCATGTTGGTATACTTGGAATGAGTACTGAAACTTCATATCACTGAGTTACCAAGGATTGGGTAATGATCGCAGGCACCACTATTAAAGTTTACTGAGGAGTGCTGCTGATTTCCAGTAAATAGATAGTATATAACAAGATGGATAAATAGATACTGTATCATGATACTATAGATCAAAGATAGATAGACAAATAGATAGATAGAATGAAAATCCATAGTAGCACAGTGTCAAGGACCACTTTAAATGGAAGGGGGTGCAAATAAAGCTCTAAAGTCCAGGTAAAATGGGCTTGAACGATATCCAGAAGGGGAGAAAATGAAGCAGCCCCCCAAATCCTATAAGTGCAGCAACTTTCTTAGGAATTTTCAGTAGGACAGCCGTGAAAATTTAGACTAGGTTTACACAAGCCCTTGGACTTTTGCTGTTCTGCTCCATTATAGGTGTGCAATAACGGACTTCAGTGGTATCCTGAAGAACCCCACTGGATTTATTGACCTTCCTTTTTTTCCAGGAAAAAAACCCTGTATCCATAACTTAAAAGAAAAATCCCATATGCAAATAAATGTTTAATGAAAATTTTTATATTTGATATTGACACATTCTTCACAATCAGAACTGTGAATGTAGCACTAGAACATGCTGCAAAAAATTAAATAAAAGATAGAGCTTGCTTCATACACATAAAAAAACCCAGCTCTATGAAAAAATGAGACTCAAATAATTGTTTTGTGTCTTCATACTTTAAGACTTACTAAATGAGTAAAATACAAAAACAACTATATGAGTTACGCGTACTGCCGTTATCATAGTAGCTTATAGAATAAGGATTATCTGCTACTAAACTAATAAACAAAATTTACAATTCATAAAGCTGGAAAATTGGTGTTTTTTAATCGCAGCCTGAAAGAGTTAATATAATTGAATAGACTCTAGACCACCAAAATGACAGAATCAAAAAATACAAATTGTCACAGAAAACTGCTAAATTAATGTTAATTAATTATAAAAGTTATGGCTTTCCAAATTAGAAACAAAAAAGAAAAACAGAATGCAATGTAAATAAAAAGCTTCAGAGTTTTACTCTGTAAGGAGTTGTTTGTTACTTTTATTTTATTTTGCTAATTAAATACTTTTTAATATTTTGACTGGGTAAACTCAAAGGAGGCAGTAAGTACCAAATTTCTACCATATCTGTGATGGATTTTGCACACTTTTGCACAATGTTAGACGATTTTATTTATGCTCACGCAATAAACAACATAAATATTATACATCTGTATTTGATCCATGTTTTAAAGCAAAAGGCTCAATCAGCCTAAATTATCCAAAGAATACTGTCCATTTTTTTTTTCTGTTGTAAAACTATAGCTATGTGGTTTAATTTCCTGTCTGAGCACTGTTCATTCACTATAGTCATAACATGAAATAAAGAAAGCTAAAACCTGAGCCCACCCAAAAGAAAGCATCAAGAGAAAGGGAATTGTTTTTGAAACTCCACCACTAAATGAAAATGACCTAATATCACACAATAAAAAGGGTTGATCTCCAAAATAAATGAAAATCTCTCACTCTCTGCATTTAAGGCATAAATTATGTACAGTAATTTAGCAGAATAGATGTAGTACTATTCACACGAGCAGCTCCTTGTGAATAATAAAGATGTGTTGCTTGATTTGAACCTTTTATTAAAGATAAACCCCAGACATATTGATAACAGATCTTGGCAAAGATTCTTAAACCGCTAAACAATTGAAACACAAAGTGTAGAAAATTACAAAAAGTGATTTATACAATGATTGCAAATTGGTGACATGCGAGGAGTGCAGCTGATCTCTCCTACATTGAAGGGGCGCAGACGAGGGGTGCAGCTCTCCCAAAAAATTACCAAGTGCAACCAAAGCTAAAATATTTAATTACAATAAAAAAGTATAAGGTGCAATTCCTTCCCTTTAAGCCAAAGAGTAAAGAGTATCAATGCACAGGATCGGCTGTGTCGGAATCAGAAATGTATAGACAATGGGTAGATCCAGCAGCCGATGATAGCTCATTCCCTGTGAAAAATGAAAAATTTAAAAATTAGATTTTATTGAAAGTCTATTAAAAACTTTTTGGCGTGCCAAAGGAAAGAAGAAAGGAGCTTTCCTTTGGCATGCCAAAAACATTTTTAACCCCTTAACGCTCTGCGCCATAGCTCTACAAGATCAAAATGTCGCACAGACCTAAAAATGGCATGCCAAAAACATTTTTAACCCCTTAATGCTCTGCACCGTAGCTCTACAAAATCAAAATGTCACACAGACCTAAAAATGGTAGCAATGTAAAGCTCGGCTCATTTAGCAAAAAATGACACCTCATACAGCTCCGTTCGCCAAAGTATGAAAAAGTTATTAGCTTCAGAAGATGTACACATTCGTTTAATTTTTGAAAATGTATTAAAACACAATAAAACCTATATAAATTTGGTATTACCGCGATCGTACCGAACCAAAGAATAAAGCTGAAGTGTCAGCTTCGCAGTACATGGCATGTTTAAATAAATAATAATACAGGAAAGTAAAATTTGTTACGCACAAAATAAGCACTCACGCAGCTCTGTACACATAAAAATGAAAAAGTTATGGATTTTTGAAGGTGGAGAGCGAGAAATGACCGAAAAAACCCTGCATCCTTAAAACCCCTTAAGGACGCAGGGTTTTTTCGGTCATTTCAATAAAATCTAGTTTTTCATTTTTTTTTTCTTTTTTCATGGGGAACCACCTATCATCGGCTGCTGGATCAACCCATTGTCTAAAAATACTTAATAAATGGATAAAGATATTCAAGGAGTGAGAATATATACATCTTAACAAGGCACAGTCCATGGTGGGCAACATTACCAGGAAGACAGGAAGTAAAACCTTAATAAATCCCATAAAATTTGGTCATTTTATCCATCATTATTTGCAATGATGTGCAAGAAATAAAACTAACCAATAAACAATACCCCCACATACAGGAGACAATTGCTCTGATCACTGGGAAACCCTTCACTTTCTCAGGGCCCAACAGATATATTTATTTTGTGCCATTTGTTTTTGTTTTTTCAATCTATCAATTTTTCTTTCCATAGAAGATCAGTAATGTCCTTGTCAGCGTACTGTGACAGCTTTTGTAAACACCTGATTAACAAAATTTAGGTCACATTAGTGTCACACCAAGTCTGTAACAGGAAATCAAGATAGTTATTATCAGATTGACCTTGCCTTCATCAGACAATAAAAATCGTGTAGCTATTTGTAACTTTTAACAAGATAAAAACAAATGATCCATATTTTAAAAAGTTAAATGTTTAGACAAATGTTTTTTAAGCATTTCAAATATATTTTAAGCCTGAATACCAATTGTCATCTCTTTAATTTGATACCCCAAAACTTCAGCATATTTCAGTTCTAATAATCTAGTGATAACATAATAACTGATATATTAATCAATCAGCCTGGAACAATACATATCACATACTCCTTAAAAAACATGAGAACTTCTCTGCAGCTCTGGATTCCCATTGGATACACCACCACATGGGTCTTATATATATCACATATGTAATCAATCAGGTCCATGGCTGCATTGTAATAATTGGGTTTGCTTAATGATCCTGTAAAGCTTTTGGCGTAGTGAAAGATGATGACATGTCCAATGAAGAAGATGAATTAAGACAAAATTCATAAATCAAACATTTTCAGGAAATGTATTCACACACAGATTATCCATCACACCAATGGGATATATCCATACTGATCTGTGTTTCTACCAAATTGTTCCAATGAATCGTGTTTCTAAAAGCTTTGAAGAAATATTATTTAATCCCAAGTAGATAATTCCTAATCCAATAGCGATAAAGAATTGTAGAAAATCCCCTTTTCAGATCAATATCCTTCCCTGGTTGAAGAGAAATGAGAAATCCCTGGGACAAGCCATTATATAAGTGTAATGAGATCTACAAAATACAGAAATACAAATATATTTTAAAATATAATATTATCATTGTCAACACTGCGCTCTTATTTACTACTAAGAAAAGAAAATATTCGGAATAGTGTCATTTGTTTCAGGAGATCCACAAAAGTTTCAACAACTAACATGACTTGTTTCTTTGCAAAATATGCCATCACCAGTTGTAAAAGCGAAAAAGTGTTTGTGCCCACTTCTGCTTTGTGTTCTGACAAACAAACCTGCAGTTTCATGGACAAGGTCAGAAGCACCTCAGAAGGCAATCGCCTGTTAATCATTCAGGTTTCTTCTATTTTGTCACACAGTATAAATAAAGACTCACCCGAAATTACGTTAAAATGATTTTGTCACCAGCTTCGGCTCTTTTATTTTATTCTATTATTTTATTCTTTTATTTTATTTTTGTGCAGGTTGTATGGTGTCATTCCTGGTCTGTAGGCCAATATGTCTCTTACCAAAGAACTGATCATCCATATTAATGTGATTGTTTTGTTCTAGCATAGCGATGAGCAGACCCGTACCGAACATTGCATGTCTGGGCCCCCAAATCCAAACATGGACTACAGTCAGAAGTTCAGGTCTAGGTCCAGTTGTGATGACCCCAGGAAGAAGCGACTGAGAAACATGCGTCAGGGTGCTGTGGTGGTGGTCAAGTCTTTCTCATGAAATCTTGTATGATGTCCCGCCCGGATGGGTAATATGAATTTGGTCTTGTCCATTTGTACATGATATTGGAGATGTATATACATTGATTTACTTAGGACCACCACCACATTTCTTTGTGCTTTTGTGGAATTTTTATTGTAGTTTTTAATAATTTGTCCTGATTGCTATATTTTGTGTTAATAAAGATTGATATTATTATTTTATTCCAAGTTGTTTCATAGTTTCTGGTCTATGACTATTAGGTGACTCTTGTCCTATATACCTATATTGGTAATGTTGCTAGGTCCAGTTGTGCTCACCCACTCCACTGTTAATGCCTATGATCGATGCTGGCACCGATTGCAGTTGTTAACTGTTTAAATACCATGGACAACCCGAGGCTGTCATAGCGATGGATCGCCGCTCCCCGATGACATCATAGGGAGCGACGATCTTCACCAAGATGGTGGCGCCCTCTTCATGCACCCAGACACATTAAGGCGTGCATGGGGAAGGAGTTAAATGGGGCCCCCTTCCCCTTAAACTATATATACATCTTTACACCCATGTTTACACAATCACAATTATCTATACACTCATAAATGTGTATGAGTGTATACACACATATATATACCCATCCAGTAAATACAGCATACACGCAGAAATACAGCATATATACATACACATAAACAGTGCATATATTTATATATATATATATATATATATATATATACATACATCCAGTATATACAGCATACACATAGATACACAGCATATATACACACGCATCCAGCATATACAACATACACATACATACAGCATATAATATACACTTACCGCCACTTTATTAGGTACACCTGTCCAACTGCTCGTTAACACTTAATTTCTAATCAGCCAATCACATGGCGGCAACTCAGTGCATTTAGGCATGTTGACATGGTCAAGACAATCTCCTGTAGTTCAAACCGAGCATCAGTATGGGGAAGAAAGGTGATTTGAGTGCCTTTGAACGTGGCATGGTTGTTGGTGCCTGAAGGGCTGGTCTGAGTATTTCAGAAACTGCTGATCTACTGGGATTTCCGCGCACAACCATCTCTAGGGTTTACAGAGAATGGTCCAAAAAAGAAAAAACATCTAGTGAGCGGCAGTTCTGTGGGCGGAAATGCCTTGTTGATGCCAGAGGTCAGAGGAGAATGGGCAGACTGGTTCGAGCTGATAGAAAGGCAGCAGTGACTCAAATCGCCACCCGTTACAACCAAGGTAGGCAGAAGAGCATATCTGAACGCACAGTACATCAAACTTTGAGGCAGATGGGCTACAGCAGCAGAAGACCACACCGGGTGCCACTCCTTTCAGCTAAGAACAGGAAACTGAGGCTACAATTTGCACAAGCTCATCGAAATTGGACAGTAGAAGATTGGAAAAACGTTGCCTGGTCTGATGAGTCTCGATTTCTGCTGTGACATTCGGATGGTAGGGTCAACCACATGGCGTCAACAACATGAAAGCATGGATCCATCCTGCCTTGTACCAACGGTTCAGGCTGGTGGTGGTGGTGTCATGGTGTGGGGAATATTTTCTTGGCACTCTTTGGGCCCCTTTTGACATAGAGAGAGGGTATCTATTTATTGTTCCAAATGAGTGCATGATACAATCTTTAATTCAACTGTAAAAATCAGTTGACAGCCGCACATCTCACCAAGCAATAACAGATGTGTTGCGCATAAAATGTGCTCTTTTTACTCTATGCACAGGGCTGCCATCAGGTAGGGATTCCGGGACTACAGTCATGGGCCTGCCAAGAAGAGATGGCCTGAGACCAGGAGTTTACGTTTTTTACCCCCACTATGATCAGTTACATACCTACCATCCTAGTATTTGGACTCTGCCCAACTGTGAGTGCAATGATGACGCAGGAAGCCATCTGATGCATCTGTGACATCATCACACCTGCTGGCTCCAGTGCTGCACATGTAATGAGGAGGAGGGGGCTGGGGGTACAAATAGGTAGGGCATTATAACTCAAGGGAAAGGTAATAAGTAAAAGTATCAAAAGGGGCAATTTAAAGTCTGAGTGAGGCACAGGCAAGGTGGAATTATATTATTGCTGGTTGGGGTGCACAAAAGTCAGAAGCCCTAAAAATCCTAGTGGCAGCCCTGTCTACACATATACCCAAAAACAGAAATATAAAGAGAAACTACCATAATAACAAAAGTAGAATTTTGACTCATGTACCATTTAAAAGGAAACCACATAACATAGGTGAGTGTAAGCACAGACATGACAAGGGCAATATGAAAATGAGACAGTAAAAGGAAGAAATGGTATTAAACATAAGCCTGTACTCATAGGGAAGGACAATACTAGGCAATCACAGAAGAATAAATGAAGTGCAGAGAATGAAGGGATACACTTAGCTAGACATAAATTCATTCATCCGTTGATTAACGCAATACCCAGCACCCCCTCCCCCAACACATGTATCAGTAGACACACCTTTTTCAAGGGGTTAGCAACTCTTAAAACGAAAAATGATTTAGATAATTGAAAAGTAATTTTACACTCTGGCAAATGTCCCACGTAAAAGCTTTCTTAAATGTAGTCCACCACCTCCCCAAGAATTATTAACCTAGATATATTATTGCGTCTGCACTAGTTTTTTGCCTGTTTGCATTAAAAAAGTGTCTTGAGAGCTTGAACATGTATTTACTATGTATTTGTGTGACTAAAGGGGGACATTAATCATAGTGGGTCTCAGGTCCGCCTATTTTTGCGCCTGGTTTGTTATTTTTTTTGGCTTGTGATGGATCTAGCTCTGCCTTAGCAAATACATTTGTGACTTATAATGGAACGAGATTGAAAAAAGGTGACAGAACGTTCAGGGCTTCATTTTTGCACATAAAGTATTAGCTTGTACAATGTCCGGACTACATTGTGATGTAAATGGACCTAAAAATTACAGATATGTAAAAAAAAAATTCTTGCTCATATGAGTCTTTGCCTTTGTTATCATAATGTACAGGAAATGGAGTCTGATAATATTTTCAGATCTGTACAATAAGACAATAATCACTCACACAGAAGATCCTATAGAAAATGATGAAGTCGTTACTTGAGAAATTATACATTTTAAAACTGCGCTGAAGTATTTTTTATGTTGCATAGAGGTAATTTTTCATTTGGTAAGCGACAACCTATGTTTTCAGTAATGACAAGTGAAGTTTTGTTCAAGAGCACCTGCTCAGAGTAGGTCCATTTTTGCGACTTTTTAGACGCAAAATTGTGATAGATGCCTAGCAAACATCTGTATAACAGCCACTCACTGGGGGGGATTTAGCAATGTATCTCAGGTTCTGCCAGTTTCTAGCTGGAAAACGCTTGTCTTTTGCTGCGCCAGATTTATCACGGTTAAGGTGAATTCTTTTAGTCTGAAAAAAAGGAATGGAGAGAGAGGGGTGATCCTATAGTGGAGTATCGTTCTTCAGTTGTGGCGGTGTATAAGTAGTAGTGGAACTATTAACCTTACGGGGTTCTGCTGGCAGGCACAACTCTGTGATATTGCTTTTCGTAGAGAATCGTCCCAGCCACGCTCCCAGTGTCAGTCCTTCTCCTGCTTGGATACGCGACTCCGGATAATAAATTTAGTAGGATGGCACATATGCTATGTGCATATAATTGAGCGTTAGTAAAATTGGGGGGGGGGGGGTACAGAATGATTATAAGCGCAAAACGCTTATTTCATTTTATCTACGATTTGAAGTGGTTTTATTCCTACTAAATAAAATCCGATTCTTTAACCTAGTCGTCCAGCGCCATACTAACGCTCAATTATATGCACATAGCATATGTTCCATCCTACTAAAGGTGAATTCTTTGTTAAGCCACGCCCATTTTCCCGAAGGTCATGCCCCTTATTCGGACAAGTCGGAAAGCTGCCCAAAATGGTCTAAAAGCCTTGATAACTGTGGTGAAAGGTATTTTAGACAGTGTTTTAGGCGCAAAATTACCAAAATTGTGGCGCAAGTGTGTTAATACATCCCCTTCACTATGTCAGATAAGGTGCAGACACTCAAAACTAAGGTGCAAACTTTTGCTTGCACCCAAACAAGTTGCAAATTACAGACAAATTTACTAACTGTGCCAAAATTTGTGCAAAAAAATGGCAAAAACTGTTAAAGAAACCTATGATCAATGTCCCCCATGTGACCGACACTTACTGTGCACATAAAGAGGCGTGGTAGTTCTCATTCATAATTTGAGACATATTTATGTCTAGAACTTTGTACCAGTTTGTACCAGTTTTCATATATTTGGGCCATTATCTGATATCAATATGGAATGTTGAAAATTATAGTGAATTTCTCTATAACATTGTGCAGTACAGTATATTAATGGCAAAACCTCTAAAGAGTTTACTGAAATTAATGTGTTTGACTGGATAACTAATATACATCAGCAATTCTCTTACCAAGGTAAATAAATGAACAACATCATCCATAAAAGTAATCAAAATATGCAGAAAGTCTGTTTTTTACAATTCTGATCTTTGAACACTTTAAACCTTGATATTGATAGCTATGTATAGTGTTGATAAAACACTTTTATGATGGATCTTTAGATTGTTAGTCCACGGTGAGCAACTCTCTGTTATGCAGACATATTTATAGCACTTGGATTGCGTGTTTAATGGCTAGTACATATGTACATAGTACACAGTGGCGTAACTAGGTGGCACAACTTGTACATAGCAAGCGCCAAGAAAAATAATTCACAGTGCACAATATATTTGGGCCAGTATCACTAAAACCTTTTCCCCCCATCGTTTATATCTTGTTTAAATGATAGCATTCATTGTAACTGGAATGAATCAACCCTGGATGTACTCCTATGGTCCCTAGAATGTATGAAAAGTCTAAGCGCTATAAATGAGCTAACCAAGTGTACTCCATATGAAAGAGGTAAAAGTATCCTTATAGACCCTTAATTCGGCTTCTCACTTTGTTTAGACAAAAATAGTTTGCAATATGTCCAAACTGCTTGTCATTACTATAATCCAGCAGTAGATATGCATGCCATCTCTCTGTGAAAAAGGGAACATGTATTGGTGGTGGTCTCCTACCAGTGGTCATAGTCTGCTATTGACTAGGGATCGGCTTTGGTCCTTAGGTCTAAGGTGTCTTGCACCCAGCTCTCCTTTGTCAGCAGGGTTATGGTGTCTATTTTACATTAACAGCATTCAGGGGACTCCTCTCTATACCTGTTTCTTGTGATTTTCACCAAGCCTAGTTTGCATCACAGATGACTTAAAGTGGTTGTCCAGTTTGACCAAATTAACGGAGCTGGAGCCAGAAGCTGCGGGTGTTGGCAGTATATTATAGCCGACACCCGCCGCTTACCGGAGGGTCCGTGGCTCCGATCACAGCCCTGGGATCGGCCAGTGTCCCGGGGTTGCGCGATCCTCTTCTGGAGCTGGGTCCTGCCTTCAAGCATGCTGTGCATGCTCAGTGTGTGACATAATACAGTGTAATACAGATGTATGCATTAGGTGAAGAATAGCTTGAACAAGCGATCAGAAGATCGCTTGTTCAAGCCAACCTGTAAAAGTAAAGAAAAAAAGTTAAAATAAGTCAGAAACATTATTGGACCCGTATGGTGAACGCTGTACAAACAAAACCCCAAAAACTCGCCAAAAATGTACATTTTTCATAAAACCCCTTCACAAAAATATTCCAAACAGTGATCAAAAAAATTATGTGAGCCAAAATGATATCACTGAAAATGACAACTCAACACGTAAAAAATAAGCCATAATCTAGCTCTGTCAACCAAAAACTATTAAAGTTATATCTCCGAAAAGATGGCGATGCAAAAACAAATGAGATTTTCTTTATATTCGTTTTTTTCCATTAAAATTGTAAAAATATATAAAAAACTATATAAATGAGGTATCATCGTAATCGTAGTGATCTGTAGAATAAAGATAATATAGTATTTTTAGTGTACGGTGTACGATACAAAAAAAAAGAAAACCAAAATTGACAATTTTCTTTTCCACCATACATTAAAGAGTTAATAAAATCTCATCAAAAAGCTACAGACCCACTAAAATGAAGTATTTGTAAAGTGCATCTCATGTGGCAAAAAATAAGCCCTTATGTGTCCAAATTGCCAAAAAAATATAGATTGTATAGCCAATAAAAAGTGACAATTCATAATCTGCTCTGAATGGCGCAGCTTCTCTTTGTTGCCCTGGCGTGTGCCCATACAGCAGGTTACCACCACAAATGGGGTATTGTTATACTCAGGAGAGATTGGGTATCAAACGTTGTGGAGCGTTTTGGTATTTTATCCACTGAGAATTTGTATATTTTATGAAAAACACATTCATTTAGCCAAAAAAAATTTCATTTTGAAATTGCATCCGATTTTGTTTTAACCCCTGTAAAAAAATTAAAGGGTTAACAAACTTCATAAAAGTTGTTTTACGTACTTTGAGGGGTATAGTTTCTATAATGGGGTAATTTATGGGGTTTTACTTTTATTTAGGCTTCTCTAAGTGACTTGAAACCTGAGCAGGTCCCTCAATAGCAGTATTTTGCGTTTTTTATGAAAATGTGAAAAATTGCACCTGACTTTCAAAGCCGCATCTTACAAAAATAAGAGTATGCATAATAAACCATGGAGGCATAAAGTAGACATTCGGTAAATGTTAGTTATTACGTTTTTTGCTGTTATGACTGTGTGGAAAAAGTATAACATTTTGAATTTTGAAAATTGAGAATTTTTCCAAATTTTCACCAAATATCTGATTTTCTCATAAATAAATGCAAAACATACCAACAAAATTTTTTAACTAACATGAAGGACAATGGGGGACATTTACTATGGTGTTTCCGCCAGTTTTGTGCCGCTCTCACCGCATCTTCTGCTCTCAGACCTATTTATTAGCTGTCGGGGACAGAAAAAATGACTTTTTCCGTCTGCTCCGACTCTTCTCCGAAAAGGGGCGTGGCTTTGGCGGAGTGGAAACTCAGACACAATTAATATGTGTCGCAGCCCTTTATGGGCGCTGTAAACTGGCGTAAAGTAGACCAAAAGAAAACTGGTCTAGCAGGGACTGTTGGACACATTTCTGGTGCTCGGGACAGATTTTGGTCCGTGGGACAGAAAATGGTCTCGGGGACAGAAAATGGTCTCGGCGCCAGAAATGTCTCTGCACAGCTCTACAATATTAAATGTGTATCTTCTTTCCGAGAGCAGGTCGGTAACAAAGCCAATGCAGACACCGACACTTTAAGTAAATGTCCCCCAATGTGTCACGAGAGAAAAATTCAAAACCACTTGGATATGTTAAAGCGTTTCAAAGTTATAACCACTTATAGTGACACAGGGCAGATTTGAAAGAATGGACCATATCAGGAAGCTGAAAAGTGGCTTCGGCGTTAAGGGGTTAATGAATTCCCTATTTTTTCGGTTGTTGTGATATATAACATGTATAGTTTTAGGCAAACAGGGCAACTATTGAAATTTTTTTTTTTGTAGTGTAGCCTGGGATGTTTTTTTTAAATTTCTTAATATTTTTTGTGTATGTGTGTTTTTGCTTTGCATGTCCCCCGTGGTGTCCATAAAAGACCCCTAGGAGACAGTTTCACAATTTTTTTTCTTTTACAAGTTTTCCCCTGTAACTTGGGCCCCATTTACTGGGGGAAACAACCAACTGTGACTTGTGATGCTGATCAAAGCTGTACTGGGTCGGATTAGACTGAGCAGCTCTGGTTAACGCCTTTAAACCCGGCAGTGCTGGCACTGCTCCTCTATGTGAGGAGCGAAGAAGCAGTAATAAAAAGAGGTCATAAGACACCTGAAGACCTGGACCTGCTCCCACAACTAACACGTTAGCAGTAGAGAACTGCAAAGGCATCGCTGCAGAATCCACACCTGCAACCACTGACGTTAAAGTCAGTGGGTGAGCAGAGAGAAGTTAAGAACGTTAAGGTCCATTCACATTTGCATCACATCACTACGTAGCTCTGCTCATGGGCACTAAACTCTACCTCACCCTAACTATGCATTATCATTCTGTACTTGGTATAACTACACATTTTCCTATTAAGTAGACATAGTGACCAAGAAAAACTATAAACTTAAATATTGTGGATCCAGTAAAACCAGTGACATAAATGATGTAAACAGTAGATTTCTATATAATACAACAGTAATAGTAGGCTAACTCTACCAAAAGTGTGACAATGACTTGGCCGCCATTTTGTAAACTATCTGACAAGAAAATATGACAGGAAGCTTCATTTTGAGTAATGAAGCCCACATTAAATAGAATCAAAACAAAACAGAAAAATCTATCTAAACTGAGTAAAATAAACAAGCAGTTCCTAAGCGGTCCCTTAGATACCCAGGTAGGGTCCCTCCTCCGGGCTTGTGGAATGGTACTGGCTTCTGGATTGGTACTGGCTTGTGGAGTCGTTTAATGGGATCTTCCTGTTCACAATGGGGAGTGGCATCTGTATCCTGCCGGTGCCAGGCTCTGCTGCCATTACACCTCACCACAAACATTTACTAACAAAAGGTAAAACGCTGGCATTGAAATTGGACAATAAAATGAATGAGAAAGATAATACAGAGAACCATTATAATATAATAGTATTGTAGGACATGTAATATTTGCCAAGATAATACGCTGCATACCTTATATTGGGGATATAAATGGAACTTGTTTAGTGGTTGAAATGTTGCATGAGGGCCCAAACAGTTCAATTAACATTAATTCAATATATTTTGCTGCTTCATTTACCTCACAATTTACCTCATAATTTACCTCACAATTTACCTCATAATTTACCTCACAATTTACCTCACAATTTACCTCACAATTTACCTCACAATTTACCTCACAATTTAGCATTTTGTGATATTCAGTAACTGACAGGATATTTGAAGAGGGACATTTTTGTGGAACTTTTACCTTATGATAACATTATGCATGTTCTCCATATTACAACCTGCATGTACTTTTTCTAAGACTTTCTAGTAAATGTCTCTCTAATAAATTTTCCATGAAAATTGCAGTTTACATTAACCCCTGATGGGTGCAGATATTATTATAGCTCATTAACAAAAAACTGCATTTGCCAAAGGTTATTATCATATACCTAGAAGATCATTTGATGTGTGAGATAAATATGATAAAAAAATTTCAATTTTTTATATTTGACGGGAACCTGGTTAATGTGTGGAAAGGTGGTTAACAACTGCATGCACTCATGTTATGCCCGCCTCACAATGTTCAGTTAGATAACATTTAGTACATTTTTTTTCAGATGCTTGAAGACAGTTCAGAATTGGATAGCAAGCAATTTGACCTTAAAGAAATGATTAAAATTTTAGAAAGGATTTCCCTTGATCTCAAATACCTCACTCGTAAGTAAAAATCATGGAAAAGAATTGTAAGTTACCCTCTCCTGTCATGAATTTAAAATGTTATGGCTCAGAATATTATTCCATATTGGGAAATTTTAATACTTTTATTTTTTAAATTTTCATACATTCGTGTGCATGAGGTTTATGGGTCCAATCAGACTGCCGTTATAGGGGCCATGATGTGGTCGCATGATTTGCAAGCAGATCATGGACCCCATGTACTTCCATGGCTCATGGTGATGGTACAGTGAGCACAAGGTGTGGCTCCATACAGTCACAGAGTCTGGTGGGTGTGCTGCAAAATATATGACTCGTCTGCGAGGTCAAAAGATCCTTTTGGCCTGTGCCCCGGATGTCTGTGGATCATCAGGCCACTTCTGCTGTCCAGCAGCTTTCTACATTCTCACCTTTATCTGTGCATTCTGGATACAGACAAAGGTCAGTAGTTAGGGCCAGCATTAGGGACTAGGCTGATAACAGGGCTAGGGAGTGAATTTGTACATTTCTGCAGCATATCATAACCAGCAGCATCTTACTGCTTCCAGCGGAAGGCGCTTTCACTTAGCAGCTCGGTGTAGTGTCTCTGCTGCAGGGGCGTAACTTGAGGGGGTGCAGAGTTTGCGATCCCACCCGGGCCCAAGAGGTTTAGGGGGCCCTTATGGTGTCACTTTCCCATATGAGAAGACTATTACTATAAACCATACAGGTCAGGGGCCTGGCACAGACTTTGCACTGGGGCCCATAAGCTTCTAGTTACGCCACTGCTCTGCTGCACTATTCTTCTATTAGCTTCAGCTCCCTGTGTAGCTGTAAGCCCCCATCTCCCACCATTGCTCCCTGTGCTATCTAGCCCCCACCACAGCTTCAGCTAATCACTAGTCTGCAAGTGCTATGATTCATTATCAGATCGTCAGGACAGAGAGACCAGGGATGGGATAAATACATGCAGCAAGTGTGAGCCTCCATGTCCTGCTTACCTAAAGCTGCTGATTCCTCTGAAGTTACAGGCATACCATGTAGATGTATTGTGTGAAGTTTGTTAACGTATAGAATGTATTGGCATGTTCATGGGTATAGACATGCTATGAAAATGCTAAGGTGTGTTTATATTTGAGCTGGATGTTTATCTGTGTATATTGTATGCTTTTACACTGACCATTAAGTGTCATGTTCCTCTCATTCAAGGAAACTATTATTCATCTGTGACCTGACAAAAATCAGCAATAAATCCAAAATTGCTCTGAACATTGCACTTGAATTATTTTACTGCTATAAAACTGATGCTGTGCTCACAATGTCATTGCTTCTATTGTTCTGATGCCTCAGATAACTACAATAGACAGTTAGTTAGGCTACATTAACATTCACTTATGGTCCCATACAATGGCGCACTGGAGAGTAGGAGGGGTGAGCAGCTTTCCATAGGAAATGGCGCAGCCCAGCCAAACGCACGGGGAAAGATATCCTTTATCTTTTCCCTGTGTACGGTGCGGCGTGCATTAATTTAACGCAAAACACCGGCGGCTCATTCCTGATCGCAGGTGTTTCCATAGAAACACTGATGCGATCAGGCCACGGCCCGCCCCGGTGGGTTTGGCTTTGTCTGCGTTTTCAAACGCAGACAAAGCGGTGCGTGTGGGAACATACAGCTGCACATTGGTAAGGATGAGGTCGAGTGCTGCTCACTCCTCCCCTCTCCATAGCAAGTCATGGTGCTCGGCCATAAACATGGGAGAAGATAGAGAATGCCCTCTCCCTGTGCACGGTACAGTACGGTGGCATACAGCTGTGTGAAAGGGGCCTTACTCTGAAAGCTAGAGTCATCAAGGATAAACCACATCTGTAATTTTTTTTCTGAGAAAGTGCATCAGATGTTATTCTAATGATTGTGAATGGGTTGATATTTTGTTTTGCAGAGCAATCACACTTGCTGCTATGTGAGATAAACTTAGAATGCTGCCGACCTGAAGAAACAATATTATTGTCTGCTGAGGAGAAATCTGCTGTGAAAAAGAAACAACAGAAATAGACTATATAGCTACCTGTTATTGTCAGGATGTTGTAGTTCTAAAACTAAGGCTGGATTCACACGACCGGTGCCCGCCGTACCGTAGCACGGCGGGCACACGGCAGCGCGCGGGGAGAGGAGGAGGGGGAGAGCGCTGCTCACCCCCGCCCCTCTCCATAGGGATATATGGCGCACGGCGCCGTATGCCCTAAAAAATAGGACATGTCCTATTTTTTCACGGGGCACGGAGCAGTACGGTGCCGCACGTGTGCTGCACCGTACCGCTCCCGTAGGGCGCCGTGCGCCCATTGCCGTCTATGGGGGACGTATATCGGCCGTATATACGTCGGCCGTATATACGTCCCCCTTGCGGTAGTGTGAATGCAGCCTAAGCTGTATTTTTTTCTGTTTACATTATGTTCTTATGTTTTTTCTTTGTTCAATAAAAGTTACAGTCTGTTAGCATTTCATGTTGTCTTTTGCCAGTTTTTGTTAAGCAAAAACGTAATACTCAAAATAAAAAAGGGGAATATCCCGGCAATGCATGTGATTGGCTGTGTTGTGTTTTTATTTTCTTTTTTTGGTACTGGTATCTTTTGGTATTACACTCAAAATGGAGTCAATTTAAATTATTTGTTTTATTCATACAATATGCTACAAGGAAATCTACCATCAATGTCGAGCTTGATATACTAGGGACACTTAAGTACTGTGACTGTGGTAATCTTCTTATATTTGTTATCCATGGCCAGCAGTGGATTTTAACCCCTTAACGCTCTGCGCCGTAGCTCTACGGCGCAGAGGTATAAGGGATGTATGAAGAGGGCTCACGGGCTGAGTCCTCTTCATACAAAGGTGGGGGTTTTTGCATTTTGCATAAAACCCCCACCGCTAATAACTGCGGTCAGTGCTAGCACCGATCGCGGCTATTAACCCTTTCAACGCCGCCGGCAAAGTCGCCGGCGGCGAATGAAAGACGGCGGCGCGCGGGCGGCGCCATCTTTTTTACGATCGCCACGCCCCCGAACGTCATCGGGGGGCGGCGATCGGTTGCCATGGTAGCCTCAGGTCTTCGTTTGACCCGAGACTATCTGGCATCTGCAGATTCGTTACAATGAGCCAGTGGCTCATTGTAATGAATGTGCTGCAAAAATGCCATATATTGCAATACAGAAGTATTGCAGTATATGGTAGCAGCGATCTGACTATCTAGGGTTAATGTACCCTAGATGGTCTAAGAAATAGTGAAAAAAAAAATAAAAAAAAAAGTTTAAAAAATAAAAAAAATTAATAAAATATTAAAAGTTCAAATCACCCCCCTTTCCCTAGAACGGATATAAAACATAATAAACAGTAAAAATCACAAACATATTAGGTTTCGCCGCGTCCCAAAATGCCCGATCTATCAAAATATAAAAACGGTTACGGGCGGCGGTGACCTCCGAGGCGGGAAATGGCGCCCAAATGTCCGAAATGCGACTTTTACACCTTTTTACATAACATAAAAAATGAAATAAAAAATTATCAAAATGTCGCACAGACCTCAAAATGGTAGCAATGAAAACGTCGCCTCATTTCGCAAAAAATTACCCCTCACACATCTCCGTGCGCCAAAGTATGAAAAAGTTATTAGCGTCAGAAAATGGCAAAAATTTTTTTTTCTTTTTTGTACACATTCGTGTACAAAAAGCGAAAGTAAAATTTGTTACGCACAAAATAAGCCCTCACACAGGTCTGTACACGTAAAAATGAAAAAGTTATGGATTTTTGAAGTTGGAGAGCGAGAAATGAGCCGAAAAACCCTGCGTCCTTAAGGGGTTAATATAGGTGGTTTGAGTGTTAGACAGGGGTCCAAGCCTTCTAGGAGGCCCATGGCCACAAAATCACCCACCATGCTGAAAAAGGCCTACAATCATAAAATCATAATACTTCTGTTCCTGCTCTCAATGCACAAGAGCTTTATGTAGAAAGGGAATTTCAGACTTGTAGGGGCTATACTATTCATACAGCCCAGGGTCCATGGCAGTATCACTCTGTCCCTGTCCATGGCCTCCTTCCTTAAATCCACTTTTGAAATTATGTTAATGGGCCTAAAGAGCTATGGCATGCTATCAAAGCCCCCCTGTGCTCTGGCTGTTACACTGCAGCAGCATATCTCAGTCTCACCCACGTATCCCTCCACCTGCACCTCCTGTAATATTGGCGGTAGTTACCAGTGAGAACACAGTGAGAGAGGGTTCCTACAGAACATCTGCAGAATGTCATACATTCTGAAAACATGCCTATAGCCTTTCAGGATCATTATTATAATTTTAAAAGGTGATTTTCGAAAAAGTTAGCCATGATAATTTACCATAGTAAATCTATGGGTAAAACTATTCTGGAAACATTGTGCACGTAACTGGATGCAGATTTTGGTGCAATTTTAAAAAAAATGTGTTTAAAAATGTTGTACAGTACAGTAAAAAGTGATTCATTTTTGAAAATTTAAGGCAAAGCATGATCCAAAATGACAACATCATGTACACACAGGAAATGATGGCAAACCATTATACTGTATGTTAAAATATTTTCAGATACAATACATAGTTTTTATTTATCTCATTATTAATGCTAAACCACTTGGAACATTTTGAAGTAAGTACAATCATTGGGGGGTGATTTAACATATGATGGAAGCTCTGCCCCTCCGGCACCGCTGGATACATCATAGGGCTTAGGTCTTCTGATGTACCCGGTGGGTTCCTGCACACTGGTTTTGCACAAAAATTATACAGCATTCAAGGTGCCCGCTCCACCATCGGTCACACCCCTTTCAGACCTTCCTTTCCCTCTTATCATGGAATTGGAGTAAAGGGGATGACAATCGCAATGCCTGGAGGTTCGCAAGGTACTGTGATTTTATTGTGATGTTTTTCTGCACCAGATTTCTGGCAGTGAAGCACTAATAAATATATGTCCTCCATTATATTTATTTGCAGAAGCCTAAAAATGCAAGAGATACTAAATCTTACTTTTCAATAGTAATTTAATTAAAAAGTGGTCAAATAAGAAGTACATTACAAGCAATAAGATATTTTATGATAACAGTGAGGTTATAGCAATAAATAGTATATTGTGACATTGGCTGAGATTCTTCTGCTGTGACTGGTCAGCCAAAATCATGAAGCTTTGATCTCCAAAGTGACAAATTATTTGCAGGAATCATCCTTTGCAAACATCCTGTATAAGAGCATGGGTGCTTTCCTTTCCATGAAGTCTATGCGAGTCACCGGAGGAGCTCAGGAACATGCTTGGATCTTTACATAACTCTACCGACTTCAGTGGAGAGAGCTGTGCTGCCAGCACATTGGTTACAAAATGATAGTATCTAGATGAAAATATGATATTCCCTGTGCATGCTAGCTATAAAACTTCTGTATGAACTAAATGATATCAGCAATTGCATGGTGAGGTTTAGTGTAAACTGACCTCTAGATTATGCTTGTGCTCAAAAACTGAAAAATTTTAATCCACCTATGTGTCTTATAAATGTGTAATGGACGCACCAGCACAGTAGGTCAAGCCGCTCCAGAATTACAGCAGATTATTAATTAAAGCTCCTGTCAGCAATCCATGTAAGCTTGCAGTGTTGTCTTGAACCCCTGTCTTTTCCATCAATAAGAAGAAGAGGAGATTTGCGGAAGTAGTCAATAATTTCAGAAACAGAGTCGAACGTCTGAGGAGAGCAATAAAACAGGGGAAAAGTTATTTCCTGTTGCTGATATTAATCTGCTGATGTTTTTTGGGGGGGGATACAATGCACAGTAAATGGAATCCAATGGAGCCCTGCACACAATTAATAGTTACGTATTAAAAATAAATTTCACACTACTGTTCAGATTTCTGTCTCTATCTTCCGCTTAAAAAAAGTAAAAAAAAGAAATAGAACGGTTCTGTTGAATGGTTCCATTGTCATCCACCAGACAGTAATTCGTTATGATGGAGCTTGAAGTATTTGATTCATAATGGATGATGCCTAACTGACCATAACATATGACATTAAGGCCACATTCACATGACCGTATGGGGGGGCGTATGCATGCCCGCAAGCTTTCGGCCGTACTTTCATAGACGGCAATGGCCGCATGGAGCGATATAGTGCCGCACGTGTGTACTGCTCCATACATGGGAAAAAGATAGGACATGTCATGTGATGTAATGTTAGTAAGGGGTAATATTCACAAGTTATATTAATTTATGTTTATAAGAAATAAAAGTGTGTCTTGTTTTATTTTCCTCAAGATTATAATTCAGCTTTCAATACAATACAACTAATTTCAGTGTGAAATATATACCTCATGTCCTCCTGATCCTAAAAGGTAAACTTCATTATTCTGGTCATAGCGAATCCGTACATTATAGACTTTATTTTTGTACAACACCATGAGGACATACGGTTGAGACAATGTTGACTTAGAGCAATTTCGCACCAGGAATGTACCATCCTACAACAAATAAAAACTTTCAGTATTTTATACCTAAATTATATAGAGAGAGTAGATTTTAGTGCATATCATGTAGAATCAAGAAATCTCCAAGTCTCTAATTAGTTTTATTTATTTATTTCTATTTCTATCCAATCCTCCTTGCATTTCACAATTTACTATGAAAATAATGGGGCACATTTATTATGCAGTTTGTGCCTGTGTTTTGGCGTGGACTGCCATTTTATCTCTAGTGCTCCTCCTGTGACTTATTTGTTATGTGTCGCAACCATAATACTACTCTTAGTCTATCAATTTGTGTGCAGTTTATTTCTCTCCAACACCTTTTGCTGGCACAATTTGTGTTACACACAAAGACCCACAAAAAACAGGTCTACCAAGTTCTATAACGGCTCTTTTATTGGCAGACTGAAGGAGTCTTTGGAAGACTATTTTCTTTCACTCACAGCCAACAGTTCATCTATATGTTCTGAATTTATATTTAGTTGGCCCCTCGTTGACGGGCATATTTTGAGCCAGGATGTTATTGCACTTTTTGTCATTTTTCACTTTTCCCTTTCAAAAACCACAACTTTAACCCCTTAACGCTCTGCGCCGTAGCTTTACGGCGCAGAGGTATAAGGGATGTATGAAGAGGGCTCACGGGCTGAGTCCTCTTTATACAAAGGTGGGGGTTTTTGCATATTGCAGAAAACCCCCACTGCTAATAACCGCGGTCGCCGGCAGCATTTAAAAGACGGCGGCGCTCGGCGATTGGTTGCCATGGTAGCCTTGGGTCTTCGTTTGACCCAAGGATACATGGCTTCTGCATATTCATTACAATGAGCCTGTGGCTCAGTGTAATGTATAGTGTGCAAAAATGCCATATATTGCAATACTGTAGTATTGCAGTATATGGTAGGAGCGATCTGACCATCTAGGGTTAATGTACCCTAGATGGTCTAAAAAATAGTGAAAAAAAAAAAAAGAAAAAAAAAAGTTTAAAAAATAAAAAAAATTAATAAAATATTAAAAGTTCAAATCACCCCCCTTTCCCTAGAACGGATATAAAACATAATAAACAGTAAAAATCACAAACATATTAGGTTTCGCCGCGTCCCAAAATGCCCGATATATCAAAATATAAAAGCGGTTACGACCGGCGGTGACCTCTGAGGCGGGAAATGGCGCCCAAATGTCCGAAATGCGACTTTTACATCACATAAAAAATGATCAATATGTCGGACAGACCTCAAAATGGTAGTAATGAAAACGTCGCATCATTTCGCAAAAAATGACCCCTCACACATCTCCGTGTACCAAAGTATGAAAAAGTTATTAGCGTCAGAAGATGGCAATTTTGTTTTCTTTTTTGTACACATTCGTTTAATTTTTGAAAATTTATTAAAACACAATAAAACCTATATAAATTTGGTATCACTGCGATCGCACCGAACCAAAGAATAAAGCTGAGGTGTTATTTTGAGTGCACAGTCAAAGTGGAAAAAACTGAATCCACAAGAACGTGATGCACTTGCGTTTTTTTTTCAGTTTTTCCACATTTGGAATTTTTTTTCAGCTTCGCAGTACACGGCATGTTAAAATAAATAACAATACGGGAAAGTAAAATTTGTTACGCACAAAATAAGCCCTCACACAGGTCTGTACACGTAAAAATGAAAAAGTTATGGATTTTTGAAGTTGGAGAGCGAGAAATGAGCGGAAAAACCCTGCGTCCTTAAGGGGTTAAATTTCTGTTTCATTTTAGTGTGAGGCTTTGTTGTCAGTGGATGTGCTAACACAGTACTAGCAGTGAGTAAAAAGCGTGACAGGAGAGAATTCACACCAGGATCCTGTATGCTAAAATAATTATCAAAATAACCAATATCTCACCTTATTGATAGATCTTAATGCATTCTCAGCCTCCCCTCTTGATACATCACCCAAATACCACCTTTCTGAATGAATCCCCTAAAATACACAGCAATTATTAATAATAATGAACAAAGTGAAAATATGAAACTTAGTGAAAAAAAGAAAGAGTTCAAGATTTTATATAGACAGCATCCACCCCCAATAACACACACACACATATACAGGTGGTCCCCTACTTAAGAACACTCGACTTACATATGACCCCTAGTAACAAACGGACCTCTGGATATTGGTAATTTATGGTACTTTAGTCCTAGGCTACAATAAACAGCTGTAACAGTTATCACAGGTGTCTGTAATGAAGCTTTATTGCTAATCCTGATTCTTATGACAACCCAACATTTTTAAAATCCAATTGTCACAGAGACCAAAAAAGTTCTGGCTGGGATTACAATGATAAAATATACAGTTCCGACTTACATACAAATTCAACTTAAGAACAAACCTACAGACCCTATCTTGTATGTAACCCGGGGACTGCCTGTACTAACTAATAGTTGCTCCTAAGAATGACTCATACATCAAATGTATTATCCAGCATGATAAATCTGGCACAGAATACAATTATGTAATCTACGGCTCACTTCATACCTGGATCTGGGATTTCCGCTCCATTTCAGGACAGAAGGTAAGAACGATAGGTGAGTGGAAAATCTCAGTTGTTGCGCAATTTTTTATGCTATTTCATAACAGAAAGGGGAATAGGGGGTGGAATTAATTGATACATATATGGAGTGCAGGACTGCACTGGTATGCACCCATACATGAAGTATCAATAGTGCTGCTCTGGACTTTTTGAAATTGAGATTTAAAGTCTTTCAGTATAGTTCAGTTTACATTATCTAAATGAAAGCTGATTATAAAATGATGTGTGTATATCCTGAACATAATATAATGATCTTACATCATTTCCACATTTTGAGTTGTATGGCAAATTAGTGACTGGTATTGGTGCTGGTGGTCTTCCATTGGGTGGTCCTTCTGAGTACCGGTTATCTATATAGAAAAATAAGTGGACAAGCACACAGTAACTTATTTTATTTGCTGACCCTATGACAATACAACATAAAATAATGGCATTTATGCAAAGACCTTTTGCTGTGTTTTTTTTAGTACTGTTGTACTTTAAAGAGCTTGGCCAATTTATTGGGAGCCATTCAGAAGCAAGAAGAGCCGGCTCTTCACTAATGGAGCTGGACTTCATCACTGCTACATGCGGCCCTCTGCACACAGATGTCGTTTCTGGGTTGTCCTTATAGCTCAACCCACTGTGTCTCTCTTCTCACAGCCCATCCACACTGACAGAGAATGGGAGGGAGGTGGGTAAGTTATAACTTAGCTGCTGCAGCTCTTCCTATTCAGCAGAGCTCAGAGATGTAAAGAGAGAAACATGCACATAGTACAAAAGTATGTAGCAGGACAGCTGAATCACTTGATGAACATTCAAAGATTATCCAAAAAGGCAGTAAAGGCACATGGGTAGTTTATGGAAAAGAATGATGTGAAAACAGGGGGCTGTGGATTTCAGGGCCTCATGCACATGACCGTATGGTATTTAGTGTTATATATGGCTGTATTCTGGCCATAAATGTGGACGTATTGCAACAGTGTGGCAATGTATTGAACTGTATCTGTACTGTATCCGTATAAAATACAGTGCGCTGGCAGATGATAGATGGCTGACTATTCGCTGGCTGACAGAATGCACCTCCCACTGGTTCTAGATACTGCACGTATAATGAATGATACTGCACAGCTGTATGCAGCACGTATTAAGCCCATATTTTACACGTTCCAATTGACTTCTATGGGCCGTACGAAATGGAAATACGGTGGAAAATAGGACATGCTTTATATTTTTATATGGCGTACGGTATGGTACGGTGGACAATACAGCCATGTACATGGATGGCAGTATTGCCCATTGGAATGCATGGAGCCGTATTCTGGCTGTATATACAGACATGTGCATGGGGCCTTGCTTAGCGATTATCAGTGAAATGAAAAATAGGAATTGTACCTGGTTTAAAAGGGGGGTAAGGATGACCTCCAGGTGCTTGTAGTGGACTGGCACTGTGGGAGCTGTAGCACACATGGTTATTACAAGGCGCACAAGTACATCATATGAAACTATTGTTTTATACCTTAACAAATCAAATCAAAGTTAGGCCTTATCCACAGAATGAGACCCCCACAGATCACGAAAACGAGGGGTCCCAGTTACCTCAGTTGTATCCGTAGTCGGTCCGGGAGAGTAATGGAGCAGACAGACGCGTATGACCACTCTGCTCCATACATCTCAATGGAACCAAAGTAAATTGCAGAGCGCTGCGCTCAGGGATCTCCGTCAGCGCCATAGAGATGAATGAAGCATAACAGACATGCACGGCCTTTATCATTTAGTTGGTCTGCATAGTTTCTTTTTTCTTTACACTTGTTAATGCACACTCATTAATGGTATTTTTATGTACCGGGTTCTAATACAATGGGCTGCATTTACTATGCTTTCTCAGCCAGCTTTATAGCAGAGAAGGAACATATTAAGCCCCATGCCCATAAGTTTTTAAAGTTTTCTTCCCTGAACACCAATTTGAGCATCACACGGTGGAGAGCTGGGCAGGATTTGGGGTGGGTAGGAGGTGGACAAGAGCACAAATACTCCAGCCCGTCGTAACAGCTATAGTCTTCGCTGGAAAACTAGCAGAAACTATAGCTAAAATCTCTGCCAGATCACTCCTGGTCTAAAAATTAATCAGTTAAAAAATATGGAGCTCCAGGCAATCTACTTTGTTCCACAGGCCCTGGACCTAGAATTTCTACTACAGGAGTTACTGTAGTCACTACTATGAGTAGAACATTAAAGGGGTATTCTCATCTGGGCATTTACATTCAGTTTCATTAATCTGCCATATATAAACATTTCTTCAATTAGATGTTATTGAAAAAAATGTACCTGTGTGAAGATAATTTCTCATAAGTGTAGCCATGTAGTCCCTTAGAAACGAGATATCTTCCTCGGTTATGAGAACTTCACACTCTGGCAGCAGGATTCAGCAATCATTACCACAGGACGGCTGTGGGACATGCAGCAACTCCCGGAGATTTCATATACAAAAAATCTATGTTTCTTTGTGCAATCCCTCCAGCAGAGGTGGCCGTTTCCAGGGACTACATTTATAAGAAATTATCTTCACACAGGAATATTTTTTTTAATAACATCTAATTGAAGAAATGTTTATATATGGCAGATTAATGCAACTGAATGTGAATGCCCAGATGAGAATACCCCTTTAAATATCCATTAAAGGTGTATTTTTAGCTGGATACTGTCAAAATATGCTCAGCTATCACATGATTTCAGGACTAGAACTAAGCAATCCCCTTTAATGAATAGAACCACTAGTAAATGCTACATGATTAAACAATTCAGACCATATACCACTAATAATAAGCTGTTCCTAAAGCATATACATTAAGATTGCTTTAAATAGGGTAAAAAATGTACATGAAAGGTAATAGTATATACAAAATATACATACATATCTGTAGTAGGCAGAGTGTTTGATCCTGAACCTATACTTCGGATGGAAGGCTTCGGTGATGTTGAAGGAAATGTGTTTGAATTGTGAGGATACAATCTCCTTGGATCTATAATATTTAAAACAATGTAGGAAAAACACAGACAAAAACATCTATATAGTTTTGCTAGTTTAGAGTATTATTTATCAATCTAGGGTATGGAACCAGAAGTGTCCACCTGTTCTATCACTTGTGGTAGGACATTTCAAAGTTTAACTACTCTATCTATAGTCTAATCCTAAGATCAGATGCAATTTCATTACAATAGAGTGATATAGAGTTATCATTTAACATTCTACTCAAGAACATTGCATTTCATAACAGAATCGGGTGAGTTGACTACCAAATGTAGTCCACTTTGCATCATAGTATAGAGCATTATGAAGTAATCTGATATTTCAGAGGAAATATCTAGTAATACTTGTAACTGCATCTCATTGTTGGCTTCAAAGTCCAGTGGGTGCTTTTCTTAACCCACAACTGACTTGGGGTAATAAAAACTATACACTTACGGGGGGTAAGTTCCTACATAACTGCAACACTTCCTGTTTTGAGCCCAGCACACGACCAGCTGCAGGGATCATAGGCCCCACTTAATTTAATAACTGCCCTTCTTGAACTAAGGGACAACACCAAGGGTCCCCTTGAAGATGGAGTGCTGTCACATGTCAATGGAGGGCACTCATTGTAAGAAACAGGTTCTGTGAACCTCTGGAATGATGTGGAACAAAGACCCAGAACAATGGCCCACATTACCAAGGGCTGTGCACCAGTTTTCTGTTGGACTTTGTACATTCTTCTATGTGAAAACTGCTTGCACAAGTATTTAAGAAGTGTCTGCACCACATTTGTGTTGCACGCAACCGTTTTGTGGTGCAGCTGTACTAGTCATCATGCGACACAAATTTCTGCACTGCAGGGGTTGTTCTGATGCACCAGGTTTAACATGTGCCAGATATAACATGCAAAGTCTGACAAAAATGTGTTGCGCTGCCCAAGTGGTGCCCTCAAGCGGAGCAGTGCAGAGGGCGCCAGATTCATGAAAAAATCCTGCATCTGGCACACACTGCACACTACACTGCACTGTTCTTAGTAAATGTGGGCCAATGTCTTTTCTTACCCCTAGCCCTCTGCAGTGTTTTCATGAATATAACACTATAAATATAAATATTTAAAGAGGACCTGTCACTAGGAGCTGCTTACTAGAGTAACACCGCAGTGTTAGAGTGATAGCGGCGGGCTATCAAACACTGCGACAGGGTACATGAGGGGGCGGTCCGAGGCGCTGCCTCCCTTTTCCCCGGACCACCCCGCTCGCTACATAGGCAGGCAGTGACTGCCACGCGCCAGGCGGCAGTCAGCACCCCTAGCCACGCCCCAACCCCGCCCCCTCATGAATATGTCCAGCTTTGCGAACTGTCCGACGATTACACTGTACCCCGCCTCAGTGTTAGATAGAGTGATAGTGCTACCGGAAACCTCCAGTAACGCTAACACTGCGGCATTTGTTCAAGCACTAGGAGCTGCTTACCGTATTTTCCGGACTATAAGGCGCACATAAAAGCCTTGGATTTCCTTAGAAATCCAAAGTGCGCCTTATAGTCCGGTGCGCCCTATGTGTGGCGCAGGGCAGCGGACCATACTTACATAGGTCCCCGCTACCGGAGACCGGAGACAGCAGATCTCCAGCGGGAACTGCAGACCACGCGGCACGAACAACTTCTGCCGCGTGGACTGCAGTTCCCGCTGGAGATCTGCTGTCTCCGGTAGCGGGGACCTATGTAAGTATGGTCCGCTGCCATCCTCCACCTCCCCCTCACCTTCCCCGCGTTCCGTGTCGCGTCTCAGCGTCGCGTCTCCTCCCGTCGGGTCTCCGCTCCGCCCCCGGACCTCCGCCACGCCCCCGACCCGCGCCTTATAGTCCGATGCGCCTTATATATGGAATTATTACATATATAAGGCGCATCGGACTAATGCGCCTTATATTCCGGTGCGCCTAATGGCCCGGAAAATACGGTACTTTATGTCACTGGCTTGTGCCTGAAGGCAGAATAATAAATTGCTGCACCATCCCCCAGCTGCTGTGTATGAGTGATCCAGCTCAGGTTGATTAGTCATGCTTAGATAACCTCCACTCAGTTTAGGAATTAACCAAGATATGATCCTGCATCAGTGTAGCTACAGCATTTTCAAGGTATGTTTGCTTCATAATGCAACAAATCAAATGGTAGGTTTCCTTTAAAATTGTGATATGTATGCACACTCATACAGGAAGTGTGGTCAATGAAAGAGAAGGGCAGTCCAATTAATTTCTTATATAGTCAAATAAACCTCTCCACAGAGGTAAGTAAATCAACAGCATTTCTAAGTGCTTCAAATAAACAATATTGAGCCATTTTCCACCTGACTTCTCATTCTTCTCTGTTTGTCCTGTAAATCACTGTTTTTCACAGTTTTTCGGTTCAACTCTTTTTGGAGATGGTGCTGAGGAGAACAGGTTTTTGGAATTGGTTGAACTCTCAAACTGAAAATTCTTGAGAGAGGGATTGGTTAGGCATCTGTAATGGGAATCCCCATTGAGAGGAGACACCCTCTTCATTGGTTGTTGGGAGAACGTGCCTCCTCTTTTGTCCAATAAGATTTTTTTTTGGATGCTTTCCCTCCTATTTCTTAGAATTTTTCCTTGTTTGTGATTAGATGCCCCGGAAGAAGGCTAGTGGCAAAACCCGGGGTCCGGCGTTGATGTTTACTGGCTATTGTGTGGAATGATTATATATCATACAAAACACTTTTTTTATAAATTTTTGTGAGTATAATAAATACTTTTAATCGTTACCTGAATCTTATTTATCTGAACTATAAGACCTGTTCTCATCAGCATCATCTCATAAAAGAGCTGAACCGGAAAACCGATCTTTCTGAATACGTTGTGTGAACAGTGATTTACGGGACGAACGGAGTCGTGTGTTGTGTTGATTTACTCACCTCTGTGGAGAACTGGAGACTGCAGACTACATGGCATTTACATGGTGACAAAGTCTGTACATTTGTAAGATAAATCCTTAAAATTATAACAACACAAAGACATACATGCATAGACCTAGAAAGAAGTCCGTACTCACCATTTATGTCAGGCTGCAAACAAACAGAGAATAGTGTAAATGTAAAACAGAATGGGGGGTATTTACTAATTATGGCGCAAACACGACTGTCGGCATTGGAGATCAGTCTCCGGAAAGCACAGCCCGATGTTTTAAAGTGGAGCATGGTTGTAAGTAAATAATGAGTAGACGTTAATAATCAGTCGTGGGCCATAAAAATGCCGACATCAATAAGATGTGCGCCAAAATCTTACATGGACCATTTCTTTCCTGGTCTATTGTGCACCAAAATTTGTGCCTAAAATGCCAACAAAATACACATAAATGTGACGAATAATGTGGAAAAATTAGGCCACACTCACTTGCGCCAAAAAAAGATGGAGGAGTCGGAATAGTTGGAAACATCTGTTCTTTCTGGCACAAACTAATTATAAATGATCCTCAACAATTCTGCACCCAAAAAAATTAAAGATCCTGGCATTTTTTAGGCACAGAAACGATAATACATGTCCCCCAATGTGTTAAAACAGAATGGGGCAAATTTATTAAGCTTTCTAAGACTAAGAATGTGCTTAGTTGCCCGTGGCAACCAATTAATATTAACAGTGCTCATGAATATTTTAAAGGGGAGCTGTAAATGGTTGCCATGGGCAACTAAGCACATTCTTACTCTTAGGCAGCTTGATAAATCTTCCCCAATGTGTCTTCATAACAAATAGACCTTTCAAAGGCTACAGAATACATTTATTATACATATCTGCAAGATTTAATATCTGTTAACCACACTTTTTAATGATATATCTTTCATACATGTTGGAAACATACATATCTTCAGAATATTGCTTAAAGTTTTCCATGTGCCTCATGTAATGTGTAAAAATCATGTAGCAACAGAGACACTGTAAAGCAGATTACAAAGACCACAAAAGAGCTTTTGGCTTTTCTACATTTTCGGATCAAACATTATTCCACAATCTATTGATAAAGTCCATGTAAACCAATGTATTTAATACTAAATAGTTTACTTACCGATGGAATGTCATCAGCATCCAGCATTTGGCTATAAAGAAAGAACACAATAGTTGCTTGTTAGTGGTAAACTAAATCTCATTTGTTTTAGTTTTGCCCTCTTTTCGGAGGCATAACTTTAGTATTTTTCTGTTGACAGAGCAGTTTGAGGGTTTATTTCTTGCGTGATGTCTTTTCAGTGGCACCATTTTATCGGACACAACTTCCTTGGTCACTTTTAAGTGAAGGGATTTAATTAGAAATTAATATTTGTGGCAAGTTTTAATTTTTTTTTTTTTAAGCGTTCACGTAGCAGGTTCAATAATGTTTTGTATTTATTGTACAAGTTGTTATGGACAGGTTGTTTTATTAGATGTGTACGGGAGTGGTGGTGTTTAGAGGACTTTCACTTTATTTTTATTTTAAAAAAATTCAGTAACAGTTTTAAAACTTTCTTGTTCAAGCTTGCATTGCGTTAACACACTAAATTACAAATGCTGCACATGCTCAATAGACCACAGTCGGGTCCTGCCTGGAGGGCCCAGTTCTTGGAGGACATCAGGCAACCCCTGGGCACTTGTCAGAGCTCTGGCTGCATTGAAGAATCAGAATCTCCCACTTTGCTTACCCCGTGCACGCATGCACGTGTGGGAGGGGGGGGGGGTTGTGCAACGGAAGCATGACTGCAGTATTAAGGGGTTAAAACCTGTGCTCAATGATTCCTACAGGCAGGTGTCCACGGCTATGGTACGGGTCACGATGTCACCTTGGCCTCTTCAGTACTATTACACAACCGTCGGGAAAGTGGTTTTACAGCTTTCTTATATCAAATAAAGGTGGTGCAACACTGAATACAAAAATGTCTCTTGAACCAGGATCACCAGGATAAGTTGGGGGCATTTATATTTGGCTTTCTGCCAGTTTTCTGGTGAATTTTGATGACGTTTTTCCTTGCTGCGCCTTGAATGCCTTATCTATGAAGTGTTACATCACATGATTGCTCCATTTCCAATACTTAGGTATTTTACTTTTGGTTGCAGCTAATCCCAACACTTCTCCTGCGCTTCTCAGTTACTGGCACCTTTTTGGCACATTTTTTGGCGCACAATTAAGTTCTATTACACCTTCATGTGTCAGTTCAGACCCTTTTTGGTTTTGATCCAAATCATTAACCCCCTGCGTCTAAATCTAAAAGTCTAAATTACTGCACAATGAATGAATGCCTTTTAGTGAACGAAAAGATGAAGACAAATGGTTTTCTTTGCTGCATAGTATCCTAGGCTCAAAAGAGTGAAATGTAACATAACTCATCACTACAGAGAGTTCTATGTATTCTGTATTGGTTATGCAGCCCGCCATAGTCAGATAATATTGGGGGTCTTGAATAGGGGACACCATTCTGATTTCAATGCTATGGCAAATAAAAGGAAAGTAAAGTCTAATGCTGATTAATATAATGTTGTACACCAGAAATTTTTGACAGGTTTGTAACGAATGGTAAAATAATGAGTATAACAGCTACTTATTGTCCCAGGACATAGGGCAGGTTATGGGGGGGCACAATCCAGGGGTGTTTTTACTGTAGCACCTAAATGCCTTGTTCTAACCCTGCAAAAAAACTACAAGGGGCACAAGAACCTGACATGAGAGCTCCTACTCGACAGAGAGCTATGTTTAAGGCTGGCTTCAGATGGGCATATTTTTCAGCCTTAACACTGTCCTTGGCTCCAAACTCAAAGCATCATCTATTATTAACCTCCCATTGGGACTACAGTCCTGTGGGGGAAGTAATATCATAATACAGGAGAGTAGTCCCATGCCAGTCTTATAAAAGTGACCCCAATATTTCTTTGAAAGGCTATGCAGTCTAGAGTAAAACATAGCGTTCTTTTATTAGGGAACCAACTTAGATTTCACTTTGCCTGTGATCGGGAAATACCGATTATATGTTCCCTTTAGGCACATAGGCAGCAGCATCCAAGGCAGACACAAACATGGCATGTATAAAAAAAAGATGTTGATACAGAAAAAGGGCCTGTGCTGCCCACGTGCCAGTCATAGAACAACTTTTAATTTTAATTGTATTCTTATAAACAAAAAACGCTCTGTGATTGGGATTTTATAGTTGTTATCTTCCCCACAAGTATAAACTAACTGGCTTACCTTTGTATAGCACATGATGTAATTAAAAAATTAGTAATGAATACAGAAACGGAAAAAAGCAGCACATAATGCATAATTCTGTTGGGTGCACGTCCAGAACTGAGAAAAAAGTCCATCCAAAATAGTAAAAAGGAAAATCACAGCATTCACAAAAAGTGAAAGAGAGAAGAGCTCCAGCTACTAGGAGCCAAAATGTCGCTGTTCTAGACACATGGTAAATAAAATACCTTAAATCTTTTTCACTTTAATTGAAAACTGCCATTTTCCTTTTGACTAAAAATGAGTAACGTGTACATGTATTACTAATACAACTATAGGGTCATATTGCACACTGGCTTAGACTGGCTTCATTCTTACCTTGGATATCCGGGCTTACTGACTGCAGACTGACTTGGAAGTGCTGGTTTCCTCAAATGTTCTGGTTTTCCCAAAGGCCTGAAGTATAAATATGTTAATAAACATTAATTTAAGGCATTTGCATGATTATCTGCCTAAATCTTCATCCAGCCAAATATCCATCTTGTAGAAACAACAAAAGGCAGCTTCTCCAATGTTTCCAAATCAATGTGAATAAACCTTTTTTACATATTCAACATTTTGGTTTAAACTCTGCTGGAGCTGCTTTTTGTTATTTCTATTTGCTTCTTTTGTCATTTAAGCATTGGTTGTGCTTTATGTTTTGAGTAAATGGCATTTCTTAAAGAAGTTGTCCGACTGTTATAAAATGTACCAGCCGGGCTGGGAAGGCGTTTTAAAAAAATAAACCTGTACTCACCGTCTCCATTCCTTCCGATGTCTTGTGCTGCGGTCCCCCATTACCGTGCTCCTGTTTCTTTACAGGGGCACAGTCTCAGAAGTTCCTCTCTAACATCCTCTAGGGGCGGCCTGGCACGCCCAACTGTCTTCTCCTTAAGTGCCTCATAGCATTGGTACAGGAGATCGGTGGACGTTCCAGGCCTCCAGGAAGTCGACAGAACTTCTGTACCTCTGTATACAAATAGGGTCTCGGCTCTGATGGACCATTGCGTGGGACATTGGGAGTGACAAAGGATGTGAATACAGGTTTATTTTTTTAAAAAGCCCTCCCCAACCCAGCTGGTACATTTTTATAACAGTTGGACAACCCCTTTAACTATCTCCAGTGGGTGAAATAAGTATTAAACATGCAAACAATTTTTTAAGTAAAATATATTTCTATAGGTGCTATTGATGTACATTCTTCACCAGATGTCGACAACCATAGATATCCATAAATAAGTTATGTGTAATAATGAGGAATTACACAGGAAAAAGTACTGTACAGTTACTATAATGTTTATAATACTTTCTACAAAAGCCTTCGTTGGTGACAACAGTTCAAGACGCCTCCTGTATGGAGAAACTGGACGCATGCATTGCCCACACAGCATTCACTGTATCCTTCAGTAGTACTTTAGAAGTTTTTCTGTAGCCAATGACATCAGTATGTTTACTGGTGATCAAGTCCATGGTGTACACTCGCTGCTGTTATATAGCGCTGCTGGAAACCTTTAGATATCTATCTACTAGTGTATATATCTGTCATTGATTGAAATGATATATATCAACAATCTAAACTGCCTGCTCATAGCTAGATCACTCCGGTGACCGGTTGTGACTCCTGTGCTTGCGCAGTCAGTATGTCTCTCCAGCAGCTTCAGCATTGTTTTTCATTTAGTGATGGACTGCGCAAGCTTGGTACTTTCTATTAAAGAGGGCATCTATTAAAGTGCTGGGCATATCTGAAATGCATTCGGGGTGGAGTGTTGAATCTTCAATAGAGCTTGAAGACAGATGGGATCTGTTAATGCCCCACAAAGCTCTTCAGAGTCATTTGCATGTTTTGAAAGCATATTTTGAGGGGGTTTAATGAGCAGGGAGAGCAATATCAAAGACAAGCCTGTATTAGTAAGGAAATTATCTAAAAGAAGATATTTGTAGTTTGGTTGGCTAATTTCTGTATAATTAATTTCCTTTAAACTCATAGCAGACAGTTCAGTAATAAGACCTCACACACCAGTCCACCGGAGTGGTTACAATTTAGCTACAATATTAGAATATAAATGCAATTTTTCATACTGCTACTACAAAAAACAAATGTATAGTTACACCGGACTTCAGGGCTGCATCTTTATAGATTATCTTTAATCATTCTGTTTTTATGCAGTTTAATACACATATTAATGTTACACTTACCTTATATGTGCAGGTAGTGTTACAGCCTAGTAAAAAGAATACATCACTGTTAGTTATTTGTAGTTTTATTAGGATTCTATTAAAGAATGTTCTCTGTCCGCAGCTACATGGTGTACACCAGGGGGGAGACAACTGCTGCTTGTGTTTTCTATGTCTTTGTTGTTTGTAGGTTGTCAGTCAATTGTGTAAAGTGGTATTTTTGGGCAGCATAGAAAGAAAAATGTAGGTGCCCCAGCAGGTGTTTCTTTAGGCAGCCCAGAAATATGGTCTGTTGTCCTGTGTTCTGAATCAAAAAGTAATGAGGATCGACATGTTGTGTTTCCAGTATATGTATACCTAAAAATTGTTACTAAAATAAATATCTATCTACATCAATTACACCGCTGAAAGTCTTCCCACAAAAAAAAAAAACATGAAAAAAATTCTGATAAAAAAAGAAGTACACATTCAATTAAAAATAAAGGGTTTGAAGAACAATGTTATGTGTGTAACTAGCTTTAGGTTAAATTCACACACAGCAGATTTAATGCAAACATTTTTGCAACCGGAAAATATCTTTTGTTCATGATTCTGCAGGGAGCTTATGGATCTCCGATGAATGTAGCTATTGTATTCATGTAATTGCTATCTCAGTACAGAGGATGTGTGCTTGATTTTTTTTGGCAGATTATAACAAACTAATTATATCTACATTATTTTCCTTTTTGTACAGTTGCTTACTTTCAATATAAGTTATTTGATTCGAATCCAAACTCCCCCACAGACAAAGAAAACAGATATGTTGAAGCCTTCTGTAACACTGGAGTCCAATTCTTAGGATATAGTGCCCTCTAATGGACAATTATTTGTAATGTTTTTTTATAAGCTGTTGCATGACAAAGATAAAGTCAGCAAGACAAGGATAAAGTCAGCATGACAAAGATAAAGTGAGGAGAGAAAACATAAAAGCAAAATGACCCCTTTAAAATGATTGACCATTTCCTTTCCATGAGTGCTGGATCATTTGCCTTGCTTTTCTTAGTGTGTTTGAAAACATATCGATATGGGTGTCTTTTTTCACTGTGAAGTCTAAAAAACTAATATTTTAGGACTGCTCTGGAGTTTATGGTACTTTTTACCATCAGTGGATAGAGCAGTTACCAAACATGTGCTCCTCACTGGATTTACAGTGGTCTATATCACATAATTAGCAGTCAACATGTCCCCCCAGACATCAGACACCTCCTATCTACCTCTTTCAACCTATTTTCACTATTGATACTGTATGTTTTCCATTCTAAAGTTACATTGTTTCATATTTACCTTTGGCTGGCCTGGAAGATTTTTCCCTAAGAGAAGGAAAAAAGATAAATACAAATCTGGCAAAACACCAACTAATGCAAGCCACTAAAATGTGTGAACATATGATAAAACATTTCATGCTCTAGCATTTAGCTCTAGCATCATTTTGCCAATCTGCCTCTCAGAGGTTTTGTGAACAAAAAAAAGGTTTGCTCAGGTCACCTCCATCCCGAACAGCACAAGCCGATGCATGAAAAATCAACCAAAAATATATACCAAAGCCGACGCATTTCGGACGTAAAGATGTTAAGGACAGTTGCGTCCAAAACCCTTCAGTTTTTGCATATCTTTGGTACCTAGATGTTTTAACAAGGTTAAATAAATAGTGTTTCTATATATTTTTTTCAATTAACTTTTTTGCCTTGTGCTGGACTCAAAACACAATTTTTTTGGATTATTGACTGATTATTGATTGCCAATTTCATCTTTCCAAATTGTAAAGATAATTACAGTTTAACTTCATCGAAATTTATTTAAAGCAGTGCAGTAGTCCATAAGACGTATCGCTGCTACATATACTAAGCAGTAATTCAGAGGCCCCATCACTTAACTGGAGCATGGTTATTGGAGTTGGTTGTGGAATGGAAATGGTTAACCTGGAGCATGGTGGGTAATGGCGCCAAGTCAGTTTCATAATTTTCCTCGAGACAGTATTCCAAATCACAAATTAAACTGGTAATAGGTACATTGTACATAGCAGGAGATTAATTTTCACTGACCTGGTAGGTGAGGAGGTTTCGCTTGCATCATTGGTTTGGTTGTTCTATCTACACTTGGAGCAAATGCTGTGATAGAAACGTGAATAGTGAATAAAATAAAAACAGAACGGCTTCAGGATATGTATTTCATGTTTGTGAGTGAGTAATCTATTCCTATTCAAAATTCAGTGGAATAAAAAGTTTTCTTTCTGTTTCTAATTAGGCAGCAGTGAGGAAGTCAGAACATATGTCATGCTGGCAGCAGTATGGGATAGCAATAGGTGGGATCAGTTATTCTACTATTCTTACCCATGCTAAGAATTCCCAATAGAATAGCAAGGTATAAAGACTGTATTTCGTATTTAACCCCTAAAGGGGTTACATACGTTTTAAAGAACATATTAAAATCCATGATTATGTTGTAGAGCAAAAAAACACCTCCCTTCTTTGTTTCTCCCATATCTTGTACGGCTGGGCCGCAGGTGATTGCGGCAACCAATCAGTAGACCAACCAATCAGATTTGAGGTGGTTTTAGGTGCAGTTTTGTCAATTTAACAGGTGAAAGACATGAACTGCATGTGTCGCTTCCCCGATCAGGTCCGCCGAAGTTCACCATCTTCTTCCCGGTGCATGTAAGTGCATTATATGCGACACAATTTTAAAGTTAAATCCCGCGGTTTGTCCAAATCCATCGGATCGTCCCCTATTTGTGTCACGTGAGAGCAGGCTCGATTGGGACACACAATCCGATCGCGTGCAAAAAAACCCCAGTAAAATGTGCCGCAAAACTGAAATCATCAGGAAACCTGACGGAAATGCGGTACACAGACCCTTAGTAAATGTGCCCCAATGTCTTTCACCTGTTAAATTGAAAAAATCGCAACTAAAACTACCACAAAGTTGATTGCGATGCAGTTTTAACTGCGACATGCAATTGCATCCTCAGTTTTCAGGTAAAAGCTCATTTCTCACAAGTCAGTTCAGTCTGGAATTTTCTGCACCAAACCTAGGATCACTAATTTGAATTCATAGGGCTTCTATTCTAATTCATTTATCAGGGCTTCTAGGACAGCTTTATGATAATTTTTTGGGCACTGCAAGAAATTGCAGTTATTATTGTGATTACGACACCTCTACATCATGTGGGTGCAGAGGGCGTATGAAGGGGCATGGCAGCTGATGGAGTGGGCTGGCACAGGGGGTCCTGCCCCAAGCCTGCACCCTTTCTAAAAGCTTGCGAACATTCACAGCTGAATGTTCACTATATTTATTTATGATATTTACTATTTATACAATGTACAGACTCCCAATATAACATACCAATTATAGGATGGATGAGGCTGGTTGTAAAAGAACAATAATTGCTTTGAATGAGATATACCACATACGTTTTGTTGTCCTTGGAGGCTTTGGGCTTTCTTGACTTAATGGAGGCTGGACTCCTGGAAACTGTTTAAGAGGTAGTTTTATAATTTAATAAAAAATGTTTTAAAAAAAGTAAAATCTGCTGGAGCCATAAAGATAGAGGTAGATGTCGTTGTTACTGCTCACAAAAACTATGCATTTGCATGTAGGAAACATTTATACAAGTAACAAAAGTGACTTTAAAATAATTTTACTTACAGAGATGATTAAAATATGTTATACCACCTGTCCCTTTTTCATTAATATCCATGTGAGAATGTTTTAGATGTCAACTCCTCTCATGTAGGAGGTCTCTGCTAGAAGCTCCAGTATGTTCTGCTACTCAGTACCCTCAGGGAGCGTTCCCACGCAGTGTTTTTGTTGTGGGAGCAGAGTGCGTTCATTAAGGGGATACTAGATAATATGAAACCATTGCTAGAAAATAGCCATAAGTCTAAATATAGAAGAGGCTACAAAAAACTTAGTTCAAAGATCAGCTACAGTAAGTGTATCTTATTTTTTCTTAAAGGAAACCTACCACCACGGAACTACCTACTAGGGTCCGGTGGCAGGTTCCTCTTATGTAGAGTAGTTTAGCAATTTTTAGGGCTAATTCGTTTGTGGCCCAGAACTTTTATACATTTTAATTCCCAAATATGCAAATTTTCTAAAGAGGCTACTGGGGCTTGGAGTAGCCGGAGCTTCACTCATCTGCGAAGCCGGGTTCTGAGCAAACGCAGAGAGCAGGCCGCCAGCTGCCCAGTTTCGGCTCCGAAGACGTAGCTACTGCTCATGCGCAGAACCCGGCTTCGTATCATATTTGTTTATTGCTGTCTTAGCAACCATTCAGCAACATGTGCCATGAACTGGTTAATATACATTTAAGCAGTCTCATATATACAGTACATACATTTTTTTTATGGTTAGACCAATATTCTATATTTATACAATTTAAATTGACATACGGTGCTTCTTGATGGAAAATCAGGAACTGCGGGTCTTACAGGAGGGTCTGGAGGACCTTTACTGGAATTACTTGAGACTGAGACTGGTCTACCTAAAAAATATCAGAGAACAGATTATCATATAAAATGATGTCACCAAAGTAAAATGAGATTACACAAGATTAAAAATACTCTGTATTGTAAACATCACAAATTGACTTTTTCACACTTTCTTCTTCTAGGGCAGTGATGTTAAACATTTTAGTAACTTATTGCTCCCTGCTCTGCCACAGTTTTCAATTGCATTGGCATTCTGTGGACACCAATATAGTTTACATAAGGAGGTGAAATTTGGATTATCAGTTTAGTTTCCCTCCAGGGCTGCCAGGGACTGCAGGAAGATGCCTTGAGACCTGTCTGGTGTACAATGTGCTGGGATAATGGTCTGAGTGCCCACTGTGAGGATCACTGTTCTAGGATATATAAAAAAGTTTAGAAAAATAACAAAGCCACCGCATACTACTGTGATGTTTACATTTGTTGCAAATAGTTGGGGGGCATTTGACTGAAAATATTCAAAGCTGGGTTTTTCCAGATTCATCAGGGTACAGGAAAATTCATTCAAATTACATCATCCTGATCCTAGCTTACCTAGTACATGCTGGAGATAATCATCTGATGAAGGAACTACTCTCCATATTTGGTGGACATCTTGCCTAATTAAGCCCTTCTGGGAACAAGTATTGCAAGAGACTAATACAATCTGTTCTAGCAATGTTCCCTATAACTAGAGATGAGCGAGTATACTCGGACCGGCTCGTTACTCGGACGAGTATTTCCCCTGCTCGCGAGCATTAAATTAAGTGAAGAACAGTTTTTATTGTTTAATAAAATATTACAGATGTTTCCTGATGTTTTGCTTGTTAGAACACATTGAAATAAGACTATTCTTCACTTTCCAGGTGTGCGCGCGTGTCTCCCGCTAAATTAGGAGATGTTCTGAACATCTGGAATGTGAAAAATATTGTTCTTTCAATGTGTTCTGCACTTAAATGGTCCTGTATTCACTATTTTTAATGTTTTAATTCTATTCTTCACTTTACAGATGTGCGCGCGTGTCTTCCGATAGGTTCGGAGATACGCGTGCACATCTGCAAAGTGAAGAATAGAATTAAAACATTAAAAACAGTGAATACAGGACCATGGAAGAATAATATTCTTCACATTCCAGATGTTCCGAACATCTCCGAACTTAGCAGGAGACACGCGCGCACACCTGCAAAGTGAAGAATAGTGTTATTTCAATGTGGTCTAACAAGCAAAACATCAGGAAACATCTGGAATATTTAATTAAGCACTGTTCTTTTACTGTTCTGATTTAGCAAAAAAATGCTCGGATCTCCCATTGACTACAATGGGGCTCGTTATTCGAGACGAGCACTCGAGCATCTGGAAAAGTTTGTCTCGAATAACGAGCACCCAAGCATTTTAGTGCTTGCTCATCTCTACCTATAACCCCTGGGTCGTCCTCCCAGGAAGCAAGATTTGCCAACCCAGCTTTTAAAAGCAGCTAAATTTCTAATAATTACTGTCTACCACCTACCACCCGTCCCTAGGTCGATGGAAATCTAAAGTTGAGGAACTATGCCATTTGGAAGAAGCAGCAGCATGGAAGTTTTCCTAAAGATTTGGGGAGCCTGGAGGAATTACTCTAAACAGCCATTAGACCACCCTCCAGTCAGTGAGGTTTCTCTCTCTCATATCTCTCAATTGAATTTCTCTCCTACAGCTCACTACTGTGAATTTGAACTGTCAATATGATTTATTTCTTCAAAGAACTCCATTAATATGTCTCCCCCTTTCCATATCACAAACACATTGGGGAAGATTTATCAAGTGTCTGAAAGTCAGAATATTTCTAGTTGCCCAGGGCAACCAATCACAGCTCTCCTTTAAATTATTCATGAGCACTGGTAAAATGAAAGCTGAGCTGTGATTGGTTGCCATGGGCAACTAGAAATATTCAAGTGACTTTCAGACACTTGATTAATCTGCCTTATTATCTATGCATCTCCACCACTCCAACACATGGTTGAAGTGGTGAGATACATAGATCCTCTGTTCCTCTAGAAATCTCATGTAAATGTTCGCATACGTCAGGGCCACATGTGACCCCATGGCCATCCCTTGCATTTGCAGGTAATAATCAACTTGAGGATAAATCAACATCCGTATACCATCAGAAAAGAAAAACATTTTTATGATGCAAAACATAAAGAGAAAGATGCCACATTCACATTAGTTGACCATGTACCACCTCCACGGAGAAGAGAAGATAGGAAGTAATATTAATGAAGGAATTACAATGGATTAAGAGATTGAATGCTACGAAGCCACATGGATTGAATGTGGAATATTCTCTAAATACTGTAATTTAATATAGTCTGTATCTTCCCCAACAAATACCACGTAATGTACGAGTTGGTTATTAGAATTGGTGTATCTGAAGAATAATTAATATTGATTTTTGTTTTTCCTGTTTCTATGGAATATCCCTTATGTATATTCTATATTCTCCCTATGCAGACTGCCACTAAGTTTGATACTAAATACTAAGAGGGAATATAGGAGAAGCATGCATGACTGCAATGCACAGTTGAGCGGTGCTAGGAGTTATATGTATAATAGTGAGGGCATTCATGCCCATAAGCAATATGGTGGTTAATGCATACAGATAGTGCAGTGAATCTAAGGAATTTTGCGCATGCGCCAGTTGTGGTGCACGATAGATAGCTGGGAAGTACCCTGGTCTGAAGGAATTATGCACCAGTACCAAATTGTGGTGCATATCAGATTGTAGGCATAGTAGGGATGTGGTGCAATAAGGAAGCGTTGATTGGCTGGAAACACTAGGAGATTTTTCTAGAATAGCAGACATGCGCAGTGGGATACCTAGGATGCTGGGGAGCATGACCTGTTAGCCATATACTTTGTCAGGTACAATATACTGGCTGTTATTACACAATGTAATGGATATCATAGAAATAGGGCGTTGTCTTAAATAGAGAGTGAAGTTGAATCTTTTTTGAGCACATGAGGATCACATGTATTTTGTATTTATATAAGTGTAAAGATATGTATTTGATCACATGATGTTCTCATATGATTATATGAAGTGTGTATAGAAAATGAGCTTGTATCCTTGACACTTGGCTTGAGAATGGATTCTGAACAGGATCCGAAATTAAGCACTTGTGAATTAAGTACCCACTTTCTTTTTTATATATTAGTGTGCTGTCCATCTGTTTTTATTTTAAATATGTGCAACATTCCCCACCGGGGCATAGCCTTTTTCTTGGGGCCTGGAGACAGCCGGGGGCCCGGGATACCGGAATGGCTGGCGGTTGCGGCCTAGGCACGCTGGTGTCACGGTGCTTGGTATAGGGACCGGAGGGCTGTCCTACAGCCTGGTAGGTCTCCAGCAGGGTGGTGTTAGCAAGAAATGATGAGGGAGAGGCTGCTGTAGTAGTTCTCCCTGGGGCAACCCTTTGGGGTCTGGAGTATGAGTCCCTGTGTGGTGGATAGGGTGCCCGTGATGGTGACAGCCGTAGTAGCAGGGACCAGAAGGAGGCAGAGGTCGTACAAAAGTAACTTACAGTTCTTTATTGGAACCGACAGGAACCATAGATAACGTGCCAAACGAATCTTGACGATGGCAAAAGGCTGGGGGTGCTCTTGGAGAGGGAACCACAGGGATTGATCACTAGCCTGGATGCAAGGGCAGGCTGGGAGGTAGCTGTGTCCTAGTAGGAGGCTTCAGCTTGTCCTGTGTTACTTCAGATATCACCCTTGAAGGTAGGATGATACCCCTTTACTTGCACTAACTCCTCAGAGTTGCTCAGGCAGTGAGCTGGCTCTCTTGCTCTGCTTTGTCTGACTGACTGACTGGTCTCACTGACCCTTCTCTGTCTCTCTCCTCTGACAGACTCCTGTCAGACTGGTCTGGCTGACTCTTGTCAGTCTTCAGATCTCTAGAACTTTCCTGACCAGGGGTTTTATTACTCCCACTGGTCAGGTGGTGGTTACTCCTCCAATGGCATCCCAGCTTACAATACAATATTAGAACAGATATGATTGGCTGATGGAAGGACATCACATTAAACAATTAACTCCTGCCTTACCAGGCAGGATCTACCGCTGCAGTGTTCCTCATGTTGTGTAGTGACCTGCTGTTGGGTTGAACAGACTCCACGCAGGTTGCGAGCTACATATTGGGACGTATTCGCAACAACCGCTCTACCTTGCATTGGCAGGGTTGTTGCATATGTATATATATATATATATATACATATTTATTTTTTTCTAATGATTTACCAATGTAGTCTTGGTTAGAAGAAATTGTTTTTGAAGGATTGACTGGAAGAAAATCATTGTTGGATGGAGGTAGTTCATAGCCATCACTGTTGCCACTATCTTCATCTTCTGCTGGCTCATCTGGATCCTCATAGTCTTCATTTCCTTGATCATCTGGATCCTCATAGTCATCATCATCCTAAATATTAGTATGGAACAGAAAAATAACATAATATGAATTTATCTATCCTGAAAACAGAAATGATACATGAATCGATACAGACACCTTAGAGGGAAACTGTCATCTACTTTTACCCCACTAAACTAGTACCACCCTCAGGTAGGGTATAACATAGCCTTTCTAGAATTCGCCGTTTTATGTGAAATCTCACCTGCTTACCTATTTAAATAATCTCCTCCAAAGTCATGTGAAAATGAGAAGAAAACTCATCTTTTCCCAGGAGCCTCACTTTAGCCAACTATATAAAGGGTTCTACAGCGACCAGAGTTCTGGTATCGAATGAAGTAGTAGTTCACAGAACCACAGGCCTCATACAATTTGAAAGATGGAATTCTCATTTTTAATCTGTAAAGTACTATAAAGGCTAATATATAGGCTCCACTGCTCCAGCCTCCACCTCAATAAATACCTTTCTACTTTACCAGCAGTAGTAAGTGTATTTACAAAATGTTTTACATTTATTTTTTTTTCTGTTACACCATCTTGACTTATATTGTTGAAAACCTTTCAGCATAAAAGTTTTTCAAAATGTTTTCTTATTTTAATAAATACTTACAAATGAGTCCGAATCCATTCCATCCCAGCTTCCAGACAGGTCTTGTAGATAGAGAAATAAGAAACACTTTTAGAAATGCTCGATAGTAAATATATCTTTTTATACTAAATATGGTATATAAAAAAAAAATGGGTTTTTCCATCAACACTGCTGCCCTTTCCATTTATTTGTCAGTTTACAGATCCACATGAGGGCTTGTTTTCTGCATGGAAAATTGTACTTTCCAATTGAATACTCATCCAAGTGGCACATCCTTTTTATTCTTTGGGTCAGTCCTGCAGATTGACTGAAAAACTCAATTGCTCCATTTTAAATACCGTATTTTCTGGACTATAAGACGCACTTTTTAGCAGGAAAAAATCTTGCTAAAAAGTGCCTGTGTCTTATAGACCGGAGGTCAGGACGATCCAGCACTGCCAGACCCTCCTGACCGCTGTAAGGGAGATCGGGCGATGCCCTGATATAGAGCTGCACCCAATCTCCCTGAAAGGAGCCTCCATACTGTTCTTCCTACAGGTACAGGACCTGCGGTGATGTCAGAATCATGTAACTGATCACATGCTTCTTACATCATCACAGGTCTCATACTGCCATGCTGCCCTGGGACAGGGTAAGAAGAAGGGGAATGGGGGAAGTATGTGTGTGTGTATGTGGATGGATGATGCATAGATGAGTCTGTATGTGGATGGATGATGCAGAGCTGAGTGTGTATGTAAATAGATGATGCAGAGATGAGTGTGTATGTGGATGGATGATGCAGAGCTGAGTGTGTAACTATGGATGATGCAGAGCTGTGTATGTCTCTGTATCTCTGTGTGTGCTGTGCTTTAGTGTGACCAACAGGTATATTTTAATTGGTGTAAAATATATTTTCCTTTTTTTGGAAGCCTAAATCTGGGGTGCGTCCTATAGTAAGAAGTGTCTTATAGTCCGAAAAATACGGTAGACATTTTTATACCATCCAAATGACACATCCTCCTTATTCTTTGGGTCAGACCAATCATGGTGATGCAATGTTTATACAGTTTTTGTTATGTTTAAATAAATTGAAAAACAGCTTTCTTGCAGGATAAGCAGTTATTTTCATTGATAATATTTTGGGAAATGCACAACCATTTAACCAATTTTTTAAGGTTGTAAAATGGCAAGCCATTTAGACATTTGGCCTCTTTTTTGTTAAAGTGTTAATTATTCGTGATAATATCATTTTTAATAGAGTGGGCATTTTTAGACAAAGTAAATTATTTATGATTTCGTTTTCTTAAGAATTTTAGGCAATAGAGGGAGATGGTTATATTTTTTTTCCCTTTTTTTCCTTTATTTTATTCCACAAGGGTGTTTAAACTCTTGGGAATAAACTGCTGAACTCCTGTATTGCAATACATGATGAATATATGGAGCTTTTAAAACAAATACAGCAAGGGATTTAACATTTTATATAATTGTAGAATTTTTGCATTTTGGCCAAAATCGGTGGGCAATCTGAGCACCTTGGATTATTTTCAGTTTATTGATCTGGTGATTACCCAGAACACAGCTCTTGATCACTCTACATCCTAACCTACACAAAAAAGGAAGTCAGTAAGTAAAAAGTGAATCCCTGTACAGTCATAATTAGCGAATACAACCTCAGACGAACAATAACACACAACCATTTCATTATTATTTTAAAAGAAAATGAGGCCAAAGTGGAAAAGTCATGCATGATAATCCAAGCAGCCCTGCAATTCTGCAAAGTAATGAAGAGGGTGAGAAGCAGCCCAGAGCTTCTATGTATATGCCTATGGTAAATTAATGAACCACCTCATTAAAAGCAGAGGTTTTGGCAGAATTCTTGTCTGGATCGTTCATGTGTTTGTTGACACAATGCAGAGGAAGAGAATTATCCAAAATTATCTTAGAGAACAAAAGATATATGTGATCAGTGATGTTGTATGGCCAAAAAGTACAACACAATGTTCACTGGAAACCAAACACAGCATATCCAGAGTAAGAAATGGATCCAGCACTTAAGGACAATGTTCTGTTTATTATTATAAAGCCATCATCTAGGTCACATATACCAAAAATATAGTGGTAGATTTTGTCTGGTAGATTATCTGGATTTTGTCTTTTATTAATAAACAGATGATTGCCTAAGGAATCTTCATCGAGTACTGGATCCATTGCATCATATTGGCCTTGGACTTGGCTTGTGCACAAGACTTTTCCTGTGGGGTGAGCTGTTACAAATTTGTGACATCTATCCAACTGCTAAAACTGGATCATAATGTAGGTCAATGATCCCAATTACACCATCAAGTTTACAACAAAATGACTAAAATAGAAAGAAAAAAACAAGGCCCAGAGTGACCCGGACACAGGATATTTAGAAAGCACAGAAATCCAAATGAACCAAGGAAATGTTGGAGGCAAATGTTGGGGCAAAATGTCTCAAGAATAAAGTAACATTATTTTAAGTCATAAAACAATTACTTCTAGTTACTGCTATAAAGGTGGTTCTCAAGTTCATGATGCATGGCAGGTAATTTCTCAAATGTTGTTGACAACATTGTCATTGTTGTTAGCTATTTTTGTTGAAAAAAGTTATGTGGTATCTTCCAAGGACCAGATTTTTCATTTTTAATAATTATTATCCCCAAAACACAAAACATTGTATTTTAACGGAAACCTACCATTTAGAATGGTAGGGGTAAGCTGTAAGTACCGAGCACCAGCTCAGGGTGAGCTGGTGCCGGTACTTACTTTCGTTAGTGTTATAAACCGCGGTATTGCGGTTTTAACACTTTTTAAACTTTAGAGCAGGAGGGGCTTCGGCGCTGCGTGCGCACGATCGTGCGCGCGACTAAATAGGAATTAGCGGAAATGTCGGTACTTACAGCTTACCCCTGCCATTCTAAATGGAAGGTTTCCTTTAAAGAGGTTCTACTTTCATTCTCTCATTGAGTGTATTTCTTATAGATGTACACATCTAAAATGGGAACATAATCTCTGAACCTATGCTTACAGTACTTTCAGCACATACTGTATTTTTCCTTCACAGGTTTGTAATGTTAAACTTTACCAGTAACAAGGCCACTCAGACTGCTAAACTCTGGGGTGTGGGAAGGCGCAAATATCAGTCGGTGTCATTATATCATATAAAGTACATTACATTGTGCTGCTGTTATACATGAAAAAAGATTCTACTACAAGAACTGCAAACACTGCAGTAATTTTTAGGAAAGCCTGTTGCCAGATACAGCCAGTGGAGGTGTTATCATTTAGTCCTATGACTGTATGATGGAAAAGAGGGGATTTGGATATCCCCCCGAAAAAATACTTTTACATAAAAGCATACACAAAGCACTCAGCAAAATGTGACCATAAGACCTTGAAATATTGTTCTTACTCTTACTTGTATCATGACTTCCAGTTGCATAACCTCTCTGTGTTTCTGACCTGTAAAAGGCAAAGAAATGCATTTTTCTGTGAACACAACAGCCATCCAGATATGTACGTTTAGAAACTACCCCGTTCCTCATGAAGTTGCAATTTTGTTGTCTTGATGTATTGTTGTCTAGATGTATTGTATAGATTCTCTGTCATTCCTCTTCAACATTTATGTATAAACTGACAACTGTGTGATACCATTCATTTTGATAATGAGGAATGTCCTTAGACACTCCTTGAACATTATCATAGTTTTATGGACATGGACTTTCATCAAGAAGAAAATAATAAGGGGACTGGTGACATTGAGATGAAAACTCATTTATGAGGATCAATAACAGATTACTTGCACAGCATCCAAGGGAACAGATGATCCTGCCCTAGATGTATGTCACACCTTTTTTGCTCAGGGACTGGCTGTAAACATAATTTTTTTCCAGGGACCGGTGGGTGGAGGGGATGCGGTCTGGTCTCATAGTTTTGTAGTAAAAAATGTATATTTGCATGCCTCACCATAACTCCGTGTGCCTAGTTTATATTGTACCATTTCCTAGAAGAAGCACCCCCCCCACTTATATTGTTCCCCTTCCTGCAGCATGCCCCTCCCATGTCTCCTTTCCTGCAGCATGTCCGCTGCAATGTCTCCTTTCCTGCATCATGCCTTCCTCCCATGTCCCCTTTCCTTTAGCTGCTTCCACCCTCTGCTTCCAATGTTCCCTTTCCAGCCAAACTCTGTAAAAAAAAAATACTCACATTCTTCATTCCCCTGCAGCAGTCTTCTCTTCCATCACTTCTCTTGCACATTAAAGCAAGGTTCTATTGTCGGTAGACATGATGGGATGACATCATGATGCTCTCCATCAATAGATGGAAATAGCATGGGAATTAAGGAAGCGAAGACTGCTACAGGGGAGCAGGGAAAGTGAGTATTTTTTTGTTTGTTTTTAAAGAGGACAGATCCGGCCCGGTATCATGTGTTACACGGCCCTTTCTTGTGCCGCAAACTGGTGGTTGGGGACAGTGTCGGACTGGCCCACCAGAGTACCAGAGGATCCTCCGGTGGGCCCTGGCTCAACCCAATACTGAACCCCAGAGGTCCATCAGAAAACAACACAATTTGAAGGCTGCTAGAGTATATTTCCTGGGGGATAATGAAGTGTGGGCCCCCAGATAGATTTCCTCTGGTGGGCCTAAGGAAACCCAGTCCGACACTGGTTGGGGATCACTGATATAGAGCATTACAGAACATGTAATACCACATTGTAGTGTAGAGAGTCACTATCATGCAGAAACACAATGTGGGGGATTTATCATGACTGGATGCATTGTGCTCTAGTCTTGCAGTGTATACTAAGAAGTTGTGTATTGGGCACACGATCATGTGCTTATCTGAACACTATGCAAGGTACGGCCTGATGCCAAGGTCTGCTATAGCCCGTGCCAACTAAAGCAAATGCGGTAGACCTGGGAATCCATACCCCAGTTCATTTCCCGCTCTTCCACACCCCCTACCCATATACTTAGTGTAAGGGTGGCATAGAAGGACTACAAAATCTAAATTTCTGGCTGTTCCATGATAAATTCCCGTTAAGGAATGGAATTCAGTCATAAAAATGTTTTATCAGTGAAATGTCCATTATCATTAGCTTTGGCATGCTGGTAACCTTTGCTAAAAAAATCAGTGATGTACAATAGACCTATGGAGTAGATCTTATCGGTATCAGAGGCAGCTAGTCACGTTGAGTCCTCCCATGTGTCCATATTTCATTCATTTATATTATTCTGTATATAGTCTGCAATTCTAATGAGGGTTCATGTTTCATCAGAAGCTGTTACTCACCACAAATCTAAGTTCTCAGTAGCACCAAAGGTAAGTGTACTTTAAAGAATAGAACGTACCTTAATGGGAATAATCCTTTCTTTTCTTCCTTTTTCATGATTTGTTGTTGAATTCTTATAAGCATTCTAAAAAAAAGAGATGAGATTGTTGAAGGACATGTCCAAGTTGGGAATCACTTTCTTTTAGTCCTTATGGATTCTTCACACACTAATTTGTATATTTTTAAAGGACATCTACCACCAGGATGAAGGTGTGTAAACCAAGCACACTGACATACTGATATGTGCTCCCTCTAGCAGAATCTGCTCTTCTTTTAGCTTCTTATGCCCTGTTTTTTTTTTAAGTTTTTTAAACTATGCAAATGAGCCTGAGGGGCTTAAGGCTCCATAGGTGTTAATGGAGCCAGGAGCCCCTTATTTGCACAATTTTTAATTCTTAAAAACAAGGGCATAAGAAGCATAAAGAAGGCCAAATGCTGCCAGAGGGGTTACATACCAGCATGTAAGTGTGCTTGATTTACAATCCTTCATCCTGGTAGTAGATGGCCAATACAGTAAAAATATTATGGGCCACATTTATTAATCTGGCTGCACCAGTTATCTGTCTACCATTGGACTGAAAAGAACATGCAAACTGCTTGTGTTTATAAAGTGCCTGTGCCAGTATTGTGTCACTTCTGAACTGTGTCCTCCATAGCACAAAATTCTGCACCTTAAGATGTCTTACGCTGCCAATTACAGAGAATTGTACCAGGAAGTGGGCACCATCTTTTTTTTGGTGCACCTTTAACATACAGCGTGTATGTTAAAGGTGCACCAAAAAAAAGATGGTGCCCACTTCCTTAGCAGTCCAGAGGGCACCAGATAATTGTAGACTGTGCAAGTATTCAATAATCTGGTGCACTTTAGTGAGGCAAACTGCAGATAGTCCAGTTTGCCTCACTAATGATAAATCTGGACAGAATTATGTCCTAGTTTGCACTTAAAAACTGTCTGAACCACATTTATAAAGGGTTACACATTTATAAAGGGTGTGACCTGTGAAAAGGGGGCATGGTCTCACGCCAAAAAGTTAGTGCGCCAGATATACTGCTATCCCGACAGAATTGTGTCCTCATTTTCTGGCGTAAAGTAAGCAAACTAATAAGACCACTGATTGGCCACATAGGGTCCTGTCACTGGTGATACTTCTGGCAGGTAGTGAGCATTAGTGAAAGGCCTTCTGCGTTAGAAATAGAAGAAGGTAAATAAACTTTATTTTTGTTCCTTACACCTGCTTGGTTTTCCAGAGTTCCTAGAAAACCCCTTTAAAGGAAATCTACCATTTGCTTTTATGCATTATGAACCAAACATACCTTGAGAATGCTTTAGCGACACTGATTTAGAAACATATCGTGTTTAATCCCTGAACTGAGTCATTTTGCTGAAAAAACATTTAAATTGTCTCCTCTTACCCTAATTATGCACTGAAAGGCAGAAGTAATCAATCGCTACACCAGCCCCCATCTGCTGTGTATGAGTCATCCAGCTCAGGTTAATTAGTACTGTCTGGACAGTTTTGTGTAATGTGTTTATGTACAGAAGCAAGTCTGCACCCAGATTTCCCAAGATCCTGTTGTTTTTTTTAGCAAAACCACTTGTATCAGGTATTTCCTGCCATTTGATAGACACAAATGGCAACTGATGAGGTAAAAGACATTTCTGAACCAGTAAACTTTGCTTTAAATTTGTAGAAAACGTTGCAGGCTTTTAATAGATGTATATTGGTAAATTATTAAATATCTTATCCACCACACATTCTAAGAAACTTGATGTACAGTGGCCAACCCTTTAAAATGCTAGCTGGGGTCTAACATTGTCCACCATCATCTTGTTGCGGGTGACAAACAGTAGCACCAAAGTGCCACCTATTATTTGTAAAGAATTTCAGCATCACGGTAACTGAACGCAGTGTCACCTGTTTCTGCATTCTGCTTCTTCATGGCCTTTTCCTATGCTGGCTGCTATCCCTGACCAGTCTTGTTTTCGAGCAGCAGCACTCACTCTGGTGCTGTTCAGCAGATTACAAAGCAGGAGAAATACAGAAAAATACTGATATGTAGACATTAGCGGGAAGAAGTGTAAAGTGGAGTAAATCAGCAAAAGTTGTGCAGATATGGCCCTAAATGTCTCCTATGACATTTCTGCAACAATCAAACACCAAACCCACTGCATAACTATGATACATTTCCCCCACTACAAATGTAGAATCAATTATAAGCACATCTTTATCTAAGGGGGGGGGCTCTTCAGACTCTTCCAGCAGGGTTCTTGTTAGTACTGCAGTTTTGATGTACTTTCAACAGAAGGAAATTCTTATCAACAAACATTTTGTTCTGTTACACAATAACTTGTTCTGACATTTTTCTTGTGTGGTTTGTACATCCTTCCTCGTCTAGAAACAAAAGAACGTTTGCTGCACTAGTTATGTATTGGCCACATTTCAGCAACATACAATAACATTTGTATCGGGGTTAGACAAGGCAGGGTCGGCCATGGTGACACTGCAGCTGTTCCTGAATCCACAGTAGCAGTTAAGATGCTGCAGACACAGAACCCACAGCACATGAAATATTTTTTAAAAGCCAATATTCCAAAATTCCAATATGTAACCCATAGACCCAGTTTCAGCGTTCTGCATCAAAGCTGAAACTGGGTCTATGGGTTAAATATTGGAATTTTGCAGTTGGAAAATTAAATGTCTTTTAACCAAGGTATTATTTAAAACATATATTTAAAAAAAATTCTCATTATCTAAATTTTAGTAAAAATTAATATATCCGGCAAATCTCAACCTGGTCACTAGGCTTTAAAATAGACTGACACTTTCTAATTCTGTGGGGTAGTCTATCCAGTAGTCACATCACAGGCAGTATTACAATAGAAGATAACACCTCTACAGAATACAAAATTATTGCCTAAACTCCTGACAATAGATGAAGCCATCTTCTATTCAAAAAGCTTGACTAGAAGGTTCTCTAAAGACCTCCATGAGTCGGCCCCAGTGCATTGATGGCTACTATAAGGTGTATCGCCAAATGCTGCTACTAGAGCTTAAAATTAAAACAAGTTAGAAATAGTAATATCTTCTTTTATCTAGTTTAATAAGTAAAAATAAAAATTGGCTACACATTCCTTTTAAATACTAAAAGAAATAAGGGTATAGCTAAATTAATAAATATAGCTATCATACGTATGTCAGCTGAAGAACTTTGTGTGTATAACAATGCTGAGTGTATTTCTGTATGTGTACAGAAGCCCTGATTGTGTTCCTGTGTGTACAGCAGTGTTGAGTGTGTCCCTGTGTGTTTATACTAGTGCTGAGTGTGTCCCTGTGTGTATAGCAGTGTGGAGTGTGTTCATGTGTGTATGTAGTAATAATGAGTGTTTTCATATGTGTGTAGAGCACTTATGAGTATGTCCCGGTGTGTGTATAACAATGCTGAGTGTGTTCATGTGTGTTTATAGTAGTGTTGAGTATGTTCCTGTGTGTGTATAGCAGTGCTGAGTGTGTTCCTGTGTGTTTATAGTAGTGCTGAGTGTGTCCCTGTGTGTATATCAGTGTGGAGTGTATTCATGTGTGTATATAGTAATAATGAGTGTTTTCATATGTGTGTAGAGCACTTATGAGTATGTCCCTGTGTGTGTATAGCAGTGCAGAGTGTGTTCATGTGTGTTTATAGTAGTGTTGAGTATGTTCCTGTGTGTGTATAGCAGTAATGAGTGTGTCCATGTTTGTTTATAGTTGTGATGAGTGTGTCCCAGTGTGTATAGCAGTGTGGAGTGTGTTCACATGTGTTTATAGTAGTGCTGAGTGTAGTCATGTGTGTTTATAGCAGTGATGATTGTGTTTCTGTTTGTTAGTGGCGTAATTAGAAGCTGATGGGCCCCAGTGCACAGTCTGCGCTAGGCCCCCCACTATAATGTATGGTTTATAGTAATTGTCTTCTCATAAGGTGAAAGTGACACCATAAGGGCCCCCTAAACCTCTTGGGCCCGGGTGCGACCGCAACCTCTGCACCCCCTCAAGTTACGCCCCTGTTTATAGCGGAGTGTGTTCATGTGTGTGTATGTATAGCAGTGAAGAGTGTATTCACGTGTGTTTATAGCAGTGATGACTGTTTATTTTCAGTTATTGTGTGTAAACAGATTTTTTAATTGGTGTAAAATAAATGTTACCTTTTTTTTTTTTTGAAAAATGTTTTTCAGTATATGTCATTTTGGACCTGCATCGCCTATCCACCCATTTGTTTAATTCTCTACTTCTTGGGCAGTGCATTGATTAATAGTCCCTAGGCCTAGGGGACGCTGTATCCCAAATATGGACAAACATGACCAGTGCAAATTAAGACACATGCTCTCCTGACTGTACCTGACAACAGGGCTTCCTTTTTTTCTTTCCATAGTATAGTACAGTGGTGGCAAACCTATGGCACGGGTGCCAGAGGTGGCACTCAGAGCCCTTTCTGTGGGCACTCAGGAATTGCCACAATTTCACCAAACAGGACCACATCCATCAAATCTTCCTGCAGTCCCAGGCAACTTAAAGGATGCTGCTCTCAATGCTATTTTAAAGCGACACTTTACTGACTATTTTAAACTGCAGGAGAAGTAAGAAGGTGTTGACTAAACTGCATTGTCTTTGGAGGTCATCCTGCTGGACCCACCATTCTTCCTGGAGAGAAAGCTACAATGATGGTCTGAATTTGCCCACCTTCTTTCAACTGTATTGGTGGCCTTAGGAGAGCCAATACAATTGGATGATGTTGAAGAACAGGTAGCAATAGGTAGCCATGTTGGCACTTCATGGTAAATATGTGGATTTTGGTTGTAAATTGGGCACTCGGTCTCTAAAAGGTTCGCCATCACTGGTATAGTATGTTTTTATGTGTCTTTTATTTATTTGTTTAACATACTATTTTACAAAGTATCTTTTTTTGTTTATGTTTTGTTTAGTCCATCTAAAGGACTTTAGTCACTTGAATTGGACACTGTATTACTTGTGTAGCACCGTGTTATATTTTGTTAATGTAAACATGTTACTCCAGAAACAAGATATTGAAAGACTTCCTTATCATGAGACTGGGCTTTCAAACATCAGTATTGCTAAACTCTCTTAACTGATCAGGAAGAAGTTTTCCATAAGACTCTTGTCTGTGACAACACTATAGATCCAGGTGAAAACAATGTCTATTGTGCCTTTCATTCAATTTATAGCCAAAGATGTATTGCAACAGATTAGTTATTATTTAAGGCTTTTCGTACATTTTTTGGCACAATGACATGATAGACATGATATGTCTATTATGTCTTGGAAATATTGTAAAATATGTACACTACAAAAATAATAATAATAATTCATATCAATCATATCCTATTTTGCTCAACAAAATGAAAGGGTTTAACTTCTCCATTTTTTACTTTACAGCCCCAGTCTATTTAAATATAACTATACATCTAATACATTACATACACATGTTTTAGCACCTCCAGTGTGTTTTTTATAGAGTGCTTTATACTTACGGTACTCTTGTTTTGGGGAATTTCTGCATATCGTTTTCAGACATTTCCTGTAAATACATAAATTTATACCATTCCGTTAAATTGGTACACAATTTTAAAATTTTTTTGCTATAAAAGTGTCTTCACTATCTGAAGCAATATCTCATTCATGTCAGGTCATTCACAACCAATGTTACGGTATAACAATGAAATCTGTATGTACTGTTAGTACATCTTCTTATGGTATAGGCCACGTCTAGCTGATCTGTTGTCAAGTTATAAGACACTTAGAGGGTTATTTATCATACCCCAGTACTTGTTCGATAGTCCAGCTGCTGCTCTGTCCCAGTCGGATATGTCCTGTACAAGTCCACCCCACAGCGGCTGCGCACCCCTTCACACCCCTCCATGCCCCCCTGGTGCAAAGGTGGCGTAGTAGGGAAAATAATTGAATGTGGTAGCAATAAACTGGCGCAGAAGCCCTAATAAATATCCCCCTCAGACTTAAATCTCACAGGAAGGTTTTAACCTCTTTAGGACCAAGCCACTTTAGGGCTTCCGGAACAAGCAGGTCTTTTTTAAAATCTGCCCTGTATCAGTATAAGGAGTTATAACCTTCAAATGCTTTAACATATCCAGGTTATTTTGAGATTGTTTTCTCATCACACATTGTACTTCAAATTAGTGGAAATATTTTGATGATATCTTTTGGGTTTAATTATGAAAAATATGACTTTGAGAGGCCTAATTGTTAACTTTTTAGGCGTTTTACAGGGGTAAAAACAAATTGGAGGTGAAATTTTGGACAATACATTAATTTTGGCCCGAAATTAAAAATTCAACAGATTAAAGGACAAAAAGCTCCACGAAGTTGAAACCCGAGTATGCAGATAGCCCATATGTGTTGGTAAACTGCTGAATGGGCACACAGGCATAGAATGGAGGGAGCGCCATTCAGAGCAAAGTTGCATTATCACATTTTAAAGGCAACAAAATGTTTATTTTATTGTAACGTGGACATATGGGAGATTATTATTTCCGGGATAAGATCCACTTTTCAGTTGAGTCATTTAGGGGGGTTCAATGGTTAATAGATGAGATTCTATTAATTTTTACGATTTTACGATTTTTTTTGGTAAGAATAAGAAAAACATTAATTCTGGTTTAGGGTTTTTAGTTTTTTTCTTTGTAGGCAGTTCACTGTACCAGAAAAATAATATGTTATCTTTATTCTATAGGTCACCACAATTACGGACCCATTTATATAGCTTTTTTATGGTTGCCTTGTTTTAAGCAATCTAGAACTTATTTGTTGAGAAATTTGCTTATTTTTGCCCCACCATGTTCTAAAAGGCATACAATTTAAATTTGGTTGTATACAGAGCTGTATTAGGGCTTATTTTTAGTGGGACAAGCTGTACTTTTGTTTGGTATGTTGGGGTAAATGTTACTTTTTTATCACATTTTATCCTTTTTTTAAGGCGGTTGGATGTGAAAATATCATTTTTGCAGCTTTTTTAACAGTTGAAACGGACATTGTGATACCCAAAATGTAGTGTTTTTAGTGATTTTCACTTTTTTAATGTAAAATTAGATTTTTTTTTTTTACTGTTTCACTTTGTCCTAGGGTGGGACAAGAACAAGTGATCATTTGATCACTTGTTCAATGTAATATATTGCAATACTAATGTATTGCAGTATACAGGCGGTCCCCTACTTAAGGACACCCGACTTACAGACGACCCATACTTAAAAACAGACCCTTCTGCCCACTGTAACCTCTTATGAAGCTCTCTGAAAGCTTTACTATAGTTCCAGACTGCAATGATCAGCTGTAAAGTGTCTGTAATGAAGCTTTATTAATAATTCTTGGTCCAATTTCAGCAAAAAATTTAGAAACTCCAATTTTCACAGGGACAAAAAATTTTTTTTGTCTAGATCAACAATTATAAAATATACAGTTTCGACTTATGTACAAATTCAACTTAAGAATAAACCTATGGACCCTATCTTGTATGTAACCTGGGAACTGCCTGTATAACTTTAGTCAGCCTATGCATTCTGTGTGAGATCATGCTGAAAGGACAGAGGATGCCGACCTGCGATCGCTGAGACGTACATGTACGACGTACATGCAGGTTCCAATGCGTTAAGGGGTTAATGTGGTTTGTGAGAGAATGACAGCATGAGGAAACGTGAGGAAAGTGTATTGGAAATGTTTAACTTTTCATTACACAAGCAATATCAATTATTTGTTCAAAGTGGACACACCCAATAAATCTGAATAATGACATTCAAACTAAATAAATGAAACATTCCCTTTCATAGGAATTCCCCAATCTTAATTACAACTTCTAAAATATTAATCATTTTTGAATAACTGTGGGGAATGCCGTTGTTTAACATCCTCTTTTTTAAGCTAAAACAAACATTGAAAATGAAGAAGGGATATAAATATATTTACATAAGTATGATTTTAAAAATAGATGGTGGCTCCTGTGTAGTACTATGCAGGCAGAGAACCTTCTGGTTCCTGCATAGCAGAGCACCCTATTGCTCCCAAAATCTTCTCTCAGGGGCTACTTTTATTAAGAAAAAACAAACAAATTGAAAGCTTATTGAATAGTAATGTTTGAATGTTAGGATCTGGGTTCTACCACTGAGACCCGTGACCGGTGCCAGTACCAATCAAGGGTGTCAGGGATGGCTCCAGGTTTCAGAAGACCAATGGGCAGAAGAGCCTCAGTGGGCCTCTTTGCAATTATGTCAGGATCCGAACCTGTGCTCTGGTGCCTGGTTCTCTGTCTCCTTGCATGCTGAGCCACTCAGCTAGTTGAAGAGTTGTCTGCTGGACTATGGTGCTGAACCTACTTGCAAGACCCGCCACCTGTTTCTCCTGATTAGTACCGCCCTGAGTTTACCTTGATTGGTCTGCCTATATATACGTGCCTCTGACACTTCCTGTTTGTGTTAGTATTGTGTTCAGTTTACTGAGTACAGCCTGTACACCCAGGAGACCTCCTTGCTGGAGATCTACTTCTAGTTTCTCAGAACATTACCTTTGCTGACTGCAAGTTATCTATACTGCACCTTCAGCTCCTGAGATATACCGGATTATTTCTCTGGTCTCTACACTCCTGTTCAAGACTGCTACTGCAGCCCCTGTGGGCTATCTGTGTACTGCCTCCAGTCTCCTCTGGACTCTTACCTGACTACTGGACTCCTGCTCCCGTCCCACTAGTATCGTGACACATTAACTCATGTGGTGAACTCAATACAGTCCCCTTTTCCCTAAAATATTCTCTAGTTTATCATCTCAAAACTGTCTCCTCATGTTTATTTTATATACTGCCGCATCATAGTTTAATTATATACAGCCTCCTCATGGGTTGTATTATATACAGCCCCTCTTACCCCCATGGATTCATTGCATACAGCCCCTCTCAGCTCAGGTCCTGCCAGGGCTCCCATCCGGATCCTCTGCTGGCAGCCACACAGCGCCTTTAGAGTAGAGAAACAGGCTGGGTCCTGCAGTGCCCCCAGCAGCTCTGGGCCCCACACTTACTGAGGTGCTGGTGCCAGCGCTAGCAGGTATTAGCCTCAGCCATGCACACATGAGCACTAACATGCTGGCATGACTGTGCAACACCCCTGCCAATGCATAGACTAGGTGGTTGTTGCGAATAGCGCCCTCTCCTTGTCAGGACTATCTGGTGAGTCTGTGCAACTCATTCAGAAGCTACTGCTGGGTAAACTTAGTTATTGCAACTTGAAGCCACTGCCTGGTAAGGCAAGAGTTAAGCATGTGAAATGTTGTTATCCAATGATATTCCTTGTACTATTGTAAAGCAAGCTGGAAGCTGATTGGAGAGTGCTGCCACCTCACTAGTGGAGTATAAAATCCCCTTGTGGGCAGGAGCACATGGTCAGACTGCAGTATGGCAGTATATGGGGACTTTCCTCCTCATTCATTACAATGTGCTGATAGCACATTGCAATTAAAGGGTTAAAACAAGACAGCCTCGGGTCTTCGGAAGACCAGAGGCTGTCATGGCAATGGATCGCCAATCCCCGATGACATCACAGTGAGCGTCGATCCTCGGCAAGGTGTTGGCGCCCATCCGTGAATTCACGGTGGACGGTCAGGAACCGGTTAATAAAATTTATTTAATCTTAATATGTGAACGTGCACAAAGGGTTAATAAGAAAATAAAACCCATATATTGTTAAGTAATTTCAGTATTGGTGCACGGAGGGGCTGAAAAGGAAAGGAGTGCCTTTGAGCTATTGGAATGCAGATTTCGCAGAAATAGATATTAGGTGCCAGTGAGGTTGTGTTTGTAGGCAGATGTTAACTTTTACCAAAATTAAACTGTATTTTCTATTCAGTGGAAACAGTGCAGACATAAAGGTGCACATTTACTGAGGACTTTGTGCCAGTTTTCTTGGACTTTGCACTTTCTTTTATTTGCTAACTGCTTGCATATGTATTTGAGATATGTCCGTGTCACGGGTGCTCCTGCGACCCACATCTCGAGTCGAAGACGCAACTGCGCCCATCACCGTGGCGGCAGTCAGGCCTCACTTACCTCTCCCCGCTCCTGCTCCAATCCCGGCATCCAAGCGTGCGCATCCCCGCTCCCTATGGCACGCATGCTCCGGGAGTGTACCTCAACCTTGGCTGGTAGAAAGCTAGATATGAAAGATTGCTAGCCCTGCCATTCTGCTGTCCCCCACATTTCTTGTCGAGCTCCCAGCTCAGCTGTGTACTGTGGATGATGTGCACTGATATATACATATTATGCTCTACAATTCGCAGTATAACATGTATATAATGGTGCACATCTTCCATTCATTAGTGTGGCAAGTCGGATGGCCAGGCCCTATGACACCGTGGGCCCCATAGCAGCTGCTATGGCGGCTAATCCTGTTGTTATGCCCCTGGGTAAAACCTAAGTGGAAACTGTTGCAGCTTTCTGCTATTTGGAGACTGACAAGGAGACTACTTTGAGACTTTTCTATGCCAAAAAAAGCCCATGAAAATCGATGATAAATAACCCCCAATGATTCTGGCTCCCAGGATTTACCAAGGCCTTCCTGCTCCTTGAGGCGAGAAATAGACCCACCGCAAACCCAACCATACTCTGAATGTAAGAAAAAAAGAAACTTTGAGTTATAGCATTTCTCAGTAATATCTGTACATTGAATAAACAAATACTGAGTTGTCCCTAGTGCAATGATTATAAGTTTGCAATTTTCATATAAGCATTCTAGATAAGCCACACTTTTGGGTGGTAATTTATTTTTCTACTCATTGGAAAAATAGACGTTGTTTAACTTATTGCCACAAGGAAGGAAATGAGTGGTTTCTTATCTGACATTATATATAGTTTAGAGAACGTGCCACAAAAGGCAAAGTTTTCTGACTCTGACTCTCTTTTCTGATGACTTAGAAGCCTTTGAGTCTTTCTTTAGTGATATAGTTATCAGATATTTTAGAAAAAGACTTCCTAAACTGTTCCTTAAGGAACCACACCACCTGGAACATGGTCCTGTCTGGGAGTTGGTGATGTCATTGAAGTGTAGCTATTAATTTTGTGTTGAAATATAGTGACGCATAAGTAGAAAGTTGTTTCCCAAAACACTGCATTAAATTAAACTTAAAGCTTAAATTTTGATATTATATATTTTTTTTTCATAAATCAACAGCTCTTGGGGCGTCGACCAACTCTGCCTATTATTTTGATTACCTATATCCAGCAGGCTATCCTCCTCAGTTTAACCTATTTCTGAAGTAGCTGCCTCCCCTGGCTGTTCTTATAAGTCTTGTGAAAGTATCTTATAAACATCTCTACAGACTCACAAGTCTGGAGGGAGGAGGGTCATGTGTCAGTGCTCTTGGCACTATTGTCACAAGCACAGGTCTCAGCACTTGTGGTAATAATGCATGTCTCGTTTTAATCCATTCATTACTATGTGCTATTTGCACATTCTAATGAATGAGGAGGAAAATCCCCCTGTAGTATGGCAGTATATGGTAGGATCAATCAGACAACCTAGGGTTAAAGTACCCCAGGGGGTCTAAAAAAACTGTAATAAAAAAAAGTAAAAAGAAAAATTATATTAAGAAAACCTAAAAATTAAAATCACCCCCCTTTCCGTAGAAGTCATATAAATATAAATAAACTGTACAAATCATAAACACATTAGGTATTGCCACGTCCGAAAATGCCTGATCTATCAAAATATAATAACTGTTTTTCACTGCGTTTAACCCTGATTACCCTCTGTGATAATAACGGCGTGTGCACCAGACTCTAAACATATATGGGGCTATGAGAGATATCAAAAACTGGGGGCTGTGGGGGAGATCATATAAACAGGGCTGTGAAATTCGATTATATACTGAGGAGGATTACACTGTTGTCTGTGAGGGACATCAGATACTGGAGCTATAAGGGGCATTATATAGTATGCTGAGGGCTGTGGGGGACATTACATGCAGGGAGCTGTCCGGAACATTATATACTGGGATCTGTGAGGGACACTATTTTGTGGGCTGTGGGGGACATTATATACTGAGTCCTGTGCAGGCTATTATATACTGGGGGCTGTGGGGGATATTATATAGTGAGGAATGTGGGGGAACATTATATACTGGGGCAATAATTGCCACATACAATGTAATAATTGCCACATACAATGTAGGTCCTACATGTCATTTTAGGTTTATTATTTTAAATGTATTATTTTATATTATTTTCAGGAGGGCTTTACGTGTAGGTCTATAAAAGTATTTGAGGGAGAGAGTTACGGTTACCAACAAGATAACAATGTTGGGGGATCACAATGTAGGGTAATATAAGTTGTCTGTGTAGTGAACTCCACTGGGAGAACACTTGGCTGGAAGAGTAGACGTGGTGATGCCGGGCCTAAAGGAAAATATTGAGGATATGTCACCTCCAGTCACTGAATGTAACAAGTAGCCGTTTCTCCTGTGCTTTCTGTAGTTGTATATGCCAGGTACAGTTGTTTTTGGCACAAGCGCATGTTATAGGGGTTATGTAAAGGCATGGAGTGGAAAGGAGTGGAAACTACTGAAAATTTAGTACATATGCAGGCCCGTGCATAAATACATATGGCATATCTTACAAACCTAGCAAAGCCCCTGCCCTGTCAGCTAAAGGAAATGAGTGACAGGCCATTTTGTACCTCAATATCAATTGGGGTCATATATAACTAGAGAATTATAATTTCAGGAAAAATTTGATTTGTAACGAATCTGAAGTTTACAGTGATTCGTGGGATCGAATTATTATTATTTTTTTTAATTGTAGTGTTCCGATCTAGCACCAATCGCGGATGTTACCGGAAAGCCTTTGCTGCAATATGCAACAAAGACTCACCGTCTATGGAGAAGGCTCAGCCCGTGAGCTCTCTCCATGCACCCGCACCCGGCATGTGATGTACCGTTACGTCCCATGCCGTGATTTGATTAGATTCGGTCAAATCGAATTTTGATAAATTCGCCCATCTCTATATATAACATTTATAATCACTCTCTCTCACAAAAACTCTCTTTATAGGAAACCTACAATCAGAATTGACCTATTAAAGTACACCTGATGGTAGGTTCCCACTTGCATTGTAAACCCTAATCTATATTAAATGAATCCTAAAATACTATCTACACTAAATTACAGTTTATCTAACTAATATGCTAATTTCTGGCAGAGGTTGATCAAAAGCCAGTGATCAAAAGCTCGCACACTCCTAAAAATTGTAGCATTGAAAACATCATCAAAAGTCGCAAAATATAACACCACCCACAGCTCTGTAGACCAAAGTATGAAAAAGTTATTAGCGCCAGAAGCGGCAAAATGAAGAATTTTATTTTTTGTACAGGTTATAATTTTTGTACATGTATGAAAACAAGCCCATATACAGCTCTTCACATGGAAAAATAAAAAAGTTATAGATTTTTAAAGGTGGGGTGTGAAAAATGAAAATGCAGAAAATGAAAAGGGTCTGGTCCTTAAAGGGTTAACGACAGGTTTTTTTCATTCATTTTTCGCTCTCCACCTTCAAAAAGCCATAACTTTTTCATGATTCTGTGTACAGAGATGTTTGAGGCCTTATTTTGTGTATAAAATATGTTATTTCCCATTGACATTATTTATTATTCCATGCGGTTTACTGAGGCGCTGGAAAAAAATTCCAAATGTGAAATTGGAAAAAAAATGCATTTGCATAACTTTGTTGTGTATTCAGTTTTAACGACTTTCAATATGCGATTCAAATAACACCTCTGCTTTATTCTTTGGTTCGGTACGATCATGGTGATACCAAATTTATACAGGTTGTATTGTGTTTTAATACTTTTTAAAAATTAAACTAATGTGTATGAAAAAAAATGTTCTGCAATCTTCTGATGCTTTAGACCAGTGATGGCTAACCTATGGCACTAGTGCCAGAGGTGGCACTCAGAGCCCTTTCTGTGGGCACTCAGGCCATCACCAGAGGTGACTCCAGGTATCTTCCTGCAGTCCCAGACAGCCCAGGACTTGCTGTGCAGAGGTATTTTAAAGTGACAGGACTGCCTGGGACTATTTTCTGCTTTATTGGTGTCCTCAGGTGCTGGTATCAATGAAAACTGTGACAGAGAAAGGAGTATAAATCACAAATTAAATTTCTGTGTTGGCACTTTGCGATAAATAAACGGGTCTTTGTTGTAGTTTGGGCACTTGGCCTCTAAAACGTTTGCCATCACTGCTTTAGACCTTTTTCATACTTTGATGCACAGAGCTGTGTGATGTGTAATTTCTTTGCCAAAATGAGCCAACATTTTCATTGCTATCATTTTGAGGACTGTGTGACCTTTTGATCACTTTTTAATACATTTTTAATAAGGTGTAAAATGTTGTAAAAGCAGCGTTTTGGACATTTGGGCGCTATTTTCCATTATGGGGAGTTCGCTGACGTAAATAACTGTTTCTATATTTTGATAGATCGGGCATTTTGAGACGCGGCAATACCTAATGTGTTTGTGATTTTTACTGTTTATTATGTTTTATATCAGTTCTAGGGAAAGGGAGGGGATTAGAATTTTTTATTATTTTTTAAAACTTTTTTTTTTTACTATTTTTTTAAACCCTCTAACTTATTTTAAGCCTAGATGAGCTGATCCTTCCTACCACATACTGCAATACTACTGCATTTTTACACAGTATACATTACAATAAGGCTGTACTCACACAACTGTCGAGGGGGGTGTATGTACGGCAGCAAGCCGTACACGGGGAAAAGATAGGATATGTCCTTTCTTTCCCCTTGTTACAGCGCTGTGCGCCGTGCATCACAATGGATAGGGGAGGGGTCACCACTCCTACTCTCCGTTGCGACAAACTGATGCCCGGCATATATTCGTGTGAATGTAGTCTAAGCCACTGGCTCACTGTAACACAATAGCAGATGCCATGCAGCCTCGGATCTGACAACCGATGGCCGATCCCGAACAAAGATGGCAGTGCTCATTAGCAGCTTTTAAATGCCATCCCCACTAGTGGTAACGGAAGGGTTAACATATTATATATATATATATATATTGCGGCATTATTAAAGTAGTGATACCAAATATAGGAACTTTTTATTTAATTTGATATTTTTTATCATAATGAAATTTTTTTATGGAATATAGAAAATTTGAAGTTTCATTTTTATTTTTCGATATACTTTTTAGAAAAAAGTTTTAGACTATTTTATTTTGTTCTAGGAGACTATAAGGTGCAATGCTATGTATACCTATGTATTCACATTCATGCTATGGTATTACACTTTAGTAGGTCATGAAGATGACAGCCAGTATATTAGGGTCTAACGTAGAGTCTACGTTAAACAGGGGCTGGCTATGTGCTGGTGGAGGAGGGGTGCTGAATACCATCTGGGGGAGGGGAATTGTAATGAAGTTCTCTTCCTGATGGAATGGATCGTACTAGATGTCTCTAATGTGTCACCAACTGACTACTAGTGTGTGGGGCAGCGTCAGCCTGGGTAGTATAAGCCGGTGAAGTATAAGCCGGTGTAGTATAAGCCGGTGTAGTATAAGCCTCTGTAGTATAAGCCTCTGTAGTATAAGCCTCTCTAGTATAAGCCGGTGACACAGTGTGAGGAAGTTTACAGTTTTCCTCAGCCTGTTCAGTGGTAGGCCGCTGGGGGGATGGGAACAATAACAACCTGTCTAAGCTCCATCCAAATAAGGCAGACCCAATAAATACCCTTCTTGAAGATAACAATCGGACTGCCTCTGGGCAATGGGGGAGATTAGGCTACATAGAAAGTGACCTGGAGCCCAGCATCAGGTCTTCAGAGCTACTACCGGCATATACATTTACTATAAGGTCTTCCTGATGTAGCTGTGTAGTAACTGATGCAGATGTAACTTATTTAGCCTAAGAGTGCAGTCACAATCATACAAATAATAATAAGTATGTTAACCAGCAGTGACATATTGTAGATTAGGAAAAAGTGTTTATATTTAAACATTTTATAGTTACAGAAGGTAGGTAACTGCTTACCAAAAACCTTTTCCCATCAATTGCTTGCTTTCTGACCAACTTTTCACAATCCTTTAGGTTGCACTGGAAAAGATATATTATTTAGGTATCATAGTGATAGCAGAAAAAGTGTAAAACAACAACTGTATTCTTTTTGTAGTGATGGTTTATACAAACACATATTATTACATTTTCACATTTACAATTGCTACATTTTAAAGGTAAATTGGCTAAAATCATTTACTGATTTAACTTTGTAATATACTCCCAATCTACTAAAGGCATTATGACCTGATACAACGGATATGTTTCACAGCTCAGGGTACAAGCCATACTTTTTATCAGTAATACAGCAACTTTGAAAGTCTAGCACAACATAAGTGACTGTAAAGAAGAAAAAGCGAAAACACTACCAACGTCTTGTACTGCGGATGCAGAGGGTGCTTGCAGTTTGTTAATCCAGGTCAATGATCCAGCAATGACAAGTAGCACAGCACACATTGGCAGTGTGAACTAAAAGGTGTCTTTATTTAAGGTATTTGGGTGAATAAAAACGCCTTATTGTTCACATTGCGGTTTTTCTATTTGCCAAATATGTGACTATAGTCAGAAAACGTAAGTAAACTGATCTTATTCTATATAATATTCATCTCATTAGTAAGCCACTTACCACACGGAAATAATCAGTGAGGTCCTCAGGACTCCAGGAGCGGACCTCCGTGCATGAAGGCACCTTTCGAAAATCCATTTGTTGCTGTTTTTTGCACAAAGAAGATCAGTACATAATCTATAGTATGTTCCTATGCTACAATTCTCTTTGCGTGATCCGGTAATCCAGTAGCACCATGAAAAGAGCCTAAAGTTCTCCCGGGAATAAACTTGTAAAAAATGTTTTAATCGGACAGACAGCAGCTAGCTGACACATCTTCTACAAAAGTGACACCATCCTCCACAGTTCTCAGAAAAAGCCAGCAGCACATTTCCTTTACCACTTCCTCATTTGCAGCATGAACTACAAGTAAAGAAGTTTCTTTATATGTGTAATTTGTTGAACTAGAAGAACTACAGTTTTGCTAATCTTGATGTACTCAGAGATGTAACTAGGCTTTTTTTTTACCTTTGCCTCAGTTCTCAGGCATATAAATACATAAAAGACCCTCCCTGAACAACTAGCACCAACATCACATGTCTCGGTGTAGCCCACTGAGATGTAGTATAGAATTGTATAGACAGGGGGCCCTGAGTGCTAAACACCAGAACCTCCACTGACTGCTCGGGTGGAGACAAGCCGCTCACAGCACATTTTGGTGGTCACTTTCAATATTCCACACACAAAGGAGACACAATTCACTTTAGGAACCTGTTAAGGCTATTTGGGACGCTGAACCCCAGATCTTAAGCACTTTAAAGGACACCTACCACCAGGATGAAGGATTGTAAAGCATGCACACTTACTTGCTGGTGTGTGCCCAGGGGTGCACCAAGCCTTTCTGCTGCCTGAGGCGAGCTATAAAAAGACGCCCCCCCCCACTCCATATATGTAATATATAAAGGAGTGTCAGGACCAGACCCAATCATATTGGTTTAATGTGAAAATAAAGCAATGCAAAATACATAGAGCTTCCCATTGTACTATATTATAAACAGAGTGAGCTACCACAAAGAACAAAATAAATACAACAATCCGCCATATAATATAAAATCAATACAGCGTGCCGCCATATACCATATAATAAATACAGCGTGCCGCCATATACCATATAATACATACAGTGTGCCTCCATATACCATATAATACATACAGCGTGCAGCCATATACCATATAATACATACAGCATGCCCCCATATACCATATAATACATACAGCGTGCCACTATATACCATATAATACATACAGCGTGCCACTATATACCATATAATACATACAGTGTGCCGCCATATACCATATAATACATACAGCGTGCCACTATATACCATATAATACATACAGTGTGCTGCCATATACCATATAATACATACAGTGTGCCCCCATATACCATATAATACATACAGTGTGCCCCCATATACCATATAATACACACAGCGTGCCCCCATATACCATATAATACATACAGTGTGCCGCCATATACCATATAATACATACAGCGTGCCACTATATACCATATAGTACATACAGCGTGCCGCCATATACCATATAATACATACAGCGTGCCGCCATATACCATACAATACATACAGCGTGCCGCCATATACCATATAATACATACAGCGTGCCGCCATATACCATATAATACATACACTGTGCCGCCATATACCATATAATACATACAGCGTGCCCCCATATACCATATAATACATACAGTGTGCCGCCATATACCATATAATACATACAGTGTGCCGCCATATACCATATAATACATACAGCGTGCCGCCATATACCATATAATACATACAGCGTGCCGCCATATACCATACAATACATACAGCGTGCCGCCATATACCATATAATACATACAGCGTGCCGCCATATACCATATAATACATACAGCGTGCCCCCATATACCATATAATACATACAGTGTGCCGCCATATACCATATAATACATACAGTGTGCCTCCATATACCATATAATACATACAGTGTGCCGCCATATACCATATAATACACACAGTGTGCCGCCATATACCATATAATACATACAGCGTGCCCCCATATACCATATAATACATACAGCGTGCTGCCATATACCATATAATACATACAGCGTGCCGCCATATACCATATAATACATACAGCGTGCCTCCATATACCATATAATACATACAGCGTGCCGCCATATACCATACAATACATACAGTGTGCCCCCATATACCATATAATACATACAGCGTGCCGCCATATACCATATAATACATACAGCGTGCCCCCATATACCATATAATACATACAGCGTGCCTCCATATACCATATAATACATACAGCGTGCCCCCATATACCATATAATACATACAGTGTGCCGCCATATACCATATAATACATACAGCGTGCCCCCATATACCATATAATACATACAGCGTGCCCCCATATACCATATAATACATACAGCATGCCGCCATATACCATATAATACATACAGCGTGCCCCCATATACCATATAATACATACAGCGTGCCCCCATATACCATATAATACATACAGCGTGCCCCCATATACCATATAATACATACAGCGTGCCCCCATATACCATATAATAAATACAGCATGCCGCCATATACCATATAATACATAGAGTGCCGCCATATACCATATAATACATACAGCGTGCCGCCATATACCATATAATACATACAGCGTGCCGCCATATACCATATAATACATACAGCATGCCGCCATATACCATATAATACATACAGCGTGCCGCCATATACCATATAATACATACACTGTGCCGCCATATACCATATAATACATACAGCGTGCCCCCATATACCATATAATACATACAGCGTGCCCCCATATACCATATAATACATACAGCGTGCCCCCATATACCATATAATACATACAGCGTGCCCCCATATACCATATAATAAATACAGCATGCCGCCATATACCATATAATACATAGAGTGCCGCCATATACCATATAATACATACAGCGTGCCGCCATATACCATATAATACATACAGCGTGCCGCCATATACCATATAATACATAGAGTGCCGCCATATACCATATAATACATACAGCATGCCGCCATATACCATATAATACATACAGTGTGCCGCCATATACCATATAATACATACAGCATGCCGCCATATACCATATAATACATACAGCGTGCCGCCATATACCATATAATACATAGAGTGCCCCCATATACCATATAATACATACAGCATGCCGCCATATACCATATAATACATACAGCGTGCCGCCATATACCATATAATACATACAGCGTGCTGCCATATACCATATAATACATACAGCGTGCCCCCATATACCATATAATACATACAGCGTGCCGCCATATACCATATAATACATACACTGTGCCGCCATATACCATATAATACATACAGCGTGCCCCCGTATATCCCATATAATACATACAGTGTGCCCCCATATACCATATAATACACACAGCGTGCCGCCATATGCCATATAATACATACAGCATGCCCCCATATACCATATAATACATACAGCGTGCCACCATATACCATATAATACATACAGCGTGCCCCATATACCATATAATACATACAGCGTGCCCCCATATACCATATAATACATACAGTGTGCCGCCATATACCATATAATACATACAGCGTGCCCCCGTATATCCCATATAATACATACAGTGTGCCCCCATATACCATATAATACATACAGCGTGCTGCCACATACCATATAATACATACAGCGTGCCGCCATATACCATATAATACATACAGTGTGCCCCCATATACCATATAATACATACAGCGTGCCCCCATATACCATATAATACATACAGCGTGCCCCCATATACCATATAATACATACAGCGTGCCCCCATATACCATATAATACATACAGCGTGCCGCCATATACCATATAATACACACAGCGTGCTGCCATATACCATATAATACATACAGCCTGCCGCAATATACCATATAATACATACAGCGTGCCCCCATATACCATATAATACATACAGTGTGCCGCCATATACCATATAATACATACAGCGTGCCACCATATACCATATAATACATACACTGTGCCGCCATATACCATATAATACATACAGTGTGCCTCCATATACCATATAATACATACAGCGTGCCCCCATATACCATATAATACATACAGCGTGCCCCCATATACCATATAATACATACAGCGTACCACCATATACCATATAATAAATACAGCGTGCCCCCATATACCATATAATACATACAGCGTGCCCCCATATACCATATAATACATACAGCGTGCCCCCATATACCATATAATACATACAGCGTGCCGCCATATACCATATAATACATACAGCGTGCCGCCATATACCATATAATACATACAGCGTGCTGCCATATACCATATAATACATACAGTGTGCCGCCATATACCATATAATACATACATATACATACAGTGTGCCGCCATATACCATATAATACATACAGCGTGCTGCCATATACCATATAATACATACAGCGTGCCGCCATATACCATATAATACATACAGCGTGCCGCCATATACCATATAATACATACACTGTGCCGCCATATACCATATAATACATACAGTGTGCCGCCATGTACCATATAATACATACAGTGTGCCGCCATGTACCATATAATACATACAGTGTGCCGCCATGTACCATATAATACATACAGTGTGCCGCCATGTACCATATAATACATACAGTGTGCCGCCATGTACCATATAATACATACAGTGTGCCGCCATGTACCATATAATACATACACTGTGCCGCCATATACCATATAATACACACAGCGTGCCGCCATATGTTATATTGTACATGGTGGCATGCTGAATGTACACACATGCATACTGACTACACATACAGCAAATACATTTATAAACAGTATATACACCAAATATACACACACACACATACATATACCACATACAGAATATACAAATATATATATACATCCATACTTACAAAGAAGTTACCTTACCTTTTTTCTTCTTCCATCGTTGGCCTTGTTCTCCAGTGGGGGGGGTGGGCTCTGCCAGGGAGGTGGGAATCAGTCCCGGGGGAAAGGGGGGAAACGGAGCCAGGGGGGGGGGGAGGGGGGGTGATCGGAGCCGGGGGGGGGAGGGGGTGGGAAGCGAGCCGGGGGAGCGGATCCGAGCGGGGGGTGGGGAACCGGTGTGGACTTTGGACCGGGGCAGGTACCTTTGCGGGTGGATGTGCCGGCCGGCGGCCGCGAGGGGAAGTGCCGGGCGGCCGGTGGATATGGTGAGCGGACCGCGTGGGAAAGTGCCGGCTGGCGGGATGGTGGATGTGAAGGGCGGGCCGCGAGAGGAAGTGCCGCTTGGTTGATGTGATGGGCGGTCCGCTGGGGAGTGTGCCGGCCAGCGGGCATGTTGATGTGATGGGCGGGCTGCGAGGGGAAATGCCGGTGAGCGGGTGGCTGTGATGGGCGGGACGCGGGGGAGTGTGCCGGCCAGCGGGCGTGTTCATGTGATGGGCGGGCCGCGTAGGGAAGTGCCAGCGGGCGGGTTGATGTGAAGGGCAGGTACATGCGCCGGCTGAGGGGGGATTTGGGGGACGTGGCACCCGGAGAACATGCCGGCAGGCGGGACCCCGACGCCGCCCCCTTGTCTAGCAGGAGGCGTGCCGCCTGAGGCGAGAATCTCAACTCGCCTCATGGCAGGTGCGCCCCTGTGTGTGCCCCCTCTGGCAGGATCTGCTCTTCTTTTCACAAAAAAGGGTTTTGAAAATGATGCAAATGAGTCTGAGGGGCTGAAGGCTCCTTTAATATCTATGGACAATGGAGCCCCTCATGCGCATTTATAATTTAAAGCCTTAAAAGCAAGGGCATAGGAGGCTTAAAGAAGAGCAGGTCCTGGCAGAGCGGGCAGGCACCAGTATGTCAGTGTACTTGGTTTACAATGCTTCATTCTGGTGGCAGATGTCCTTTAATGCTGTCAGGGGCTGGATTAAAAAACTGCTATGTTTATCTGGCAATGAATCCAATGAGTCACATAGGACTTTCTCTAGTGCCCTTCATGTGCAAGTACAGCTCAGCTTCACTGAATATGTTACAGAGTTAGGGGCACAGAAGGACACTTAAGATTTAAGATTTTTCTTTTTTAAATCTAGCTTGTTGCAACACTCCCTGAGAAAAATGTCATTAAATCACCAGTCTATAAGAACTTATTGGTGGTTTTGTGTCCCAAATTTCACTGTCCCAAGTCTTTTGGTGCAATTCTAGCTCTGTTGCTCCTGTGCATCACCCACAGCAAAATGCTTATCCAAGTATGTGGCTGTATTGTAAACTGGAGTGTGATTGGAGAGGTGCAACCAACTTACTACAGCTTGGACACAGCTCCACCTTAATTATCCTGCATCTACTACCAGGCTGGTGCTTTATTCCTGAGGACCTTTATCCCCGACCACTCCAGTAAAAGGAATCTGAATCTGCTGTTTGACCGTTTAGGCCCGTTGCCTGCTACCTGTTGTTCAATAAAGAACCATGAGTTGATTTGCACAACGTTGCCTCCGTCTGATCCCTGGATAAGGCTGTACCACCACACGCTTCCCATCCATCATCCTTCCGGTCCCCATACCAAGCACTGTGACATCAGCGTGCCTAGCCCGCAATCGCCAGCCACGCCGGTATTCTGGGCCCCGGCTGCCTTCAGTCCCCAAGAAAAGGCTAGGCCCCAGTGGGGTATGTTGCAGTTCCTTACACAGATACTAAAGTGATCATCAGTTACAGTGAAAATGTAAATCTCTTTGGATTTTACTACTATTATTACTCTATTAGGACCTACAACTGGAGCCCAAAGTCGTTACAATGGTTGTACAACTGTTTAGTGATCTAAACAATAGAAAAAAATCTTAACAAAGCTACCAAAATGTTCGGAGGTCATAGCAAAATAAATAGAAGGCATATTGCAGCAATGTAGTAGGACTACCTAGTGTACCAGCTGTATTTGTGTGTTATATAGTGAAATATGGTGTGTGAAACAGTATCATTTAAAGGGAACCTCAGTTAACCCCAGTAAACTACTCATTCCCCTGAGCTAGGGAAATGTAATTTCTTGAATTCCCTATTAATATGAAATCTCACCCTTTATCTTTAAAATAGTAAGTAAATATGACCCTTCTCATCCCATTTTCACATGAGATGAGTCAAATTTTATGGTATTAGAGACATGGTCACTTCAGAAACAGGTATTTAACTGGGGATTGTGGCGCACATGATCGTATTGTGGTGCGACTGGCTTTCATGCAACAGAAGTGGGGGGGGGGATTTGGGGCTTGAGAGATGCCGTCGGACGATCCGACTGATTAGGACTGAGCGCGGGATTTAACTTTCAAATTGTGTAGCAAGATCAAGCACTTACAATGATATCGGGTGCACTATATCTTTCCGGTCGGACAATGCACTTTCGGGTGAAAGCGTCAGGATGGCTAAGTAAATGTGCCCCTATGTTTAAACTACAAAGGGGTGGATTTATCTTAGCCTGATGCACCTTTTTTGCTTGTATTTCAGTGACGCATTGGTGTATTTGCACAATTTTTTACGCCTTTTTCCAGCAGTTTGAGAGAGTTTGCTGTGTAGCTAGTGACTATGGTTTGTGCCTTATGTGTATGTCTCCTGCTTCCAGATGTTTGCACCTAATTTAACATTTATATACGACTATATAGACGCAAATAATTGCGCAACACACAAGTCCTGACCATGCTTAGGAAAGGCAACGGTATGATTTGTGCAAAAAAATTGCACCGTTTTTTAAATTTGCGGCTAATAAGGCTAAAAAAAACTGCATTTGACAATGAGCCAAAACGACAAAGACAAATGAGGTGCACAAAATAGACTCATAAAAGGTGCAAAATGAGCTGAGAGAAGGGGGACATAAGATAAATGACCCCCAAAATACATGAAAATGAGTTGCTGACTAAGCATGCAGTACCTAATAAATAAATATATGTGTATGTATGAAAGCCCAGCAATCTACAAGGCTGATTGGCCCAAATTAGGTAAAAAAAATTCAAGTCGATGGATTAAATATAATGAATCACTGTACTTTACCCGCATCATATGCACTGTATGGCCTTTTTACTGGCCTCTTTTTGGAATTCCTTTGTCCGTCACTCACCCAGGCTATACACCCTTTGTAAATTGATGTGCAAAATAAAAATGTCAGAGTGGATAAAGATTAAAGCCCAATAATAAAAAATGTTAATAATCTTGAGGAAGATACTATATTAGTGATTGTGGATTTGGCGCAAAAACTAAAATATATATACTGGAGTGAGTTTAGTGTTGCTAGTATGACCTAAACCCAAATTTAATATGGGACACTACAGAAGTAAAGTAATAACTATAAAACAAAACATATATATACTTTTGCTGCGTTTTTCTTGTATATACTATTTTCTTAAGTTGGCACAGGTTTTTTTTTTTGTTTTATAATATTCGGTAAGAAGGTGATTACAATCCTACCTGGCACTAGGAGTGAGGGCGCTGCTCCAATCAAGAAGAATTTTGAATCATATCCATCAATTAAAATGTTTCACAAGTTGTCTTCCCCTAAGCCTGAGTGGAAGGGAAGGACATGAGTGAGGAGGAGGGGAGGATAGATTGAGAAGACAACTTGTTCTGTTTGGACTACTTCCCCAGGACTCGCCACACTTCGCAGGCAGGAAGCCAGGAAAGGTAAAATACAAAGCACTGGATTTATTTGTATTGCTAGCAAAGGCATTTTTTAAATGAACTTGCCATAGGCTATTGGAACCTGTCTTCAGGTAAAAATTACCTCACTGATGACAGGTTCCCTTTTTTATTCTCCCCCATTCAAGTAACATGTCTGTGTTATTCTCCCCTTTTGTTTTTTTTTACTATTGTTGACTTGGGTCGTGAGAAAAGGCCTTTACTTCTACAGGGGCATTATATTGCTATATCTATGAAATCATTTTTTTTTGGATTGATAATTAATCCTCCCTTTTTTGATACCCTTCATCTATGGTTTCTGTATTAGATGTGGTTTTACATACATATATCATTGTCTCTTTGTTCTACCATGTTATTGTGTCTTTTAACACATTTTATGCCTCTATCTTATATAATAAATACATAAAAGTTTAGATACTTTACAGAAATAAAATGCACATTCTGTGTACTGTGAAAACACAAAATTCCATTGAAAAGCGGTCTTATAGTATGGTAAACTAACAAGTAAAAATGTGTCCCAGGAATTTTGGCCCCTGTGGGGTCTGTCTTCTCAAAGAGAAATATTTTGGAAGTTTAACAATTATTATTATTTTAGTAATTTAAAAGAGCTATACTCTTCTGAAAACAATGCTACACTATGGGGTTATAATGAATCCCTATTCATTTGTCATATTAGTATGGACATTATTTGGAACACTTCTCTATTTGGCATACCAAAGAGCTTTTAGCAAAAAGCAAAGCGAGAGTTAACCCTTCATTAGAATGAAACACTTAGTACTGCATTTCCAATGTTGTGGCAACCACTGCTCACTTTCATCAGACTGTGCAGACTTTTTCTACACGACTTGCACAGGTATTTAATAAGTGTCTGCGGATTTTGCCACATGCGATCCGTTTTTGGCGCAGCTGTCCTGGCTTCAATGCAACACAAATCCGACTGCTTCAGACTGCGCATGGGACCTGAACTCCGGCAGACCTGAGTGCATAAGCAACACTTGCAGGATGCGCATGATCTTAGTGAATCGCTGCACAGTGCATTATTGTCGGAAAATGCACTTTCGGTGAACTCCAGCAGCCAGGCATGTATTCAATTTTTTTTTCAGACTTGTATTTTTTTTCACGCACACATACCCATTAAATGCACATTTAAATCTCTGCATGCTCTGCTTTTACAAGTCACGTGCGTGAAAAATGCACCATACAAGTCTATGGAGATGCATCAAATTGCATTGCACTCTGAGACACATGCAAGTCCAACGCAAGTGCAATGCATTTTTCAGTGATCAATTGTCATAGAAAAGACCTCAGTCCTGAGTCTTTTTTCACGCGCGTTATCTGCATGTGAAAAATGCATTGAAAACACCAAAAAAAAGTGTGTGAAATACTGAGACACTGAACAAACTCTGACTGAAAACTGGTTGAACTCTGATGAAAAATGTCAGTTTTTCACTGACCAAACACTGATCGCACCCTGATCAGACCCTGTCACAGACGCCATCTTAAAGGCACCGCCTTCAGGCTTCTCTGGGGTCCCGATCGGACCCCAGAGATGCCAAAACAGCGATCAGCCCCCCCTAAAACGGCGCGGGGGGGGCCGATCGTTGGGTAAAGACCCCCGGAAGGCATGTTAAATGCCGCGGTCGCATTGACCGCAGCATTTAACGGGTTAAACGCTCGCGATCGGAGCCCACCGCGGGTGTTAGCCGGGGATGTCAACGGTAGATTACCGTTGAAATCCCGCAGCTAACGATGCCGGTTCGGCTTCGGCATCGAATCGGCTATTCGCGGGACTCAGCGCAGTACAGCTACGGCGCAGAGCGCTAAGGGGTTAAAGACATTGGGCCAGATTGTAGTTGTTGTGACTTAAAACTGGTGTTGCGCCAGAATTATCACAAGCTTCAACCATCTGTGATGAGTTGAGTTCCCGGCTCTTATTAATCACTTTAGGTTGAGCTGCTGCTTTTTAGTGATGTGTCATTCGTGAATGAGCCAGCTCTAAGAACCGGCTCTTGTTCATGAATGACTTAACCCGACCCTAACCGGCTCACAAGGCCCCCTTTAACCTGTGTGAGAAAGTGAGAGGTGTTGTGTGGGAAAACCGCTATCTGTCTTACAGGCAGATGAAATGCTGGTGGTAAAAGCCCTGGGTTTGTCTGCAGTAATCCAAGGGTTAATGCAGACATGATAAGCAGGAATAGTCTGTTTTGTCTGTGTTGGCCTAGCTAACACAGACACATTGGTAATGTCCGTACTGGGCCTGCTTATTATGGAGTAGGGGTAGGCTGGTAGTGGGACTCCTACTCCACCCGGGCTTCGGTCCTGGGCTTTTGTATAGCCCACAGGTGCAGGTCACAGGCCTCGTTAGGGTCTGATTTAGTCTGCAGGCCAGAAGCAGTAGGAGAGGCCCTACCTGGAGAGCTGAAAGTGAGATTGCATTCTCACAGCAAAGGTAACTGAGGGTCTCCTGTCTTGCTGCTGGCCAAGAGTGGGTGCCAGGCAGCCTGGTACCCGGATAGCTAGGGTCCGCCAAATGTGTTAGACAGCGCCTAGCCGGGCAGGAATTACTTTTGTAAAGTTTTTTTTGCATGTGCCTAAGCCAAGGCTGAATTTGTGTTCTGTTTTGCAAGTGTGAATAAACACTTAAGTTGGACTTTAAACCTGCTTGTGTCCCTGCTTTCTGCACTGCTACCAGTCAACTACCAGAGCAAATCCCCACACCTGATACAATCGGGTTAAAAGTGTGAGATGATTGACTCCCTATTGTATATTTAATACAGAGCCACTTAGGAGCCAGAAGAGCCGTTCTTAGTGAACGAAGCCTAATGAGCCAGCTAACTAAGATGAGCTGTAATTCCCATCACTACGGCTTTTGCAGATTGTTTGTAAATAGAAGGTCATGAACTGTAAACAGAGGCAGCAGGTAGTGTCTGTAGTGTCTGCTGAGCTCTGCTGCTCTGCAGAAGACCTCAGTGTTGCTTCTCAGTATTGCTTCTACAGACTGGAGTGCTTTTGAGCCTAAATTGCGCTAAAATGAACGCAAGTTGCTAATGATGAATGATAATTGGACGCAGCAAAACATCTGGATTAATATAATAAATGTGGAAAACATGGTTATTTTTGCTGCACAGCTAGTTTGGTGTTTACTCGCAAAACTGGTGCAAAAACAGTGCGACAATATAAAAAGGCGAACTGAAAAAACAAGTGATACATCTGGCCCATTTATCTATAGTTTCTATGGGGGATATTTATCATACGCTGGCGCTCATGCACCAGCGTATGATCGCCCCGCCGCTGCGAATTCGCAGCCCGATACATCAAGAGGCTTCTGCCTCTTGATGTATCGGGCTGTCAATAGCGCAGCATTTATCCTGCGTTTTCTGGCGTGAAGGTGGCGGATTGGGGAAAATAATCGCAAAAGCTAGCAATAAGCTAGCATTTGCGATTATTTCAGGGCCTCTGCGGTGCGCAGAGGTCCTGATAAATATGCCCCTATATCTGTATATCAATCAATCTATCCCACAAATCTATCTATCCATCTGTCTATCTAGCTACAGTGTCCCTCAATAATTTTAAATTTTTTTTAATGTATCTTTAATAGAGATGAGCGAACATGCTCGTCCGAGCTTGATGCTCGGTCGAGCATTAGGGTACTCGAAACTGCTCGTTACTCGGACGAATACTTCGCCCGCTCGAGAAAATGGCAGCTCCCGCCGTTTTGCTTTTTGGCGGCCAGAAACAGAGCCAATCACAAGCCAGGAGACTCTGCACTCCACCCAGCATGACGTGGTACCCTTACACGTCGATAGCAGTGGTTGGCTGGCCAGATCAGGTGACCCTGGGATAGACTAGCCGCTGGCCGCGCTGCTCGGATCATTCTGTCTCTGGATGCCGCTAGGGAGAGAGCTGCTGCTGCTCAGGGAAAGCGTTAGGGTGTTCTATTAGCTTACTGTTAGGCAGGAGTGATTCTCAAAGAACCCAACAGCCCTTCTTAGGGCTACAATAACGTTCTACTTTTTTTATTTTAATTTGCATATTTTACCATTTTGTGAGGAATTAGCAGGGGGACTTGCTACCGTTGTGTTTAGCTCTTAGTGGCACACATATCCATAGCAAAGGCTGAAGTGGCAAAATTCAGTAGGGGTTGGATTTCTATTAGGCAATAACTCAGTGTCATCTCATCTGGCATAGTACTGTGCTTCCTTTGATACTTGGCTAGAAAATAGCCATAGGAGAATACAAACAGCTTCTTGAAGCCTACAGTAGCGTTCTATATATTTGATTTCTGGTTGATCTGCTGGTGGCTGTAGTTTCTGCAGTGCATGTACTTGCCAATTCTGAGCAATTTGTAGTGAGACTTGCGACCGCTGTGTTCTGCGCTTAGTGGCGCACATATCCATAGCAAAGGCTGAAGTGGCAAAATTCAGTAGGGGTTGGATTTCTATTAGGCAATAACTCAGTGTCATCTCATCTGGCATAGTACTGTGCTTCCTTTGATACTTGGCTAGAAAATAGCCATAGGAGAATACAAACAGCTTCTTGAAGCCTACAGTAGCGTTCTATATATTTGATTTCTGGTTGATCTGCTGGTGGCTGTAGTTTCTGCAGTGCATGTACTTGCCAATTCTGAGCAATTTGTAGTGAGACTTGCGACCGCTGTGTTCTGCGCTTAGTGGCGCACATATCCATAGCAAAGGCTGAAGTGGCAAAATTCAGTAGGGGTTGGATTTCTATTAGGCAATAACTCAGTGTCATCTCATCCGGCATAGTACTGTGCTTCCTTTGATACTTGGCTAGAAAATAGCCATAGGAGAATACAAACAGCTTCTTGAAGCCTACAGTAGCGTTCTATATATTTGATTTCTGGTTGATCTGCTGGTGGCTGTAGTTTCTGCAGTGCATGTACTTGCCAATTCTGAGCAATTTGTAGTGAGACTTGCGACCGCTGTGTTCTGCGCTTAGTGGCGCACATATCCATAGCAAAGGCTGAAGTGGCAAAATTCAGTAGGGGTTGGATTTCTATTAGGCAATAACTCAGTGTCATCTCATCCGGCATAGTACTGTGCTTCCTTTGATACTTGGCTAGAAAATAGCCATAGGAGAATACAAACAGCTTCTTGAAGCCTACAGTAGCGTTCTATATATTTGATTTCTGGTTGATCTGCTGGTGGCTGTAGTTTCTGCAGTGCATGTACTTGCCAATTCTGAGCAATTTGTAGTGGGACTTGCGACCGCTGTGTTCTGCGCTTAGTGGCGCACATATCCATAGCAAAGGCCGAAGTGGCAAAATTCAGTAGGGGTTGGATTTCTATTAGGCAATAACTCAGTGTCATCTCATCCGGCATAGTACTGTGCTTCCTTTGATACTTGGCTAGAAAATAGCCATAGGAGAATACAAACAGCTTCTTGAAGCCTACAGTAGCGTTCTATATATTTGATTTCTGGTTGATCTGCTGGTGGCTGTAGTTTCTGCAGTGCATGTACTTGCCAATTCTGAGCAATTTGTAGTGGGACTTGCGACCGCTGTGTTCTGCGCTTAGTGGCGCACATATCCATAGCAAAGGCCGAAGTGGCAAAATTCAGTAGGGGTTGGATTTCTATTAGGCAATAACTCAGTGTCATCTCATCTGGCATAGTACTGTGCTTCCTTTGATACTTGGCTAGAAAATAGCCATAGCAATAGGATAGCATTGTTTGGTTTTAAAAACTCAAAAAAAAACAAAAAACACAAAAAAAAAAAAAAACACAAAAAAAAAAAAAAAAAGTAAAAAAAAAAATAAAGTTATAACTCTCATTTTAAAAATGTTTAACCCGAGGGCTAGGGGTAGAGGACGAGGGCGGGGACGTGGGCGTCCAACTACTGCAGGGGTCAGAGGCCGTGGTCCTGGGCGGGGTGAGACACCACCTGCTGATGAGGGAGCAGGGGAACGCCGCAGAGCTACACTCCCTAGGTTCATGTCTGAAGTTACTGGGACTCGTGGTAGAGCACTGTTGAGGCCAGAACAGTGCGAACAGGTGATGTCGTGGATTGCTGACAATGCTTCGAGCAATTTGTCCACCACCAGTCAGTCTTCCACGCAGTCCACCCATGTCACCGAAATCGCCACTCCTCCAGCTCCTGCACCTCAGCCTCCTCCCCCCCAGTCTGCCCCCTCCCAGGAAAATTTGGCATTTGAACCGGCATACTCTGAGGAACTGTTTTCTGGACCCTTCCCACAGTCACAAACCACTTGTCCGGTTGCTGCTGAGCAATTTTCCGATGCCCAGGTTTTCCACCAGTCACAGTCTGTGGGTGATGATGACCTTCTTGACGTAGTGGAAGTGTGTAAAGAGGTGTCCGACGATGAGGAGACACGGTTGTCAGACAGTGGGGAAGTTGTTGTCAGGGCAGGAAGTCCGAGGGGGGAGCAGACTGAGGGATCGGAGGATGATGAGGTGACAGACCCAAGCTGGGTTGAGAGGCCGGGTGAACACAGTGCTTCTGAGACGGAGGAGAGTCCTCGACCTGAACAGGTTGGAAGAGGCAGTGGTGGGGCCAGACGGAGAGGCAGGGCCAGAGCTGGTGCATCAGCGCCACTGTCAACTAGTGAAGCTCCCGTGGTGAGGGCTCTTGCGGCGAGGGCTAGATCTTCAGAAGTGTGGAGGTTCTTTAAGGAAACACCGGATGACCGACGGACTGTGGTGTGCAACATTTGCCAAACCAGGCTCAGCAGGGGTTCCACCACTACTAGCTTAACTACCACCAGTATGCGCAGGCATATGAATGCTAAGCACCCCACTCAGTGGCAACAAGCCCGTTCACCTCCGGCCGTGCACACCACTGCTCCTTCCCCTGTGTCAGCTGCTAGTCAGCCCCCTGCCCAGGACCCTGCCACAAAAACCCCATCGTCGCCTCCACGATCCTCCACAGCATCCACCAGCGTTCAGCTCTCCATACCCCAGACGCTGGAGCGGAAACGCAAATATAGTGCAACCCACCCGCACGCCCAAGCCCTTAATGTGCACATCTCCAGATTGCTTAGCCTGGAGATGCTGCCCTATAGGCTAGTAGAGACCGAGGCCTTTCGCAACCTCATGGCGGCGGCCGCCCCTCGGTATTCGGTCCCCAGCCGCCACTACTTTTCCCGATGTGCCATCCCAGCCCTGCACCAGCACGTGTCAGACAACATCATCCGTGCCCTGACCAACGCCGTTTCTGACAAGGTCCACCTGACCACGGACACGTGGACGAGTGCTGCCGGGCAGGGCCACTATATATCGCTGACGGCACATTGGGTTAACTTGGTGGAGGCTGGGACCGAGTCTGACCCTGGGGCTGCTCATATACTGCCGACGCCGAGGATTGCGGGGCCTACCTCGGTCCAGGTGTTTCAGGCCTACTATGCCTCCTCCTCCTCCCACCCCTCCTCCACCTCCTCCTCCGAACTACCATCCGTGGGCACGGCGCCATCAGTCGGTAGCTCTAGGCACAGCAGCAGTGCCGTCGCTAAGCGACAGCAGGCGGTGCTCAAACTGCTGAGCCTAGGCGACAAAAGGCACACCGCCCAAGAGCTATTACAGGGCATCACGGCGTAGACTGATCTGTGGCTGGCACCGCTGAACCTCAAGCCGGGAATGGTTGTGTGTGACAACGGCCGTAACCTGGTGGCGGCTCTGCAACTCGGCAGACTGACACATGTGCCATGCCTGGCCCATGTGTTAAATCTGATAGTGCAGCGTTTCCTCAAGACATACCCCAATCTGTCTGATTTGCTCACGAAGGTGCGCCGCATCTGTGCGCATTTCAGGAAGTCCAGCCCAGATGCTGCCACTCTCAGGGCAGCGCAGCGCCGCCTCCAACTGCCCGCTCACCGACTGTTGTGCGACGTGCCCACGAGGTGGAATTCAACACTGACCATGTTATCCAGAGTTTACCAGCAGCGCAGAGCGATTGTAGACTGCCAGATGTCAACTTCCACCAGAACTGGTAGTCAGGTCAGTCAGCTTCCTCAAGTCTACAATGAGGAGTGGACGTGGATGTCTGATATCTGTCAGGTGCTGAGTAACTTTGAGGAGTCAACACAGATGGTCAGTGGCGATGCCGCCATCATCAGCCTCACCATCCCGCTGCTTGGCCTGTTGAAAAACTCTCTGGTCAGCATGAAGTCGGAAGCTTTGCGCTCGTCACAAGAGACGGGGGAAGAATATTCCCTTGTTGATAGCCAAAGCACCCTGAGGTCTGTTTCTCAGCGCATATCGGAGGAGGTGGAGGTGGAGGAGGATGAGGAGGAAGAGGAGGAGAATGTTGGCGAGACACAAGAGGGGACCATTGTTGAGTCCTTCACTGTTCAGCGTGTATGGGCAGAAGAAGAGGAGTTGGAGGAGTTGGAGGAGGAGGAAATGGACAGTCAGGCCAGTGAGGGGAGTGAATTCTTACGCGTTGGTACTCTGGCGCATATGGCAGATTTCATGCTAGGCTGCCTATCCCGTGACCCTCGCGTTCAAAGAATTTATTCCAGCACCGATTACTGGGTGTTCACTCTCCTGGACCCACGGTACAAGCAAAATCTTCCCACTCTCATCCCTGGAGAGGAAAGGAGTGTGAGAATGCATGAATACCAGCAGGCCCTGGTGCACAAGCTGAAACAGTATTTCCCTTCTGACAGCGCTAGCGGCAGAGTGCGTAGTTCTGCGGGACAAGTAGCGAGGGAGAGTAGGCGAGCAGGCAGCTTGTCCAGCACTGGCAAGGGTACGCTTTACAAGGCTTTTGCCAGCTTTATGTCACCCCAGCAAGACACTGTCACCTGTCCCCAGTCTCGGCAGAGTAGGGCTGATCTTTACCGAAAGATGGTGAGGGAGTACGTAGCTGACCATACCATCGTCCTAAATGATCACACAGCTCCCTACAACTACTGGGTTTCAAAGCTGGACATGTGGCACGAACTGGCGCTGTACGCCTTGGAGGTTCTTGCCTGCCCTGCCGCTAGCGTCTTGTCCGAGCGGGTTTTCAGTGCAGCTGGTGGCATCATCACCGATAAGCGTACACGCCTGTCGACTGACAGCGCTGACAGGCTGACGCTTATTAAAATGAATAAAGGCTGGATTTCTCAGAATTTCCAATCTCCACCAGGTGAAGGAAGCTCAACCTGAATAATTGATCCACTCCTCCTCCTCCTCCTCATTTTCCTCCTTCTCCTCCTCTTTGTACAGTAAAGCAGAGGAAAATGGCTATTTTTTGACAGGGCCCACTGGCTCTTGCTATAGTACTTCATGCATTTAATTTTTCTGGAGGGCCACCTACCCGGTCCTCTGTTTGAAACAATTTTTGTGAGTGCCACATACAGGCACTCAATCTATTCCATTTTTCTGGAGGGCCACCTACCCGGTCCTCTGTTTTAAAAAATTTTTGGGACTGCCACATACAGGCACTCAATCTATTCCATTTTACTGCAGGGCCACCTACCTGCTCCTCTGGTTTGAACAATTTTTGGGACTGCCACATACAGGCACTCAATCTATTCCATTTTACTGCAGGGCCACCTACCTGCTCCTCTGGTTTGAACAATTTTTGGGACTGCCACATACAGGCACTCAATCTATTCCATTTTACTGCAGGGCCACCTACCTGCTCCTCTGGTTTGAACAATTTTTGGGACTGCCACATACAGGCACTCAATCTATTCCATTTTACTGGAGGGCCACCTACCTGCTCCTCTGGTTTGAAACATTTTTGGGACTGCCACATACAGGCACTCAATCTATTCCATTTTACTGCAGGGCCACCTACCTGCTCCTCTGGTTTGAACAATTTTTGGGACTGCCACATACAGGCACTCAATCTATTCCATTTTACTGGAGGGCCACCTACCTGCTCCTCTGGTTTGAAACATTTTTGGGACTGCCACATACAGGCACTCAATCTATTCCATTTTACTGCAGGGCCACCTACCTGCTCCTCTGGTTTGAACAATTTTTGGGACTGCCACATACAGGCACTCAATCTATTCCATTTTACTGCAGGGCCACCTACCTGCTCCTCTGGTTTGAACAATTTTTGGGACTGCCACATACAGGCACTCAATCTATTCCATTTTACTGCAGGGCCACCTACCTGCTCCTCTGGTTTGAAACATTTTTGGGACTGCCACATACAGGCACTCAATCTATTCCATTTTACTGCAGGGCCACCTACCTGCTCCTCTGGTTTGAACAATTTTTGGGACTGCCACATACAGGCACTCAATCTATTCCATTTTACTGGAGGGCCACCTACCTGCTCCTCTGGTTTGAAACATTTTTGGGACTGCCACATACAGGCACTCAATCTATTCCATTTTACTGCAGGGCCACCTACCTGCTCCTCTGGTTTGAACAATTTTTGGGACTGCCACATACAGGCACTCAATCTATTCCATTTTACTGGAGGGCCACCTACCTGCTCCTCTGGTTTGAAACATTTTTGGGACTGCCACATACAGGCACTCAATCTATCCCATTTTACTGGAGGGCCACCTACCTGCTCCTCTGGTTTGAAAAATGTTTTGGACTGCCACATACAGGCACTATCCAAATTAAATTGTCTCCATAGCAGCCTCCACACGTTGTCTCCATTGCTACCTCCAAAAGTCGTCCATATAGCTGCCTCCATACATCGTCCCTTTATCAAACGAGGTGTGTCAGGCAGAAATTTGGGTTGTTTTCATGGATTCCACATCAAAGTTGTTAACTTTGTCACCACCCTGCTGTGTAATCCCCAAAATATACTGGCAAACTTTTACCATTTAGGGATATTATTTCAGCGCTTCTTGCGCATCTGTTTACATTCCCCTCACCCGCCATATCCTAAACTTATAAGAACGCTACTACACTTGATCTTATACAAAAGGTTCTTAGAAGTGCTGTTTGGGGAGTAGCCTAGAGACAGGGGCTTGGATTGGCGAAAGCTCGCCTGGCAGCGGAACGCCAGCTCCATGCGCATCATGCGCTTCTTGCGCATCTGTTTACATTCCCCTCACCCGCCATATCCCAAACTTATAAGAACGCTACTACACTTAACTTGGTGCAGGCTGGGACCGAGTCTGACCCTGGGGCTGGTCATATACTGCCGACGCAGAGAATTGCGGGGCCTACCTCGGTCCAGGTCTCAAAGGCCTACTATACCTCCTCCCACCCCTCCTCCACCTCCTCCTCCTCCGAATTACCATCCGTGGGCATGGCGCCATCAGTCGGTAGCTCTAGGCACAGCAGCAGTGCCGTCGCTAAGCGACAGCAGGCGGTGCTGAAACTGCTGAGCCTAGGCGATAAAAGGCACACCGCCCAAGAGCTATTACAGGGCATTCCACATCAAAGTTGTTAACTTTGTCGCCACCCTGCTGTGTAATCCCCAAAATATACTTGCAAACTTTTACCATTTAGGGATATTATTTCAGCGCTTCTTGCGCATCTGTTTACATTCCCCTCACCCGGCATATCCTAAACTTATAAGAACGCTACTACACTTGATCTTATACAAAAGGTTCTTAGAAGTGCTGTTTGGGGAGTAGCCTAGAGACAGGGGCTTGGATTGGCGAAAGCTCGCCTGGCAGCGGAGCGCCAGCTCCATGCCAAGATCCAACTAACATAGTTTTAACTGCAGCACCTTTAATCTACTACTAGTTCACTGCCTCCATACATGGTCCCCTTATCAAACGAGCTGTGTCAGGCAGAATTTTGGGTTGTTTTCATGGCTTCCATGTTAACTTTGTCGCCACCCTGCTGTGTAATCCACAAAATATACTGGCAAACTTTTATCATGTACCGATATTATTTGAGCGCTTCTTGCTCACCTCCTTTGGTTCCTCTCTGCCACCCATTGGTTTGAAGCCTGAGTCCATTTAGGGTATGTCGCCATGCCACTCTCTAGCCTGCTGCCGCTGCCTCTGCATGCCGTCCCCTATAGTGTCAGGGTCAATTATTGGATGTTTTAGATGCTATCTAGCTTCATTCTGTCACTCTGTCATGGCCATGCTGTTGCCCATAATTTTGGCATAATGGTGCGATTATGCAGCCTCAGAGGCATCCATGCATGCTGCCCCTGCTGTTTCCTGTCCATTTCCGTGGTGTTTCCATCCTTTTCTGAGGTTCCCAGGTGTTTGGCCAAGCTTCCCTGTGCAGAGCCTTGGTCCCCTTGAAAAATGCTCGAGTCTCCCATTGACTTCAATGGGGTTCGTTATTCGAGACGAGCACTCGAGCATCGGGAAAAGTTCGTCTCGAATAACGAGTACCCGAGCATTTTAGTGTTCGCTCATCTCTAATCTTTAACTTTTATTTTCTGCACTTACAAATAAATGTATTCTGGTCATTGTACATACATTTACTTTTTTATGCAAAAATGAAGCCCTGAATGTTCTGTCCCACCTATTCTCAATCTAGCTTCCTTATTGGTCCCAAATGAGATATACTTTGTAGATCGGCCGTACATATGTCCCCATAGACTGGCAATGGCCGCACAAAGCGATTTGGTGCCACGCGTGTATGCTCAGTACACTGAGAAAAAATAGGACATGTTCTATCTTTCCCCGTATTATGGGCCGTGCTTCATGGATCGCTATGGAGAAGGGAGGGGTGACCCCTCCTCCTCTCCATCACGGCTGACTTATCCGTGCGGGCATACGTTAGTGTGCATGTAGCCTTAGATCAATGACAATGGAAACATTGTATAATGTTTACAAACTCGTGCAGCCAACAGGGTTTTCCCACAAAAGACATTTACATACTATGGGGGACATTAATCATAGTGTGTCTCAGGTTTGCCTTTATTTGCACCTGGGTTGTCCATTTTTTTTTGTCTTATTTTATGTATATGTCAGTGGATTCTCTGTACCACTGTGGACAATGACGTAAGCCGACACCTGGAAACAGAGTCTAAGTGGGACCAGGTTTTCACCAGAACCCGTCGCAAAGCAGGTTGGACTTGTTGCAGCGTGGTGCCCCCAGGTCGTTCCACAGGTCCGACTTTGTCTGCGGTGGCGGCCAAGGTGTAGTGCAGAATCATAAGGCAAACTCGTGGTCAGGAACAGGCAGCACAGGATCAGAGTCAGGAACAGAATCGAGGTCACAACGGAAAATCAGGATAATCTTAAAGGGCTTGGAACGCAGCTTTCTCTTAGGCATAGAAGTACAGGGGTCACAGGAAGAGGTTGATTCTTTATAGGCAGTCAGGTGGCCAGCGCCAATTAGGAGTTCAATCAGTTTTCAGTCAGAGTTTGTTCAGTGTCTCAGTTTGTGAGAAGGACTCAGGACTGAGCTTTATCTTTTCTATGGCAATTGATGCGTGAAAAACGCACTGCACTTGCAAGTGTCTCAGAGTGTAATGCGTTTTTGATGCATATCCATAGAATTGTGAGGTGCGTTTTTCATGCGAGTGAAAGTAGAGCATGCTGAGATTTAAATGCACGTTAAAAAAAATGCGCTTATGTGCTTTACAAAAATTGCAAATCTGAAAAAGCCCATCAAGCTCGGACGAGTATGCTCGCTCATCTCTAATGGTGACATTTTACATTTTAAAACTTTTCAGAAGAATTTTTTTCATGTTGCATTTAAAATTTGTTCATTTGTAATTTTGGAAGTCTTGTCCTTTGTTTTTAGTAATAAAAAGAGAACCTGCTCAGAGTAGGTGTATTTTTTGCGACTTTTTTACAACTTTTTAGGTTCAAAATAGTGCAAACATCTACAGGACAGCCATTCACTATGTCAGATAAGGTGCAGAGACTCAAAACCACTAAGTGGCGGACTTTTGCTTGCACCCAAAAAAAAAAATTGAAAATGTCAGTGGTGGTCAGGATTTTACATCACCAGCCTATAAGTGATCTACAGTCTTTTATGAACTCCTATAGAAGTGGGACTTAAAGGGGTTTGTTTTCCTGCTATACAAAAAAGTTTTATATATGACGGAATGGGATGTTAACGACAATCATAAGCATACACTTGCCTACATTGCCACTCTCGTTCAGTTTTGGCACTGGCCATCACTGTCGGGTCACCAACCCAACTGTGCCTCCTGCTGCAGCATTAGTTCAGGCAGAGACAGGTGCTTGGCTGTGGTTGGGAAGGCACTGTCATACTCTGTAAAGGAACACAAACCCAAAAGTGATGGCGAGTGCTGCCGCTGAAGGGGAGTGGGGAGAGAGGTGAGTTCAAGCTGTTTATTATTTCCACCCCCCCCCCCAGCCATATATAAAGCATTTTACAATCCTGGACAACCCATTGAATTAAACAGCACAGAGGCAGAGTGATGTGAGATAGGTGAGGGATTCCCAGAGGTGGGTTCTGCTATAAAACACAAAAAGAGGGTGAAAAGAATCTACAATCTTGGAAAATAAATCCATTTTTTACAATCCTGCTTCTAATAGGAAGACACACAAGGTTACAATCTAGGACTGGTACCTAACACTAGCTTGACAGAGTTCTTGATAAATACATCCCGTTAAATACGGTTATGCTTATGGTATGAAATTTGTCTTGTTGCCTTTCAGTTAATGTCCAGTAGGTGGCACTGTCTCAACATATCACTGTCTACTATGTCACATTGTATAACAACATTGCTTAGAACTTTACTTAGAGATGTCATGGTTCTTGTTAAAGGAAGCTGTTGGGAACTGCAAAATCTAAAACTATCTGCTGCAGAGTAAGAAGTCTCTGGGTAGTGTAGAACTGCACAAGGCAAAAGCATAAGGATGCTGTGAATTCTATGTTACGTGTGCAGTTACATTTCCTGCTGGCTCAGTCCTCCTTCTCTAGCGCTTGGCATAGAAAGAGCAAAAGTAGTAAAGCGTCCATACCTTATGTCAAACCGCCCACTTCCTGAAAGTGACAGGTACCACGCCCCTTTTGATTCAGAAGTACACGCCCCTTTGATTTAGTCTTATTTCTCTCCCTTTTTTTATGGGGTTCTGTAATGTGAGGGTGCAGGGTTGTTGTAATGTGTGGGCGCCTGAAGGTTGTGCAGAGTGAACCCCGTTTTATGTGCTCTGTAGCAGATTCATATTATCTTGGGTGTCACACATAGTTTAATTTAACTTTAATTGGGGCTTGTATAACATTTATATAAAATGTTTAATCATAGATTAAAGGGTGGCTGCTGATGTGCAGAGAGGTTGAGCAGAGTGAACCCCCTTTTATGTGATGTGTAGCAGATTCATATTATATTGGGTGTCACACATAGTTTAATTTAACTTTAATTGTGCGTGTATAACATTTATATAAAATGTTTAATCATAGATTAAAGGGTGGCTGCTGATGTGCAGAGAGGTTGTGCAGAGTGAACCCCCCCCCCCCTTTTATGTGATGTGTAGCAGATTCATATTATATTGGGTGTCACACATAGTTTAATTTAACTTTAATTGTATATTTATCTAATGCAGTGTTCTTAATTGAAGTATAAATTGAACCCCCCTTTGATTCAGTCCTATTTCCCGTTCTCCCTTTTTTATGGGGTGCACTGTATGTAATGATGATCTGTAGCAGATTCATATTATATTGGTTGTCACACATAGTTTAATATAACTTTAATTGTGCATGTATAACATTTATATATAATGTTTTACCATAGATAAAATGGAGGAAATTTGCTTACCGAAATTTCCATTTCTTTTAGTCCGTGAGGCAGCACACATATGGGATTTATCCCCTAGGTACAACTCAGAAGAGAACAGGTTAACAAGCAGTAGTAGAAAATTAACAATTAGTGTCTTAGCTGACTCCCCCTATATAAGGCCGGAGCACACACACAACCCTTGTATGGTATATAGCAATAACGTTTCATCATTTAAGGGCGGGAAAGTTGTGCTGCCTCATGGACTAAAAGAAATGGAAATTTCGGTAAGCAAATTTCCTCCTTCTTTTTCGTCCGTTCGGCAGCACACATATGGGACTTAGCAAGCAGTACTTATGGGGAGGGATCTTAGTCGCCTGCTGAAGCACCGCCTTGTGTAAGGCTGAAATCTTAGGAAACAGAGAAGTCCATCCTGCAGAGATCTATAGACGAGGATGGAGAGGACCACGTGGCTGCTCTGTAGAACTGATAGACGTGACAGAGCTCAGCTAAAGAAGCTGATGTAGAGTTGGCTCTCAGCTGGTCTGGAGCTTCTTGACCAAAGAGACTCAACAGCATCTCATGGAGTCAATGATCCATGTGGACAATTTGCCCACTTATAAAAATTATTTGAAAATGTATTGTTTAAAAGAATTGTTCTGAAGACTGTAGAAATCGTTGGATGAAGGCTGAGCAGGAAAGTAACATGATGCTTTTTGGCAGAATGTTAAGGTAGGAATCCTTGAAGGACATTGCTGGAGTTCTGGAGTCCTCCTGGACGATGTCTTGGCCATCAAACATGAACATGATCGGCGTCTTTTGAGGATTCTCCTGGCCTTAGGCTTTTAGTGGAGACAGAAGATACATCCTTTGTGAGTAGGCGCCCTGGACCTCCACTTAGCGCCGGCCAGGATGTGTCATGAGACGTCACATGTCTTCATGCAGGAAGAAGATAGGACGGCCGCTGCCTGGACACACAGGTGGAGCCAGGTGCGGCAGGCTTAGGGACGGGCAGCCCTCTCAGCATTGCGGCTGCAGCAGCTATGGTCAATAGGGCCAGGCCCACCTAGGTACACAACGTGCATAATTTATGATTCGGTCGTGGGTCCCGGGCTGGCCATTAGCACCACTGCTACAGTTGGTACAGCGATAGTAACGCCACTGATAGTCATATTTCTGATATCCAGAATACTCGCTAAGGATATCAAGTGTCAAGAACTGAAGATTTGCCTCTGCTTAGGGCAGGGTTTTGCATACTCTTTTAAGTTGGAGACTTCAGGAACCTTTTTATAGTAAATGACTTATGCAGGCAGCAGCACATTGTGATAGACGCATTAGAATAATAACATAGAAGTATTGTAACGCTGGTCTGATTGGCTCACAGCTCCCGATGAATAGAGGACAATATCTTCTCTTGAGTGTTCCATGACTTATGATCCTCATCATCTCCTACATGGGACCCCAGCCTCAGAAAAACGTATCCCTCTGGCTAATGTGCGAGGATGAAGAATCCAGAATTTTCTTGCCATAAATTATTGCGACTGGTTCCTTCACTTCAGATATGGGCTGTGCAACTCACTAACTTTTGTTAGCTGATATCAGGGGAGATATTTCCAAAAATACATTTCTAGACTTTCATTACTCTTCTTCAAATTTAAAGTTGAAGATTCAGAAGTTCCATGGAAATAACCAAGTCCTCCAGGTATGGAACCTTTAAGGACATGACTGGCAATGCAGTGGGCTGGAGTCTGAAGCACTATCCCGATGTTCTCCCGATGTGGAGGCAGGATGGGAATATGAAGATCTGATAGGACAGATGGGAATATGAAGATCTGATGCCGCGCAGTGATACCTCTGAGGCAGAGATATACAACTAGCAGATTGCTGGTCAGGACCTGTCAGGTGGGAAGGTTACAGAGTCTATACTTGATGTATTGTAGAGGGCACCAGGCGTCTGATAAAGACTTTGGCCAATCTGAAGAGAAGGACCTCCTTCTTATTGTTGATATTTCACCAGGCCAGATGCACTAACTCCCACGGTTTTGAGTTAAGTGGCTTTTTACCTACTCATGGAAGGTGTTGCCTGTGTCTGAACCGACCCTGTATACCAAGTCGATGTGATGGAACAACAAACTCATCCTGCTCTTCCTGGATTTTTGAGTCTTTAGATCTTGAAAATTCAAATAATCCTTTTGGTGGAGCGTCCTTATTCCAGAGCTTTGTCCATACAGCTTTTTGCCACGACCAAAGCAACCAGGACTTCAGAGGAATCCTTAATGCTGGTAATAGAAGCATCAGATAGCTATTGTGACAGGTCACATGGTGAGTGGTGTCACAGAGTAGGATTTCATCCCTTGGTCACTGGACCTCTAATGCCGTTATCAGGTGTGGTCCATCCACGCTGGAGATATATAGACAGGACTGGGTGAGTAGGGAAGACGTCATCATCAGTGACTGGAGAGTAGAATCATCCTTTCCCTGGTGTTTCCCTTCAGGATCTTTAGTGGATTCCACTGGTGGTTACATTCTTCCTCAGAAGGAAGATCTGGTCTGGGTCATTAGATTTAATCTCTGAGATTTAATATTCCTATAAACAAGAATCTGCAATAGAGAATGATGTCTGGAGATCTAGAAGAAAAGGAGATGATCCATGACAAGAAGGCTTAGGCCTGGGATCTGTGTGGATCTCTGGATCTGTATCCTGGGGTAACACAGGAGAATAGATACAAGACTCATTCTTAATAGGCAATGGGTGAGGACATAACCTCGGCCTAGTTTTCCTCCTCTTTCCACCTCTCATAGGGGACGTCTAGTGAAAACACAAAGGACACATTAGTATGAGGTAAAGATGTGTACAGACAAGCCATATGCAGCCACCATCACTGTATGAGGAGTTCTGCTGCCGGGATATGAGAGGATCACTCTCCAATGCCATTCATCTAGAGCAGACTATGGAGAACATACATAGAAGCAGAACTTAGAGATTCTGGTATCAGTCTGCTCTGTATCATTATTACAGTATGTCACTATGTATACAGATCATAGATACCTGCACATCTCACCAGACAGAGGATGTGGGTACAGTGTATAACACACAGGCCATGCTCATTACTTACCGGAGGCTGAGTGCATGCTCATCACATACCAGAGGCCGAGTACTTGCTCATCACATACCAGAGGCCGAGTACATGCTCATCACATACCAGAGGCCGAGAACACGCTCATCACATACCAGAGGCCGAGTACATGCTTGTCACATACCAGAGGCCGAGTACATGCTCGTCACATACCAGAGGCCGAGTACATGCTCATCACATACCAGAGGCCGAGTACATGCTCATCACATACCAGAGGCCGAGTACATGCTCATCACATACCAGAGGCTGAGTACATGCTCATCACATTCCAGAGGCTGAGTACATGCTCATTACATTCCAGAGGCCGAGTACATGCTCATTACATTCCAGAGGCCGAGTACATGCTCATTACATTCCAGAGGCCGAGTACATGCTCATCACATACCAGAGGCCGAGTACATGCTCATCACATACCAGAGGCCGAGTACATGCTCATCACATACCAGAGGCCGAGTACATGCTCATCACATACCAGAGGCCGAGTACATGCTCATCACATACCAGAGGCCGAGTACATGCTCATCCCATACCAGAGGCCGAGTACATGCTCATCATATACCAGAGGCCGAGTACATGCTCATCACATACCAGAGGCTCATTACATACCGGAGGTCTAGTCCAGAGAAAATGGTTAGTAAATCCAGTGTAAAGATCACAGATTATACACATGAAATACCGGTAAGATAATTCTAAGTCGCTGTACCAATATATTGTATCAATCCAGACTGTATCCCCACACTCGCCACAGCTTTTTAAATCTGTCTTCCCATGTCAAGGCTCACACATGTTATAGACTCACGATTTGTTTTTTTAGTAAATAATGAATTAAAAGTTACATTTTATAGGTCAAAAGGACCTTCTGTGTTGCTCCCTAAGCAACAATTGTAAATACATTTAGAAAGATTATAGGTCCGACCGCTAAGTGGTCTTAGGACTATCTAATTGTAACTCTGGAAATTGCAATTGACACAATTGTTTTCAACCAAATATGATAATGCTCATTAATTTCCAAAATTTGGGAATTCGATTGCAACCATAATATAACATAAAAGTATGGAAATCTAAACAAATTATTGGCAGACCTCAGAGGTCCATTAGCATATTAATATTATTAATTACGCAAAACAGAAGTTAGGGAATGGCGAAGTAATAAGATAAGAGAAGATCTGTCAGGAAGTACACATCACCACATTACTGTTAAAGTGATAAGATAAGGGAAAATTAGGAAATACTACCTTTACACAACCCCAAGAGCCACATGAGAATCACGGAAACACGATTGCAATCTTGTATAAGGGACGGTGTGGGGCTTTATTGTCTAGGATTGTTGTGACAGATTCTCTTTAAGCAAAGACAAATCACCAGTTTCATAAAGTCTAATATCATATGAAATCTAAATAATATCTGGTTTAGATAAATATTTATATGCCTCATACCAATATTTACAAATTTGCAGTATCTTCGGGTCACATAGAATTTCCATCACATTTCATAAAGTTGACAAATATTTTTAACTTATTTATTTTTTTAATTTAATTTTTCATACAATGTCTAACCAGCCATTATTCACACTTTATGTCACTAAAGTGGCAGAGAACATTTCATATTTTAGTTACATTAGACATGGCTGTGAGTCTAAGGACACTTGTTAAGGATTTCAAAGCAGATATACATTTTTATTTAAGAATCCATGGCAGAATTCACAGGTTCACATCTGATCTTTTTCTACTTGAAACTGCGGAAACCCTCTTCATATTTGAGGGAGGTAGAATAAAATCATTTTCCAGATTTTAATCTAGATTTTTGCACAGATATTCAATGCAAATACTCAAAGTCTGAATGCCCTAAGACAAACAGTGCACACAGTAGACACAGAAGGTGTACATTCCAATGATCTTGTTCTTAATTTTTTAAAGCCAATAATTACTTCTCATCATGGCCCACAATGACTAGACATGGAGGCAGCCGGCAGCTTACCTAGCATGCAGTATATTCTAAATGTTACTGAATTGAAACAAGGCTAAATTAGAAGTTGTTAGAGATTAATATCATGTTTGCCAATGGCAATTCTACTTGGTGAGAATAGTAGAGTGAAACTGCTTTTGCAGCCCGTATTGTCAGCATCCACTGTATCTAGTCCATCTATTATATTACATACTTCATACATTACATTTCATTTCCAGTAATATTTCCTTACCTTAGAGATGAAGATATGAGGAGACTTCTATTCGATCGCAATGCCCACTGGATAATGCAGCTAAATACTAAATTCCCTCCAGGAATTAAAAACGAAATAATATTGCATTATCATTAGAAATATCCATGCCTTAATGTCCCTGTTCTTGATCCTGAATGTCATTTTGGTGTTAGTTATTTGCTAACTTGTTTTAAATTCACTATTTGCATTTGTTATAAAAATTTTAACAATATATAATATGTGTAGTAACATCAAATAATTAATTGCTAAACATCAATATGCACCTATGATATGGTTTATTTATTTATTTTATCACATAATAAAGACTTACCAATTTATCCACCCACATGAGAATCAATTTAATATTGACTATATTTATGATTTATATACCATTCCGGATAAAATGTCTATATACCTAAATGTATTGCGTTGTGTGAAGTAGCGCCATATTTATGTACTGTCATAGTGCATGTTCAACATATTTCCAGTGAAAACAATAAATCTCCTGCAATTTGATTGTATATCGCTGTTACACCTTCTATACAAGGCTTTATATAATATGATATAATTCAGTATAGTCTAAGCATTCTAAGCTTATTGAGACTCTTGTCTTTAGGCAACTTGTCAAGACCTAGTTCAGAAATACATCCAAAGAGTAAGTTGTAGTTACATTTTTTATTACTTTTTATATTACAGTGTAAATTGTGTCTGTGTATATTTTTAATGTAAAGTTATTATTTTTAGATGTATCAGTATAATATTGCATTGCCCCTAACCAATAATATCACAGATACTCAATTAGGTAACCAGAATCTTTATTTATTTATTTTTTACTTTTTTCCGTCAAGTCGCCTTTGATATTTTCTATAATTGATTGCAGGGTATCTCCTTGTTTAAATGAAAATAAAGCTTACAAAGATACTGATGGTAAGCCACACTTTATAGACCCAAACAATTTTCGGGTTGCAAAAATAAACACATCTCACATACACAGATAGCTCAGTTATCTACAGAAAAACTATGGCGCTCTGTAGAAATGTATAATTGCATGAACTGTTTGACGGCCTTCAGATACGCGTCTGAAAGAATACGCCATCAATAAAATCTTGCATGAATAGGTATTTACAGTTTGAGCGTAGGACATTCCCTTACAATAAAATACAGGACATATCAGACCTACAGAAAGACTGTCAAGAGCTGGTGAACATAATTTATGACTAGATATGACTGGTAGGGGCCTGAACAAAGTTAACTAGGGCAAAACATTTCTTTTTAAAAGATAGGGCACCCATCCTGGCGAAGAATTTGACAAATATTTGAATATACCTATTAACGTCAGGGGGCTTGGTGTAAGAAAACGATATCCTGAAATATATTTTAACTGTAATTGTTGTATTTTCCAGATACGCATGGTACAGCATTTTGAGAGACCTGACTCAGAGTCACAACCTGCTAAAAACAAAGTACCTACTGGCTGGGACATATTTCTGACAATGGCTGAACTAAATATCCCCTCTACAGTTGTGGGTAATTCAACTACGCGAGAGAATCTTAAAGAAATAAAAATGTCACTGATTGAACCATTCGGATCATTCACTTCTACACGCAGAGGCATATCTATTTCATCCACCCTAACGGGGATAACACAGGGGAAGTTTACTCCCAAAGAAAAGGGGGCTCCCCTTATTACAAACTGTGTGTCTAACTCTGTAATGCGATTGTTTCTACTAGTTTTATACATGCTGATGTAGCATATTGGGTAAGTGTATTTAAACTTCTGTTTTTTTTGTGTAAAAAGTATATCCTGTCAGGTACTTCCTGACAGATCTTCCCTTATCTTAGCACTTCAGCATTCACGTAACTTTGTTTTTTCTTTTCTGATACATCATATTGCATCATACAGTGTAATTAATGTAGGGGCAGTGTGCTAATGGGATCTTATCAGCTGAGAACAGAAGGACAGAGCGACCCTTAGATTCTAAACTTATTGAGCCTCTCACAGGCTCTTGTCCAGACCTTCTACAGAAAACATTAGAGATGAGCGAACATACTTCGCCCGCTCAAGAAAATGGCATCTCCCGCCGTTTTGCTTTTTGGCGGCCAGAAACAGAGCCAATCACAAGCCAGGAGACTCTGCACTCCACCCAGCATGACGTGGTACCCTTACACGTCGATAGCAGTGGTTGGCTGGCCAGATCAGGTGACCCTGGAATAGACTAGCCCCTGCCCGCGCTGCTCGCGTCATTCTCTGTCTGGATGCCACTAGGGAGAGAGCTGCTGCTGGTCAGGGAAAGCGTTAGGGTGTTCTATTAGAATAGTGTTAGGCAGGAGTGATTCTACAAGAACCCAACAGTCCTTCTTAGGGCTACAATAACGTTTTATTTTCCTTTTTTTTGGTTTGCTTGTGGCTGGGCTTGCTGCTATTAGTAGTGCAGCTAGTACCATATTGTGAGTAATTTGCAGGGAGACTTGTGTTTAGCTCTTAGTGACACACATATCCACCTCAATACAATACAATAGCGTTATATTTTCCTTTTTTTTTTGGTTTGCTTGTGGCTGGGCTTGCTGGCATTAGTAGTGCAGCTAGTACCATATTGTGAGGAATTTGCAGGGGGACTTGCGACCGTTGTGTTTAGCTCTTAGTGACACACATATCCACCTCAAACACCGAAGTGGGACAATTTATTAGGGGTTTGATTTGAATTACGCCGAGTCTGCTGATTTATTTTTTTTTACGTTTATTTCTTTTTAGAACTCACATTAATCTGCCAAAGCAGTGTGCTTTGAGTGTGGGCTAGAAAATAGCCATAGGAGAACCCCAACGGCTTATTTAGGCCTACAATAGCGTTATATTTTCCTTTTTTTTTGGTTTGCTTGTGGCTGGGCTTGCTGGCATTAGTAGTGCAGCTAGTACCATATTGTGAGTAATTTGCAGGGAGACTTGTGTTTAGCTCTTAGTGACACACATATCCACCTCAATACAATACAATAGCGTTATATTTTCCTTTTTTTTTGGTTTGCTTGTGGCTAGGCTTGCTGGCATTAGTAGTGCAGCTAGTACCATATTGTGAGGAATTTGCAGGGGGACTTGCGACCGTTGTGTTTAGCTCTTAGTGACACACATATCCACCTCAAACACCGAAGTGGGACAATTTATTAGGGGTTTGATTTGAATTACGCCGAGTCTGCTGATTTATTTTTTTTTTACGTTTATTTATCTTATAACTCAAAGTCATCTGGCACAGCACAAAATCCAGTTGTGTGCTGTCAGTGTAGGTTAGAAACTAGTCATAGCAATAGGATAGCATCGTTTTGTTTAAAAAAAAAAACACAAAAAAAAAAATTTGAAGTTTACAATTTAATTTTGAAAATGTTTAACCCAAGGGCTAGGGGTAGAGGACGAGGGCGTGGGCGTCCAACTACTGCAGGGGTCAGAGGCCGTGGTCCTGGGCGGGGTGAGACACCACCTGCTGATGAGGGAGCAGGGGAACGCCGCAGAGCTACACTCCCTAGGTTCATCATGTCTCAAGTTACTGGGACTCGTGGTAGAGCACTGTTGAGGCCAGAACAGTGCGAAGAGGTGATGTCGTGGATTGCGGACAATGCTTCTAGCCATTTGTCCACCAGTCAGTCTTCCACGCAGTCCACCCATGTCACCGAAATCAGCACTCCTCCAGCTCCTCCACCTAAGCCTCCTTCCCCCCAGTCTGCCCCCTCCCAGCAAAATTTGGCATTTGAAGCGGCATACTCTGAGGAACTGTTTTCTGGACCCTTCCCACAGTCACAAACCACTTGTCCGGTTGCTGCTGAGCAATTTTTCGATGCCCAGGTTTTCCACCGGTCGCAGTCTGTGGGTGATGATGACATTATTGATGTAGTGGAAGAAGTGTTTAAAGAGGTGTCGGACGATGAGGAGACACGGTTGTCAGACAGTGGTGAAGTTGTTGTCAGGGCAGGAAGTCTGAGGGGGGAGCAGACTGAGGTATCGGAGGATGATGAGGTGACAGACCCAAGCTGGGTTGATAGGCCGGGTGAACACAGTGCTTCTGAGACGGAGGCGAGTCCTATAGCAGAACAGGTTGGAAGAGGCAGTGGTGGGGCCAGACGGAGAGGCAGGGCCAGAGCTGGTGCATCAGCGCCAAATGTTGCCCGCAGTCAAGCTCCCGTGGCGAGGGCTAGATTTTCAGAAGTCTGGTGGTTCTTTAAAGAAACACCGGATGACCGACGGACTGTGGTGTGCAACCTTTGCCAAACCAGGATCAGCAGGGGTTCCACCACTACTAGCTTAACTACCACCAGTATGCGCAGGCATATGAATGCTAAACACCCCACTCAATGGCACCAAGCCCGTTCACCTCCGGCCGGGCACACCACTGCTCCTTCCCCTGTGTCATCTGCTAGTCAGCCCCCTGCCCAGGACCACGGCCCAAACACCTCCCGTGCGAAAACCCCATCTTCGCCCCCACGATCCTCCACAGCATCCACCAGCGTTCAGCTCTCCATACCCCAGACGCTGGAGCGCAAAAGGAAGGGGGCTAATCTTTTGTTGTTTTAACTAGCAGGAATGCCTAGGCTCTTCACTATATACTCATGCTCTTTAGTGATTATGTAGGTTCGGGTTTACTGATAGGGTCCGGCTAGATTCTACGCCTGAAATTCTACTGGAGGGCGAGCATAGAAACACTATAGGAGAGGGACGTAGTTTTGTTCAGTATGTCCAGGGATCTTATTTGATCCCCCCACTACTGAACCTGCTGCACTGGGTTTAAATACAATAACCCTTTGCACAAGGATCGCACTTTATTAGCCAACTTAGTTACTCTAGCCGCCCTCAGTATTCCAATACACATTGCGGAGAGCACATACTCTCCCATTTATAGGCTCATTCTTCTTCCTACAATTGTTCACTGCAGCTCACTATTGACCACTTAAGAGCCATAGGTACCTGTGTTTTTAAAGTGATGTCTCTCAAGTGGAGTAGTCAATAGGCATTATACTACCACTTCTTACCCACAGTATCATTAAAAGTTACGTTTTATATTACTTACCTGTCCGGATATGGGCATTTTTCTGCGCTACCGTAGGTGGCGTTGGTAGTCTAAGTGCAAAAGGAAGTATAGCGCAACCCACCCAAACGCCCAAGCCCTCAACGTCCACATCTCCAAGCTGCTTAGCCTGGAGATGCTGCCCTATAGGCTGGTAGAGACCGAGGCCTTTCGAAACCTCATGGCGGAGGCCACCCCTCGGTATTCGGTCCCCAGCCGCCACTACTTTTCCCGATGTGCCGTCCCAGCCCTGCACAAGCGCGTGTCAGAGAACATCATCCGTGCCCTGACCAACGCCGTTTCTGACAAGGTCCACCTGACCACGGACACGTGGACGAGTGCTGCCGGGCAGGGCCACTATATATCGCTGACGGCACATTGGGTTAACTTGGTGGAGGCTGGGACCGAGTCTGACCCTGGGGCTGCTCATATACTGCCGACGCCGAGGATTGCGGGGCCTACCTCGGTCCAGGTCTCAAAGGCCTACTATGCCTCCTCCTCTTCCCACCCCTCCTCCACCTCCTCCTCCGAATTACCTTCATGGGCATGGCGCCATCAGTCGATAGCTCTAGGCACAGCAGCAGTGCCGTCGCTAAGCAACAGCAGGCGGTGCTCAAACTGCTGAGCCTAGGCGATAAAAGGCACACCGCCCAAGAGCTATTACAGGGCATCACGGCGCAGACTGATCTGTGGCTGGCACCGCTGAACCTGAAGCCAGCCATGGTTGTGTGTGACAACGGCCGTAACCTGGTGGCGGCTCTGCAACTCGGCAGACTGACACATGTGCCATGCCTGGCCCATGTGTTAAATCTCATAGTTCAGCGTTTCCTCAAGACATACCCCAATCTGTCTGATTTGCTCACGAAGGTGCGCCGCATCTGTGTGCATTTCAGGAAGTCCAGCACAGATGCTGCCACTCTCAGGGCAGCGCAGCGCCGCCTCCAACTGCCCGCTCACCGACTGTTGTGCGACGTGCCCACGAGGTGGAATTCAACATTAACCATGTTATCAAGAGTTTACCAGCAGCGCAGGGCGATTGTAGGCTGCCAGATGTCAACTTCCACCAGAACTGGTAGTCAGGTCAGTCAGCTTCCTCAAGTCTACAATGAGGAGTGGACGTGGATGTCTGATATCTGTCAGGTGCTGAGTAACTTTGAGGAGTCAACACAGATGGTCAGTGGCGATGCCGCCATCATCAGCCTCACCATCCCGCTGCTTGGCCTGTTGAAAAACTCTCTGGTCAGCATGAAGTCGGAAGCTTTGCGCTCGTCACAAGAGACGGGGGAAGAAGATTCCCTTGTTGATAGCCAAAGCACCCTTAGGTCTGTTTCTCAGCGCATATCGGAGGAGGTGGAGGAGGATGAGGAGGAAGAGGAGGAGAATGTTGGCGAGACAGAAGAGGGGACCATTGTTCAGTCCTTCACTGTTCAGCATGTATGGGCAGAAGAAGAGGAGTTGGAGGAGGAGGAAATGGGCAGTCAGGCCAGTGAGGGGAGTGAATTCTTGCGCGTTGGGACTCTGGCGCATATGGCAGATTTCATGCTAGGCTGCCTATCCCGTGACCCTCGCATTCAAAGAATTTATTCCAGCACCGATTACTGGGTATTCACTCTCCTGGACCCACGGTACAAGAAAAATCTTTCCACTCTCATCCCTGGAGAGGAAAGGAGTGTGAGAATGCATGAATACCAGCAGGCCCTGGTGCACAAGCTGAAACAGTATTTCCCTTCTGACAGCGCTAGCGGCAGAGGGCGTACTTCTGCGGGACAAGTAGCGAGGGAGAGTAGGTGAGCAGGCAGCTTTTCCAGCACTGGCAGGGGTACGCTTTACAAGGCCTTTGCCAGTTTTGTCACCCCAGCAAGACACTGTCACCTGTCCCCAGTCTCGGCAGAGTAGGGCTGATCTTTACAGAAAGATGGTGAGGGAGTACGTAGCTGACCATACCATCGTCCTAAATGATCACACAGCTCCCTACAACTACTGGGTTTCAAAGCTGGACATGTGAACGCCTTGGAGGTTCTTGCCTGCCCTGCCGCTAGCGTGGTGTCCTAGCGGGTTTTCAGTGCAGCTGGTGGCATCATCACCGATAAGCGTACACGCCTGTCGACTGACAGCGCTGACAGGCTGACGCTTATCAAGATGAATAAAGCCTGGATTTCTCCGGATTTTCATTCTCCACCAGGTGAAAGAAGCTCAAACTGAACAATGTATGCACTCCTCCTCCTCATTGTCCTCCTTCTCCTCCTCTTTGTACACTAAAGCATGGGAAACTGGCTATTTTTTGCCAGGGCCAACTGGCTCTAGCTATAGTACTCTATGTATTTAATTTTTCTGGAGGGCCACCTACCCGGTCCTCTGTTTTAAGCAATTTTTGGGAGTGCCACATACAGGCACTCAATCTATTTAATTTTTCTGGAGGACCACCTACCTGCTCCTCTGGTTTGAAAACTTTTTTGGACTGCCACATACAGGCACTATCCAAATTAAATTGTCTCCATAGCAGCCTCCACATGTCGTCTTTTTAGCTGGCTCCACACGTTGTCTCCATTGCTACCTCCACACGTCATCACCATAGCTGCCTCCAAAAGTCGTCCATATAGCTGCCTCCATACATGGTCTCCTTATCAAACGAACTGTGTCAGGCAGAATTTTGGGTTGTTTTCATGGATTCCACATCAAACTTGTTAACTTTGTCGCCACCCTGCTGTGTAATACACAAAATATACTGGCAAACTTTTATCATTTACTGATATTATTGCAGCGCTTCTTGCGCATCTGTTTACATTCCCCTCACCCGCCATATCCTAAACTTATAAGAACGCTACTACACTTGATCTTATACAAAAGGTTCTTAGAAGTGCTGTTTGGGGAGTAGCCTAGAGACAGGGGCTTGGATTGGCGAAAGCTCGCCTGGCAGCGGAACGCCAGCTCCATGCCAAGATCCAACTAACATAGTTTTAACTGCAGCACCTTTAATCTACTACTAGTTCGCTGCCTCCATACATGGTCCCCTTATCAAATGAGCTGTGTCAGGCAGAATTTTGGGTTGTTTTCATGGCTTCCACATCAAACTTGTTAACTTTGTCGCCACCCTGCTGTGTAATCCACAAAATATACTGGCAAACTTTTATCATTTACTGATATTATTGCAGCGCTTCTTGCGCATCTGTTTACATTCCCCTCACCCGCCATATCCTAAACTTATAAGAACGCTACTACACTTGATCTTATACAAAAGGTTCTTAGAAGTGCTGTTTGGGGAGTAGCCTAGAGACAGGGGCTTGGATTGGCGAAAGCTCGCCTGGCAGCGGAGCGCCAGCTCCATCTCAAGATCCAACTAACATAGTTTTAACTGCAGCACCTTTAATCTATTACTAGTTCACTGCCTCCACACATCGTCCCCTTATCAAACGAGCTGTGTCAGGCAGAATTTTCAGGTGTTTCACCAGATACATAGTGGAACTCGGCCCATCTGTCGCCGCCATGCTGGAGACCTGAAGTTGCAATCATAGTAGCGCAATATGGATGCCTCATACTGTCGCTCTTAATCATGGAACCATTTCCGTAAAAACAATTAAAAATAGAACCACTATGCTATTCCATTATTCCTAGGTGAAATATTCAAACGACCCGGCCTGCTTTGAAAATTATAATTTTTTCAAAGTAAACGCTTCTGGCCCCCAGGCACATTTTGGGTGGGGAGGAGCCGAGAGACAGGGGCTTGGACAGGCGAAATCTCGCCTGGCAGTGGACCGCCAGCTCCATCCCAAGATTAGGCAGCCTCAGAGGCATCCATGCATGCTGCCCCTGCTGTTTCCTGTCCATTTTGCCTCCACGATCCTCCACAGCGTCCACCAATGTCTCATTTCAACTCTGTATACCCCAGACACTGGAGCAAGAGAGGATATGCAGCACATCATCCCCTTATCAAACAAGCTGTGTCAGGCAGAATTTTCAGGTGTTTCACCAGATACATAGTGGAACTCGACCTGAAGTAGCAATCATAGCAGTGCAATATGAATGCCCCATACTGTCGCTCTTAATCATGGAAGTCGTCTCCATGGCTGCCTCCACATGTCGTCCCCTTATCAAAAGAGCTGTGTCAGGCTCATTTTTCGGGTGTTTCACCAGATACGTTATGGAACTTGGTCACTATGTCACCACCATGCTGTGTTATCGACTAAATATACCGTCAACCTTTTGTTCACATAGGAAATCATTTCACCTCCTTTGGTGAAACCTGAGTCCATTTAGGGTATGTCGCCATGAGACTCTCTAGCCTGCCACTGCTGCCGCTGCCTCTGCATGCCGTCCCCTAGAGTGTCAGGGTCAATTATTGCATGTTTTAGATGCTATCTAGCCTCATTCAGTCACTCTGTCATGGCCATGCTGTTGCCCATAATTTTTGCATAATGGTGCGATTAAGCAGCCTCAGAGGCATCAATGCATGCTGCCCCTGCTGTTTCCTGTCCATTTCCGTGGTGTTTCCATCCTTTTCTGAGGTTCCCAGGTGTTTGGCCAAGCTTCCCTGTGCAGAGCCTTGGTCCCCTTGAAAAATGCTCGAGTCTCCCATTGACTTCAATGGGGCTCGTTATTCGAGACGAGCACTCGAGCATCGGGAAAAGTTTGTCTCGAATAACGAGTACCCGAGCATTTTAGTGCTCGCTCATCTCTAGAAAACATACAAAATTTTATTCTTTGCTGTATAAATTTTTGCTCAATATTTAACTTTATATCAAAGTTATATTAAACTCTGTGTTACAACATAGTAATATTTCTTTTTATCTGGGATTTTGTTTTTTGTATCAGAAAAAAGGGAGAAAGGGAAATAGGACTGAATCAAACACTGCATTAGATAAATATACAATTAAAGTTAAATTAAACTATGTGACATCCTATATGATATGAATCTGCTACAGATCACATAAAAGGGGGTTCACTCTACACAACCTCCAGGCACCCACACACTACAACATCCCTGCACCCTCACATTACAGAAACCCCCATTATTCTTTGCTGTATAAATTTTTGTTCAATAAAAACGTCATTTTTGTTTAATTTTTGTCATTTTATCTATGGTAAAACATTATATATAAATGTTATACACGCACAATTAAAGTTATATTAAACTATGTGTGACAACCAATATAATATGAATCTGCTACAGATCATCATTACATACAGTGCACCCCATAAAAAAGGGAGAAAGGGAAATAGGACTGAATCAAAGGGGGTTCAATTTGGGGGTTAATATGAATCTGCTACACATCACATAAAAGGGGGTACACTCTGCTCAGCCTCTCTGCACACCAACCAGCCACCCTTTAATCTATGATTAAACATTGTATATAAATGTTATACAAGCCCCAATTAAAGTTAAATTAAACTATGTGTGGCATCCAATATAATATGAATCTGGTACAGATCACATAAAAGGGGGTACACTCTGCTCAACCTCCAGGCACACACACATTACAACAACCCTGCACCCTCACATTATAGAAACCCCAGGGAGAAAGGGAAATAGGACTGAATCAAAGAGGGGTTCAATTTATACTTCAATTAAGAACACTGCATTAGATAAATATACAATTAAAGTTAAATTAAACTATGTGTGACACCCAATATAATATGAATCTGGTACAGATCACATAAAAGGGGGTACACTCTGCACAACCTTCAGGCGCCCACACATTACAACAACCCTGCACCCTCACATTACAGAACCCCATAAAAAAAGGGAGAGAAATAAGACTAAATCAAAGGGGCGTGTACTTCTGAATCAAAGGGGGCGTGGTACCTGTAACTTTCAGGAAGTGGGCGGTTTGACATAAGGTATGGACACTTTACTACTAGCAGAGCTTTTTGTATGAAACTGAATCCTGAATCCCCTTAACCCCTTCCTGCCAAAGCCCTTTTTCATTTTTTGCATTTTAATTTTTCACTCCCCACCTTCAAAAATCCATAACTTGTTTTCTGTGTACCAAATTGCACTTCATAGTAACGGTATTTAATATCCCATGCCGTGTACTGGGTGAAAGTGGGAAAAAAATTCCAAATGCAGTAAAAATGGTGAAGAAATGTTTTTGCGCCGTATTCTTGTGGGCTTAGATTTTATTGCTTTCACTGAATGCCCCAAAGGACCTCCTGTACAAAAAAAAAAAAACTCTTCATTTTGCCGTCTTCCGGCACTAATTAGTTTTTCATACTTCGGTGTTTGGAGCTGTGTGTCATTTAATTTTTTGTGACTTTTGATGTTTTCAATGCTTCAATTTGTGGGACTGAAAGACAGTTATTTGTGGTGCACAGTTTGCCCCTTAAGGAGCTACTCACGGTATAAGACTGGCCCACACAATCTTAGAAAAAGTCCACAGAGATAGAGAAAATAATTTCACTATGACCGGAGCTCCCAATATTACTCTTCTCCCTCGTTATTCCATCTTTAACCCCTTACCGACGCGCGCCGTACTAGCGACGGGTCCCGGTGCATGGAGAGGGCTCGCGGATCGCGGGTGCTTTCACGGCGAACACCGCCGGCAATGCTGCCGGAGGCTCCAAAAAGATGGCTCCGCCATCTTGCCGCGGATCGCCGCTCCCCAATGACGTCACGGGGAGCGGTGATCCGTTGCCATGACAGCTTCGGGTCTCACGAAGGCCCAAAGCAGTCTTGCTTTAACCCATTCATTACAATGTGCTATCAGCACATTGTAATGAATGAGGAATAAAATCCCCATATACTGCCATATTGCAGTATGGCAGTATATGGTAGGATCGATCAGACAACCTAGGGTTAAAGTACCCCAGGGAGTCTGAAAAATAGTAATAGTAAAAAAAAGTTAAAAAAAAAAAAATTATAATAAAAAAACCTAAAAATTCAAATCACCCCCCTTTCCCTAGAACTGATATTAATATTAATAAATAGTAAAAATCATAAACACATTACGTATCGCCGCGTCCGAAAATGTCTGATCTATCAAAATATAATAACGGTTTTTCGCTGCGTTTAACCCCGTAACGGAAAATAGCGTCCAAAGTCAAAAATGACATTTTTTTGCCATTTTGGAAAATATAAAAAAATTAATAAAAAGTGATCAAAAGGTCGCACAGTCCTAAAAATGATAGCAATGAAAACGCCATAAAAAGTCGCAAAAAATGACACCACCCACAGCTCCGTACACCAAAGTATGACAAAGTTATTGCCACCAGAAGATGACAAAATAAAAAAAAAAATTTTTGTACAGGAGGTTTTAATTTTTTTAAATGTATGAAAACATTATAAAACCTATACAAATTTGGTAGCCACGTAATCGTAGCAACCCAAAGAATAAAGTAGACATGTCATTTGGGGCACACAGTGAAAGCTGTAAAATCCAAGCCCACAAGAAAACGTCGCAAATGTGTTTTTTCACCATTTTAACTGCATTTGGAATTTTTTTCCCGCTTCCCAGTACGCACCATGGAATATTAAATACCGTCACTACGAAGTGCAATTTGTTACGCAGAAAATAAGCCATAACAGAGCTCTTTGTGTGGAAAAATAAAAAAGTTATAGATTTTTGAAGGTGGGGAGGGAAAAATGGAAGTGAAAAAACTAAAAAAGGCCAAGTCGTTAAGGGGTTAACCACCGATGAACAGCACCAATCAGCAGTTTCTCCTGCTGAAAGTATGTCACCATTCAGACTAGCACCATCGCACTCTCATCATCCTCCTTTAATTATATTGTAGCTGGAAGAAAATATACAAGCAGAAGGTGTGGTACATTTCAACAAAGTTAAAATTGATTTAGGTTCATCATACTCACAAGAGTCAATTAAAAATGCGCATATCACAAGTCAAAATAGCGGGACACTAGCTTTCATGTCCGCCTGACCCAAGTGCCTAGGGCGACCCCCAGGGAAAGGGGGAGGGCGGCCAGGCAATTGTTATTTACAAAAAAAAAATTCTACCACCAGACCGGTGCCCGGCTTCCTAACATCTTCCTGATAGTGATGTAATATATGCACTGTGCCTAATGGTAATGTTATATTTGTGCTTTGCCTGGATCTACTATTATATATACATTCTGCCTGCTAGTAATATTATATTTGCTCTTTCTGGTAGTAAGATTATATATGCCATTCATGCGCTTATATGTGAAGGAAAATTGCTCCCTTCAGTCCCGGCAGGATCTTCTCCTAGGATCTACTATGGTTTCCATACCAGGCTTCCCTAAGCCGTTCCTGTGGAAGAGAAAGCCCATTAGCATTCCCAGACGCTTTCCTGTGTTCCTGTTTCCAGCGTTACCAGAGTTCCTCCGTGTTCCTGTCTCCAGCGTTACCAGAGTTCCTCCGTGTTCCTGTCTCCAGCGTTACCAGAGTTCCTCCGTGTTCCTGTCTCCAGCGTTACCAGAGTTCCTCCGTGTTCCTGTCTCCAGCGTTACCAGTGTATCTCCGTGTGTTCCTGCCATCCTGTGTCAAGTCTTCAGTCTGTCTCAGTGCTTCCTGCTGTGCCTCCCAGGGTTCCAGTCCAGCGGTGTCTCCAGTCCGTGCCAGTGTTACCAGTGTTCCTCTGTGTTCCTGCTGTCATCTCAGGCTCGGACTGTTTCCTGTACCTTGGCTGCCACCGCGGGCCTCATAACATCTCCTGCGGTGGTCCAGAGGGTCTACAGACTCATCCAAGAGACTTTTACACACTCTCCCTCTTCAAGTGTGACATCCATCACTTGTTCATCTACATAAAGGTAAGATGTTACATGGGCAATGAATTCCTCCTTTATCTGCATTGTTTAATAAAACCTATGCTGGAGTGAATATACAATAAAGAATTTATTGCACCATATATTTCACCTTTGTTTCCTATTAATCAATACAGAGCAGATATTGAGAACATGCATCTACTGTTTGTAAATGGTTTTGGCAAAAAGACAGTAGCTGTATGAATAGAAATGTCTGGTTAATTTACTTGTGATGCCCACATTGAATTCCTGGTGGTGCCATAGGAGCAGATATTTAAAAAATGTAAAGGAAAGCTTGTACGTATTGTGCAGGTCTTACCAGAGGACAGTGATGTCTCTTAAGAGGACAGATTGCTTTGAGGCATGTGGGACTTTGGTAAACGGGCTATGGAAAACTTCTGTATTATCGTGAGGATAAACCAATGCCTTTTTGTGTGTGCACGTGCCGCCCTAAACAAGTTTGATTAAATCACCAGGTATCTGAGAAATTAAACCCATCAATTTGTGGAGAGCGATACTTGCTCACTTTCCCTACGATAGAAACTTCATAAACCATTTATTAATACCCCTATGCTTTAAAAGGAGCGTTATAGTATATAACGGGTATAGAAGCCTGGCAAAGCTTATCATCTTCACCAGGTGTACCTGTCAGCAGGTTATCCCATCCCTCTAATTCTGATTATATTTTTTTGTAACAAAGGCAATAATTTACTCATAGATCCAGACACCATGACTGTGCTAATCTTCTTATATTTGTTATCCATGGCATCTTTTCTTCAAAAATAAACCTTTGAAATATGATAATGAGTCTAAGGGGCTCTGGGTGTGTTTCCAGAGCACTTCAGAGGGTAAACATGTCTTACCCTCCCCCTGCTCTCTGTCCCATCCCTTTGCCTGTGTAAGCAGCAGGAAGTGCAAGGGGAGGGTGAGACATGTTCTGCTTATTGAAAAAGCAAGTGAAAAGACAACACTGAGGGTCTCTTAAAACACTCCACACGCTCATTAGCATCACTTTAACACCTTGCCGACCGAGGACGAACTATATCGTCCTCGCGCAGCAAGGGGTGTATGGAGAGAACTCACAAGCTGAGCTCTCTCCATACACAGCGGGTAATGGCTGTATAAAACAGCCAACACCCTCCTGTCACTGCCGCGGTCGGTGCTGGCACCGATTGCGGCAGTTAACCTGTTAACCTAACTTACCTTTACATGGTTGCTATGGCAGCCTAGAGTCTCATTGAGACTCGTAGGCTTGCCAGGTGCAATGATTTCTAATAGCCACCAGAGGTCAGGCTATTAAAAATCATTGTAAAATAGGTATATACTGCAATACAGTAGTATTGCAGTATATAGTATTAGCAATCAGACTCTGCAGGGTTAAATAAGTTCTGTTACGCAGAAAACAAGCCCAAACAGAGCTCTTTACATGGAAAAATAAAAAAGTTACAGATTTTTGAAGGTGGGGAGTGAAAAATGAAACTGCAAAAATGAAAAAGGGCCACGTCCCTAAGGGGTTAAAAGTTTATTTTAGAAGGAAGGAGGCCATGGATAACAAATATAAAAAGATTACCACAGTCACAGTGCCTGGATTTATGAATAAGTGTCCCTGGTTTATCATGATGGATTTTGATGGTAGATTTCCTTTAAGGAATATAATGATGTCAGAGTTTTGCCCATCTCTATAGCAAAATATTTATTATAGGTTTTTGTTACTCATTGTACACTCGCTACATCAAGCAAAATTTAAAATAAAGGACTACTACTACTCTTTTGCCAGATAGGACTTGGGGTAGAAATATACACTGTGAATGCCTGTATATGATAAATCTTCCCCCAAATGTTCTGGTGAACATAAAATCTTAAACAGAACTTGGGCAACGTTTTATTATGTGTTAGGTCTTGGGTAATCACTTTAAATAATAAACTTTTAACTACCCCCTTCAAGAACAGGGTTTCTTGGGTTATTGTGTTTCTCTCTTTTATTCCCCTCCTTCCACAAGCCACATCTTTTTAATTTCTCCATTTACAAAGCTATATAAGGGCTTCTATCTGGTCTTCACTCCAGGTGGATTAAAACAACCATTGGCCCTGGGCTGCTTGAATGTTATTGCCCCTACAAGTCTGGAATTCACCTGCTATTTACATATTACTAGAATCAAGCTTCTCGAGGAATTGAGGATGCATCCCTACAGCCTGCTTTCAAACTGAGGTTTGAGGACTTTTAACCCCTTAATGCTCTGCGCCGTAGCTCTACGGCGCAGAGGTATAAGGAGTTTATGAAGAGGGTGCACGGGCTGAGTCCTCTTCATACAAAGGTGGGGGTTTTTGCATTTAGCAGAAAACCCCCACCGCTAATAACCGCGGTCAGTGCTTGCACCGATCGCGGCTATTAACCATGTCATTGCCGCCGGCAAAGTTGCCGGCGGCGGCGTTTATTGCGATCGCCGCGCCCCCGAACGTCATCGGGGGGCGCTGATCGGTTGCCATGGTAGCCTCGGGTCTTCTTTTGACACAAGGCAACATGGCTTCTGCAGATTCGTTACAATGAGCCAGTGGCTCATTGTAATGAATGTGCTGCAAAAATGCCATATATTGCAATACAGTTGTATTGCAATATATGGTAGGAGCGATCTGACCATCTAGGGTTAATGTACCCTAGATGGTCTAAAAAATAGTGAAAAAAAAAAGAAAAAAATAAGTTTAAAAAATAAAAAAAATTAATAAAATATTAAAAGTTCAAATCACCCCCCTTTCCCTAGAACGGATATAAAACATAATAAACAGTACAAATCACAAACATATTAGGTATTGCCGCGTCCCAAAATGCCCGATCTATCAAAATATAAAAGCGGTTACGGCCGGCAGTGACCTCCGAGGCGGGAAATGGCACCCAAATGTCCAAAATGAGACTTTTACACCTTTTTACATCACATAAAAAATGAAATAAAAATGATCAAAATGTTGTACAGACCTCAAAGTGGTAGCAATGAAAACGTCGCATCATTTCGCAAAAAAATGACACCTCACACATCTCCGTGCACCAAAGTATGAAAAGGTTATTAGCGTCAGAAGATGGCAATTTTTTTTTTTCTTTTTTGTACACATTCATTTAATTTTTGAAAATGTATTAAAACACAATAAAGCCTTTATAAATTTGGTATCACTGCGATCACACCGAACCAAAGAATAAAGCTGAGGTGTTATTTGGAGCAAAGAGTGAAAGTCGTAAAAACTGAGCCCACAAGAACGTTTCGCGTTTTTTCAAATTTGGAATTTTTTTTCAGCTTCGCAGTACACGGCATGTTAAAATAAATAACATTATGGGAAAGTAAAATTTGTTACGCACAAAATAAGCCCTCACACAGGTCTGTACACGTAAAAATGAAAAAGTTATGGATTTTTGAAGTTGGAGAGCGAGAAATAAGCGGAAAAACCCTGCGTCCTTAAGGGGTTAAAGGTCCTGAAATGGCTTTTGTGTATGTGAGAGTAGGAACAGATGGATCAAGATTTCATGAGTGAAGGGCCTTCTCAGTATAACATTTTGTGATTTGGGTAGCCATGGGTTCCCTGGAAGTCTTGGGCACCAGGCTCCAGCCCTATCGGCCTATATTATAATCCACTACTGCCTGCACTGTACTGTCCAAATGATACATTCCCTTTATTATTCAGGTCAGTGAGATCATGAAAATACCAAATTTATATAGTTTAGTTATGTCTTGCTAGTTTTAAAATAAATTCAAACTTTGCATTCAAAAAACTCTTGCTTTGCCATATTCTGACACCCGCAGCCTGTAATACTTTGGTGTATGGAGCTCTGCAAAGTGTCTTTTTAGCAGGAAGAGAGGATGTTTTCATTGATAATATTTCAACAACTGTACAACATTTTGTTTGCTGTTCATTCAACTTTTCATTGTGTTTACTCTGTTCACTGCATGAGATACTAGTTTTTATATTTTGATAGATCATGCTTCCTTCCTTCATAAAATCAATTTTTAAATTATGCTAATGAGGGAGCTGTTTTCAGAGCCCCTCAGGCTGTTACTATGAGCAAAGCAGGTATCCCCTCCCCTGGACTTTCTACTGCTGTTTGTTTACAAAGGAAGAGGTAGAAGTGAGAGGCAGGGGGTTGGGTGAGACATGTTCTGCTCACTGTAACAGCTTGTGAAGCTACGGCACTGAGGGGCTCTGGTACAGCCCCCAGAGTCCTTCAGGCTTATAAGCATATTTTTAATTATAATTTGATTTTAGAAGGCCCGGATGAGTAAGTGACCCTGGTTTATCATTATTCTACACCATGACACGCTCCCCTTCTAAAAAAGACATTCAGAAAATCATTTCCCAATGTCATTTACTAACACAGGAATGGTGATACTGGGCCAATGTTTTTCAGGCTCCTATGGTATTTGACTGTGTATTGCAATCAATGTTTTCATGCTAGGTAGTATTATGCCCTTATACTTAAAGGGGTGTTAATAATATTCATGCCCTATCCAGCCTAGAACCTGCTAAGAAATGACACTTACTATAATTGGCATTTTGTTCTACACTTGACCTCTTCCTCTTATAGACCCAGGCATTGATCTGGTGTTACTTTTAATTACAGAATGATCCAAATGCAGAGTCTTGAATAACCAGTATGTAATGTCCACTTAAAGTGACCGTATTATATCTTTATTATCGTGTCTGCAATATATGGAGATATGTATTAGTAATAGATTTACAATATTTTAAAATTGCAAACAAAGAATGATCAGCATTCACTGCAATCTAGAAAAATTGAGGCTTTATTTACATTGTCGGAGAGATGCACGTTATACAATGATACAAGAGGATATCGTCTGACGCGTTTCAGACCTTACTGGTCTTTACTCATAGATGACAGAAACAAGAGTGTACACACCTGAAATATGTGCATAAATGGAAGCAGGGTTGGACTGGCCCACCAGTGGGCCCCCGACCCCTGGAGAAATGGCAGGGTCCACCATCCAAACCCATAGGAGGCCCCTGCGAGTGGTTTAAGTAGTACTTGATGCAGCCGGAACCAGACGATTAAGTACTATGATCACAGCGGACACGTTCAATAACATTAGCATCTTTAAGATGCCAAAGTTATTGAATCTGCAAGTGCGCTGCAGCCAGGAGCTGTCCCCGGATCACGTTGCACCATTTCAGGCCCGACTGCAGCAGCAAGAAGAGGACGCAGGAGGACGAATGGAGATATAAGTGAGTACGGTATTTTTTTTTAAACCACAGAAGGTGTAAAATGTATGGGGGGCCTATTGTGTTTAATGAGGGATGAATTATAACCAATTGAGAGGGCCCAATCTAATTATTTAATGAAGGGGGAGGGGCATTCTGTTTATTTCCTGAAAGGGGAGGGGGCTATTTGGGTATAATAAAAGAGGAGGAGGCCCATCGGGTAGGATAAAAGAGGAGGGGCCCATTGTATCTAATAAAAGAGGAGGGGGCCCATTGGGTATGATAAAAGAGGAGGGGCCCATTGGGTAGGATAAAAGAGGAGGGGCCCATTGGATATGATAAAAGAGGAGGGGGCCCATCGGGTAGGATAAAAGAGGAGGGGCCCATTGTATCTAATAAAAGAGGAGGGGGCCCATTTTATCTAATGAAAGAGGACGGGGCCTACTGTGTAAAATAAATAAGAAGGGGGCCTATTGTATCTAATAAAAGAGGAGGGGGCTCATTGTATATAATAATTGAGGAGGGTTCCCATTATTTATAATAAATGAGGGGGCTCAGTGTGTATAGTGCATGGGGTGGCTCAGTGTGTATATTTCACAAGGGGACCTAGATTGGAAAATGGAAAGGGATAACATAATAGGCCACAGTTACTAAGCAACTTGTGTGAGTTTTCAGTCAGACTTTGCACGTTCTTTTATATGCAAACTGCTTGCACAGGTATATAAGAAGTGTCTGCGCCATATATGTGTCGCACGCGACTGATTTGTGTCATGGTTGCACTATACCTGACGCAACACAAACTTCTGCACATAGAGGGGTGTTTATGGTGCACACTCGGAACCTGCGCCACATTTATCATGCAGAATCTGACAGAAGTGTGTTGCAGATTCATGCAGAACGATCGCCAGATATCCTGAATCTGAAACTGCACATAGCACACACTGCGCTGTTCTTAGTAAATGTGCCCCAGTATATAAAATGTTTGGGGGGCTGTATACAGAAATAAATCAATTTAAAGGGAACCAGTCAACAGTGAGTTTCCCAGTAAACCAGGGCCTTGTGCATCATGTTACCCTCTTTCCTCATATCCAAGTTCTGTTGCAAAAAATTAACTGTTACTGAGCATCAAGGAGGGAGGAGCTGAACGTCAGAGTCAGGCTCAGCACCACCGTCCATTCTGATTGTCTTCTCTACTTTCAAAGTGCCTGGCTTTACTGATGTGTTGTGTACACTGGATTCCTGCGCATGGACAGTGCACACTCTGCAATCAGAATGCATGAAATACAATGGAACTCGGCACACGTCACATGCTTGAAAAATCAGGATTGAAGGTCGAGTTTGAAGGTAGAGACGTCAATCACAATGAAGGTTTAAAAGTAATTTTTTTCCACGCTGGAATAGCACTTGGCAAATGGTTAAAATGAAAGTTGATTACATGCTGCTGGTTACTGGGGTAGGCCTTACTGACGATTTGAGGGGCTTTATATGACAGAATCAAAAAATGTGAGGAAACTATGTGTAAATTAATAAATAGCAGTGTTATATGCATATTAATAATTCGAAGGGGATTATTTGTGTAATAAAAATTAGAACATAGTAATAAAATGACCGTATGTAACACCCCTTCAGACCTACCTCTGCAGGAAGGGTGTATGGTGACTTAAATTCGCTATGAAGCAGTGCCTCCACCCGAATAGAACAACTCTGCAGATATCTGTACACACTCTCTAAATGCACAGGATTTCTATATACACTTCTGCTGCAGTAATACTAGTGACACAGTCCAATCGTTGGGGCCCAGTTGCCGCGGATGATGGCGCGCTTTACTCAACGTTGGCGCACTTAGCTTCTCAGTCCTCTCAGGAACGGTTCTCTTAATTTATAATAACCACAAAGTCTACTCACAAATCCAAGTTCAGCGCATGGCTGCAGGGCTCCGGTGCCTGGATGGTAATGGAGTTGCAGGCAGGAGCCTCTTGTGTAGTAGATCTGGAGATCTCCAAGGGATCAGGCTGCTGTGCAGAGGTGGAGCTTCTCCAGCTTGTCTTTCTCTCCTCTGGGGCTGAGCTGCTGGTCTGTCTCTGCTCCTCTGCTGTCTCAGTGCAGATACCTCTCCTCTGGCCCTGCACTCTCAGTCTGTCCCTCTGTAGCACATGTAGTCACCCTCTCTCTCTCTCCCCTCCTTGCCCCAGCATCCCTCATTTTTCCCATCAGCCCTCTATTCATCAACTCCTCCTATCAGTGTCAGTGGCACAGAGCAGCAGGGATTGCTGAGAGATGTAATCCAGTCTGCCCCTAAGGAGTAGGTCTTGCTAACTGCCGCCCAGCAATTACATTGTCCTGTTCACATGTTGTACATGTAGCAGGGGTTACATGTACATTTTGTATAAAATAGTTAATTAGGTGGCGCTGTGTAGAATAAGGTCTCATTCACACAGACGTCTGCGGGGACGTATATGCGGCCGCAAATTTGCAGCGACATATACGTCCCAATAGTTGGCAATGGCCCCCGGCGGTACGGTGCCACACATTTGTGCCACCGTTCCGCTTCGCACAGCAGGAAAAGATAAAGCCTGCTCTATCTTTTCCCTGGTCTGCGGCTGTGCACTGCTATTTCCGATGGAGGGAAGAGGGGTCACCTCCTCCTCCTCTCCAGCACACGGCGGGCAAACTACTTTCTACCTGTGTCCAATCAGTATTGCATTTACTGACTAACCTTCTAGTATGACTTGTCTGTGGGGTGTGGGGTTAATGTCATTAGTTCTTGGTTTTCAGACCAACTGTTGCGGCAAAAGTGCCGGATGTGTGTGTGTAGCAAGTTCTAGCTGCAATGCCAATGCAATATTGGGCAGCTAGAGCAATCGCTAAATAAGTGTTGTATGTCCTAAGTGTATCCTGCTATGCCTCTGATGATAGCGGAAAGGGAACACAACAGCGCTCATAGGGTGATATTGTCTGGTTGGACGTGAATTGACAGTCGCTTACCTGGGTTAGTTGTGCTTACATGTAAGGCACAACTCTCTTAATGGCATGTATGGTTTAGGTCGAGGTGCAGCCTGCGTCTTGAGGTAATCCAAGCACGAGATGCTAGGTCGGCTGGAGTCAGAGTATCGGTATAGTGGGGTCAAGAACAATTGGCGCACATCAAGACTTGGTTGATTTTGGTTTCAAGGATAATTTTTAGCTTTATTAGTTCGATTATGATATGAGCACGGAAAAAAGACACAACGCGTTTCGGGGATCTGGGTCCCCTTTTTCAAGTGTATGGGTATTCTGTTGGTTGGTGAAGAGACAAAAACAAAAACAAAAATACACAACATATCAAAATATCATATTATATCTAAAAGGAATGGAGGATGAGGTATGGTATAATACCTATTGAGGAACATCTGTAGATAAAATTTCATATAGCAAAAGAAGTATATCATAGGAAATACATAAATGGGGAAATGCATAAATATCCATATATAAAATTTCATATAGCAAAGGGCGTACAAGGATGGTGGGAGAATTATCTAAATAGCATAATTACATGAATATATGGAAATCATACATAAGGCATAAAAAATATATACATAAAGCATAAAAAATGAGGGGGGTTGTTTCCTATGATGGAGAGTATATATATAAATGAATGGATAAATAAATAAATAATTGAAATATATAATTGAATGATTAAATGAATGTATACACAGGTTATATATATAAAACCATTAGTTGGTTGGTGAATCCTTGTTAAATGGGTGATTTAAGGTTAAAATGCGAGAAAGTTTGGGACTTACCAGATGCTGGAGGGCCGTGTGTATCACTCCAGTACGTGTGGTGGAGGTTCGCGTTCTGCCTTAAAAAAACGCGAAAACTCCGATGCCGGTGTGTGCGCCTGAATTGTGCGCACGCGCGTTGGTGTGGCGCGGGTTGTGCGCCGCGAAAAACTCCGATGCCGGCGTGTGCGCCTGATTGTGCGCACGCTCGTTGGTGTGGCGCGGGTTGTGCGCATGCGTGTTTGTGTTGAGGGGGCCGATAAACAATTGTGTAGTTTATCAAAGGGTTGGAATTAGAGCCGATCTGTGAGTTGGCTAAAGAGTCGGCATTGACTCATGGATAGGAAGACATTTTTTAAAAATATATATAGCAACATATCACTGCACAAATGTGTGAAATTCTTCATGAGTATATAGGTAATATATATATATATATATATATATAAAAATAAAAGTAAATAAATTTAAACACATACATGGATAATAGATTAATTAATTATTTGAACAGTTACTGGATAACAAATACAATGTTAAAAAGAATAAAATATAAATAAATGTATGTGCATACATAATCAAATGATTGAATAGTAGTATGAATTTAAAATAGGAAAAATTGAATAGATAGTAATGATAATCGTAATAATATACAAATAATCGTAATAATATATAAATAAAACTGATGAGGAATTTAGGGTGATTGGGATTGGGTAACCGTATGTTTAAGTGATGGGATTAAGGGTATATGTTTAGTATTGAGTGGGTGGGTAGGATATATGGGCAAAAGGATGGGGGGTGAATGATTAAAAGTTTAAAAGTTTTCCTCAAACATTTTATTCAGACCGGCTGGATGAAGGCTGTTTAGTTTGTAGATCCAGTACATCTCGCGTTTGCGTAGTTTTTGAAAACGGTCACTACCATCGTTGGGTATGGATTCGATGGGTGTGACTGTAAATACTGTCATGTCTTTGTTGTGACAGATTAACGCATGTCTAGAGACGCTGTGTTTTGTATAGCCGTTTATTATTTTGTTTCTGTGGCCATTCATTCGGGTACGTAAGGTAAGGCATGTGCGGCCCACGTATTGTAGGCCACATGTGCACTCCATTAGATAAATGATAAAAATTGATGAGCAGTTGAGAAATTGGTGGATTTTGAAAGTTTCCCCGGTCTGATTGCTCGCAAAAGAGTTTTTCCGATGTCGGATGTTGGCGCAGCATTTATAGCCGGTGTGGCCACATCTAAAACGTCCTATTGTTTTTGGGAAAAAAGAGATGGTCATTTAACCCATTTAACAAGGATTCACCAACCAACTAATGGTTTTATATATATAACCTGTGTATACATTCATTTAATCATTCAATTATATATTTCAATTATTTATTTATTTATCCATTAATTTATATATATACTCTCCATCATAGGAAACAACCCCCCTCATTTTTTATGCTTTATGTATATATTTTTTATGCCTTATGTATGATTTCCATATATTCATGTAATTATGCTATTTAGATAATTCTCCCACCATCCTTGTACGCCCTTTGCTATATGAAATTTTATATATGGATATTTATGTATTTCCCATTTATGTATTTCCTATGATATACTTCATTTGCTATATGAAATTTTATCTACAGATGTTCCTCAATAGGTATTATAGCATACCTCATCCTCCATTCCTTTTAGATATAATATGATATTTTGATATGTTGTGTATTTTTGTTTTTGTCTCTTCACCAACCAACAGAATACCCATACACTTGAAAAAGGGGACCCAGATCCCCGAAACGCGTTGTGTCTTTTTTCCATGCTCATATCATAATCAAACTAATAAAGCTAAAAATTATCCTTGAAACCAATATCTGGTCTTGATGTGCGCCAATTGTTCTTGACCCCACTATACCGATGACTCTGATGATGCATCGATCAGTAGGGTGGATGCAGAAACGCTTCAACATAATTGACACAGCGAGTAATAAAGTTGATGGTCCAGCCAGCAAAGGTGATCTTTTTTAGACTTTTATTTCGTCAATCATTCATTTGTCCATAGTGTTACTCCAAAATTCCTACGCGTTTCAAGCGAAGTGGTCGCTCTTAGTCATGGAATATCAGTTTACATTTGTGTTAGTCCTTTTAAGCATTTCCTTAAGTGAACACCTGTAGGTGGGCGTGTACAAATCAGAGTATCATGCATTACCGTTGTGAGGAAATGCATGAAAAGGAGTAAAACATACAAATAATCCAAATACATAGTACATAATACAAATACAAATATATCTTAGTACAAGAACACAATTTAAAACACTTGATTGTTTGCAAATTCGGAAGAAAGAACCTCTCTCTGTGTCTCCGGTTCCCAGGGCAACGCGGACTCCTCTGCAAGGGTCATGTGATGTCACGTGATCTGTGTCACGTGGACCAAATCACGTGAACCATGTCACGTGAACCAAAGATCGAGAATCAAAAAAGAAACTCGACCACTGGTAAGTAACGATTTAAGAAAAAAAAAAAAAAAAAAAGGGGGGGGGATTTTGGAGTAACACTATGGACAAATGAATGATTGACGAAATAAAAGTCTAAAAAAGATCACCTTTGCTGGCTGGACCATCAACTTTATTACTCGAGGTGTTTTTGCCTTTGCAAACAAGGCGGGTCCCGTGCCGACATCCATGTGATCTCGGAGGTGAGCTGGGATAAAATTCTCTTTATTTCTTTGAAATGGTTTGCTTACCGTGCTCATCTCCCAGTGAAGAATCAAGTCCATGATAGTGCTTCTCCTAAAAGCTATGAAGACTGGCAACTTTTCTCTTCTCGCCTAGCTCTCCATGACAAAAAGATTGTGTGATATACAAATTCTGACAATGAATCGTATGGAAAGAGCGGCGGCAGTTTTTTCCACTACCGCACAAGAAGTGGAACCTGTTCACACAGAAGTTAATAATGAAAAAGGTTTATACAAGTTGTTGGAAACGGAAACCATTATCTGGTGGGACAGGACAACATTACAAACGTATGTAGATAAGTCGATGATACCACGTGGATTGAGGATCAAAAAAATTCCTTCCACGGTTTACTCCGATACTTTTGTGAAAAAATGGAACGGGATTTTGTCGCAGTGTTCACTAGACCTCATGAAGTTAATTATAGAGGAAGAGGACATCAAATTACAAGAATTACAATCTGAAATTAAACTTATAAAAGACAAATTACCACCTGATAACGCAGAAATCATTTGCACCGAATTAGACAGACGCATAATGCAATTAGAAGAAAAAATTTCAATCAATAAAAAGTCTAAATTTCAACGAGATTTACAGGATTACAGTAAAGATGAAGTGTATGAGTGGGGGAGATGGGACAAAACTGTCCATACACCGAAGTCCATTCTTAAACGCCCACAAAGAAGAAAACAAAGAAATCAGGAACAGGTGATACCGCGTGTTAATTTCACTTCATCGGACCAGGACTCCACAGAAGGTCAGACCCAAGAATCGGAGGAGGATTCTCCTGAGAGAGCTACTCATAAACCAACTTATTATAAAAAGTCCCGCAACAAGAAGAAATCAAAAAACGTCGAGGGGGGCGTAAACACCATAGAAGGCATCCCCAAAAGGAGATTACGAAGCCAGAAGAACAACTAAAGGTATTTGACGTTATGAATCTTTCCAATCACATTATGACTAAAAATCAAGAAGAACTTCTCTCACGAGGACTTAGCTTTGTACCTACTAGAGACTTTGACTTATACTCTACATTATGTGATATTAACAAATTTGTACGTGACATGACAGTCAAAAGACATTTTTTTAATACAGAATTGACGAACGATCCTGTCATTTGCACCGAACCCATGAAGCAAGTAAATGTATATAAGAATATGTCTTTTTTAGAACAAATGACTTTGTCTACTTTATATGACCTAGATGAAGGAACCTCTCAGAAAATAGATTTGAATCAAGTCACTGACTTTAACATTAAAAATCCTAGGTTTTACCCAATACAATCAAGGTGTGAATCCATGGACCTTTTTCAGGAACGGGTTGAGAGAGATTTAAAAGATTTAAAAAAGTCAAGAAATTTTCTGCATGATAATCTCTCGCCCAACCTTAGAAAGGCCCTTGGAGAACTTAATAGTTGGGAGGATGTGACCATAAAAATGGCAGATAAAGGGGGTATGGTGGTAATTATGAATAAAGAAGATTATAAGAATCAAATTTACTCTCTTTTAAATGATACCACCACTTAGTTACAACATAATCCCACTTCTGTCTTTCAACAAAAATTAACTAAACTACTGCAGGATGGCTTTACCATGGGGGTTTTAACACAGGCACAAATAGATCAGCTTAATACCAAGGATCCCATAATTCCCATTATGCATGCCCTTCCTAAAGTACACAAGGGGGTCACACCACCACCAATGAGACCGATAGTGTCTGGCATAGGGTCTCTTAATGAAAACCTTTGTGGTTGGGTTGACACATTGCTTCAACCCCTCGTCCAGCGTGTACCAGGTTTCTTACAGGATACTACCGATGTTTTAACATCTTTGAAAAATACTATTTGGAATAAGCATTTTCATTTTTTAAGCTGTGATGTGGTCTCTCTTTACACTTCAATCCCCCATGAGATCGCTATAAAAGCCTTACAATTTCACCTAAATGAATATAGTGATTACAGTTTGGATTTAAAGGAGTTCATAGTTGATGTCTGCATATACTTATTAAATCATAATTATTTTATGTTTGATAATGTTTTCTTTCTACAGATTCGAGGTGTCAGTATGGGGGCTAAATTTTCCCCCTCACTGGCAAACCTGACGATGTCATGGTGGGAAGGACAATTCATCTTCACCGATGACCAGACCAGAGCAGGAGAGCTCAGCTGCCTGCCTGAGGGGAGTGAGTTAGTTAGTGAGAGGAAAGGGGTATCATCCTACCTTCAAGGGTGATATCTGAACCAACCCAGGGCAAGCTGAAGCATCCTATTAGGACACAGCTACCTCCCAGCCTGCCCTTGCATCCAGGCTAGTGATCTACTCCTGTGGCTCCCTCCAACTGCATCTCCAGCATTCTACCATTTGTCAAGGCACGTTGCTACTGTTCCTGTCGGTTCCAATAAAGAACTGTAAGTTATTTTTGTTCAATGTCTGCCTCCGTCTGGTCCCTGCTACTACGGCTGTCACTATCACGGGCACCCTATCCACCACACAGAGACTCATAATCCAGACCCCAAAGGGTTGCCCCGGGGAGAACCGCTATAGCAGCCTCTCCCTCATTATTTCTTGTCAACACCACCCTGCTGGAGACCTGCCAGGCTGTAGGACAGCCCCCCTGTCCCCATACCAAGCACTGTGACACTAACGTGCCTAGGCCGCAACCACCAGCCACTCAGGTACTGCAGGCCCCGGTTGTCTCCAGGCCCCCAAGAAAAGGCTAGGCTCCGGTGGGGGATGTTTCAAAGTCATCACACCTCAAGCCAGCAGGTCTGCTGCTCCCGTTGCTGATACCCATTTCCCTGTGGACTCACATAACCATGGACTTATTATGGATCTCCCATCTTCTTCCGGTAATACAGTCATCTGGGTGGTGACGGATCGCTTCTGTAAGATGTTCCACTTTGTTCCTCTGCCAGGTCTGCCGTCGGCTTCACACCTTGCAAGCCTGTTTTTCCTGCACATATTCCAGCTACATGGACTTTCCCTGCACATTGTCTCAGACCGTGGGGTCCAGTTTTTTTCTCATTTATGGCGATCTCTGTGTTTTCAACTGCAAGTTTAACTGGACTTCTCATCTGCGTACCATCAGAACCTGGGATGCCATTTTGTCTCCACCCGACAGGACGACTGGTCCACCCTGCTGCCATGGGCGGAGTTTTCTTACAATTCTCTTGACTCCGATTCTGCCAGCTCCATTCCATTTTTTGTTGTCTTTGGGCGACACCCACGCCCATCTCTTCCTCTGTCTGAGGCTATTGATGTTCCTGCCGTGGAGGATTTGGTTCAAGATCTCAAGTCCATCTGGGAGCAAACAAAGAAGTCATTACTTTGGGCTTTCGCCCGCACCAAGACCCAGGCTCGGCTCACGGCATGGGTCGCAGGCTCAACCATGCACCTTACTCTGCTCCCAGAGCCTGCCTTCCAGCTAACACACCTTTTCCGGCTCCAGTTGCGGTCCCCGTGATGTCCGTTTCCTAGGGCGAGCATGCGCCAGCTCTGTAAAATTTAAAGGGCCAGCACGCCAATAATTGGCGCCTGGCCAGCTGCCTTCCCTGATAAATTCTAGCCCCTTCCTGGGTCCCCTGCTGGATCTTTGTGCCTCTTAGCCTTAGAGAAAGCTTTCCTGATGCCCTGTGGGATTATCCTGATTTCCTGTTGTGACCTTGATTCCGTTCCTGATCTCGCTCCTGTGCTGGCTGGCCTGACCTTCTGCTACGTCCCCAATTCCGATTCCGTGCTGCCTGTCCTGACCTTCTGCTATGTCCCCAACTCTAATACCGTGCTGCCCGTCCTGACCTTTTGCCTGTCCCCGACTACGAGATTGTCTGCCGTTCCTGTGCATCGACCTTGGCTGCCACAGCGGACATGTCACACCTGTGAAATGACCTGTTAGTACCACGCCGCAGCAAGACCATCCTGCTTTGGTGAAAACAAGGTGCCACTTAGACTCCGGTCCCAGGTGCTGGCTTGTGTCATCATCCGAGGTGGTTCAGAGGACCCACTACCTCCGATGCTGATACAAGGGCATAAGAAGCTAACAGACGACTGGATCCTGCCACAGGGGTTACATACCAGCATATTAGTGTGCTTGGTTTAAGACACTTCATCCTGGTAGTAGATGTCTTTAAGTTTGAAATTATGGAGGAAGACTCAATTTTTAAAATCTTTTCAGCACAAGACAACAACATAACAACATACAACAAAATGGGAAAAATGAAAGTCTTTCTTAATGCATATAATTGTAAAATATATGTCAATTAAACAGTATTATATGATTATTTCATCATGATTTAATTTGTTTGGACTTATTGTTTTTGTCTAATATGTAAATGTGAATGTTTAACCAATAGAAATAACATCATTGAATATAAATACTGATGCATTTACTGTGTAAACACTATCACAAATCATAACAAATCAATATTTTCTTTTAGAGGAAAAACTGTTAAAACCAGCACATACAGTGTATGTATCTATATATACAGTGGGGAAAATAAGTAATGAGTCAGCCACCAATTGTGCAAGTTCTCCCACTTAAAAAGAGGAGAGAGACCTGTAATTGACATCATAGGTAGACCTCAACTATAAGAGATAAAGGCGCACATTTACTAAGGGCTGTGCACCACACTTTTGTCGGACTGTGTACGAACCTCTAGGCTAAAAAGGATTACACAGGTATTTGAGAAGTGTCTATGCCGCTATTGTGTCGCACGCAACCCTTTTGTGGCACAGCTGCGCTAGCCTCCATGCAACACAAATTAGGGGGCGTGCCAGCGCTCAGTGTATCCGATTCAGCCAGAGCTCCGTTTTTAACTTGCAAATTGTATCGCACGCCATATCTTAAAGATGCACCACAAATAAAGATGGTGAACTCTGTCAGACCAGTGCAGGGAAGCAACAGATTCATGATTTCTGGCGCAAGATCTTAGTGTATCGCCGCACCCAGCATTATACACGGAAATAGCACTTTTAGTGCAGTTTCTGACTTTCTAAGTAAATGTGCCCCAAAATGTGAAAACAAATCCAGAAAATCATATTGTCTAATTTCTAAAGAATTTATTTGCAAATTATGGTGGAAAATAAGTATTTGGTCAATAACAAAAGTTAATTTAAATACTTTGTTATCCTTTGTTGGCAATGACAGAGGGCAAACCTTTCCAGTAAGCCTTCACAAGGTTGTTACACACACTGTTGCTGGTATGCAGAACTCCTCTAGAGCAGTGATGTTTTGGGGCTGTCACTGTCCAAAGGTTTTCTATGGGGTTGAGATATGGAGACTGGCTAGGCCACTCCAGGACATTGACATGTTTTTAATGAAGCCACTCCTTCGTTGCCCTGAGATCATGGGATCATTGTCATGCTGAAAGATCCAGTGATGTTTCATCTTTAATGCATTCAATTGTGTTTCTACCATATATAGTTCTACTTTTTCCCAATACTCTTTTGGAACATCCAAATGCTGCCTAGCAATCTTCAGACAGGCCCAGATATGTACTGGCGTAAGCAGAGGGGCGCGTCTGGCAAGGCAAGATCTAAGTCCCTGGTGGCGTAGTTTGTTAGTGACAGTAGTTTTGTTACTGACAGCAGTCTTTGGTCCTAGATTTTTGCAGGTCATTTACCTTAGTAAATGACCTGCAAAAATGACCTGTGTGGTTTGGGACTTTTGCTCCCCGTTCTTGTGATCATTTTGACTCCACGGAGTGAGATCTTGCATGGAGCCCCTGATCGAGGGAGATTATCAGTGGTCTTGTATGTCTCCCATTATCTAATTATTGCTCCCATAGTTGATTTCTTCACACCAAACTGCTTGCCTATTGCAGATTCAGTGTTCCCAGCCTGGTGCAGGTCTACAATTTTGTTTCTGTTTTCCATTGACAGCTCTTTGGTATTAACCAGGAAGGAGTTTGGAGTGTGAGGGTGCAGTTTAACGCATGTGTTTAAAAACGCATTGCAACAGCTGAAGAGAGTTTTGTCTAATTAAACAGCTGTTAACACTTGTATTTACAAAACGCAACCGTTAACACATTGTTATGCATGCATTGACATGTGCTTAACACATGCGTTTAACACAATGTTAACACATGTGTTAATGCAAGCGTTAACATTTGCATTTTGTAAATACAAGTGTTAATAGCTGTTTAATTAGGCAAATCTCTCTTTAGCTGTTTTAAACGCATGTGTTTAATGTTACGTGTGACCGCACCCTCCCTGCTTGAACTTGTTATCTGTATAAAAGACACCTGTCCACCTCAAACTGCAGCTATTACTACTGGTAATGAGTGGAGGACAGAGGAGCCTCCTAAAGAGGAAGTTACAGGTCTATGAGAGCCACAAATCTTGCTTGTTTGTAGGTGACCAAATACTTATTTTCTACCATAATTTAAAAAAAAATTCTTTAAAAATCAGACAATGTGATGTTCTGAATTTCTTTTCGCCTTTTGTCTCTCATAGCTGATGTCGACCTATGATGTCAATTACAGGCCTTTTTTATCCATTTATGAGGGAGAACTTGCATGATTGGTGGCTGACTAAATACTAATTTTCCCCACTGCATCTAAACATAAAAAACAGACATGTGAATAGCACCATATATTGTTATGGGCATGGTATTACAGAGCCCACAGATATGCAGATAGACGGATAATGATGCTGTGGACTCGTTTCATGCTCACAGAGGCAGACAGACTGCGACTGTGTATACTGCTCATAGCTCTGTATTACAGGATGTCATCCATCAGCGGCGATATGATGTTCAGAGCTACGTGATCACAACAGTCATGTGGTGCTACACAACATGTTATCCACTTCCATATATACAAACAGCAGCACTAATGTGCAATCTTTAATAACCTGACATCCCGAGGATTAATAATAACCACTTACTTATGTTAGAGATACTTGAATATAATTGATGATAGCAGTTGTCCAAAAGATTAACACTTATTTCTATGGGGAATTTCCTGCATAAATGACTCGATCAAGAATTTCTCTGCTTTATGTTACAGACTATTTGCAAATAAAGTAAATTGTGCTGATACAGCTCTTTTCCCAAGCACAGAAAGTTGATTAACGTCTCACAATGCATGCTGTGTAATGCGCTACTTGCTTGCTGGGGGCCAGGGGAGCAATTAGAAATGGCTGCCTCTTGCATTATTCTTTACACTAAGTCTCTTCCTTCGGCTAACGCAGCTAAAACATTATAGAATGTCAGTCGATTTATGCAGTGTGAGATAGGTTTGCAGAATTAGCTTAGCAGCGTGTGCAGGTTATGCTATGCTGCCTCTGCGGAAAGGTGAGATGATACAGGGCTCCTATTAATCACTGGCAGGGTTTTTATTTCTGGCCCTTGTTGTCTTGCCAATATTTATTGTTCATGGTGCCCTTGTGGTGTTTCCTTTGTCACGAAGACATCCATTCATTGCTTTCCTGTCAGGTATTGTAGATATTGCACTTAATCGACCATGTATCAGACTCCTCCGGGTTAGTGGTAGGATAAAAAAGTTAACAGATGCCTAAAAACATCATTCAGAATATTTGATGGACATTACTGTATTACATCTGTACCAATAATTTTGTAGAAGAGATGACGTGGAGTTTGGAAGGTACAAAAAAGTACCATAATACTGATAAAAAAACACGTAAGATCACAGCTATGAGTATAAACTTCCATGAGAATTCATTGATATTATAGTTACATAGTTAGTAAAGTTGAAAAAAGACTTGTATACATCAAGTTGAGCCAAGGAAATGTGAGGAACACAATTCTATATTATAACATAACCATCAATGTTATTTAGGTGTAAAAAAAGGCATCTAGAGCCCTCTTGAAGCTCTCTGCTGTCCCTGCTGTGAACAGCTCCTGAGGCAGGCTATTCCACAGATTGACAGTTCCTACAGTAAAGTAACCTGTTCACCTTCAGAGATTTCAAAGAAGTGGTATGGCCAATTAAACGTTTTGGGTCTCCAGTAACATCCATCATGCTCTTTAAGGCTGCCTTGTCAGTCTTAGTTTCCCCTCAATATGGAAATTTCACCACTCATCCAAGTACTGTCTGTGGTGGTTTATCCTCTGGAAACGACTTAAGCATTGGAAGGGGGGGAAATGGGCCCCATTCTGCTAGGTTTAAGATCAAATAGGTTTAATTAGTTTAGTTAAATTAGGTATATTCATACACAGTTTCCTAGCTGCCAGTTTGCAGGACGAGGTGTCTAGCATTAATATTAGCCAGCAAATTGGGGCACATTTACTAAGGTTTTACGATTATCTCCGTTTTGCGCCGAATTGCCCCAGGGTTTTGGCGCACAAGATCGGATTGTGGCGCATCGGTGCCGGCTTGCATGTGACAGAAATGGGGGGCGCGGCCGTCGGACAACCTGACGGATTCAGACAAACCGCGGAATTTAAAAAAGGAATTGTGTCGCAAGATCAAGCACTCACATGCACCAGGAAGAAGCAGGTGAACTCCGGCGGACCTCAGCGCAGAAGCGACGGATGCAGGAACTTGGGGGCATGATCTTAGTGAATCGCGGCAGATCCCAATCCTCGTCGGACAACGCACCTCAGGATCGCGACAGGACCGGATAAGTAAATCTGCCCCATAGTCTGATGACTAGAGGGGCAGGGTGGGGAAAAAGCATCTGACTGGTATCAGGAGGTGAAGATGATCTGGAATAAAATGCTATTTTCACTATCCTGCTGCTTCTGACAACACACACAAGGTCTGGTTACACTGATCTTCAAGGTCAATACCTAACTCTGTCTGCCGCTGTGCATGGTCAAAACTGCTGGTAAAATATCTTTAAACTTGTTTCCACTAATTTCAAAAGTGAAAAGCAAACGCTGAACATCGCCAATTTTAAACATAGTAGAGAGAACATTACGTTTTTCTGCAACTTAAGCAGAATAAAGGGAATCGTGAATCTGGAGGAACTTTTGTGCACATTCAAATACCGTATTTGGCACAAAACCATCACGCCTCTGAGAAAAACTGTACATAAAGATGAATTTTATTTTTCATTATGACAATTCACACAAAGAAAAAAATTACATCCCCAGAACAAGAGCAAAGTTTTGATATAGGCCAGCGAGACTCTGATGGTTCCCTCCATCCACCCGAAGCCAGCAAGGACACAGGATGCCGCAGGATGTTCAGAGTCCTGCTGCGGTTGGATCACATGACCTGTGTCTGCTGGCAAACCTTATCAGGGTAAATATAATATGAGTTATCCTATTAGGGCCTTATACTTAACCTGTTAAAATTAAGTATAAGGGCCAACCCCTTTAATTGTCTGCATATTTATGCAACCACTATTTTTTATTCTCTAAAATATCTCAATTTAAAATCCAAATGGAAAGCAAACATACTTGGTCACATTAAAGGGGTTGTCCCATAATGCAAATTAGGCAACAGGATAGTACCTAACTTGCTGAATGGTGGTGGTCTCAGTGTTGGGACCCCCATGGATCGTGAGCGCCCAGAGATGACAGGAGCAGCCAATCGCGGATGCGTGGGCTGCCCCGTTCATCTCTATGGAGCTGACAGAGATTGCACCGTACTTGGCAATCTTCATCAGCTCCATACAGTTGAACGCACAGTCCAATCATGCACGACCGGCTGCTCTGATCATCCCGAGTTGCGACGAGGGTACATCGAACCCGCATTCTTGTGATTCGTGGCAGTCCCATGACTGAGAACCCCAACTGATCAATAAGTTAGGCCCTATCCACAGGGCCTGGTGGGACAACCCCTTTAAGGCCTAATGCACATACGTGATACAAATTCACAGTCCCCATAGATGTCTATGGCAGTCGATCATGCTGCAGTAAGTACAAGCTGTCTCAACACATTGTGACTGTGCACAAAAAAAATGTAGGACGTGTCCTACACTTTGACGTATTATGGCACCAGCGGCTAGTCTTTCTTTAAAGAGAGGAGTGGTGTGGAGTGCTCACCCCACCTGTTCACCACCCGGCTCCATGCTCGCCAGGGCTACTTCTCAGGCAAGTATCCGTTTGCGTGTATGAGGCCTATTTTGAGATTGCTATAGATAAGGCTATTAAGTCCAACTTTTAAATGAAACGATTACATGACAAAATATATGATTTTTCTTTGGTCTGATTTCTTTTGTCATTTAAAAATGGATGTGCATATATTAATATTATACCCATTTCCAGATCTTACTATGTTATAAATACAGTACATTATTTATACTTGCTGTGGTTCTTCTGTGCCCTATGCTAAAATGATGCAATGTTTGTTGTATTTATGTATGTAATAATCTATTTAATTGCATATGTTTATTTGCATTTTTTATACAAGCAATGTTTTGTAGATTATTCCAAAGGGGCACATTTTCATACCACGGCTACAATCCAGCTCTGTGCAGGGGTCTTCACCCTTGTGTATGTTATTTGCCTTGTTTGATACATTTAGAGCCTGAACTGTACAAAATTAAAATCATCTATTCACTGTAGATACCAAGTTAATATTAGTGATCACCTTGACAAGTTAGCCTCTGTTCTGGGTTTGAGGAAAGGACTTAAAATTTTAGCATGACTCAGTTGTGTGTAATGTGTGTGAATGAGCCCTAATTTGAATGTTTAACCCCTAAAATGCCTAAGTGATTTTAGATGAATAAAAAACACCCTTTCTTTCCTTACACAATGAACTCATTTCCATCACTAAATCCATAATAAGTGAACCCATGTTATTAATAATATTTATTACACAGTAAATGCTGTTAAAAGCTAAAAAAGGCCGGTGTTCATTTTTATTCTGATTCCTTGAAATTCTTGAGAAATAAATTAAAAGTTGTACAGTATACCCCCCACAGAATCAAAGTAACATACAGTGTATTTATTTTATACCGTGACTGCTAAAATGTGGCCTAAAAAATAAACCACAATACAGGCAGTCCCCAGGTTATGTACAAGATAGGTTTCTTTAGGTATGTTCTTAAGCTGAATTTGTATGTAAGTCGGAACTGGTTTATTTTATAATTGTTACCCCGACAAAATTATTTTTTGACCCAGTGACAATTGGATTTTCACTAGAGATGGGCGAATTTGTTGAAATTCGGTTCGACCCAAGTCACTGAATTTTTTGAAAAAAATTAGTTTAGACCCGAATCGAATCATGGCGAATCACGTTAAAAAGACGTTGTGCAATGCTTAAATATACACAGGGAGCATGGTTTGGTCTTCAAACAATGCTGTGTTTTAGTATGAACCACACATGACAGCCGCCGCTCTTAGAATCACTTCACTCTTCAATTCCATGTGCACTTGCAGAGGCCAACTTCACCAAATAAGCAAAGCGGGAACGCAGCCTGACAAGGTAACGTCTGTGCCAGCTCGGGGCCAAGATCCCACTATAACATCAAAGAGTGCACTCTTTTTACACTGACATCAGGTGATTCCATAGATTACGACAGAACCTGTTCTGTTAATTGCGAATGCATGTAGAAACCCCCCATAAGAGTACAGAGGGTGTCGACAGTAATTCTGCATTGACGTCACTGACCATTTTGCCCTTCTTTTCTGCAGCTGCTGTTGATGGAGCTGCTACTGCTCCTACCCCCCCCCCATCTCCCCACAGCAGCCGTGGCAGTAGTACGTGAGCCATCACTGCCAGGAATCCCTCGGTCAGACCTGACAGAGGATAGACAATGGCGCACATAGGCTGCGGCCAACTGTCTTTTCAGTATTTCTCTATAGTACGCCAGTTGTTCCTCCCTGTCGGCAGCTGGAAAAAAGTTACCCAATTTTGACCGGTAGCGAGGGTGGAGAGCCAAAACTCCTCCCTATGCCAGATGTTGACTATTCGGCTGTCAAAGCAGCATGTTGTGGGCCATCTGCGCAAGTGACTCTGAGGGACTCCCGGCCTCCCTCTCCACTGTATACTGCCACGGTGCTTCTGGGTCATCTGTTTCGTCTTTCTACCTCCTCCGGGTGCTCCTGCTCCTCCTCTCTTGTCACCTGAGTGAAAAAACAACTGATTTCACCAGACTCTCCTTGTGCTCCAATGTTCTCCTCCTCCATTTCAGCCACCACCGGACTCATGTCTCCACTTCTCCAGTGCCTGACCAGACAGATTTTGCAGCATGAGTTCCAGGACATGAAGCAGTGGAATGACGTTATTCATCCCACAGTCCTGGTGACTGACAAAAAGCGGCCTCTTCAAAGAGCCTGAGCAAACGGCAGGTGTCACGCATGAGCTGCCAGTGGCTGACATCAAAGTTACACAGGGGAGTAATCCGGTCCGCTTGCATCATCAAAAAATCATTAATGGCTTTTCTCTGTTCATACAGGCGGTCTAACATATGGAGGCTGGAATTCCAAAAGGTGGAAACATTGCATATCAGACTATGTTGGGGTAGGCTGTTCTGGCGCTGCAACTCGAGGAGGGTGTGCTTGGCTTTGTAAGAATGGCTGAAGTCCCTGCACAGTTTCCTGGCCATTTTTACAATGTCTTGCAGATGGGTGGAAGACTTGAGGAACCTGTTGACAACCAGATTGAACATGTGCACCATGCAGGGCGCATGGGCCATCCCTCCTCGGTGCAGCGCGAACACCATGTTCCTCCCATTGTCTGTCACCATGGTTCCAATTTTCAGATGTTGCGGAGAAAGCCACAGATTGATTTCTTCTTGCATGACGCGGAGCAGTTCCTCCCCTGTGTGATTTTGTTCGCCCAGGCAAACCAGGTGTAGAACTGCGTTACACCGCTGTGCTCTACACATGTGGTATAATGGAGCAGCACTTAGGAGGCTAGGGTGGTGCTGGAGAAGGAGGAGGAGGGGGCGGACACTGGTGCAGGAGCTGCAGCTTGACAACATGGAGGAGAAAGCGGCGTCTCTTGTTCAAGTTGTTGGTGTGGCTGGGCGGGAAGCACATTCAACCAGTGGGCTATAAAGGACTTGTACTGGCCCTGACCGTAGTTACAGCTCCACACGTCCACTCTGCCTTGCACCTTGGAAGAAACCGATAAGCTCAAGGACTGGCCCACCTTCTGTTCTACATATTTGTGAAGGGCTGGCAATGCCATAAGTTCTCTGAAGGGTGCAGAGTCCACGACTGAGAAAAGGAGGGACTGCAGTACCAACAACTTGGACAAGAGAACGGTCACCTTAGGATGGCTGGACGCAAACAGTTGTCTCTTTGTAATCACCTCTTTCAACGACTGCTGGTCCATGCGTATCAAGGAGTAGGAGCATCTGGACCGGGAGATGATGTCAAAGACAAGCAGCTCCCTTCGGCAGAGGTGCTGGAGCCTTGATTGGCTGAAATGGCATTTGCGCCACTAGGTACTGCTGCTGCTGCGGTGGCAGGTTGGACCTCTACAACTGTTCCACGTGTCTCCCAGGCCATTAGATGGTGACGCTGCATGTGTTGGCGCAGGGCTGTGGTGCGAACGATAGCTCCCTGGCCATGCTTCACTTTCTGCCTGCAGATTGTGCGGGCCTGCAGATGTCATTGAGGGTGTTTCCTTCCCAGAGTTTTCTGCCCCTTGTAGCACTTTGTGCTCACGGCCATTTAGCTAAAAAAGCGGGGATCAAAAAAACTTTGTTCCCACAACTTCGGATTCGTGACAAATCGACAAATATAACAAATACTGATTTAACAATCACCAATATTGATTTTTTTTTCTCATTATCCCGCTGTAAAAATGAATGACAGGTATTCTGTACTCAACTGGGCTCTGGGCTCAACTGGGAGCAGAAAGCAGCATCTGGCAAACAAACCTTACTGGCCCATATACAAAATTGCCAGATACTGTCAGCACTTTTCTTGGTCACCCCTCTCACTACCTCACATTTTGCCATTTACTTCAATACTAAATAGCTCATTTAGATGAATTTATTTTAGAAGATGTATCAAAGTGTTGTAAGGTAAGACAGTGCCCAGTTAGGTTAGGCAGTCTTTTTCTGCTCCACATTTATCTGATACTGAATTATAAATTTAGCGTAGTGTTTGGCTGCCTAATCATACTTTGTACCTCCTATTAGTTGGCTTAGTTTACCTATACATACATGAAAACACATACATACACACATATTCACTTATAATATCATCTATATATAGACTTATGGACACTGACATCTATAAAGTGATATTCACATATGCAAACCTTACTACTGATGCAAATACTAACACATTCATTGCAGATATAGGGGGTCATTTGTCTTATTTCCCCCTTCTCTGAGCTCTTTTTGTGCCTTTTATGAGACTATTTTTGAACCTGATTTTTCTTTGTCTTATAAAGTTTTTTTTTTTTTTTAATTTAAAAATGCCTTTTTCTAAGCATGGCACACTGGCGTGTTATTGTGCAATTCTTTGCACCCGTATAGGCGCAAATCAATGTTAAATAGGGGAAAAACATCTGGATGCAGGAGAAATACAAAGACAAATTATATGTAAAAAAAAGAATCACTGCTACACGGCGAACTCCGCCAAATTGCTGAAAAATACCACAATGCACTCAAAAAGTCACTAAAAAAGGCACATCAGACTAAGATAAATGGTCCCCATTGTGTTCTTGGACTTTCAACACTGTCCCTCATGCCTAATGGGTTAAAAAAGGTCTAGTGGTTTGGCAGGAATTATTTGCAATGAGATTGAAAACTTGCTGAAGGATCGAGAAGGTTTGGTTCAACGATTGCTATCAGGAATGGTCACCAGTTATGTTCAGTGCTCACCGAGGTTCTGTGCTTCGGCCTACTATAATTTAACTTATTTATTAATGATATAGAGGTAGGAATTAATAGTCTAGTTTTGCAGATAACACCAAGCTGTGTAGTGTAATACAGTCTATGGAGGATGTTCATAGCCTGCAGGGAGACATGGACACCCTGGGGAACATTTAATAAGGGCCCTGTGCCAGTTTTCTGTCAGACTTTACACATTCTTTTGGTGCAAACTGCTTGCACAGGTACCAAAAAAAGAAAGGTAGTGCACTCTGTCAGGGCAGTGCAGAGGGTGCCAGATTCATGCGGAACATGAAACAGAAATCATGAATCTGGGGCCATCTGCATTATACACAAAGCACATAATGAAGACTGCACTGTTCTTAGTAAATGTGCCCCACTGAGTATTTGGGCGTCCACTTGGCAAATGTGGATAAATGTTAGTTTAGGCTAATAATCCACATGCAACATTTATCCTTGGGAGAGTAAACCAGGGAGAGTCTCTCGTTGAGAAGGACTTGGGTGTACAAGTAGATCATAAATTAAATAACAGAATGCAATAGGAAGCACTGAAGGTTTCTGCATCTGCTGATGTGATCAGGGATGACCTTACTGAACTGTCAGCATCTCCCCTTCCTCATAGAACCAACTGCTGGATGAGAAATATTGCATACAAATTATGGCACTCTAGCAGCCATGCCCTTTTTGTTGAACCAGTTGCTAAGTGCTTGAACATGAATGTTCCTAGCAGGGACGTTGCTAGGCTAAAAAATGGGGGATCCGCAGATAGAGGCGATTACTACCATCAGCTCCATCCTTCATTTCAAATAGCTGGAGACATGGTGGCATCATTAAACTGACTACAATGCTGCGATGCGGAGACTTGATCTATTGATCGGGGGCATCATTTGCTGGAGAGATAAGGGGACATTCATTTAATTTCTGTGGGTGTATGGACCATTGCCCGGGTGGGGGTTGTGGTGGAATACATATTTTTTTTTTGGAGGGGGAGGGGTTGTGGCTGGCATCCATTGCTGGGGAGCTATTGAGAAGTTTAATTTCTGGAGGGGTGGGGGGATTGTGGGTGACATCCATTGCTGGGGCGGGGGCAGCATCAGTTCCATTGTTGAGGGGGCTGCATAGGGCATCCATTGCTGAGGAGCTGGGGTGGAACATCCATTTCTGAGGGGGACAACTATTGTTGAGGGGGCTCTGGAGGACATCAATTGCTGGTGGACATTAATTACTGGTAGGGGATGGGAGGGCAGGGTGGGAGTGGGCTGCAGAGGACATGACTTTCTGGTGGGCTACGAGGACATCAATTTATTGGGGGATTGTGGAGGACATTAATTGCTTGGGGTGTTTTTGGGACATTATATACTCACTTATTAGTGAGACTTCTTTCATATGAGAGAATTATTCAGTGGAGGGGCATTATTCAGTGTTGGCATTATTAGGTGCCTCCGTTCACTACACACAATTAGAATGGGGCCACAATGTGGCATGTAGGGTCACATTGCAGGCACATTAGCAAAGGCCACAGGTATTAAGTACATTATTACATGTTAGGCCATGCTTAGTGAACATTATTAGGTGGGTGGCACAATGAGGGGGGTTGTAATGTAAAGTATAGGGCCCATATATTGTGAATGGGCAGTAATTGTGGGGACAATGAAGTATTTATAAACCAGAATGAGTAGTATATACATGTGGGTTATTCTTGGTGGGGAGGGGGCAAAATCAGGACCGTATAATGTACATTGCCACAATTTTAGGCATTATAAATCGTGGATTTTCTGTGTAGTCTTATTAAAGTATTTGTAGAGAGTGTTTGGGGTAGCGGCAGGATAACACTATTAGGGAATCGAGATCTAGGAACAATGAAGAACATAATATGTCTTTGTGGTGAACTCCACAGGGTGGACATGTGGATGAAGAGGAGATGACAGGGCCTACTGGAGAAGATGGAGAACAACCACAGTCCGAGGACACGTCACCTGCAGGCGATTGATAGAATAGGTAGGGAAATGGTCACTACTGTCACTTTAATACCTATGCATTAGGACCCGTGCCCGGGATCTTTTACCACCCTAGTAATACCCCAGGTTCCTAGTATGCAAATCTCACATGAAGATATCCTCTTACCTGATTCCTAGTTGCAAATAGTTTATTTCATTTCTGGCTTTAACTTGTTCTATGACTCTCCAAATCTTGTTCCTGTTCTGCTGCTCTTCAGTGGTGACCATGGCCATACCCGACTATGAATCGGTGCTGCGCAGTCTGATCTTAGACGTTTCGCGACTAACACTGTGCTCCCCGGCCCAAACATTGACCTTCTTCATATTACTCTTTGTCTAACCACTGTTGAAATTATAGTTTTGTGTTGTAAAAGAACGAGTGGCCCCCTAAGACCAAGTTTAGTTTTGTTATCGCTCATATATTTCACCCTGCAGTTTTGACACTTCCACCCCAAAAAAAGGAATAAAAACATTACATCTTCAGAATGACTCAAGTTCCATTATTTTCCCATACACAATAATTTATGCGTGTTCATCTATCTAGCAAGTGTGTGTGTCATATTATATTATATAAATATTCAGAACATTAACTACATTTTGAACAATAAAGATGACTTGAAACTTATATTTTAAAACAATAACTTGATTGCATCCATTCACCAGAAGGACATTTTTCAGCCCTGCTCAAGTACAGAACTTATGTAATTTCATTAAATTGAAAAGTTATTATCTCCAAAGAACTTAATTTACAATGTTCAATTGTGCACAGTCCTTCCACAGATTATGAATCTCATTGTTAAATGAGAACTACAGCACAGATTTGATTAAAACACTACTACACAAGCTGCAATAAAAATAGATCTTAGAGCCACTTAGTGTGGAGGGAAATTAACACACAGGTTAATCATGCGTGACATAGAAAAGATGGAGAACGTACATTTCAAAGCACTGGTAATGCTTACTTTCACATGTGCGGTTTTGATGGCTTTTTATAATGGATTATAGAGGCAAAAAAACACCTTAATAAAATACGGCTATTGAAAATGAAGTCTAGTTAAAAAAAATTCAATTCAAAAACAAATGATGTATTATGTATACAATAAAGTCTAAATTATAGGACATCAGTATAAAATCAGCAACCTTATGGATTGGCCAAACACAAGACAGAGAATGGTGCTAGGCTAAATAACGCAAAGCTCTATTTTCTCTGAGAGTTTCAGTAGGAGCCCCACGTATCAGACCCCTCATCAATTAGATATTGGTAACCTTAGAATATGTACATAACACCCTATCCCCCCTAACCCTAGCCCTTGGTTTATGTATTAATATGTTCTAATCGCTCTGTGTTAAAATGTCTTTAAAAAAATACAGACAACAAGCAGAGTCGTACAGAAGCGGATCAAAACCAAGATGTCGGCAAAAGTGCACAATTGGACAGCAATAGAATGGTCGGTGAGCGTAGTAGAAGTCAAATACACAGAATAGCAAACAAGGTGATAGCAAGAAAAGACTGAGAGGGGCAAATTTATCATAGTTTTTCTGCTGCCACTTTTTTAAGTTTACTTAAGTTGTCCTACTTAATCATTGCAATGTATCTTATGTTTTTCCTCTTTGTGATACATGTGATCAGTTGCCTGTTTTGTCTCACTTTTGCAACTTTTTGTAGTGTGCGACTTTTTAGTCCCAAATAGTAGTTTACCAAAAGGAAGTCTGGGTCTAGCATGCTCTGTTTTGCAACTTATTAGGCCCAAGAATGGGACAATTCCAAGCCCAAAAGTCTCACAGGTTGCACAAACAACTGGGCTACAAACTAACTAGCAACCTCTGATGGAACTGGGCAGAATCTAAAGGGAGCAGTAAACACTCCCCACAGCACTGACTGGTTCAGCCGTCCATCACTCAAGCCACAGCTGCAGACAAAACAAGCTCAAACCCACACCCAGCTTTCCCTAAGAAAAGATCCTGAAAGGGAGCTGTCAATCACACGCAGCTCTGGGTGTGAGTTCTGACAATACCATTTTGCTTTAGAAATGGGATCCTCTTGTCTATAACTTATGCTTAATATGTCATTGGCACTGTATTTACTTGAATAGAGATAATCTATGATATAAAGCAAAATCCATCAACACAAGTTCTTCTTTGCTTTTTGAAATAAAGCCATAAATTTGTACAATAAAATTTTTAATAACTTTGGTCTATATTTTATAACTTACTAACACCTTAAACAACAGTGTTAAATCCTGCTAAACGTGTCCTAGTGGCAGATACTGGAAAATAAATCCTTTGCATGTAACTAGTCTATGGGGCACATGTATCATAGTTTGGTCTCTTTGAGGTGAATTTTAGAGACATTTGGCGGCTAGTTTTTGCACCTTATGTATGATCCTGTCTTTTTACTTGTGATACATGTTCAGTTTTTTCTATCCTGGCAGGCGCAAATTTTGGCTTCTTTTTTAGACTTTTTGTTGCAAATGTCTCAAATCCACATGGACACAAGCCACGTGAGGGGGTTACATACAGGAGAGGACACAAGCCACGTGAGGGGTTATATACAGGAGAGGGCACAAGACACATGAGGGGGTTATATGCAGGAGAGGACACAAGCCACATGAGGGGGTTATATACAGGAGTGGACACAAGCCACATGAGGGGTTATATACAGGAGAGGACACAAGCCACGTGAGGGGGTTACATACAGGAGAGGACACAAGCCACATGAGGGGTTATATACAGGAGAGGACACAAGACACATGAGGGGGTTATATGCAGGAGAGGACACAAGCCACGTGAGGGGGTTATATACAGGAAAGGGCACAAGACACATGAGGGGGTTATATGCAGGAGAGGACACAAGCCACATGAGGGGGTTATATACAGGAGTGGACACAAGCCACGTGAGGGGTTATATACAGGAGAGGACACAAGCCACGTGAGGGGGTTACATACAGGAGAGGACACAAGCCACATGAGGGGTTATATACAGGAGAGGACACAAGACACATGAGGGGGTTATATGCAGGAGAGGACACAAGCCACATGAGGGGGTTATATACAGGAGTGGACACAAGCCACGTGAGGGGTTTATATACAGGAGTGGACACAAGCCACGTGAGGGGGTTACATACAGGAGAGGGCACAAGACACATGAGGGGGTTATATGCAGGAGAGGACACAAGCCACATGAGGGGGTTATATACAGGAGTGGACACAAGCCACATGAGGGGTTATATACAGGAGAGGACACAAGCCACGTGAGGGGGTTACATACAGGAGAGGACACAAGCCACATGACGGGTTATATACAGGAGAGGACACAAGACACATGAGGGGGTTATATGCAGGAGAGAACACAAGCCACATGAGGGGGTAATATACAGGAGTGGACACAAGCCACGTGAGGGGGTTACATACAGGAGAGGACACAAGCCACATGACGGGTTATATACAGGAGAGGACACAAGACACATGAGGGGGTTATATGCAGGAGAGAACACAAGCCACATGAGGGGGTAATATACAGGAGTGGACACAAGTCATGTGAGGGGTTTATATACAGGAGTGGACAATACTGGTAATTTGGGATTTAACATGTTTCCCTTTTAATGCATTTTGAAACTAATTATAACAGCTGAGGAGAGGTGATTTTCCTAATTACATTACTGTTAACATTTGAATTTACAAAACGCATAGTAAATGCAATGTTAACACATGCGTTAACATGGTGTTTATGTTGCGTTTTGTAAAAGCAAATGTTAACATTAATGAAATAAGGCAAATCACCTCCCCTCAGCTGTTGTAATTAGTTTCAAAATGCATTAAAAATGCAATTAAACCGCTAGGTGTGACCTCACCCTTAGAAGTAACCAATTTTTAAAAAAATATGCAAAAATTAAAAAAATTTGGACAAAAGAGGTTACTGTGCAAAATGTTAAACAGTTAAAGCATGTGAAATAATTCCAATTTACATGTTAAAATCGGGGCCATGAAAAAAAAAATTACTGTGCACCTGCCCTGGACCAGGTGCAGAATTGCGCCAAAAGTTGGTGCAAAAACAGCAAAATGTCGCACGGAACATCTGGAGAACAAAGATACATAAGGCACACCAAGTCGTACTTGAAAAAGAGTTAAAAGAGTTAAAAGTCGCAAAAATGGCGCAAAAACGGCAGAAGTCGCTAAAATTAGACAATTTGGCTAGCTGTAACTATGATACATGTGCCCCTATATGTATAACACATATTAGTTGGCTTACTTTGTGGTTAATGTTTGCATCAACATTTTGGTTCATTTGTTGCACCTCCAATAGTTTTTAGTCTTTTTCTTTTAAAAATGATATTTTAACCTAGACTCCCCCACAACTCCTGTTCTATTAAATATTGAATTTGCACAGTGACAAGTTCACTTTCATTTACCTGAAGACGAGAGCTACACTGCATATAAGCGCTGCGTAATCTGTGTGCGCTATATAAATAAAGAATTATTATTATTATTATTATATATGGCATAATGCGTTCAGCTATTATACTCACAGGCAGTTTAAGAGTATATTAAAAGTATTAAATTATAAGTCCCAATGTGCAATATCACAGCCCCTGCAAAAAGTTACATTACATTGCTATCAGTCAAGATACTATTTACTTTAACTCTGTTTCTTTTTATCTTTTTAGCACTTTAGAGTGTTTATACTAACCATGCCTGCAATGTGAATAATTTTGGTGCCAAAATATGTATATATATATATATATATATATATATATATATACACACATCTGGGCCACAGGAATAATACAGCCATTAAGTGCACGTGACGAAGCAGAAGAAGGAAACTGGGACAAAAGTCATTAAACTGGGAGCAAAAAAAGAAAACTCATTGTGCTATTTTTATATTTCCGCCCATATAACAGATCTTATATGTGTTATTGTTACATATATTTGTTTTGTAATAATTTACCCTTGTCTTCCAGCCTACTAATAATGTACATGGATTTACCATTCAGATTTCTACACTGGCCAGGTATTCGAAATTGTCAGAATAACAATTGGGTGCATGTACAGTTTCTTAAAGCAAATCTACCATCAAAATAAAACATGGATAAACCAGGGACCCTTACTTATAGATCACTGTGACCGTGGTAATCGTCTTATATGTGTTATCCATAGCATCCTTCTTTGTAAAATAAAACTATGCTTAGGGGCTCTGGGGGTTGTTTTCAGAGCCTCAAAGTGTTGCCAGGTCATAGGTTTGTTACAATGAGTAGAACATATCTCTCCCTCCCCCTCTTCTCATCCTCCTCCCTCTGCCTGTGTAATCTAGCAGCAACAGGGAGAGGGGGGGGTGTTGAGGAAACCTGCCCGGCTCATTGTAACAAAGAGTAAAAAAACATCCCCCAGTCTCTTTAGCATCATTAGTTAATTTTAGAAGGGATAAGACCGTGGATGAGGGATATAAGGCAATTACCACAGTCACTGTGCCTGGATCTATGAGTAACTGTCCCTGGTTTATCACAATAGATTTTGATAGTAGATTTTCTTTAAGTCTGCCTTTGTGCTCTTGCCTTTTTTTCCTTTTTCTGATTTTCAGATTTTTCGCTGGTCAGATGTGTCTTAAGAGTTTTGCCTTTTTAATACATCTGAGTTAAGGTCTTTTGTGAATTTGTGGCTTTTTGAACAAACAGCTCTAAACAAACATCTTTTTTGTGCCTTTTTACAAAGTCATAATTTCCACATCTGGAAGCTTGTGGTGAACTTTGAAGGGAGATTGTTTTAGGTGCAAAAAAGATTTGGGCCAAAAAAGCAGCAAAATACAAAAAGTCAGGCTGTAACACTGGACACCTCCATCCTCCATCCTGCTTTGAACTTTTATTGAAATGACACAAGTTACAGGTTATAGATTCTGCAGTACAAGTGAAGTCCTATTGGAGTTTCTCTACACCTAGACAGAAGTTTATTTAGTTTATTTACATTGATGTCAATGGGATTTTTAACTGATATCTTAAACCTCCATTCTTTACTTTTTTAATGGATGGAAGGAATGGAAATGAGCGTATTACTGCGTTTTGTGCGGCTTTGTGTGTGAAGTTTGTACTAAAACATAAACAAACAAAACTAAACATATACTAGTTGCACTCTTGATTGGGGCTGTTGTGTTAAACCGATGGAAAAGTAGAAACTCATTGGGGGGTCTCATCACCATTTTTACCACTGATCTTGATACCCCTTTTAACCAGTGCAGCATATGAGGAGATGCAGACCACAACATAATTTAGGCTATAGCCATATTACTAGAATTGTCTCCAGAAGGGGACTGGAATCAATTGTAGCTCATTTTTACAGTAGAGACCCAAACAAGTTAGTATAATCACCCTTTCCCCACCCTGCCTCGTCCTCTTTTCTAGATGAAAAATGCACAAATGGAATCGAAAGACATGGTGATTTAGTCATAGCTGCTGCATGGACAGTACAGGCGGTCCCCTACTTAAGGACACCCGACTTACAGACAACCCATAGTTACAGACAGACCCCTCTGACCTCTGGTGACCTCTCTGAATGCTTTACTATAGCCCCAGACTGCAATGATCAGCTGTAAGGTGTCTGTAATGAAGCTTTATTGATAATCCTTGGTCCCATTACAGCAAAAAATGTTTAAACTCCAATTGTCACTGGGGCCCAAATTTTTTTTGTCTGGATCTACAATTATAAAATATACAGTTTCGACTTACATACAAATTCAACTTAAGAACAAACCTCCAGACCGTATCTTGTACGTAACCCGGGGACTGCCTGTAATACTCAAAAGCAGAATTTGGGCATCATCTCATAAGGATGTGCCCGCAGCGGTCAACAAAACTTTAAAACAATGAATAAGATTTATTCTGTTTTGGTTTAATACCTGTGCCTTGCCCCATAATTCGGCTTCAGTTCGGCATACATGCCTATGTGTCAGGCAATATATATGTGACTCTCTGAACAAAGGGGCTTGACTTGACAAGAATGGCTTAAAGGAAACCTACCATTTAGAATGGTCGGTGTAAGCTGTAAGTACCGGGCACCAGCTCAGGGTGAGCTGGTGCCGGTACTTACTTTCGTTAGTGTTATAAACCGCGGTATCGCGATTTTAACACTTTTTAAACTTTAGAGCAGCAGAGGCTTCGGCGCTGCGTGCGCACAATCGTGTGCGCGCCTACATAGGAAATAGCGGAGATGTTGCGCGCGCACGTTCGCGCGCAGCGCCGAAGCCCCTTCTGCTCTAAAGTTTAAAAAGTGTTAAAACCGCGATACCGCGGTTTATAACACTAACGAAAGTAAGTACCGGCACCAGCTCACCCTGAGCTGGTGCCCGATACTTACAGCTTACACCGACCATTCTAAATGGTAGGTTTCCTTTAAATGCACCATATAAAGCTAATATTAATCTAAACTAAGCTTAGTTTTAACTAAACTAATTAAACTAAACTTAGTTTAATCTAATCTAAACTAATCCAAAATAAAGTGTTTAAAGATGCAGCGAGTATGCAGCCAGCGGCAAACACTGTTTGTGAGAGTGGTAGTTGCAGTTTGTAGAGCTCTTGGCTTTGGGTGATGAAACTCAATCAAAAACTGTTTCATAACATAACCTTACGCATGCATGGTGTTGTTACTAAATTAGACAAGTATAGATCCTGTCATCTGGATCTCATTCTAGCTATAAATATTTGCCCCCTGCTAGTCATGTTATACCTAATTTGTTATACCTGTTGTCAGAAAAGAACCAAACTAAGGTGAATTTGACATTCACTCAAAGACGTCCTGTCTAGTCGATTTGGGACCCTAAAGCAACTACAGGTCCTTATGGACCTTTGGTTTAGGGTCTCAAATCTATAGAAAAAAGATAACTTGGCACTCCTTATAGGTCAAAAATCAAGGAGAATTTATTTAATCCAGAATAAACAGTATAGAAATCCAACAAAAATTGTTATTTTGAAACGTTTCGGTCTTATAAATTCAGACCTTTATCAGGCACTAGAATAGAAACAATGAATACATGACTATATAACTGTTTCAAATAGACAAGAGAGTATAATAACAGTGATATTGTCCTACAGATCGATGCCTTGCCCTTAAGTTTGCCCTCAGTTAAGATGGTGGATGTTGTATTAGCTGGGTGCCATCTTACTTCCTGTTTGATATGTATTTCCTGTCCTGCTCAGTAGACATTGCTTGCGTATTGTGTTTTAGCTCCTGCTTGGACAGTCCTTTTGCTTGGAACTCCTTCTCTGGTTTGTTCCTCCCTTCTGCGATTTACCCTGCCGAACTACTTCTCCCAGATTGCTCTCCTGGATTTTGTACGCTCTGCTTACCTGCTTGTTGTAGTACTATTGTTCCCAGCCTGCACGCCGCACCTCCTGTGTCCACCCTTGGTGCTTCCAGTGTCCTGTCTAGTCCCTGCTATTGGATTCCACAATATATCACCAGTATCGTGACACTGTAATAAATCAGAGACACGCGTTCTCCTCAATTTTTGACCTATAAGGATTACCAAGTTATCTTTTCTCTCTCTATATATGGTATAGTAACCTACTTGTGCACCCATATACTCCGAAACATCGAGTGACGTGTATTTTTTCCAATATAGGGTATCAAATCGACCTATGAGATCTGTCTGTGGGTGAAATGATAAAAAAAATTATTTATACTCACTTAAGTTGTATTCACACTGCAGTTGCCCGACGTACCTTAGCATGACAGGCACACAGCAGTGCGCGGGGAGAGGAGGAGGAGGAAGTGACGGCTGCTCACCCCGCCACTCTCCATAGGGATATATGGTGCTCGGCACTTGTGCCCATTGCCGTCCATGGGGGAGGTATATCTGCCATACATATGTCCCCCATGCAGCATTGTGAATGTAGCCTTAGATGGGGAGTCTGATGAGAAACATCGGACTGACATCTGAAGATCTTGTGCCAATGACTTATCTTGCATACTCCAGACAACAGTGAGTACAAATGTTTGTTTTTTAATGTGCCCAAAGAAAAAACTTATTATGGGACTATTTAGGATACTAAACCAGCAGTCTATAAGAACCTGTTAATAGTTTAGATTGCAATGTATGAGTTGATAGGTTCCGTTAAACAATATCAGATGATCTTCTGACTGTATAGATCAATGTTGTGCTATAATAACGGACATAATTATTTACCATCTTCTTATTATTCATGTTAGTTTTAAATGGACTTTTCCAATAAATTTTAACAGGCAGTATGTCCACTATACCAATCTTAGAAATACATATATTATAATAATTTTAACAGTAGCTTTCACTGTGAGCATGAATGATTCATAGAACCAATTCATCATAATGACATTGTCCTAGTTCTGGAAGCTGAGCAAATTAACCTCAGACAGTAGTTTCCTTGCAATCACTACAATAAATGGTGGCATCACTAGAGATTAGATAACGGGCAGATCTCTCAGATCTACAGTCACTCACATAAAAAGCGACTATTCTAGATGGAGTTTCTTTTTAACCATTTGTTGCTAACTTATTCATGAAAAATAAGGCCCCTATTTAATACTTATTGACAATTAATACTAATTATGATATTAACATTTATAGTACTTAGAGTTTAATGTGTGAATCAATAGTACATAGGGCTATACTTCACATTACGGTGGCTCCTTTGGGAGCAGCACAAGTTTTATATTATACCTATTATAATGTATTAACCACCTAATCCCCACACCTACCTTTCTCTGCTCTTACTAGTGAAAATAGCCTCTTTTCAGAGGAAGAGGTATGACATAGGATGTACAGCATTCTGATGATGTCTTTTATGTTAAAAAGTTTGTATCTTTGACTGTGGATCACATATGACATATTACTTTATTCAGTGGCACATATTCTACAGATGATGTTGACATGTTTTTTTCTGAATGGGTTGCAGTTAGAGATGAGCGAACACTAAAATGCTCGGGTACTCGTTATTCGAGACGAACTTTTCCCGATGCTCGAGTGCTCGTCTCGAATAACGAACCCCATTGAAGTCAATGGGAGACTCGAGCATTTTTCAAGGGGACCAAGGCTCTGCACAGGGAAGCTTGGCCAAACACCTGGGAACCTCAGAAAAGGATGGAAACACCACGGAAATGGACAGGAAACAGCAGGGGCAGCATGCATGGATGCCTCTGAGGCTGCATAATCGCACCATTATGCCAAAATTATGGGCAACAGCATGGCCATGACAGAGTGACAGAATGAAGCTAGATAGCATCTAAAACATCCAATAATTGACCCTGACACTATAGGGGACGGCATGCAGAGGCAGCGGCAGCAGGCTAGAGAGTGTCATGGCGACATACCCTAAATGGACTCAGGCTTCAAACCAATGGGTGGCAGAGAGGAACCAAAGGAGGTGAGCAAGAAGCGCTCAAATAATATCGGTACATGATAAAAGTTTGCCAGTATATTTTGTGGATTACACAGCAGGGTGGCGACAAAGTTAACATGGAAGCCATGAAAACAACCCAAAATTCTGCCTGACACAGCTCGTTTGATAAGGGGACCATGTATGGAGGCAGTGAACTAGTAGAAGATTAAAGGTGCTGCAGTTAAAACTATGTTAGTTGGATCTTGGCATGGAGCTGGCGCTCCGCTGCCAGGCGAGCTTTCGCCAATCCAAGCCCCTGTCTATAGGCTACTCCCCAAACAGCACTTCTAAGAACCTTTTGTATAAGATCAAGTGTAGTAGCGTTCTTATAAGTTTAGGATATGCCGGGTGAGGGGAATGTAAACAGATGCGCAAGAAGCGCTGAAATAATATCCCTAAATGGTAAAAGTTTGCAAGTATATTTTGGGGATTACACAGCAGGGTGGCGACAAAGTTAACAACTTTGATGTGGAATGCCCTGTAATAGCTCTTGGGCGGTGTGCCTTTTATCGCCTAGGCTCAGCAGTTTCAGCACCGCCTGCTGTCGCTTAGCGACGGCACTGCTGCTGTGCCTAGAGCTACCGACTGATGGCGCCATGCCCACGGATGGTAATTCGGAGGAGGAGGAGGTGGAGGAGGGGTGGGAGGAGGTATAGTAGGCCTTTGAGACCTGGACCGAGGTAGGCCCCGCAATTCTCTGCGTCGGCAGTATATGACCAGCCCCAGGGTCAGACTCGGTCCCAGCCTGCACCAAGTTAAGTGTAGTAGCGTTCTTATAAGTTTGGGATATGGCGGGTGAGGGGAATGTAAACAGATGCGCAAGAAGCGCATGATGCGCATGGAGCTGGCGTTCCGCTGCCAGGCGAGCTTTCGCCAATCCAAGCCCCTGTCTCTAGGCTACTCCCCAAACAGCACTTCTAAGAACCTTTTGTATAAGATCAAGTGTAGTAGCGTTCTTATAAGTTTAGGATATGCCGGGTGAGGGGAATGTAAACAGATGCGCAAGAAGCGCTGAAATAATATCCCTAAATGGTAAAAGTTTGCAAGTATATTTTGGGGATTACACAGCAGGGTGGCGACAAAGTTAACAACTTTGATGTGGAATGCCCTGTAATAGCTCTTGGGCGGTGTGCCTTTTATCGCCTAGGCTCAGCAGTTTCAGCACCGCCTGCTGTCGCTTAGCGACGGCACTGCTGCTGTGCCTAGAGCTACCGACTGATGGCGCCATGCCCACGGATGGTAATTCGGAGGAGGTGGAGGAGGGGTGGGAGGAGGTATAGTAGGCCTTTGAGACCTGGACCGAGGTAGGCCCCGCAATTCTCTGCGTCGGCAGTATATGACCAGCCCCAGGGTCAGACTCGGTCCCAGCCTGCACCAAGTTAAGTGTAGTAGCGTTCTCATAAGTTTGGGATATGGCGGGTGAGGGGAATGTAAACAGATGCGCAAGAAGCGCATGATGCGCATGGAGCTGGCGTTCCGCTGCCAGGCGAGCTTTCGCCAATCCAAGCCCCTGTCTCTAGGCTACTCCCCAAACAGCACTTCTAAGAACCTTTTGTATAAGATCAAGTGTAGTAGCGTTCTTATAAGTTTAGGATATGCCGGGTGAGGGGAATGTAAACAGATGCGCAAGAAGCGCTGAAATAATATCCCTAAATGGTAAAAGTTTGCCAGTATATTTTGTGGATAACACAGCAGGGTGGCGACAAAGTTAACAACTTTGATGTGGAATCCATGAAAACAACCCAAATTTCTGCCTGACACACCTCGTTTGATAAAGGGACGATGTATGGAGGCAGCTATATGGACGACTTTTGGAGGTAGCAATGGAGACAACGTGTGGAGGCTGCTATGGAGACAATTTAATTTGGATAGTGCCTGTATGTGGCAGTCCCAAACATTTTTCAAACCAGAGGAGCAGGTAGGTGGCCCTCCAGTAAAATGGGATAGATTGAGTGCCTGTATGTGGCAGTCCCAAAAATGTTTCAAACCAGAGGAGCAGGTAGGTGGCCCTCCAGTAAAATGGAATAGATTGAGTGCCTGTATGTGGCAGTCCCAAAAATTGTTCAAACCAGAGGAGCAGGTAGGTGGCCCTGCAGTAAAATGGAATAGATTGAGTGCCTGTATGTGGCAGTCCCAAAAATTGTTCAAACCAGAGGAGCAGGTAGGTGGCCCTGCAGTAAAATGGAATAGATTGAGTGCCTGTATGTGGCAGTCCCAAAAATGTTTCAAACCAGAGGAGCAGGTAGGTGGCCCTCCAGTAAAATGGGATAGATTGAGTGCCTGTATGTGGCAGTCCCAAAAATGTTTCAAACCAGAGGAGCAGGTAGGTGGCCCTCCAGTAAAATGGAATAGATTGAGTGCCTGTATGTGGCAGTCCCAAAAATTGTTCAAACCAGAGGAGCAGGTAGGTGGCCCTGCAGTAAAATGGAATAGATTGAGTGCCTGTATGTGGCAGTCCCAAAAATTGTTCAAACCAGAGGAGCAGGTAGGTGGCCCTGCAGTAAAATGGAATAGATTGAGTGCCTGTATGTGGCAGTCCCAAAAATGTTTCAAACCAGAGGAGCAGGTAGGTGGCCCTGCAGTAAAATGGAATAGATTGAGTGCCTGTATGTGGCAGTCCCAAAAATTGTTCAAACCAGAGGAGCAGGTAGGTGGCCCTGCAGTAAAATGGAATAGATTGAGTGCCTGTATGTGGCAGTCCCAAAAATGTTTCAAACCAGAGGAGCAGGTAGGTGGCCCTCCAGTAAAATGGAATAGATTGAGTGCCTGTATGTGGCAGTCCCAAAAATTGTTCAAACCAGAGGAGCAGGTAGGTGGCCCTGCAGTAAAATGGAATAGATTGAGTGCCTGTATGTGGCAGTCCCAAAAATTTTTTAAAACAGAGGACCGGGTAGGTGGCCCTCCAGAAAAATGGAATAGATTGAGTGCCTGTATGTGGCACTCACAAAAATTGTTTCAAACAGAGGACTGGGTAGGTGGCCCTCCAGAAAAATTAAATGCATGAAGTACTATAGCAAGAGCCAGTGGGCCCTGTCAAAAAATAGCCAGTTTCCTCTGCTTTACTGTACAAAGAGGAGGAGAAGGAGGAGTGGATCAATTATTCAGGTTGAGCTTCCTTCACCTGGTGGAGATTGGAAATTCTGAGAAATCCAGCCTTTATTCATTTTAATAAGCGTCAGCCTGTCAGCGCTGTCAGTCGACAGGCGTGTACGCTTATCGGTGATGATGCCACCAGCTGCACTGAAAACCCGCTCGGACAAGACGCTAGCGGCAGGGCAGGCAAGAACCTCCAAGGCGTACAGCGCCAGTTCGTGCCACATGTCCAGCTTTGAAACCCAGTAGTTGTAGGGAGCTGTGTGATCATTTAGGACGATGGTATGGTCAGCTACGTACTCCCTCACCATCTTTCTGTAAAGATCAGCCCTACTCTGCCGAGACTGGGGACAGGTGACAGTGTCTTGCTGGGGTGACATAAAGCTGGCAAAAGCCTTGTAAAGCGTACCCTTGCCAGTGCTGGACAAGCTGCCTGCTCGCCTACTCTCCCTCGCTACTTGTCCCGCAGAACTACGCACTCTGCCGCTAGCGCTGTCAGAAGGGAAATACTGTTTCAGCTTGTGCACCAGGGCCTGCTGGTATTCATGCATTCTCACACTCCTTTCCTCTCCAGGGATGAGAGTGGGAAGATTTTGCTTGTACCGTGGGTCCAGGAGAGTGAACACCCAGTAATCGGTGCTGGAATAAATTCTTTGAACGCGAGGGTCACGGGATAGGCAGCCTAGCATGAAATCTGCCATATGCGCCAGAGTACCAACGCGTAAGAATTCACTCCCCTCACTGGCCTGACTGTCCATTTCCTCCTCCTCCAACTCCTCCAACTCCTCTTCTTCTGCCCATACACGCTGAACAGTGAAGGACTCAACAATGGTCCCCTCTTGTGTCTCGCCAACATTCTCCTCCTCTTCCTCCTCATCCTCCTCCACCTCCACCTCCTCCGATATGCGCTGAGAAACAGACCTCAGGGTGCTTTGGCTATCAACAAGGGAATATTCTTCCCCCGTCTCTTGTGACGAGCGCAAAGCTTCCGACTTCATGCTGACCAGAGAGTTTTTCAACAGGCCAAGCAGCGGGATGGTGAGGCTGATGATGGCGGCATCGCCACTGACCATCTGTGTTGACTCCTCAAAGTTACTCAGCACCTGACAGATATCAGACATCCACGTCCACTCCTCATTGTAGACTTGAGGAAGCTGACTGACCTGACTACCAGTTCTGGTGGAAGTTGACATCTGGCAGTCTACAATCGCTCTGCGCTGCTGGTAAACTCTGGATAACATGGTCAGTGTTGAATTCCACCTCGTGGGCACGTCGCACAACAGTCGGTGAGCGGGCAGTTGGAGGCGGCGCTGCGCTGCCCTGAGAGTGGCAGCATCTGGGCTGGACTTCCTGAAATGCGCACAGATGCGGCGCACCTTCGTGAGCAAATCAGACAGATTGGGGTATGTCTTGAGGAAACGCTGCACTATCAGATTTAACACATGGGCCAGGCATGGCACATGTGTCAGTCTGCCGAGTTGCAGAGCCGCCACCAGGTTACGGCCGTTGTCACACACAACCATTCCCGGCTTGAGGTTCAGCGGTGCCAGCCACAGATCAGTCTGCGCCGTGATGCCCTGTAATAGCTCTTGGGCGGTGTGCCTTTTGTCGCCTAGGCTCAGCTTAGCGACGGCACTGCTGCTGTGCCTAGAGCTACCGACTGATGGCGCCGTGCCCACGGATGGTAGTTCGGAGGAGGAGGTGGAGGAGGGGTGGGAGGAGGAGGAGGCATAGTAGGCCTGAAACACCTGGACCGAGGTAGGCCCCGCAATCCTCGGCGTCGGCAGTATATGAGCAGCCCCAGGGTCAGACTCGGTCCCAGCCTCCACCAAGTTAACCCAATGTGCCGTCAGCGATATATAGTGGCCCTGCCCGGCAGCACTCGTCCACGTGTCCGTGGTCAGGTGGACCTTGTCAGAAACGGCGTTGGTCAGGGCACGGATGATGTTGTCTGACACGTGCTGGTGCAGGGCTGGGACGGCACATCGGGAAAAGTAGTGGCGGCTGGGGACCGAATACCGAGGGGCGGCCGCCGCCATGAGGTTGCGAAAGGCCTCGGTCTCTACTAGCCTATAGGGCAGCATCTCCAGGCTAAGCAATCTGGAGATGTGCACATTAAGGGCTTGGGCGTGCGGGTGGGTTGCACTATATTTGCGTTTCCGCTCCAGCGTCTGGGGTATGGAGAGCTGAACGCTGGTGGATGCTGTGGAGGATCGTGGAGGCGACGATGGGGTTTTTGTGCCAGGGTCCTGGGCAGGGGGCTGACTAGCAGCTGACACAGGGGAAGGAGCAGTGGTGTGCACGGCCGGAGGTGAACGGGCTTGTTGCCACTGAGTGGGGTGCTTAGCATTCATATGCCTGCGCATACTGGTGGTAGTTAAGCTAGTAGTGGTGGAACCCCTGCTGAGCCTGGTTTGGCAAATGTTGCACACCACAGTCCGTCGGTCATCCGGTGTTTCCTTAAAGAACCTCCACACTTCTGAAGATCTAGCCCTCGCCGCAAGAGCCCTCACCACGGGAGCTTCACTAGTTGACAGTGGCGCTGATGCACCAGCTCTGGCCCTGCCTCTCCGTCTGGCCCCACCACTGCCTCTTCCAACCTGTTCAGGTCGAGGACTCTCCTCCGTCTCAGAAGCACTGTGTTCACCCGGCCTCTCAACCCAGCTTGGGTCTGTCACCTCATCATCCTCCGATCCCTCAGTCTGCTCCCCCCTCGGACTTCCTGCCCTGACAACAACTTCCCCACTGTCTGACAACCGTGTCTCCTCATCGTCGGACACCTCTTTACACACTTCCACTACGTCAAGAAGGTCATCATCACCCACAGACTGTGACTGGTGGAGAACCTGGGCATCGGAAAATTGCTCAGCAGCAACCGGACAAGTGGTTTGTGACTGTGGGAAGGGTCCAGAAAACAGTTCCTCAGAGTATGCCGGTTCAAATGCCAAATTTTCCTGGGAGGGGGCAGACTGGGGGGGAGGAGGCTGAGGTGCAGGAGCTGGAGGAGTGGGGATTTCGGTGACATGGGTGGACTGCGTGGAAGACTGACTGGTGGTGGACAAATTGCTCGAAGCATTGTCAGCAATCCACGACATCACCTGTTCGCACTGTTCTGGCCTCAACAGTGCTCTACCACGAGTCCCAGTAACTTCAGACATGAACCTAGGGAGTGTAGCTCTGCGGCGTTCCCCTGCTCCCTCATCAGCAGGTGGTGTCTCACCCCGCCCAGGACCACGGCCTCTGACCCCTGCAGTAGTTGGACGCCCACGTCCCCGCCCTCGTCCTCTACCCCTAGCCCTCGGGTTAAACATTTTTAAAATGAGAGTTATAACTTTTTTTTTTTTTTACTTCTTTTTGTTTTTTTTTGGTGTTTTTTTGTGTTTTTTTTTTTTTTTGTGTTTTTTGTTTTTTTTTGAGTTTTTAAAACCAAACAATCCTATCCTATTGCTATGGCTATTTTCTAGCCAAGTATCAAAGGAAGCACACTACTATGCCAGATGAGATGACACTGAGTTATTGCCTAATAGAAATCCAACCCCTACTGAATTTTGCCACTTCGGCCTTTGCTATGGATATGTGCGCCACTAAGCGCAGAACACAGCGGTCGCAAGTCTCACTACAAATTGCTCAGAATTGGCAAGTACATGCACTGCAGAAACTACAGCCACCAGCAGATCAACCAGAAATCAAATATATAGAACGCTACTGTAGGCTTCAAGAAGCTGTTTGTATTCTCCTATGGCTATTTTCTAGCCAAGTATCAAAGGAAGCACACTACTATGCCAGATGAGATGACACTGAGTTATTGCCTAATAGAAATCCAACCCCTACTGAATTTTGCCACTTCGGCCTTTGCTATGGATATGTGCGCCACTAAGCGCAGAACACAGCGGTCGCAAGTCTCACTACAAATTGCTCAGAATTGGCAAGTACATGCACTGCAGAAACTACAGCCACCAGCAGATCAACCAGAAATCAAATATATAGAACGCTACTGTAGGCTTCAAGAAGCTGTTTGTATTCTCCTATGGCTATTTTCTAGCCAAGTATCAAAGGAAGCACACTACTATGCCAGATGAGATGACACTGAGTTATTGCCTAATAGAAATCCAACCCCTACTGAATTTTGCCACTTCGGCCTTTGCTATGGATATGTGCGCCACTAAGCGCAGAACACAGCGGTCGCAAGTCTCACTACAAATTGCTCAGAATTGGCAAGTACATGCACTGCAGAAACTACAGCCACCAGCAGATCAACCAGAAATCAAATATATAGAACGCTACTGTAGGCTTCAAGAAGCTGTTTGTATTCTCCTATGGCTATTTTCTAGCCAAGTATCAAAGGAAGCACACTACTATGCCAGATGAGATGACACTGAGTTATTGCCTAATAGAAATCCAACCCCTACTGAATTTTGCCACTTCGGCCTTTGCTATGGATATGTGCGCCACTAAGCGCAGAACACAGCGGTCGCAAGTCTCACTACAAATTGCTCAGAATTGGCAAGTACATGCACTGCAGAAACTACAGCCACCAGCAGATCAACCAGAAATCAAATATATAGAACGCTACTGTAGGCTTCAAGAAGCTGTTTGTATTCTCCTATGGCTATTTTCTAGCCAAGTATCAAAGGAAGCACACTACTATGCCAGATGAGATGACACTGAGTTATTGCCTAATAGAAATCCAACCCCTACTGAATTTTCCCACTTCGGTCTTTGCTATGGATATGTGTGCCACTAAGAGCTAAACACAACGGTAGCAAGTCCCCCTGCTAATTCCTCACAAAATGGTAAAAGATGCAAATTAAAATAAAAAAAGTAGAACGTTATTGTAGCCCTAAGAAGGGCTGTTGGGTTCTTTGAGAATCACTCCTGCCTAACAGTAAGCTAATAGAACACCCTAACGCTTTCCCTGAGCAGCAGCAGCTCTCTCCCTAGCGGCATCCAGAGACAGAATGATCCGAGCAGCGCGGCCAGCGGCTAGTCTATCCCAGGGTCACCTGATCTGGCCAGCCAACCACTGCTATCGACGTGTAAGGGTACCACGTCATGCTGGGTGGAGTGCAGAGTCTCCTGGCTTGTGATTGGCTCTGTTTCTGGCCGCCAAAAAGCAAAACGGCGGGAGCTGCCATTTTCTCGAGCGGGCGAAGTATTCGTCCGAGTAACGAGCAGTTTCGAGTACCCTAATGCTCGACCGAGCATCAAGCTCGGACGAGCATGTTCGCTCATCTCTAGTTGCAGTTTCCATTGATGAATTGCTAAACATTTTACTTTTTGGCTACTTTTTATTACACTTTGTAGGATGCAGGATGAGCAAAATAGATGTCCTTTTTACTGTGTACACCATACAGGTTAAATAAAAGTTAATACATAGGGCATTTTTGGGTGCACAGATATCAAATCTGTATAGATTAAAAAAAATATGTATTGTATATTATATTTTACATTTTAGTAACATTTCTGTCCATTATGCCATCTACAGAATATTCCCAGCTTTGGCTACATTCACATTACCACAAGTTTGCAGCTGTCCCCATATACAGCAGTAGGCCTCGGTGGCGGTACGTTCCGCACCTTACATGGGGAAAAGATAGAACATGAGCTGTGTATTGTGCATCCCAATGGAGAGGGAGGGGTACCCAGCACTTACCCCTCCTCATCTCTAGCGGGTGTCCCGTATGCATATGGTACTTTGAAAGCAGACTTAATCTGTAGACTAATGAGGACAAGGTTATATCCTTTATTCCCACCTAAATCACATCCCTCTTCTTCCAGTGGAACCCCTTGCTTCTCACAAAGACAAATCTCCAGCTTATCTGATGTAGAGGGAAGTGCTTTAGGAGAGATATAACTGCTCCACTAAAAACACGACCATAGTATACAAATTAAAATGTTATTGTAATAAGGGAACTGGATTCAAGGAGACTAACCACACAGTGTACCCTATCCAGCTCCCCAAAAGCCTTGACTGCTTGGCTCTGTGTGTACTAGGTGATATGGGGAACTAGCAGCCTGTCCTTCCCTACACCAAAGTGTTAACAGAAACACAAAATAAACACAACAAATAAGAGAGAATCACTGGACAAGAGGAGGACCAAAAAAACAAGAACAAGACAAAGTCAAATAGGAAGATAGAAAGCACAAGAAACATGATGAGAAGACTTCTTTAGCCAGCACTGAGTCTAAAGTGGGCAGGACGGATGTTTGATCTCAAAGCCCCTTTCTCCAAGATGATTGTGCAAGAGTTTAAGGAGCTCAAAGAAGTATGGAGTTAACTACTATTGGAGCAAGCTAAGATGCAGGACAAAAGCAGGTGTGGTACTGAATAAATCAAAGCAGCTAACAGTAAACCCATGTTCACACTACAGGAAATAACGAGATTAACCCCTTCACGACTTGGCCTTTTTGAGTTTTTTCACTTCCATTTTTCACTCCCCACCTTCAAAAATCTATAACTTTTTTATTTTTCCACATAAAGAGCTCTGTTATGGCTTATTTTCTGCGTAACAAATTGCACTTCGTAGTGACGGTATTCAATATTCCATGGCACGTACTGGGAAGCGGGAAAAAAATTCCAAATGCAGTGAAAATGGTGAAAAAACACATTTGCGACACTTTCACGTGGGCTTGGATTTTACAGCTTTCACTGTGTGCCACAAATGACATGTCTAATTTATTCTTTGGGTCGGTACGATCACGTGGATACCAAATTTGTATAGGTTTTATAATGTTTTCATACATTTATAAAAATTTAAACCTCCTGTACAAAATGTTTTTTTTTGATTTTGCCATCTTCTGGCGGCAATAACTTTTTCATACTTTGGTGTACGGAGCTGTGGGTGGTGTCATTTTTTGCGATTTTGATGGCGTTTTCATTGCTATCATTTTTAGGTCTGTGCGCCCTTTTGATCACTTTTTATTAATTTTTTTATATTTTCCAAAATGGCAAAAAAATGGCATTTTTGACTTTGGACGCTATTTTCCATTACGAGGTTAAATGCAGTGAAAAACCGTAATTATATTTTGATAGATCGGACATTTTCGGACGCGGAGATACCTAATGTGTTTATGATTTTTACTGTTTATTATATTAATATCAGTTCTAGGGAAAGGGGGGTGATTTGAATTTTTAGGTTTTTTTATTATAATTTTTTTTTTTTAAACTTTTTTTTACTTTTACTATTTTTCAGACTCCCTAGGGTACTTTAACCCTAGGTTGTCTGATCGATCCTACCATATACTGCCATACTGCAATATGGCAGTATATGGGGATTTTACTCCTCATTCATTACAATGTGCTCATAGCACATTGTAATGAATGGGTTAAAACGAGACTGCTTCGGGCCTTCGTGAGACCCGATGCTGTCATGGCAACGGATCACCGCTCCCTGTGACGTCATCGGGGAGCGGCGATCCGCGGCAAGGTTGCGGCGCCATCTTTTTGGAGCCTCCGGCAGCATTGCCGGCAGCGATCGCCGTGAAAGCACCCGCGATCGGTGCTAGCACCGATCGCGGGTGTTACCGGTAAGCCTTTGCTGCAATATGCAGCAAAGACTTACCGGCTATGGAGAGGGCTCGGCCCGCGTCGGGAAGGGGAAGGGAAGGGGTTAAAACAGTGTCTGCTCAGTCGCAAGCTACAAACCAAGGATGTTGCTGACACAGATGTCACAGGAATTTTTGAAATTGAGTACATTACTCTACAACATGCTAACAGGTTAGTTACAGATGGGCAAATGTATCAAAATTTGAAACGACCCGAATCGAATCACTGCATGTGACGTAACGGTAAGTCACATGCCTGCTGCGGGTGCATGCAAAGGGCTCATGGGGTGAGCCCTTTCCTTAGTTGGTAAGTCAAGCAGCAAGCAGCCGACGTCATTGCTGATGTCTATGCAACGCCGGTGCTCACGGAGCTGGACTGCATCGAGTAGCGGAGCTTAGGGGGAGCGTCGGAAAGGTGAGTTCATGGTTTATTATTTTTCGACCGGCCCCGCACCAGCCCCAAGCCACCGAGAAAAAAAAGAAATCTGTTCCCACGAATCACAGTAAACTTCGAAGTTTTCCTGAAATTCTGAACAAATTCCAATTTGCCCATCACTAGTTATAATGCTTAGGGCGGTGGTTGACCTTTATTTTAAGTTAGTTAGAGTATATGTTTCCATAACTAGCACATGCTTCTACGTCAATTGGTCCCAATGTGTACCTCTAATATCAATATCATCCTTGTAACATCTGTTCCCATCCCAGCTTCAGCAACTTCCTTTGTCCTGGGGATGGCTGGGGATGTGCTAATAATTGATTTTTTTTTTACAAATTCTGGACAACCCCTTTCCACCACCCCAGCCTGTCTTCTGTTGATTTTGCTTTTGGTTGCTAACAGTTAAAGGGCTTTTTCCATCGAGCAAGTTAGCCCCTATCCACAGAATAGGACCTAACTTGCTGATTGATGGGTGTCTCAGTGATGATACCCCTACAGATCATGAGAATGTGGGTCTGATAAGGATATGGTCTAAATTGTTTCCTGGAAAAACCCTTTTAATTCAGCTGAGAAATGGTCCAATCACCTTCTCGACCTTATATATCTCATATAAGGTTTGCCTTACATTTTACCTGTGTCTGCAATGTCTTATTTGGAGATTGCTAGCATTTATCTTGACATCTGTACTTTGTATTTCTTGACACTTTAACTGTTCTGACAATCTGCTTTGTCTATTGATTCTGTACTGCATTGTCCTTTTGGTTCTGACCCATATCTGTTAACTACTCTTTGTATTATCTAGTGTCTGTCTCTATATTTTGCACTTAGGTTCAGGAAGGGAAGATTGATCTGATGGGATATTAGGGACATCTGGGAAAGGATTTTAGCTTTAGGGCTCATTGCCTTTCTGTCAGCTGTTCACTGACTGCATTAAATCCCCTTACTGCTGTGAGATTCATTGAATATATCCATTATAATAAATAATATATTTATTTATCTACTTGTGTCATCTCAACAGTCCACTCACAAAACCTTTCCCTCTTACTTTTCAGAAGTGACGAGAGTAGTGTAAAAAAGGCAAAGGCCCCAAAAAGTTGTACGAATAAACCTAAAAGCGTTTCCGAAACTTTTGCAACTTTTTGAAATCTGGATGCTGGCATGACTAATATGGACAGCGTGTTAGCTTTCTAACTGCAAATGGATATATAAATAACATATGCTAGAATCTATCTTTTTTTCTGCTGCCTCTAGTTTTCAACCCTTAGTAAGCAAGACTACGGCAGGCTGCAGATATGTCAGCAGATTCGTGATGTAAGATCACTTTGTGCTGTATAATATTTCAAACTTCAAATACATTAAGGTTTAAGTTGAAAAATTATATTCTAGATGGTTTTTGCTGACACAATGTAAATTTAGAGCAATCAGATGCTTTTATCATTAAAGTTAAAATCCTTTTAGTAATTGTTGTTAGTAAAATTGTTTTATAAACATCAGAAAAATCTGCCTGTGGAGTATAGAAAGTTTGCTGCCATATGCTATATGGAATATAGAATGTTATGCTTCCATAGGCTATTACAGAACGCCCCGTAGTGACAGGGTCAGTACACAGGCAGACTTGCTGCACTCCTGATTGTCACACAAAAATGGAAACAACGGATGTTAGTTGCACATACCAGCATCTCTTTCTATATATTGCATCAATATTTGTAAGTCTAGACTAGGAATGGGTCCAGTATACAACATATTCTATTACACTTTTTCTCTGTTTGTTCACCTCTTTATTTTGTCTTTCAAATACTGTAGAAATATTCTGACAACAATACTGCCATGTAAAAGGCTTTGAAGACTGGAATTGATGTTAATATCTCTGAATGGGGTGTTTCTTGTGCATTATGGGCTGTATCCAGGCATAGTGGGTCTAGGTTTTCAGGTTTAAAATCAACATTAGGCCTATGATCCAGTTCAGTTTCAGTCAATAATAATAATTCTTCATTTATATAGCGCCTACAGATTATGCAGCGCGGCACAGAGCTTGCGTTTTTTATTTGATGGGGCGCATTGACTAAGAACAGGACAAAGTGCACTAAATGCAGTTTTCCCATGTATAGTCCAGGGAGTGCCAGATTCAGGATTTCTGGCGCACATACTTCATTAATCTGGAGCTCCCTGCACTGCCCCGACAGAGTGCACCAACTTTTTTTTGGTGCACCTTTAACATGGGGCGTGCAACACACTTCTGTCAGACTCTGCATGACAAATCTGGCGGATGGTCCGACTAAGCACCGGGAACACCCCCTAATTTGTGTTGCCGCACCGTGCCACCTCTTGAATACCTGTGCAAGTAGTTTGCATCTAAAAGAACGTGCAAAGTCTCACAGAAAACTGGTAAATGTGCCCGATGTGTTATATGTCTATTCATTACATGTTTAACTTTGAAATATATTTGGACCAATGGACACAATTTTCCCTAAACAATCAGTTTAAGGACCTTCTAGCCACATCCCATGGGGCTGGAGCAACTGTTTTACAGACATGTCAAGATGGAAGCGACACAACACTGCCCAAGAGAAGTGTAATCCTGTCATAATTGGAATGAAGGATTCAAAGATCAAGGTCACAGATACTTAGATTACAGGTTTGTAGACTTTTTCTAACCTCAAATCATTTGTGGATTGTGATAATATTGCACTAGCTTTACATTTTTGTCATTGTTTCTTGTTTTAATTTCATTACTGACTAAAGTACACTACAGGCATGAAACTCCATTTGGCAGAGTAATGTTATTTACTCTTTACCCCCTGCCAGTGTTATCTGGGGCCCAACCACCCCAGGAGGTCTCTTTGTGACCAAATATTGGGAGGAAGCCTATCTGTGCACCAAGTGTGAGCATTGACACCTCTGCTAGCTCATCTCTTGAGAAGAAGAGATCAAAGGGACAGTAGACCTTTGTGTTGCTTTCTCTCCAAAAGCCAGGACAGACCATAGAGATATCATAGCTGTCCCAAAAATAGGACATAATTCATAATTCTGGATCCTCCATTACAGGAGAGAGTTATAGGATCGAGACACCCTCATGGCCTGCATATCAAAATTATAGGTGCATGTAAACCCAGTCCAATTGCAGAACACCCCTAATGTTAGGGCTGGACACCCCAAGTTTGGTATGGGGTGAGAGGTAGCGAGGTACCCGGATGATGGGAAGCAATCTTTCAATCAAAACTTTTTAATAAAAACCCAGACACAGAAAGTACCTTCTCTGGAGGGAGGAAGAAGAGAAGACCTCCCCCTCTCAGTGACATCACAGCCAGGGGGAGGGTCAAAAACCCACTGGGTTTAAATTAATGAATCTGGAAAAAAGCCTTTGTCAGTCTAGGAACTCTTATCATAAGAAGGCTGGTCAGATCTTTCCACGCTGTGTTCCTCAGCCAAGATGCCTCTCTCTATCTGATAGTAAGGGTATTTTGTTTCTTCATCCCATAACTGTTTGTTTTTTAATTTTTTTAAGTTTATGTTTTGAGTGTATTGTACCTTTATGTGTATTAAAGTGTTAACTTTAATAAGACTCTGCTTGTAGCCTTAAAGGGCACCTACCACCACAAATCTACCTATAAAGGTAGATTGGGTGGTAGGTGGGTCAATTGGACGTGAGGATAGCCCTTTAAGGGCTAATCCTCACGTCCCTGCACTTTTTTAATAACTTTAATGTGGTATTTATTCAAATTTACTTATGCGGCTACCGGGGCGTGGAGTAGCCGCATATGAGATTACATGAGGCGGCTACTCCACGCCTCGGTAGCCATTTTACCCCTCCTACTCACCCATCTTCGGCGCGCAGCTCCGCGTAGCTGCGCGCCCTCGTCCGGCGATCCTGCCGTCTGCGCATGCGCAGAAGAGCAAGCCCGCGCCTGCGCGGTCACAACTCCGAAACAGGCGCGGGCCTGCTCTTCTGCGCATGCGCAGACGGCAGGATCGCCGGACGAGGGCGCGCAGCTACGCGGAGCTGTGCGCCGAAGATGGGTGAGTAGGAGGGGTAAAATGGCTACCGGGGCGTGGAGTAGCCGCCTCGTGTAATCTCATATGCGGCTACTCCACGCCCCGGTAGCCGCATAAGTAAATTTGAATAAATACCAAATTAAAGTTATTAAAAAAGTGCAGGGACGTGAGGATTAGCCCTTAAAAGGGCTATCCTCACGTCCCATTGATCCACCTACCACCCAATCTACCTTTATAGGTAGATTTGTGGTGGTAGGTTCCCTTTAAAGAATCTTAGTTTCCGAAGGGATTACATCACCAGGTTATTTAACATAGCATATGTAGTGACTGCATGTTCTGTGCATTGTCTTTGCAGTTGAAGTACCTACGACCTTCTTAGAATAGGTAATTTGTGGGTGGTGGCAGTGAGTTGGTCTGAGTGCTTGGGTGTAAATTTAGTGTAAGGCCACCATTTTGTGTAAGTGGGCGGAGCTTAGAGGCTAAATTCTGGGACTCCATAGAGTAGGTTTACCCCATCTTTGGACTCAAGAGTGGGAGTTCATCACATGGATCAAACTAGAAGGCAGGGCAATGGAGAGGGGTGCTACTTGTCTTTTTCAATTCCTTGGTTTTTGGCTTCAAAAACAGACAAAAAACTGTAGGTGTCAGAGCAACCTTAAGAGAACAAAAGGTATTTCAAAGCAAAACTTATAATAGTTGATCAACAATGGTTTCTATTATAATGCATTAAATATAGCTTCAACAATGACCTGCAGGATCTGCATGCTATCTAAAACTATTGGTAAAAATAAGTGATTATATTAAGCTGTAATATGGAAATAGACCTGTTATGTCATACTGGGATCCTGATTTCCCTGTTGTCTTTTCCATGCATTATTAAAGTTTCCTCTTTATTTTGTTTTATGTAATGCACCATCTTTAATTGTATCTATTTTTAATTGCCAATTGACTTTTCATTCCATTATGTGCATACAATTTCATTTACAGCTTTGTTGGACCTAAGCAACTCACATGGAGATAAATAGTGCATACTTGCCTATGTTAATTTGTCTGTGTTTTTGTAATAGATCTGGTTGTTAACCTGTGGTGCTGGAAAATAGGTCAGCAGAAAATTTTGAGTCGTATAAAATTGATTAAACATTTATAATTCTGACATAAAGGCAAAAACTACTTTACGGAAATGTCAAAAGAAAGATATTATACAGAAGGTAACATGTATATATTGCTACCTTAGAAATGATAGTGCATGTACTATTTCTAATTGGGTCTCAGCCACATCAAACCCCCACCTAGCTGCTGAACCTGCCACACAGATGTCTTTTTTGCCTGTACGAATTCTGTGTACTTTACAGTGAACAAACCAGTGTATATGTAGATACCAGGTTATTATGGACCAACATGTTGTTTATGTAGGCCCATAGTTCTGTTTAGTTCTATATACAGGCAGTACCTGGGTTACGTACAAGATAGGTTCTTTAGATTTGTATAAGTTTAATTTGTATGTAAGTAGGAACAGGTATATTTTATCATTGTAATTGCAGAAAAAAACATTTTTTGTCCATGTGGTAATTGGATTTTCAAAATTTTCTGTTGTCATGGGAACAAGGATTATCAATAAAGTTTTATTACAGACACCTTACAGCTGATCATTGCAGCCTGGGACTAACGTAAAGCATCTAGAGAGCTTCACCAGAGGTCACAGTTTTAATATAACTTTTAACCTCTTACTTTACAATGTTACAAGGTTAGTGTAAGATTCCAGAGTGTGGGCGGGGACTCTCTAAGAAGACACTTCATGATTCCTATAGTGCTGTGTGAGATGCTGTGTGCTGAAAATGTGGTTAAATTATCAGGGTCCAGGTTTATGTGCACTTCTATTTAGTTTCTGAACATTCACTAGTATCTGACACATAGAGAGATGAGGTAGATCAGAGATTAGAGATAATGAGATCCATGAGAGACATATAACTCAACATTACATTCTCAGTTCTGCTTTCTCCGCCATAACATACACTTTCAGCTCTGCTGTGCCTCCCTCCCCCTCCCCTAGATAAAGACCTTATCTGTCTGTAGATTTACTCTCCTCACGCTGTTGCTTGCCGGCAAAAAGTCTGTGTGGGGGAGCTCCTCTTGGAACGCAAGGGGGGGCTAAAGTCAGCTCAGTGCAATATCAGACACGAGAAGAATATGTCCTGCCTGACTTCTGATTAAGGGTTGGATCCTGGGGAAATCAAAATTGGATACACCAGGACTGATAGAGAATTATATCTGTAAACTTCTGTATTTTTCAATAAATGAGCGCCAGGAGTTACACATATCCACCCCTGTGGAGATTAGAGCCGGACGTTTAGCTTTGTTCTGTGTAGTGGTCGGTAAAACCAGGTCTCTGAAACTTCCATTCATGGTCATTCACTGTTTTCTTACTCTTAACAGCTGCACCAAACAACTGATTGGTGAGGAGCAGGGATTTTGGACCCCCGGTAAGCCGATAGTCATTGTCTATCTTGTGGATAATGTGTATGGCCTCAGAAACTTCCACAACGGTTGCCATTAATTTAGCAAATTATTATAATTATCTTATAAGAAATTAATTTCCATTTCTTGTATTTTTTTTTAACACCGTTGGGTCAATTCATCATGCCTTGCAGCAGTTTTCTGGAATGCAAAACATGAAAAAAGTTGCCATTTCTGATTTATGCCAAGGAAAGTGTGACTATTTAACCATCTGCAGCCTACTTACGGTACTATTGGAGCAGGACAAAGAACAAGGCGGCCAGAGTGGAGATAGAGCGCTCATTGGTGCAGGAGGTGCAGAGTGATACCCCTAGCAGGAAAGGATGCGATGAGTACAGAACAGCTGTCCTCTTCTCCTTCAGGAGCCGCACTGAGCTGTGTCCTAACGCCGATATGTAGAACCAGCAGAGTGGGACAAGGAGCAGGAGAGGAACCATGAGAGGTGTGGGGTTTTTTTCTGCTCTGGGGGTCAATTCCAATATTATATAATATTCTTGGAGTCTCCACTATTATAATATGATTTGGGGATTCTCGACATTATAGTCTGTTCTTGGGGGTCTCCAATATTAAATACATCTGCTCTGGGGTCTCCAGTATTATACATTTGCCCTTTTCACTATAATTTGGCAGCTCTGGGGTCTGCTGTAATATATGTCTGTTTCTGGGATTATACATCCGCTCCAAAGATCTCCGGTATTATGCATTTATTTAATTTGCAAAGTGCTATGGAATATGATGGCAATATAAATGAAGATTATTTTTATAAGATTATTATTATTTACTGTTCTGAAGGTTCCATTATTATATATAAGCTCTAGAATCTCATGTATTATACATCTGCTCTGGGGGCTAGAGTATTATACTTCTACTACGGGGGTCTATAGTATTAAATGTCCGCTCCGTGGGGTCTCCAGTATCATGTCTGCTTTGGGGAACCCAGTATTATATGTCTGCTCTGGGGGTCTCCAGTGCTTTATTCTTACAATAAGACACAACCTTAATAGGAAGCACAAAAAAGTAGATGTTATATAAAGGCAATAAAGTTAGCTTTTATGGTGCAAATATAGTACAAATTATACAATGGAATCAATTATACAAATATAAAACCACAATGCCATTAGGCAGCCTGATACAGATTTTAAATTGGTTGTTAGAATTTAGAGTATTACAGCATCACTTGAAAAACCATTGTGACATTCAACAGGGAACCTGTCAACAGGAATGTGATTTTTAGCCAGTGACAGTTTCCAATAGTCCCTGTTATGATGATTTAAAAAATGTCTGTGTCAGCATTCTGAATCATTTCAGTAGTTTATAATAGTTTGATTCACATTACCTGGTTCCCTGCTAGCAGCATGTGCTGAGTCCTAGGGGTGCAGCATGTGTGACTGTGTCGGTCTCCTCTACTCCACACTCATCCATACTAAAAATCTGATTCCTGGTGACAAGTTTACTTTAACATTTTCCTCAATCCACGTGAATATCATATCAGACCTATATGGCAACAAGATTTTGTAATATACATATATAATGATTTTCATATTTAGGCTATGCAGGTGTTTTATAATTACATCAAACGCTTATAATAAAATGGTACAGCATAAGCCGCTATGTTGTGGGTCACACATTTCAGCTGTGCTTTAAACACTTTAAGCTGTTGAAAAAGAATCAACATGAGACATAAATATCATTTTTGTAATTATGTTTTAAATACTGCAAATTAGACCCAGATTTTATTGCCTGCTGTTTAAAAAAAATGCCATAAATGACTAAATCAATTTACCAGCGAGCTAATTAGGTTTTTCTCCAGAGTAACAAAAAACAATCTGACTGCACATACCGATACTAAAATATGGGAAAGCAATAAAAAAACAGCTCAGAAGTGCAACTCTGGACAATTCTGTCAATGTGACTGCCAAATAAAGGCGGAAGATTGATCAATATCCTGACATTTTTGTAACAATCTCCTGGGTCACTTGGTTAAAAAGCCTTGATCTGAGACTGAAGATACTTCGAGGACTATATCATTTACATATTTTAATTTGGAGCTGCTTTACTTACCCTTGTTATTTCCAGCTTTTTAGGTTGTAGTAAAAACTAAATCTTACACCATTTTGAGCTACATAAAAGGTTTATCACAAATTTTTAAGCTATCCCCTTGTCCAACATCTGGGTCCCCTGTGCTTCGGAGAACTGGATTGTCATAGTCACTAATAGGTGTAGCTAAATCTACTTATATGGGAGTAAGAGTATTAGCAAAGCAAAGCATTCAGCTATATACAACTGCTTCTATAAAAATGAATGTAGCAGCAACAACCTGACATTATACCCATTAGTTAGATAGGAACCTCCACTCTCCGGATCACTGGGACCTATTCTCCTAGCTTTCCACCACCAATCACCTTGTTATCTCTTACCCTGTGGATAGTGGATAACATAAAAACTTAGGACAACCCCTTAAAGATTTCTATAACTTGAGAGCAGTACCGAAAAATTCACCCAAAGTTTAAAAAAAATTAAGTTCTGAGTGTTGTATACTTATGAAGGTTCAAGTTTTTTTTTCATATTTTTGAGCGAATAATTCAGTTACTAGGTCATCAAGCTCTAATTTTGTAACCAGATATTGTATTTTGAAATCAATACTATTTTTTCTGACTCCACTGTGTTTACAGTTAAAAACTATTGACTAAATAATTGAATCAGGCATTTTATCCAGCCAAATTATTGCACTGGCGGGTGTGAACCTTCTCAGAAGATTAAAAAGAAATGCACGGCTTGCTTTTCTAAGAAACAACATAGTTAGCAATCTTACTATTAACGATGGAAGGCTTTACATCAGTATGTATAGTCTATGTACTGTATCACAATATATGATGGAAGATAGAAGGTCTGTTCTGTAAGTTTATATTATGGGACCAATAGAATGTAAATCCTGCTTTGTGACACCCTTTGTGACATAACTGCACATAAATACCTGGGCAAACTGGTTGCCAAAGTATTTATGTAATGTTAGAGGTAGTATTGTGCCGCGTCTGCGCTACGTATTCGCACCGACCGACACATTTATGTCAGCAAGTCCGACAGAAATGTGGCGCACGCCCCTTGAAAAAAATCTGGTGTACACAGTTCATGCACCTTGGGCGCGTGCAGCGTGCGCCACATTCATGAAGATGGAGATCCAATCTTCATGAATGTGTTGGCAGCTGCACATTAGTGAGGCAAACTGCATGTAGATCTGGCCCATATTCTTGTATAATTCCATTATATGGTTAATTGCCCAGAACTGCATTTAATACATTTTTTAGCATGTGCTGAGATGTCTAGTGTGTGAATGTCTATTTTATAGGTAAGCATAATAGCTTGTATCCATTACTAATTGACTTTTCTTCTTTAGCTGTACAGAAGCATAAGAAAGCCACTTGTTTTTCTGCATTCTTAATTCAGTGAAAAGATGTCTACATTTTATTGATTCTTCTCATTTCTCAATGTATGTGGAGATCATTATATAACTGCACAATTTAGGTCTGAAGCGTCACTGCACTACGGACTTTCTTTTGGGAAGATTTTATGTGGTATTGTGCTATCACAGGAGACTGTATATTTTCACATTCTTGTTACATTGGCAGATCTCCATCTCCTGGATCATCTTTCACACAGGTGGGAGATGAGCCTGAAAACAACAGAATTTTTGATAAAATTCTTATTTTATTTATTTAACATAAAATATATTATGCCATGGGCAGGGGCACATCTGCCATGAGGCAAGATGAGCCTCTTGCTTCAGGGTGGCACCATATGCTGAACCTGCATGTGATAACTTACCCTAACAAAGAAGGCACAGAGGAGACTGGCCTAGAGGCAGAGCAAATGTGTGAGACTGACGGTGTGGCAAATATACTTGCACAAAGTACAGTTACTAGTTATGGGGCTAAGTCACCCTGTTAGTGTCACCCCTTAATAACAAAATAATATTGCAAATTACAATTGGATGTGGTCGGGGGGCATAGTGGTGAAGTTCACCCCTGGCTATGGGTGATGGAAAAGAGTAGTTTAATATTAAAACTTTGGATTATAAACTATTAATACTTCCCTTTTAAGGAATTTACTTGAGGCCACTGGTGGTGATAGAAAATAGACAACACACTTGCGTTTTTCACGCACGTTTTCTGCGCGTGCTTTTGACATGCAGAACTTGCATTGCACTCTGACGCATTGTAATCAATGGGTCTTTTCAGACATGCATTTTTTTTCACGCACACGTGCGTGTTTTTTTTAAATCTCGGCATGCTCTACTTTTGCAAGTCACGCGCGTGTAAAACGCACCATACAAGTCTATGGAGATGCATCAAAAACGCATTGCACTCTGAGACACATGCAAGTGCAATGCGTTTTTCACGCAGCCATAGAAAAGATAGAGCTCAGTCCTGAGTCCATTTCACGCATTGAAATTGCATTGAAAACGTGCGTGAAAAACTGAGACACTGAGCAAACTCTTACTGAAAACAGATTGCACACTGATGCAAATTGTGCGTTTTTCACTGACCAAACACTGATCGCACCATGATCAAACTCTGACGTGAACTGCAACGCAAGTGTGGAAGGGGCCTTATACAGACATGCCTTGCATACCAGTTACATACAAGCAGCATGTAGTATACAAAAGCACTCATATGCCCAACAAAATATACACATGCCAAATGTAATGGGATCTGTCTAGTGATCTTCTGCAGTACTTATATATATCTCATAGGCATGTTGTATAGGTATAGTTTTTGTGAGAATGGAATTCTCACTTGATAAACTAAGCTTTGATTGGTTTCTATGAAACTCAATGATATATGAAACTCTTTTATTAATTAAAAATCTATTAATATTCACATTCACACACACAATATACAGTATGGCTGCTGTCCCACTAACTACCTGCACCAGAGGATACATCATAACATTGCGCATTTTTACTCAACTATCATCTATAGGTTGAAGGGAACAAAGACCTCAGGCTTCTGAATCCTCCTACAAGTGTGTGGCCATGCAGTAACAGTAATGAATATCCAGCGTCAGCATCTCTCTAGGCTCTGGAGCCATCCATCAGAGCACATATAGCTGCTGTGTAATGGGAAGGAAGCTATGGTATATGAAGGCCAAGGACCAGGAAACTAATTCTGTGCATGCAAGTCAACCATCACAGAGTATTACTGTAGAGACTGTCCTGTAATTTGTCACATTATACTATACATACATTGATCATTTCTTAAAGGGGTTGGCCACTTTACCTCATGTTTTTTGTAACGTGTATGTGTGGGGGGCAGTGTATTAGGTAATTTACCAATATACATCTAGTAATAGTTCTGCTCTGCTTTCTTAATATGTGAAGTGAAGCCTCCTGTCTTTTACCTCATCAGCCAGACATTCCTGTTCTGTCCCCCTGGTCCCTCAGCAGCCCCTCCTCTCTCATGATGGCAGCGAGTTTTAGCACAAGATGGGTGGGGGGAAGTGCACTTGCACATTGTATCTGCCTAACAAGCTACATCATGAATATGCTTTGGTAATCCTCTCCCCCAAAAGTCTTTCTAGCTCAAATTAAAAGCACTACAGAAGCTGTACGGGTCTGGCAGAAGGCTGCTCCACAAAATCCTTATGTAAATTCATTTATTATAGGAGTGTCCATATGTTATGTTTTCATTTAAATAGCAGTATGACTTCTCCAACAAGGATGCAGATGTGCTATAGCAGTGTAAAATAGGGGTCAAGCAGTTTGAAAATAGGACAGAGATAAATGCAAGGGTTAACTATCGCCTTTGTGAATGATTGACATTTAAGTGGTCAATACATATATGACATGCTCTGTTATTAGAAAGTTTTTTTAAAAGGAATGTCTAGATACATATCTATAAACCCGAGGGTTAATTATTAATATATAAAATAGTATAATAAAACTACAAATAAAAATCATAAAATAGTACAGCAATAATGAAGTAATAGTGAACTGTCCAAATGGTAATGCTTAAACCTTTCCTGGCATTGCTACTGCCCTGGCATTGCCCTCATAACACCCAAGAATATTTGTAGACAACTGATCAGCTGTACAGTCCCTTACTGCTAAGATGTATTCAGGTTCTCTTTTCTTCTTCTGGGACATCCCATTGTTGGCGAATGGGGAAGTCTTCAGTTGGTGGATGGTCTCCCTCCTGCTCTTGCAACTTTAAAGGAAATCTACCATTTTCTTTTATGCATTGTAAACCAAACTTACCTTGAGAATGCTGTAGCTACATTGATACAGAAACATATTTTGTTTATTCGCTGAATTGAGTGGTTTTGCTGAAAAACCAATTATAACATTCTGATAATGAGGCTCTGTTGCTCCTGTGACTGGGCTCAGTTCTTTTCCTCTTGCCCTATTTTTGCACTGCTCCAGAGAATGATGTCATCACTGTGTTGTACATGACAGGCAGAGGTAATCAATCATTACACCATGCCCCAGCTGCTGTATATGAGTCATCCAGCTCAGGTTGATTATTCCTGTCTGAAAAGTTCGGGAAGCTCCTTGTAATGTGTTTATAAATGGCAGCCAACATGCAACTCAGTTTTCCCAAGGACCTGAATTTTATAATTTTATAATAGTTTTTTGTGCAAAGCCACTCAAGTCAGGGTTGCATGAAAACAAATGGTAGATTTCCTTTAAAGAGGACCTGTCACCCAGAAATTGGGCACTATGAGCTGCTTACTAAAGTAAGCAGCTCCTAGTGCCAAAACAAACACAGCGGTGTTACAGTGATAGCATTATCGAAAACCTCCGATAACGCTATCTTACACTACGGCGGAGTACAGTACAAACACAGGACTGCAGCTCCTAGTCCAGCTACTGCCTATTCAGCTGAACACTGAATGTCTAAAACTAGAACTCCCTTACCTAGGTGTTGGACAGTCCTTAGGGCTACCACTTTTTAGGCTTTTCTATGTGTTTATATGGGTGAATAGAAGAGTGCTGGAATAACCAGACATTTTTGAAGGGCTGCAAACAAGCCTCACTTATCTTTGGTCTGGGTATTTAAATGAAGGTCTAGGACATCAATATGAACCTTTTTATTAAGTGCAGGAAAACCTACTACCAGCTCCAGAGTCCTGTAAAACGGACCTCCACCAATAAGTTATTGATGACCTATCCTATTAATAGGCTATCAAGAAAACTTTTCAAAAACTTATCGTAAGAGCGCATTTTGTGACCAGAGTTCTGTCAGGGACCTCTTCTGGAACATGAAGGGTTATCGGAATCGCACAACCCCTGTGAGACCTATTGCAAAGTTACTTCTTTAATTTTTTGGGATGTTGGGACTGTAAAAAATGGGTTGCAAAGATGTAAGTGCATTAAATTAGAGTTGATTTCTAATGATTTCTCATGCAGTAAAGATGCAGTTATACATTGCTAGATCATTTCTATAGCATACAGATCAGCCTTACTGTAGGCTGTGCCTTACTATGTATACAGTAGAATATATGACTGCAGTTCTCACTTTCTATGCAGCAGAGGCTGCTGGGTGTCTGTACTCACCCTGATGCACATGGCACTGATAATAATAATCAGATAATAACCCTCTATTATGATCCATAAATTGTCCAGTGTCTGGGTGCTGCGGTCCCCAGCTGCCTCCTTACTCTCCTGCATTAATTGCTGCATTACTACTAGACACATCCTCCTCCTCCTCCTCCCTGCTCTCTCCTCTTCTGCTCCTGGACTGCCTGCATGGATTAACTTCTAGCCAGGACCAGCAGACCAACAGGACATGAGACATTGTCACTCCTAATGCAATCTATGCACAAAGACCAGCACAGGAACACATAGGAGACCATCACCTTAAAGGGGGCATCAAACCCCATCATTACAAGGAACCTTCTCAATGCTAGAGGAAGACTCTGCTCTGTGTGATCAACTCTCTGCATAAAAGTTGTGGGAAGCATCCTGTGCCCTGTATTTCAGACCTGAAGAAGACCCTTGCAGGGACCATGAGTGGCTGCTCCAGGAGATGTAAGCACGGGCTCTTCCGTTGTTTCCAGACCCTTTATAAGCTCCTGACAGGTACTCTCCATAAAGGTAAGACAAGGTGTCATTCCCTCCTGCTGGCTGGCTCTGGAGCTATGTACCATGCAGCATGATGCAGGTATTGTATGGGGACACTTATTCCTGGCTCTGATCTGGAGTATGGCAAGTGGTGCAGTCCTGTTACTGTCTGACTAGTGTTAGGGGCTCTGTAGCATCTGCTAGAAATGTTGCATTGCTTCAGGTTGTATATTTGTATTCATGAAGCTTTACAGCCTGTAACATGAAGATGTGTATCTGGTGTGATGGATCAGTTCAGGTGTTAGGAGGATTCAGATGCCTGCTGCTGTATACAGTGACTTATCCTGGATTGGCAGTGGCATTCTGCATGGCATTTTCCTGCTGTTCTGGGATTGTGTGAGCAGCTTAGATGGTAATGTCTTTCATGGCAGAGACTGATCTATGGTATGAATGGTGCTGAATCCATGTGAAAGTCAGTTTCTACTTTCTGGGATCATTATGTTACTCTGCATTTTATGAAAAGAAATGTATTTTATTATATTTCACTAGTTTGTAAAACATGATATTGATGATTTTGTTTGTGGATGTTTTTCCCAATGCACAAAAATATGTATAAATATAATGTAAGACAATAAATCTGGAAATGACTTTATAACCAGCAGTGAGTGAGACTATGAATAAGACTAAGTTCAGACTGTCTCACCAATGATCAGAACAAGTGAATACAAATTTCGCCACCTTCACCAACTACACCACTCCATCAATTTGGCACAGTTAGACTTTACTTTTTTAGCCTCCATCATTCAAGGACCATTGCAGTATCCTTCATAAGTGCCTTAAGGTAAGATGGGTGTTCCCTGGTTGTTTTAACCTACTAGGCTCCACCCACCTGACAGTGGAGAGCTTGATTAATGTATTGGGGGCCAAAACAGGCTGTACTGATTTCTCATGTACAATAGAGTTAAAAAAAAAAATCAACAGAGAATGAAATGAAGTGAAACTTATTAAAGAATGCAAAGAGGTGTAAAGTTATCCTTTAAGTTTCCCTGAATTCTGAAGAAGGAAACAAATACAAAGTTTGTATTCATCAACAAGGGAAACAATGGACACGTGACGTTAGTGTGAAGTATCTTGAGTGCTCTTTTATCAATATTTGTGGAAAGGTTTGCAATAAAATATTTTAAGTAACATAAATATCTAAAATATTGAAATAATAATAATAATAATAATAATTAAGCAATTTCTCCATTGTTAGAATACATTGCTGACATTATTGGACTGTGGACATGTGGACTGCACTGGGGGTCGGTAATGGTGTTCTTTTACCACCTGTACTTGTCATGGGCACAGGACCTCCAGCTACAGGTGTATATCTGGGACTGATAAAATGTAACACATCTAAAATGTTTCTTATTATATGCTACAGTGAAAGCTTATAGGACCTGTGCTGATGGTCATGTGGTTGTTACCCAATATCTATATATCTGTTTGATGCATCAGAACCCTTTACTAATATTCCATGTCAAAATATGGTTAAATGCAGAAGAAGCTCCTGAAAATCGGTGCCCTTTGTATAAAATGAGTAAACCTGTACCTGATTCATTTATACAGCACATTAATCCGAGGCTCTGCTGTGTATATTTATATACTGCATCTTATTAAAATGTATCCGCTTCTCATTAAATGTGAATAATTGAAAATTACAGTTATGATTTCGCTTGCAAAAAAACTATCCTGCAGCTCTGTATCCATCCAATAGATAATCAATGTATATGCTTTTTGTCTTTGGGTTGCAGTCTAGACGGTGGCTGAATAATCATAATTTAGACTTTTGAGATTTTGCCAGAGTGTTTACTGGGGTGGATTTATTTGTGAGTTTCGGTAAACTTTTCAACAAATATTGTCACTTCAATAACTTAAATGATAGGAGTAATTCACATGATATTTCCTTGTAATCCATCATAATCTGCATTGCTCGCACCCAGGAAACTGAAATGAAAAATTCTATGAAAAATGTTAAAGGGAGCAGCTACATTTTGAGGTTCACTTTAACCATAAGAAAATACCATTGCGCCGCTTGGTAGCTGCATCTGATATATTTTTTCACCTGTATGGCTGAGCACGTAGGGCTGTGAATGTTAGTCATAGAGGTTTGCAGCTTTGTATTATTTAGGTATATATCTCTGGGATAATGTCAAACATAGGACTGTGATTTATATGCTTGAATTTAAATAGAATGTTCCATCGTGAACCCAATGTATACTGACAATGTGCAATAGATCAAGTCTGCAAAAGGAGAGACAGGGATTGCGCATTTGTTTTTTTAAATGATGTATTTAAAGGGGTTTGACAGTATGAAGTATTTATCACCTCTTTACATAGAAAACCACATACAGTTTAGTGAGAAAAGAATATCTCAGTGACAATTCATTATGATTAAAAATTCTCTTCAAGCATCATCCTCATCCCAAAACATTGCAATTGTGAAAGGATCCTCGACTTCACACATTTCGGAAGTACCTGATATCATCAATGCCAACATTTGTAGGAGTCCTCTGAAGTTCTAACCCTATGGGGAATGGAAAGTGAACAGAAGGGCCTCCATTCACCTTCAGTAACAAAAACTTTGAAAAATATATAAACTAAGCCTTGCTCAATAGAAGGCTAAGCTGACATTTTGTAGGCATGGAGCCTCAAGTTCAGTCGCTGATTTTCTGTAGCGATGGCAATCCATCCAATTCATAACAAATCCATTTACAGTTGAAAAGTGACATAAATCTTGTGTACAAACTCTCACAAGCCTTACTATGCATACTGGGACCAATTTATCCAAACTTGTATGGCAGTTTTCTGGCATAGAGGTACTGAAGTATTCCTGGAATACAGCAACGCCCGGTGGATGAATGGACTTGCACAGGGCGTCCATGCCCCACAACTACACACTACCTATAGCCTGTGCCTTGAACTGAACTTAGCGATATATCCTCATAATATATTTGGCATGCCCAGGGGGTGGAGCAGCGCTTGATGTCCCAGCATATGATAAATCCCATCCAATCTTCATTTTTATATAGCCATTAAATCTTAAAGAGAACCCGTCACCATGGAAAAGAAAAACATGCACAGTACCTTTTAGATGTCTTTATACATGTTCCACTGATGCCTCTATCTGTGGCATTAGAGCCACCATTCTTTTAAAAAAGACTTTTATTGATGTACTCTGTTCTAGTCATGGACATGGAGAGCTGCAGTATATAGTCTGTATACCCCACCTCCTTACTGATGCTGACATTGCTAACAAAACCCCTATAATGAATGAGAGAGACATGTGACTCTCTGAAGACAGTTCCAGAGGGCAGTGTGAGGTAAATTTATCATATAGCTGGGTCTCCCGATCTCCACCTTTCTGAGGGAGTGGTTAAGGATGTAGCAGGGCTATGTCACACACAGCCCCTGTCTGTCTCTCCCAATGTCCCAGCAAAGGATTGCATAGAATTCCCTACATTTCCTACAGGCCCTGCAGAGGGAAAGTAAAGAGAGCTGCATTTGTCTGCAGTTGAATATTGGCAGAGGGTCCCTGAGTACTAGCTCCATACTGGCAGCATGTTGGTAGCAGTGAGACCTGTCATTCAGGAACAGAGACCCAGAGCAGTGTAAGGTACAATGACTATGCAGGATTCACTTAATATCATTGGACTCACATCAGCTGAGTTGGATATAAGTTTCCAAATTGATTTTTTTTTAAATTGCAGCCATGAAAGGAAAGGAGAATGCTTTGTCACAGTTTTTTTTTTAACAAAGTATTTATCATCGGTGGTTTAATTTTAATGGAAGGCTACCTTGAAGTCTCAAATAGTCAGGATCCTTTACAATAGTAATAAGCTAACCAGTACCATTCTTTTTAATTTACCTCTGTTATAATCTTTGTGTTCTCACACATAGCTGTTTTTTTTAGGATTCAGTTGGTGGACTGTATTTTGCCTTTGGTATGTAACCTTACATAATATATCCTTCTGTACAGCAGCAACCGTGACCTTATTCATTATGTATTTGCAATGAAGGATAATACATCAAGTCTCTTGAGCTGTTGTATGTCTTGTATACTATAAAAACTGATTAATCAAAAAACGCAAAGTGGTTGATCAACTTCCAACACAGAAGTGGATATAGGCGAAATTTAGATACATTTTTGCCATTCTAAAACTCTTTTCTTGTGTTTTCTGCTTTTATACTGAAGGATATAAATTATTCTATCAGCCATAGGCTGGTTATACACATTCAATTATTTTCAGCTGACCCTGCAAGTCTTACAGGAATGGCTAGCTATGATATGTATTTGGGGATGCATGGCTTCACTGGATATGTAGGTTTCATTTTGATTTCAGGACATATGCTGCAGTTCTCTCACAATTCAGAAAACATGCATGCCTGGACAAGAAATACAATAAGCTTACAGTAGGCAAATGAGTTTTGTGGTGACCGCTATTGTAAATGTACGGCCTATTCCATGACCAAGCCAATTCTCAGCTGTGAAAATAGTTCAGGATAAGACATACTTTGCTTTTTAACAGATTAGTTGCATGGTCCGTTAAAACTATGGCCATGGAGACTGATCCAATTAAAAGTAAGGCATTTAGTACAAATGTGTGCTGTCCATTGAAAAAGGCGGACAATCCACAACCCTTTTTCACAGTCATGGACAAGAACCCCAAGTCTCAACACCTTTCTTCCCCTCCCTTCAGTCTTCTCCGATCAACCTCAAGTTTCCAGCATGAGTTTACTGAAGAGACACAGAGTTTGTTAGACACACATTTTACGTGTGCTTTATTTTTGGCATTTTTGAACCTGTATTTATATCAAGGGAAGAAATATTCCTGCACACATTGTGTCGCGAAATGTTTTTCCTCAGAGAACATCTGTAGGACAATCAATGTGGGCTGTTAGGAGTTTACAGAAATGGTATTATGGCACGTAGGAGTCAGCCATGATGATAGGGCTCTGTGATACAAAATAGTCGGTACTGATGATAGGATTCCAGAGCAGCGCGGACCAGAGGCAATGGTTTATATTCTGCACAGCACTATTGTTGGAGTTAATGGAGAAACCCTGCTGCTGGTTTCAATGAACCATTTACCCCTTATCACACTGAACATAACCTCTGGCTACTAACAAAAAAAAAAACTATATGAGAATTGAACACTATTTCAAACACGTGCTGACAGCGAGTATATATGCTTTTCTCAAGAATGTCTGATAATCTATTTTTTTCACATCAAGCACCAGAGATAACTGTTCTTGTTTTGTTGTAATAGTGTAACTTCACAATCCTGCTTTGTGATAATTTGTTATAGCTGTGTTCTGATCCAAGACGTAAGATTTTGTATTTACTGATATGTGATTAATTTTTTAATTTTTTTTTTTTTTGTTAAAGTGTTTTTTTTAATTTTGCATAAAAAAATCCTGGAGTGTTTTTTTTTTTTTGAAGCCAGGGATTTGTCAGAATGTCTCATACACTGTCAGCAGTCAATAATGGATGGTCAATGCCGGAGCCAGTGACATCAACATCAGAGAAGTATAGCTTTTACTCTATTGTGCCCCAAATGTTGACCCTGAAAAAACAGAAAACCGCTTTGATATAGTATCCTTGTAGTTAAAATGGTGAACATGGTAATAATACTAACACCTCAGACAGACTCAATTTTCTTTTTCTTTGGTAGCCGTGCTACTAGTGGTACCCACATAGCTCTCTCCATGGCTAAATTATTTCTCTACCTCTTCTCCTGGAATACAGGTCATTTTACAAACCATTGGTACCTATGCATTGTGCGAAGTTCTGTATGTTTCCTCTTCCCTCTACTTGGAATTCATAAAAATGTAGTGAAATTGGACAGTTCATCAAGACAGAAACATGTTGGGCAACAGCTTTGCATTTAATTCATATTGAGGTAGAAAAAGATAATATAAAACAGGACTAGACCCTGGGTCAGGATAGTAGGTAATCCCCCACCACCATTCAGTACTTCAGCTGTTCAACAAACCATGTATTTTAGACAGTGTAGTCTAAGAGGAGAACTGTAACATCAATTGTGATTGTATTACATCTTGTATAGAATTCTTTGGAGATAGACCAGGGGTCTCAAACTTGGGTAGCTAAATGAACTGCATAAATCTGAAGGTAAAAGCACCATATAGGAAGTGAAGGGAAGCTAAGCAAATGAGTTTGAGGTATGAGAAACAATCCAAAAGTAAGCAAATGTTGAGCTATTGTCAAAATATGGCCAAAGGAAGGGTAAAGTTGTGAAATTATTAGGAAATTGAGGGAATATTTTTTATACTTAAAGTAATATTCTGGAACATATCCTCAGAAAAGATCATCAATTTTAGAGTGGCAGGGGAATGGAACCCCAAAGCACACTGATCAGTTGTTTGAAGAAGGCAGAGCACTCAGGTAAGTGCTTCTTCCACTTCTCAGGCCTGTACTTCACATCCGTCAGTGATATGGCCTGTTTGTATTTCAGACCCCTTCAAGTAAATAATTTCAATACCAAGCATAGCCACTATACAATGAATGGCGCTGCAACTGGTTGACTGTAAAGACACCACATTGCTTTTCTGAACAGGGTGTCCTAATAGCTCCATGTGGGGTGCTGATCATGAACTATTCACTTATGCTAAGTATAGACGATCAATGAAAAAAAAATTCTGGAATTCTTTTAACTATTTATTCCTGCAGCTTTCCACTAAAAATGATAGATTTTATAGGAAATGTAAGATGTTTACACAACAGAAAAGGAAAAAAAAGAAAACAAGGAATGAAAAAAAGGAAAAAAGATTAAGTATATTTGAGCAATGATTATAGTTTTTTTTACTGCTGATGGATTGGAAACTGAAACTATTATTAATGATGTAACTGGTGAATTATTGATGAAGCATACAATTTATTCTGTGGTTATTATTTTGTGGTTGTATCTAGATATTGTATGTGATAACTAAGACTGGTTAACACATCTTCCTGAACAAAATAAGGGGGGAAGAAAAGAAGAAGAAAAGGAAACAGCATGATCTCAGTAAGCTCTTATGTTGTTTCCCCTACTAGAGGCAACTGTTGTGCAGGAGGGAGGTTGTTTGATTTCACCAGATGTTTTACCTTACAGGTTGAGCATTTTTATGTCTAGTCTAAAATTGGTGCTAATCACTTTACATTTCTACATCAGGGAAGTCATTTTTGCCTAAAAATAAGTTCCAATAGCCTATAGCAGTGATGGCGAACCTATGGCACGGGTGCCAGAGGTGGCACTCGGAGCCCTTTTTGTGGGCACCCAGGCCTTCACCCCAACAGAGAGTCTGCCAGCTAGGACTCAAGGTTTTCTCCTGTGATCCAATACAGCCCAGGATGTGCCATGCTCAGCGCTATTTGGCTGGCAAGACTAAAGGAGGAGCAAGAAGGTGTGGATAGAGATGGATTGTTATTGGAGCTCCTGCTCTGGGTCCCCTGATCCTTCCTCTTCAGGGGACCCTGGAGGGAAGCTACAATCCAAATTTCTCCATCTTTCTATTGTATTGGTGAACTCAGGATGCCAATACGATTAAAACATGTGATTCACCAGGGATCAATCAGTTACTGCTTAAATTGTCATGTTGGCACTTTGCAACATATAATTGGGTTTTGGTTGTAGCTTGGACACTCTGTCTCCAAAAGGTTCGCCATCACTGGCCTATAGCATGTTCATCTAAAAATGTATTTGTCAGCAATATGAATAAATCCATTGCTTTTAAATAAATTATTTACAATACCTACATTACCACAGCAGCATGTGGTGAGTCCCGGGGAAGGGGGTCAGTTCAAACGTCAGGAATCATCTTCTCAATCCCTTCTCCCCTCCTCTTCACTAACGGCCTTCGCACCCCCTCCCTCAGCATCTCCTCTGCTCCCTGAGTGAGGAGTAGGGGAGGAAGGATGGAGGAGAAGGCAACTTGTGCCATTTGTACCTCCTCTAGCATCAGGACTTATCACTTGCTACTGGCAAGGAGCCAGGTAATGTAAAATAATCAATGAGAAAGCACTGGTTTTATACATAATTGCTGACAAAGGCATTTTTTTGAATGAACATGCCATGGGCTATTGGAACCTATCTTGGGTTAAAAATTGAATTAAGATTACATCAATTTAATGCATCATTTAACCAATAAAGGTCAAAAAAGCTTCACTAAAGGTGATCTGTTCAATGCAAAAAAGGTACCCCGTGGTCTTATAAGACCCAGTTGCAACATTGAGAAAAATTTGTAGTAAAGGGTTTCATCTTTGAACTGCTGCTTCCTTGGGTCGTCTGATGTAGGATGTAGGTGTATGAGCCCATAAAAAAGAGTTGTTTGAGGAGCGCCACTGAGTAAAACTTAGGCCCCTTTCACACTTGTGTCTTTCACGCACTGTTCTGCGCATGCTTTTGACACACAGAACTTGCATTGCAACCTGACCCATTGTAATCAAAGGGTCTTTTCAGACTTGCATTTTTTGTCACGCACACATGCATGTTTAAATCTCAGCATGTTCAACTTTTTCAAGTCACGCGCATGAAAAACGGACCATACAAGTTTATGGAGATGCATCAAAACGCATTACACTCTGAGACACATGTAAGTGCAATGCGTTTTTCATGCATCAATTGCCATAGAAAAGATAGAGTTCAGTCCTGAGTGCTTTTCATGCGTGTTATCTGCGCGTGAAAAACGCATTGAAATTGCATTGAAAACGCGTGTGAAAAACTGAGACACTGAACAAACTCTGACTGAAAACTGATTGAACTCTGATGCAAAATATCAGTTTTTCACGGATCGCACCCTGATCAGACTCTGACGTGATCTGCAACACAAGTGTGGAAGGGGCCTAAGAGTGTATCACATGGATTAATAATACAAAATCATTTATTAGAATAATTACAGTAAAACATTACTGACCCACATCGGTTCTTCATCTGGCCAGGAATGTATACCACCTTTACATGAACCACATCTCCTGTTATAGCCTGATACAGCACTTTTCCATACAGCGGTGTCGCCACAATGGCGCCCTAAGTGCTCTTTCCTGGTTTAATTCCAACCCTCCCTCATAGACACTAGATCCATAGCCATGTCCTATATGAAGCCATGAAATAAATGAATCCCCCTCTTCCTACCATAGACCCCTAATAAAGTAGTATTAACCCCTCCATTTCCTTAACCATAATTTAGCTACGGTAATTCTTTTCACATTTTCTGCTATCTTGAACCCTATAGTTTGTTGCATTTTGTACAGTAAAATACAGTTATAAGGAAAAAAAAAACCTTTGATCCTAAAAATGAAATGATGCTCATGGTTAGACGGATTTCACATTCCATTAATTCTGCATAAATATGGCCGCTGTATTAACCTTTGGAACTGTAGCTCAATTGGTTAGCATCTCTCTTCATTATAGATCCATTTCTCTTCTTAACTAGAATGAGTATTGATCTTTCTAGTCATACAAACACTGAGGTGTTAGAGAATATTGTCCGTGTAATATAGTTAGCAGTAAAAATTAATGACCAAACCAAAGCTGTGTTTAGCCTGATTTATGACATTTTCAAGTAGGATGGAATAATACCTGACATTATCTGCTGCTGTAAAGTGGCAAGTGATGTTCATAAACATTGAGACCTGCCATCATGAAGTAAACAGAATCCAATAAGATATCTCCCTGGATATTCAAGTCTACATCAATATATTTTACAAGCAAACCTCATATATTTCTTGGAACACCAAGAACCTTTGAACTATTCATGTTAAGATAAATGAAGAAAAGAATGTTACGTTTCTTGCCGTAAGCCATCTTAATTAAATAGTCACAAACTTTTCAACAAACTTTTTATACATCAATAGTAAAAGTGAATACAAACAACTTTGTAATACTTTGCATGAGAGAATTTTCCCTTCTGAATAAATGAGATTTTCTTTGAATTGCTGAATTCAGAAGCTTACTATTAACACATTAAAAGAAGAGCTATAGAGAGACAGGATCGAAGTTACAAAAATAAAAAATATTTAGTCTAATTTGGCCTATATTAATCATTAATGCTGCTTTGCAAGATACTTGTAGCCACATGTTGATAAAGAGGATTGCAGTGCTACTTTGCTTATAAAATAAAGATTTATATACATGTAAATGAAGCAAAGTGCTTTGGATGGTGTGACCAGAGCCCCTCTTGTGATGTCACGGCTCTCTACAAAAATCTCATGGCCACAGTGCACAAGAAATCGTGTAAAAGGGACTGCTGAGAAGTACGAAGCAGCAGTACTGGTTATCTAATTAAACAATAGGTTTTCTTTAAAGGGAACCTGTCATCAGGAATTCCCAATGAGACATAATGACAAGTTCTCATAGGCAGTTTTATACTAATAACCAAACTACTTATAATAAACATTATTGATTCCATTAAGTTTTAAAAGGATATAAAAGAATACCTGGCTCACTGCCAACCAAGCGCATCAAGTCATTGTAGGTCATTTATCTTTATTTTTCTTCCTGATTTTTCTGTCTTTTTTTGAGGCATTTTTTGGCACATTGCAATTTTTGCAACTTTTTGGGGACATTTTGAAATGTTTGTTTTTCGTCAGTAAGATACATTTATTCCAGACCAAACCATACTTAAGGAAAACTTAGAAAATGGAAAAAAGTGACTTGAGACATTTGTGCGACATTTGTAACAAACGTCTCAAAAAAAAGATCTGAAGAAAACAAACTCATTTAACACAAGGAAAAAGTGAGATTGATAAATTACAAAAGAATCAGATGGAAAAACTAGCCAAAACACACAGCGATAAGATAAATGACCCCCATTGAGTCTCATGCAGAGCTGATCTTATGCTGCAAGGAAATCTTTATCAGCTCCTGTCTGGGTGAGGGGAGTGGAGGAGGGAGAGAGCTACGAGAGTGCGGATGATTGAGTCATGCGTGGAACAGACACCCCCATGACTCCATCCTCTTTGATGGCAGGGGACCCGGTATACTGTTATACTTTTATATATTTCATATAACTAAGTGGAACTAAGAAAATTTATTAGAAAAGCAAATGTGGAATTAGTATCAAACAGCCTATGGGAACCTAATTGCCCATCTGATTTTCTAGTAAATTTTCTTAGTTCCCTTTAAAGATAATCTAACACCTCCTTGAGCCATAAACACAAATCACCACACGTAATAGATGCCCTCCTCAAACCATGGGGCGTCACTTCCTCTCACATCACAAGTGACGTCACGTCAAGATCGGAAGTAATGGTGCAGCGCTGGTACCTGAGGAGAGTAATTACTCTTTCTTTTTTTCACACTACTGCCCAATACAGGCGGTCCCCTACTTAAGAACACCCAACTTACAGACAACCCCTAGTTACAAACGGACAACTGGATGTTGGTAATTTATTGTACTTTAGTCCTAGGCTACAATGATCAGCTGTAACAGTTATCACAGGTGTCTGTAATGAAGATTTAGTGTTAATATTGATTCTTATGACAACCCAACATTTTTAAAATCCAATTGTCACAGAGACCAAAAAAGTTCTGGCTGGGATTACAATGATAAAATATAAAGTTCCGACTTACATACAAATTCAACTTAAGAACAAACCTACAGACCCTATATTGTATGTAACCCGGGGACTGCCTGTATTCCCAGAATACCTCTTCAAGCTTGACTTATTCTATATACTTTGATTATAAAATAAGTCAGAGGAGGAATATTAGTTGACAAAGATATGTTCTGTCCATAAATTATTATTATTGTTCTTTTCAGTCATGCTAGAATTGAACTATTAGAATATATACAGCCTAATACAATGTAGAAGAGGGGAAATCTCCATATGAAACTTGCATTTGCCAAATTAAAATGAAATAGAAGTGAAAATTTGATAACTTTTGTAGAAACCTTGGACTGTGCACTAGTTCTTCAGATGACTGCTTTATGTCTGTGCTGGCTACCATTGTATCTCTAGATGACATGAATCATTAGCTGTGATTAGAGTTCTTCATTATCTCTAATACTTAAGAAATGTGATGTGTCCTTTGTACATAACTAGATGTGCAAACACTGTTCCCATTTGATATTACCATATCCCTAGATGATGATCGTACGACCTGATATATTCTGCTTGACAAATAGAAGAACAACTTTATACACTGGGGGACAGTATTAAGTTTGTAATGAGTTCTGGTGCCACCAGAGCTAATGGACACTGAACTTTTATGGGAAATACAGATCACTGAAATATTTCTTAATGTTGTTACTTTAGGACAATCAAGATTATTAAATTCAAAGCGTCTCATAGTACTTAAAGGGGTTTTCCCACAAATACAAGTTAGGCCCTATCCACAAGCCCTGCTATTCTTGTTTTTTGTTGTTTGTTGTGGACATATAGTCTACACGGTAAGTTTTAATTGCTCTTACCTAACGTATTTGATATTTTCTGAGCTTTTTTAGTTCACTGCTTCCTCTGGGAACAAAAAGCGATTGAGCTGGACTTTTATTGATATAGCAAACTGGAAAGGTCATAGGAAGCAATTAATTATTTAACATAACAATCTGTCAGATATTTTGTGTATTAAGCAATAAATGACATAGAAGTGCATATAGATCAGTTCTGCAGAATGTACATTCTTTTTTCTAATCCTAAATCTAATATGATGTGAATTCTGGTCTGTTTTTGGATAGCAGTATGTTACATCAGATTTTTGGCCTAAACCAGGAGCACCCACATATCTTTGTATATTTACTGATCCTTATGTTACAAAATACTGATAGATTTCAGACAGCTTTAGTGTAATCACATTGTACAACAGCTACAAACCCCAATGACCCTAGGTAACAGAATCATATATCCCTATAATGTGGTAGTTTCGAGTTATTAGACCTGCATTCAGGTTCCATTTGTGGCTGTGATACAGAAGCTATATGACGGCGCTTCACGGCTGTCTAAATGAAGTCTTGTGTTTGTTTAAAAGGGCAGAAGTTTGCTTAACTGTATTAGGTACATTTATACAGTAATAAAAGTGGAAAAGTGGGATTTTTATCTACATCTAACAATCCTAGCCTATGATTTTAAACACCAGTACGTTCGGTTCTGCAACACTTAAAACCACAATCCTTTATAATTGAAATATCAGGTTTTTATCTTTAATATGATTAGAGACGCATCTTTCTATGTACTATGGAGCCCAAGATATGGCCTTTGGAAATGGCACTTACACTTCAGCTGGGGATACCCCCATAGTGGCTGACTAATGCGGCCTAGGGGACACTGTGCTTGATATGGGGGCTGGAGGGCTGACCTACAGCCTGGCAGGTCTTCAACAGGTGGTGTGTGCAAGAAATAAGTAGAGAGAAGCTGATGTACTGATTCTCCCTGGGGCAACCCCTGAGTGTCTTTAGGATGAGTTCCTGGGTAATGGATGGGGAAGCCCGTGGTGGTGACAGCCAGTATCCAGGGATCAGACAGAGGCAACAATGTGCAAATCAACGTACAGTTCTTTATTGAACAGCAGGCAACGGCCAAACATAACAGCAGTAGATTCTGTGAGCTGGTGGGATGTAGCTGGTCCGCAGGAAGGTTACTCTCAGCCTTGTAGGAGATGCAGGCTGGGTTGATGTAGTGGGAACTGTGTCTAATAGTGGAAAATGCAGTTCTGGGCTTGAGTCTCCTTACTTACCCTCAGGTATCAGGCAGCAACCTGAGATGCCTCTTCTTCCTGGTGGTGGGTCTGGACAGCAGCTCTGGAGGGATCAGCACACTGGACCTGCTTCTCTATCTGCTGACTGGATTTCAAGACCATGGGCTTCCACCCAGCAGAGGTTTTATACTCCCCTGGTCAGGTGGTAGCACTCCTCCAACCAGATTACAGCTTGATTTACAGGTACCTAATTGGACAATACAAAAATCATCATTAACTGTTGCCTTTTCAGGCAGAACCCACAGCTGCAATTACACAATGTCTAGATTCCAGAACCTTCCAAGAGAGGTGATCAGTCTCCCTAACAGCTCCTGACCTGGAGAGGGCACTATTCACAACTTCCCACCTGCCTATGAATTGGCAGAGATGTTGCACAGTCATATTTGGCAAAAAACAGTGGATCCTTGTTGGTACATTATAAGCTCAATGTGGTAGTTTCAAGATGCAATCTGTCAGAGAGACTTGATTTCTGGCACTGCAGAGAGTATCACAACAATTCGCAATTTTGCAAAAACAAAGATTCGGATTCCCAACACTCCATGACACTTGTATTTATTTCAGGGGGTTAGTTCATTAAACAAAGAATACAGGCAGCCTGTTCTTAAGAACACCCGACTTACAGGAGTCCCCTATTTACAAACAGACCTCTGGATGCTAGTAATTTACTGTACTATAGCTATAATAGTTATCACAAGTGTCTGCAATTTAGCTTTATTGTTAATCCTGGTTCTTATGACAATCCAACAATTTAATTATCACAGAGACCAAAAAATTGGTTGGGGTTACAATTACAGTTTTGACTTAGATACAAATTCAACTTAAGAACAAACCTACAGAACCCATCTTGTATGTAACCCGGGGACTGCCTCTAGATACAATATATAGGATTGATATAAAACAGGTGTCTAATAGTGTCTATAAATGTGGACCACACAGATCCAAGGGTGCGTGACACAAATGTATCACAACCATAAGTAAGTAAAAAAGCAACCTAACCCCATACAACAAAAATTAAACATACAGATAATTCCACATAACAAACACATTAGCAGCATAGTTTCCACCATAGTTTCCAGCATAGTTTCACTCTGATGATTCCTTTCTTTCATATTTACTCTGAGTTTCTTTAGGACCCTGGTTCCTACACCATTTTTAAGGGTTTATTTATTACATTTTTACATACAAAATCAATAAAAGACAAGAAAAAAGTAAACATATAACATGTTACAAAATTTATCCCCAATCCAAACCCCCCCCCCCCCTCATTCTATGTATACACAGGTAACAAGCATTATAAGCTACTACAGGTAGCAATAAAAATCTTTCTCCTCTGTCTCTACCATAACAGTGTTTGTTATCGGCTTGATGCTTTTTGTGTACTAGTGTGAAGACTAGTCTCTTTCTGATTTCCTTTTACCTGTCCGCTCCACTACCCAGAAGTTGCCAAAGTAAGTCTTCCCTTCAACTTTGTAGGGTCTATGAGTGTCCGTTTCCTTTGGATCCAAATAGCAGGTTCACCCTTTTAAGGTGGCCTTATCTGCGTTACAGCCATGGCTCGCAGGTATGTTGCAGGGTGAGTTCGCCATGATTACCCAGTATGAAGGTTTGTGCCAAGTCTGGTTGTGGTTGCTCTGCTGCTGGACAGGTTCGTGACAGGTGCACAGTATATTTTAAATATATTACATTGAACATAGATGAATACCCATATTACAAAAACTTTCTCTTAAAGAAAAGTGTCTAAAAATAGTAAGACCCTTCTGCCAAAAATCCACCACATATATACCAATATAGCTGTCATGTATAAACATAGCCTCACATCATTTATAAAAATGTGCATAGAAACCTAAAGAAGATAGCAAAAATGACACTTACAATTTTTTTACAAATGTATAATACCGTATATACTTGTGTATAACCCGAGTTTTTCAGCATGTGCTGAAAAACCTCACCTCGGCTTATACACGAGTCAATAATAAAAGAGTAAAAAAAAAATTAATACTCACCCTCTGGTGTCGTATTAGTCGCAAAGTCGTGTCTATGCGATCTGCCGGCCGTCGCACACTATGATGCGGTGGTGTCACGTGCTAGAGAAGAGAGAAGAGGAGCCGCGATGGGCAGGTTGTATGCTAAATGGGGGCAGGCTGTATACTACATGGGTGCAGGCTGTATGCTACATGGGTGCAGGCTGTATGCTACATGGGGGCAGGCTGTATACTACATGGGGGCAGGCTGTATGCTACAGTGGGCAAGCTGTATACTACATGGGGAAGGCTGTATACTACATGGGGGCAGGTTGTATACTACATGAGGGCTGGCTGGCTGTATACTACATGGGGGTTGGCTGGCTGTATACTATACCCTCGGCTTATACTTGAGTCAAAATGTTTTCCCAGTTTTCTGTGGTAAAATTAGGGGTCTCGGCTTATACTCGACTATATATGGTAGTTATATTCAGCATTTTACTTATGTGAATAACAAATTTTCGATTTGTTTTTGCAAAATAACAAAACGAAACATTTGTGGCAATCTCCAATTGTAGATTGGCAGCTGAACTAGATGTAAATGCACAAAATATTTGGAATGGATGATAGAAAATAAATAATTCAGACATCGTTATTGTGATATAAGGAACTGACAGGACATCTTTCACTGAACCTTCAGAAAATGCTGCACACAATGTTTCTGGAGCGTAGAAAGATAAATAAGATTAGTTCAAGAAAGCATTAAAAAGAAATGCCTGTAATAAAGAGTAGACTGGTATATGGCCATTGTGATTTACCTGCAAAACAATGTTTGCAAGAAATGATACAGAAAAATGCAATTTCTGATGTTTGCTCTGAATTGCTGCAGGATATATTGGCGCTGTATAAAAAGGATTATTATTTCAAGGCTAAAGCTGTGAGGACACATACTGTAAAACAAATGTTTGCTGAAATGGATGATTTTGATGATTTCAGCCAAAGATTATTTAGTTATCAAATTGCAACAATCATTCACAACGTGTAGTTTGTTGTCTGCAAAAAATGTGATATGTCAGATTCAACTTTTGTAGGTAGATGACGCTAGTTCATAAAGTTAATTGGGCAGTTATCATTCTTTACATTCCAGTTTTATTTGGCAGGAATATAGCGAAGGTTATAGCACAAATCTGCGCCCAGCAGGATTATGCGGCGGATATGCTGAGTGTATACAGTGCGATGTGCGCCGACGGGGAACATCAAGACTGGCAAATGATGTGACAGCTCTTAGAAATTCCCCCATAGTCAAAATGTGACGCACAAACAACCTGAAGCGCAATTGATCAACCTTGTTCTAGCTGCTACTTACAGAAAGTGTGTATCCAGCTTGAATTCAGATTGTGTGTTATGTAGTGGTTAGTGAGAAACTAATTTTTTTGGTTTAACACCTACACCATGTATATATTACATAAAGAAAATAATATTGAAAAATCTCATTTGCATTTTACATTCGCAAATTTCAGATGCAGCACCTCCAGTTTGAGTTTTTGTAGGCTCCGTATTCCAAAGAAAGATAGGACATGTCCTATCTTTTCCCAGGGTAGGAAATGGTACAAGTGCGGCACCATACCGCTCCCGTACAGCGTCGTGTGCGCACATTGCTGTCTATGGGGGCCGTATATATGTCCCCCATACGGCTGTGTGAATGCAGCCTAAATCTGCAAAAGAGCTTTTAGATTGAAAAATCTAGATGGGTCACTGCTTTTAACATTCCTTGATGATGTTTCCTTTTAATGTTCTGCTTGTTTTCAGGACACCCCTGCACCTCAGCGTTTACCTGTGTACACCCGAAATGTGACCCATTGACATTAACACTGACACAACTGACATTGACACAACAGTAGAGACCAGGTTCCCATCACTGAAATATGGGACCTTTTAAAGGGAAGAATATATATATTGTAGGAGATTAGCTCCGGGGATCGTCGTCTCCTAAGCAGACTACCAGCACACACAGGGAATTCACACAATGTGAGTAAGGTTAAGACTGGCCTCGGCCAGCTTTATTTGGCAGTACACAAACTCAAAACATAAAATAATACCTAAGCCTCTCCGGCACTGACTATACATCGAGGTTCCCTACCTCACCAGGTGCTGGCCTACTGCCAGCCACCCCAAAAACACAGTAACAGTTCACTGCCACCGCTCCACAGGCCTTTGCCGTAGCCTGTCTCTTCCCCAGGGTGGAGCCCAGTGTGAAGTCTGCCCCATGTATTAGTGCAGCCCCTCCAGCTGAAAACTAATCAACTTAATTAGACAGACCCAACTTTTCCAGGTCTGTCTTCTACTCAGCTTTTCATAAGGCAAAATGCACATTTTACGCCCAAAAGCTTCTCTAGTGGCAGCCACCCTGCCACATATCCTCCCCCTGTGATCAAGGCCGTAGGCCTGATCAATAAGCTTAATTCTCCCTCCGGGGTCAAAGCTCCTATATTGGGGTCTAATCCCTACGGTTCCTAAAAGCACTGTGGAGACCCTACTATCTTCTACATCTTCTATACCTGGAAAATGACAGCTTTTTTCCTTAACTGCAGGAGACACAGACAGCTCAAAATTAGTCCCAGCATCTCTTCCTTCACACAACTGATCATCTTCAATCATGTCTCTATTAACAATGATAGATTTTCTTCTCCTCTTTCTCTTGCCTTTTACTGGAGACTCCACATACCCCTCAGGGCTTGGCATGGTTAGGCCCCATCTCTTCATCACCTTGTGGATGCCGTCACACCGGTTACCATCCACTGAGGCATATGCACTGTGCTTTTTCCCCTTAGCATTGCACACGACACGCACGGGTTTGCCCGTTTTCCAGTCTTCAGCTTCGGCACCTTCTTTGTCATTGAAGGGGGCATTACCATTCAGAACCAGGGCACGATTCACATTGGTGAGCTTCTGGTCACATGTCTGCAAAGCTGTGAGCTTGCTACCTCTGAGGTCACAACCTCCGCTCTCGGTGTAGGTGAAACTCATCTCAACATCAGCATCATCCTCATCACCTCCAGCTAACACTTCGGACTTCGGACCCAAGTCCTGGCATGGACTTTCCACAATGGCAGCCTTAAGCTCTTCATGGCTTGCACTAGGTTCCTGGCTGACCTCTTCCTCGGTCAGTCCTTCATACGCCTTGCCGGCCAACACCTCAGTCTTCACCGAGTCTTTCCTGTGTAGGAATTTCGAGGGCTCTGTTGACATTATATCAGACACCGTCTCCTCACATCCACTGCAGTCATCACCCGGTATATCTTCAAGGCACTTCTCACCATCCAGACCATCTTCACTTTGGCTCTTCAGATGATCAGGCAGATCTACCGTTGGGTGCAGCTGTCCTGGAGTCTCTGTAGGGCCCATCTGGGTATTCCTCCACTTGCCCAGAGAATGCTGGCATGCACTATGACAGAGGCAAGACGACAGAGCTTCCACACGTACACAGCAACTCGGCTGGTCCCTTTGTTGCAGACTTGGCGCCACTTCAACCTTCTCCACAGGTTCAGCAGGCTGAGACAGCTCTTCACCTGTCTTCGGGAGGTAACCATCAACCCATTCTTCGGATTTTCCCAAGACTGTATTCAGGCTACTGGTTACAAGCGATCCCACTTGGGTGGCCATCACGGTTGAGACTACAGACTTAGTCACACCCAGACCGCCTTGTCCTGCACCAGCTTCCCAGCCCAATATATCGGACGTCGCACCTGTAACAGTGTCTCGGGCACCAGTCACTGTATTTGTCTTCAATACGGCTTTTCCAGTTGGCTGCTGAAGAAAAGCCAGGTTGGACTCCTGTTTCCCCAAACCTTTGCAAGCAAAGTCATTACTTGTGGCAACCGGTGTCTCCAGAATGCCTATGAGAGGCCTTGATCCAGTCACTGTAACGTCAGTCAAGGGCTTCTCCTCCTTCTCAGCAACATCACGATCACTGCGGATGCATGGGCGACCTTCCCTCACAGAGTTGTAGACTGCACTCACCACACTGCAGGCAGAACTACCAAAGGGCTGGTGCATCACATGTTCCACCACCTTCTGGGGATCTGGGGTCCCCTCATCCGTAGGTGTATGATTAAGAGTGGCGCTTCCACCCTGTTCACACACAATTTCAGTCAGCACGCCATCATGCGTATTCTGCGGTTCATCAGCAGGTGTACAGGGGTCTGGTTTACGCCTGGTCTCCTTCCTAGGACACTTCTGGTGCCACATCACGACAGAACACACCTGGAGGTCGGCATCACCATTTTGGCACTTTCTTTTGTTCCCCGAACACGTACACATGTGAACCTCCCATTCACTTTTCTTTGCAAACACTGTATCACAGAAAGGACAGTACGAGATATCAATCTTCAACTCATGTTTCTGTAATATATGTCTCTTTAGGTCATCTTTTCTTCTATAAGACACGTGACAATTGTAGCATTTATACCAGTTATTCCGCAAACCAGTATTCACATGACGCTTCAGTTTATTGATGCTTCTTCTGGCCTTGTTCACACACGAACTCAGTACATCAATCTCCTCAGAAGCCTCAGGTGTATCAGATGTCAGGTCTCCCCCTGACATTTCCTGAACACTGATGTGAGACTCCTCCACAGGTGACTGACACAGGCTATCCTCACCTCCTGCAGGTTCTGAGCGAGTAGCTGCTTCTCTAGGGCTCTGTTCACACTCACTGTTTGTGTAACTCTGGGCTGAAGGGAAACCACTAACAATCAGGATCTCATTATCTTCACCTGCCCTTGCTATGGCGGTATCCCTATCTGAACTGCCATTAGCTACATTACACATCTCAGGCTCGCTACCTGTGTCATTACAACTCACAACCTCTAGGGGCACCTCTGAGCTAACTCTCTCAGTATCTAGGGCTGCACCTAGTTCACACTCTGCATAATTCTGAACAGACATTGTAACGCTATCAGATGTTATCGGCATTGCAGAATTGTCACATGTTACAGGTAGTGTCATATAATCACAGTTAACACTATAATCACAGGTTAGAGGCAGATTATGCACAACATTACACTTTTCTGGTTTAACTTCAGAAATTAAGGCATCCCAAATATTATCATCATCACATAGTCCATCAGACTTTATCAGTCTCAGTGGCAGAGTCTCCTTCTGTGGGATCAAGACCCCTTGGTCACAGTTCAGACTGCAACCTGTTGAGACTCCACCCACCATCACCTCAGGTCGCTGAGACTTCTCCAGATCGTCCTTTGGGGAGATTGGGACTGTACCCGATGTCAGAGGGGTCTCCCAGGAAAAGCAGCTATTCCCACCACTTGGAATACTTTCCCACAAGTCCCAGAAAAAAGGGAAGTTTTTCCCCAGGATGAACTCCACCTCCAGATCTGCACAAATCTCCAGCTTATGTGTCACAATCGCAATATCACTTTCAAAGTCAATCCAGACAGTCTTACCCTTCCCTTCAGGAACAATAAGATGTCCGGATTAACTCTGGAGACATCCTGAGAACAGTCCAGTTCCACCATCAGCGGGATTCCACCCACTATCATCTCACAGGTCTTGACTGGCAACTTCTCTGGTCTCCTGACCAGAGGACAATGAGGTGCACTGACCTCACATGGCACAGCCGTATGCTGTCACCATTGGTTGCCCCTAGCAACCACATCTTTGCGCTGCTGCATACACGCTGCAACACGTGGCCACTTGGCCGCAGGACATTCCGCCACACACCGGTTCATCCGTAGACATCTGCAAGGCTGCTCCCGTCGGTTGCCCCCGGCAACGGCACATAGCAACCTCTCCTCAGGAACTGCAGACCGATCACAGAGATCTCGAACCATCGGCTGGGATCCGCTCGCCTTGGCATTTGGGGTCTCCATAACCTTCTGGCATTCCAAGGTCCTCCCACATCATCTGCCGCCAGCGTCTCTGGAACTCATCCATCGGACCCATGGTGATTACTCCCACAGCAAACAAGCAATCTCTCACACCAAGACAAATCTTCCCGTGACCACAGCGCCTCCAGCAGCAGGAACAACAGTCTCTCACATGAGGGTTACTGGCCCTTTAAATCTCGCTGTGTGTGCTGATTTCCATGCCATAGCATACCGCCACCATATGTAGGAGATTAGCACCGGGGATCGTCGTCTCCTAAGCAGACGACCAGCACACACAGGGAATTCACACAATGTGAGTAAGGTTAAGACTGGCCTCAGCCAGCTTTATTTGGCAGTACACAAACTCAAAACATAAAATAATACCTAAGCCTCTCCGGCACTTACTATACATCGAGGTTCCCTACCTCACCAGGTGCTGGCCTACTGCCAGCCACCCCAAAAACACAGTAACAGTTCACTGCCACCGCTCCACAGGCCTTTGCCGTAGCCTGTCTCTTCCCCAGGGTGGAGCCCAGTGTGAAGTCTGCCCCATGTATTAGTGCAGCCCCTCCAGCTGAAAACTAATCAACTTAATTAGACAGACCCAACTTTTCCAGGTCTGTCTTCTACTCAGCTTTTCATAAGGCAAAATGCACATTTTACGCCCAAAAGCTTCTCTAGTGGCAGCCACCCTGCCACAATATTCATATGGTTACTGTAGTTTAGTTTTATAGTACATCGTGCTACTGAAGAATATTATAGAGCTAGAAAAGGTCATACTGAGCAGTTTAATAAAATAAGTTGTACAGTTGTGGTCTAATGGCCACAGTTCGTCGCTCCCCATTCACAGTACAGAAGCTGTGCCCACCATAATTTTGCCAATAAGGTTACTGTGTTTTATAGTGACTTTAAGTGGAGTTCATCATTATTATTTTTCTGTATTTGTTCAAGAGTGTTGATGAATGTGTTAGACATCAATGACAGACCAATGATATTTATGTTTTTCTTTCAGTTGCGTTATTTGTAAATTTTTTAGCAATTTTTCCATCATAGTGCAACATCTGTTCTGGAGTCATTCTCTGTCCATAAAAGAGGATTAGTCTAGATTACAGATGAGCGAGTATACTCGTCCGTGCTTGATGCTCGTTCGAGTATTAGAGTACTCGAAACAGCTCGTTGCTCAGTCAAGTATCTAGCCGGCTCGAGATCGAGCATTTACTTAACGAAACACAGTGAAGAACAGTGCGGAATACAATGAAAACAGTGAAAACAGTGAACACACATTTAAGTGAAGAACACATTGAAAAAACACAGCGAAGAACATATATCAGATGTTCCGTACATCTGCTAACTCATCAGAAGACACGCGTGCCGAACTATTGTGAAGAACACCGTTCGGCACACGTGTCTTCGGATAAGTTAGAAGATGTACGGAAACATCTACAATGTGTTCTTCACTGTGTTCTTTCAATGTGTTCTTTCAGTGAAAACATCTGCAAACATCTGCAATTTGTTCTTCAGTGTTCTTTCAATGTTTCCTTTCAGTGAAAAATGCTTGAGTCTCCCATTGACTTCAATGGGGCTCGTTATTCGATACGAGCACTCGAGCATTGGGAAAAGTTTGACCCGAGTAATGAGCACTCGAGCATTTTAGTGCTCGCTCATTTCTAGTCTAGATTATGAATAGTTAACCCACTATGATTGACAAAATCTCTCTCCACTCCTATTGCCATCCTATGTTATGTCAAATTACTGATCTAAGCACCTTTTAGATCAGGACATAAGGTCTTCTGAATCAGTACTCCGTGCCTACTATAGTCTTGTATTTAGTAAGCTAGTGGTGTATTCTCTCATGATGTATTCTGGTATCTTTCACCCCTAGCTTGTATTCTGACTTGCCTAGTGATTTTGTACTGTCTGTCCTCTTAACTTTGTCCCATATCTGGTGACTTTTTGGTCTCTGTTTTTGCATTTTGGTACAGGCAGGGAAAATCGACTAGTTGTCTAGGCAGGGACAGTAAAGAAGGGGGGTTAGTCTCAGGGTCCACTGTTTCTGTGTGTGTCTCCTGTACATTCCTATAACATAAAGTCTTTCTATATGATATCATCAGACATACTCAAGTTTTATTAGTTTAACAAGAAACAAATGTATGCTTCTTCCCAAAGCCCTATTTACAATTCAGGTAACCACAATGCATTAATGTTTTGTGCTTAATGCAAAGAATGATTTATGTCTGACCTGGTTTGTTCCTGTTCCAGTTCTTAACCAGAATAAGACTTCTGTCTTATATGTAAATATGTATAATATGAATATATATAAAATCTGATATATAAAGCTGAGTGTATGTGTGTGAGTTTATGCATGTATGTCTGCTGAAGGAATCTGCATGCGTTAAGAATCATAACATTTTGCAAAGCCGCTCCCTGTGATTCAGGGAACATCATAGTCTAGGTTTTAAGTCAAAATTTTCACCCAACACAAGACATGTATTAACCACCTTCTACTGCAGTCATTGTGTGCTGGCTGCTGTGACAGTAAGCAACCAATCAAAGTTCAGCTTCTCGTAACCAATTACAGCTCAGTTTTTATTTTGCCACAGGTCATTAATATTAGCTCTGAGCTTTGATTGGTTACTATTGGCAATGAGTATAAGACGCTTATGTGTGAGGTAATATGTAAGGTCATGTGTGAGGTGATATGAGGTAATGTGATAAATAGAGATAGGTAGAGATATATAGATAGATATATGCCATTAGATCAATTCTCATGCTCCAGTCACAGCCAGTGCTGCAATCATCCATACATTGTTCTAGAATGTGTATGTCCCCTAAAGGAATCTGCAGTGTCACATCACAAAATTTTGCAGAGATGCCTCCTGCAACTGTTAACGTCATACACTATGTTTTGTAAGGAAATTTTCATCCCACACTTTCCAATAATTTGCCAAAAAGTCTGCATAGTAACCTATCTGCCAAACAACAGAAACCATTGGGGAATGAACAATTTCTTCTCTGCCAGTTTGACTCCTTTCCCGTCACTTCGGGCAAGTTGTATTCACTATATGAGAAAACTCTGCCAGCTCAGACAAATCTTTATGTGCAAAATATTTTGTTGTTAACCCATTTTATTTTGTTATAGCTAAGAGTAGTTATGTACTATCCTGGGCAACGCCAGGGCTGCAGTATATATACTGTATATAGGTTATATGTTATCTGTGTCCAGTATATATTGTGAAAAAAGGTAATAAAAGTAAAGTTTTAAATGTGATATAAAGGGATGTACAAAATTACACTTTATGTGAAAGAGTTTAGTTTTTTTGCAGGTGGTCTCAGGATGCACTTCTTATGCTGCTTTGTAGCGCTTTACAAATCATAGTATGTTGAGAAAATTGTTGACGTACCGTGTTCACACTACATTCACACTACAGTATGGGGGACGTATATACGTCCGACATACGTCCCCCCATACACTTCTATGGGCTCACGACGCCCTACGGGAGCGGTACGGTGCAGCACACGTGCGGGACATGTCCTATCTTTTCCCATATTACGGTGCCGTGCGCCATTACTTCCTATGGAGAGGGGCGGGGGTGAGCTGTGTGAATTTAGCCTTAGCCAGAAAAAATCAAAAATCTGATGTAAATACTTTTGTGTAAAAACTACAAAAGTGCTTAAGGAAGTCACACAAATAATGTATACATTGGGGAGACCCAACAAAAACTTCAGGGCAGGATGAATTCTCACAGACACACCATAAGTGAGGGGATGGACACACCTGTGGGAAAACACTTTTCTGGACCAGGCCACAGCGAGAAGGATTTCAATGTCCTAATACTGAAAGGTGACTTTAAGGACAACAGAGAAAGGATGATGATGATGATGATGATGATGACCTTCCAGTTACTGACACAAGGCCTCAATATTGCCCCTGGGTTTATGGCCCATTACATGGACTCGCTTCAATCCCCACAAGAGACTAACTCCAGACCCCTGCCATCCTAGCCCCCCCCCCTGCCCATCACCCTTCTCTGTGTAACATAACCTCTAGTTTTATAGCCCCAGCTTATCTTAATTGAGTCTCACCATATGTACTAATTGTCTTGTTGTAACATCCCTCAAATACTGAAGAAGGGGTCTGTGTGCCCTGAAAGCTTGCACCAAATATAATTTTTCTGGTTAGCCAATAAAGGTATCATTCCTTAAGCTCTTTTGTAGTTTTTACACAAAAGTATTTACATCAGATTTTTTACAAATCATAGGGGAGATATACAAACTAAATAATACAGTCATATGGAACAATAGGAGTGAGGGCCCTGCTCACATGAGCTTACAGACTATGAGGATGAAGGGGGTGACACAAGAGCTTACAATCTATGAGGATGAGGGGGTGTCACAAGAGCTTACAATCTATGAGGATGAGGGGGTGTCACAAGAGTAATAAAATTTTGTATAATGATCCAGACTTTATTTATAAGGGAACAGAATACAGGCAGTCCCCGGGTTACATACAAGATAGGGTCTGTAGGTTTGTTCTTAAGTTGAATTTGTATGTACGTCGGAACTGTATATTTTATCATTGTAACCCCAGACAGAACTTTTTTGGTCTCTGTGACAATCGGATTTTAAAAATGTTGGGTTGTCATAAGAACCAGGATTAACAATAAATCTTCATTACAGACACCTTTGATAACTGTTACAGCTGATCATTGTAGCCTAGGACTAAATTACCAATATCCAGAGGTCCGTTTGTAACTAGGGGTCGTATGTAAGTAGAGTGTTCTTAAGTAGGGGACCGCCTGTAAAAATAGAAATGCTGCTGCTTGAACCAGACGCCATCTTATATACAAAGTCCAAAGTCAATGGGACTGCAGAGAAGCAATCCTTCTCAATATGGAGCGACCCTCCAAGTAATAAAATGCCCTGCAGCAGACCCCTTAAAAATAATAAACTTAATACTTACGCCCAGCGCTCACCCTGGCATCCTCTTCTACTTATGTATGCCTTGTGACCCCCGGCAGTGTGGGCAGAGGTGCGTCTGTTATTACCCCACAGAGCAGTGACACCGATGACATAAAAATAGTGCTAAAAAGCTTGGATCATGAATATGGTATCTACATGATCGTACAGACATAAAGAATAAAGGGAATGTTGCAAATGGACTGCACAATGAAAGCTGCAAAATAAAGCCTGGTAGAATATGGCAAAACTACCTTTTTTGTCAATTTCACTGCATTTGTAATGTATTTCAGCTTCTCTGTATATTTCATGGGATGTTAAATTGTGCCAATAGGAAGTACAATTTATTCTTAGGCCCTTATGCACCTCTGTAAACAAAACTAAAACAAATGGATGAATTTATTCCTCATGCACACAAAACTTTTGGTTTTACTCCCATCCTTTTCTATGGGCTCATATACTGTACACTGCTGAGAATTCGTTAGCACTGTGACTGAGCCATATGCCACTGAGGAAAAACTCAGAACAGGTCCTATTCTTGGCCGGGTTTGTGGCTCGGGCTGTCCCACAGTAGTCAACGGTTAGCAAACGGTTTCACTACACTTGCGACTCGTATTTGCAGTTGGTTGCTGGGTAATGATCACATGACGTTTAGCCAGCCTACTGGGTTTTTTTGCAGCTAAAGCACAGGCAAGAATACAGACTAGCGATTATACGGCTCAGACTTGCGTGAAATACCGTTGACACACAAACTGAAAATACGGCCAAGAGAGCAGTAGTTTGCAGCCATAGAAAAACAAAGTTTGTGTGCAGGTAGAATAAGTGGAGTAATAAATGGAAACGCAAAAAATGGTCCTGAAGGAGAAATTTTTCTCTTTAGTTTGAAGGCATTTTAAAGATTGTTTTACATAACTTTGTCACATTAAGGTGGATTTGGTTTAATTCTTCTTTATCAATTAAGTCATGATATTGTGTTCTAAATTCACCTAGGAGAAGGTTTTCTTAAGCAGTTGCTCACTAGTGAAGTTTAGTGCTTCAGGAAATAACTTTAGGTAATGACTTCTCTTCTTTCCAGTAGACAAATCCCCAATGTTTGTCTAATAGCAGCCAGTAAATGTGAGACTTAGCAGAGCAATCGCTAGTCAGAGCATGAAGAGGTCATTTTAGTGTCCATTGTAAAAGCAATGCAAGTTGCTGAATTCAGGTTTTAAGCTGAGAAGACTTGTTTTATTACCATTTTAATGAACATTATTTGGATAATTAAGTTGGCCAGATAATACTGTTTTCAATTCAAGTTAGTGCAGTACATAATATAATGAAGACTTTATTGTTGTATTGTGGATACGTGTAATATTCATAGCTATCCCTTAAAATCACCCTCCATGCAAACTGTATGCAATTGGGGTTATTGATCAAAGCTTGCACGCCAGCTTTTTTCTGGCTTACAATCCTTGAAGATATTTCCTTTCTTGCATGGACCTGCATGTATTCATTGTCTTCTACTATCTACTACAGTATGTATGGGCCTCGTTTGGTTGAACAGCCTGATTGCAGTGGGGAGGAATGACTTCCAATAACGCTCCTTTTCACACTGGGGGTGAAGCAGTCTGTCACTAAAGGTGCTACCCAATGCCACCGCCATCTCATGCATTGGATGGGAGCTATTCTCCAGAATAGATTTTAACTTACACAGTATCCACCACCTGCACTGTGTCAAGAGGAACCCCCAGGACAGAGCTGGCTTTCCTAATTAGTCTGCTCCTCTCACTAGCTAAGATGCTGCTTCTCCAACAGACTATACCAAAGAAGATGTCTGGTGCCACTACAGAGTTCAATAAGGTCTCAAGAAGCCTCCTCTGCCCCTTTCTGTGAAGTGCGTTTATGTTCTCTTCCCAATCCAGTTTATTGTTGTGGAGGACACCCAAGTACTTAAAGGACTTCACTACTTTAATGTCCATCCCCTGAATACCACTGGTTGAGAAGGAGGACTGTGCTTACAGAAGTCCACCACCATCTCCTTGGTCTTCCCAGCATTTACTCTAATGTGGTTTTGCTGGCACCAACCCAGAAATCCCCAGAATAAATTCTCTGTAATCTTTGTTGTCCTCGCCAGTAATGAAGCCTACTTTAGCATCAGAGAACTTCTGGAGGTAGCAGATAGTTGAATTGTATCTGAAGTCTGCTGTGTATAATCTGAAGAGGAAGGTAGGACTATAACTTGAGATGTGCCTGTACTACAGAGCACAGTGTCTGATACACAGTCCCGGGCTCTCAAATACTGAGGTCAGTTTGTGAGGTAGTCTAAGATACACCTAGAGAGACAGTGGTCCACTCCAGCCAGAACCAGAGCCAGATCCTGCATAGTGTTGAAAGCACTGGAGAAAACAAAGAACATTATTCTCTCAGTGTTCCCCAGTTTCTACAGGTGAGAAAAGCGCAATGTAGAAGGTGGATAAAGGCAACATCCACCCCAATGCCAGACTGATTAGCAAACTGTAGGGGGTCAATAGATGAGCTCACTAGAGGGCGGAGAAGTGTGAGAACCAACTTCTTGATAGTGTTCATCAAATTGGTTGTTAGTGCCACCAGTCTGTAGCTGTTGAGGTCCAACGGATGAAGTGTCTTTGGAACTGGTACCACATAAGATGTTTTCTACAGTTGTGATACCCTTTCCAACACCAGGCTCTTATTGAACAAATCTGCAATAATACCACCAAGCTGATTACCACAGGTCTTAAGAAGTCTGGCACTGATACCATCTGGACCTGCAGCCTTGCCCACTTTGAGCCTTTTCAGTTCTCTTACCTGCGCATTTGTAACAATTGAACAGTAACCTGATGACTACTGCTGGTTTGACTGATCTGGAGGTGACGGATAACAGCAGGAGAAGATCACATTGAGTGTAGAGAATACAAGAGAATGGTATAGTGAGGGATGGACCCTCAATTAGGTTTTATAATATCTTGCTGTAAGATACCTGCATAGAATGAATTTTGAATCTACTGTTAAGCATTGTTGTCGAGCATTTGGTCGATTAGGATTAAGGTTCCTAGATTCAGATGGGAACAGTCCCATGTTGCTTCTTGACTAATGTAAAAAGTACTTTTCTGGGCTGTGTTCCTATACTTCTTTGGCTTGACTGATATGCCATTTGTTTAATTTGGTACAAGAAAAACAATAGTTTGAGTTTTAAATGAAAAACAAATCCTCAGGTCCTGCTGATTACACAGGCTGTGGAAATGGAGGAAAGCGCAACTTTTTTGAGCAATGGAGGTTTTATGCACCTCATGCCACTTTCTCAAAGGGAGCAAGGCGGGGTCGGGGAATTGCTGGAATTGACATTTTCCATAGCGTCCCCCATGACGGCACCTGGAGGTTGCACCTTGACCTTTGGTAGGGACAGGAAGTTGCGAAGGTTATAAGGCCCCTCCTCTGCCGCTGTTCCCCAGTGTATTCCTGTCCCTACCAAGGGTCAGGGTTGCGAGACCTCGTCTCTCCCCCTGGGGGGGGGGGATGAAATTAGAACCCCCCAGGACTGGTCGCGAGCGGGGGTCGTACCTCCCTTCCTGGCCTGGTGTCCTGCAGGACGCGTCCTGGCTCCCCTCCTCCTGCGGCCCAGAGCTAAAGCCGAGGGGGGCATGGGTCTCCGGACCCTGGATGAGGTGCCTCCCGGCTTCCGGGGGCTACCTCCCACAGCTATTTCCTCCTGGGAACGCCGGTGCGTACTGCGCGACAGCCGTGTATCGCCGCCCGACTTCCGGGTTTGGGTCACGTGACCGTTAAAGAAGCCATCTGATTGGCTTAGAAGGTGGCGGGAAGTTTAAAAGTACTTCCTGCTTAGTGTCAGCCTCTATACCACCAACGAGTTCACTACTGAAGCTGTGGAAATATCCTTTACTATGGCGGACGACCTTGGTTCTTCCCCCATTGTCCCGGGTACCGTGAGTACAACCAAAAAAAAACTTTGCTTAAAGGGATAAAAACTTGTTGTGCACTACTTTTTGGATTTTAATATAGTCTGTCTCCTTGTCCTAGGACGACCCTCCAAGACCTAAGGACAAGGAGAAGAAAGACAAAGACCCCAAAAAAGGGAAATGTGTTACTAAATCAAAAAGATGCCTTTCCTGTAACATAAGATTATCAGATTTGTATCCAAAATCACTATGCTCTGAACGCCTAGCCAGGGCCTTACAACAAGAAAAGGAGTCAATGTTAAATGAGCTTAAAGCGGCCATGCGGGAGGAATTCCAATCCTCTCTTATGATGTTTACTAATTTAAACCGACCGGTACCGGGACTAGGTCCTGAGCCAAATCCTGAACCTGAACCAGACCAGGATCCGGATTTATATCCAGAGCCAGCTCCTAAAAAACTTAGATCCCTTGATACTGATTCTGACTATGATAAACACTCTGCGGCTCCTACCTATTCTTGGAAGGACTCGCTTGATGATGTCTCCTTGGTATCCGAGGATAAAGGAACCTCAAAATACCTCTTTTCTAATGAGGAATTGGATAACCTCCTTAAAGCTGTACGCAATACGCTTAATGTGGAAGAGGTGGTAGAGCCAAAATCCATTCAAGATGAACTGTTTGGAGGGTTAAAATCAAAAAGGAAAAGGGTTTTTCCCATAAATCAAACCCTAAAAGATATCATCCAAGAGGAATGGAAGAATCCTGAGGGGCGGGCAAACATCACTAAAGAGTTCAGGAACAGGTTACTCTTTGACCCCAAAGAGACAGAAACCTGGGACAGCCCCCCAAGGTAGACATCCAAGTGTCTAAGGTGGTGAAAAAAACGGACCTGCCATTTGAGGACTCTTCCCAATTAAGAGAACCCATGGACAGAAAGGCTGATGCCCTACTCCGTAGAGTCTGGGAATCTTCCATGCTTAGCCTCAAGTCTAACATAGCCGCTACTTCGGTAGCGAGAACTCTGTTTTTTTGGTTGGGAGAATTAGAAGACCACCTTAAAACAGATGCGGACAGGAATCTCCTTCTACAGACGATACCGCTGCTGCGTTCAGCGACAGGTTTTCTTGCTGATGCTTCAGCAGAAAACATCAGACTGTCAGCAAAAGAAGGGGCACTATCTAATTCAGTCCGCAGGGCTATTTGGCTTAGACAGTGGGGAGGGGATGTAAAGTCCAAGACGAAGCTCTGCAACATTCCATTCACAGGAGACTTCAGACTTCAGGCAGAGGAAAACAGGGCCGCTGGTCCTTCAACAAAGGTGGAAGAGGTCGAGGATATCTATTCTCCAACCTTCCACATCAATCAAAAAAACAGTGACTACCAGGTAGGGGGGCGTCTTCTTTTCTTCCTCCACAGATGGGAGACGATCACATCAAACAAGTGGATCCTGAGTATCATCAAATCAGGTTACCAGATAGAATTCAGCTCCCCTCCACAACAAAAATTTCTTGTCTCCAACCTAACATCTCGGAGAATGACAATACAGCTATGGAAAAATCTTCAAGAATTGTTAACAATGAAGGTAATTGTTACAGTTCCCAAAGAAGAAGAAAAGAAGGGCTTCTACTCCCCCTTATTTCTTGTGAAAAAGCCAAATGGGACCCTTCGACTTATTATAAACCTCAGGCGGCTAAACAAGAACATAAAATACAAATATTTCAAGATGGAATCGGTGAAGACAGCCACCCCATTAATTCCTCCAGGTGCACAAATGTGCACCATCGACCTAAAGGACGCCTACTATCATGTCCCCATACACAAAAATCATCAGAAATTCCTAAGATTCGCGGTGGAATCACCTCAAGGGAAGGTCTGCCACTTTCAATTCAGAGCCTTGCCCTTCGGAATTTCATCAGCCCCAAGGACCTTCACAAAGGTCATGGCAGAAGTGACGGCATTCTTGAGGAAAGAAGGAATCTCAATTATTCCATATCTGGACGACCTCCTCATAGTGGCAGACTCGACCCTGACTCTTCTCAATCACAGAGATCGGACAATACGAACCCTGGAAAATCTGGGCTGGATTATAAATTTCCAAAAGTCTCATCTAGACCCCCAGAGGGAGACAAGATTCTTAGGGGTAATGTTAGATTCCAGGCGCCAAACTTCTTTTCTCCCACAAGACAAGAGAGAATCCCTTACCTCTTTCATAGACAAATTCCAGGGGAAAAAATCATGCAGCGTCCGTTCAGCCATGAGACTGCTAGGTCACTTAACAGCTTGCCTAAACTGTGTATCATGGAGCCAGTTCCATGTAAGAACACTACAGGCGTGGACATTAAAAATCTGGGACAAGAACATCTAGACTTCAAGAAGGTCATTCCTCTGGAAGTCAAAAATTCTCTAAACTGGTGGAAATACCAACAGCATCTAGAAAAGGGAATATCATGGAATCCGACTCCAGTCCTGATCATCCAAACAGACGCCAGTTCCTCAGGATGGGGAGCTGTTCTACCAGACCGTTACCTTCAGGGGTCATGGTCCCCTTGGATGAGAAGACAATCTTCAAACCTAAGGGAATTATCGGCAGTATGGGAAACACTAAAAAGGCTACCCAAAACCCAGGTAAAAAATATCAGGATCCTGTCAGACAATGTGACTACAGTGGCCTATCTACGTCGTCAAGGGGGCACAAGATCCTCGGACCTGATGGAGGTCACCAAGAAGATCTTTTCCTGGGCAGAGAATCACCTAGATTCCTTAACAGCGGTGTTCCTAAAAGGGTCAGAGAATCAGTCGGCGGACTTCTTGAGCAGAGAAAAGATGGACCCACACGAGTGGTCCCTGAACAGGGAAGTTTTTCTTTCTCTAACCCAGAAATGGGGCTCTCCGTCAATAGATCTGTTCGCTTCAAAAAAGAATACTCAAATAGAGGTATTTTTTTCCATCTCACCCAAGGACAACCCCCTGGGACTGGATGCCTTAAGCCAGTCATGGGGGACAAATCTAGTATATGCTTTTCCTCCATTTCCCCTAATCTCCAGAATCTTACAAAAAATTCAATCGAGTCAGACGACAGTGATCCTAGTAGCACCATTCTGGCCGAAGAAACCATGGTTTCCACTTCTCTTAAAACTAGCAATCTCAGGACCCATCTTCCTTCCCTGCAGAACGGATCTGCTACACCAGGGCCCTCTTCTTTACCCAGACCCGAAGTTTCTGAACCTGGCGGCCTGGCTCCTGAAAGGGAATTGCTCCTAGCTAAGGGAGTTTCTCACCAGGTCATACAGACCCTAATAGCAAGCAGAAAACCAATCACCAACAAAATATACTACAAAATCTGGAAAAAGTATATATCCTGGTGCGGGGACCTTTCCCCGATTCCAGGCAAACCAAATATCATTAAAATTCTTGATTTTTTACAGGATGGTTTTTCTAAAGGGTTAAGACCTAACACCCTTAAGGTCCAAATATCGGCCCTAAGCGCCTATTTTGACTTCCCCTTAGCAGAGCACAAGTGGGTGAAGATGTTCATGAAAGCAGTCTTAAGACTGCGACCTACAATCAGATCCGATATACCTAAATGGAACTTATCACTAGTCCTAGACTCCCTTACGAAGCCTCCGTTCGAACCGCTCTCGGAATGCAGCCTGAAAGACCTATCTCTCAAAACTTCCTTCCTTGTGGCCATAACATCCGCCAGGAGAATTGGAGAACTTCAGGCCCTATCCTCCAAAGAACCCTTCCTGATCATCTCGGAAGACAAGATAGTACTGAAATTAGATACGTCTTTTCTCCCAAAGGTAGTCTCAGACTTCCATAGAAGTCAGGAAATCGTTTTACCATCTTTTTGTAACAACCCAAAGAATGAGAAGGAAGCACTCTGGCATACTCTGGATGTCAGAAGAGCGGTCATAATTTATCTAGACAGAACCAAATCTTTCAGAAAGTGCAGAAACCTATTTATTCAGTTTGGGGGAAAAAATAAAGGAGAGAAATCATCAAGTTCCACCATTGCTAGGTGGATAAAACAGACTATCTCTAAATCCTACCAGCTGCAAGATGCGAGTCTTTCAGAAAGCATAACAGCCCATTCCACTAGAGCTATGTCTACTTCCTGGGCAGAGAAACGGGGAGCATCCATCTCCCAGATCTGCAAGGCAGCTACGTGGTCAAGTACATCGACGTTTCCAAAACACTACCGCCTGGATCTACCCTCTAGCCATGACTTGAGCTTTGGACGGAAAGTTCTCCAGGCTGTGGTCCCTCCCTAGTCTATTTATCTGGTAAGTCTCCAGGTGCCGTCATGGGGGACGCTATGGAAAAAGTGAATTAGTCTTACCGGTAATTCTGTTTCCATAAGTCCACCATGACGGCTATATATACCCTGCCCTGTGTTATTAATGATGTCTGGCTAATATTTTCTAGCTCTCTACCTGAACCTCCGGTGGTTATTTGGAAGACACTGGGGAACAGCGGCAGGGGAGGGGCCTTATAACCTTCGCAACTTCCTGTCCCTACCAAAGGTCAAGGTGCAACCTCCAGGTGCCGTCATGGTGGACTTATGGAAACAGAATTACCGGTGAGACTAATTCACTTTTTTTAACATCAAGTATAAAAAAGTACTAAAATCTGCTCCATCAGGAAGGCTGTGGGCATATTTTTCTGACAAGCTCATTATATATTTTTATGATGTACGGACTAGTTTGCTTTGCTTGATGTAAAATCTTTTCTATACAGCAACATGGCATAAATACTGTTTTAAGCATAATGCATAAAGAATATGGAGACATGTATTACCCAAAAAAGTGGTATGCAATGCCACTTTTAAGATTGTACAAGAAGGAAACTTTTCCAAGTAAACCCAGAATGTAAATAGTGTTCTTGGACATAAAGCTGTCTGATCTGGTTTCAGCACATTTCTGTATATAACTTTCTGTGCTCTGATGAACTGGCAATGTTTTGCTGAATTGGCCTGGAATGGAGTGGTGCGTAACACAAATCAATAAAACAAGTTCACAAGGGCATGAGTAAACTGCAGGGATCTGACGGTTGAGTTCATAAAGGATGCTTTTCTTGAAAGCAAAAATATTTCTTTAGATGGGATTTTGATCTAGAGATTTATTCTAGCTTCCAGATCTGAATACATTCAATGTTTTTTTCCCTCTATGTTCTAATTGTCCCCTGGATTCAGGATACTATGGGCCCTTAGCAGTATGAAGTTTTCGGGCCCCCACCAGCATAAATGGTTAAGTAATGTGATGATATGGAACCAAACTTAGGACATGGATAATATACCAGAAACAGGCTTACTAGATAAATACAGTGCCAGAAGCAAGTGAACTACATTGATACGGTGCCAGGACTAAGCTTACTCAATAGATAAGGTACCAAGTGCAAACTTATTGTATAGATATGATGCCACAACCAAGTTTACTGCATACAGTCGTGGCCAAATGTTTTGAGAATGGCACAAATATTATATTTTCACATGAACTGTTGCGCTCTGGTTTTTATGTGTGTTTGTCAGATGTTTTATCACATACAGAAATACAAGTGCAATCGTATTATGAGAAACAAAAGCTTTTATTGACAGTTAGAATGAGTTACTGCAGCAAGTCAATATTTGCAGTGTTGACCCTTCTTCTTCAGGGCCTATGCAATTCTCCCTTGCAGCTCTCAATCAACTTCTGGACCAAATCCTGACTGATAGCCGTCCATTCTTCCACAATCAATGCTTGCATTTTGTCACAATTTGTTGGTTTTTGTTTGTCCACCCGTCTCTTGATGATTGACCACGAGTTCTCAATGGGAATAAGATCTGGGGAGTTTCCAGGCCATGGACCCAAAATCCCAAAATGTTTTGTTCCCTGAGCCATTTAGTTATCACCTTTGCTTTATGGCAAGGTGCTCCATCATGCAGGAAAAGGCATTGTTGGTCACCAAACTGCTCTTGGACGGTTGGGAGAACTTGCTCTTGGAGGACATTCTGGTACCATTCTTTATTTATGGATGTGTTTTAGGCAAGACTACTGTGAGAGAGCTGATTCCTTTGGCTGAGAAGCAACACCACACATGAATGGTTGCAGGATGCTTTACAGTTGGCATGAGACAAGACTGGTGGTATCGCTCACCTTGTCTTCTTCGAACAAGCTGTTTTCCAGATGTTCCAAACAATCGGAAAGGGGATTCATCAGAGAAAATGACTTTACCCCAGTCCTCAGCAGTCCACTCCCTGTACCTTTTGCAGAATATCAGTCTGTCCCTGATGTTTTTTCTGGAGAGAAGTGGCTTCTTTGCTGCCCTCCTCGACACCAGGCCTTGCTCCAGGAGTCTCCTCCTCACAGTCCATGCAGATGCACTCACAGCTGCCTGCTGCCATTCCTGAGCAAGCTCTGCACTGCTGGTAGCCCGATCCCCAAGCTGAAACACTTTTAAGAGACGGTCCTGGCACTTGCCGGTCCTTCTTGAGCGCCCTGGAGCCTTATTGGCAACAATGGAACCTCTCTCCTTGAATTCCTTGATGATGTGATAGATTGTTGACTGAGGTGCAATCTTTCTAGCTGCGATACTCTTCCCTGTTTTGTGCAGAGCAATGATGACTGCACATGTTTCTTTAGAGATAACCATGGTTAACAGAAGAGAAACAATGATGCCAAGCACCAGCCTCCTTTTAAAGTGTCCAGTGCTGTGATTCTTACTTAATCATGACAGATTGATCTCCAGCCCTGTCCTCATCAACACCTACACCTGTGTTAATGGAGCAATCACTGAAACGATGTTAGCTGCTCCTTTTAAGACAAGCCTGCAATGAAGTTGAAATGTGTTTTTGGGGAAAAAGTTCATTTTCTAGGCAAATATTGACTTTGCAATTAATTGCTGTTAAGCTGATCACTCTTTATAACATTCTGGAATATATGCAAATTGCCATTATAAGACTTTGTAAAAATTAACATTTGTATCATTCTCAAAACTTTTGGCCATGACTGTAGATATGTTAACAGAAGTTTGCTACATAGATATGGTACCAGAAAGAAGACTACTTTATAGATACAGAACAAAGCATACATCCTAGATACAGTAATGGAACAAAGATTACTACATAGATACGGAACCAGAACCAAGCATGCTACATAGATACATGTTTGCTTGTTTCCAATTTACCAAATCATAAATTGAACAGGGGGACCCATTGTTCAGTACCAGGGGATGTATAACAGTTGCTATGCTATTACACCGCCTGAATCGAAAAATGCAGATACAGAACCATTAGATGGTTTGAGTGTAGCAATGCAGTTACTGCTCTATGGAAATTTGTTACTGCTCATTTACATTGTTCAAGTATAGAAATGCAATTACTGCAATATTACATGGCTTGAGTATAAAAATGCAGTTACTGCAATATTACACCATATGAGTATAGAAATGCAGCCACTGCATTATTATACACTCTGAATCTAGAAGTGCAGATACAGAGCCATTAGGTGGTTTGAGTGTAGCCATGCAGTTACTGCTCTATTACACCATTTGAGTATAGAAAAGCTGTTACTGCTCTATTACACTGTCTGAATTAATAGAAATGCAGTTAATGCACTATTACACTGTTTGAGTATAGGAATGTAATGTAAACTTTTGTAATGTAAACAGAGACATAGGGGGATATGTATCATACGCTGGCGCTCGTGCGCCAGCGTATGATCGCCCCGCCGCTGCAAATTCGTTGCGCAGGGCCTGGCTTAGAAAAAAAACGCAGACGGCAACTTTTCACGTATGAAAAGTCGCCGGCAGCAGCGAGTGCGCAGGCGCGGGGACAGTAACGCCCCGCACCAGCCCACTCCCGTCCGGCCGCGCCCCCCCGCTCGGCCGGCCGCGCCCCCCCCCCCTTCACGCCCCACTGGCATGAAGGTGGCGGATTGGGGAAAATAATCGCAAAAGCTAGCAATAAGCTAGCATTTGCGATTATTTCAGGGCCTCTGCGCACCTGATAAATATGCCCCTAAGTGAGATTTCATAGCTCCACATGTGCTGGCTACAGCCTGATGGTGAAGTGTTCCCTACGAGATGAATCATGCCGAATGCATATCGGCATTTTAAAAACTTTGAAACATTTTTTCTTTTCTTGCCATTTTTTCTTTTTCTTGCCATTGAATAAACCTTCACATTTTCACTTCTGTATATTATTCAGCCTCTTAGCTACAAGCTCCACACTTGCCTGTGTGGGTGTGTCTAAGATGAACAAGCTATGGTCTCATTGGTCAGCAGCAGGTACTTGTGTTGATGTCACAGTAGGCAGGTCCCGCCCCTCCTTTTTACTGATTGTAGTTCTGAAAAGAGAGAAAGCTGAAAAACATGGTTGCACTTATTGGGTACTGGGAGGCAGAATATGTTGATGAATGATTCCCAGGGACAGCCGGAGCAAAATTATGATTTTTTGTTGTTGTTTTTTTGCTTAGAATGACGGTTACCCTTTAAGTCTTTATCACCGAATAAAAGATGTCAATGGACAGTGGAGATGTATCTGATTGTATTGGTTGTGGTTCTATTAATTCTAGCCTATCCAAATCTTTTGCTTTGTTATATGCTGTTTCAAAAACAGATGTAAAGTATTGCTTATCCAATAATTGTTGGGTAAGTTCTTGGGCTTGGACTATTTTGGGAAGTCTATAACCATTTGTTTCCTTGTTGGTACTTGGTATTTAAAGGGTTGTTAAACCATTTGAGACACATGTGCCAGAATTGGCAACAAAAACAACTCCAAAGAGCAACTAAATACAATGGGCCACAATTACTGAGGGCTGTGCACCAGCTTTCTGTTTGACTTTGCCAGTTCTTTTCAGTGCAAACTGAGACACATTTCTGGCGCATGAGACACATTTGTGAGTAACACGACACTTTGTGGCGCACACTGCACTAGACATCATGCAAACACAAATTAGGGGGCATTGCGGAGCTCATTCCAACCGCACACCCAATTTTTTCATGCAAAGTCAGACATTAGTGTGTCACAAGCCTTGTGTTAAAGGTGCACTAGAAAAAAGTTGGTGAACGCTGTCGCGCCAGTGCAGGGGGCGCCAATTTCATGATTTCCTGTGCACATTCTTCATGAATCAGGCACACGCTGGATTATACACAGGCAAAACACTTTTAGCGCATTTTGCACTACTCTAAGGCCCCTTCTACACTAGCGAGTGTGATGCGATGAACTCGCATCACACTCGCAACGCAAGCTGCCGGGAACGCACGGCACGAACGCTGCACCGCGGGAGTGAACTCAGCATGTCAGTTCACTCCCGCGGTGCAGGGTTCGTGCCGTGCGTTCCCGGCAGCTTGCGTTGCGAGTGTGATGCGAGTTCATCGCATCACACTCGCTAGTGTAGAAGGGGCCTTAGTAAATGAGCCCCAATGTTAATTAAGCTAAAACTTAGCATTTTGTTTTAAAATAAAGCAAGTTGCAGCAGTTTCTGTTTTTTCTACTTTATTAGACAATTTTTCATTTAATATTTTGACATAGGTTTTTCATTGCAATTTACAAAGTCATATCAATAAATGCAAACATCTTGTACTGGTAGAAAATAAACTGTATAAAATTAAGGCCAGCTATTAAGATAACTTACTAATTAATGAAAACCTTGTGTAATGCATAAAACAAAATAAAAAAAAAATAAATAAAGCATTTTGATTGACTGAAAATCTAATTTGCATGAGTCATGTGTCTGAATCCCATCCCTTATGGGTTTGTCCCTTAAAGGACATCTACCACCAGGATCAATGGTTGTAAATCAAGCACACTAATGTGTGCCCCCTCTGGCAGGATCTGCTCTTCTTTAACTTCCTATGTCCTGGCAGAGTGGTTCTTGCCACAGGGGTCACACACCAGTATGTCTGTGTGCTAGGTAGATGTCATTTAAGGTTTTCATCAAAAAGCTTGGCTTTCTGCAGATGCCTCTTCTCATACTGCACTATGGTTTGTTCTCTTTACACTAATCTAATAATTGAGATAAAGACAGGGAAAAGCATTGGGCGAATACTTCAAAAATGAGAAGAATATAAATATGAGTAGTGAAGGGAGTTGGACAAGAGACAGCTACATATTAGCTCAAGAGGTATTTAAGGATGAAAGGGGTGCAGCCATCAGGGCTAGGTCTGCCTACAGAGTTTCCAATCTGCACAACGTGTTTTGAGGCTCCATGATCTCAAATTATAGGGACTTCTTAGATGCTCATTGACAGGTGTAATTTAGATATTTATAAAAATCCGCCTGGACAGTGTGTGCCTCATGTATATATGTTTATGGGACCGAAAAAAAAACTCTTCTGCAACAGTCCAAGTGGTGGACACAGACAGCAAAGAGACCTTGTGCAAGAACATTACATGGACCTTTATTTATTCCATCACTTTCCATATAGCACCATAGTTATGTTTCTGTAACAATCTTTTAGCAATTGAAAACTGAGGAACAGATATACAATTTAATAGTCAGTGAATTGCAGTTTTAGGGTGAAAGTGGGCCACCTTCCCTACTGGAATGTTTTAAATACTACTACAGCAAGCTTTACATAACCGTTCATCAGCCACCGACCTAAAGCAAATACAATTATGGGGTGTATCAAGAGAGGAATAGATTCTCATGATAAAGACATAGTTTTGCCCTTATACAAATCCCTGGTCAGACCCCACATGGAATATTGTGTACAGTTTTGGGCACCAGTGTATAAAAAGGATATAATAGAGCTGGAACGGGTGCAGAGGAGAGCAACCAGGATTATTAGGGGAATGGGGGGATTAGAATACACTGACAGATTAAAAAATTTGGGATTATTCAGTTCAGAAAAAAGACGACTGATCTTTTTATACCTAGGCCTGTTACCAGGACAAGGGGGCATCCCCTGCGCTTAGAGGAGAGGTGATTCCTACCATCAACATAGACATGGATTCTTTACTGTAAGTGCACTGTGACTTTGGAACTCTCTGCCGCAGGAGGTTGTTATGGCGGACTCTATGTACATGTTCAAGAGAGGCCCGGATGCCTTTCTGGAGAGAAAAAATATCACGGGTTATGGGGAAAAAACATTTCTTTAATTCTTAAAGGTTTTTCCAGCCTTATATACTATGATACTATGGGGCTCATTTAGTAAGGGTCCGCGGACCGCACATTTAGAAGGGCTTTTTGTCGCACGCGATCAGATTTTGGATATTATATAATTTTTCATCATACAAACAATAACATTAAATTGACGAAATGGGAAAACCCCTTTAACATTTGTGAAACATTGCTATACAGTACATTGCTATACTACATAAAGAAATTTCACTTACTGAATGTTTGTTGCATATATTTTAAAGTGGTTATTTCTCCGGCATCATCCTTCTATCATGTTACCACACTTGCATTTACTGTTTTCTGTACAGTAAACATATGTTTAGGCAACACATCTGAGCAGTGTACAATAATTGTGCTTAATATTGCCCTAACATATAAACATATATAGGCACTGTTGTTTAATGAAACTTTACATCTATAAATCGTACAAGAAAAAATAAGCAATGTTATAGAATACCTTATGACAGAAAAATGCCTCCACCTATCCAGTTCCTTTCGCTCGCTTCCGTTTACCCATTCAACACCCATTCAAAATGGAGAAATTAGACACATTAAGAGATCAGATTACATGCTTCCCATAAAAGTCTATAAATAGAACAAAGAGCGTACCATCCAAAATTTGCTTAGCTAAATCGTCACCGAATTCTTATAAAAAAATTTTGTCTCCAGATCTTTTTATTCTGGACCAACAATGCTCCAATTGGTCCCGGTATTAAACCCACTCTAGCCCTTTCTCGTTTTGTTCTTTTACAATTTTGCCCCTCCTGTCCCACTTCACTCAGCTCTGGGATGACTGATAGCAGTAGCTGGTCACCATTTTAAAAGCTTCATCCAAAGCGAAGCAGGGAAGATTTGGTTTTCTTTGGTGCCTGAAAATTAGCAGATTTATACCAAATTTAAAGACCAACAAATAGGTTCGCTCCTCTCTAATAGGAGGAGGGTGCTGGATGAAGACAATGGCAGTGTCAAATACACAGACATGGTTCGAATTATAGTGAGGGTTTTTTTAACTCACACTATAGTGCTAAATGTTTAGCTTTACTGCTTAGTATTTTTCTATAATATCCTTCATGCTGCTCCTTCCCTCCTGTGTAAGGGAGGCTTAGGGTCGTCTGTTTGCAAATGGAGTGACACCAATTCTATACTGTTCTAAGTATCAGTGCAAGTGCTGAAGAATTCAATGTGCACGAATAACACAAACCTAAAGTGATTGACCTCTTTAAACAACTTATTCTTTCTTACTGCAATAGCGGACTAAGGCCCCTTCCACACTTGCGTTGCAGATCACGTCAGAGTTTGATCAGGGTGCGATCAGGGTTTGGTCAGTGAAAAACGCACATTTTGCATCAGAGTGCAATCAGTTTTCAGTCAGTTTGTTCAGTGTCTCAGTTTTTCATGCACGTTTTTGATGCAATTTCAATGCATTTTTCACACGCAGAAAATGCACGTGAAAAGGACTCAGGGTGTCTCAGAGTGCAATGCGTTTTTGATGCCTCTCCATAGACTTGTATGGTGCGTTTTTCACACGCGTGACTTGCAAAAGTAGAGCATGTTGAGATTTAAACGTGCATTTAAAAAAACGCGCGTGTGTGTGTGAAAAAAATTGCAAGTCTGAAAAGACCCATTGATTACAATGGGTCAGAGTGCAATGCAAGTTCTGCACGTCAAAAGCACGCGCAGAAAACGCGCGTGAAAAACGCAAGTGGGAAAGGGGCCTAATGGTACACACATCACAAATATATGTGTTCAATAAAGACAAAGGAAAATAAATTAAACAGATTGGGGCTCATTTACAAAGTGTTTGAACGAATCCGAATCCTCGTCGGACAACACGCCGTGGGATCACGACTGGACCGGGTAAGTAAATGTGCCCCATTGTGTCTGTGTATTGTGTGATAACATCTAGATAATACAGTGTAGTGATTATCACTCTGTACAGGTGGAATTGTGCTAGCAATACAAAAAGTATATGTAACCTGTACACATGGACTGCCCAATGAAAACAAGAGAAAGAATTAGGCATTTGTTCTGTTTGCTTGTACAGAAACCATGGCAAAGAGTTGACTTATTTTTACAATAATAACAACAAAAAGTCCAACTGTAAACATTGATGTTGGCCAAAAAAAGTAGGAAATCATCTTCTGAGGTCCAAACTTCCTTATTAATATCATACTCTTCTGTCTTCCCTTAGGATCAAAAAAGCAAGCAAATGTAGAAGACTTATTAAAATTTCCCTGAATTTCATGTAGATGCATTTCCACTTCTGTGTAGTTTTCCTTGCATTCAGGAATATAGGTGCACTGTAAAGGTTAAAAAAAAAAAAATCACTGTTATGTTGACTACAAACACATGACTAAGCAAGAGTATCCTACAATGTTATGGGGCCACACGCAAACATACGGAAGGGCCATCTAATTACATTGTGCAACTTAATGTACTGTATCATTGGACATTACAGAGACCTTTCTAATGATCTATTTACAGTACTTCTATAATATATTCACACATGCAAAGGAAAGAAGGTTTCAGCAATATCATTGGCTGGGAACATTTGCTGTGAAAGCAATGGATGATGATGTTTCCATGATAAATTCCAGTTCTGGAGGGGCCTGTATACCTTTTTTTGGAAGATATAAAATTGAAAGATATAAGAACTAGATTGCTGGAAAGGGGGATGTATTCTCATTTCCAATAAAACCTATATTTTAGTATATTTTTAGCAGGGGGAAGGGTAATACAGTGTTTACAGCCTGTGAAGCCATCACAGAGCCCCTCAGACTCATTAGCATAATTGTAAAATGTAATTTCATAAGGAAGGAGGGCATGGATAACAAAATTAAGAATGTTACCACAGTAACAGTTCCTGGATTTATGAGTTAGTGTCCCTGCTTTATCATGCTTGATATTGATGGTAGATTTCCTTTAAGCATTGCATGCTATGGCTCCGAGGCCCCAACACTACTTGGGTCTCAAGAGTTCAAAAAACAGGTCTGGCCCTACTTTTGGGATCATGTCTGTACTTTTGGGATCAGTGGCCCCTTTCTAGAAAAAAAGAAAGTGCGGCACCCGCGGGGGGCATTGAAGACACAGAGGACCCAAATGGTAGGATTCAAACGGGTTTAAAAGAAGGAGCAGGAAAGCCTCTCAGATTCCTGGCTCCAAGGAAAGTTGTCAGACTGAGAAGGAGTCCAGTCCACAATCTTTCAGCTTTTTCTCTAGCTAATGATAATAAGATAGCATTGCACCCTTTGGGCCTACTACTACTACTAGAAACCTTACTTTTGGAGCATAAGGTCTGGGTTTTAGGTTAGGAAGTTGGACCTTTCCACACTCCAGTTGTTGTGGTGGGAAAAGCTGTGCAAATGCAGTATCAAGGGTAACTGCAAAGTATTAGATGGCAAGTGGGAGGGATTTTACAAGCAATTTGATGTTTGAAGCAAAGCAGAAAAGCTTCACCTAAGTGCCTGAACAATGGAGCTTTCAAAGATCTGTGTACTCCTGAATCTCCTGGAATATGTACAGTATATACACACAAAGAAATAACTTTTTATGATGTTACTACTATCACTGCCCCATCTAACAGGTTGTTGATGGCTAATATGCTGGAATCCTGCTGATAGGTTCCCTTTAACACATTGGTAGACTGAAGATTAGATGCTTTGGTTCTTTTATAGCTGCCTTCATAAGTATATTCAGAACCTCAACTGTTAACAAAAGGCAGGGACATTTTTGGTTCACCTTACCTTATTATTCCATTCTGAAGATTCTTCTGTGTGATACAGCATAAATACATCTTCTGAGTAATTCATATTCACCAAAACCTCCAGACAGGGGTATTTGAATATACTTTCCGGTTTTGTATTGGAGCTACGCACACAGCTGGCTCTTTCTTTGAAAGTTGCTTGAACAAGGGTACAAATGGTTTTCTCAGTCCACACACTGTGGAAACCAATATCCAGTTAGCTTTCTTATTCATAAAGCACATAAGGTACAGTACGGTTTTTAGTAGCCTTATAACCTTGTACCCTTATAGCAGTCAAAATGGACTTTTGGGTGCTAATTTCCGTTATGGGGTTTAATGGTGGGAATGACTGTTATATTTTGATAGATACTGACATTTTAGGACTCGGCAATACCTAACATTTTTCAGATTTTTACTGTTTATTTACTATTATTTACTATTAATTTTTATATCAGTTCTAAGGAAAGGGGGCAAGTAGAATTTTGAGTTTTTTTTAGTATTATTTACATTGACACATTGGGGGTCATTTACTAAGGGCCCGAATCGCGTTTTCCCGATGGGTTATCTGAAAAATTCTGATTTGCAACGATTTTCCCTGAATTGCCCCTGATTTTGGGGCATGTGATTGGATTGTGGCGCATTGGTGTCAGCATGCAAGCAATGGAAATCGTGGGGCGTAGCCTTACGAAAACTCGACGGATTCAGAAAAACCGCTGCATTTAAAAAAAAAATGTGTCGCTTGACACGCACTTACCTGCACCTGGCATGGCTTGATGAACTTCAGTGCATTCCGATTAACTTCAGCGCAGCAGCGGCACCTGGTGGACGTCGGGGGAACTACCTTATTGAATCCCGGCAGAACCCGAATCCTCCGCAGAGAACGCGCCGCTGGATCGCGAATGGACCGGGTAAGTAAATCTGCCCCATTAAGGCTTATTTACTAAGTGTCCTGCAGCCGCATTTTTGTTGGGTTTCCCGACTTTTCAGGGATCGCGTCTGGAATTGTGTGGCACGTGATCAGATTTTGGAGCATCCGCGCCGGCTTTCATGCAACAGAAATCGGCGGTGGGGCCTTCGGACGATCTGACGGATTCAGACTAAGTGCGGGATTTAACATTTAAATTTGTGTTGCATCCAATGCACTTACTTACACCGGGAGGAAGATGATAAACTCCGGCGGACATTCCAGATCGGGGATTGCGCAAGGACCGAGTAAGTTAATGTGCCCCATTGTGATAGATCTACTGAATATATACAGCCTGGGCTCTTATAAAGACTGTCATGGCATCAGACATCATCGAGAAGCAACAATCTCAGCCAAGATGGCAATACCCACGCACCACCGGCTTTCGACTTCCGTCGGCAACATCGCTGGCAGCAATCAAAGGGTTAACAGCTATGTTTGGTGCACTGATTGCAGGTGTTACCAGTAGGTGTTTGCTGCTCTCTGAGCCCTGTCCATAAGCCGGCTGCAGACATGTGACTTATAGATACATCAGTAAGGGGTTAAAGTTGTGTTTCCTAGTAATTTAAGGTATATCACTAGGACAGGGCATTACATTATGTACAGTTCAAAACCTAATCTAAAAAGAACTTTATCTCCTTCACTCTGTTAACTCTACAGTATGTTCCCCATTACATTTCTCAAAATACTAAGTCAGCGGAAGCAAAACTTTTAAGGAAAAGAATATGAAAAAGTGCTTGAGTTTTATATACAGTAGCATGTACTGTTACTGTACTTGACTGATTAAGTTTTGTGTTGTCTGTAGAAACTACGTTCTGGAGATAGTGATACCTTTAATTTTGGTTACTGATACAAATACAGTCCAGGAGTGGTGAAATTATATCACTCCAGCTGATAATTAGTGATATCATTCAATTCCATTATTAAAGAAAACACTATATGTAGAAATAAACGTGATTAGCATTGTACAAAAGCTTCTAGCATAATTATTAAAAAGAAACCGGTCATCCAGATTTAACATTTCTACCTGATGACAGGTTCCAATAGCCTTTATGAGTTTAATACTGCTTTTATAATCAATCTTCCATAAGTAGATAAAAAGATACCTAGCTCCCTGCCAGGAGGCACCAGTGAGTCATGTGGGCATCAGATTCAATGCACCGAGTCTCTGTGTCATTAAGTCATCCTCCATCATACCAGACATCCCCCATTCATCCGTCTCCCTCCTCCCCACTCTTTGCTTGCAGCGATTGGGTCACGTAGCCATGAGGGAGGGGGTGGAGGGAGTATGATGGAGGACTATTACTTTTGCATTCATGATAAAAAAGGCTATTGGAGGGCTAGGGGAAAGTATAAAGGAACCTGTCTTCAGTATTTGACATTTCTGTCTGATGACAGGTTCCCTTTAATAGGACCTCTTAAATAAAGTTAAAGAATTTGGATAAGGTTTAGGTCTATGTTATTAAATCAATTGTTGAGAACATTTTCTAGCAGAATCATGAGAAAATAGAGCAAATCTTTCTAAATAAAATTTAAATAAAATATAAACAAATTATATAGCAGAAACTAATATAAGCCATCGCATTACCCAGCAAGGCTCCACATAGATTCAGGACCTCTGGCAAATACATTTGGCACAGTTTGCATTCTCTGTAGCTATAAAGCAAGATATGTATAGTACACTTTCTATTTTAGCTGCTGAGCTCATTTATCCTGTTAATTCAGTTAAACAACCCTGGAGAAAACTGTGGGAATGTCTTTTTTTTTTACATTCCTTTTGTTATTTTTGTTTTAGAAAAATTAACTGTCTGTATACTACAAAGGGACAAAAGTTTGTGGGGTTTTATGCTACTGTTCAGGTAGTATGCAAATACATTTTCCAAGGTCGGGCCTCAGTACAGCGCAGGAAACCTTGGAAAATGTATTTGCATACTTCCCAGAATTCCCTAGTGGAGCATCCATTGCTTTAAGTCTCCACTCGCCTTTAAGGTGGCTTTAACTGTCAATCTCTCCATAAGGAGAATACCTACTGTCTGACCCTAGTCCAGTGATGGCCAAACTATGACACGCGTGTCAGCACTGACACACGTAGCCATTTTCAGTGACACACGGCTGCTGGAGAAAAATTGCTGTAGTGCAGTTGTCTGTTGTCTGGGGCCGGTCGGGCGGTCGGTTGGCGATGTGGTCTGCAGCGAGTGGCTGCATCTCAGTCAGAGAGATCGCAGCTGCTGCTCCTGTTCTCCTATCCTGCTCTGCGGAGGCCGCCCCAGACGTAACCTATGCTGTGCCTGCGCGGGAACATCTACACAGGAGCTGAAGCGGCCTGAAGAGGAGTAACGGAGGCTCGTGGTGTCGTTGGAGCCTGTTCCAGTTAGGTAAGTTAATTTATTGAGTTGAGCTCTGCCGGGCTGGGCTGTGATGTACACTCTTTGGGGGGCACTTCTCAGGACACAAATGTCCTTAAAACTAGCTGTTGCTGGACTGCCACAGGTTCGCCATCACTGGAAGAATTCCCCCTCCCCCTCACTTATCTTAGTTCATGGCACCCCACACAAGTTAAATAACAGCAAGACCAACAAAAGAAACCAACTGACAGATTAACAAAGAAGTCACTAAGCAGGTAAGTTAAATAACTATACGTATTTGTTATTTAAACTCTAAATATCACAAAATTAGGTTTTTTTTCTCAAGGTGACACACCACCCGAGTTATGCTCGGTTTTTTGACGAATTTTGACACACCAAGCTCAAAAGGTTGCCCATCACTGCCCTAGTCAATAGCCTCTCACACAGCTAATCCATTTCCCTACGCTGTACTGAGGAGACCCAACCAGGGTCAACCACAATAAAAACAATTATTCCCAGCAGTGAATCCCAGAATGGAAAATTGTGCCAATGGGGCACATTTACTTACCAGGTCCTGTCGCGCCCGATGTCCACCAGGTGTTGCTGCTGCGCTGAAGTCCACCGCAGTTCACCAGAACTCACCATCCTATCCTGGGTGCAGGTAAGCGCGTTTTTCCGTATCTGTTGGCTTTTCCGACGGCCACGCCCCCGATTTCCGTTGCATGCATGACGGCGCCAATGCGCCACAATCCGATCACGTGCTCCAAAAAACAGGGGCAATTCCGCGCAAACTGGTAATTTTCGGGAAATCCAACGAAAAAGACCGATTCGGGCCCTTAGTAAATGACCCCCAATATGTACAAATCATCACTTTTTTTGCGCCTTATGTATCACATAAAATTTTGAAGAAAAAGTGATCAAAATGTCGTACATTACCTCAAAATGGTAGCAATGAAAATGTCATATCATCCCACAAGAAAAAAATAACACCTTACACCAATCTGTATGTTATTACAGTCATAATAGGACAAAATTTACATTTTGTTTTTGTATAATAGGTTTCAATTTTTTAAAATCTATTAAAACATACTAAAGCATTGCTACAACACTGGTTGCCATGCACATTATAGCATTTAATTCACTAAGAACCACTGCAGTACTATTACTGTATGGTGGGCAGTAACATAATCAAATGTATCTGCATCTTTAACCCCTTCAAGACCAAGGGTTTTTTGTGTTGCAGTTTTTCATTCCCTTCCTTTCACAAGACATAATTTTTAGATTTTTTTCATTTACAAAGCTATGTGTTATTTTTATTTTCACAATTTAATATTCTGTGTCGTTAAAAACCTTGCATTAATAAAAAAAACTTGCCTTGCATTGCCATATTCTGGCACCCGTCACTTTTTCATACCTCAGTGTACAGAGCTGTTTAAGGTGTCATTGTTTGCAGGGTGGAATTGCATTTTCATGGATGCTATTTTGATAGCTGTACGACCTTTCAATCACTTTCAATCACTTTAGGTGCTATTTTCCGTTAAGGGGTTCATCGCCAGAGAAAATAGTTTTTCTATTTTAATAGATCAGACATTTTGGGATGCGGGGATAGCTTATATAAGGGAAAGTGAAGCTGTAAATAATACAGTTAAATTAGGGAATGCTTTATATAATCTGATTTATTGCAACCACCATATATTATAATTTAGTAGGAAGTTGTATTTAATATAGTTCATTTATGGACACTGTAAATAATAACGTTAATTTAGGGGATGCTATATAAAATATAGATACATATAATAAATTCAGGGGGCTGCTGCATAAAATACATTTTATTTGAGTACCATATATATTATAATTTATTCAAGGTGGGCATGGTATATACAGGCAGTCCCCTACTTAAGGACACCCGACTTACAGACAACCCATAGTTACAGACAGACCACTGTGACCTCTGGTGAAGCTCTCTGGATGTTACTATAGTCCCAGATTACAATAATCAGCTGTAAGGTGTCTGTAATGAAGCTTTATTGATAATCCTTGATCCCATTACAGCAAAAAATGTTTAAACTCCAATTGTCACTGGGGCCAAATTTTTTTCTTTGTCTGGATCTACAATTATAAAATATACAGTTTCGACTTACATACAAATTCAACTTAAGAACAAACCTCCGGACCCTAACTTGTACGTAACCCGGGGACTGCCTGTACTATAATTATTTGGGGCTTTGATGGATACAATACCATTGATTCAGGAGCCTTATTTGTAATTCAAACAGTTTATCATGAGGGTACTCGGTGCCAGATGCATGTCAATCTGATCTTAATCACCAAAGAATAGGTGAGAGGTTAAATAGAGCCTGTCACCAGGTTCTTTGTACTGCACCCATGCATTATTTGTCTAAAAATCCATCAGATCTAGCTAAAATCACTTATGTATTTACCAAAAGCTGTTTGTTTGATGCATGCAGCCCAGGGTGCTAGTGTGCAGGATCCATAGTCCAAGACAAAAAAGGAAGAGAAGGCCACAGCATCCAATATGATGAAAAAAGGTTAAACCTTTATTCACACAGGCATAGAAAAAAGTGCAACGTTTCGATTCACCATGACACATGCTTGACAAAGATTCATGGTGAATCGAAACATTGCAGTTTTTTCTATGCCTGTGTGAATAAAGGTTTAACCTTTTTTCATCATATTGGATGCTGTGGCCCTCTCTCTTTTTTTGTCGAGTTACAATATCTCAATCAGCTCTCTTGTCCCCCCATCCCTCAGGATCCACCTCAGCCCAGTCAACCAACGTGTCTCTCAGGATGGGGTTTGAGGGTGCTGAGGGATACATTGGTTGACGGGGCTGAAAAGAATTCCTGAGTGAGTGGGAAATGAAAGAGCTGAAGGACATGTTGGTTATCTGGGCTGAAGAGAATTCCCGAGGGAGGGTTTGGATTTGTTTTATATCAATTAATGAAATAAAGAGTAAGGGTAACATACCTTTTGAAATATTTAGGCAGCACAGTCACTCCCATTAGGAAAAACATCATCACTGAGCAGATAATCATTCCAATGCCCAAACACACTGCCCTTGTTTCCCCTCTCTTTTGGGCCATAAAAAGTTTCTTTCCCATTGTTCATGCATTTATGTCCAGCTTCAAAGACTCTTGTAGAAGTCCAAAGGGAAAATTACGTGATCCTTTTCCTTGTAGCTGTAGTGTTTAGAATGAAAAGATTACTCCAGGAGAAAAACAATAAACCAAAAAAATACACAATAACTGCACATTCAATGAATATTCTCCTGAACAAGAATGAACCTGGATGACAACTGTCCTCTCTAACTCTTTGGGACGTTTTATCCAGCTGCACTAGGCCCTACGGCAGTAGGTGACCACCTGTCAGTCCCTACTTTATTTCTATCTCCTCAGGACACAGAGTTGGGTGTAGTAGATATAACAGTCTGTGTATATGTTGTGTTTGCATGCTCTTGTCTATCTACTGTGTTATAAGAGCCATATCTATACAGATTGAGGCAAGGCATACATTTTGGATAGTTGTCAGCAGAACACTTTTACAATTATTCCATAAATAAATACATAAACTTAAAAAAAAAAAAGAAAAACACTCACACGGGTACATCAATGGAAAAAAGTTATGGGTTTTTAATCGCTAATGTATTTCCTATATCAGGAGGAGACTGGAGCTAATTTGCATTTGAAAAGTGCTATTTATGTGTTTAGAATCACTGGATAAATCTGACATAAAAAGGCCACAAAGAGAAAAGTGGAGTAAAAAAAAAAAAGAGACTCAAAGTTTTGCACAAATTGGGAGTGGAGGCGATTGTGAGACATTTGTATATCATAATAAATAGTGACTACAAAGGAAAATTCCCCAACACAAACTACATACTCCATGTACTCGATTTTTTGTTGTGGAAAAACCCTTTCCATTCTAAAACACAATATGAACCAGTTTACAAACTCTCCATCCAAACAGCAGAAGTTAGAGCACTTTTACAGGTTGTCAGCTTGCTCTAGAAATTCTATATGACAGCATCTTGTTAATAGCCCATGATTCAGCCATAATACTATAAGTATTGATCTGGCATTGCTCCTTAAAATATAAAATATTTCACTTTATTGATTGCCTCTTAAAAGACCCAACAAATACGAGAGTAACTACACACCAGATACTAAAACCTAAACAAATAAAATGACTTATTACTTTCATGAGTCAAACAAATCATATTGTAGTATCCCAGAAGTCCCCTCTCTACCACAAAGTAAAATACATAAAGGATAAAATGTCTTCCCTTGGATGTTTTCAGTTTGCTGAAATTTTGCAGTAAATTGCTGTAAATTGTTTATCCCTCTGGATCATCTCTTTCCGTTACCTCTATACATGTAATGTAGTTTGCAACCACACGAATCTGCTGCAGGATTACAAATATATTCTCCAGAAAGAGAAAATGGATCATTTGGAATTACTATGGCATTTGTATTTAAAATGATTGTGTAATGGGTAAAGCTTCTTGCCAACCCAAGAAAAAAACAAAAAGATGCAAAAAACCTGGTTACTAAATATGGCCTTAGAACACTTTCCAAATGTCCTGGGTATTCATATATTTATAATTAAATAAAATTGTTTAAAAAAACATTTTTCTTTTTTTCTAAACAAAATTCAGGAATGCTGCAACGTACTACTACTACTGAATGTGGAAAAACCCTAGGGGCCATGGTAAGAAAAAAAAGGTTAACACACATGCCCTGCTCAGGGACCCGGTTCTAGTCATTACTCTGTTACTTCCGGTATCACGCTTTGCCCTCAACTGAATATTCTGGAAGGGGGGGTTCATAGGGTCACTTTTCATCAACTGACTGGTCTCCTGTGGTGGACTGTTGACATCACTTCCATTTCTGGGGGATTTCGATTACTAATTTGTTGCCTTAGGAGGCCAGACATTGGATGAAGCTGGTCCTGTGACAACAGTGGGGGGAAATTATCATTTTAGGTGCAACAGCTTTCTTGCATGCAAATTGCTTAAAAATGCATGACCTTTTTGAGATCTGCTCCACTTTTAACTTTAGCCTACTTTTACTCCAGATTTAAAAGTGGTAGACAGATTCATGAAATACGGCTTTTCAGAAAGTTAAATGCAAATTTACCTCAATCCTCTCCTGACATAGTAAATACTTTGGCATTAGTTGAGCAAAATCTGAGACTTTTTTTTGCAACATTTCACCAGAAAGTCTCAATTTCAATTCCACACCTCATATTCAACATTCATCAAGCTTTCTAAGCCACTATGATAAATCTGACATAAAACCTACACAATTAATTATACATACTAAAAGACTAACTGAATGGATGAATAAGAAGACTCAAGTCAAGTCAGAGTCCTAACCCAACCCTATGAATGAGAAAGACAGCCCAACATATTTTGGATGCAAAGTACATTTCTAGAGTTAAATAAGTTCAAATGTTTTTTCAACATTGTACAAAGCAGGTAAAGTTTGGTGAAGCTGATTGTGTGTAAAAAGGTTTTAGGGCTTAATTCAAGGGTTCACTTACTTTTTCTCATGCTACGGATGTCTAGTAATATAGTAATACTCTTTGTTGGTTTTGTTACATTGTGCTTGTCTATAATTGTGGTTTAAATGACAATCAGATAACATTTTATTAGAATTCTTTGCCGAAATCCATTGTAGTTATTATAAAGATTCACTTCTATTGCATCTATGACTAAAATTAACATGTCTGTCACTCAGGGGCGGACTGGGAATTTAAAATGGCCCTGGAAAAAACTATAAAAGTGGCCCCATGTTATGGGCGGAGTCAAAACAAGTGGGTGTAGTCAGATAATGTGGATGGGGTTATAACAGACAAATTGTTGGTAGATGGCATTACTGGAAAAGATGTTCTTGTTTTGCATTAAGTGAATTTATTGCATTTGCATTTACTGTCGATCAGTAAATGATGCAAACACAAGACCCGATAAGCCTTAAATACCTTTCCCCTGTGCCATACATGTACAATTCAGAGAAAGAATATATTGATACTGCCTCCTATGTACAGTAATAATGCTACAATAACACATTTCGAATAACACATTCAATCCTGCCTTCTATATACAAAATAAAACTACTACCATACCTTCTCCCATATACATGCCAACTATTTTAATACTGCCCCTATGTACAAGAATATAACTACTATAATACTGCCTCCTATGTACAGGAATATAACTACTGTAATACTGCCCCCTATGTACAGGAATATAACTACTGTAATACTGCCCCCTATGTACAAGAATATAACTACTATAATACTGCCCCTATGTACAAGAATATAACTACTATAATACTGCCCCCTATGTACAAGAATATAACTACTATAATACTGCCCCCTATGTACAGGAATATAACTACTATAATACTGCCCCCTATGTACAGGAATATATCTACTATAATACTGCCTCATATGTACAGGAATATAACTACTATAATACTGCCCACTATGTACAGGAATATAACTACTATAATACTGCCCCTATGTACAAGAATATAACTACTATAATACTGCTACCTATGTACAGGAATATAACTACTATAATACTGCCCCCTATGTACAGGAATATAACTGCTATAATACTGCCCCCTATGTACAGGAATATAACTGCTATAATACTGCCCCCTATGTACAAGACTATAACTACTATAATACTGCCCCTATGTACAAGAATATAACTACTATAATACTGCCCCCTATGTACAAGAATATAACTACTATAATACTCCCCCCTATGTACAAGAATATAACTACTATAATACTGCCCCCTATGTACAAGAATATAACTACTATAATACTCCCCCCTATGTACAAGAATATAACTACTATAATACTCCCCCCTATGTACAAGAATATAACTACTATAATACTGCCCCCTATGTACAGGAATATAACTACTATAATACTGCCCCCTATGTACAGGAATATAACTACTATAATACTGCCCCCTATGTACAGGAATATAACTACTATAATACTGCCCCCTATGTACAAGAATATAACTACTATAATGCTGCCCCCTATGTACAAGAATATAACTACTATAATACTGCCCCCTATGTACAAGAATATAACTTCTATAATACTGCCCCCTATGTACAAGAATATAACTACTATAATACTCCCCCCTATGTACAAGAATATAACTACTATAATACTGCCCCCTATGTACAAGAATATAACTACTATAATACTGCCCCCTATGTACAAGAATATAACTACTATAATACTGCCCCCTATGTACAAGAATATAACTACTATAATGCTGCCCCCTATGTACAAGAATATAACTACTATAATACTCCCCCCCTATGTACAAGAATATAACTACTATAATACTCCCCCCTATGTACAAGAATATAACTACTATAATACTGCCCCCTATGTACAAGGATATAACTACTATAATACTACCCCTATGTACAAGAATATAACTACTATAATACTGCCACCTATGTACAGGAATATAACTACTATAATACTGCCCCCTATGTACAGGAATATAACTACTATAATACTGCCCCCTATGTACAGGAATATAACTACTATAATACTGCCTCCTATGTACAGGAATATAACTACTATAATACTGCCCCCTATGTACAAGAATATAACTACTATAATACTCCCCCCTATGTACAAGAATATAACTACTATAATACTCCCCCCTATGTACAAGAATATAACTACTATAATACTGCCCCCTATGTACAAGAATATAACTACTATAATACTACATATATACACAGAAGCGAACATGAAAAAAAATCAGTATGTATCATATACAGCTAAAAAAACACATGAGATCCTCACCTATTGCATCCAGTGACATCAGGTGACGTATCCCCGGATTGTTCTCGTTCCTCATCTTTTCCAATAGTTCCACCATCACCTTGTCTCTTCCTCCAGGTACACAGCTTTCCTGCAGAGTTTACCACACAGACGTCTTATGTTCTGCACTTTCTCATTGTCCCTTCTTCTGCTACCACTAATACTGTGCCCCAAATACTGTAATAGAGCCCCCTACAATATTAGTACCACACAAATAGTGCCCCATAATGTAACATACTGTAATAGTGTAGGATATTTTATTTCTTCTTTCTCTCCTTTAACCCCCTTAACCTCCCCCCACCCCAGTATTGATAGAGCTCCGACTATGACCCAGGCGTAATAATAATGGCCCCAGCCTTCCCCAGTCATAAAATGAATGCCCCCAGCCTACCCCAGTCATACAATTAATGGCCCCAGCCTACCCCAGACATAGAATATATGCCCCAAACCTACCCCAGACATAGAATATATGCCTCCAACCTACCCCAGACATAGAATTAATGGCCCCAGCCTACCCCAGACATAGAATATATGCCCCCAACCTACCCCAGACATAGAATTAATGGCCCCAGCCTACCCCAGACATAGAATATATGCCTCCAACCTACCCCAGACATAGAATTAATGGCCCCAGCCTACCCCAGACATAGAATATATGCCCCCAACCTACCCCAGACATAGAATATATGCCCCCAACCTACCCCAGACATAGAATTAATGGCCCCAGCCTACCCCAGACATAGAATTAATGGCCCCAGCCTACCCCAGACATAGAATTAATGGCCCCAGCTTACCCCAGACATAGAATTAATGGCCCCAGAAAAAGAATTAATGGACCCAGCCTACCCCAGACATAGAATTAATGGCCCCAGCCTACCCCAGAAATAGAATTAATGGCCCCAGTCGGCCCCAGAAAAAGAATTAATGGACCCAGCCTGCTCCAGACATAGAATTAATGCCTCCTGACAGCCCCAGATATTGAATAATGCCCCCCCCCGCACGCCCCGACATATAATTAATGTCCCCTGCCAGCCCCAAATATAGAATAATGCCCCCCCCCCCGCCAGACATATAATCAATGCCCCTTGCTAGCCCCAGATATATAATCAATGCCCCCTGCCAGCCCCAGAAATAGAATGAGGCCCCCCCCCAGACATATAATCAATGCCCCTTGCATGCCCCAGATATAGAATAATGCCCCCCCAGACATATAATCAATGCCCCTTGCATGCCCCAGATATAGAATAATGCCCCCCCCAGACATATAATCAATGCCCCTTGCATGCCCCAGATATAGAATAATGCCCCCCCCAGACATATAATCAATGCCCCTTGCATGCCCCAGATATAGAATAATGCCCCCCCCAGACATATAATCAATGCCCCTTGCATGCCCCAGATATAGAATAATGCCCCCCCCCAGACATATAATCAATGCCCCTTGCATGCCCCAGATATAGAATAACGTCCCCCCCGCCCAGACATATAATTTATGCCCCTTGCCAGCCCTAGATGAAGAATAATGTCCCCCCCCCCCCCCAGACATATAATTTATGCCCCCGCCAGCCCCAGATAAAGAATAATGCCCCCCCCCCCCCCGGATAAAGATTTAATGTCCCAATTCTATAATTTAAACAAAAAAACACCATAATACTCACCTCTATGGCGCAGGTTCGTCTCGTCCCCGGTCTTCAGCAGCTTGGTGTAGAGGCGCGGGATAGTGATGTCACTGCTCCGCGCCTGTCACATCAAGCCGCGGAGCTACATGGAGGCAGGCTGACATCTGGTAGGTGTCAGCGCTCCTCCACTGAGTGTACACACAGACGCAGAAGCAGCAGTGCTGCGCTGCGTCTGTGTACTAATCTATAGTACCGGCATCGTACGATGCAGGTACTATAGATTAGATGAAAAGTTGAAGGGAGGGAGTGCGGACCGGCCCCGGACGAGCTCCGGACCGGCCCCACACCGGCCCAGGACCGACCGGCCCACCGGGAAAATTCCCGGTGGGTACTATGGCCAGTCCGCCCCTGCTGTCACTAGTTTATGCTCTAAAGGCTTGCTGCATAATGATCATAAATACATTCAATATACCTGTTTATATCAGAGATGGACTGAAGTCACAGTGTGTCCTCTAATGCAATAACTAGCTACACATCGAATAAACACACATAATATTGTTAGTGGGGAGAGAGACAGGTGCAGGGCAGGATTTATCTCTCTATTCACACATCAGTCTATAAACATATCAGTGGTAGTTATTTCATATTTTTACATAATATAATATATATACACACACACTCACACAATATATGTATATACACACTATAAATATAAATATATACATACATACACTAATACATATATGTAACACAACCTGTGATTAATTGTGCTATTAAAGCATAGATAACACTTTATAACGACACAACAGATCATATTCTGGAGTTACTGTATATTTATTGTACAGAACATATTGTTCACTAGTTACTACTCTTCCATACTAATTGCTATTAGTGTATTTTAATGAAACTTATCTAGACTTTAGCTGGTAAGTGACATTCTGTTTTATTATCATAACGTGTCTCTCAATTTGGTGTTATATTCATCATAATACTCTACATTGTGATATAAAAAAGCTGCAAATGTATAAATGAGCAATAAATATACAGTACTCATTTTAGTGGAAAAAAATACCAAAAAATTGTAGCATGTACAGGATCATATAAAATATATTTACTTACAAGTTATTAGAAAGTATCTTATGTGCCATGAATTATACTTACAGTATATAGTATTTGTTGGGTCGTGCTGGTTCTTGAGATTCTGCTCACTTTTCCATATTCCAGTGCAGAAAAAGTGAGTGTAGTAAAGGAGCAGATCTCCATACACAGGATGGCTATTCCTGGCTGGCTTCACTCTGCTTCCATTAATCACAACAATTAAACTCATCTTTTGGCCATAAATGGTAAGGTATGAATCTCTCTTATGCCTCAACCGCAGCTCCCAGGAATTAATGTTAAGCAGCTAAACTTCCATTATACACTAAAAAATAGTGTTTAAATATTAAAATGCAGAAATGTGATGCTTTCCAGTGCACTTATTGCACCACATAACTAAGAAAAGTCACTTATAGCAAACATTAAGAAGCAATAATTGCTGTAAAATGTGCATTTTCTCCTCTTTTTACAATCGTATGTCATATATTGCATACAGTGAGAAGTGCTTGAGTCCTTGCAAATTGTTGAAACTATGCTATCTGTCAGTAATCCTACCCCAGTTTATGAAGCGGAGGCTGAGCCAAGGAAGTGTTTAAATCTTGTGGGTGATGAGGAAAGTTGTGTATCAGCCATGAGATGCAAGGTGTATGGAAATAAAGTGCAGATGAGGGGAGACGGAGGGAGAAGGCTAGCTGATAATTAGATGGAGACACCACTGACTGCTCCTATTAGAACAGGTGTTGACAAGAGCTGTAAGGTCTCCCAAGACATCCGCTATAGCCAGCAGTGTTGATTTCACTGGTAACTGAGATGCTAGCAAGTAAAAGTGGAACAACATAGATCACATCTCCACAGTTTTCTTGTAGCTGGCATACACTCTTCTACCAAGATTTATTTGCTTGTCCATTAATAAAATATACACTGAGATTTCATCTGTATTGTATTACTACAAGTGACCCTATCACAATGAAAGTACATTGTAATCTGTAGGCAACATGTTAGAGAGCAAACAAATATATATGAGCTAATTCATATATACCTTATATACTCTAGTATAAGCCAAGTTTTTCAGCACAAAAAATGTGCCAAAAATAATTAAACTCGACTTATACTCAACTCTAAAAAAAAAATAATAAACTCCGTATTCACCTTTACGATGCCTGTTCATTGGCAACAGGTCATTGCGCATTGGGGCCGCACATACTAAGATCATCCACTTGGTGCCATCATAGTATGTGCGCCGCCAGCAATAGGTCCCTGTGTGATGCTTACACAACATGATGTCAGCAAGCGTCTGATGTCATAGTGTGTGCATGGTTGGCATCCATGTTTCCTGCTGACAGCAATAAAAAAGATGGGGGCATGTGCTGGCTGGATATATACTGGGAAGCAGGGGGCTGACTATATAGTGGGGAGCAAGTTCTGGCTAACTTTATCCTGAGACCATGGGCTGGCTGGCTATATACTGGGGGCAGGGATTTGGCTATAAACTGGGGGCATGTGCTGGTTAACTTTATACTGGAACCATTGGCTGGCTGGCTATTTATTGGGGGCAGGGAGCTGGCTATAAATTGGGGACATGGACTAGCTATATACTGGGGGCAGGGAGCTGGCTACATACTGGGACCATGGGCGGGCTGGCTTATGTACTGGGCGCAGGGGGCTGACTTTATACTAGAGACATAGGCTAGCTATGTACTTGGGGAAGGGGGCGGGCTATACTCAGGGGAAATGTGCTGGCTATATACTGGAGCCATGGGCTTGCTATACACTTACCGACCACTTTATTAGGTACACCATGCTAGTAACGGGTTGGACCCCCTTTTGCCTTCATAACTGCCTCAATTCTTCGTGGCATAGATTCAACAAGGTGCTGGAAGCATTCCTCAGAGATTTTGGTCCATATTGACATGATGGCATCACATAGTTGCCGCAGATTTGTCGGCTGCACATCCATGATGCGAATCTCCCGTTCCACCACATCCCAAAGATACTCTATTGGATTGAGATCTGGTGACTGTGGAGGCCATTTGAGTACAGTGAACTCATTGTCATGTTCAAGAAACCAGTCTGAGATGATTCCAGCTTTATGACATGGCGCATTATCCTGCTGAAAGTAGCCATCAGATGTTGGGTACATTGTGGTCATAAAGGGATGGACATGGTCAGCAACAATACTCAGGTAGGCTGTGGCGTTGCAACGATGCTCAATTGGTACCAAGGGTCCCAAAGAGTGCCAAGAGAATATTCCCCACACCATGACTCCACCACCACCAGCCTGAACCGTTGATACAAGGCAGGATGGATCCATGCTTTCATGTTGTTGACGCCAAATTCTGACCCTACCATCCGAATGTCGCAGCAGAAATCGAGACTCATCAGACCAGGCAACGTTTTTCCAATCTTCTGCTGTCCAATTTCAATGAGCTTGTGCAAATTGTAGCCTCAGTTTCCTGTTCTTAGCTGAAAGGAGTGGCACCCGGTGTGGTCTTCTGCTGCTGTAGCCCATCTGTCTCAAAGTTCGACGTACTGTGCATTCAGAGATGCTCTTCTGCCTACCTTGGTTGTAACGGGTGGCGATTTGAGTCACTGTTGCCTTTCTATCAGCTCGAACCAGTCTGCCCATTCTCCTCTGACCTCTAGCATCAACAAGGCATTTCCGCCCAAAGAACTGCCGCTCACTGGATGTTTTTTCTTTTTCGGACCATTCTCTGTAAACCCTAGAGATGGTGTGTGAAAATCCCAGTAGATCAGCAGTTTCTGAAATACTCAGACCAGCCCTTCTAGCACCAACAACCATGCCATGTTCAAAGGCACTCAAATCACCTTTCTTCCCCATGCTGATGCTCGGTTTGAACTGCAGGAGATTGTCTTGACCATGTCTACATGCCTAAATGCACTAAGTTGCCGCCATGTGATTGGCTGATTAGAAATTAAGTGTTAACGAGCTGTTGGACAGGTGTACATAATAAAGTGGCCGGTGAGTGTATACTGGGAGCATGACCTAACTAGTTATATACTGGGGAGTATGTGCTGGCTAACTATATACTGGGGGCACGAGATAGCTAGCTGACTATATTCTTGGTTAATAGGCTGGTTGTGTATATACTGGGGGCATATGCTGGCTGGTTATATACTGGAGGCATGGACTGGCTATATACTTGGGGCATGGGGAGGCTGGCTATATAATTGAGGCATGGACTGGCTGCTTGTTGGCTGGGCCCATGGGCTGGCTATATACTGGGGGGCATGGGCTGGCTGTATAATGGGGTCAGAGAGTTGGCTAGCTATATCCTGGGTGGAGGCTGCGACCCATGCATTTTCCACCCTAGGCTTACATTCAGGTCAATATGTTTTCCCAGTTTTTTTGTGTTAAAATTAGGTGCCTTTGCTTATACTCTGGTCGGCTTATGCTAAAGTATATACAATAGTTTTGTGGAAAGAAATTCAGTATAACCTGTCATTTATACAATTTCCCTATTCTTTATTTGTTTAGTCCTCTTATCATGGAGTTGGTCCTATTAGTGGTTAACAGGTTGGCCAACAATCTCTGAATTACTGATAGGACATTCCCGGGACTAGATGCCTGCTTCCAAACATTGAAAGACCAAAGATAGAAACTACAGGTTATACAAAATCTTTTCCCACATAAATAATTCTTAATCTGCATATAACAAACAGATAACTATATGAAATTCATACAATCTGCTCTGCCCTAAAACGTGTGGTCTGCAGATGCAATATGCCAACCTATCTATTTATGTTCTCTAAATAGCTTTTTGCAGATAGGACATCATACACAACCATGTATTTAAAGGTAACCTGTCATCCAGAACAGGCACAACAGACCTTACCCCCCCCCCAACACACACACTGTGCTTTAGTTGAAAAGTGCAATACCAGTGTTCCAGTTTAAATATGTCTTCTTCTGCGATTAAAATCTTTCCCCAAACTGTTTCTGCTTGTCTTTGTCGTCCACCACTGCTTGGCTCTGTCCATCACCAATTGGCCTCGCCCACCACGGGTTGTGCAACATCCCCCACCGGGCCTAGCCTTTGAGGTGAGGCCTGGAGACAGCCGGGGCCCGCGGTACCGGAGTGGCTGGCGGTTGCGGCCTAAGCACGCTATTGTCACGGTGCTTGGTACGGGGGAACCGGAGGGCTGTCCTACAGCCTGGCAGGTCTCCAGCAGGGTGGTGTTGGCAAGAAATGATGAGGGAGCGGCTGCTATAGCGGATCTCCCTGGGGCAACCCCTTAATGTCCCGAGTGTGAGTCTCTGGGTGATGGACAGGGTGCCGGTGATGTAGGCAGGGGTAGTAGCAGGGACCAGATGGAGGCAGAGGTTGAACAGAAACACTTACAGTTCTTTATTGGAACCGCAGGAACCGCAGCAAACGTGCCTTTAACAAGATGGTGGAGTACTGGAGAGGTATTTGGAGGGAGCCACAGGATGTAGTTCACCAGCCTGGATGTATAGGGCAGGCTGGGAGGCAGCTGGGTCCTTAGAGGAGGCTTCAGCTCGGTCCTGGATCTCTTCAGGTATCACCCTTGAAGGTAGGATGATACCCCTTTCCTCACTACACTAACTCTAGTCTTATCTTCCACTTCAGGCAGGGGCGAGGCTCTTCCTGCACTGGTCTGGTATGCTAGAGACTCTGAGCTGCTGCTCAGCTAACTACTCTCTGCTTGCGTCCTGCAGACCCAGAGGGCCTGACTAGGACCGGTGTCTTCTCCCTTCTGGGAGAGACTGCTCTCCTCTCTCTCCTGAGAGAGGCTTCTCTCGGAGTGTTCTCTAGAACATTCCTGGCCAGGGGGTTTTATTACCTCCCTTTGGTCAGGTGGTGGCTGCTCCTCCAATTACCTCTCAGTTCACAGAGACAGGATGTAACACAGACATTGGTTGACATAATTACATCACAAATTAACTTCTGCCTTGCCAGGCAGGATTAACCACTGCAATTTCCCCTTTGTGATGTGGTGACATGTCATGGGGCTTATTCGCAAGCACCCACTCGCCATTGCATCGGCGAGGGTGTTGCATACCCCGGGGGCAATTGAAAGAGCCGCCCTCGGCTCGACTACCGATGGTTTGGGCACAGAGGGGGCTAAGGGCACTTCTAGGAAGTGCAGGCTATATGAGGTGTAGGGACAAACCGCCCATGGTCCTGGAGACAGGCACCTGGGTTGGTGTCGGACTAAGACAAAAATATGTAAGAGCTGTAAGACAGTTGGTCGCTGACGCCATTAAACCGAACTGTACAGTAGGAAAGGTGTGGTGTCATGTCCTGTAATCCACTCCTTGCACCAAGGCCTGTATATTTGTTTGATCAACGCTTCTTCCCTGGCGGCAATTATATGGTGTCTATCTGCATTGCGTTAGCATATGCGACACAAGTACCTCCTGACTGGCATCCTTACCCATGTATGGGTGGCATCCAGGTGCTAACTCTGTAACACCCCCGGTCCCCTAAAGACCCGCAGTTTACGGACTACCCCCATGTGCAAACCTCAGTTTGAGGAATCAGGTAGCGGTCAGTGTTTTACACAAAAAGACGGTCCGACACAGCCACACTACAACCTGAAAAGCCTATGAAAGGGTTAATGCAGATTACTGGCAGATATGACAGTGTGCAAATATTTGGCAAAATCACATTGGCTTAGGAGCCCAATGGGTACACATCTTATAACATTGCAAACGTTACAGAGGTGGATAGGCTACTCAGGGTAGCGCGATAGTAAATGTCTCTTTTCCTGCAAAGAAAAGGGCATAAAAAGTGCATGCAGAATGTCCATACCTAAAAAGGAAGGCATTAAGTGCAAAATAATAGTCAATAGCAATAGCAACTTTTCCCTGGAGTATCTGGCAAAAGTCTCTCAGAAGGTCTCTACTGACAAAGTCCATCTTCTGGGTACAGCCCTTGAGGTGGGGGAAAAGTGCAATGAAGAAGCAAAGGGTCTCCTCTATTTGTAGAGGGACAGAGTCCTTTGAAGAAATTCTCCGCTGTGGCAGAGGAAGGGTGCTATCATAGCACATGACAGTGTATCATCTCTTGACTGAGATAAATAAGGGTAAGAGTCTCAGGAAAGTCTCTGGCTCTTTGGGGCAAAAGGAGATAAATATACACAATATGTACAAAGTACCTGGAGAGGGCTACAGCCCTTCAGGGGTTAGTCTGATGCACCTTCGCTGGGTTCAGCAGGGACAGGATCCAAAGTCAGCAGGGAATCCTGTGCATCCTCAGCGGGAGTAGGTGCCGGCTGGGGACACCCGGTGGCAGCAGTGGGTACTGCAGGTGCAGCAACATCCTCCGGACCTTCAGGGGGAGGAGCGCTGTCGCCCGGGGTGTCGGCTGTTCCAGCCGGGGGCTCAACTGAGCCAGGGACCACGGAGGGGTCCATGAAGAAATAGACAGAGCCCAGCGGCCGCGCCACGGCTCCTTCCAGCTCCGGTTCTTCCGGGGCCGGGTCATCACCCCATTGGTAACCAGCAAGGGGAGATGTGGGCCTAGATGGAACCTCCGGACAAGGTTCGCTAGCCGGGATGTCTTCTCCCACAGAAGAGCCGCGGGACCTGGCAATGCTCCCGGCAGGGGAGACGGTGGGGGTGGCGCCCTGGATCATGCCCGGCCCATGGATGGCAATGGGACCCGTACTCACAATTACTGTGGATGGGGCATTCACGTGGGTCACCGCCCGGGGACTCGCAGCCGAGGAAGAAGAGGTGTTCGGAGATTCCGGCCACTCGTCGTCCTCGTACCAGTCATCGTGCGGGAAGTAGCGGTCCTCATCGGAGTCGGGGATCTGGATCACGCCAGCCGCCCAGGGTCCTCGAGGTCCTTCCTGCAGGGAGAACTCGATGCACTCGCCTGGCTTGAGGTTGTGCTGGCTCTCCGGCAGATCAGGCCTCTTGACGGACCGGCGGGGTATAAATACTTCCCGTCCGGTGTAGTCCTGGGTGGCGAAGCCATAGCCCTTCCGCTTGTCAAAGAACCGGACCATGCCGGTGGTGCGGTTCTTCTCGACCCAAGCTCCAGCTGTAGATCGGCCGGCCATATACCGCTGGGCCTCCTTCTCCCGGCGTCGCTGGTCCGAGACAGCGTCTCGGAGTCGCCGGCGGGCGGCCTCACCTCGGCCTTGAGGCTGCGGAGGTTTCGGTGCTGGGGCTCGTGGCTCCGGTTCAGGCTCGGATCTCCTTGGGCGACAGGTAGGTGCCGGAACAGGAGCAGGAACCACCGGAGGATCAGGAACCACCACCGCGGGGCTAGCAGGCCGCGGAGCCGGAGTAGTAGGCCTCGGAGCAGGTGGAGCGGCAACACTAGGCCCAGGCGTTGGCTCGCCAGGAGTCGGGGCCTCCCCACGTGGCGCCTCCACGTGGGCCCGCGGTACCGGGATGGTAGCCGGGATAGGGACGAGGAACCGCCCGGGTGGGATCTGGTACTGCGTCACCGTTTGGTAACATGTCCTGGTGACGAAGGCCCGAGTCAATCCTCGGTGCAGCCGATGTCCAGCGGAGGGTCTTCGGACGGGCTGCGCAGAGACCACCACCATAGTCTCTAGGACCTCGTAAAATTCCGGACGCTCCACAGGAGGGAAAGGCGGAGGACCCCACATGGTGTTGTCCTCACTGTCCAAAGTCCACTCGAGTTCTGGCGCTTCTCTGAGGCAGGGCAGGAAGTCCGCCTCGAGCCAGTGGGAGGAGTCCAAGTCCTTCCCGCCAAGAGCTGTGGCGGGCTCTAATTTTTCCTGCGCCACAGGAGGCGGGGTTCGCGCCCTTCGCGCGTGGGTGGAGCTTGATGCGTCATCTGGGTTTCCCGCCAGTGAAGGTTTTGGCGGGCTTGAATTATTTGCTGCGCCACAGTTTCTGAGGTAAAAATCTTCAGGCGCGGCAGCGCCGGATGTAGCAGAGCTGGTACAGTTCTTGCCAGGATTAACCTCTGGAGTGCGGGAGCGGCGCTCGACAGCACGTGGCAGCATTAACACAGTTCAATCCAGAAACACACAATCACTTGGGCCTAAACCCGGATGGCAGCAGGGTTAGGCAGCACAGTCTTTACAATAAAGGAAAGTCTTTAATGCCGTAATAAGGCACAGAAGTATCAATCCTGTTCGTGACGCCACTTGCAACATCCCCCACCGGGGCCTAGCCTTAAAGGGGAGGCCTGGAGACAGCCGGGGCCCGTGGTACCGGAGTGGCTGGCGGTTGAGGCCTAAGCACGCTATTGTCACGGTGCTTGGTACGGGGGAACCGGAGGGCTGTCCTACAGCCTGGCAGGTCTCCAGCAGGGTGGTGTTGGCAAGAAATGATGAGGGAGCGGCTGCTATAGCGGATCTCCCTGGGGCAACCCCTTAATGTCCCGAGTGTGAGTCTCTGGGTGATGGACAGGGTGCCGGTGATGTAGGCAGGGGTAGTAGCAGGGACCAGACGGAGGCAGAGGTTGAACAGAAACACTTACAGTTCTTTATTGGAACCGCAGGAACCGCAGCAAACGTGCCTTTAACAAGATGGTGGAGTACTGGAGAGGTATTTGGAGGGAGCCACAGGATGTAGTTCACCAGCCTGGATGTATAGGGCAGGCTGGGAGGCAGCTGGGTCCTTAGAGGAGGCTTCAGCTCGGTCCTGGATCTCTTCAGGTATCACCCTTGAAGGTAGGATGATACCCCTTTCCTCACTACACTAACTCTAGTCTTATCTTCCACTTCAGGCAGGGGCGAGGCTCTTCCTGCACTGGTCTGGTATGCTAGAGACTCTGAGCTGCTGCTCAGCTAACTACTCTTTGCTTGCGTCCTGCAGACCCAGAGGGCCTGACTAGGACCGGTGTCTTCTCCCTTCTGGGAGAGACTGCTCTCCTCTCTCTCCTGAGAGAGGCTTCTCTCGGAGTGTTCTCTAGAACATTCCTGGCCAGGGGGTTTTATTACCTCCCTTTGGTCAGGTGGTGGCTGCTCCTCCAATTACCTCTCAGTTCACAGAGACAGGATGTAACACAGACATTGGTTGACATAATTACATCACAAATTAACTTCTGCCTTGCCAGGCAGGATTAACCACTGCAATTTCCCCTTTGTGATGTGGTGACATGTCATGGGGCTTATTCGCAAGCACCCACTCGCCATTGCATCGGCGAGGGTGTTGCAGTTGCATGAAGGGATCTGCAGTTTCCAATACAATACTCACTGCTAAATTCACCATGCAGGTGAGAGGAGCAGCATTCTGGAAAGGACAGGGAGAGGACTTCCTGCCTGCTCAGGTCAAGATTTCAAGAGACACAGAGCTATCAGTCAAAAGAAAGAGACTTATGTCTACTCATTTGCATATCAGAAAAACTACTGTAATTAAAGTACAGTGCCTCAGTGGCATATAAATCTTATACATTTCAATAATATGGGGAGGACTTTTAACCCTTTACCAGCTGGTATTACAGGTTGTCTTTAACCACTATACGACTGCCATACAGCTATATACATCTTATTTACATGCCCCATGCAGAAAGGACGCTTCATGCAGAAAGCACTAACTTCAAACGGCCATAACTGCTGAACCCTAACACCTAGAAACACAATTCTAGTGTCATGCTATACAGGAGAATGTTTTATTCCCTTTGATATAATATCTGGATTGTCTATGCATTGTAAGAGGACAAGAGGTGAAATTGTTGATGACAGGTATGTGTCACCAAGGTACCTGGCTTTGGTGATGTAAAAACCAATTAGCTGTTGCCAGTAATGTTATGTTACTAAGAAGTTTTTCTTCCTGTAGTTCGGGTCTGGGTTTTTATGGAGCAAACAAAGAGTCTGGGTGGGGAGGTCGCTCCCATACTCCAGCCCACTTATCAAAAGGCAGCAGGGGCTGGAGGAGCTGTGTATGTGTGAGAAGAAGCTGGTGTCCTCCATGTGCTGTGGGAGGAAAGCTGACTCAGAGTTCCTGGGATGCTATACTCAGGGCCGCATCTGCCATGAGGCGAGATGAAAATCTCGCCTCAGGCGGCAGATTGCGGGTCCCTGTACAGGGCGGCGAAATTCGCCGCTCTAAAGTGGGCGATTCGGGCGTCCATTACGCCCGAATCGCCCACCAGCTAAATAAATCGCGCCTGTCTCTTTAAGACACAGGCGCGATTTATATGCGTTCTAATCAGTGACACAGGCGTCATGATGTCACGTCACCTGTGTCACTGCGGAGCGGGGCCGCGCGCCGAGGGAGCAGCTGCCTGCAGGTGAGTGTGATTTTATTATTTTTCATGTACTGTCATTTATTTTATGTGGGGGAGTGGGGAGGTGTCGTTATCGTGGGAGGGGGGGGGAGTACTGTATACATTATATGTGGCCATAATTGATGTATACTGTGGGGGGGGGGGCTTATACATTACATGGGGCCAGAATTGTTTTATACTGGGGGCGGGGGGAGGGGGGGGGTGGTTACTGTATATATTGTATGGGTCCAGAATTATTTTATACGGGGGGGGGGGTTGGTTACTGTATATATTGTATTATGGGGCCAGAATTGTTTTATACTGGGGGGGGGGGGGGTTACTGTATATATTGTATTATGGGGCCAGAATTGTTTTATACTAGGGGGGGGGGGGTTACTGTATATATTGTATTATGGGGCCAGAATTGTTTTATACTGGGGGGGGGGGTTACTGTATATATTGTATTATGGGGCCAGAATTGTTTTAAATTGGGGGGGGGGGGTGTTACTGTATATATTGTATTATGGGGCCAGAATTGTTTTATACTGGGGGGGGGGGGTACTGTATATATTTTGTGGGGCCAGAATTGTTTTATACTGGGGGGATGCAGTATATATTATATGGGGCCAGATTCATTTAAACTGGGGCGGGGGGGGGGGGGGGGTATTGTGTATATTATATGGGGCCAGATACATTTAAACTGGGGCAGGGGGGTGCTCTATATATTATATTACAGCTGGGGGGCTGTATATGGGATACAGTATATTACTAAGCTGGGGGGCTGTATATGGGATACAGTATATTACTAAGCTGGGGGGATGTATATGGGATACAGTATATAACTAAGCTGGGAGGATGTATATGGGATACAGTATATTACTAAGCTGGGGGGCTGTATATGGGATACAGTATATTATTAAGCTGGGGGGGCTGTATATGGGATACAGTATATTACTAAGCTGGGGGGCTGTATATGGGATACAGTATATTACTAAGCTGGGGAGGCTGTATATGGGATACAGTATATTACTAAGCTGGGAGGATGTATATGGGATACAGTATATTCCTAAGCTGGGGGGCTGTATATGGGATACAGTATATTACTAAGCTGGGGGGCTGTATATGGGATACAGTATATTACTAAGCTGGGGGGGCTGTATATGGGATACAGTATATTACTAAGCTGGGGGGCTGTATATATGATATAGTATATTACTAAGCTGGGGGGCTGTATATGGGATACAGTATATTACTAAGCTGCGGGGCTGTATATGGGGTACAGTATATTACTAAGCTGGGGGGCTGTATATGGCATACAGTATATTACTAAGCTGGGGCTGTATATGGGATACAGTATATTACTAAGCTGCGGGGCTGTATATGGGGTACAGTATATTACTAAGCTGGGGGGCTGTATATGGCATACAGTATATTACTAAGCTGGGGCTGTATATGGGATACAGTATATTACTGAGCTGGGGGGCTGTATATGGAATACAGTATATCACTAAGCTGGGGCTGTATATGGGATACAGTATATTACTGAGCTGGGGGGCTGTATACACTTTGCCCTGTATACACAACTACACTTGTGCAGGGCAAATAGACGGTGTACATAGAGAGCTGGGAAGAGCCATAGTCCATGGGGGAGGAAGGGGGGCTGGAATGAGATTGGGGAATAAGGACAAAAGGAATACGGACAGGGAAAACCATATAAAGTGTATGTACACAAATGCCAGAAGCCTCGCAAACAAAATGGAGGAACTGGAACTCTTGATGTTGGAACGGAAATATGATATAGTGGGTATCAGCGAGACATGGCTGGACAGTAGCTATGACTGGGCTGTTACTATAGATGGTTATAGTCTTTTTAGAAAGGATCGTATAAATAAAAAAGGGGGAGGGGTTTGTTTATATGTGAATTCTTGCCTCAAGCCCGTCTTGCGAGATGACATCAGTAACGCAAATGTGGAGTCCCTATGGGTGGAGATAAGAGGAGGGAAAAATAAAAATAAAATATTACTAGGGGTTTGTTATAAGGCTCCAAATATAATGGAGGCAGCAGAGGAAATGCTGATAAGTGAAATGGATGCGGCTTCAAAGCATGGTGAAGTACTTATCATGGGGGACTTCAATTACCCAGATATTGACTGGGGGGCAGAAACCTGCAGGTCCTTCAAAGGTAGCAGGTTCTTGTCAACAACAAAAGACAATTACCTGTCACAGCTAGTCCTGGAGCCAACAAGAGGGGGGGCACTGCTGGACCTTGTCCTTACCAACAGACCTGATAGGGTATCAAAACTACAGGTTGGGGGGAACCTGGGGAATAGTGATCATAATATCATTGATTTTGTATTACGCTTTACTAAGCACGTTAGTGAATGGGCAACCAACACTCTAAACTTCAGGAGGGCAAATTTTCAGCAACTAAGGGAAGACCTTAAAGGCATAGACTGGGATAATGCTCTCAAAGACAAAAGCCCCCCCCAAAAATGGGACTTTTTCTCATATATTCTGAAAAAGTCCTGTGAGAAACACATACCTTATGGGAAAAAGCATAAAAGGAACAACAAAAAGCCTATGTGGCTAACTAGTCTTGTAAGGAAAGCAATAAGCGAGAAAGATAAAGCGTTTAAGGTGCTAAAACGTGAAGGTAGCGATGAGGCATTACAGGATTATAGAGAGAAAAATAAATCCTGTAAAAAGCAGATAAAGGCCGCAAAAATAGAGACTGAAAGAAATATTGCCAGGGAGAGCAAAAATAATCCCAAATTATTTTTCAAGTATATAAATGATAAGAAACTAAAAACAGAGAGTGTGGGTCCCCTTAGAAATAACATGGGGGTCATGGTGGAAGGAGATGAGGAAAGGGCCAATCTACTGAATGTCGCCTTCTCAACTGTCTTTACCCAGGAAAATCCCCTGGTGGAAGACACAATGAGGAATAATGTAAATTCTTTTTATAATGTCAACAGTTTAACCCAGGAAGAGGTACGGCGCCGCCTCGCAACCACTAAGATAGGTAAATCACCTGGGCCAGATGGCATACACCCCCGGGTTCTGCATGAATTATGTACGGTGATAGACAGACCGTTATTTTTAATATTTGAAGATTCACTGAGGACTGGTTATGTTCCACAGGACTGGCGCATAGCAAATGTTGTACCAATATACAAAAAAGGATCAAATAGCGATCCTGGAAACTACAGACCCGTAAGTCTAACTGCTGTGGTGGGGAAAATATTTGAGGGGTTTATTAGAGATGCTATCCTGGAGTATCTCACTGTGCACAACCTTATAACCCAGCGTCAGCATGGGTTTATGAGAGATCGGTCCTGTCAGACTAATCTGATTGGTTTCTACGAGGAGGTAAGTTCAAGACTGGATCTGGGGGACGCTGTGGATGTTGTATATCTGGACTTTTCAAAGGCATTTGACACCGTGCCACATAAAAGGTTGGTATATAAAATGAGACTGCTGGGAATAGGAGAAAATCTGTGTATCTGGGTAAGTAATTGGCATAGTGATAGAAAACAGAGGGTGGTCATTAATGGCACATTCTCAGATTGGGCTGATGTTACCAGTGGAGTGCCACAGGGGTCAGTATTGGGGCCACTTCTTTTTAATATTTTTATTAATGACCTTGTAGTGGGTTTACACAGTCAAGTTTCAATATTTGCAGATGATACTAAGCTGTGTAAAGTAATAAATACTGAGGTCGATAGTTTAGCATTACAGAGGGATTTGTGGAAGCTTGAGGGATGGGCAGAGAAATGGTTGATGAGGTTTAATGTAGATAAATGTAAAGTTATGCACTTGGGCCATGGAAACAAAAAGTATAATTATGTTCTAAACGGTCAATTACTTAGTAAAACTGAAGCTGAAAAGGACTTGGGCATATTGGTGGATGGTAAACTTAATTTTAGTGACCAGAGCCAGGCGGCTGCTGCTAAAGCAAATAAAATAATGGGATGTATCAAGAGAGGAATAGATTCTCATGATAAAGACATAGTTCTGCCCTTATACAAATCCCTGGTCAGACCACACATGGAATATTGTGTACAGTTTTGGGCACCAGTATATAAAAAGGATATAGTAGAGCTGGAACGGGTGCAGAGGAGAGCAACCAGGATTATTAGGGGAATGGGGGGACTAGAATACAATGACAGATTACAAAATTTGGGATTATTCAGTTTAGAAAAAAGACGACTGAGGGGAGACCTCATTACAATGTACAAATACCTGAACGGACAGTACAAGAATCTCTCCAAAGATCTTTTTATACCTAGGCCTGTGACCAGGACAAGGGGACATCCTCTACGCCTAGAGGAGAGGCGATTCTACCATCACCATAGACAAAGGTTCTTTACTGTAAGAGCAGTGAGACTATGGAACTCTCTGCCGCAGGAGGTTGTTATGGCGGACTCTATGTACATGTTCAAGAGAGGCCTGGATGACTTTCTGGAGAGAAAAAAGATCAGGGGTTATGAGGATAAAACATTTATTTAATTCTTGAAGGTTGGACTTGATGGACTTGCGTCTCCTTCCAGCCTTATATACTATGATGCTATGATACTATGATGATATGGGATACAGTATATTACTAAGCTGGGGGGCTGTATATGGGATACAGTATATTACTAAGCTGGGAGGCTGTATATGGGATACAGTATATTACTAAGCTGGGGGATGTATATGGGATACAGTATATTCCTAAGCTGGGAGGGGGCTGTATAGGATACAGTATATAAATAATCTGGGGGGCTGTATATTAGGGGGTGCTATATATTCACATTGGTCAGGGGAGCACTGTATGTAAAATCATGTAACATAATAACAGGGTGGGATATATTAGTGATAGGATACAATAGATTACTTTGCATAATTTAAACTAAATGTTAGGGGTCTGTATTAATAAATTGGGGGTGTTGTATATTGATTGGTGCTGAGTATGCTATAATTCCAGTAGAATATTTATATATAATGAAGGGATGTTTTATATGTGGGGTAGCGTGCTATCAGTTGTGTTGTGAGGGGTATATGTTATTTAGGAGCACAGTGTTGTTATCCAGGACACTTCATACTGTAAGTGACTGTGGTATTTTTAGGGACGCCGGGTGGAGATGTGCTGCACGGAGCTGAAGATATCCGGCCGTGAATTCAGCAGTGATACGTCATGGATTGGAGAACCCGGAATAAAGTTCTCCTGATGGAAGAGTTTGTCATCTATAAGGTATTAGATGCCACCAATGCCTCTCAGATCCTGTAGTCAGTCACACAGTGTCAGGGAGCTGTCTGTAGGGTTGTTACTTGTTAGTAAAGTTTTCAGCATTTACTTAACAGGGAGCGGGGGGGGGGGGCAGCATTTTAATATTCGCCTCAGGCAGCAAATATGCTAGAATCGGCCCTGGCTATACTGCTGCCCTGGTGAGATTGTTCCATTTTGTATTTGTTATACCTGAAGAAAGGACTGTTTAAGTTTATGTTTTTAAGCTGAAGAAAGAGTGTTTATTTAGCTTGAAGCTTAAAGAGACAATAAATCTCATTTTACTTTTGCACCTACAACTGTGTCTGTGCTGAAACAGTATCTACTGGTGAGCTAAACCCCCACAGCATGCTGCATAGAACTGGAGATATCCACTCTTAAAGTTAAAGTAAAATATTTAGATATAAATATAGCTTTCTATTTCTGAAATTTCCATTTATAACTTTAAGAATGGATATCCCGGTTCTGTAAAGCATCCATATATAAATCATATATCATATTAAAGCGGAGATTCTCCTGTTTAGTATGACACATTGCTGTTTCTAGGTGCCAGGGTTCAGGAGATATAGGTGTCTAAAATGTGTCCCCTCCAGCCTGTAAACGGAGTGCAGGATGTAAAAGCAGCTGCAGTAAAGACTTAGCTGACAGTTTTCAGAATTGTAGAAGTACATGTGCAACATCCCCCACTGGGGCCTTGCATTTTGGCTTGGGGGCAGTTGGATTTCCCTGGTACCTGGTTGGCTGGCTTGAGCGCGGCCTAGCGCTCGACTGGGTCACTGTTGCTCGGTCCAGGTGGAACATGCCTCATCCACGCCAGCGGGTGTCCGACAGGTGGATTTCAAGAAAGAGGGAGATCACGCAGGTGGATGGTCAGTTCTCTCTTGGACACTCCTGATGTATACTAGTGTGAGATTTCCTGGGTAGATAGTAAAGGGGAGGCCCTTGATGTTATGTGGCAGCCAGGGATCACACTTAGAAAAGGGATGTAAAACATCAACTCACAGTTCCTTTATACCAGAACATAAAAAAGCAAAGGCAACAGGCCATTGTAACAGTTCAACTGGTCCAGGCCCAACGTAGCTAGTTGGATTATGTCTGGCAAAGGATGCTCACAGCCTAGTTTCTATAGCTTTAGGCTGGAGAGGATAGGAACTGTTTTAGAAGTAGTTCTATGCAGTCTCTGGTAGCGTATCAGTGTTACTATGGAATGAATGTATCATATTGAAGGGGTTTTCCCACGAAAGCAAATTCTCAAATCTCAATCCCCTAGTGATGTTTACACAATAAAGATAATTTTAGCCTATCACCCTCTAGGCCAGTGGTGGTACCTATGACACTTTCTGCCCTTTCTGGGGGCACTCAGGCCATTGCCCCATCACACCAGACAGGACTCAAAGAATCTTCCTGCAGTTCCAAGCAACTTAAAAGATGCTGCTTTCAGTCATATTTTGATACTTACTTCGCTACTTGGGACTGTAGAAAGAGGGAGAATCAATAGACAGGGCCGAATTATCTTTGGAGGTCCTCCTGCTGATCCCACTATTCTCTGTGTACAGATGAATACTTTTTTTACTGTGTTGCTGTCCTCAGGAGGCCAATATGATTGAAAGTTGTTGAAGAATAGGGAGCATCAGCACGTCTGTAACAACCTGTAGAATAAAAGTAAATCATTATTGAACCCGTATGATGAACGCCGTTAAAAAAAACTGTTAAAAACCCACCAAAAATTATCATTTTTACATATTCAATCTTACAAAAAATGCAATAAAAAGTGATAAAAAAAACATATGTACTCCAGAATGATACTAGTGCAAAGTACAACTTGTCCGGCAAAAAACAAGCCATCAACCAGTTCTGTAGCCAAAAAAGTAAAACTTTTTAGATTTTTTCCCACATTACGGTTTTATTTGACAAATTTAGTAAAACGTTAGAAAATATATTCAAGTCTTGTATCCCCGTAATCGTATCGACCCAAAAGATAACATGATTAGTAGGCTAAACGGTGAACACGAAAAAAAAAAGTCAAAAATCCTGTACAAAATTGATGCTTTTCTACTCCTGATCTCAAAAACGAGTTCCTAAATTTTTAACAATAGGAGATTCCAACCCCAAAATGTCAACACTGGAAAAAAGCTTCTCATCCCGTAAAAAAAAGCTGTCACATGGCCCCAATAACGAAAAAGCGAAAAATTTTTAGCCTACAAAAGGGGCCAATGAGGAAACTATAATCCTGGCAGCTGCTGTGCCTCCATACAACATGTACTTGGGAGAAATTGCATAACAAATTGTATGGAGGGTTTTTTTTAGGGCTAAAACGTATAGAACGTATAACCGGCATGACCATTCTAAATTTCACCGCCTTTTTGATTCAAATACAATGAAGATCTCAAGGGGTTAACGATCTTCCTAAAATCTGTTTCTGATAGTTTGAGGGGTGCAGATTTGAAAATGGGTTGGTTATATAGGGGGTTTTGATGCTAAATATATACTCGAGTATAAGACTAGTTTTTCAGCACAAAAAAAATGTGCTGAAAACATAAAAAAATAAATTATCCAGACATTTTAAAAATTATGAAAATGTAAAGTATGTAAAATACAAATTGATGTATTTACTCTATTTACTTTATTTTCCCCTTTAAGTGAGAGTTTTTTTTTCTTCATGTCCTTGTGTCATCCGTTTTTTCACATTTGCAAAAAAAAAAGGATAGGTGTCTAATCTACTTTTTGCTTGCCCAGATAGTTGCCTAGCAACAGTTGAGAAAAAAAATGTGTGCACGTCTGTGTAAAAAAACTATATGGGAACAGACCCATAGGATTTAATGGGTCTGTATTAGAGATGAGCGAGCACTAAAATGCTCGGGTACTCGTTATTCGAGACGAACTTTTCCCGATGCTCGAGTGCTCGTCTCGAATAACGAGCCCCATTGAAGTCAATGGGAGACTCGAGCATTTTTCAAGGGGACCAAGGCTCTGCACAGGGAAGCTTGGCCAAACACCTGGGAACCTCAGAAAAGGATGGAAACACCACGGAAATGGACAGGAAACAGCAGGGGCAGCATGCATGGATGCCTCTGAGGCTGCTTAATCGCACCATTATGCCAAAATTATGGGCAACAGCATGGCCATGACAGAGTGACCGAATGAGGCTAGATAGCATCTAAAACATCCAATAATTGACCCTGACACTATAGGGGACGGCATGCAGAGGCAGCGGCAGCAGCGGCAGGCTAGAGAGTGTCATGGCAACATACCCTAAATGGACTCAGGCTTCAAACCAATGGGTGGCAGAGAGGAACCAAAGGAGGTGAGCAAGAAGCGCTCAAATAATATCGGTACATGATAAAAGTTTGCCAGTATATTTTGTGGATTACACAGCAGGGTGGCGACAAAGTTAACATGGAAGCCATGAAAACAATCCAAAATTCTGCCTGACACAGCTCGTTTGATAAGGGGACCATGTATGGAGGCAGTGAACTAGTAGTAGATTAAAGGTGCTGCAGTTAAAACTATGTTAGTTGGATCTTGGCATGGAGCTGGCGCTCCGCTGCCAGGCGAGCTTTCGCCAATCCAAGCCCCTGTCTCTAGGCTACTCCCCAAACAGCACTTCTAAGAACCTTTTGTATAAGATCAAGTGTAGTAGCGTTCTTATAAGTTTGGGATATGGCGGGTGAGGGGAATGTAAACATCTGCGCAAGAAGCGCTGAAATAATATCCGTAAATGAAAAAAGTTTTCCAGTATATTTTGTGGCTTACACAGCACGGTGGCGACAAAGTTAACAAGTTTGATGTGGAATGCCCTGTAATAGCTCTTGGGCGGTGTGCCTTTTATCACCTAGGCTCAGCAGTTTGAGCACCGCCTGCTGTCGCTTAGCGACGGCACTGCTGCTGTGCCTAGAGCTACCGACTGATGGCGCCATGCCCACGGATGGTAATTCGGAGGAGGAGGAGGTGGAGGAGGGGTGGGAGGAGGAGGAGGCATAGTAGGCCTGAAACACCTGGACCGAGGTAGGCCCCGCAATCCTCTGCGTCGGCAGTATATGACCAGCCCCAGGGTCAGACTCGGTCCCAGCCTGCACCAAGTTAAGTGTAGTAGCGTTCTTATAAGTTTGGAATATGGCGGGTGAGGGGAATGTAAACAGATGCGCAAGAAGCGCTGAAATAATATCCGTAAATGGTAAAAGTTTGCCAGTATATTTTGAGGATTACACAGCAGGGTGGCGACAAAGTTAACAAGTTTGTTGTGGAAGCCATGAAAACAACCCAAAATTCTGCCTGACACAGCACGTTTGATAAGGCGGCCATGTATGGAGGCAGTGAACTAGTAGTAGATTAAAGGTGCTGCAGTTAAAACTATGTTAGTTGGTTCTTGGCATGGAGCTGGCGCTCCGCTGCCAGGCGAGCTTTCACCAATCCAAGCCCCTGTCTCTAGGCTACTCCCCAAACAGCACTTCTAAGAACCTTTTGTATATGATCAAGTGTAGTAGCGTTCTTATAAGTTTAGGATATGGCGGGTGAGGGGAATGTAAACAGATGCGCAAGAAGCGCTGAAATAATATCCGTAAATGGTAAAAGTTTGCCAGTGTATTTTGTGGATAACACAGCAGGGTGGCGACAAAGTTAACAACTTTGATGTGGAATCCATGAAAACAACCCAAATTTCGGCCTGACACACCTCGTTTGATAAAGGGACGATGTATGGAGGCAGCTATATGGACGACTTTTGGAGGTAGCAATGGAGACAACGTGTGGAGGCTGCTATGGAGACAATTCAATTTGGATAGTGCCTGTATGTGGCAGTCCAAAAAAGTTTTCAAACCAGAGGAGCAGGTAGGTGGCCCTCCATAAAAATGGAATAGATTGAGTGCCTGTATGTGGCAGTCCAAAAAAGTTTTCAAACCAGAGGAGCAGGTAGGTGGCCCTCCAGAAAAATGGAATAGATTGAGTGCCTGTATGTGGCAGTCCAAAAAAGTTTTCAAACCAGAGGAGCAGGTAGGTGGCCCTCCAGAAAAATTGAATAGATTGAGTGCCTGTATGTGGCAGTCCAAAAAAGTTTTCAAACCAGAGGAGCAGGTAGGTGGCCCTCCATAAAAATTGAATAGATTGAGTGCCTGTATGTGGCACTCCCAAAAATTGTTTAAAACAGAGGACCGGGTCGGTGGCCCTCCATAAAAATTAAATGCATAAAGTACTATAGCTAGAGCCAGTGGGCCCTGTCAAAAAATAGCCAGTTTCCTCTGCTTTACTGTACAAAGAGGAGGAGAAGGAGGAAAATGAGGAGGAGGAGGAGTGGATAAATTATTCAGGTTGAGCTTCCTTCACCTGGTGGAGATTGGAAATTAGGAGAAATCCAGGCTTTATTCATCTTGATAACCGTCAGCCTGTCAGCGCTGTCAGTCGACAGGCGTGTACGCTTATCGGTGATGATGCCACCAGCTGCACTGAAAACCCGCTCGGACAAGACGCTAGCGGCAGGGCAGGCAAGAACCTCCAAGGCGTACAGCGCCAGTTCGTGCCACATGTCCAGCTTTGAAACCCAGTAGTTGTAGGGAGCTGTGTGATCATTTAGGACGATGGTATGGTCAGCTACGTACTCCCTCACCATCTTTCTGTAAAGATCAGCCCTACTCTGCCGAGACTGGGGACAGGTGACAGTGTCTTGCTGGGGTGACATAAAGCTGGCAAAAGCCTTGTAAAGCGTACCCTTGCCAGTGCTGGACAAGCTGCCTGCTCGCCTACTCTCCCTCGCTACTTGTCCCGCAGAACTACGCACTCTGCCGCTAGCGCTGTCAGAAGGGAAATACTGTTTCAGCTTGTGCACCAGGGCCTGCTGGTATTCATGCATTCTCACACTCCTTTCCTCTCCAGGGATGAGAGTGGAAAGATTTTGCTTGTACCGTGGGTCCAGGAGAGTGAACACCCAGTAATCGGTGCTGGAATAAATTCTTTGAACGCGAGGGTCACGGGATAGGCAGCCTAGCATGAAATCTGCCATATGCGCCAGAGTACCAACGCGTAAGAATTCACTCCCCTCACTGGCCTGACTGTCCATTTCCTCCTCCTCCAACTCCTCCAACTCCTCTTCTTCTGCCCATACACGCTCAACAGTGAAGGACTCAACAATGGTCCCCTCTTGTGTCTCGCCAACATTCTCCTCCTCTTTCTCCTCATCCTCCTCCACCTCCTCCGATATGCGCTGAGAAACAGACCTAAGGGTGCTTTGGCTATCAACAAGGGAATCTTCTTCCCCCGTCTCTTGTGAGGAGCGCAAAGCTTCCGACTTCATGCTGACCAGAGAGTTTTTCAACAGGCTAAGCAGCGGGATGGTGAGGCTGATGATGGCGGCATCGCCACTGACCATCTGTGTTGACTCCTCAAAGTTACTCAGCACCTGACAGATATCAGACATCCACGTCCACTCCTCATTGTAGACTTGAGGAAGCTGACTGACCTGACTACTAGTTCTGGTGGAAGTTGACATCTGGCAGTCTACAATCGCTCGGCGCTGCTGGTAAACTCTGGATAACATGGTCAGTGTTGAATTCCACCTCGTGGGCACGTCGCACAACAGTCGGTGAGCGGGCAGTTGGAGGCGGCGCTGCGCTGCCCTGAGAGTGGCAGCATCTGTGCTGGACTTCCTGAAATGCGCACAGATGCATTTCAGACAGATTGGGGTATGTCTTGAGGAAACGCTGAACTATCAGATTTAACACATGGGCCAGGCATGGCACATGTGTCAGTCTGCCGAGTTGCAGAGCCGCCACCAGGTTACGGCCGTTGTCACACACAACCATGCCTGGCTTCAGGTTCAGCGGTGCCAGCCACAGATCAGTCTGCGCCGTGATGCCCTGTAATAGTTCTTGGGCGGTGTGCCTTTTATCGCCTAGGCTCAGCAGTTTGAGCACCGCCTGCTGTCGCTTAGCGACGGCACTGCTGCTGTGCCTAGAGCTACCGACTGATGGCGCCATGCCCACGGATGGTCGTTCGGAGGAGGAGGTGGAGGAGGGGTGGGAGGAGGAGGAGGCATAGTAGGCCTGAAACACCTGGACCAAGGTAGGCCTCGCAATCCTCGGCGTCGGCAGTATATGACCAGCCGCAGGGTCAGACTCGGTCCCAGCCTCCACCAAGTTAACCCAATGTGCCGTCAGCGATATATAGTGGCCCTGCCCGGCAGCACTCGTCCACGTGTCCGTGGTCAGGTGGACCTTGTCAGAAATGGCGTTGGTCAGGGCACGGATTATGTTGTCTGACACGTGCTGGTGCAGGGCTGGGACGGCACATCGGGAAAAGTAGTGGCGGCTGGGGACCGAATACCGAGGGGCGGCCGCCGCCATGAGGCTGCGAAAGGCCTCGGTCTCTACTAGCCTATAGGGCAGCATCTCCAGGCTTAGCAATCTGGAGATGTGCACATTAAGGGCTTGGGCGTGCGGGTCGGTTGCACTATATTTGCGTTTCCGCTCCAGCGTCTGGGGTATGGAGAGCTGAACGCTGGTGGATGCTGTGGAGGACCGTGGAGGCGACGATGGGGTTTTTGTGGCAGGGTCCTGGGCAGGGGGCTGACTATCAGCTGACACAGGGGAAGGAGCAGTGGTGTGCACGGCCGGAGGAGAACGCGCTTGTTGCCACTGAGTGGGGTGTTTAGCATTCATATGCCTGCGCATACTGGTGGTAGTTAAGCTATTAGTGGTGGAACCCCTGCTGATCCTGGTTTGGCAAATGTGGCACACCACAGTCCGTAGGTCATCCGGTGTTTCCTTAAAGAACCTCCAGACTTCTGAAAATCTAGCCCTCGCCGCAGGAGCCCTCGCCACGGGAGCTTCACTAGTTGACACATTTGGCGCTGATGCACCAGCTCTGGCCCTGCCTCTCCGTCTGGCCCCACCACTGCCTCTTCCAACCTGTTCTGGTCGAGAACTCTCCTCCGTCTCAGAAGCACTGTGTTCACCCGGCCTCTCAACCCAGCTTGGGTCTGTCACCTCATCATCCTCCGATCCCTCAGTCTGCTCCCCCCTCGGACTTCCTGCCCTGACAACAACTTCCCCACTGTCTGACAACCGTGTCTCCTCATCGTCGGACACCTCTTTACACACTTCTTCCAGTACGTCAACAAGGTCATCATCACCCACAGACTGCGACTGGTGGAAAACCTGGGCATCGGAAAATTGCTCAGCAGCAACCGGACAAGTGGTTTGTGACTGTGGGAAGGGTCCAGAAAACAGTTCCTCAGAGTATGCCGGTTCAAATGGAAAATTTTGCTGGGAGGGGGCAGACTGGGGGGGAGGAGGCTGAGGTGCAGGAGCTGGAGGAGTGCCGATTTCGGTGACATGGGTGGACTGCGTGGAAGACTGACTGGTGGACAAATTGCTCGAAGCATTGTCGGCAATCCACGACATCACCTGTTCGCACTGTTCTGGCCTCAACAGTGCTCTACCACGAGTCCCAGTAACTTCAGACATGAACCTAGGGAGTGTAGCTCTGCGGCGTTCCCCTGCTCCCTCATAAGCAGGTGGTGTCTCACCCCGCCCAGGACCACGGCCTCTGACCCCTGCAGTAGTTGGACGCCCACGTCCCCACCCTCGTCCTCTACCCCTAGCCCTCGGGCTAAACATTTTGAAAATGAGAGTTATAACTTTAATTTTTTTTTTAACTTTTTTTTGTGCTTTTTTTTTTTTGTGTGTTTTTTAGTTTTTAAAACCAAACGATGCTATCCTATTGCTATGGCTATTTTCTAGCCAAGTATGAAAGCACACTGCTATGCCAGATGAGATGACACTGAGTTATTAAAAAAATAAACGTAAAATAAAAAAGGTAATGGCAGACTGTGCCTAATTGAAATCCAACCCCGGGCCCTAATAAATTTTCCCACTTCGGTCTTTGCGATGGATATGTGCGTCACTAAGCGCAAAACACAGTGGTCGCAAGTCTCACTCCAAATTGCTCACAATTTGCTAGTAGATGCACTGCAGCAACTACAGCCACCAGCAGATCAACCAGAAATCAAATATATATAACGCTACTGTAGGCATAAGTAAGCCGTTTGGATTCTCCTATGGCTATTTTCTAGCCAAGTATTAAAGCACACTACTATGCCAGATGAGATGACGCTGAGTTATGAAAAAAATAAACGTAAAATAAAAAAGGAAATGGCAGACTGTGCCTAATTGAAATCCAACCCCGGGCCCTAATAAATTTTCCCACTTCGGTCTTTGCGATGGATATGTGCGTCACTAAGCGCAAAACACAGTGGTCGCAAGTCTCACTCCAAATTGCTCACAATTTGCTAGTAGATGCACTGCAGCAACTACAGCCACCAGCAGATCAACCAGAAATCAAATATATATAACGCTACTGTAGGCGTAAGTAAGCCGTTTGGATTCTCCTATGGCTATTTTCTAGCCAAGTATTAAAGCACACTACTATGCCAGATGAGATGACGCTGAGTTATGAAAAAAATAAACGTAAAATAAAAAAGGAAATGGCAGACTGTGCCTAATTGAAATACAACCCCGGGCCCTAATAAATTTTCCCACTTCGGTCTTTGCGATGGATATGTGCGTCACTAAGCGCAAAACACAGTGGTCGCAAGACTCACTCCAAATTGCTCACAATTTGCTAGTAGATGCACTGCAGCAACTACAGCCACCAGCAGATCAACCAGAAATCAAATATATATAACGCTACTGTAGGCGTAAGTAAGCCGTTTGGATTCTCCTATGGCTATTTTCTAGCCAAGTATTAAAGCACACTGCTATGCCAGATGAGATGACACTGAGTTATTAAAAAAATAAACGTAAAATAAAAAGAAACTGGCAGACTGTGCCTAATTGAAATCAAACCCCTAATAAATTTTCCCACTTTTGTGTTTGAGGTGGATATGTGTGTCACTAAGAGCTAAACACAACGGTAGCAAGTCCCCCTGCTAATTCCTCACAATATGGTACTAGCTGCACTACTAGTGCCAGCAAGCCCAGCCACAAGCAAATAAAAAAAAAAAGTATAACGTTATTGTAGCCCTAAGAAGGGCTGTTGGGTTGTTGTAGAATCACTCCTGCCTAACAGTAAGCTAATAGAACACCCTAACGCTTTCCCTGACCAGCAGCAGCTCTCTCCCTAGCGGCATCCAGACAGAGAATGATCCGAGCAGCGCGGGCAGCGGCTAGTCTATCCCAGGGTCACCTGATCTGGCCAGCCAACCACTGCTATCGACGTGTAAGGGTACCACGTCATGCTGGGTGGAGAGCAGAGTCTCCTGGCTTGTGATTGGCTCTGTTTCTGGCCGCCAAAAAGCAAAACGGCGGGAGCTGCCATTTTCTCGAGCGGGCGAAATACTCGTCCGAGCAACGAGCAGTTACGAGTACGCTAATGCTCGATCGAGCATCAAGCTCGGACGAGTATGTTCGCTCATCTCTAGTCTGTATGCCATCCGCAAAAAAAAAAAAAAAACAGATTACATACAGACCTCAAAAATGCCCGTGTGAATGAGGAAATCCTTAACAATATTTCACAGTTAAACCTCATAATATGGATTTAGTTGTCAATAAGGAAAAGAACAGCAAGAACATAAATTGTACCTTGGACAGAGTTCCTCACATGACAGGAATCTTGAGGGCCAAAAAAATAGTGATGTGGAGACTTCAAATTTTCAACAGCTAAGGGAAGAGCTTGAAGCATAAACTGGGACAATGTTCTGAAAAATAAAAGGATTGAAAATAAATGTGAAAGACATACAATATACCATATGGGAATATGCACAATAGAAACAGGAAAAAAACAATGTGGCTAACTAGTACTATAAGGCGAGTTTCTTAACCCAGGAAAACTGTGGATGACATGATGAGGAATAATGTGAATCCTCTATTAAATGTTGACTGCTTAAAGGACACCTGTCATGAGGTCTGTGTCACTAGTCCTGTCACTACTCCCTGTTGGAGCAGCTCACAAGGATCCCATCCCAGCATTTATCTAGTTATTTCATACATTATTCATTGTAAAATCATCTATTCTTTATTATGTAAATGAGGCTGGTCACATGGTCAGAGGCAGTGATGTCACCCCTCCCCTCTCCTCCCCCTGCTCATGTCTGTGTGTAATGTATAGTAAAGCATTGCTGGTATCTGTGCTGCATCTGCTGACATGCTGCATCCTCCTAATATACATGTGAGAGACACAGACATCAGCTACACATGAATCTGACATGTTCTGCTGTAACATGGCTGCCTGGAGCTGCTGTATCTCTCCTAAACACACACACAGGCTGCAGGGGGCGTGGCCACCAGCACCAGGAAGCACATCATTATACAGCCTCACATCATTATACAGGCTGTCAGTCATGCACTGGGGGTGTAGCTGTGCCTCCCACTCATGAATAGAGTGGACAGCTTGAATATGCTAATGCTTCATTGGACATTTTACAGGTCATTTGCATACAGCTTTAGGACCTTATTGCTTAGGTTTACAGGCATGTAGAGGGACAATGAAGGGGTAGAGGCAATGCTCTCTAATGGCAGTTTATGAAAATATATTTAGTTTAGGGGGGTTATTTTGCATGACGGGTTCTCTTTAACCCAGGACGAATGCGGCGGCGCCTCAACACCACTGGAGTATAGCAAATGTGGAGGCAATACGTAAAAAAGGGTCAAAAATGCGAACCTAACATCGGTTATTGGAAAAATATTTGAGGGGTTTGTTAGAGATGCTATCCTTGAATATCTCACTGTACATAATCTTATAAAATAGCATTAGATTGGGTATATGAGTGATTGGCCCTGTCAGAACAACCTGATCGGCTTCAATGAGGAAGTAAGTTCTTGACTGGACCTAGGTGAGGCTGTGGATGTTGTAGATATGGACTCCTCCAAGGCATCTGCAACACCCTTCCAATGTGTAGGCAAGGGAGTGCTTGCGAATGAGACCCTCCATCTATAGTATCCCTCTAGAGGAATCTGATCAGCTCACTTTTAGGGTAATACAGTCTATTAGAGTCAATTAGCTGTGGTAGATTCTGCCTGGACAGGCAAGGGTTAAATAACTATTGAACATCATTGAACAAGAATTACAATCTGTAAGATGGAGTGTTATTGGAGAGTGAGCACCACCTGACCAGGGAATAACAAAACCCCTGACTCAGGAGCACCTTTTGGAACCTAGCCCCTGACTGAGGAGCATCACTTTAGAGCACAAGCTCTTGCTACAGGCCTCGTAGGCCTCAGCTCTCAACATAGAACACCCAGGACAAAGCTGCATCTTCCAGTATTGAACACAGCTACCTCCCAGCCTGCACCTACAACCAGGCTGGTGAATCTACTCCTGAAGATCACTCTCCATGACCACTCCAGTAATCCGGACTTATGCAATAATCCAGCATCTGTTCTGAAATCGGATGGCCCGTTGCCTGAAGTTGTTCCAATAAAGAACCGTGAGTTACTTTTGCACAACGTTGCCTTTATCTGGTCTCTGTATACGGCTGTACCATCAAGGGCTTCCCCATCCACTCCCCAGGGACATATACTACGGACACTAAGGGGTTGCCTCAGGGATACCACGTACAGCAGCCTCTCTCTATGCAATTTCTTGCACACAGCAACTGCTGAAGACCTGCCAGGCTGTGGGACAGCCCTCCGGTCCCTATACAAAGCACCATGACCACCGTGCCTAGGCCGAAACCACCAGCCACTCCGGTATTCTTGGCCCGGCTGTCTCCAGGCCCCAAGAAAAGGCTAGGCCCCGGTGGGGGATGTTGCACATTTTATACAGTCCTGCATAAAAGGTTGGTACATCAAATGAGACTGCTGGGACTAGGGGGAAATCTGTGTATTTGGGTTGGCAAATTGCTTAGTGATAGAAAACTGAGGGTCTTCATTAATGTCACATTCTCAGATCGAAGTTACCAGTTGGGTGCCTCAGTGGTCAGTATTTGGACGATGATACGAAACTCTGCAAAGTTATTAATACAGAGGAGGGTAGTATACTACTAAAAAAAGGTTTGTAGGAACTGGAGGTCTGGGCTGAAAGAATAGTAGATGAGTTTTTATGTAGATAAATGTAAGGTTATGCACATGGGTCAAGGAAATAAAAATTGTAATTATATTTTAAATGCTACATTTCTTGGTAAAACTGATCTAAAAAAAAAGACTTGGGAAGTTTTGGTGGTTGGTAAACTCAATTTTAGTCATAGGTGACAAGTGTCTGCTGCTAAAGCAAAAAAAAAAGTAATGGGGTGTATCAAGAGAGGAAGAGATTCTCATAATAAGGACATAGTTTTGCCCTTACACAAATCATTGGTTGGACCACACATAGAACAGGGTACAGTTTTGGGCACCAGTGTATAAAAAGGACCTAATAGAACTAGAATGGATGCAGAGGAGAGCAACCAAGATTATTAGCAGAATGGGGGACTAGAATACAATGATAGATTACTAAATGTGGGGTTATTCATTTTAGAAAAAAATGCAACTAAGGGGAGACCTCAGTAGGCAGTACAAGGATCTCTCCAAAGATCTTTTATACCTAGGCCTGTGACCAGGAGAAGGGGGCATCCTCTACGCCTAGAGGAGAGGCAGTTCTACTATTGCCATAGACAAAGGTTCTTTACTAGAGATGAGCGAACACTAAAATGCTCGGGTACTCGTTATTCGAGATGAACTTTTCCCGATGCTCGAGTGCTCGTCTCGAATAACGAACCCCATTGAAGTCAATGGGAGACTCGAGCATTTTTCAAGGGGACCAAGGCTCTGCACAGGGAAGCTTGGCCAAACACCTGGGAACCTCAGAAAAGGATGGAAACACCACGGAAATGGACAGGAAACAGCAGGGGCAGCATGCATGGATGCCTCTGAGGCTGCATAATCGCACCATTATGCCAAAATTATGGGCAACAGCATGGCCATGACAGAGTGACAGAATGAAGCTAGATAGCATCTAAAACATCCAATAATTGACCCTGACACTATAGGGGACGGCATGCAGAGGCAGCGGCAGCAGGCTAGAGAGTGTCATGGCGACATACCCTAAATGGACTCAGGCTTCAAACCAATGGGTGGCAGAGAGGAACCAAAGGAGGTGAGCAAGAAGCGCTCAAATAATATCGGTACATGATAAAAGTTTGCCAGTATATTTTGTGGATTACACAGCAGGGTGGCGACAAAGTTAACATGGAAGCCATGAAAACAACCCAAAATTCTGCCTGACACAGCTCGTTTGATAAGGGGACGATGTATGGAGGCAGTGAACTAGTAGTAGATTAAAGGTGCTGCAGTTAAAACTATGTTAGTTGGATCTTGGCATGGAGCTGGCGCTCCGCTGCCAGGCGAGCTTTCGCCAATCCAAGCCCCTGTCTCTAGGCTACTCCCCAAACAGCACTTCTAAGAACCTTTTGTATAAGATCAAGTGTAGTAGCGTTCTTATAAGTTTAGGATATGCCGGGTGAGGGGAATGTAAACAGATGCGCAAGAAGCGCTGAAATAATATCCCTAAATGGTAAAAGTTTGCAAGTATATTTTGGGGATTACACAGCAGGGTGGCGACAAAGTTAACAACTTTGATGTGGAATGCCCTGTAATAGCTCTTGGGCGGTGTGCCTTTTATCGCCTAGGCTCAGCAGTTTCAGCACCGCCTGCTGTCGCTTAGCGACGGCACTGCTGCTGTGCCTAGAGCTACCGACTGATGGCGCCATGCCCACGGATGGTAATTCGGAGGAGGAGGAGGTGGAGGAGGGGTGGGAGGAGGTATAGTAGGCCTTTGAGACCTGGACCGAGGTAGGCCCCGCAATTCTCTGCGTCGGCAGTATATGACCAGCCCCAGGGTCAGACTCGGTCCCAGCCTGCACCAAGTTAAGTGTAGTAGCGTTCTCATAAGTTTGGGATATGGCGGGTGAGGGGAATGTAAACAGATGCGCAAGAAGCGCATGATGCGCATGGAGCTGGCGTTCCGCTGCCAGGCGAGCTTTCGCCAATCCAAGCCCCTGTCTCTAGGCTACTCCCCAAACAGCAATTCTAAGAACCTTTTGTATAAGATCAAGTGTAGTAGCGTTCTTATAAGTTTAGGATATGCCGGGTGAGGGGAATGTAAACAGATGCGCAAGAAGCGCTGAAATAATATCCCTAAATGGTAAAAGTTTGCCAGTATATTTTGTGGATAACACAGCAGGGTGGCGACAAAGTTAACAACTTTGATGTGGAATCCATGAAAACAACCCAAATTTCTGCCTGACACACCTCGTTTGATAAAGGGACGATGTATGGAGGCAGCTATATGGACGACTTTTGGAGGTAGCAATGGAGACAACGTGTGGAGGCTGCTATGGAGACAATTTAATTTGGATAGTGCCTGTATGTGGCAGTCCCAAACATTTTTCAAACCAGAGGAGCAGGTAGGTGGCCCTCCAGTAAAATGGGATAGATTGAGTGCCTGTATGTGGCAGTCCCAAAAATGTTTCAAACCAGAGGAGCAGGTAGGTGGCCCTCCAGTAAAATGGAATAGATTGAGTGCCTGTATGTGGCAGTCCCAAAAATTGTTCAAACCAGAGGAGCAGGTAGGTGGCCCTGCAGTAAAATGGAATAGATTGAGTGCCTGTATGTGGCAGTCCCAAAAATTGTTCAAACCAGAGGTGCAGGTAGGTGGCCCTGCAGTAAAATGGAATAGATTGAGTGCCTGTATGTGGCAGTCCCAAAAATGTTTCAAACCAGAGGAGCAGGTAGGTGGCCCTCCAGTAAAATGGGATAGATTGAGTGCCTGTATGTGGCAGTCCCAAAAATGTTTCAAACCAGAGGAGCAGGTAGGTGGCCCTCCAGTAAAATGGAATAGATTGAGTGCCTGTATGTGGCAGTCCCAAAAATTGTTCAAACCAGAGGAGCAGGTAGGTGGCCCTGCAGTAAAATGGAATAGATTGAGTGCCTGTATGTGGCAGTCCCAAAAATTGTTCAAACCAGAGGAGCAGGTAGGTGGCCCTGCAGTAAAATGGAATAGATTGAGTGCCTGTATGTGGCAGTCCCAAAAATGTTTCAAACCAGAGGAGCAGGTAGGTGGCCCTCCAGTAAAATGGGATAGATTGAGTGCCTGTATGTGGCAGTCCCAAAAATGTTTCAAACCAGAGGAGCAGGTAGGTGGCCCTCCAGTAAAATGGAATAGATTGAGTGCCTGTATGTGGCAGTCCCAAAAATTGTTCAAACCAGAGGAGCAGGTAGGTGGCCCTGCAGTAAAATGGAATAGATTGAGTGCCTGTATGTGGCAGTCCCAAAAATTGTTCAAACCAGAGGAGCAGGTAGGTGGCCCTGCAGTAAAATGGAATAGATTGAGTGCCTGTATGTGGCAGTCCCAAAAATTTTTTAAAACAGAGGACCGGGTAGGTGGCCCTCCAGAAAAATGGAATAGATTGAGTGCCTGTATGTGGCACTCACAAAAATTGTTTCAAACAGAGGACCGGGTAGGTGGCCCTCCAGAAAAATTAAATGCATGAAGTACTATAGCAAGAGCCAGTGGGCCCTGTCAAAAAATAGCCAGTTTCCTCTGCTTTACTGTACAAAGAGGAGGAGAAGGAGGAAAATGAGGAGGAGGAGGAGGAGTGGATCAATTATTCAGGTTGAGCTTCCTTCACCTGGTGGAGATTGGAAATTCTGAGAAATCCAGCCTTTATTCATTTTAATAAGCGTCAGCCTGTCAGCGCTGTCAGCGCTGTCAGTCGACAGGCGTGTACGCTTATCGGTGATGATGCCACCAGCTGCACTGAAAACCCGCTCGGACAAGACGCTAGCGGCAGGGCAGGCAAGAACCTCCAAGGCGTACAGCGCCAGTTCGTGCCACATGTCCAGCTTTGAAACCCAGTAGTTGTAGGGAGCTGTGTGATCATTTAGGACGATGGTATGGTCAGCTACGTACTCCCTCACCATCTTTCTGTAAAGATCAGCCCTACTCTGCCGAGACTGGGGACAGGTGACAGTGTCTTGCTGGGGTGACATAAAGCTGGCAAAAGCCTTGTAAAGCGTACCCTTGCCAGTGCTGGACAAGCTGCCTGCTCGCCTACTCTCCCTCGCTACTTGTCCCGCAGAACTACGCACTCTGCCGCTAGCGCTGTCAGAAGGGAAATACTGTTTCAGCTTGTGCACCAGGGCCTGCTGGTATTCATGCATTCTCACACTCCTTTCCTCTCCAGGGATGAGAGTGGGAAGATTTTGCTTGTACCGTGGGTCCAGGAGAGTGAACACCCAGTAATCGGTGCTGGAATAAATTCTTTGAACGCGAGGGTCACGGGATAGGCAGCCTAGCATGAAATCTGCCATATGCCAGTACCAACGCGTAAGAATTCACTCCCCTCACTGGCCTGACTGTCCATTTCCTCCTCCTCCAACTCCTCCAACTCCTCTTCTTCTGCCCATACACGCTGAACAGTGAAGGACTCAACAATGGTCCCCTCTTGTGTCTCGCCAACATTCTCCTCCTCTTCCTCCTCATCCTCCTCCACCTCCACCTCCTCCGATATGCGCTGAGAAACAGACCTCAGGGTGCTTTGGCTATCAACAAGGGAATATTCTTCCCCCGTCTCTTGTGACGAGCGCAAAGCTTCCGACTTCATGCTGACCAGAGAGTTTTTCAACAGGCCAAGCAGCGGGATGGTGAGGCTGATGATGGCGGCATCGCCACTGACCATCTGTGTTGACTCCTCAAAGTTACTCAGCACCTGACAGATATCAGACATCCACGTCCACTCCTCATTGTAGACTTGAGGAAGCTGACTGACCTGACTACCAGTTCTGGTGGAAGTTGACATCTGGCAGTCTACAATCGCTCTGCGCTGCTGGTAAACTCTGGATAACATGGTCAGTGTTGAATTCCACCTCGTGGGCACGTCGCACAACAGTCGGTGAGCGGGCAGTTGGAGGCGGCGCTGCGCTGCCCTGAGAGTGGCAGCATCTGGGCTGGACTTCCTGAAATGCGCACAGATGCGGCGCACCTTCGTGAGCAAATCAGACAGATTGGGGTATGTCTTGAGGAAACGCTGCACTATCAGATTTAACACATGGGCCAGGCATGGCACATGTGTCAGTCTGCCGAGTTGCAGAGCCGCCACCAGGTTACGGCCGTTGTCACACACAACCATTCCCGGCTTGAGGTTCAGCGGTGCCAGCCACAGATCAGTCTGCGCCGTGATGCCCTGTAATAGCTCTTGGGCGGTGTGCCTTTTGTCGCCTAGGCTCAGCAGTTTGAGCACCGCCTGCTGTCGCTTAGCGACGGCACTGCTGCTGTGCCTAGAGCTACCGACTGATGGCGCCGTGCCCACGGATGGTAGTTCGGAGGAGGAGGTGGAGGAGGGGTGGGAGGAGGAGGAGGCATAGTAGGCCTGAAACACCTGGACCGAGGTAGGCCCCGCAATCCTCGGCGTCGGCAGTATATGAGCAGCCCCAGGGTCAGACTCGGTCCCAGCCTCCACCAAGTTAACCCAATGTGCCGTCAGCGATATATAGTGGCCCTGCCCGGCAGCACTCGTCCACGTGTCCGTGGTCAGGTGGACCTTGTCAGAAACGGCGTTGGTCAGGGCACGGATGATGTTGTCTGACACGTGCTGGTGCAGGGCTGGGATGGCACATCGGGAAAAGTAGTGGCGGCTGGGGACCGAATACCGAGGGGCGGCCGCCGCCATGAGGTTGCGAAAGGCCTCGGTCTCTACTAGCCTATAGGGCAGCATCTCCAGGCTAAGCAATCTGGAGATGTGCACATTAAGGGCTTGGGCGTGCGGGTGGGTTGCACTATATTTGCGTTTCCGCTCCAGCGTCTGGGGTATGGAGAGCTGAACGCTGGTGGATGCTGTGGAGGATCGTGGAGGCGACGATGGGGTTTTTGTGGCAGGGTCCTGGGCAGGGGGCTGACTAGCAGCTGACACAGGGGAAGGAGCAGTGGTGTGCACGGCCGGAGGTGAACGGGCTTGTTGCCACTGAGTGGGGTGCTTAGCATTCATATGCCTGCGCATACTGGTGGTAGTTAAGCTAGTAGTGGTGGAACCCCTGCTGAGCCTGGTTTGGCAAATGTTGCACACCACAGTCCGTCGGTCATCCGGTGTTTCCTTAAAGAACCTCCACACTTCTGAAGATCTAGCCCTCGCCGCAAGAGCCCTCACCACGGGAGCTTCACTAGTTGACAGTGGCGCTGATGCACCAGCTCTGGCCCTGCCTCTCCGTCTGGCCCCACCACTGCCTCTTCCAACCTGTTCAGGTCGAGGACTCTCCTCCGTCTCAGAAGCACTGTGTTCACCCGGCCTCTCAACCCAGCTTGGGTCTGTCACCTCATCATCCTCCGATCCCTCAGTCTGCTCCCCCCTCGGACTTCCTGCCCTGACAACAACTTCCCCACTGTCTGACAACCGTGTCTCCTCATCGTCGGACACCTCTTTACACACTTCCACTACGTCAAGAAGGTCATCATCACCCACAGACTGTGACTGGTGGAAAACCTGGGCATCGGAAAATTGCTCAGCAGCAACCGGACAAGTGGTTTGTGACTGTGGGAAGGGTCCAGAAAACAGTTCCTCAGAGTATGCCGGTTCAAATGCCAAATTTTCCTGGGAGGGGGCAGACTGGGGGGGAGGAGGCTGAGGTGCAGGAGCTGGAGGAGTGGCGATTTCGGTGACATGGGTGGACTGCGTGGAAGACTGACTGGTGGTGGACAAATTGCTCGAAGCATTGTCAGCAATCCACGACATCACCTGTTCGCACTGTTCTGGCCTCAACAGTGCTCTACCACGAGTCCCAGTAACTTCAGACATGAACCTAGGGAGTGTAGCTCTGCGGCGTTCCCCTGCTCCCTCATCAGCAGGTGGTGTCTCACCCCGCCCAGGACCACGGCCTCTGACCCCTGCAGTAGTTGGACGCCCACGTCCCCGCCCTCGTCCTCTACCCCTAGCCCTCGGGTTAAACATTTTTAAAATGAGAGTTATAACTTTATTTTTTTTTTTACTTTTTTTTGTTTTTTTTTGTGTTTTTTTTTTTTTTTTTGTGTTTTTTGTTTTTTTTTGAGTTTTTAAAACCAAACAATGCTATCCTATTGCTATGGCTATTTTCTAGCCAAGTATCAAAGGAAGCACAGTACTATGCCAGATGAGATGACACTGAGTTATTGCCTAATAGAAATCCAACCCCTACTGAATTTTGCCACTTCGGCCTTTGCTATGGATATGTGCGCCACTAAGCGCAGAACACAGCGGTCGCAAGTCCCACTACAAATTGCTCAGAATTGGCAAGTACATGCACTGCAGAAACTACAGCCACCAGCAGATCAACCAGAAATCAAATATATAGAACGCTACTGTAGGCTTCAAGATCAAGAAGCTGTTTGTATTCTCCTATGGCTATTTTCTAGCCAAGTATCAAAGGAAGCACAGTACTATGCCGGATGAGATGACATTGAGTTATTGCCTAATAGAAATCCAACCCCTACTGAATTTTGCCACTTCGGCCTTTGCTATGGATATGTGCGCCACTAAGCGCAGAACACAGCGGTCGCAAGTCTCACTACAAATTGCTCAGAATTGGCAAGTACATGCACTGCAGAAACTACAGCCACCAGCAGATCAACCAGAAATCAAATATATAGAACGCTACTGTAGGCTTCAAGATCAAGAAGCTGTTTGTATTCTCCTATGGCTATTTTCTAGCCAAGTATCAAAGGAAGCACAGTACTATGCCGGATGAGATGACACTGAGTTATTGCCTAATAGAAATCCAACCCCTACTGAATTTTGCCACTTCGGCCTTTGCTATGGATATGTGCGCCACTAAGCGCAGAACACAGCGGTCGCAAGTCCCACTACAAATTGCTCAGAATTGGCAAGTACATGCACTGCAGAAACTACAGCCACCAGCAGATCAACCAGAAATCAAATATATAGAACGCTACTGTAGGCTTCAAGATCAAGAAGCTGTTTGTATTCTCCTATGGCTATTTTCTAGCCAAGTATCAAAGGAAGCACAGTACTATGCCGGATGAGATGACACTGAGTTATTGCCTAATAGAAATCCAACCCCTACTGAATTTTGCCACTTCGGCCTTTGCTATGGATATGTGCGCCACTAAGCGCAGAACACAGCGGTCGCAAGTCTCACTACAAATTGCTCAGAATTGGCAAGTACATGCACTGCAGAAACTACAGCCACCAGCAGATCAACCAGAAATCAAATATATAGAACGCTACTGTAGGCTTCAAGATCAAGAAGCTGTTTGTATTCTCCTATGGCTATTTTCTAGCCAAGTATCAAAGGAAGCACAGTACTATGCCGGATGAGATGACACTGAGTTATTGCCTAATAGAAATCCAACCCCTACTGAATTTTGCCACTTCGGCCTTTGCTATGGATATGTGCGCCACTAAGCGCAGAACACAGCGGTCGCAAGTCCCACTACAAATTGCTCAGAATTGGCAAGTACATGCACTGCAGAAACTACAGCCACCAGCAGATCAACCAGAAATCAAATATATAGAACGCTACTGTAGGCTTCAAGAAGCTGTTTGTATTCTCCTATGGCTATTTTCTAGCCAAGTATCAAAGGAAGCACAGTACTATGCCAGATGAGATGACACTGAGTTATTGCCTAATAGAAATCCAACCCCTACTGAATTTTGCCACTTCGGCCTTTGCTATGGATATGTGCGCCACTAAGCGCAGAACACAGCGGTCGCAAGTCTCACTACAAATTGCTCAGAATTGGCAAGTACATGCACTGCAGAAACTACAGCCACCAGCAGATCAACCAGAAATCAAATATATAGAACGCTACTGTAGGCTTCAAGAAGCTGTTTGTATTCTCCTATGGCTATTTTCTAGCCAAGTATCAAAGGAAGCACAGTACTATGCCAGATGAGATGACACTGAGTTATTGCCTAATAGAAATCCAACCCCTACTTAATTTTGCCACTTCAGCCTTTGCTATGGATATGTGCGCCACTAAGCGCAGAACACAGCGGTCGCAAGTCTCACTACAAATTGTTTAGAATTGGCAAGTACATGCACTGCAGAAACTACAGCCACCAGCAGATCAACCAGAAATCAAATATATAGAACGCTACTGTAGGCTTCAAGAAGCTGTTTGTATTCTCCTATGGCTATTTTCTAGCCAAGTATCAAAGGAAGCACAGTACTATGCCAGATGAGATGACACTGAGTTATTGCCTAATAGAAATCCAACCCCTACTGAATTTTGCCACTTCGGCCTTTGCTATGGATATGTGCGCCACTAAGCGCAGAACACAGCGGTCGCAAGTCTCACTACAAATTGCTCAGAATTGGCAAGTACATGCACTGCAGAAACTACAGCCACCAGCAGATCAACCAGAAATCAAATATATAGAACGCTACTGTAGGCTTCAAGAAGCTGTTTGTATTCTCCTATGGCTATTTTCTAGCCAAGTATCAAAGGAAGCACAGTACTATGCCAGATGAGATGACACTGAGTTATTGCCTAATAGAAATCCAACCCCTACTTAATTTTGCCACTTCAGCCTTTGCTATGGATATGTGCGCCACTAAGCGCAGAACACAGCGGTCACAAGTCTCACTACAAATTGCTCAGAATTGGCAAGTACATGCACTGCAGAAACTACAGCCACCAGCAGATCAACCAGAAATCAAATATATAGAACGCTACTGTAGGCTTCAAGAAGCTGTTTGTATTCTCCTATGGCTATTTTCTAGCCAAGTATCAAAGGAAGCACAGTACTATGCCAGATGAGATGACACTGAGTTATTGCCTAATAGAAATCCAACCCCTACTGAATTTTGCCACTTCAGCCTTTGCTATGGATATGTGCGCCACTAAGCGCAGAACACAGCGGTCGCAAGTCTCACTACAAATTGCTCAGAATTGGCAAGTACATGCACTGCAGAAACTACAGCCACCAGCAGATCAACCAGAAATCAAATATATAGAACGCTACTGTAGGCTTCAAGAAGCTGTTTGTATTCTCCTATGGCTATTTTCTAGCCAAGTATCAAAGGAAGCACACTACTATGCCAGATGAGATGACACTGAGTTATTGCCTAATAGAAATCCAACCCCTACTGAATTTTCCCACTTCGGTCTTTGCTATGGATATGTGTGCCACTAAGAGCTAAACACAACGGTAGCAAGTCCCCCTGCTAATTCCTCACAAAATGGTAAAAGATGCAAATTAAAATAAAAAAAGTAGAACGTTATTGTAGCCCTAAGAAGGGCTGTTGGGTTCTTTGAGAATCACTCCTGCCTAACAGTAAGCTAATAGAACACCCTAACGCTTTCCCTGAGCAGCAGCAGCTCTCTCCCTAGCGGCATCCAGAGACAGAATGATCCGAGCAGCGCGGCCAGCGGCTAGTCTATCCCAGGGTCACCTGATCTGGCCAGCCAACCACTGCTATCGACGTGTAAGGGTACCACGTCATGCTGGGTGGAGTGCAGAGTCTCCTGGCTTGTGATTGGCTCTGTTTCTGGCCGCCAAAAAGCAAAACGGCGGGAGCTGCCATTTTCTCGAGCGGGCGAAGTATTCGTCCGAGTAATGAGCAGTTTCGAGTACCCTAATGCTCGACCGAGCATCAAGCTCGGACGAGCATGTTCGCTCATCTCTATTCTTTACTATAAGAGTAGTGAGACTATGGAACTCTCTGCTGCAGGAGGTTGTAATGGCTGATAACTTTAACATGTTCAAGAGGGGACTGTATGCCTGGAGAACAAAAAATACCACATATTATGGGAATAAAACTTTTTGTAAGTAGTTTCTGTTGATCCAGGAAGTTTTTCTGACTAGTGGTCTAGTGGTCAGGCAGAAATTTTGTATAATTTAATAATATAAATTAATATAATTTAGACTTATGTCTTTTTCTAACCTTATTTGTTATGATACTATTATGTGGAAAAATTACTTGTAACTCCTTAAAAAAAATCAAGCACATGAATTTAGAGGTTTTAACCCAAGCGTATTTGCATGCTGGTGTGTACCACTTCAAACGGTATCCATTCTTCATTTATCTGTTAATGACTTATTTTTATTAAAATTAATTTACAAATATGCAAATTCACCAAAGGGTTTCCTGTGTACATCACAGAAACCACTTTCTGGCTCCAAGGGCTGTCATGAGCTCTCTGGCAGGAGAAGAGAGGGAGGAGGCAGGCATAAGCGCCAAAGGAAGGCGTGAATAATTACACATGACGGGGCTTCTGTGATGTACACGGGAGCCCCTGAGGCTTATTTGCATTTATAAAAGGCCCCTTTCACAGAAAATAAGTCATTAACGGCTAAATAAAGAACAGATCCTGTGTTAGGGGCATATGCCAGTGTGTAAGTATTTTTGGTTTAAAACCACTGACTCCATGTGCTTGATTTCCTTTAAAGTGTTGTCTTTACCCAGAGCTTTTTCCATGTCTGGAGACATTGCTAGGTTTGTCACCGTAGTCATAGTATTAAAATATAATGAGAATATTAGCTATGCTGATTAAACAGTCCGATTGAACTACAGAATCCAAATTAAAAATTTAGCATGCTTTACATAAAACAGTAAACAGGAAGGTGACAACATGATGTCGGAGAGGATTTTGTACTGATGCATTTAATGTGAAAGTCATGTTAATCCTAAATGAGCTGCTGATATTTCCACCTTTTGTAAATGGCTTAGTTACACAACAATGTTGTTAGGTGCCGCCTTTGGCTTTTTCTTATTTGCGAGGTTATTTTACGTCTGTTTTATGAAAGATAAGATTTTACTTTCCTGGCATATATTTATAGAGAACCGCACTCAGCAATCCAATTTTACAATTCGTACTTTCCTAACAATTGGGATTAGGACATTGGTCACATCAACAGATGTGACTAGTATTTAGAGGAGCATTCAGCAGCAAAGTCCCATATCTCAAACTGAGTACAGGTTAAATATTATAACATCTGTAGAGAAAGATCTGGACTGCACATCCACACATATACAATGACCTATTGTCACTTGGCTACATTAACAAATTGAACTTGAGGTTCTTAGTTACATTTTTATCAAATTGCAGCCATGTCTTGGGTTGCAAGCGCACCTGTGTTCTGTGTGTCCCCACACGGCATCAGCAGCTTCACTCACCTGTCCTTGGTCCAGCGGCATTTCCCACGCTCTGGTGTCTTGGGCAGGCATGCCGGCTCTCTTAAGATCTAAAGGGCCAGCTTAAGCGATGATTGGCGTTGGCCGGCCACCCTCCCTGTTAAATTGCCGGCCCCTTCCTGTGTCCCCTCCCAGAACTTTGAGACTCATACCTCTGAAAAAGCTATCCAGTTGTTTATCCTTGCGTTATAGTGATTTCCTGTTGTGACCTTCTGCATTGCTCCTGACCTCGATGCTCTGTTGGACCTCCAGAATGTCCACCGACTTCATTTATGCTCTACTTTTCTGTACTATTTGCCTTGCCACCACCACAAGCAAAGTCGCGCCTATTGAGTGACCTTGTAATATCCTGCTGCAGCAAGTCCAGCATGTTTTGCAGCGGGTCCTGGTGAAAACCGAAATTCACTTAGATTCCAGGTGTTGGCTTACGTCATTGCTTGAGATGGTACAGTGGGTCCACTACCCCTAATCTTGACATTGACCCAGGATACATTAGACAATTGCACTGCTTTTCATACTGTAACACTGGATAACCCATGAGGTGATCTGGGAAAAATCACCCCTGCTTTTTTTTGGAGGGTAAGCAGCAGAATCTTGGGGCAGTGAATCAGGCCAAAAACGCAACACAAAGTGCATTAAGGGCAATGCTTTTCCCTGCAGAACCTGAATTCACATCATTAAGGTCCTGACACCCCCAGGAGAATATTAATACCTGGAGGCTACAAGACCTGCTATAATGTTATGATCACATTACCTTAATTAAATGAATGAGGGTAGGGAGGACATAAGGGGGGGGGGGTATCCGGATGAGGAGGGGAAGAACATGGAGGGGGTAACTGCGTGAGGAGTGGGGAGACCACAGGGGATATCTGTGGCAGGGATGAGTTTGCAAATAAATAAATTCCCTTGTATCACTATACTATAGGTGTGTCCCTGAAATCATAAGCATGTAAGGTATACCCATGTCCCAATGCCAGATCTATTAAAATAATAATCCCATACGGCGTTAATTATAACTAAAAAAAAGGTCCAAATCGCTACTTTTTACCAATCAGTTAAAAATAGAATGAAAGTGATGAAAAAGATTGTAAGGTCCCCAGAATGATAGTTATAAAATGTCAGTTTGTCCCACTAAAATTACACCTCCCCATGGTCTGCATATGAAAGTATGAATATGGATGTCAGAATATGGTGATACAGCAAACTTTTTTATTTTCAAAAGATTTTCATTTTGTTTTAAAGGTATTAAAATAATATACAAACATATAAATTTATGTGACAGAACCAACCCAAATAATAAAGAAGAGGTGTCATTTGGGCCAAGCAGTGATTGCTTTAAAAACAATACACATGAAAAAATAGAGCAGGTGTTTTTTTTTGTGATTTATGCTGCATTTGGAATTTTTTTCAGCTTCCCCGTACATTCCTTTGAATATTAATTGATGCCAGTAGAGAGAAGAAACTCTCCTGCAGATAACTTGTCTCATACAGCTATGAAAATAAAAGAGAGAAATAAAAGTTTTGGAAGGTGATGAGTTAAAAACAGTAAAGGAGCGGCGTTCAAGGGGTTTGAAAGAACTCAGCTATCACTGCCATAGAGTTGAAAAGAGCAGAATGTAGCATGTACATATTATAGTGAAATTAAATTAGATTGAGGGAAATTTTTACAAATTCCTATATATCTGTAAATATTCTAGAGGTCAGTAAGTCTTTTTTTCCCATTTCTTTTCCCTCAATATTCTTTTTCCGACCTGGTAAAAATGTAGATTTTGTGCGATGGATGTTTTATATTCTTTATCAATTTTAGCCTTCGTTTTCAGGTTTAGCAGTCCTATGGTTTTAAATCACTGTTTAAAATAAACTGAGAAAAAGCATCTTATATTATATTGGGGCACATTTTCTAAGAATGTGGGAAACTTCACTCAAGGTGCTCTGCCCGTGTATAATGCTGGGTGGTACAGATTCATTAAGAACGTGCGCCAGAAATCATGAATCTGTCGCTTCCCTGCATTGGCCCCACAGACTTCACCCCGCCTTTTGGAGACTTCCTCAGGGGTGAAAGTTTCCCATAAACTGGACACACACTGAAGAGTTTCTGCTCTTCTCTATGCTAATGATTTTCCTTGTTCTGTATTAATAGTAAAAGAACACAACCACAATTACAAAGTAATGAAAGACAGCAGATTGATACATAGTATGATGTTAAAATATTCAGACAGATACAAGGGTATTCAAGATAACCAGGTCAAAACCTAGATGGTGTAGAGATACAGAATAGTGAAGAAAAGAATAGTCTAGAACAAAGAAAGGGCTAGGGAACCCTTTGAGAACCTGAACAACCCCATGGCCACTCATAGATTTGGACTGTTCCGTGTCTGTCTCTCTGTCTCTATCCTTATCCATCTTTCCTCACATATAAGCGTCTTATAATCATTGCCTATAGCAGCCAATCAAAGCTCATATTAATGACCTGTGGCAGAATAGCAACCAATCACAGCTCAGCTGTCTCTGTCACTCACTGTCCCTGCCTGTCTCTGTCACTCACTGTCCCTGCCTGTCTCTGTCACTCACTGTCCCTGCCTGTCTCTGTCACTCACTGTCCCTGCCTGTCTCTGTCACTCACTGTCCCTGACTGTCTCCCTGTCACTCCCTTTCCCTGACTGTCTCTCTGTCACTCACTTACCCTGACTGTCTTTCTGTCACTCACTCTTCCTGACTGTCTTTCTGTCACTCACTCTTCCTGACTGTCTCTCTGTCACTCACTCTTCCTGCCCGTCTCTCACTCTTCCTGCCCGTCTCTCACTCTCCCTGCCCGTCTCTCACTCTCCCTGCCCGTCTCTCACTCTCCCTGCCCGTCTCTCACTCTCCCTGCCCGTCTCTCACTCTCCCTGCCCGTCTCTCACTCTCCCTGCCCGTCTCTCTATCTCTATCCTTGTCGATCTTACATCATAAATAAGCGTCTTATGCTCATTGCCTATAGTAGCCATTCAAAGCACATATTAATGACCTGTGGCAGAATAGCAACCAATCACGGCTCAGCTTCTAACTGCCACAGCAGCAGCAGCAGGAGACAATTGCTCCTGTATATGGTGGCTAATAAGTGTAGACGTTCCCTGAGACACAGAGAGTGGCAGTGCAAAATTTGGTGATTTGTAAATGCGACGGTACAGATTCCTTTAGTTAACAACCATACATATTTTTTTATGGTGACATAATATTCTTAAACAATATATTGGCATGTTGACAAGAAAGAAGTAGGCAGTGCAGGGGAAACAATAAGGTGGACCATAGCTCTAGCTCCTCTAGACTGTCTAATCATTAAAACTGAATTGGTTAAGACCATATGAAAGTAATAAATATGTAGCTCAGTAGTGACATCAAGTGGCCTAAGAATGTGTTTACCTCAAATGTTATATGAAACAGAAGAATAGGAAGTGTAAGACACCACTATACAGCTGAATCATACGCAGTAGGTCCAGATATCCTGAACTCTTCTTAACAGCAATAGAAATCTTTAGAATGCTGAAAAACAGCTTTTCTCTCCCAAAACTTTAGGCACAACCTTTTACACCTTACACCGTGAATGTTTTTCACCTTTTACAAAGTGAATGTTTTTGTTTAACTTGTTAAGCTATAACTTTGACATTTTTTATTTTAAGGATTATCTCCCACACCAGTTGCCCTCTTCGTATTGTTGTGTTCTATCGGCTATTCAATGGTGGTGGTGGGGGTTGGAACTTGAATTAAATAGTGACATACAGTTCTAAGAATAACAATGAAGAATATGTTTTTGAATAGTATACAGTAAAAGCATTCTTCATTTTTAAATAATATTTAAAACCTTTTTGTAGACTTTTGCCTTTGTTTTTGCTTTAATCATCACAGTAGGTCAGCTCTATTGTTACAGAAGTGACTAGCCTCTTCTATTGTACTGTAGAGCCCCCTTCTCTGTACCATTCTCAAACTTTCCTATTTTAAATATATTTTTTCCAACTTCACAAAGTCTTCAGGTTCTCTTTGTTCATTCCATTTGCTTAAGATAAATTTTAGCAGGAAAGAATGGCTCAATATTGGCTATAAAGGGTTATTCACTGCTTTCATTAACCCATTCAGAGACTTTTCAGGTAACTGACCTAGTTACAGTTTCTGGGCTTTCTATTTCCAACCTCCTTTTTTCAGCTGTCTCCAAATATGTATCATTTAACGGAAATCTACCACCAGGCTGAAGGATTGTAAACCTGTCCTCTGTGGCAGGATCCAATCTTCTTTTAGCTTCTAATGACCTTGTTTTTACAAAAAAAAATGTTTTAAAGTCTATGCAAATGAGTCTGAGGGGCTTCAGGCTCCATTGACATATATGAAACACACAGCCCCTCAGGCTTATTTACATAATTTTTTAAAACTTTTTTTTATAAAAACAAGGGGTTAAGAAGCTAAAAGAAGAACAGATCCTGCCAGAGGGGGCATATCAGTGTGCTTGGTTTACAATCCTTCATCTTGGTGGTAGATGTCCTTTAACCCCTTCACGACTGCCATGCAGCTATATGCGGCCCTATTTGCACATGCCTTGTGCAGAAATGACATCTATAAACGTCTTGACAGTGACTAACTTCAAATGGCCATATCTCCTGAATCCTGGCACACAGAAACAAATTTTTGTGTCATTTTAAACAGAATAATTTCTTAACAATTATTTTTATGTACATAAATATCCATATATCATATTAAAAAGGAGACTCTCCTGTTTGACACAAGAATTTGTTTCTATATCCAAGGGTGCAAGAGATATAGGAGTTGGAAGTGTGCCCCCTCCAGCCTGTCAGCTGAAGGCAGAATATAGAAGAAGCTGCTGGAAACCTTGCAGAAGTACATGCACCCTCTGCATCTGTAGTTGAGCTTGGGAAAGGCTGATGGAATAATGCTGTTCACATTTATAACATATTTTTGTAACAGTTACTACTTATTTAAAAAGCTTTATTTGGTAAAATGACAAAAAAGCTTATTTTGTCACATTTGTAGTCAATTAAAGATAAAATATGCAATTAATAAAACTATTCTATCAAGTTAAAGTCTCACATGTCATGAAAAAAAACGAATTAAAAATTGTTATTATATATAAAGTTTTACAAGAGATATTGTCATTTTAAGAAGCGCAAAGCAGAACATCAAAAATTGACCTGGACATTCGGGCACCAATGACCATTTAACCACAAAGGGGTTAAGCCTTTTATTCCTTTTACAACTTCTATCATATCTTGTTCTTTTTTCCTGCTTCAAACATTAAAACCATGTAAAGCTGTAAAAATCAGACACAGTTGGGGCATTTATTATGCCTTTATGGCAGTTTTTCTGGCTATTTTTAAAAGTAGGTGTTGTGTGCACGGGGCAGGTAGGGATGGGGGAGCCCTTTTTCTGCAGAATTGACTATAGCATAGCTCCCAGCTGTCCCAGATTTGGTAAGATAGTCCCAGACATATAATAATATACAGTATGTACAATTTGGCTTATGATGTGTCACTGTATAACATCCTTGAATTGTTTTGGCAGTAGAGGGCAGCAAAGCTTATATATAAGTCTCTTCATTTCCAGATCTGGCACAGTGGATATTGCTCGGGGATAAGGACAGGTCTTTTGGGATTTTATGTAGACATGCAAATGGGTTGAAGCTGAAGGATGAAAAGAGCTTTGCCAGAGGTAAAACAAGTGAAAATCAAAATGCATCTTAATAATTCCACTATGTCAAGAACGTACAGTATATTCTCCATTCATGATGTAGGGAAGAAAATGGGAACATTAGGCAACAGATTATTGTCTTTTAATCACTCGCAAATATAAGCACTAACTAGTCACATTTAGTGCACATAACAGGCCAAAATTATAATAAGGAAAGTTCTTGCAGTGTCCAATTCCTCATATTTGAGCAGAACAAACTTCATACTGGTCAACACAGACTGAACAGGTTATAAAATGGTGATGTCAAGGACCATTCCATGAAGTCTGAAGCTAGTCACTAGTCTTACATCATGTAGGGTATTTATCATACTCCGGCCCTTTGTGCTTGTGGTCCTACCTGGCGTAAATATAAGTGCCGCCAGCGACTTCTTACATTTGAGAAATCTCTGTCTGCAGCTAGTTAGCAAGCGCAGGGACAGGAACACCCAGTGCCGGCCCGCTCTCCCACTGGCCACGCCCCTTCACGCCCCCTAGGATCTAGTATGAGGCTGGAGCCTCTTATTAGATCTAAGCTCTGGCGGGACGGAAGAGTAAGATTGGTGTGCTAAACACTTTCCCCCACTGTCATGCAAGATAAAAGAACTACATTACAAAATCTTGACTCAATAGGATTGATCAACAGTCAAGTTTCTTCAGTCCTTACTCTCAGTACTGCTACACCTGACACCTGCTAGGGGTGTTAATAATACAATGCAAAAAGTCTGCATGAAAATCCAGACCTGAACTTCAGGCCGACCTAAACTTAAAAAACCTGTTCTGCTACCAGTACAGGACCAAGCCACTAGTGACACCCTCAATCAGTTAACTGTTTAGAGAACAACTGTAAAGTTTTTTTTCCCACAAATCAATAGCTCTTGGGATGTACTTTGCCTGTTATCTTTGTTTCCCTATATCCAGCAATTTCTTTGCTATACCGTCAGATTATCGTAGTGCTGAAAAAGCTGCTTCCTCTGCCTGTGATGACCAGCCCTGTTAATCCATAGTTTGTTTATCTTTCGGACTCCTGGAAGGGGAGGGGTTGCGTTGTGTTCAGGACTATGGATACAGATATCTCCTACAAAGGAGCCCGGAGCTGAAACGTGTAGTGTTTTCTATTAAAATATTTTATGAATACAAGAGTCCGATCTACTCACTGAGTGCAGCAGCGCCCACAAGAACAGGACAGTACCTCGAGTACCTTGTGGATCTTCACTACACCGCCAAGTCCGTCACCGCTACATGCTCGGACTGGAGTCCCATCGGCAGCAGCTCCTCTCCTGTAATTCACTTATTACATGCTCCATTCTCTACTGGATAAAGTGAGAGTCACTCTTTTATATATATCTCCCTCCCAGTAGAATACACTTGAATCTCTCTCCTTCTGGCATTGTTGGTGCCCGTGGATCCCCACACCAACGCACCCAATGTTAGCTTTTTGTCTACAGCACAGACTATACACTTCATGTAACTGGTTTACTCATGATTTCTTCCACTTATTACATGTTCCCTGCTCCTCCATGTGATGGAAGCTGCAAGGCTAGTCACCATATACATCCTGTATGTGCACTTTCAGTGTTCAGTGGATTTACTTGTGGGAATCTAACTGGATTTAATGCTAAATTACTTTGAGAAAGAACATAAGGCATTGTGGGATCTGTGGGCCGCTTGAATTAGGCTCAACTTCAGGGCGGATACAGGAAAAACTATGTCTCTTCCAACTTCACCTCTGGTAATAAAGATTTTTGTTAAACACTTTCAGAACAGAAATTGCCATAACTTTGGAAATAAAAGTGTGAGCAGCACACATGAATTTGGTAATATCATCATAACTTTGCAGTTACAATTGAACTGTCACCCGTGGCATTTAAATCAATGCATTGTTTGTGTGTCGCTATTAATGTACCATTACCATTATGTCTTTGGGGAGCACCCATCCTCCCCAAAATAATGGTGCACTGATAAATTTAAATCTTGCCGCATTTAAACAATTAACCAATCTCTGTCCCCAATGGGGATCACAATCTAATCAACCTACCAGTGGGTTTTTGGAGTGTGGTAGGAAACCGGAGGACACAGAGGAAACCCACGCAAACACGGAGAGAACATACAAACTCTTTGCAGATCTTAACACACATAAATTTTGTAATGTTTTAATAACATCCAATTGAAGATTAAATGTTGATCCATTGGATACAGATGAGAATACCACTTATAGGCCATCTACCAATAGATATACTGATGATATACTCCTATAACTTACTCATTCTTTGGGTTGTCTTCTTTCCCAAGGCGTTTTTACCATATTCTAGAATGGCTGCATTGTGGAAAAATAGACTTACATAAAATATGCAAATGAGCCAGAGGGGCGCTCCAGAGGCCGTAGCGTTTAAAGTTATAATAAAAAAAAGTCCTGAGGAATATCGTTCAGCAGGAACTTCTTAGTTGGACACATCAAACATTGGTAAAACTGATAGATTCCCTTTAATGATTGCACTTCAACAGTTTTACCATTAAAGTGTCCAAACTTGTTTGCCACTTTCCACATTTTAGAATTTGGCATATTCTTTTTCAGCTAAATAATATTTCAAGATTTCCTTATTTTTAGTGTTTTTGTAGTGCTGAAGACATTTCTTAAGTCTTGAATGCTCTTCATGTCAATAGTCTGTATGTGACACTGTGGACTTTCATTTGATGTGGTGGCTCTTTCCCTTAGGGTATGACTAATCTGACATGGAAAATATCAGAACTGGGACACATATTTTACTTGTATCTTGCCAGACGTTTATAACTCATGGCATGGCATTTTTAGGTCACTAACTACTCAAGGACTTCAGATCACCTAAGGAATGAAAACATCAGCAAGACAATGTGCAGTGGAAAAACTTAAAATATATTTTATTTTTAGTCATTATTAGAAATCTGAGAGTGGCGAACTGTGGAGTTTTTTTTTTTTTTACAATAACACAGAATATTATAATTTGATTTACTATGAGTTCTAAGGGCTTTACCTTGTATATATGTTGCAGGTTAAGGGCTTTTTTGTAAAGGACTGAGATGTCCTGGGAATCAAGGAGCAAATACTACTGCTTCCTTTCATAGCTGCAGATCTGCAGGTTTATATAATTAAATGCGAAGCCATTTTTTAGTAAAAAAGCTGAATCAGCAATCTCGTGTCTCTTTCTCATATTGATGTGACAGCAGCAAACCTACACTTCCCGATTTCACCGATCTTCACTGCATATAAAGTTTATACACACATATTTATTAAAAGTTTATTGCAAAAAATGGAAGCACACCAACCAAGTGATAAGTGAAGAAGGGGGAGTACTTATGTTTTATCCTCGATTCAGGAGCCTTTCTCAAGCAAAAGTGTGGCCACAACACGCTAGTATATAAAGGAAGAGAATAAATACTTAAGGGTATACAATGATAAAAAATGAACACCTCCAATCTGAAAAATAAAACATAGTTCAAACAATGGGTGTGATTCATCACATTTTTGGATTTCCTTTTTCACTTTTACATTTTGCAGCATTTTTTGGTGCAGTGGTGGATTTGCCCTTTTTTGATGGGAAAAGATAACAACTCCTAGAGGGGATGCAAAGAGTTGTGTCTAGTTTATTGCTACCTCCAGGGTTTTTTTTTCCATTTGCCAACTACTTAGCCAACTGCAGCTGTGGGAACTTGTTTCAACTAATAACATATCCTACCCATGTTAGTTATTGGGAAATATTCTGTATAAGAAGAGAAAGAAGGAGAGAGAGAAATGGAATGGTTGCAAACCTGAATCCAAGGAGGGTCTGTATAACATTTGGACAGGGTAGTAAATTCATCTTTATCTGCAAGTCATTATTGTTATCACCATAGTCATTGTCTTAGTGTCTCTGTGCCTGTAATCCAATAAAGAAATCTCCATCTCTGGAAAAGAACTGAGGTTGTCTGTACTGGATTAATAGCTGGTAAAGTGGACTGGCTACACTACATTATCATCATCACCCCATATATTTATCAAAACACTAAGGATTCAGATTGTTCTCTTTAGATACCTTCTATTTCAACACAAACAATGACAAAACATTCTCCCATTACATTGAGTTCTCATAATATTCTATGGCAGAACGTTTCTAAAGCGGTAAACCACTTTCCAAACAACGCCTGTCTGACTGTCTTCTTTTCTGGTAAACAAGTCTGTTTTTCTCTCTTTATTCTATAGCTATGAAAGATTAAAAGTCCAACATGCCATACTGCTCTGCTCCAGGGTACTTCATACTTGCTGTGCAGAGCTGAAAGCAAGGTGAGGAGGGGACGCTGTACACAGTGCAGGACAAGGAGGAGGAAAAAATTAAATGTTGTGTGGTTCTGAAAGCAAAACAAGTAGAGAAGCTGCACTTACTATTCAGTGCAGGAAATTGGACAAAGAGGGGAAAAACACATAAGTTACAAGGCTGAGAACAAGACTAGAAGAGGGGATTGCATACACAGGTCTGAGGGCGTGAGCAAGGTAGGCTGTGAACATAACAGGGCAAGTACACAATACTGAATACTAGATAAGGCCCACATAGCTGCAAATTTCGTGATCTCCTCCACCCCCCAGAATTCAGCCATATTAGTATACATGTGTCTAAAAGGGATATTTGTAAAGGTCATGTATACATGTGATTAGTTTTTTATGTGTTTATATGTACTAGGGTTTGTGTGTATTAGATCTCATGCACACATCCATTTTATATTCCATGTGCTATCGGTTGTCTCAAAAGCTAACATGGAAAAATTGGGATAGCACATGGTGGTGGACTGGGCCACCATGGGGTGTCCCTGCTCTGCACGGGCTCTGTGCCCGTTCAGGGCCTGGCTTAGAATTATACACCATCACAAGTTGTTCGCACATAATTCTTTTCTCCACAAACAACAGCATCTTTCTGTCTTCCTGTCGTCCTCTGCACCACCCAGGGTAGTCAAACTTACCTTGAACAAGAGAAAAGTCCAAGGAGGCCTTGGCCCTCCACACCAAAATGGCTAGTTCATCTCTAGCCAGAATAACTAATTGCTTCCACAGCCCTGGGGGGGGGGGGGGGGGGGGGAGTTTGGGTGGGCTTGAAGCTACTTTGCCCCATGTCCTCTCACATCCTTCCCATAGTTCCAACATATTTGCAACTAGATCACCACTTGGAGAAATTTCCATTCATTGGGGCAGATTTACTTACCCGGTTCTGTCGCAATCCAGCGGCGCATTCTCTGTCGAGGATTCGGGTCTTCCGGCGATTCACTAAGGTAGTGCACACGATGTTCAACAGGTGTTGCTGCCGCGCTGAAGTCCGTTGGAGTTCACTGGAGTTCACCATCCATTGCTGGGTGCAGATTAGCGCGTGTCAAGCGCGTGACACATTTTTTTTTTTAATTCCAAGGTTTTTCTGAATCCGTCTGCTTTTCCAACGTCCAGGCCCCCGATTTCCGTCGTGTGCATGCCGGCGCCGATGCACCACAATCCGATCGCGTGCGCCAAAAACCCAGGGCAATTCGGCGCAAATCGTAAAAATTCGGGAAACCCGACGAAAAAAAGCGATTCAGGCCTTTAGTAAAAGACCCCTATTGTGTCTCAGGTTCTGAAACTCTATTGATGACTCTCAAATAATGTGCAACTTTTTCAGTGAGATGGCTCCCTCGCCACCATCACTGTTCACCCAGACTTTCTCTAAGAGATTTGTAAACCTTCTGACATTGAATAACCAGCTAACGGTCCATTCTCTTCTAGAGAGTGCTAACCTTAAACCATATGCAGCAGTAGTTAAGGACCTCTGGTGGCTCAGAATGGGAGTATATACCCAAATCAATTATTCTTTATGTATCACAAACACTATCTAAATTTGCTACCATTTAAAAATTTCTGTCTGAGCCTTATCCATGTTGTACTTTTTTGCTTGATAAATGAGTGCTAGACAGGCCACCCTATGTACAGTAGGTAGCTGATATGGGCATAACCCTGGAGACCAAAGATTGGGATAAAGTCTATAACCTCTAACATACACTCACCGGCCACTTTATTAGGTACACCTGTCCAACTGCTCATTAATACTTAATTTCTTAACCTCCAATCACATGGCGGCAACTTAGTGCATTTAGGCATGTAGACATGGTCAAGACAGCCTCCTGCAGTTCAAACCGAGCATCAGTATGGGGAAGAAAGGTGATTTGAGTGCCTTTGAACGTGGCATGGTTGTTGGTGCCAGAAGGGCTGGTCTGACTATTTCAGAAACTGCTGATCTACTGGGATTTTCACGCACAACCATCTCTATGGTTTATAGAGAATGGTCCGAAAAAGAAAAATCATCCAGTGAGCGGCAGTTCTGTGGGCGGAAATGCCTTGTTGATGCCAGAGGTCAGAGGAGAATGGGCAGACTGGTTCGAGCTGATAGAAAGGCAACAGTGACTCAAATCGCCACCCGTTACAACCAAGGTAGGCAGAAGAGCATCTCTGAATGCACAGTACATCGAACTTTGAGGCAGATGGGCTACAGCAGCAGAAGACCACACCGGGTGCCACTCCTTTCAGCTAAGAACAGGAAACTGTTTGCACAAGCTCATCGAAATTGGACAGTAGAAGATTGGAAAAACGTTGCCTGGTCTGATGAGTCTCGATTTCTGCTGCGACATTCGGATGGTAGGGTCAGAATTTGGCGTCAACAACATGAAAGCATAGATCCATCCTGCCTTGTATCAACGGTTCAGGCTGGTGGTGGTGGTGTCATGGTGTGGGGAATATTTTCTTGGCACTCTTTGGGCCCCTTGGTACCAATTGAGCATCGTGGCAACGCCACAGCCTACCTGAGTATTGTTGCTGACCATGTCCATCCCTTTATGACCACAATGTACCCAACATCTGATGGCTACTTTCAGCAGGATAATGCGCCATGTCATAAAGCTGGAATCATCTCAGACTGGTTTCTTGAACATGACAATGAGTTCACTGTACTCAAATGGCCTCCACAGTCACCAGATCTCAATCCAATAGAGCATCTTTTGGATGTGGTGGAACAGGAAATTCACATCATGGATGTGCAGCCGACAAATCTGCGGCAACTGTGTGATGCCATCATGTCAATATGGACCAAAATCTCTGAGGAATGCTTCCAGCACCTTGTTGAATCTATGCCACGAAGAATTGAGGCAGTTCTGAAGGCAAAAGGGGGTCCAACCCGTTACTAGCATGGTGTACATAATAAAGTGGCCGGTGAGTGTAAGCTCTCATTGTCCTGTATATCACAGGGAACCAATTTTAAAACCCTGACCCAGTGGTACCATCGAAGCTCCACTCTTCTACTAGCGGCTCGGCTGTCTAACCATTTTGGAAGCAAGTGATCAACCTTCAGCTAGACAACTCACCATTAACCCTCCTTCTCTGTCTTTCCAAACTCTATGTCTATGCCATTCACTGGCATGATTCATGTTAATCACTGTAAGTACCATTCTGTCTTTGGAAGAACTCCAGAACCCTCTTGGTATCTGAGTGGCTCCAAAAATTAATGAATCTCTGCAATATAAGAGTGTGCAGGAAAGATGTGTGAAGTGTTACTAGAGGAGTGGAGTCGGTGGCACCATAAACCACTGGGTCAGAATTTTAAAATAGTTTTCTTGCTCTTGAGAGCTTATGACAGGACAATGAAAGCTTATGATAGAGGGTATGTCCATGGAAGAGCTTATGCTAAGCTCAGATTGCCACCCTGAAACAGAGGGAAATAAGTCTTAGTTCTTGTGATTGATGGGAATTAATATTTAGTTTTCTAATAGTGATTTCAAACGTGGATATCAACATGTAACTCACATAGGTTTCATTATTTTGATTTGCTATCCCTACTTTGCATTGTAGTTGAGCATTTAGATGTTGGTGCTCCTCCTTATATACTGTATACATTAAGCAGGCTTGGTGCACCCCTGCTTTGGATAAATAAGGGATCCTCATTTCTTCACTTCTCGGTGTGCTGCCATTTTTTGCAACTCAAGTCTCTAAAGTTTGTACCCTATTCAGGGGTGTACCTAGCCTGTCTGCTGCCTGAAGCGAGCCATTGAGAGACTCCCCCCTCCCCCCCCCCCCGCACATATATGTAATATATCAGGGAGTGTCAGGACCAGATCCATCATATTGGTTTGGTGTAAAAATAAAGCAATGCAAAATACATACAGAGTACCGCCATGTAGTATAAAATGCATACAGTGTATCGCCATGTAGTATAACATGCATACAGCATATCGCTATGTAGTATAAAATGCATACAGTGTATCGCCATGTAGTATAAAATGCATACAGCGTGCTGCCATGTATTATAAAATGGATACAGCATGCCGCCATGTAGTATAAAATGCATACAGCATACCGCCATTTAGTATAAAATGCATACACTGTATCACCATGTAGTATAACATGCATACAGCGTATCGCTATGTAGTATAAAATGCATACAGCGTATCACCATGTAGTATAAAATGCATACAGTGTGCCGCCATGTAGTATAAAATCCATACCGCCATGTAGTATAAAATGCATACAGCGTACCACCATGTAGTATAAAATGCATACAGCGTACCACCATGTAGTATAAAATGCATACAGCATACCACCATGTAGTATAAAATGGATACAGCATGCCACCATGTAGTATAAAATGCATACAGCATGCCACCATGTAGTATAAAATGCATACAGCATGCCACCATGTAGTATAAAATACATACAGCATACCACCATGTAGTATAAAATGCATACAGCATACCACCATGTTGTATAAAATGGATACAGCATGCCACCATGTAGTATAAAATGCATACAGCATACTGCCATTTAGTATAAAATGCATACAGCCTGTCGCCATGTAGTATAAAATGCATACTGCGTACCGCCATTTAGTATAAAATGCATACAGCATACCGCCATTTAGTATAAAATGCATACAGAGTACCGCCATTTAGTATAACATGCATACAGCGTATCGCTATGTAGTATAAAATGCATACAGTGTATCGCCATGTAGTTTAAAATGCATACAGCGTATCGCCATGTAGTATAAAATGCATACCGCCATGTAGTATAAAATACATACAGCATATCACCATGAAGTATAAAATGCATACAGCATATCACCATGAAGTATAAAATGCATACAGCATACCACCATGTAGTATAAAATGCATACAGCATACCACCATGTAGTATAAAATGCATACAGCATACCACCATGTAGTATAAAATGCATACAGCATACCACCATGTAGTATAAAATGGATACAGCATGCCACTATGTAGTATAAAGTGCATACAGCATACCACCATGTAGTATAAAATGCATACAGCATACCACCATGTAGTATAAAATGGATACAGCATGCCACTATGTAGTATAAAGTGCATACAGCATACCGCCATGTAGTATAAAATCTATACAGCATACCGCCATTTAGTATAAAATGCATACAGCATACCACCATGTAGTATAAAATAGATACAGAGTACCACCAAGTAGTATAAAATGCATACAGAGTACCGCCACGTAGTACAAAATAGAAGCCCTGATAAATATCACAAATGCTGCATATATACACATATACAAACAGTAGATACAGCATACACACACACACACATATACACATACACACACACACACACAAATACATACATACATATACACACATATATATACAGATACAGACATATATACACAGATACACACATATATACATATATAGATACACACACACACATATATATATATATATATATATATATACACAGATACACACATATACACAGATACACACCTACATACATATACACAGATACACACATATATACACACATACACACATATATACATACACAGATACACACATATATACATAGATATACACGGGAGCGGGAAGACTTGATAGCCGGTCCGGTGGTCCGGTGAGGGGGGGGGGTTGCTAGGGAGCTCGGAGCTTGAGTGGGGGCCGTCGAAGCAGGGAGCCGAGAGCCTGGAGTGGTGGTGGGGGGGAGACGGGAGCGGAGCGGGGCTGACAAGGGAGCGGAGTAGGGGCTGACACGGGAGCAGAGGTATGCGGGTAGTGGGAGGCGGGAGCACATTGTCGGCCGGGAGAACGGTGTCCCCGGCACTGGCCAGCCGGCATGCGGGAGTTTGATGCAGGCTGGCAGGGGGGCGGAACATCAGTGCAAGGTGCCAGGCGCAAGGGGCGGGCGCAAGGTGCCAGCAGCATCGGGGAGAAAGGTGCCCGACTGAGGACTGCAACGCGGTCCCGTCCGGCGTGTGGAGCACGGTGCCGCCCCCTTGTTGAGCAGGAGGTGCGCCACCTGAGGCGAGATGCTCAACTCGCCTCATGGCAGGTGCGGCCCTGACCCTATTTCTTTTATACCAGTGCTGCTTGGTTTTTTGTATATTTTTGTATCTATGTACAATAATAATACATATTTTATAACATTTGCTTAGCCTTAAATAGTATTTTGTCTCTGGTTGCAAATGCTTATCCACCAGTACACATAAATGTGGCCCTTCTTAAAATAATGTACTTCTCCTTGTAATAATCAATAGCTTTGTGCTATTGTACTGTGTAAAACAATATATATAAATAGTGACAAGACTAAACTCATTGTGGAAACTCATTGGGCAGCTTTTTCCCAAAAGGACACAGAAAATGTGGTTTGTGGTGTAGTTTTAAACAATTTGTAAAGCATTAAGAGCTTGTGGTCAAGACCATTAAGGATCTTTAATATAGAAAAAGCATAAAAGGAAAACAAGTCATTAGAGACATCAGAGGCATAAAGGAAAGATGACTATTTCATAAAAGCATGATGTATGCATATCAATGCTCTGAAAATAACTATGCTATAAAATGTGCTGAAATAATGATGACTGCTTCATAAACTTCAATTCTGCTTTATTAACTATAAATTATTATGTAGGCATTTTACTTATCTATAAAGCTTTTTTTTGGTATTACGGTTATGAAATGCTGTCAAAAATTACAAATAAACTCAGCATTTTACTTTGAAAAGGTTTTGTTTCTTCTTGTATATATGTCAACTGCATGAAAAGTGCTAATTAGGCTATTTTAATTAGTATAATTAACACAAAGCAACATCCTATCGGAGTTCGATTTTCTTTCTCCGCTTGTCATGTAAAGCCTATACAACGCTCTAAACTACACAGGCCTAATACCAGATGGTGACCTGCCCTGCTCATTGTGGTGACTCACTGTATTCTCTCCCAGCAATGCTGAAGCAAAATATGAAGCCGTAAAATTCTTGTAGGACTAAAGAACGGAGAACCTCGTTGGGGAAAGGAAGTTCTAAGCAAAAAAATGATTTATTCTATATAATAATAAAAAGTATTTGAAAACCAAAGAACAATACAAGTTAATCAAAGTTTTATGGAAATGTTTTTAGGGAGAAGGAAAGACATCTGTGTTAGGAAGAACATAAGTTGTGTCGATCTAGCAATTTTATGCTGGAGGCAGACACAAGCGATGACATTAAGGTGCACCAGATGGACCCTTCCAACACCTATATAAAGTATAGCCAGACTATGACACAGAACATCAAAACGTATCTGCAAATCTGCAAAAATTCATTAGTCAAACATTAGTTACATGCAGTTTTTATTGTAACCCATAGTATATTGCTCCATGCTGATATAAATTCAAAAATGACACCAATTTACTGACGGCAGGGGGATTGGTGGGGGTTAAAGGAAACCTACCATGAGGATTCTACTGAGAAGATCTGACTGTGGAATCCTCTTGGCTGCCTCTGCCCTAATCTGTAATTTAATAATACTGGAACCTAACGAAACTTTATTTCGGTAATAGGTAAATGAACTGCAGAGGCTATTGGGGTGTATACTAGCCTGGCCGGGCACAGGGAGCTAAGGCTACACCACGCCCCAATAGCCTCTGCAGATAATTTACATATTACCGAAATAAGGTTTTTTTTTTTTTAACAAGTTAGGTTAGGTTCCAGTATTACTAAATTACAGATTAAGACAGAGGCAGGCACAAGTAATCTACCATCAGATCTATTTCTGATAGTAGATTCCTCATGGTAGGTTTCCTTTAATTACTTGGTGGATCTATCAAAAACACATTCCTTAATATTTTTAAACAATAACCTGGCCTGGCCATGGCATCAGAAGTGTCATCCTAAATACTTGATGTCATTACCTATGTTTGTTAATGGACACAAAAAGACCTGTAGGGGACCCAGACACTGGCTGCAAAAGGTATTGTGGTGAAACATGTGCATAGTTTGACATAGTAAGCATTATATATTAAAATGTCACTGTCTTTGGAGACCATTTTTAATATTGTGTAGGGGAAGGGTTGTGAACATTTTTCTAATATACTCTATATGAACATTTTGCTTAGTTTATAAAAAAAATATACTGTAGTGCTCCATCCTTATTAATCTTTTATTTTACTATAGAAGTCAGTATTTTACCTTTTTTAGTGTGTGTCTACGGAGGTTTTCTTTGGGTTTAGGCCCATTTTCACGTGTTTGTTTAGATAGTTTAGCCCTTTCTGCTATCTGCCTGGCTATTGTATTCTAAGTGCACTATTTTCTAACATAAAATCTTATCAATCTAACTTCAGCACATTTTTCCTTAGCTATCTAAATGTAAAAGAAAAAGACAAGGTGAAGGAACAATTCTATTAGCAAATACTGCTTAAAGAATGCTTTAGCCAGGGAACACTACTCTGGCTTGAAAAGGGATCTTCCTTATCAAGATAGAGAGATAAAGCTGTTACTATGGAGCACTTTACACTTTGCAACTTGTTTCTTTACAAACGAAACTACAATTCTTAAAAAGGATATTAGGAAAATGCTCAAAACACTCCCCCATCAAAATATTAAAATAATCTATTTATTTAAACACCTATTCTATGTCAAGAACCTGTAAGAACCTGACCAGCAAAGAGCCCAACCTCTTGGTGCAAGCTAAGTCAGAATATGTAAGTGGTGGAAAACTAACCCTGAGATGTCCATGTGGACAAGGCCCTGCCTACATCAGATAAACTGCCCTGATAAGGAAACTTCAACACACCTGGGAGGCTATAGAATAGTCAAATAAACATAGCAGATACAGAGAATAGTAAGATATATCAACAGCAAGGAAGCAGACTAAGGCCCCTTCCACACTTGCGTTGCAGATCACGTCAGAGTTTGATCAGGGTGCGATCAGGGTTTGGTCAGTGAAAAACTGACATTTTGCATCAGAGTGCAATCAGTTTCCAGTCAGAGTTTGTTCAGTGTCTCAGTCTTTCACAGGCGTTTTTCCATGCAATTTCAATGCAATTTCAATGTTTTTTTAACACGCGCAGATAACATGCATGAAATGGACTCAGGACTGAGCTCTATCTTTTCTATGGCAATTGATGCGTGAAAAACGCATTGCACTTGCATTGGACTTGCATGTGTCTCAGAGTGCAATGCGTTTTTGTTGCATCTCCATAGACTTGTATGGTGCGTTTTTCACATGCATGACTTGCTAAAGTAGAGCATGCTGAGATTAAAATGTGCGTGAAAAAAAACGCAAATATTCACAATGAGATCCGCCCACAGTCTGGGATTTTACAGTGATCGTCACTGAGTGAAAGAAGCTAAAACAGCAATAAAACTGAGGACAATTGTAAAGTTAATGATTAAAAATGATCTTTATTGTGTAAACATCACTGGGGGATTAAAATGTTACTGATGTATTACTATTTAAAATATTCAAATTTTTTTTTTTTTTTTTTTAAGAAAAAATTGAGAATTTTGCATTTTATTATTTGCGGCAAAAATAACAAAACCATGCTACAAAAGTATGAAAACATTTTAAGGGTCTTTTTGTGCTTATGATGCCCTTTTAATCATTTCTCTCTTTTTTTATAGGCTTTCTTTAAATTTATGTAAAAATATATCTGAAACTTGTAAATATATAACATTCTTAAAAAAATTGCAATAAGGCGTGTGGGATGTTTAAAGAATACTTATGGTGTCTAATGGTATAAAGAATAAAAACATATTCTTAAAAAAAAGTTACTAAATATTTTTTGCACATTTTACTGCCACCTTTATAAATGTTATTGCTGTGTGTAAGGAATATTATTTATATGCAAATAGAACATACAGTATATATAACAACAGTATAAGGCACTAAACATACTTTCATTAGTTCTTTTCTGGTCCATTGATTTTTTTAATGAAATTACTACACCCAATAAACAAGAAATTATGCTTTGTTTTATTATTATTATTGAGAAAAAATGTTTTTAAAGCAGAAATCATACAATTAACATGCTGCAAGAGTAAATTACCACGGTTTTATTATTATTACACATGCATTTATAAATGCTATTTCTATAATAATTTATTTACATGTATGATTCAATGAACTTGTTGCAATAATTATACCCAAGTGTATGTGAAGGGGGCATGTTAAATGAGTGGGCATCTCCATGATATGATTACAAGGAGCAGTCATAATGCAGCTGTGATGCCTTCAATGTGGGGCCAAAAATGGCCAATTACCTCAATATTTCAATTATTCAATACAAGCTAATATTTTTTGTACGTCAGTTTAACAACTAAACATCCATTAACTAGAATGTTAATGTATTCTGTGGTAATTGTGAATAAACTGCACACATACCTATATTGGTCTATGAGCTCATACACATGGCTATAGTTTCCACAGTCTTGTGTGTGGACCAGCTACCCAAGCTGTAACTCAGATTAGGCCGTATGATCTCGGACATGTTTTTATCCGATGTAACCCCTTACCGATGTGTGCCGTAATAGTACGTCACACGTCGGCTGTGGGTGAATGGAGATGGCTCATGGGCTGAGCCCTCTCCATAGCTGGGAAGTCTTTGCTGCATATTGTAGCGAACACTTACCGGTAAAACCGATCCCAGGTGTTAACCCGTCCATCGCCATCGGCAAAGCTGCCGCTATCTTGGTGAAGATTGTTGCTCCCCGTGACGTCATTGTGAAGTGGCGATCGGTTGCCATGATAGCTTTGGTTCTACCAAAGACTTGAGGCTGTCTTGTTTTAACACATTCTTTACAATGTGCAATTTGCACATTGTAGTGAATGAGTAGGGAAATCTCCATATACCGCCATACTGTAGTATGACAGTATATGGTAGGATCAATCAGACAACCTAGGGTTAAAGTACTCTAGGAGGTCTGAAAAATAGTAAGTTAAAAAAAATTATATAAAAAAAAATTCTAAAAATTCAAATCACCCTACTTTCCCTAGAAGTCATATAAATATACAGTAAAAATCATAAAGACATTAGGTATTGCTGCGTCCAAAAATGTCCGATCAAAATATAACAATGGTTTTTCACTGCGTTTAACCCCATAGCGGAAAGTAGCGCCTAAAGTCGAAAATGGCACTTTTTAGCAATATATTTATAAATTTATGAAATCACCCTGTGAGTAGGAGGGCCAATACAAAGAAACTCTAAACCCTCATGTACTTCCAATCTTTATCCAAAACTTAGCCTTCAAATTTATAGAACAAAATATGTGATACAGGTGAAAATGCTTCACTCCATACCTGTACCATAAACCTTACCCCAGGAAGTATCCAAAAAGCATCTGGTATAGGTAAAAATTATAATGAGTGCTATTTTTCTAAATAAACAAATACCATTCTTTGACCATATCTTCTTCAAAGTAATCCAACTTTTGTGTAAAAAACACATCACTTCGTATACAGTGGGTACGGAAAGTATTCAGACCCCTTTACATTTTTCATTCCGTTTCATTTCAACCAATGGGAAGATTTAAAAAGTTCTTTTTTAGGTCATTAATGTACACTCTGCACCCATTCTTGAGAAAAAAAAACAGAAATGGAGAATTTTTTGCAACAGGAATTTTTTGCAAACAGGAAAAACTGAAATATCACATGGTGATAAGTTTTTGGACCCTTTGAGGTGACACACATATTTTACTCACATGCTGTCCATTTCCTTCTGATCCTCCTTGAGATGGTTAAAATTTTGTTATGCAATTTCTCCCGAGTACAGAGGTACCCCACATGTGGACGTTACTTGTTCTATGGGCAAGAAGCAGGGAGCAGAATGGAAGGAGGGCCATGCAGAAGCCAGACTTTCCCTACTGGATGTAACAGTTTTTAGTGACATATAAAATATTTGCTTTTCTGTTGGCCATGTGAGGGCTTATGTTTTGTGGGATGAGATTTTTTTGTGGAGGGGGGGGGAGGGGGTTTAGGGAAAACATGATTTCTGTATAGGCAGTCCCCGGGTTACATACAAGATATGGTCTGTAGGTTTGTTCTTAAGTTGAATTTGTATGTAAGTCGGAACTGTATATTTTACCATTGTAATCACAGCCAGCACTTTTTTGGTCTCTGTGACAATTGTATTTTCAAAATGTTGGGTTGTCATAAGAATCAGGATTATCACTAAAGCTTCATTACAGACACCTGTGATAACTGTTACAGCTGTTCATTGAAGCCTAGGGCTAAAGTACAATAAATTACCAATATCCAGTGATCCATTTGTAACTAGGGGTTGTATGTAAGTCGAGTGTTCTTAAATAGGGGACCGCCTGTAATTGATTTTGGTCTTTTGTATAGTGTAGATTATGGTTTAAATGATAGTATAGACTTTATTATAGTCTAATCAACATGTTACCTTATTCCATGGGTCAGTATAATTATGACGAATTTTGCAGGATAAAACATAATGTGGGAAAAAAATCTATAGTTTTTGCATTGCAGTCTTTACAAAGGTTTAACACTTTTATTTTTTTTTGTCTTTGGAGCTGGTTGTTTGTGCTCACCAAAGCATTGAACAAGTTAAACATCGTGATCGGACCTCACTCCAACGATCACTGCCGGTATTAGCTCAGTGACCGATATACCCATCACTGACCGTTAAGTGATTGATATATCATTTGGTGAGCAGCAACAGGTTAATGAAAAACAAAATATCTCTACGTACAAGGATTTCTTTTTTCTTGTGCTTTTGTCCTTTGGAATACATGCTGCAGCAGTTTCAGAGTTTAATGAAATCAAGGTTATTTAGAGCTGTAAATAGACAACTAATTAGTGTTTAAGTAACAGCTCTATGCATAATTCACATATTTAATGCCAAACACTCAGACTGCCCTTGGCACTAAATAAACGGATTATGCTCAGACAACGTCTTAAAGCTGTGTGCATAGACTTCTCTTATGTATCTATACAAAACACATCTGTAGTATGGCCATATGCATATGGTCTTCTATCCATAATGTGGAACATCTATCGGAATTCACTTTGAATAATAAAAAGCATCTGCTGAGGATAAGCAGGATATTTACAAGACATTGTGGGTAGGGAAGAACTGACCCCTAAAGTAGTCACCTTAAGTGTGTCACCTCCACTGGTAACATTGGCAATCAATCCTGGCACAGACTGTGGGTGTTACCCTTTAAATGCCAGCGGTGCATGCATGCCCCCATTTTCCTGTAGATTGTCACTCCCTCATGACAGCGCCATTTAAAGAGTTAGCACCAGCACTGATTGTGGGTGTTAATGGTGGGGGTGAGTCCAAAACAAACTTCTGGTTAGAGTCCGGGTTGGGGTATGGCAATCAAAACCTGCAATGTTGGCCACAGACCAAAACATTGCGGGTCCGAGTCCACTCACCACTAGTTGTGACATAAGGGTGGGTATATGACTATAGGACCTGACTACACAGAGGCTAGTTGTCATCTGTTACCTAATAAATAAATAATTTTCCCTATGATTGTAGAAGCCAGACCTGTGATGATTATTTGATCATCATGACTACATATTTGTTTTCAATGGCTTTGACTTTGAAAGAAAATATATGTAAACACAACCTGATCCAAAACCAAAAATCTGGATTTCACATTTTCACCTAATGACAGGTTCCTATAGCCTTCTTCATACTAATTCCCAATAAGCTTTTATAATTAACATTAGTCGTTCCAGTCACTTTTAAAAGTTAATAAAAGGATACATGGCACCCTACCAGCAAACTGGAATGTAAGAATGGCCATGCAGAAGCCGGCTTTTTTTTTAGTGAGCTAAAAATAGTAGTTTTCCTGTTAATGTGGCCATGTGAGGGCTTATGCTTTGTGGGATGAGATGCATTTTTCCGTGCAGGGATGTAACTATAACCGTAGCAGCTGCTGTGTGGCCTGCAAGATCCAGGGACCAATGTGCAGTGGCAGATTAAGTGTCCTATGGGTCCTGGTCTGTTCACATTACTAGGCCCCCCCAGTGCCCGAACCAACATTACCTGGATGTTAGGACTTAAGTACCAGTGTATATACAGTACTCTATATCCTTAATCTTGTAATTGTTATAAAAGTAATTTGATGAACCTGAAATGTTCTCTAATAACCCATTTATTTAGGAAAGCCAATCACATTCCCCAAATGCATGAAACTCTACCCCCCCCACACTACTTAACTACCCCAAACTACTTAAAGTGTTCACAGAAGATGGCCCTTATAATGAAATGTCGACAGCAGGACCCCCTTTAAAGAAGTGTCCACTGCAGATGCCCCCTTTAATGACATGTCCACTGCAGAGACCCCCTTTACATGTCTACAGCAGCCCCCCCCCATCAATGAAATATCCACAACTGATGTCTCCTTTACATAAATGTCCCCCAACCCTATTAATGAAATGTCCAAAGTAGATGACCCCCTTTAATGAAATGTCTACTGCAGAGACCTCCTTTGAATGTCTACAGCCTGTGGACATTTCATTATAGGGGCAATCTGATGTAGACATTTTTTTAAAGACTCAGGGCAGATCTTCATATAGGACCTAGGTATGGGCAGAAGCCAAATGCCCTCAGAAGCCAAAGGCCCCAGGTGCCCGCTCATACCGCCTATATAATTCATGCAACATCAGCATTATTATAATACACAGTAGTTTATGCTTAAAGGAAATATACCACCAGGATGAAGGATTGTAAACTAAGCACACTTACATGCTGGGGTGTGCACCCTCTGGCAGGATTTGCTCTTCTTTTAGCTTCCAATGTTCTGGCTTTTACAAAAAAAGGCTTTCAAAATTATGCAAGTAAGCCTGGGATGCTCAAGGCTCCATTAACATCTATGGAGCCCGGAGCACCTCAGGATTATTGCATAATTTTTAAAGCCTTTTATTTCTTAAAAACAAGGGCATAGGAAGCTTAAAGAAGAGCAGAATTTGCCAGAGCGGGCACACACAAGTATGCCAGTGTGCTTGGTTTACAATCCTACAATCCTTAAATGAATGTAACAAAACTCAATGTCATTAGTCACAAAATGGAGCTTTAATAGTTTGATTTTATGATTCACAAAATGTTATGGCCTCTCTAAAGTTATCACCAAGATGGCCGCCACTGGAAACTACAAGTCCCAAGACCCTGTAGTTCTCAGTAACTCCTCCTCCCTCTTATGCTCTGCTCCCAGTGATGATATAACAGACTTTCTTGCTCTGTTACCATAGTAATGATGTGTAACTGCCATCAACAAAACACTGGCCATACTGGATGCACAGCAACCAGCCGACTACAGCCAAAAAAGTGGTGATCACATGACCTGCCCAGGCAGGTGCAGGACATGTGATGTGGACATGTGACCGGCGGCCATCTTCTGTCCTGTGTATGCTCTGCAACGGACCGCGTGGAGGAAATTAACGGACTGATTAAAGGGCCAGTAGCATTTTAATTCTTCATTACAGTCTATGTCACCAGCATTTTACTGCTAAGGGGAGCAAAATTTTAAATAACAACTAATTACATAGTAGCTTATATTTTAAGGACCCATATGTATATAAATGCTGCTGATTTCTGGAATACCCATTTAAGGTCAACCTGTCACCAGGAATGTAATTTTTAGCTGGTGACAGGTTCCGATAACCTATCCTATGCTGATTTTAAGTATTTTATAAACAGCAGTGTGTGGTTAGTGGGGACTGTAGCATGTATGTGCCTGTATGTCCTCTTCCATTCTTCCTCCACCCTCGCCCCCTGGGATTCACCAGACACTGCTGCAAGGGAGCTAGGTAGTGTGAATTAAATTGATATAAACTTCTGTAATGATTCAGAATGCTGACAGGGGCATTTTTTTAATTAGCTTAGCATAGCATAGGCTACTGGAACCTGCCAGTAGCTCAAAATCACATTCCTGGTGACAGGTTCCCCTTAATGATTTGGAGAGTCTTTTAACGACTTTGCTGTGACTGCTGTGAAGAGCTTGTAATAGCTTGACATGCATAAGCTGTTATCTGTCAATTAATAAATTCCTATTTAATGCCCAAATACAGTAAGTGTCAAGCTCTGCTCAGAGACTCTATTTTCACGACAAGAATTTAGCAGCATGCAGCATCAATGCCGTCTATTAGTCACCATTAGGAGCTGTTGTCTGCATAATCTGGGGCAGGATTATTAATTTTATGATAAACAGGAGCTGCAGAAGACCAGTGAGTCTAGCTTTACGTCAATAATTTTTATTGATTACGTACAAGATTCTGCAGGTTTGTTCTTAAGTTGAATTTGTATGTAAGTCGTAACTGTATACTTTATCACTGTAGCCCAAGCCAAATTTTATTTTGTTTCTGTGACAATTGGATTTTAAAAATGTTGGGTTGTCATAAGAACCAGGATTAACAATAAAGCTTCATTACAGACACCTGTGATAACTGTTATAGCTGTTTATTGTAGCCTCAAGCTAAAGTACAGTAAATTAGCAATATTTAGAGGTCTGTTTTTAACTAGGGGTCTTCTGTAAGTTGGGTGTTCTTAAGTAGGTGACCGCCTGTATATCTACTTCTGCTGGAAGATCCCATCTCCCAACACCATCTCCCAGCGCCCTACATTGCTGAGAGATAGGGACGGATGGGAGTGGCAGTCCGGAAGCTCCCTGTGCGCGGCTTCTGCTCCCCTGTAAACAAACAGGGGCACGGATCAAACTGACCACTGCGCGGGACATCAGCAGCGCCGGAGGAGGTACACATTTATTAATTTTAAAAAGCCCCCCTAGCATTGCCCTAAGTTATTTATTAATCCTGGATAACCCCATTAATTACACCGAATTTTGATTTTTTAAAAATATTAAATGTAAATATTCTGTGTACTATTAACTATTAAATGATAGGAAGGACAATATGTCCTGCAGAAAAAGGCTTTTGGAAAAGGGAAAATGCAAAAACGGTTAAAGGCTGCATACTGAAGGGGTTAAGAAAAGCAGGGACTGTTCTGCAAATAGTTAAATATTTTGGAGTTGTCTTGGGTTTAAAGAGTTTAAGATTTATACATGGATATTACTGTTGCAAGCTGCTGTTTTTCACTTTGACTTTAGGTCTAGTTTTACTTAAATAGATAAACGCAAAATTAATCATATTTAAGAAGTAAAAATTCCATGCTCTGGTTATACTGGTTATAAAAACGAGATGAGCGAGCACTAAAATGCTCGAGTGCTCGTTATTCGAGACAAACTTTTCCAGATGCTCGAGTCAATGGGAGACTCGAGCATTTTTCAAAGGGACCATGGTTCGGGGATAAAATGTGTTAATTCATTGAAAAAGAATGTCTTCTGATAAGTTAGCAGATGTATACAAACATCTGCAATTTATTCTTCACTGTTCCGCGCGTATATTATCTCCCGACAAGTTAGCAGATGTGAAGAACAGTGAAGAATAGAATAAAAACAGTGACCACAGGATCATTTAACACAGTGAAGAATAGATTGCAGATGTTCGGCACATCTGCTTACTTGTCGGGAGATACGCTGTCCCGGGATCCGCTGCTCTTCTTCCACTGAAGTCTCCCCGATCTCTCCTTGCTGCCCCATGTCTCCTTGCTGCCCCATGTCTCCTTGCTGCCCCATGTCTCCGTGCTGCCCCATGTCTCCGTGCTGCCCCATGTCTCTGTGCTGCCCCATGTCTCCGTGCTGCCCCATGTCTCCGTGCTGCCCCATGTCTCCGTGCTGCCCCATGTCTCCGTGCTGCCCCATGTCTCCGTGCTGCCCCATGTCTCCGTGCTGCCCCATGTCTCCCTGCTGCCCGATCTTTCCTTGCTGTCGCTGCCCCATGTCTCCGTGCTGCCGCTGCCCCATGTCTCTGCTGCTCCCCGGTGTCTCTGTGCTGCTCCCCGGTGTCTCTGTCCTGCTCACCGTGTTCTTCAATGTGTTCTTCACACATATATATTGTTCTTCACATACTATTTTGTTTGCACCGTTCCGCACGTATCTTCCGACAAGTAAGCAGATGTGCCGAACATCTGTAATCTATTCTTCACTGTGTTTTTCACTTAAATGATCCTGTGTTCACTGTGTTCACTGTTTTTATTCTATTCTTCATTGTTCTTCACTGTGTTTTTTTAATTAAATGCTCGATCTCGAGCAGGGGAAATACTCGTCCGAGCAACGAGCCGTTTCAAGTACCTTAATATTCGAACGAGCATCAAGCTTGGACGAGTATACTCGCTCATCTCTAGTTATAAATCCTGGGCTTTTAAAATGGTCTTAATATGTGTCAATCATGTAGATAATACTAAAAAGTGAGTTATGTAGAGTTTGGATAGAATAAATTCCTATGAATACATCTGGTCAAAGCATAAAATAGTTATGCTAACTTGCTCTATTATGGGTTATAATAGTTTGTAAGTAGAGATGAGCGAGCACTAAAATGCTCAAACTTTTCCCAATGCTCGAGTGCTCGTATCGAACCCCATTAAAGTCAATGGGAGACCCGAGCATTTTTTCACTGAAAGAAAACATTAAAAGAACAGTGCAGAATAACACATTACAAGTTTACAGGTGTTTTCCTTGTAAAAACACATTGAAATAACACTATTGTTCACATTGCAGATGTTTGCGTGTCTTCGGCTCTGGTATGTGAAGAACAGTGCTCTTTCAATGTGTTCTGCACTTAAATGGTCCAGTGTTCACTGTTTTCACTGTTTTTATTCTATTCTTCATATTGCAGGTGTTCGCGCGTGTCTTCCGATAAGTTCGGAGATGTGCGCGCACATCTGCAAAGTGAAGAATAGAATGAAAACAGTGAACACAGGACCATTTAAGTGCAGAACACTTAATGTTCCAGATGTTCCGAACATCTCCGAACTTAGCGGGAGACACGCGTGCACACCTGCAATGTGAAGAATAGTGTTATTTCAATGTGTTCTTACAAGGAAAACATCTGTAAACACGTGTAATGTGTTATTCTTCACTGTAAACACTGTTCTTCACTGTCTTTTATTAATTTAATGCTCGATCTTGAGCCATCGAGATACTCGTCCGAGCAACGAGCTGGTCCGAGTATGCTAATACTCGACCAAGCAGTATACCCGGACGAGTATACTCGCTCATCTCTATTTGTAAGTAAAGATTATTGTGGTCTACATTGTATGGCAGAAATCCAGCTAACGGAAGACCAAGTTATTTTACTGATGTTCTCTGCCAGTGTTTGCATAGGCAAACTATTTGTCATAGCTGGAAATCAATAGAACAATGCAAATGTATGACTTCATTTGAAAAGAGACCTCCCTCCACACCCTGCAAGGTAAGCAGCGAGCGATAAGATTCTCTGCATCCATAGTTGCTATTGACCCAGGCAGCATCTATGTCATCAGAGAGGAGAACCTAATAGATTGCCTGTCATTGTGAGGGTTTCTTTTCATTTATTTGATTTTGGCTTGTTTACAGAGGTTATAAATGTGATCAAAGATTCTTTAACCCCTTCAGGACCCAGCCATTTTGCACCTTCCTGACACGGCCCAAATCTAACATGTATCACTATAATTGGTCATAACTTTGTAACGCTTGGACATATCCAGGTGGGTGTAATGTTGTACATCCATTTATGGAAAAAAACGGATATTTGGCAAAAATGTGGAAAAATTCTCAATTTCCGATACGTAGTCATAGCAGCAAAATAACTTGATAACTTGATGGAAACTAAATAGGTGGTGAGAGAACCTCCCTCTTAGGTGACTGGGGCAAAGGTCTGTCCATCACAGCTGGTTAACCGTTGCTGGACAGAGCAGAATTGCAAGGAACTGGGTTTGGTGCAATAAGTCAACAGTATAAATAAATAACTCCAGCAGCAACCTCAGCAACAGTTCACACACACAAAAACACAGATGAGAATCAACTCCTTCCAAGCTCCATTCTGTGGACAGAAGATTCTGGTATAACAGTCCAGATTGAACCCATAGTCCACACTATACATGGGGTTAAAATGAAGTAGGTTAGGGGGGCGTGGCCGGCAGTTCATGGAGTGAGACACGCTTTGCTCAGCTCCGTGAGACCTGACCACAATAGCGGCACAAAGCAGCAAATCCTCAGCACAAAATAGAACCAGAGTACCTGGGAAAGGTTCTGGGATCTTCCGACCAGCATGGGCAGAGCGAAAAAGAGAGCGGGACCCGCAAAATTAACAGAATTTTTCCCCTCCACAAGATCGCAAAATGGCGGCAGCAGCGCGGGAGATCCGTCCTCCTCCACACAACAGGCTGAATCTCCAATTCCGTCGAGACAGTCATCAGCGCAGTCATCTCCAGCGCAGAACTCGCACACAACCCAGAACCTGAGCCTATTTCAGAGAGGCACTTCAGGTGAGCTAACATCCCCGGTATGCAGCCCAGGAGGATACAGCGCCATGCAGATGACACACACACAAGTGGGTCAGCCGCTCATAGGGCAACAACCTGTCTCAGTCACAGTATCAGAGGACGTGTTAAAAGCTTTATTGGGTGATCTGCGAACCTCCCTGCAAAGGGATATACAAGTAGCACTACAAACATTTCAAAATGAATGTAACGCTCTGGGGGAGCGCACATCACATGTGGAATCCAAGATGGCGGAATTCACTACTGCCCATAATGAGTTGGTGGATGTCAGCAATAATTTAGAGGAGGAGGTGAGAGAACTCAGATTGAAACTAGCTGAAATGGAGGATCGATCTCGCAGGAACAATGTGCGATTTCGCGGGATCCCAGAATCCATTAAACAAGATATGCTTGCAGAGTTCCTGACGGACTTTTTTGTGACATTATTGCCTGAAACACCACAAGCAGATTTATTGATAGACAGAGTGCACAGGCTTCCCAAAGCCAAATCACTCCCAGCATCAACACCCAGGGATGTGATAGCTCGCTTGCACTTCTTCCATTTCAAGGAGAAACTTATGAAGGAAACCAGGAACAATATAGAGCTTCCAGAAAGGTTTAGAGACATTTCGCTGTATGCGGACTTATCCGCCACAACTCTAGCAAGAAGGAAGGAATTCCAAGATGCAGCAAGAGTCTTGCGCCTTCACAATATCCCCTATAAATGGGGGTTTCCAGTTAAAATGATCGTTACAAAAGAAGGTAAACAAATAGTGGTTTCATCTCCGAATCAACTACATCAGCTTCTGAAAGATTGGAACCTCATTGATGCAAATGAAAATCCCAGAGCTCAAGGATCTGAAATGGTTACTCGTTTGGAAGAAGAATGGCAAGTGGTGAAGAACAAATGAAAAAGGCACACTACATACCTTCCCTTTTAATATGGATATATGATGGACGAGGACATTTCCTACATGTCTTCAGAGGGGTCAGGTTACGGTAAAATGCTAGTCCAACATGAGTCTGGCATCCATGATAGTTCCCTCAAGTAGATCCTTAAATAGGATCGAAATCCTTGTAAAGTTGGTATTATTTGCTACCGTTGTTTATTTTTTATGTTTTGTTGTACATTGTTTTCAAGTGAAAACAGTAATCTCCAATGGTATGTGCAAAGATAATGATATACTCTGGGCGCTTAAAAAGAAAGCGCAAGTAACAAAAACATGCACTAAGCTAAATCTAACTATAAAAACATGGTAATAAGGGTCACTTCTATTAACGTAAAGGGCCTTAATAGCCCTTACAAAAGGTCTAGATTGTGGAAAGAGGCGACTAGCTCGAAAGCGGATATATTTTGCGCACAAGAGACTCACCTTAATCAAGGAGATCTCCACCGCCTCCATCATAAACAATTCCCTATTATAATTGCAGCTCCAGCTGTAGATAAAAAGCGAGGGGTATTCATTGCCATTAAAAATTCACTCGCTGTCTCCATTACACAAAGTATAATAGATCCAATGGGGAGATATGTAATCATAATATGCATAATCAATAATGTTAATTACACCTTAGTCTCAGTTTATGCCCCCAATAAGAAACAAATTTCATTCTTCAAAAAATTATTCTCATTGGTGGATAAACATAAGAATGGGTCGGTCCTTATGGCAGGCGATTATAATATGACAATGTGGCCATCAGTTGATACCTCTAAGTCCAATTGCCCAGATAAAGCTTCTGATCTTTTTAACATAACCCACCATGAAGCTTACCTAGATGTTTGGAGACTGCAACATCCTAATGAAAAGGACTTCTCCTTCTACTCTCATCCACATAAAATGTACTCTAGGATTGATATGTATTTAGCGGATCAAACACTATTTAGTAGGATTTTATCTTCCAAAATTGACATTATAAGTTGGTCAGACCATGCACCGATTCACTTCGAAATTGCAGAACAATATCCGGCGATGAGAGCTAACTCATGGAGGTTAAAAAATTTTATACTACACCTGCCAAAATATAAGAAGTGGACACAAAACGAATTGACCAATTTTTTCACAAATAATAGCTCACCAGATATAAAAATACCTATGTTATGGTGTGCTCACAAAATGTATATGAGAGGGCATTTTAGAAATGTAGAAGCAGCGAATAAAAAAGCAAATGATGAACTCCGAGTTCATTTAATGTCAAGTCTAGCGGTCTTAAGTACAACTAATAAAAAATCATTTTGCTTACACAGAGCAGAAATGATAGAGATACTTCAAAACCAATTAAAGCAGTTAGACACATATAAATATGAGCAGGCACTAAGGAAGTTAAAAGCGAAACAATATGATCTGGGTAATAAAGCAAGCAAAATGCTAGCTAATACATTAAAAAAAAGAGCCGCACAAACTAGATTACCATTCATATTGAATGAAAAAAATGAAAAAGTGTTTGACCCCCAACAGATAACAGAAGTCTTAGCATCTTACTACTCAGCCTTATATAACCTCAAAAAGGACTGTAACACTATACAACCATCAAGTGAAGGCATTTCTGCTTTCTTACAATCAGTAAATTTACCAAAGCTATCCAAGGAGCAGTCGGATACAATAGCTTCCCCCATAACAGAAGATGAGATTAAAATGGTAATTAAAGAACTAAAAAATAATAAAGCCCCTGGTCCTGATGGACTTACAAATGATTATTATAAAACTTTCTCATCACTATTAATACCCCATTTAGTACAAGTTTTCAATGGAATTCAAGTCACAGGACATTTCCCTAAAGAAATGTTAGCTGCCAATATAATTACCTTACCTAAACCTGGCAAAACCCCTGACAGGCCGGCCAATTTCCGGCCAATATCGTTGCTGAACACGGATTTAAAGATATATTCTAAAATTATAGCAGACAGGATGGCTCGGCTCCTACCGGGGCTCATAAATCAGGATCAGGTGGGCTTTGTCAAAGGCAGGGTCTCCTCAGATGGCACAAGGCGATTTATAAACCTCATAGAGGTAGCAGAGATGAATCAGACGCCTTCTCTGCTCCTATCACTGGATGCAGAGAAGGCGTTTGACCGTGTTCATTGGGGATATTTAAAGGCGGTACTGGAAAAAGTTGGCTTGACAACAGAAGCAATCAAATGTGTTATGTCACTATATACAGTCCCTTCAGCATGTGTATCTATGTCAGGATATTCATCACAACCGTTTTTAATCACAAATGGTACAAGACAAGGATGTCCTTTATCCCCCCTGATTTTTACGCTAATGATGGAACCGCTGGTGGAAGCCATTAGGACGTCAAAAGAGGTGTCTGGTGTAAAGGTAGGGAAAGTGATTCACAAAATTGGATTATTCGCAGATGACGTAATACTTGCTCTCACCAAACCGTCACAATCGCTAGCAGCAGTCACAACACTATTAGACCAATTCAGTAAAATCTCCTATTATAAATTAAATGCTGGTAAATCTCTTATTTTAGGCATGAATATCCCTGTAGAAGAAAAAACTTACCTTCAACATAAATACCCATATGGTTGGTCGGAGGGACAAATTACATATTTAGGTATTCAACTGGTGTATCCTAGTAGGAAGTTATTCCAATTAAATTTTCCCCCGCTACTAAACCAAATAGAGATGGAACTGAAAGAATATTCTAATATGTGGATATCCTGGATAGGCAGAATTTCTGCTTTTAAAATGATGATTCTTCCTAAAATAACTTATGCTTTCAGAAATGTACCTATAGCAATCCCAGCTCAATTCATAGTGAAGATGCAAAAATTGGTAAATAGATATGTCTGGCTCAATAAAAAGCCAAGAACGGCAGCTAAAGTTCTATATAGATCCCAAAATAATGGAGGGCTGGGTCTACCCAGACTCAGGAGTTATTATGAAGCTATCATACTAGAGCAAACCAGGCAATGGTTGGACTCAGGAGAGCCAAAACACTGGGTTCAAATAGAAAATGATAGCTCACCTCGTAATTTACTTTCAGCAAAACTATGGTCCATAGCCATTACAGGCCAGGCACTCTCCACACCCAAACTATCAACTGCAAAGAACGGATATAACATATGGATAAAACACACAAAAAATAAAAAATTATTTTCTCTGAAAGTGACAGACTTACCTTGTGAACTGATCCCTCACTTAGTTGGAGACCTAGCTATTGCAAAGTGGGTAGAGTCAGGGATAACGACAATTGCTGAAATTTGGGAAAAGGACCATCTAATGGCATTCTCAGATATTTGTGATAAATTTAATATTCCAAGACAGGACTTATATAAATATTTAAGAATAAGACACTTCCTAGGAGAGGTTCCCAAAGAACTATTGGGAAAGAAAAACATGTTTGAATCAAAATTCTTTCACCCAGTGAAAAAAGCTAAAGGGACTTCTATAGCCTATCAAGAGATAGAAACGCTTTCCCAAGAGGAAGATTTAATATGTGTGAAACACTGGGAGAGAGAACTAAATATTCACTTAGAAAAAGAAGAGTGGGAATACATATTTCGTACTCCTAGCAAACTTTCTCGCTGTGTAATGCATTTAGAAGCCAGACGTAAGATACTATATAGATGGTATTTTACTCCCGATCGCATAGCACGAATGTTTCCTAATACATCTAGTGAATGTTGGAGGTGTCATAAATCCAAAGGAACGATGCTACATGTTTTTTGGGAGTGCCCGACTATAAAAGAATTTTGGCACCAGATTGAAATCTTACTAAAGGTAATATTAAAAATTTCAGTGGTCCTCACACCAGAGTTGGCACTGTTAGGTGTAGGGCTGGCAGTATTAGCAGCAAATGAAAGACAAATTATATTCCATATTACAGTCACAGCGATCACACTAATCGCTACTCTATGGAAAACTGAAAAAATCCCGAATTTTAAAGAGCTAACTAGGAGGGTTAACAATAACTGCGTGCTGGAAAGATCAATAGCCTTCAATGAAGGCCAACAACAAAAATTTTATAAAAATTGGGATCTATGGCTAGATTCAATATATTACAAAGCATCACCTCAATATGTGTTTTTGGACTCATAAGGTCTATATTACAGCAAAATATGGATCAGAACATTTATCATAGCGCAAATTCATGAAAAAAATTGTACCCAGGGATTACTGAATAAGTTGTATGTTATTGTTCTTTTTCTGTTTCTCTGTTTGTTAGTTAAAAATGAAAAATCGGAGCCTAAAATGTATGTTACTAGTTAACATGGAAAATGACTTACCTCACCTGTAAATGTATCGCTATTGGCTCTAATAAAAATATTTTTCAAAAAAAAAAAAAAAAAAATGAAGTAGGTTAGATAACCCCAGGTATATTTTGAACTATGCCAATTCATACCCCTTAGGCCAAACTATAAGTATCAGTAGAATAGAGTGATATACGTATAAGAATAACAGGATTTAAGTCTGTCTGGTAAGTTAAGACAGCTTAGATCTTAAAACTCTAAATACACAGACTGTTATTACTTCAACCACAGAAAAAATTGATTCTTTGAATGTTTTTGGGTCACCTAATCATGACGTGTCATTCACTGATCAGACCACTCAGAAGCCTAGAGGAGATAGGAACCAGAAAATGGAGGCTTGTAAAGACACCGATGAGAAGACAAGGACGGCCTGGGCAGGGAGCTTATCATTTATTTTTTTTCTCAGAGAAAGTTGTCCGGACATCTATCTGGAACAAGTAACCACAATATATATAAACATTTTGGTTCAAATAGGTTCTGTAGTTTTTGGATTAATTTATCTCTGAGAAGAGAGCGGTTGTCCTCTGTTCCTGTCAGCATGTAGCTGATTTCCATCACCTTTTATTTCTATGTCGTGGTTGAGCTTGTGCATCCATAGTGTACAACCAGGGGTGAACCTAGCCTTTCTGCTGCCTGAGGCGAGCTATAAAAAGACGCCCCCCCCCCACGACTCCATATATGTAATATATCATGGAGTGTCAGGACCAGACGCTATCATATTGGTTTAATGTGAAAATAAAGCAATGCAAAATACATAGAACATCCTACCGTGTATTACATAATAAACAAAGCGAGCTACTACAAAGCACAAAATACATACAACAATCCGCCATATAATATAAAATACAGTGTGCCGCCATATAATATAAAATCAATACAGCGTACCGCCACATACCATATAATACATACAGCGTGCTGCCATATAATATAAAATCCATACAGCGTGCCGCCATATACCATATAATACATACAGCGTGCTGCCATATAATATAAAATCCATACAGCGTGCCGCCATATACCATATAATACATACAGCGTGCCGCCATATACCATATAATACATACAGCGTGCTGCCATATAATATAAAATTCATACAGCGTGCCGCCATATACCATATAATACACACAGCGTGCCGCCATATACCATATAATACATACAGCGTGCCGCCATATACCATATAATACATACAGCGTGCCACCATATACCATATAATACATACAGCGTGCCGCCATATACCATATAATACATACAGCGTGCCGCCATATACCATATAATACATACAGCGTGCCGCCATATACCATATAATACACACAGCGTGCCGCCATATACCATATAATACATACAGCATGCCGCCATATACCATATAATACATACAGCATGCCGCCATATACCATATAATACATACAGCGTGCCCCCATATACCATATAATACATACAGCGTGCCGCCATATACCATATAATACATACAGCGTGCCGCCATATACCATATAATACATACAGCGTGGCACCATATACCATATAATACATACAGCGTGCCGCCATATACCATATAATACATACAACCTGCCGTCATATACCATATAATACATACAGCGTGCCGCCATATACCATATAATACATACAGCGTGCCCCCATATACCATATAATACATACAGCATGCCACCATATACCATATAATACATACAGCATGCCACCATATACCATATAATACATACAGCGTGCCACCATATACCATATTATACATACAGCGTGCCGCCACATACCATATAATACATACAGCGTGCTGCCATATAATATAAAATCCATACAGCGTGCCGCCACATACCATATAACACATACAGCGTGCCGCCATATACCATATAATACATACAGCGTGCAGCCATATACCATATAATACACACAGCGTGCCGCCATATACCATATAATACATACACTGTGCCGCCACATACCATATAATACATACACTGTGCCGCCACATACCATATAATACATACAGCGTGCCGCCATATACCATATAATACATACAGCGTACCGCCATATACCATATAATACATACACTGTGTCGTCATATACCATATAATACATACAGCGTGCCGCCATATACCATATAATACACACAGCGTGCCGCCATATACCATATAATACATACAGCGTGCCGCCATATACCATATAATACATACAGCGTGCCGCCATATACCATATAATACATACAGCGTGCCTCCATATACCATATAATACATACAGCGTGCCGCCATATACCATATAATACATACAGCGTGCCGCCATATACCATATAATACACACAGCGTGCCGCCATATACCATATAATACATACAGCGTGCCGCCATATACCATATAATACATACAGCGTGCCGCCATATACCATATAATACACACAGCGTGCCGCCATATACCATATAATACATACAGCGTGCAGCCATATACCATATAATACATACAGCGTGCCCCCATATACCATATAATACATACAGGGTGCCGCCATATACCATATAATACATATAGCGTGCCCCCATATACCATATAATACATACAGCGTGCCCCCATATACCATATAATACATACAGCGTGCCCCCATATACCATATAATACATACAGGGTGCTGCCATATAGTATATTTTACATGGTGGCACGCTGAATGTACACACATACATACTGAGTATACATACAGCAAAAAAACATATATAAACAGTATATACAGCAAATATACACACACATACAGTTACAGAATATACATATATACAAACACACATCTATACAGACATTCATACAGACATATATATATATATATATATACATACTTACATATACAAACATACATAGAAGTTATCTTACCTTTTTTCTTCTTTCATCATCGGCCTTCTCCTCCAGGGGGTAGGGGGGGTTGCCGGGGAGGTGGGAATCGGTCCGGAGAGGGGGGGTGGTGAATCGGAGCCTGGGGGGAACCAGTGTGGACTTAGTGCTGGAGCATGTACCTGTGCCGGCGGGCATTTGGAGGGCGGGGGACTTTGGGCTGGGGTAGGTACCTGTGCTGGCGGGCGGGGGAAAGTGCCGGCGGGCAGGTGTATGTGATGGACGGGCCGTGGGGTGAAGTGCCGGCATGCGGGGAGATGTGATGGGCGGGCCACAGGACAATGTGCGCGCGGGTGGACATGTTGGGGGCGGGCCGCCGGAGTAGGTATCGGGATGCGGGGAGATGTGATGGGCGGGCCGCGGGGCGATGTGCGGGTGGATGGATGTGTTGGGGGGCGGGCCGCGGGGCGATGTGCGGGTGGGTGGATGTGTTGGGGGGCGGGCCGCGAAGGGGAAGTGCCGGCATGCGGCAAGATGTGATGGGCGGGCCGCAGGGGGAAGTGCCGGCATGCTGGTGGATCTGATGGGCGGGGGAGCGTGCCGGCCAGCAGGCGGGTTGATGCGATGGGCAGATCCATGTGGCGGCCGGAGGACATGCCGGCAGACCGGAGCCCGACGCCGCCCCCTCATCTAGCAGGAGGCGCGCCGCCTGAGGCGAGAATCTCAACTCGCCTCATGGCAGGTGCGCCCCTGTGTACAACCCTACTAAATGTTCCTTCCTGAACTTGCCAGTGGGTTGTAAGTCACTGGAACATTCATCATGGGACTGGGGTGGTGGAGAAGTCTCGTCATCCTTTTAAATTTTAAAGTTGCTTCATGGTGACTGTTGCTCAGTATCTTTCCAGTCTCATTGTTCTTAACTTTTATTCATCCCTTGGTCAAAAACTCCAAAACTAAGTCCAATACAGCATTGCTTCTATCTTTGATTCTCGGAATAGCGCAAGTGATTTCTTTGTTGCTGTTTTTGTTTGTGATCAAAGACTAAGACACTCTTTTGGAGTTCCTGGGCAGAGTGGATATTGGTACGGACGTCTGAGCATAGATGTATTTAGTGTTTTATATTCTATGCCTGTACTGGGAAGCTTGAAGTACATTTCAAATGAAGGTGAAATTGAAGAAAAAACCCCTGGCTTTGCACCATTTTATTGGGGGCTCTGTTTATACAGCTTTCGCTGTGCGCTCTTAACAGTTTTTTTCATTTTGTCCTATTCCGTCTCGAATAACCTTTTCATACTTCGTGTACGGACAAGTGTAATGTGTCATTTTTCGCAGGACAAGCTGACATTTTCATTGCTACCATTTGGGGACTGTACAGTTTTTTGATACCTTTTTATATTCAATATAGTTTATTGAAATGAAAGAAAGGGGGTTCATATAATGAACAATACACAACAACATGTACAGACCGGTTTCCGGGTACACATATCACGCAGGATCCATGTACTATACTATTTGCACGAAAATCATGAATTGTTCATAGGTAACAATAAACACATAAAGACATTGTAATGGGGCATAGCTTAACAGCTCTTAGGGTATGCCCTGAGGAATTAAGAACTAGGAGAATGACCAACCCTTTCTAACGGATTGTAGGAAACAAACCTTGTGGATACAAGGCAATATAACTTGTCATACGTTTGAAGTTGTCATAGAAGTTAGTTAAGTCTACTTTTGCAGAGCCTCAGTTTGGAGGCAATGTTTGGTTCTATGATGGACCCCTTAAAATAGATACAAGAAATGGGGGAGTATGTCCATTTTGAGGACATTAATATGACCAAACGATGATTTTTGTCATAGAAGGTGAGATCTTTCAGTGTTTTCTCCAATGATGGGACATAATTAAGGGAGTAAATGGAATGTGGATCTGTGGATGGGGTGAATCTGTAGGCCCAAGTATTTTAGCGCACCTGCACACCATCGGAACGGAAACTGCTCCGCAGTGTGGAGAACATCAACTTAAGGCCGGGATATGTTGAGGACTTCGGATTTGGTGTAATTTATTTTAAAATTACTCAGTCGCCTATATCGTTCTAATTCCGAAAGCAGAGAGGGAAAGGTAATCCTGGGTTGCGAGTGATCACTTTTTATTTAATGATATCTGTTGTGAAATGGTGAAAAAGTGGAAATAAGAACATTAGGAGCACTATAGATTATGAGCCCTCACCGGCCAGGTTCTCCTCCCACTTGTTCCTGACAACTGTAGCTTTTTAGGTTTTTTACTTGCATTTGTTCTTGTCTTAGTGTGATATATGTAAACCCCTTCATGATTGTATAGCATCATAGAACTAATGGTGCTCTAGAAATAAATAATATATAATAATAGTATTTTCCATGATCCATGATTTTCCATAATCATTTTTATATCAGTTGTAGAGGTTGTCAAAGGCTCTCACCAGCTGTGCTAAAACTGTTTGTCAGTATCTTTACAGTAACACTTGAAGCTCCTGAACCTACAGTAGTTGCTCCTCCATATTCTTGAATTGGTAGGACACATATGTAGGGCAAATGTTTTGCAACAATAAACTAAGTAGTAACAAACACCAGTAATTGGCATTCTCTCTAATTGCTATGCAGACCTGATGAAGACATTTTGTTAACAGCACTTTTATATATAGGTAAATGACAATAGTAGCAAGTAAATGAATTGTTACCTGTTTTCCGCTGCAGTATTTTTTAATAACACATAAAATGAATTTGGATGTGTTCTGTTTACAAGGAAGCTGAATAAAGCGTTTGGATCATTGCCGAGCAACAGGAAGCTGGTTTTATTTTCCTCGTAGCCCTGTTCTCTGCAGATGTGATAGTGACGTAACAATATCCAGAATTTCAGCAAGAATAATGGCTGGCAGTTGTCATCCCTGAAGTCAATAATGTACATTAAGAAACATGTTATTTTGCCACAAGACATATAGAATACATAATTCCTTAAGGGCACTGCTAGATTTGACCTTATAAGGTTATCCACTGTGGGGAATTGATCTGCTAGATCTTTGTAGCAGTGCAGGAAGCAGGGACACATGCAGGGTTTAAGTCCACATCAAGTGTTTAATTCACACTTCTATGTAAAAAAACACAAATTCAGCCTTGGCTTAGGCATATACAAAATAAACCCTGCATGGCTGGGCACTGCCTAATACAACACCAGCACCTAACTATACATGGAACTGGCTGCCAGGCTCTTGGCCAGCAGTATAACAGGAGGCACTCAGTTACCTTTGCTGTGTGAACACGGTCCAGCCTTCAGCTCTCCAGGTAGTGCTCACCTACTGCTTCTGGCCTGCAGTCTAAATCAGGCTCTTTTTACGCGTCATATGACCTGCACCTGTGGGCTACACAAAATCCCAGCCCGAATGGAGTAGGAGTCCCACTACTAGCCTAACCCTACTCCATAATAGGCAGGCCCAGTATGGACATTACAAAGGTGTCTATGCTAGCTAGGCCAACATAGACCAAACTGACTTCTCCTGCTTACTACATGTCTGCATTAACCCTTGGGTTACTGCAGACAAATCCAGGGCTTTTACCATGTACATTTTATCTGCCTGTAGGACAGATAGCAGTTCTCCCAAACATCACCTCTCACTTTCTCACACCACATATATGGAATATCCACAGGGTAAACAAAAAAAAACAATAGAAGAATTGGATCCTTATGAAAGATATTGAATATTATATTGTTTTGGCAAAGGTGACTTTTTACCCTGTTGTGCTGAATGCACCCAACAATGGATTATATAAATCTATATGTAAACTCCAGTTTGACAAGAGTAGGAATAGGAAATCTTATTATTGGAGGAGATTTCCATTACATACTTAACTCATAAACATGTTCTGTTGCCCATCATGACAATAAAAGTGACAGTAACAACCAGTTTTGGTCTGAGGTATCATGGGCCCATCAAAGGTTAGCAAGCCATCAAAAGTCGGAGGCCCCCGTCTATCCGTAAAATCCTCATCTTAGATCTTTCCTCGTAAGATTTAATTAAAAAAAAAAGGGGGGGTTAATAATCCAATAAAAATTTTGGGGGCCCATTATTTTGTGCTAAAGCCTAGGAAATCTCAGTTGGGCAAGTCCAACCTTGGCAACTACTCAGATTCCCATCTAAGAGGTTGGCCAAGATCAGAGATTTCTGTAGATGACTGCAGCGGCCAGTAAGCTCCTGGGTTACTGACTCCCTCAATACTGTTACATTACAGTAATGGTGAGAGTGATGGTGAGGGTATATGCAATAGGCTCAGGAGCTAAGACATCCACATATGTAGTGGGGGTCTGTAACATACCCCAGCTACCCACTGCTAACAATTAATGATGGCACTAATTTCAATGGATGTCACCAAGGGGTGACGACAGGACACCACGACAGATGGGAGCACACAATGTACTATGTACATATCACTATGGAAACAGGAAACTGACAGTACACTGTGATACTGTAATTTTATAAAATATAGTTTTAAAGAAATATTTAACATTTTATTGAAATTACCCTTCTTTAAAAATAAACAAATTTAGACTGAAACATAACATAACATTAGACTGAAACATAAGCTTTAAAAAAATACATCATTGGGTGGCCACTGTAACGGAAATAAACATCCCAAAGACAAAATGCTTTCACAGTTTTGTGAATGAATAGTGGTCCTGGTATCAATGAAAGTCTCAGCTTCATCTGCCAAAAAAAGACATATTACACAACTTTGTCAATTCCTGCACATTTGGAATTTTTTACTACGGTAGCCTCCCAGTACACTGCACAGACTATTAAATGGTGACTGTAGGAATTTGTCCCACAAAATACAAGATCTCAGCTCTAAAAACAGCAAAATAAAAGCATTATAGTTTTTGTAAGGAGCTTAGTAAAAATGGGAATACAAAAAAAGCAAAGGACATAAGTGGGAAGGAGTTAAGACCCTGCAATCTGCCATACACGAAGAATGAATGCCGCCTGCAGGTTAAAATGTTTTTTCTTTAATTAGATATATACTAGATGTTTTGCGTTCTTTGTTTTTTATATAATCTGTTGTTGTAATCTGCAGCTTTTTTAGACCAACTAGCAAGGGAGGTTGGTATATGGAATGTAGAGTAACACATTATGGGGCAGATTTACTTACCCGGTCCGTTCGCGATCCAGCGGCGCGTTCTCTGCGCTGGATTTGGGTCCAGCCGGGATTCATCAAGGTAGTTTCTCCGCCGTCCACCAGGTGGCGCTGCTGCGCTGAAAAGCATCTGAACGCACTGGAGTTCACCGGGCTGGACCAAGTGAAGGTAAGCGCGTCCCAAGTGACACATTTCTTTTTTTAAATGCCGATGCGACACAATCCGATCACGTGTGCCAAAATCCCGGGGCAATACAGGGGAAATCGGCGCAAATCGGAAATATTCGGGTAACACGTCGGGCCCTTAGTAAATGACCCCCTATGTATCTGTGCATAGGCAGTTGATAAATGGCTGGAGAATTATCAATGTTTATTAGCATTATATTGTACACTGGGGAATTATCAGTGGAGATTATGATCCCACTACTCTTTTTATTCTCTATTGTAAGGATTCATCAGGCAGATTCCCAATGTACTCTTACAATGGTGGGCAAAACATCCTATATCCTTATGCTTTCTTATGCTCCTCGACACCATGCCCATCACTTTCCTGCCTGCTCATTGCAAATGACAGGAAGTGCAGAGGCTGAGGGAGAGGGATGTGTGTGGAGGAGAGGAGACCGAGGCACAGGCACACAGGCTGCTGCAGCTCCACCACCCTCATCCCCTGGGACTCATCACATGTTACTGGCAGAGGGACAGGTGATGAAATAAAGTTTTATAAAGTGGTAGCAATATGCTGACAAAGGCATTTTAAAATCAGCATAGCAAAGGCGATTGGAATCTGTCACCAGCTAAAAATGACATTCCTGGTGGCAGGTTCTCTTAAAGATGCAGATGTCAGATGTTTATTTTTTACCAATAGCATTGGGCATGTCCATAGTTCTGGTGGGCAATTCGGGCAACTCCTCAGGACCTTGTAGGAGCCCATGACCACCCACTTTATAATCCACAATTACTCCTGCTGCTGGTGGCAGTAGCATAGTTGGTAAAATTGCTAGAAGACATAGGACCACCACACCCAATGTATAATTGTACCATGGTGATCCAATGAAGCATAAAACACTTATAGATGAGACCAATTAAGATGTGGCAATGGATCACCCATTGACTTCCAGAGGTCCAACTTCCATAAATTGTAGCAAAGCAACTCAACAGATCTGCCTTGACCAACACTCAGTCTTGGATTGATTAAACCTTTTATGTCATTTGTCATATTTCTTTTAATGCTCCCATATTTTCCACAATTACAACCTCACAAGGGTGTCAACCTCTTTTTCACCAAGGGCCAGATCAGTCTTATGTGTGCCTTCAAAGGGATGACTTTACATGTAAGACTGTATACATGTAACTACAAAATTCTGATGTAAATACCTTTGTGTAAAAACTACAAAAGTGCTTAAGGAATGATCCCTCAAATGTTGTGTTTTTCTCTCAGTGCTTCATTTGTATCCATGCCTGAAGAAGGGGCCTGTGTGCCCTGAAAGCTTGTACCAAATATCATTTATCTGGTTAGCCGATAAAGGTATCATTCCTTAAGCACGTTTGTAGTTTTTACACAAAAGTATTTACATCAGAATTTTGATTTTTTTTTCCTGGCTAACATCGTACTTCTACAATTTTCTCAAAATACATGTAACGACTGGAGTTTGTGTACGGCGCTCACTGCCTAGCAATGGCCAGGGAGAAGCCCCACTTGCCTCACTGATGACATCAGATGAAGTGAGGGGGAAATGAGGGAGCTGCGAAGATGGTTGCTGAGTTACACAGTGACTTGGCCAAAAACTCCTGTCAATGTGACTTCTGACAGGATGCCAAGAAATTTTTAAAAGATGATCTTCTTTGCACAATGGACTTTTAAGATAAAAACAGTGTGAGTATCAGTTACAATAGTGCTTTGAGAATCTGTCCTTAGCTTTACTCTGCGAGGTCAAGAGTAAATCTTAACATATTGTTGGTCTGCACACCTTGAGTTTAACACCTGATAGAGCATTCTGTATTTTAATTACACCATGTGTACAGAAGACTTTCTATATTGATGTCCAATCTTCTTTCCTCCATCTATAATGTGTGTCCCTTCATCCTTTTCACAATTCTCTGAAAGAATAAACTATGAGCTTGATCATTGTACTGACCACACATATATTTGTACATGTTGATCAGATCGCCTACAAGGCATGTTTATACTAGCTCAACAATTCTAAGCTTGAATTATAAGACAGATCTTGAATCTCAGTTAGTAAATGGGTTGTCCATCTATGAACTCTCTCCAGCTCCCCCATATACCTTCTGAAAATAGTTGCACAAAACTGTATCCGATTTTCATGATGTGGTGCCTTGATTTTTACTTTCTTTTTGTCCAGCCTAGCATTTTATTTGCTTTTGCAGCCTGCCATTGAATGTTGCAGATTAGCTTACTGTCAATGCAGCATTACACTTACTGCGGCTGAGGTACAAAACTTTACATTTATTAAACCTGATTTGTAATGTAATTGCCCATAAATCCAATTTATCTACTTCTTTTGGTCATATTTTTTTCCGAAGCCTCTGAATGGAATCAGGTTTCAGGATTGTGTGCTATAAAACCACTCCCAAGGTTGCTTTGATTGACAGTTGCCTTAAAGGAGTAGTTCCTTGGGAAAAACTGTGATAGTCATTTCAAGTTCATGGTAGAAATGGAAGATCCCGGCACACATGCGTAGAGTAGGACAATGGCCAAATAAGAGTAAAAATCTTCTTTATTCAGTATGCATTAAAATACACAAAGCATCCAAGTAGTAGGAATAACCTACACATTTCGACAGCACCCCTTATTCATGGTCTGAGGGTATCTAGTGCCCCATATTAAAAAGTCCCTCCATCATGATCACGTAGTGGAAAAACTCCTCCTGCATGATCATGTGATCGGAGAGATCAACTTAAAAATGATACATACAGTGAAGGAAGTTGCAATACGCAGTAATAATTTCTAGTTATATGACTGTACGGAAAACCCCCGAGAAAGAATGAGGAGAAGAGACACTCCGAAAAAATGAGTATATACATTTGTAAGGCAAATATTATATCAGTACTTGTCAGATTCAGGACATTCAAGGACAGTCATTTCAAGTTCTGTTTGCATTGAGCTGTGGATTGAGTGATGGATGGTCGGGCCAGTAATTTTCTTGCATTTGCATTTCTTCCTGTGCCTCACCACCATCTTGGATCTGATCTGGTTTGTTCTGACCTCTTTTGTCCATTTATTATCTGTTGTTTGTCCCTCATCTTTCCTGTACACTCATTCAGTGTTAGGATTGTCGACATGAAGTCCCTAACCCAGGGGCATTGCTAGGGTAGTATAAGATATATGTATTGAATTCTCAATAGTGACTATTCCTGTACATTACCCACCTCTAATGAGCTATCACTAAAAACAACTGAAAATGCAGTAGGAAGCCCTACATATTCCATCCAGTTAATGCAAGTAACATGTCCATGGACTGTAGTTGTTCGTTATCTTCTCCATTAGGTCCAGAATCACCATTTCTCCTCTTCAGCCACATGTCCTCCCGATGGAGTTTACCACACAAACATCTTATATTGTTCATTGTTCCTACATCTCTACACTTAATGCCCCTCAATTGTGGCCCCTTTCTAATCATGTGCAGTAACAGGAGGCACCTTATAATGTACACACTAAATAATACCCCCCACCCACTGAAAAATTCTTCCACACAAAATAGGTCTCACACAATAAGTGATGTCCCCCACAAAACCCAGTATATAATGTCCCCACTGAATAATTCTCCCACACTAAATAAGTCTCACTAATACGTGATTTTCCTACAGACCCCAGCAAGCAATGTCCCCTACCACCCCCAGTATATAATGTCCCCACAGCCCCCAAATCAATTAATATCCCCCACAAGCCCCCTCAAATTGATGCCCCCAAACCTCCCAGAAATTTACATCATCTACATCCCGCTCAACAATGGATGCAACTTTCACTGTGAATTGAAAAAAAAACCTAATACTCGTCTGCCTTCCTGCTTCTCCTCTTCTCGCTGGAGGGCGGATGACATGATTCCACGCCTCCTGCTCTTGACGCTGTTGTCAGCATCTGGTAGCAGGAGACATAGTGTAATGACTTCACCATGTCTCCTGCTATCCGTATTTAAGGATGGAGCTGATGGCTCCTTTCTCCATTTCAGTACTCGCCCCTATCTGCATCCAGAGGGGACGCAGATAGAGAGGAGAGTGGTGAGATCTGCTCGGACAGCAGGACAAGTGTCCTGCCGATCCAGGGCATGGGCCCTGGATTTATAAGCCTTGCAATGCTCCTGCCCTCACCACTAGAGTTTGTGAGACTTGAAATAATTTTACAAGTTCATTATGAAGTATTCTACACAGTTTTGTATCTGCAAAGACAGACTATTCCATCCACTAGGCCATAGATTAAAATGAAGAATCCACAAAACTGATCTTTGGTGTACCCCACTATCATGTGTGATGTATAACAACTTTTCACCTTTCTATTCCACAACCAATATTTTACCCATGTACCGTATATATGCTCGAGTATAACCCAACCCGAGTATAAGCTGTGGTACCTAATTTTAACACGAAAAACTGTATATAGTCTGCCAGCCCCTGTAGTATAAAGCCTGCCTGCCCCCCCCTGTATATAGCCTGACAGCCCCTGCAGTATATAGCCTGCCTTCCCCCTGTGATATATAGCCTGCCTGCCCAATAGTACATACCCAGCCTGTACTCACCTTAAAACTGTACTCACCTTTCTCACGCCCTCCATAGGTCCTCTTCTTGCTTCAGATCCTCTTCGGGTCTTTCGGTCTTCTTCAGCTTCTTGTCAGCTCATTCCGCTCCTCTTTGGGTCTTCCCGCTCGGGCAGCAAACAGAATAACATCAGCTGCTTTCCAACATCATTGTTTTTGAGCTGCCGGCATCGCGAGGGGACCCGAAGAGGAGTGGAAGAATCGGAAGGGGACTCAAAGGCCCGAGGAGACACTGGAATATTGGAAGCAGAAGAGGACCTACAGGGGGTGTCAGAAAGGTGAGTACAGTGTTATTTTTTTATTGAATTGAGTATAAGCAGTGTTAAGGTTTTTCAGCACAAATTTTGTGCTTAAAACTTGGCTTATACCAGAGTATATACGGTACATATTTTATCTACTGTGGATAAATGCCATTGGTGGGTTCTTTATCAATAATTCTTCTGCTCAGATTCAGCAATATTTCTTCTTGCTTTAAGAAAGTAACGTTTGGAAGATCCTGAATCCTACCAATTTAAATGGTATGGGAAACTCACTAGTAAACATATTGGGGCAAATTTATCAAGCTGTCTGAAAGTCAGAATAGCCCTAGTTACCAATGGTAACCAATCATCGCTCCCCTTTAAATATTCATAAGCACTGGTAAAATGAAAGCTGAGCTTTAATTGGTTGCCATGGGCAACTAGGAATATTCTGACTTTCAGACAGCTTGATAAATCTGCCCCATTATATGCATCTTTGTATGCCTAGAATCCTTCTTCTGATTACTCAGCCTTTAATCTCTTAGATGCCTTTTGCTTGTGTCCATATATATATATATATATATACACATATTTCTACATATTGGTTTCTTGACATTCTCTTGTCATATGGTATGAATTCACTACATCTTTAACTTCTCCCCACTGCAACAGCATCCCTATTTTCTAGGACATGATCCCAGGCTTCATGATTAAGCTCTTCCCTTAAAGCATTTCTTAAGTTACGTGGCAATGCTGTAATATTGCATCACTTTGTGTTAAGACCTTCACATTCATGCTATGATAGTACATCATTGTAAATTATATAAGTTAGAGATTTTAATTCCCAAATGGTTTATGTCAGGAACCCATGACTGCAGGGACATGAAGGCGGAGTGACATAAATGTACTTGACAGTCATTATTAGACCAAGCAAAGAAGTGGCAGGCATCTTTGGACCTGCATATACAAATATCTTTCTCCTCATTCCTTTATGTTTTTAAATTTGGTTTCAATATTGGAATAGAATGCCATGAGGGGCGGATTAAGAGCGCTATGGGCCCGGGACTGTATGAATATTATAGCCCCTACAAGACTGGAATCACTTCCTACATATGGTACTAGAATTAAGCTTCTTGGGGAATGGAGGATGTGTCCCTTCTGTCTGCTTTCAAACTGCAGTTTCAGGATTTTGGAGAACCTACAAAGGTCCCAAAATGACTCTTGTGTACATGTGTATTAAGAGCAGATTACAAGGATTTCATGGGAGAAGGCCCTTCTCAGTATAAAATTTGGTGGATGGTTTGGGTGGCCATCGTCTGTTTCCCATAGACTTCAATGATCTTTCCGTTACCATCTGTTATGCTTCCTTTATTATAAGCAGAAAAAAATATGTGAGCTGCTGTGCTATTTATAATGCAAGTGTGAACTTAGCCTAAGAATAAAAAAATATAAAACATGAAAAACCGTAAAATCTAAAACATAAAATAGAAAAGTATTATATTCTCTCCTTATGAGGCAGCCACATTTCCCCTCCTCCTACTGCTTGTTCGAATGCTAGAAAGGATGAGCCAGAAAGCTTAGGATAAAGAAAGTGTTGGAAGGAATCAGTACTGAAGAAATGGCACCAGCTGGCCAGAATTCACTGCTGGTTATAGGATTTTTATCATATATTGCTGCATGATGAGGCAGATTTGTAGTGCTAGGTAAAAAACGGTGCATAAGTATAACTGAGACCAGATGGGAATATAGTACTGTATGTACCTACAAGTGTAATAATACTATGCATAACTGTACAAATGACCACAGCACTAATTAAGATCAACGGGCGGGAAATATATCATGTCAACACCTACAAGTATCAGACATGACAGGCTTGAATGGAGGACCAATATTGACTGGGTCTGCGGCAAGGCGATGACCGGATTGCACTTGTTGAGGAAGCTGAGGTCATTCCAAATCTCCACCCTAATATTAAAAATATTTTACGAAACGATGATGGCGAGCATATTGTTTTACGCAATTGTCTATTGGGAAGGAGTATTACACAGTAGAGAAAAGAACTGGCGCAACAAGGTTATCCAAAGAGCCCAGAGCCCTATTTGGAAGACGCTGTGTCCACAGACAAACCGGATGCCTTAGGAAATTTAACGCCATTGTGATAAACGTTACCCAACCACTACACGACACAATACTGCAGCATGCTTTGCCTGCAGTAATTGATGAACAAAACAATTTCCCAACATTGTACATGATGTAAGTATACCAATCAGTCTCAAAAGAGTATTGAGTACATTTTGGTAGAGGCTACTCAGCTTTTCTAGAACTACAAGATGCAGAGTATTTTGCTTACACTCCATTTGTATTTTACAGATTTGTCCTCTTTTAGCAAATATTTGATATGGTTTGTTAAAAGAAAAGTTTATATAATTTTCCAATATACTTTGTGGATCAGTTTCTCATAGTTTCTTACATCTTTGCGTTCTGTCCTGCTATAGAAAGCTTGTTTATTTCCACTAGATAGAAATCTGTCCATGGTCATGTAATGAAAACGCAGGGGGTAGAAGCTTTAGTATTGATTATTCTCTGTGGTAATAACAGTTTTTGCATCTGTGTGTCCATCACATGAACATGGACAGATTTCTATACACTGGAAGTAGACACAAAAGCTTTCTAGCAGGACAGCAAGCAGAGATCTAGAAAACCATGAGGAATTAATACAGAACGTATATTGCAAAAATGTATAACTTTTCCTTACACAAACCATATAAAATTTTGCATAAAACTGGACAACCTCTTTAACTTAAAGGGAACCTGTAACCAGGAGACCCATATTTAGCAATCCCCCAGTCCCCACAGAGCATAGTACGTACACTGCCAAAGTGTTTTTGCATAAAAAATAGGTTTTACAGAAAAAAAGATATGTTATATTGTAGCTTTCATTAGCATCTGCTGTGTGACTAGGCAGTTGCCAATTGGGAGGGGCTGGAAAGGAGCAGTTTCCCCCCCCCCCACCCTTGGGAAACATGTGACCTTTTCAAATATATGAATAACTCCCCACACTCGGGATTGGCTGTAGAGGAGCAGGGGTCGTCGCTAAGCCCAGTGATGGGTGTTTTCATATATTTGAAAAGGTCACATGGAGGAGCAGTTTCCCAAGGGTGGGGGGGGGGAACTGCTCCTTTCCAGCCCCTCCCAATAGGCAACTGCCTAGTCACACAGCAGATGCTAATGAAAGGTACAATATAACATATCTTTTTTTCTGTAAAACCAATTTTTAATACAAAAACACTTTGGCAGTGTACTATGCTCTGTGGGTACTGGGGGAGTGCTAAAAATGGGTCTCCTGGTGACAGGTTCCCTTTAATTGTTAACTCCGGTTGTTAATAAATAATTTTAATACAAAATCTTGCTAATACTATGGCAAAATCCTTGACATATGCTGTGCTTCACTTAAACCCTAAGCGCTATGTAAACTAAGTGTATTAGTTTTTGACAAAATATCATATAATTATATTGTCTTGAAAAGCTAATTTTCCACCACGTTCCATGACGGCCCCCACCTGGAGGATGCTCCTATATCCTGTAGGGACAGGAAGTGCAAGAGATTAAAAGCTCCTCCCTAGCACCCAACACCAGTGTCTTCCTGTCCCTACGGGATATAGGATGCAAGAGAGTCTCCCTAGGGAGACACGAGATTCAAATTCTCCTTTTTTACTTTTTATTTTTTACTTTTTATTTTTACTTTTTTGCTGGGTTCCGCCTCACAACCGAGTGGGGGGAACACCAATATATACCTCCTCCCCACCCCCCGTTCTTCCAGCCCAACCAACGGTCCCGGGAGACCAATGCTGAGTGGTTGCGGGGGGACATGCTGCTACCTGTGGCTGGGGCCCTTTTCTCTGCTGGAGGAACGATGTGTGAGGGGCATCGGTCCTCGGCGGTGGTAGGGTTCCGGCTCTGGCAGGGATGATGGCGTGTACGCGCGCACGGGCTTCTTAGGTGCGCGGTTCCGGAATGGCCGCGTACCGGAAGTCGGGCCGCGTCGCGTCATCAAGTTGACGCGACTTCCGGTGAGCGCGTCATCAAGGCGACAGGGCCGCGTCATTGGGGGCGGACCCGAAAGCCGGCTCCGTGGACGCATGCGCAGATCCAGGAGCCCGATCACTTCCGGTTTCACCGGAAGGGGGAGGAGGGACGAGCCTCTCCAGACGCGGCAAGAAACAGATTTAAGCGTCCCTGGAGAAACCTAGTCGGTGGCTCTGGTGCTTCCAGCAAATATGGCTGATGACGCATCCAACCTGTTCCAGGTCCTGGTACCCGTAAGTACAAGCCCTGGGCTGACCGCTTCTCTCTCTCCATACATTTCATACCTGTCTATTAACTGTTATCATGTATGCTTCTCTTAGGGAAAAGAGCAGAAAGAACCTAAAGAGAAAGAACAGAGAGAGAGAGATAAACCCCTTAAAAAACCCTCTAAAAGATGTGCCTTATGTAATTCTAAATTACCCGAGGATTATAGGAAAAGCCTGTGTTCAGACTGTCTGACCAAAATTTTAAAAGAGGAAAGATCGTCATTAATGGACGAAATAAGATCCGCAATAAAGGAGGAAGTTTCCTCCTCTATTGCTGCTCATTTACCCGAACCACCTAGGAAAAAACCTAGATACGTTCAGTCATCCTTTTCTGATCAAGACTCAGATTTTCCTTCCTATTCTATAGATGATAGACCGGAAGAAAGCCTAGAGGGGGGGCATTCTAAAGATCAAGGGCACACAAAGTATTTGTTTGCGTCCGAAGATCTAGACAACTTATTAAAAGCCCTGAGAAACACACTAGAAATTGAAGATGTGTCAGAACCAACCTCAGTACAGGGTGACCTCTTTGGGGGACTTAAATACAGAAAGAAAAGTTTCTTTCCTGTAATTGACACACTAAAAGATTTAGTATTATCGGAGTGGAAGGAGCCAGAAAAAAGAATTTCTATCCCCAAAGAATTCCGGAATAGGTTGCAATTTGAGGATAATACATTATGGGATGATATACCTAAAGTCGACATACAAGTTGCTAAGGTAGTAAAAAAGACGGATCTCCCATTTGAAGACAGTGCCCAATTAAAAGACCCCCTTGACCGTAAATCTGATGCCTTACTTAAGAGGGCTTGGGAAACGTCTTCTTTAAATATTAAGACCAACATTGCCTCCACTTCTGTCGCCAGGACTCTATATTTTTGGTTGTCAGAATTGGAATCACACCTGGTAAATAAAACCTCTAGAGATTCCATTATAGAGTCTTTACCCCTCCTCAAATCTGCCACAGCATTTCTAGCGGATGCTTCTGCTGAAGCTTTAAGGTTTTCGGCCAAAGAGGCGGCATTGACTAATTCTGTCCGGAGATCTCTCTGGTTAAAACAGTGGGGTGGGGATACAAAATCTAAATCTATGCTCTGCGGTATCCCATTCCAAGGTAAATTTTTGTTTGGCAGCGAATTAGACTCCATACTAGAGAATGCTGCAGACAGAAAAAAGGGGTTTCCGGTTAATAGAATTCCCCCTAAAAAACCTTCCTTTCCCTTTCCCTTTCGTGCTTCCAGGGAAGAGAAACCTCCCTTTAGAGGCAAAGGAAAGACAGGTAGATGGAGCTACGCAAAAGGAGGCGCAGGTCGAGGGTTTTTCTCTAACCCCGACCACAAGCAGAGGAAACAATGACTTGCAGGTGGGGGGGAGACTTTCCCATTTCAGGCCCGAATGGGAAAAAATCTGCCAAAACCCTTGGATACTCCAGACCATCCAGTCAGGTTACAGGGTAGAGTTTCTCCATATTCCCCCACAACATTTTCAGAACCCAAATCTGCCAGAAAATCAAACTCTCCACCTCTGGACCAACATCCAACAGTTACTTCAGATGGATGTGATTGTTCCAGTCCTGGAGATAGAAAAAGGGGAAGGATTTTATTCCCCTCTATTTATGATAAAAAAAACCAATGGGTCTTACCGTCTAATTATAAATCTAAAAAAATTAAACAGGTTTATAAAGTACAGACACTTCAAGATGGAATCGATAAAGTCAGCAACCCCCTTGATAGGAAAAAGTTATTTTCTTTGTACGATCGATCTAAAAGACGCGTACTATCACGTCCCTATTTGCCAGGATCACCAGAAATATCTAAGGTTCACAGTTCGTTCCCCGGGGGGAAAAATACTTCATTTTCAGTTCAAAGCCCTACCATTTGGGATCTCTTCGGCACCCCGTATTTTTACAAAAATTATGGCAGAGGTAGTGGCCCACCTAAGGTTGAAGGGCATAATTATAGTTCCTTACCTAGACGACCTACTTCTAGTTGCCAAGACCAAATTAGAACTAGTGACCCACCTTCAGATAGTCATAGGTCTCCTCCAAGACTTAGGTTGGGTCATAAACAAGAAAAAATCAGATTTAAAACCAGAGACAGTAAAAAAGTTTCTAGGGGTAAAACTAGATTCTGTGGAACAGAGTTCTTTCCTACCGTTAGAAAAGATCCAAAAAATAAAGGAAAATATAAGTCTCTTCCAGAGGAAAGAGTCGTGCAGCATTCGAGCAGCTCTGAGTCTTCTGGGCCTTCTGACGTCCTGTATCCAGTGCGTGTCTTGGGCTCAAAACCACACAAGGACTATGCAGGCTTGGACAATCCGGGTGTGGGACAAAAACCCTCTATATCTAGACCACAAGGTAAAAATTCCCCTTTCAGTTAAACATTCACTATCCTGGTGGAAGAATCCCATAAATTTAAAGAAAGGAGTTTGGTGGAACCCAAACCCAATCTTAACAATACGAACAGACGCAAGCCTGTCAGGTTGGGGGGCTGCATTGGCAGGCCACTATTTTCAAGGTCAGTGGGACAGCCAGACTTGTTCTAGGTCCTCAAACTTCCGGGAGTTAAAGGCAGTCCTAGAAACATTCAAAAAGGGCCACTTGTATATAAAAAATCAACACATAAAAATCCTTTCTGATAACACTACTACAGTAGCTTATCTGCGCAGACAAGGGGGCACAAAGTCTAAATTTTTGTCAGAGTTATCACATCAAATTTTTAGGTGGGCAGAAACACATTTTCTATCCCTCTCAGCTGTCCATCTCAAAGGTACAGAAAATATAGAAGCAGACTTCTTAAGCCGGGTTACATTAGATCCCCATGAATGGTCACTAAACCCGCAAACTTTTAGGGAAATCTGTCATATCTGGGGGACTCCAACCTTAGATCTTTTCGCAACCCATCTAAATAATAAATCCCCTAAATATTTTTCTTTAGACCATAGGGGCTCTCCTACGGGGTTAGATGCCTTCAGTCATACATGGGGGTCGGGGTTAGTCTATGCCTTCCCTCCCATACCCCTAATTCCCAAAATCTTACAGAAATTAAGAACAGAACGGGTATTATTGATTCTTATTGCTCCATACTGGCCAAAAAGAAGTTGGTTTCCGGTTATTCAGGAACTAGCTATAGATAATCCTGTTCATCTACCTTATCGTCAGGATCTTCTTCTACAGGGTCCACTGTATCATCAAGACGTGCGACATCTAAAGCTCACGGCCTGGATCCTGAGAGGGCATACCTAATGACCAAAGGCCTTTCTACCGAAGTGATTGACACTATTCAAGCAAGCAGAAAACCAGTGACTAACGCAATTTATGCCAAGATCTGGAAAAAATTCTGTACATGGTGCGGGGATTATCCTCCTTCTCCAGAAAATCCAAACTTAAGTCAAATTTTAGATTTTTTACAGGCTGGTTTTTCTCTAGGTCTTAAACCAAGCACCCTTAAGGTCCAAATTTCGGCCTTAAGTTTATATTTTGACTTTCCTTTAGCAGATCACAGATGGATCAAAAGATTCATTAAGGGCTGTTCTCGTATTAAACCGCATATACACAACCCAGTCCCCTCTTGGGATCTTTCTCTGGTCCTAAATATTCTCACAGAGCCCCCCTTTGAGCCTCTGGATTCTGCAAACATGAAAATCCTCACATTTAAAACAATCTTCCTGATATCAATTACCACAGCACGCAGACTGGGCGAAATCCAGGCCCTCTCACGCAGAGAACCCTTTCTAAGAATTTTAGATGACAAGATAATTCTCAAACTAGATCCCCTCTTCCTCCCTAAAGTTGTGTCTGAATTTCACCGTAGACAGGAAATTATTCTTCCCTCTTTTTGTGCTAATCCTAAATCTGAACGGGAAAAGAAGTGGCAGACTTTAGATGTTAGGAGATGTGTTCTCTTTTACTTAGAAGCAACAAAAGAGTGGTGTAAAGATTCCAGTTTATTAGTCAACTTTGGGGGAAAGAATAGAGGGTTAAAAGCTTCAAAAGCAACCTTAGCCAGATGGATTAAATCCACCATATCTCTCTGCTACAAGACCGCAGACACTTCCCTTCCGGGGGATATTAAAGCCCATTCCACTAGGGCCATGGCAACATCATGGGCCGAAAAAAGGGGTGCATCTCTGGACCAAATATGCCGAGCAGCAACGTGGTCAAGTTCCTCGACCTTTGCAAAGCACTATCGCTTGGATATTGCCTCCCAGGAGGACCTGGCATTCGGCAGGAAAATCCTGCAGGCGGTGGTCCCTCCCAAATAATGGGGTAATCTGGTAAGTCTCCAGGTGGGGGCCGTCATGGAACGTGGTGGAAATATGGAATTAGACTTACCGGTAATTCGGTTTCCACTAGTGACCATGACGGCCCCCCATTATTTCCCTCCCTTTCTTCTTTCTTGGAGATGGTTCTATTAAAATTTTTTTGCACTTGCATCCTTCCGGGTGGTACTTTGGTAGACACTGGTGTTGGGTGCTAGGGAGGAGCTTTTAATCTCTTGCACTTCCTGTCCCTACAGGATATAGGAGCATCCTCCAGGTGGGGGCCGTCATGGTCACTAGTGGAAACCGAATTACCGGTAAGTCTAATTCCATATTTTGCATGGCACACATGTAGTTTGTTGTGGATGGCAGGCGTAGGTTGTCTATATGTCAGCAGATATCTTCAGATTCATGGAGAGTCTGAGTTATCACACTGCACATCTAATTGTATTATCCAATGCAGGTGTCTTATATGTTGCCATCTGCTGATGCCAGGCAAAGAGTTTTTTGCAACAGGTATTGGTGCAGTAATAGCTGACTGAATAAACCAGAATACAAAGAAAATATTGTAGTCTATGATGGACCCTGGCATCGCATTTTATCGTATGATTCCGGGGACCATTACATTTTATTGGCTAAGTAGTATCTTACATTATTGGTGATTCATGCACTTTTAAAGTGCCGTATTATTTTATTCAGGCAGTGCTGGCTTACCTCATTATACTGTAGGTCCTGAATGTGGGTCTGGCTCTTGGAGTGTGACAGCCCAATAAGAACTTTTGATAATAAAAACTCCAAATATGAGACCAAAGGGTTGAGTAAAGAAAATCTATCACCGATTTATAGCTGTATTCACCTTTAAAGGGGGTCTCCAGTTCTATGACACTGAATTAGTAAAGTGATAAGTGTGGGGAGATTAGGTATAGTGAGATCAATGGAAAACCCCTTTAATGCTTTAGGAGCTCTGCTCCTGTAATTTGATTAAAAATTAGCTTTACTCTTTATGTAAATCAGGTGCAAGTGCTCCAGGGGCATCACCAGAGACCCTCCAGTCTCCACGCCTCTGGCTCTTATACATCCGGAGTCACTTCTCCCCTCCTCCATCTATGTTCTTCCCCTCCTCTCTCCAATCTTGCAGCTACACAGAGTACTATTGCTAGATGTCAGCATACAGTGGTGGGGGGAGTACAGATTTAGGAGGGGAGAAATGCTCTGGGAGGCATGTAAGAGACCAGGAGTCCAGAAGGGCTGTGGTGATGCCCCCTGGGACCTTTGCACTTGATTTACTTAAAGATTCAAGTAAATTCAAGTACAATTTTAACCAAACTAAAGGAACATATCTCCTTATAAACATTCAGCATGAAAAGGGTTTACCAATGAAGTCCTCAAATCTTAATCCATTACAATTTCTAATTTGATAAAGATGATTTCTAATCCCTTACTTTTACTCACCTTTTTGCTGCTTTTGCTCCTACCGCTGTATCAGCTACATTCCTGAATGTAAAATTCTGCCCTTTGGATGGGCACTATCTGAGTAGACACTTCCAGATTTCTCTACTATGCTCATGCACATCCTCTTGTCCACCTGTTGCTGTATGCGGACAATGTGCTTAGATTATCAGGGTACAAGGTTTATCTACACTTTCATTTAGCCGCTGAAGATTCTACTAATATCTGAAGCAAAGAAAAAGAGAAAGATGAGACAGATGATGAGATTGATGTAAGATCCCTAATAGCCAATTCAGCTCTGCTGCCTCACCTTATCAATCAAACACACACTCAGCACTGCTATGTCTTGTCTGTAGAGCTGCTGATGTTGCCTCTTCATGCTGCTGGACAGTAAGTGTCTGTGGCTCTAGTCAGGGCCGATTCTAGCATATTTGCTGCCTGAGGCGAATATTAAAATGCTGCCCCCCCCCCCACTCCCTGTTAAGTAAATCCTTAAACTTTACTAACAATTAACAACCCTACAGACAGCTCCCTGACACTGTGTGACTGACTACAGGATCTGAGAGTCATTAGTGGCATCTAGTGCCTTATAGATGACAATCTCTTCCATCAGTAGAACTTTATTCCAGGTTCTCCAATCCATGACGTATCACTGCTGAATTCACGGCCAGATATCTTCAGCTCCGTGCAGCATCTCCACCCGGCGTCCCTAAAAATACCACAGTCACTTACAGTATGAAGTCTCCTGGAAAACAACACTGCGCTCCTAAATAATATATACCCCTCACAACACAACTGACCGCACGCTACCCCACATATAACACATCCCTTCATTATATAGGGATAAAATCTATATACATATAATATACTGTATCCCATATACAGCCCCTCAGCTTAGTAATATACTGTACCCAATATACAGCCCCCCCCAGCATAGTAATATACTGTATCCCATATACAGCCCCCCAGCTTAGTAATATACTGTATCCCATATACATCCCCCAGCTTAGTAATATACTGTATCCCATATACATCCCCCCAGCTTAGTAATATACTGTATCCCATATACAGCCCCCCAGCTTAGTAATATACTGTATCCCATATACATCCCCCAGCTTAGTAATATACTGTATCCCATATACATCCCCCCAGCTTAGTAATATACTGTATCCCATATACAGCCCCCCAGCTTAGTAATATACTGTATCCCATATACATCCCCCAGCTTAGTAATATACTGTATCCCATATACAGCCCCCCAGCTTAGTAATATACTGTATCCCATATACATCCCCCCAGCTTAGTAATATACTGTATCCCATATACAGCCCCTCAGCTTAGTAATATACTGTACCCAATATACAGCCCTCCCAGCTTAGTAATATACTGTATCCCATATACATCCCCCCAGCTTAGTAACATACTGTACCCAATATACAGCCCTCCCAGCTTAGTATTATACTGTATCCCATATACATCCCCCAGCTTAGTAATATACTGTACCCCATATACAGCCCCCAGCTTAGTAATATACTGTATCCCATATACATCCCCCCAGCTTAGTAATATACTGTATCCCATATACATCCCCCAGCTTAGTAATATACTGTATCCCATATACAGCCCCCCAGCTTAGTAATATACTGTATCCCATATACATCCTCCCAGCTTAGTAATATACTGTACCCCATATACATCCCCCAGCTTAGTAATATACTGTACCCCATATACAGCCCCCCAGCTTAGTAATATACTGTATCCCATATACAGCCCCCAGCTTAGTAATATACTGTATCCCATATACAGCCCCCCAGCTTAGTAATATACTGTATCCCATATACATCCCCCCAGCTTAGTGATATAGTGATATACAGCACCCCCCAGTATAAAATGATTCTGGCCCCATATAATATATACTGAATCCCCCCAAGTATCAAATAATTATAGCCCCAAATAATATCTATAGCATCCCCCCCAGTATAAAATAATTATAGCCCCAAATAATATCTATAGCATCCCCCCCAGTATAAAATAATTATAGCCCCAAATAATATCTATAGCACCCCCCCAGTATAAAATAATTATAGCCCCAAATAATATATATAACATCCCCCCAGTATAAAATAATTATAGCTCCAAATCCCCAAATAAAATATACAGAACCCCCCCCCCCCCCCCCCCGCCCTTGGAATAAAATAATTCTGGCCCCATATAATATCTATAGCATCCCCCTAGTATTAAACAATCATAGCCCCAAATAATATATATATAGCATTCCCCCCAGTATAAAATAATTACGGTATAGCCCCAAATAATATAAATATATATTGCATCCCCCCCAGTAATAAAGAAATAATTATAGCCCCAAATAAAATAGCATTCCATGATCCCCCCCCCCCCCAGTTTAAAATAATTCTGGCCCCATATGATATATATAGCCCCCCCCCCCGCAGTGTTAATTATTAGCCACAATTAATTAAATACATGAAAAATAATAAAAATCCTACTCACCTGCAGGCAGCTGCTCCCTCGTCGCGGCTCCGGTGTTCACGCGGCTCTCCTGTGAGACGCGGCTCCGCACAGTGACACAGGCGCCGCGCCATGACGTCATGGCGCCTGTGTCACTGCTTAGAACGGAGCGACGCAGCTGCCGGAAAGGAGCTGCGTCGCTCCGCATATAAATCGCGCCTGTGTCTTAAAGAGACAGGCGCGATTTATTTAGCTGGTGGGCGATTCGGGCGTTAATGGACGCCCGAATCGCCAACTTTAGAGCGGCGAATTTCGCCGCCCTTTACAGGGACCCGCATTCTGCCGCCTGAAGCGAGATTTTCATCTCGCCTCATGGCAGATGCGGCCCTGGCTCTAGTGATCTCTGCCTCCTCCTCCCCCTGCTCCTGCAGCACACTGCTCATGTGAGAGGAATAGTTTAGTTGTAGAATATGTTATTTTACCATTGTTAGAGATTTTTATCTAGGGCTTAAACCGCCCTTCATGTTGTAAAGGTGACTTTCAAATTAACTCTTTCATGTCTGCCCGGTACAGGGACTTGAACACAAACCAAGACACACATCAGTAATCTTCTCCCAGTTTATTAGTCTTTTTTATCAGTTTTTTTTATCAGCTGCATATATCAAAGACAGAAACATCAACATCATCAAGGGGTTGTGAACATAAGATAGAATACTGTAATGCTATTGGCCATAATTGATTTTACCAGGACATTCTCTAAGACATTCTCCCAAACGGTTAATGGTTACTATTTCGTTTCAGACATGTTTATCTACAGAATGTACAGACAATGGCTCCAGAACCATTCCCATTGTAGGAATACCCCTTTACGGGTAAATACAGAAATAAGCCAGTGGCACATTTCCTTTAAGTTGAACATAATTTGTGATGGTTAATGGAAAAGAAAGTCTCAATCATTTGTAGTATATCTAATGGTATAAGATGTTTGTCTATAATTTATATCTGGAGTGCAGAGGTGTAAATTTTGGGGGTTTAGAGGTCTGGGTTGCAACTTGGTCCAGGAACATCCATGGAGCCCATAAGGAATCTCTGTCCCATAGGAACAGACCCAATATATAAACAATACATTACAGATTGGGGCCTGGTAAAGATTTTTCATTGAGCCCCATGTTTTTATATAAATGCACTGTACAACACTGGCTAACCTCAACCTAACCATAGCCTAATCCTAATATAAAACAAATGTGAACATGTGTTTTTTGATTTTAATGTTTTTTTCTGTGAGAGGTTCAACAGAAATGGGAATCTTTTTCTCTATGGAACAAGTTAAAGAAAAATCAGAGAGAGAGAGGGAGTCAGAAATTAAGGAGACCTATATAAGTTGTGAAACAGGGTACATATCTTCCATCCTTCCAAACATGATCATTGGCAGCCTCAGTTACACAGAGTGGACAGTAATGGCTTATTCCAAGTGGCACAATTATATTGGAAGCTGAAGAACACTATGGGGGACATTTATGACAAAGGCCCGACCCACCTGCCCAGGTAGATACATCATGTGTTCTCCGCCTATTGATGTATCAATTGTAATAAAAGTATTTTTTACAAGAATGCCGAATGTCCCGGGAGATAACAAAAGCGAGGATTAGTCAATTCACAAATAATTTATTTTTCTTTCAGCTTTTAAGGTAGATAGTTTCCAGTCATAAACTTTATACAATCATGAGGACTGTTTAAAAAATAGTTTTTTCTGTCATTGACAAAGCCAGTAGAATGTACATGTGGTCAAACTTCTAATTTAAAACATATATATATGATTTTATATGCAGTTTAACCACAATGTAAACGACTTGCCTGTTTTACTCATCTGTATTATATCAATGCTCAGTACATAGAGGACGAATACATATCACGGAGGGTACATGAAATTTAAATGTTGTGGCTTTAATGTGGTCCTGTACTCTATTGTAGCTTCCACTTCTATGAAATGAGCATCCAATTATGATAACACATAGGGAGAATTTTTCCAGTGCCTCTTTTAGCCATAAAATAGCTTTTCCATTGTGCTGCTGACATGAAATAATAAGAAAGCCACTCATGTACAGCTTTGGCTTTGACATAGCATGCAATTATTCTCACCGTTACTCATTCCCCTCCACAAAGTATATTTAATCAGGTCAGTCGCATTAGCACAATAAATATAACATACAAAGACAGACAACAGCTAATACTATAGTATGAATCTCACCTTTATTTAGTGTACATGGATAAAACCAGCAGATAACATATATGAACACATGTATATGAACACAGACACAAAATAGCATGAAAAATATTTCAGAACAGGAGGCACTGACACGCTTCACCTATCACCTATATTTAGAAACAAAATCTCTGAACTCACTACTGCATCTAAGGTTCCTGCATCCGAAGCCTCTGATCTATAATAGTTCCAAAGCAAAGAATGAGGATGAGACATATTTACTAAAAACAATGCAAACAATGTGCAGTTTGCCTGTGCATTGGGAAGAGGGTGCCAGATTTAAGAATTGTGGCACCTGTTCTCCATGAATCTTTAACATGGGATGTGCAACATACTTCTGTCAGACTTTGCATTGTCATGGGTGCTCCTGCGACCCATATGCCTCTCTGTCCCGCTGGAGCACTGCCGCAGCCTCTTTCACCTTCCCTCGCTCCAGCAGTGGTCCCCGCACTCCAGCGCATGTGTTCCTGCCTCCTAGGGCATGTTCGCGCTGACTCTGTAAGATTTAGAGGGCCAGTGCGCCAATGATTGGTGCTGGGGGGGCGCCTGCCCTGATAAATTGCCGACCCTTCCTGTGTCTCCTGTCGGATCTTTGTGCCTCTGAGAAAGCTTTCCTGTCATCACCCTGTGCGTTTATAGTGATTTCCTGTTGTCACCTCGATTCCTGTTCCTGACTTCACTTCTCTGCCACCAGCCCTGACCTTCTGCCTTGTTCCTGACTCTGATCCTATGTCATCTGTCCGGACCTCCTGCGTGACCACGACTCCGTCTCTGCCTTACAATTCTGTACTTCGCCTTGGCCGCCACTGCGATCAAAGTTGTGCCTGTGGAGTGACCTGGTGGTATCCTGCCACAGCAAGTCCAACCCGCTTTAAGGTGGGCTCTGGTGAATACCGGGTGTCACTTAGACTCCGCTCCCAGGTGTCGGCTTACGTCATTGCTCACGATGATTCAGTGGGCCCACTACCCCTGACATGCATGTTAAATGTGGCACACAGTTTGACTGAGCACCGGAACGCCCATTTTAATGACAAAATTTGTGTGAAAGAATAGAGCAGCCGCAGCAAAAAAGGGTCACATCTGCCACATATGTGGCACTTCTTAAATATAAGTGCAAGTAGTTTGCACATAAAAGAATGTGCAAAGTCCAAACTGGCGCAAGGGCCTCAGTAAATGTGCCCGGATATGTTCAACCAATGAGGTTTTTGAGAAGAAAATTGATGGTCTATCAAATCAATATTTTTCAACAGTAGTAACTATGTCTAATTTAGGGAATGTAGATACATCTAAGAAAACTAAAGAAAGGAATCATCTGACATTAAGTACCACAGTAAAATAAAAAATAGACAAGGTCATTACCATAAAAAAATCAAATACCTTTGGAAATTATTGGCCATTCTTATTAACCTTGCTGAAATTCTCTCTTAATGACAGTCGGAGTTATAGATTTTGCCTCCTGCACATGTGAAAAAATACAGTTGATATGGATTTAACAGCTAGAGAACTAATAAGGACAAGAGAACATGTTCTATGGAATCTGCAAGAGAAAAGGATAAGCTGGAAAATATGAGCATCATGTATTGTCAGGTCAAAAATACCAATCTTTTTCAACAGTACTAACTATGTAATGATTGGGATACATGGACATATCTAAGAAGACTAAAGAAAGGAATCAGCTGACATTATGTACCACAATAAAAGAAAAAATATAGTGGTGGAAAATAAACAAGGTCATTACCACCAAAAAAGCAAATACCCTCGGAAAATCTTATTAACCTTGCTGAAATTCTCAATTGATGACAGTCAGAGTTATAGATTTTGCCTCCTGCAAGTGTGAAAAAATACAGTACATATGGGTTTAACATTTAGAGAACTAAGAAGGACAAGAGAACATGTTCTATGGATTCTGCAAGAGAAAAAGATTTCAGAACCGTGTTCTGTCATGTAAAAAATTCCACAATTAATGGGGTTGGCCACATTATGTTACTTGTTCATTTTATATTGTGGACATGATATTAAACAACTTACCAATTTATATTCAGATAAAGTTCTGCACCATTTTCATGAAATCAGAACCCACAGACCTGCTTCAGAGATGCCCCCTCGTCCTGGTCACAGGCCTATGTATAAGAAGATCTTTGGAGAGATCATTTTGTAATGAGATCTTCTCTTAGCCCTCTTAGGAGTGGGTGGCACCATCTTGGATTCGATCACTGCTCTCCGTGAGGTAATCGGTTACCCTGACAGTCTCGGGTTTTAATGTCTGGTTTTAACCCATTCATTACAAAGTGTTATTTGCACATTATAAATATAATTTCCACATATAATAATGGTTATTTAACCCCGTTTAACCCCCGTCATGGAAAATAGCATCCAAAATCAAAATTAAGCATCCGGCATAATCATAAACATTTCAGTAACTGCAACGTTCTATCACCTACCCAAGCTTCATAATAAATACTACAAACCCACTGGTTACTACAAACCCATAATTTATGGCATCTCCTCCCTAACATGCAATTTATCCCCCTACGTTGACACTCTACTTCAGAATTATATCACTAAACTGAACTCTTATCTACGTGACTTAACTTGTGTTTTGTTAACAGTAGAGAACATTAATTGGGAAACAACCTACATCTGGCTTTCCCTTGATGTCACCTCTCTTAACTCCAATATCCCTCATCACAAAGGAATTGAAGCAGTAAAATATTACTTAGATAAGGATCCAACCATGCTCCTACAACAAGGCAACTTCATACCTGAAGCTATTCATTATATACTCACAACTATTTCACATTTCAAAACACAATTTATAGACAAACCAAGGGCACAGCAATTGCCCCAAGCTTTGCCAATTTGTACACGGGGAAGATTGAGGAAGATTACATCTGCAATGAAAACATTTGGAAATCTAACGTAATTCTATACAAACTCTACATTGATGACCTCCTACTGATTTAGGACAGCCCTCCATTCTACATTGACAAATTTGTCAATTATCTAATTGATAATGACGGTGGTCTATATTTTTCTCCCCAACCTGTCACTAAAGCTGGAGAGATTAAGTTTGGAGACTCATCAAGGAGTTCAGGAGGAGTAGTCTGTGGACCCTTTGGACCACCGTGGGAGATGATGGTACTGGCTGACACCAGGGACCGGAGTCTAAGCGGGCACCTGGTGTTCACCAGAGCCCGCTACAAAGCTGGATGGTCTTGCTGCAGCAGGGTGCCACCAGGAAATTCCACAGGAGCGACTAGGCCCGCGTTTGCAGCCAACAGAGTACGGAGATGCAGGACACAGTCCGTGCCTGGGGTGAAAGCAGGAGAACAGATAGGAGGAAAAGCTGGAACTCACAGCAGGAACACAGGAGCTGGCACAGGATACAGGCAGACAGGACTGGATGACAGGAACACAGGGGAGCACTGGTAACACAGGAACACGGAGTAACACTGGAAACGTAGCAACACTGGAGGGCTTTCACTTAGCAGGAAATGATGCTGAAGATCCGGTGAGGCAGGAAGGGGGATTATAAGGCTGAGCCGGATTAACCAGTGCCAATCAGGAGGACGCTGGCCCTCTAAGTCTTGAAGAGCCAGCGCATGCGCCCTAGGAGCAGGTAAGGTACGTGTGCAGCTTAGTCGGACGGGTAGCAGGCTCGTGGAAAGGTAAGTCCGGGCCGGAGGGCGCCGCGCCACACAGGGAGGCAGGGGTGCATCTTTAACACAACTGAACTGGAGTTTTTCGACCTTCACCTATTAAGCACTGATAACTACATTTCCACAAGAACCCACTTCAAAACCTTTGATAATAACAGTTACCTACATTTTTAAAGTGCACACCACCATAAATCAAACATCTCATTTAGTCAGTTTAGGAGAATTCGCAAAAACTGCCCATATACAGAAACTTTCAAGAACCAGAGCAATCTTTCTCATAAAAAACACCCTAAAATTATTTATAGAAGATCTCAAACATTAAAATGACTATTAGCCTCAACCAAACTACGTCCCCCAAAAAACCAAATCTCTTTTTTTCCTTTGACAGTTGGTAGCTACAGATGCAGCCATTTAAAGGAAACCTACCTTAAAAACACCATCATTAGGCAAACATACCTTTAGACAGGTGTTGTTAAGGAACTGAGGTGTTTCGTCGGCAAAACAGTTTTTATATCATGCTAATGAGAGTACGGCGCACCTGTGTTTGTCACACAGGGCGCTTGACACTTGGGTATTATTCATGCCCACAGCACCCACAGCTGTGGTGAACTAATCCGGAAGCATTGGTGTCAGTGTATAACAGTGCATTGTCAGCTTAAGCCTTTGGGAGACGTTGTGGCTGCAAAAGGTGTTAGTTAATAGCTACCCCCCACCAAGCCAGAGTTCCTCTGCAGCCTTTGTAGTGTTAGATAGCTCCATTAGGCTAATTGGGATGAGGCTGGAGGGAAGTGCGGGATTTGAGTAACATAAAGCCATATTTATCACAACAGCTTCAACTGGCTGGTTGCTGTTCCTGCCTTTCACTATGTTCCTCACTATTCTTTGGTCACCTCACACCATCCTGTTTGTTGTCCTCTGGGTCCTAAGGTGCAGAAGTGCAAAAGCTGCTAAAATGTAAGGGCCCAGTTTATCCTCCTTTATTCAGTGCACATGTTTATGACTTCTATGCTTAAACTCCCTATCAATATGACTAGTATTCACTGGTCAGCTGACTAATTGTTGTGATGTGGCCGGATGCAAGGTGATTTCATTTAATGGGTTTGATCACCAGAAGAGACAAGGCTTCTTTACTGTTAATCTGTGGAATAGTCTGCCTCAGGCGCTGGTCACAAGGAAAGAAGAGAGCTTCAAGAAGCATCTAGGTTCCTTTTTACATCAAAATAACATTGATGGTTATGTTATCATATAGAATTGTTTCCATTCCATCCCTTCCCTTTCCTTATTTGGTTGAACTTGATGGACATATGTCTTTTTTCAACCATATTAACTATGTAAATATGTAACTATGAGTATGGCATCCCCCTGTCTAGTAGCAATAAGTTGTAGCCTGAATCCACACATGATTTGCCTTCTCATAAAGGGTAAACTAACAAATAGTCAGGGCGATTAGAAACAAAAGGGGTTTGTCTTGCCAGGTTAAAGTGTACATATTACATGATTATATTTCTTTGTACAGTCTGTTTTATTTGCTTGTAGTTCTAGTTGTTACATGCATTTTCATTAACTTTAAAAATCATAAACAAAATGTTTATATATTTCATTGTATCATTGTATTTCTACACCAAACTTTACAGTGTCTTTTACATTTTGGATTATTTTACCATGTTGAAATGTATTAGTCAGTTCTTGGCATTTTACTTTAGAGAGTAACAAGCACCTGCTTTATCTTTTTCTGGCAAGCTGTATGGCCATTACTCCATCCGCATGTTTTAAACATTGGACATTTACTACTTAGTCTTGGCAACTCCAGAAAACCGCTGAGATCTTATTTAACAGATAATGAAGCATATTCAGCCAATCTACTGCTTAAAGGCAGGTTTTACATTGCAAATGATTATACCAATGATTCTCCTAATGATAACTAAATTATACTATATGTTTGCTATGTCTATTTGCTACTTTGACATTGTCAAATCTCTTTTCCACAGACATATTAACAGGTTGGAAAGCCTAATGCAAAGTTGACTCCTTTTTCAAAAGTGTTTGTGTAAAGATGATTTTTCCAATCTTCCCAGGCTTCATCTGGGAAAACTAATAGCCATACATGTTTGTAATGTGATTAGACCTTACCAGGCTCTTCGTCCTACTGAATGGTGTTATAGTGCATTAAGTCAGGCAGACATGAACTGAAACAGAATAATGCTAGAAAATATTTCATTCTCCAGCTTTAGGTTATAAAATTGCCCTAGTAACATCTTTTCTCCAAACTGAATAACCCCATGACCTACGTGTCCAATTGCAATTACAAATTAATCATGATAACTAACTGTAATGTCCAGTTACCATGACTTACAGTCAGGAGCACCACTAGGAATTTCGGAGCCCCTGACTGGCACATTTTGTGGCCCTGTGCACATCATTATCCAATATTATGCTACTACACCACATCACATAAGGTTTAGAAAGGCACTGAGCTCTAAAGAGATTGTAACCTCCCAAACAGTCTACAGTTTTTACATGCTCTAAAATTTAGTGCATAATAACAGAAATTACAAAGTTGCTGCTATTACATAACTAAGTATATCACATGGGAACAATACCTAAACCAATCTTACCACATGGATACAGAACTAAAACCAATATTACTGCATAGATACTGCTTGTTCTTAGAAAAAGCCTATAGCAGTGTGTATACTGTATAGCAGCACAGAAAGATCCTTTAACTCTTGTGTTGGATTAAATATCTATTTAATATTTTTGTATTACTTTATACCTAAAAGCAATACAGCTATGGAATACAAGTATACCAGAATCCGTAAAAGATTAGGAGGTACATTATAGGTAATACCTGTAGGGGTTTTTTTTCAACCCCCATCCATATACTGGCAGTCCCCAGTTTAGGCACAAGATAGGTTTGTTCTTAAGTTGAATTTGTATGTAAGTCGGAACTGAATATTTTATAATAGTAACCCCAACCAAATTTTTTTGGTCTCTGTGACAATTGAATTTTAAAAATGTTGGATTGTCATAAGTGTCACCGGTGCTCCCACAACCCATATCGCTGGTCTTGGGCTCACCCGTGCTAGCGCGTTGCCTGCGCATCTTACCATTCCCGTCTCCTGCTCCGTCCTCCTTGGGATGCGTGCTGGCTTCAAAAGATTTAAAGGGCCAGCGAGCCTTTCCTGCCGCTGCCCATTTTCTAGAATTCTATTAAAGTATTAAAGCCTGCCTCTTCCTGCAAGCCCTGCTGGATCTTCATGCTTCAAGCTGTTGAGAAAGCTGTTTTTGATGCCTTGTGCTATCACTGTGATTTCCCGTTGTGACCCCGGTTCCGTTTCTGTCTTTGCTCCTTTGCCGTGTGCCCTGACCTGTTGCTACGTATCCGACTTTGATCCTGTGTTGCCCGTCCTGACCTCCTGCCTGTCCCCGTTTCTGTACCTCGACCTTGGCTGCCACTGAGGACAAGTCATGCCTGTGAAACGTCCTGGTGGTACCACGCTGCAGCAAATCCAACCCGCTTTGCGCCGGGCTCTGGTGAAAACCGGGTGCCACTTAGAATCCGGTCTCAGGTAGTGGCTTGTATCATCATCTGCAGTGGTTCAGAGGATCCACAACCTCCAAGACTGACAATAAGAACCAGGATTAACAATAAAGCTTAACTGCAAACACCTTTCATAACTGTTATAGCTGTTTAATGCAGCCTAAAGCTAAAGTACAGTGAATTACCAACATCCAGAGGTCCGTTTGCAACTAGGGGTCGTCTGTAAGTTGGGTGGTCTTAAGAAGGGGAGGGCCTGCATACTGTACTGCTAACCTAATAGGATCCTACTAAGGGCTTACTGTGAGTGTTTTGGTGATTTGAATGAAAACTAAAGGGGATTTATTTAGAAATGTTTTTAAAAGATGTGATTTAAATAAGAATACATAACTAAAATTTACATGTAAAAGTCATTAAATTAAATGATATATATAAAACATAAAGCGGACTACAATTTGGCACATTTATTTTACTATACATAATGCATGAGCTGCAGACAAAATCCTCGCACCTTTAATCAATTTACTGTCGTTCCCAAGGTCCCAAGGGGTGTGTGTACTACTATGCAGAAGAAAGTGGAAAGAGAGCTGTGGATGCCTGCTATAAATGTCACTTAACCTTTCACCTTAACCCCTTAGTGACGCAGCCTGAAAAGGCTCTGGTGACAGGAATTTTCAGCAAATTTTCGTATGCGGCAGTTTAAGGGCTATAACTTTTTTTTGGGGGGGTTCTACCTTAAAATTTTTGTGGTGTTTTTTTTTGGATACATAGGGGCACATGTATTATCGCATCTGTGCGAAAAAAATGCCGGGATTTCAATGTTTTTTTTGGCGCAGAACTGTTGCGGACCATTTATAATGAGTTTGCGCCAAAAAGAACAGATGTTTCTGAGTAACCTGACACCTCTGTCTTTTTTTGGCGCAAGTGGGCGTGGCCTAACATTTCCACATTATCCTCCAGATTTATGTGTATTTTGTCGGCATTTTTAGGCGCAGTTTTTGGCGCCCATGTAAGATTTTGGCGCACAGCTCATTGATGTCGGCATTTTTATGGCGCCCGACTGATCAGTTCCGTCTACCCATTAATTACTAACAGCCTTGCCACACTTAAATACATTGGGCTGTGCTTTCAGGAGACTGATCTCTGATGCCGACAGACGTGCTTGTGCCACAATTAGTAAATCCCCCCCATAGAGTTAGTTAAAACCTAATAAAAGCGTACAGTGGAAAAAAAAAGGCTTTTTTTTAAAAAAAAATATACAATGCATGTTTTGTTTTAATTATCAAATTAACTCAAAATGAACTTTACTCATGAATTCCATATTGTGTTCTGGTCGCTTTGATATATAATATGTATAGTCTCGGGCAAACGGGGCGACCATGGCAATGTTTTTTGTAGTGTAGCAGGGGATTTTTTTTAAATTATATGTGGAAATGTGAATGTATTTTTTACAAAATATTTGTTAATATTTTTTGTGCATGTGTGCTTTTACTTTATATGTCCCCCATGAGATCATAGTAGTCAGGGTCATAAAAGACCCCTGGGGGACATTTTCCCATTTATTATTTTTCTTCATCTATAAGAGCCCCAGTTACAGGGAGTAACAACCACCTGTCACTGGTGATGCTGATCAGATTAGACCCAGCAGCTCTGATGAACCCCTTTAGACCCAGTGGTCACGTGACCACTGAGTTTATAGAGCCGGCGCCGGCTCTGCTCGTGATGCTGTGAGGAGTGGAGGAGGGATAAACGGTAATAAACCGCACCTTCCTTCTCCCTAGGGTCTCCGGGAGAATTCTAGCCGGCAGTAGAATTTATAGAATAAGTGGAAAGTGTCGGAAAACGCCTCATGCTCCTCACCCTCCTCTTTCCTGAACCCGGCTGTGTCCAAGGGGCCTTAAAGGTATTCTTATCTGGGCATCTGTCATATTATATATGTTTATACAATTGAATTTTTTTTTTTTTAAATCCAAGTGTGAAGATTATTTGCTATAAATGTAGTCATGTTGTCCCTTAGATACCTGGCATTGGTGGCCGTGCATGCACTACAGAGCCCTGTCTGGCCACCTGGATTCATTACCACAGGATTGCAGTATATCGTGGCCATTTCATATACAAAACCTATTTCTTTGTGTAATCACTCCAGCAGTGATTGTCATAATCAGTGACAGCAATTTTGTTTTTTTAAGGAACAACATGGCTACATTTATGGGAACTTATCGTCCCACAGATACATTTTTTTTAATAGCGCCCAATTATAAAAAAATTATGTATATAGTAGATTCAATTATATGTCAGTACCCTTTTTCAGATATCCTTATGTCTTCCAGGAAGAACTCACACAGACACTGACTTCCTGCCGGCAAACAACAACACATGAACACATTGGGGGTCATTTACTAAGGGCCCAATTCGAGTTTTCCCGACGTGTTACCCGAATATTTCCGATTTGCGCCGATTGTACCTGAATTGCCCTGGGATTTTGGTGCACGTGATCGGATTGTGGCGCATCGGCGCCGGTATGCACGCGACGGAAATCGGGGTGCGTGGCCGAACGAGAACCCGACGGATTCGGAAAAACCGCCGCATTTTAAAAAAAATTGTGTCACGAAGATTTCACTCACCTTCATCCAGGATAGACCGGTGTATTTCGAGGCATTCTAGCGGACTTCAGCGCAGCAGCGCCACTTGGTGGACGGCGGAGGAACTACCATCATAAATCCCGTCCGGACCCGAATCCAGCGCAGAGAACGCGCTGCTGGATCGCGAATGGGCCGGGTAAGTAAATCTGCCCCATTGTGAGGAGAGCAAAGCTACAAGCCACAGACAGATAAGGTCTTTATATCAGGAGAGGGAGGTATATAGCAGAACTGTGTGTGTTATAGGTGAGTTAGCGCTCAGAGTGGCATTGTGTGTTATACTTCCATCTAATAATCCTCATCATCTTTTATCTCTGATCTGTCTCATCTCTCTATATGTCAGATACTTATACAATGTTCAGAAGCTAAATAAAAGTGTATATAAACCTGTACCTTGATAGCACACAGAACTAGAGGAATCGTGCTTAGAGAGCCTCCGCCTACACTACTGACCATCACTGAATAATAGGAGCTAAAACATCAATAAAATTGTAAAGTAAGGTGTTAAAAATAATCTTTATTGTGTAAACATCACCAGGATTGAAATTTGAGAATTTTCTTACATGGGCAAACCCCTTTACTATGACTAGAAAGATACTGTAGTACACTAAAAAATATCAATGGTAAGTGAATAGGAAATAAATATGCAATCTTGATGCTTAGAAAACAGAGAAATTTAGATAAATAGGTGAAATAGAAGATACTGATAGACATCACACAAAGGGACTATTGACATAAGTGGAAGATTTGCACAGATGGTGGGATATATGGACGGTCTTATACACATACATCACATACATATAGTAAAATATGGCATAAGTGAGAATTAAGAGAATGCATAGACGGACAGATACATGGTAAGAGATCCAGACAGAAACACACACAAACATCAGACAGTAGAATATACAATATATAGATATACATTCAGCTTGATGAATAGACAGAATGATGGATAGTAGATAGATGATATGGAGAAACATATGAGACCTGTGAGAAGGACAGACATCAGTATAACATGTTTGTTACATTATGTAGATACAATGCAGCATCTGCACAGTGTGTAGAAGGAAGCAGAGGATGGGAGATAACCCTGTCTTGTGCCAGTCTCCATTTACATGCAGAGTGTGTATTGCATAACACGAGCTGTACCTTCCTCCAGGCTGCCTGTTTACATGCTATCAATCCTATTGAACAGCATCTCATTCATTGGTACCCAGAGCCCTCCCTGGAGCCCCCCACCATTGATGTGTCTGGGGGGATACACATAGATAATAGGTGTGCTGTGCAGTGCAATCTGCTGCTGCTCTATTGGAATCTACCTAGCATTTAGATGTTGATGGGAGCTGCTGAGAATAATAACTGTGAAGACTACAGTGTGAGTCAGTGTGATAGAGGAGAGGGGGTGAGCAGGCTGCGAGCAGGGGGCTGAGCACTCAGCTACACTGCTCTCTCTCTCTCTGTGTTTTGCACATTTTCAATATAAGCGGATTTCCATAGAAAAAGGATCAAGAGAAGTGGCACAAGTGTCATCTCCAGCAGGATGGGTGCAGTGATGGGAACCTTCTCCTCCCTGCAGACAAAGCAGAGAAGACCCTCTAAAGGTAAGAGGCTTGAGCTGGATCAGCCACACTGTGCAGTCTGTAGGCAGCTGCATGATCTGGATGCTCAGGTAGCTGATCTGCTATTAGCAGGCAGCCCATGTCCTGTAGCATTGTCAGGCACGGCCATAATTCCTTATGGCTATGCAAGTGGTGATGTGACAGGGTGCCATGTGTCATACGGGTTAACTTAGCTGTGCATTTTCAAGGAGGGGGGCATCATGTCTGGAAGAGATGAGTATAGCTGCAACACATCTGGCATCAACAGAGTGCCCTGTGCCAAGCTGCTGTGCTGCAGCAATGCCCAAGTGTGCAGGGATTGTGCTAAACAAACCTGGATGGTCCAGGACATGATTTTCCTTCTATCTATAAAGGTAAACAAGATTGAAATCTGACTAGAACCACTGAATGAGAAGGAATGGTGTCTCTAATATGGAGGATTGCCATGGAAAACTGTTGCTGCCTGTGTACTATTCAGTTTGGGAGAGGAGAGGGTGGCATGTAATAAATGATGTGTAGTCTGTAATATTCCACATTCATTATTAGCAGCCAGACGGCTACAGGATTCCTGGAGCAACTGTTGATTCTTGCAGAGTCTTCATTTGTGGCTTCCTCTACCCATTTTGTTGTGATAGTGGCGGTGTTCTGCACTGCAGGTCAATGCAAGGATCAGGAGTTGTTCCTAACATAACATAGACTTTTTTTTTTTACAACTGATAATTCCATTTATGGCTTATTCTGTACTAGTGTCATTAAATGCAGCCATATAAAAGCTATATGGATGCCATGTATCAGACTGGTACCTAAATGTGTCACAACCGCTCACTATTGTTATGATTTGATAGATGAATGGGTTGTGAAAAATGCGTATGGATTCTTATAATCAACATCTATTTTTTTGATAGGATTAAATTTATGATTCAAATTTACATCAGACAATAAAAAAACAAAAGAAAAATAGAAAATTAAAAAATAAATAAATCATGTCATGTGCACAATGGTTTTAAAAACAAAGACTGATATTTACAATAAAAACCACTTAGATACAATAAAAACATAATAACAGAAAAAAAAAAAAATAAGAAGAAAGAAGCATTGGTGTACGATTCTGAATATGATGTTAGAAACAAAGGCTGGATAAAGATCTTATTTAGTTATAATCTTTGGAACATAAGAGTCCTAAACGGTGAGTATCTGTTCAGGCCAGTGATTGGCTAAGCTGGAATTTCATTTTTGTCCACAAGAGAGGAAATAGAGATAAGCAGTGATCTGGTGTCGGTGCAGATGCAGTGAGGGGTCAGTTAAGGTGAGTATTAATTGGTTTAGGTTTTTATGCCTTTATAAATTCTCTCTTGGACGTATCAGCTTTGATGCTCTTCTTTTAGGATGGTCCATAAATATTAAATGATGGACCCTACGCTGTATGTACCTCACATAAGCATATTATATATATATATATATATATATATATATATATATATATATATATATATATATATATATATATATATTTAGTGTATATTGAAAACCAGCTACTTCTAATAATACAGATTGCAGTAATTCTATTACAGATATTAAAGGGAACCTGCAACCACATTTGTAACAAATAGAGCTAGTAGCAGGTTCCCATAGAGCCCTAGTAACTAACTGACACTCTTCTTTTTGCTAAAAATTGTTTCCTTTAGATCCCCTTATATGCAACTTTAGAATTAAACCTGGTATCCAGGGATGTCTATAGTGAGTGGAGGTGGATGTGGCATGGGCTGGCTGAATCCAGCAGCTCATCTCCATGTTTTTTCAGCATTCAGAAGTAATGTCACGTGACCAGTGTGACATAATTGCAGGTCCTTTAGCCTCTTATAATTAGCAAACTATACACCATTCACATATCTGAGCACATGAAATCACACAGGACAGGGCCTAATTTGCTGATCAGTGGGTGTCTCAGTGATGAAACCTCCCAAACAGATCACGAAAACGAGGGGTCCGATGGGGTCCCAACAAAATCAAGCATAAAAAACCAGGGGCACTTACTTCTAGGGCACCGTGGCTGTGGTAATCTTCTTATATTTGAACAAATTGATGTCTGTTTCCCCCTTTGTCATTGCGCCGCACACATCAGACCATAGCTTTTTTCAAAAATACTTCTTCTTTATTCAGACAAATGCTATTAGAAACACGTTTCAAACCCGTGCTGGGCTCTCCCTTGGTAACATAGCATACCTGAGGCGCATTGATAAAGGGGGAAACAGACATCAAATCTTCTATTATCCACTCCACGGGAAGTCCCACGGAGAAGTCCTCCCAGATGTAGCCACTGAGATTTAAACGCTGTTCTGAAGGTGAGCAATATTCTTTCCAAGCTCATTATGTCTGTCTAACAAACAGTATTACGCTATTGTGGCGCTGTACCTGTTCTCTTTCCTAGAATGTCCACAATCTTCTTATATTTATTATCTATGGTCTCCTCCCCTCTAAACACCACATTAACTTTTAAAATTATACTAAGTCAGAATTCGACTCCTGTTTCCTCAGTACTTCCCCTCCTTCTGCCTGCTGTAGAGGAAGTTTCAGCACACAGTGGGAGGGGGAAGTGCTCCTGCACAGTGTTACAGCCTGTAAAGCTTCAGCATGGTATGGTAATACCTCCCTAGAGACATTTTAACTTATTATCATAATTTAAAAAAATTGATTTTAGAAGGAAGCAGGCCATAGATACCACAGTCACAGTACCCAGATCTATGAGTAAGTGTCCCTGGTCTATCATGCTTTATTTTGATGGTAGATTTCCTTTAAAACAACAGAAAGCAGATGTTCATTCTTTTATCATTGTTACATGGAAAATGGACAAACAAACAAAAGATCTTCACTTGTTATCCAACAATCATGGGAACTTTAACGTCCATTGTCTTCTGACAGATCAGAACATCAGACACCTGAATAGTGTGTATGAAGCCTGTGTAACTCGGGCTTCCACTAGCATCAGTCAAGATACAAGCACCGCACACACACTGGCAACCCATAGCTTGGAACGCATGAATGACTCTTATCTCACACATATAGTTTGTCTATTATTGTATAGTATAGATTTATTGACTCTGGAGTACTGAAATTACCGTTTAGGAAGGACACATGGCTTAGCCGAATGAATGAGGGGATGGAAATTTTACACTTTAAGGCTACATTCACACGAATGTATGCCTGGCGGGCATAAATCTGCTGCAATGGAGAAGAAGAAACCCCTTTCCTCTTCATTGCGATGCATGGCGCTCGGTGCCGTAACACAGGGAAAGGTGTCCTATCTTTTCCCCATGTAAGGAGGGGCACGGTGCCTCACGTGCATCCATTGCCTCTATGGGGGACGTATGTAAGGCCTCAAGCTTGCAGCCGTACATACATACCCCCGAAGGTCGTGTGAATACAGCCTAAAACAGTAGTGTATCTTTCTTCATCACTATCTTGGACACCATTTGATAGCATAGCAAATGGGATTTTGTATATTGATACGAGGCCATATTTAAGCCATTACATGGTTCCATGTACTCTTGTTTTATTTTACTATATAAGTCTGGTGGTATTTCCTGGGCAATTCAAGAAACAGTCTGGATCTATAGCATCACCTGATTCTGCCAATCAGCACAGTATTTTCTGATAAAGTGCATTATCAGTGTGATTAAATGGCTCCAATGTTCATTTCTGACTTTTATAAAGAACGATTTGTTTTATCTACATTAAGCATCTGTTAGGTTTCGTTTAACACAGTCAGTTTTGGCCTTAAAGGGGACCTGTCACCTCCGATCAGCTAAATAAACTCTGGACAGTACCTTAGAGCACACTGTAGTGTCACCGCAATGCTTCTAACGGCTGCTCTCGCTTGCACCCATGAATCAAAACACGGCCCTAGGCTCTACGTCACTACACTCCGTTTCAAACGTCCCCACATGCGCAGTCCGCCTGTTAGTCTGGCATTGGCACGTACGCGATTGGACTCTACAGGTGCACCGCACATGCGTCTGTAATGTGGATGGCACTAGTGCTATTGAGAGGTATCCAGCCTGCGGGCCTGCCGCGGATGCACACGCCGGTGCCAGACTAACAGGTGGACTGTGGGGAAGTTTAACACTGAGTGTAGTGACATAGAGCTGGGGGCCGTGTTTTGATTCATGGCGAGAGCAGCCATGAGGCTCAGAAACCTGTGCCGCCTCCTTGACTGCATAAATAAACAACGCCAATAAGAATAAAAGTTGCTTTTATCACACAACAGCAACAGAGTAACAGGATTAGAAGCATTGCGATGACTCTACAGTGTGCTCTAAGGTACTGTCTAGGGTTTATTTAGCTGATCGGAGGTGACAGGTTCCCTTTAAGGCTCAGTGATTTTTGCTGTGTTGTGTTTTTAGCTATATTTTTCATACTATGTAAATTATTTTAAAAGTACACAATCATTGTGAAAGCAGAGATCCCAAACATGTTTTCCTAGTGTATTTATTTACATTCTTAAAACATCTGAAGGCTTTGATAACTGTATTTTAGCTTTGTTAGAGGACCATATCATGGGATCTTCTGATCGTTGATAGTATGCTATGTGGCTGAGAGTCAACACACTGGTTCCCCTAATCACAGGGGCACCACAACATTTCTATGCGTTATGCATACCATTAGTTTATTGATTATCAAGTCTTTGCATCAGTTTTACCATTGGCTATGCTGATTTCAGGATGAAAAAACAGATGCACCCTAAAGTCAGATACACCCTATAGAGAAAATTGACCATGTGTTGTCTGTTTTATTTTAACAGATGGCACATGGTTGCTCTAAATGTTACATTTTTCAATGGACCCACAGCACCAACGAATATAATATAATATATGTAATATAATATATAAGCCAACTAATAGGAGGTGCAAAGTATGACTAGACCATCTTATACTGCACCAGATTAATCTTCAAGCATCAGACTTTTATATTAATCTTGTGCAGTATAGGACTGTCTAGTTTAGTCTGTTTAGTCTTTCCTAACAACACTTTTCATAAATCTGTCCCAATGTCTGTTTTTTTACAGCTGATTTTTACACCATCTGTGTGCAGGTAGCTTAAATGTTGAAACACTCATACTTACCCAACACCATGTCAGTGCAGCCCATGCATCTGGTATCTTTTTCAAAAGTTGATTTTCATTTTTGTATCATCACAGGTCCTTTAGCCTCCTAACATTAGCAAACTGTACTCCATGCATATATTTGATATCTGCTAATGTTAGGAGGCTAAAGAACCTGTGATTATGTCACCCTGGCTACATGACATTACCATCCCCATCTGGATTTATTGATCAAAGGAAAAATGTGGCATAATCCATAGTTCAGCTTCTCAAATGTCCCTAATAATTACAGGCAAGCTTCTGCAGTAACTATGTCAACGGCTAAGAGGTGGCTTCACTACAACAGGAAGCAAATACCTAATCTCTAAACCAGTGGTTCTCAACCTGTGGGTCGGGACCCCAGTGGGGGTCGAACGACCGAAACCGGGGGTCGCCTAAAGCCATCGGAGCCGCAATTTTACTGTGTTTTTACTGCTAGTTGCATGGTTTGGGGTCACCACAGCATGAGGAACTGTATTGCGGGGTCACAGCATTAGAAAGGTTGAGAATCACTGCTCTAAACTATTGCAACTGAAATCATCATGCCTAGTATGTATGCAAGCAGGAGAATCTGAGTGAAAAACTGGTATTAAACCAAGTTTATAGGGTGCCCACAGGGTAAGATATCTAGCAAGAAAGATTCTGAGGCATACAAGGTTGGTTTACAACTACTAGTAATAAAAGTCAATTATCACTGACCAGGGGGACTGGTCAGTGAATGTTAGAATCTATTTAGATGAAAGTCTCTATCTAAAAATTGTCTTTATTTGGGGGTCTGCTTCCCCAGCTTCTGCATTTCTGCTTCCCCAGTCACCAGACTTAAAACATCACATAATGTAATAAGTTCTGTTTTCCTTATCCCTTTTTATTTTATCAAACAGTTATTTTTGCATTGTATGTTTAAATAGGGCGGCACGGTGGCTTAGTGGTTAGCATTACAACCTTGCAGCACTTGTCCCCTTTGGGGACAGGGACCGATTTGGCAAGTTCTGTGCAGCGGTGTGTAATCTGTAGGCGCTATGTAAATAAAGGAATTATTAGTATTATGTCTGTTTAATTTGTCACCCTTTTTGTATAATAACCCTTTTTCATTGTAAGCACTGTCCTTTTGATATTAAACGTTCATTTAATAAGAGCCTTCTTGTGTTCTAACGATTCCATAACTCTGAGGAGACGTTACCTACATTTGTTGCTTAATTTGTGACTATAATATAATATTGGTGCATAAGACATCATAGGTGTCTCGTCAGCCTATATATAACAAGGGGTGGCAGCTATCTCACTCAACTTCTTAGAGGGCGGAGAGCTGTCAGGGCACAGTCCATTGAGACCCGCAGGCTCCTTTCCTAAACCTAAGTCAGATCGAGTCAGTGAGCAGCAAGGTTTCTGACAGGTTGATTATATGGGGAAGAATTAGCCCTTAAAAGGGCTCTACAACTGTACATTAGAGGAACCTGCTACCGGATCTACCTTAATAGGTAGATCCATGGTGGTAGGTTTTCTTTAAATAATATATATTAAATTTAGTAAGTGCAGTTATAACAGTTTCTGTTATGAACTATTGTATTGTTGGACAGCCTTGAAGCTGTATATAATATTCATTCTAAAAGAATACTCTGTAGTGAATTCAAGAGAGGAAAGGAGTACAACCATTCCCAAAACATTATATTGTGGTATACAGCGCCATAAAGGCTTTACATGTCTGTATTGTACCTCAACACTCTGACCCAACAAATCAAGTTCATTTTAATTCTTTGGTTACCTTTGTAAATGTGGGTAATGTCTCCATAATACAGACCCTAAAATGTGTCACTTTCTCTCACCCATAAATCCTGAGTAATGTTAATAGTTCTCAGAAGTAGAACAATCATAACCCAATTTTGGACCTGGTGTTCCTAATGTATTTGGATACTTTCGGTAAATGGGCGGATTTATCAAGCGCTGGTGCATTGTGTGAATATGCTTAGAGGCTCCTCCCTGCCTGGCGTAGAATCTGCGCCAGTACAAGCCTTGATCCCAATCCCCCCAATGTTTACTTACATTTGGAACATCTCTCAGTAATTGCCTCTTAGTGATGCCTCTGTATTACAGATTGCCTGAGAAAAAGTATTCTGCAAAGAATCCGAACACGTTTAAAGGACACTCTGCTGCCATCTTTCAGGATAATGATAGAATATTAGAGTGATCGACTGAGTAGATGGTGGCATAGGCTGACATTGGCGGTGGGGGGTTGAATCGATTAAAAAAAAAATATGTTTGTACAGTGACACATTCTGCTGCTTACAGAATATCACTAGACGGATGCGGGTTCTCTGAGCATTTCCCCTGCTCTCATAACTTTGATACACTGTTAGTCTTGTGCTATGTGACAGACAATAAAACAATAGCAATTCCCTGTAGGAACAAAAAACGTGATTGTAGGGGGCATAGGATCAGTGCTTGTCACATAACAAAAGGAAAGACTTTTCTGCCTGATAACTTGTGCTCAGCATGGAGACCGGATCAGCTGTTAAAAATTTAATAGTGATGGGAAAGGGGGAGCACTCTGAAACTCCAACCTGTGATAGAAAACAAGATTTCCAAAATGATCTGATGTCACTTGGCACATAGGACAGGTTCACAGTTCTGACATATGTCCACGGATATTGTTAATGAAGCCCAGATCATGGGTGTTCATTTACACTGATATAAGTCTATGACAGTCTCCACAGTGCTCATAACTCGTATGTAAGAAATATTTTACAGCACCATATTTCGCCATTATCACCATGTTTTGGTGGGTGCCTGCAGTGTCCTTCGCCATTAAATAAATCCATTCCACAGTCAGATTTTAGTGTATGACATAGAAGTGAATGTACAGCTGGGCGCTCTCTGACAGCTATAGATGGAAGCATGAAGAATGGATTGCTAGCAGCTACAGACAGTCACAGTCATGTAATAATAATCCCTGGCAGCATAAACAAACACTATGTAAGAAGATGACTGAGCAGCCGCGGAAGATTGTGATAAACGGAGAAATAGTTTCTTACGATTCATCTGATCTAATGTGTGATACATTCACAAATAAATGCCCTACGTTATATGCTATGAAAACAGAGCCAGCTAAAGCTTGGAATTGACCAGAACAGAAGGGATTCAGTATTAAGAGCATCTTATGCATTTAGAGGTGCCCTTGTATGAACAGCTTATTACTACATTCAGAACATCTTAGCGTCAGAAAGTCATATGCATATTCATTATATCCGATGTCTCCAGGTCTCATGAACAACATGGATTGGGGAATATTTACAAGAATATTGCACATACAATGTGGAAAACATGTTGAGCACCAGTAGAACATTGGGTTTAGATGGTTTGTACATCTGAGGCTTCCTGCACACAACCAATTCTTTCCTCTGGCTGCAAACCGCAGATCTCTTTGTGGTCAGTGTGTCTTCAGTATTTTCCAAGTTTCTCAGCCATATGTCTGCAAAAAAGGTCCATCTGTTATCCGTATGCCAACCATTTGGAGTATAACGTGATTATATTACCTAGAGATTGATCCACACATACAGACAGTACATGGATGGCACCTGTGTTGTGTCTGCATTTTTCACATTCCCATAGACTTCTATGGAAGGACAGTGCTACAAACACAGACAGGAATAGGACCTGGATTAGTGCTAGTAGAAAACCCAGGTATACCAAGATGCGCTACTCAGTGGTAAATCAGGTATTGTACGCACCGTTCGTTCCTTTCATCAGGTCCAAATGACTAAACTGTGACATTAGATAAAAAGTAATATAAGATACTTGGTATACAGTATAAGATATATAATTTTCAGGTATAGAGAATATATATACATTGGGAAATATTTATCATATGCCGACGATATGCCTCTTGATCGGGCAGGCTGCTGCGCAGCGTTTAGTAATAAACGGAGCCGATGACTTTTCACATGTGAAAATTCGCCGGCAGCAGCAGCAGCCCCCCTTCACTCCCAGTGGCCGATTAAGGCAAATAATCACATATATGTGTTTACAGCCTTAAATAATTTTAAAAAAGTGGCATGGTTGAGAACAGTTCTTAAATGTGTACATTTGTGATGTGATTGTCACGGGTGCTCCCACGACCCACGTCTCGGGTCGCGGGCTAACCCGTGATCCTCCGTGTGCCGCAGCGCTCCGATACACTCACTCACCTGTCCCCGTTCCTGACTCCCGCCCAGCGGCCGTGCGCACATGTATCCATTTCCTAGGGCGCTCAAGCCAGCTTCAGGAAATTTAAAGGGCCAGCGCACCTCTGATGCTTTGGTGAAGACCGGGTGCCACTTAGACTCCGGTCTGAGGCATGGATCCCAAACGCAGGAGATGGACAGATCTTTCCATTGTACTGTTCTCTGCAAAAAAAACCCCTTTAAATACAACTTTCCTATAAATAATTCACATTTCTGATTGGTAGAACTGAATTGGGGATTACTGTCATTTATTGGGAAACCCTAATCTCCGGCTACTCCGCGCTCCAGTAGCCTCTTTAGAAAATTTGCATACTACCCTGTTAAAAGATAGAGTGGAGTAAAGGATTAGCCCTAAAAAGGGCTATCCTTACATACATTAGATGCACCTACCACCGGATCTACCTTAATAGGTAGATCCATAGTGGGAGGTTTCCTTTAAAAGATTATTTGTATCATTGTAATATTTCTAGGTATTTTATATACCACCACCTCAGCCCCTTTAAAGTTAACATCAAAACATAATAGATTATATATACTATAAATGATTTCTCAGTTGAGAATTAAAGAGAACCCGTCATGCAAAATAACCCCCCTAAACTAAATATATTTTCATAAACTGCCATTAGAGAGCATTGCCTCTATCCCTTCACTGTCCCTCTACATGCCTGTAAACCTAAGCAATGAGGTCCTAAAGCTGTATGCAAATGACCTGTGAAATGTCCAATGAAGCATTAGCATATTCAAGCTGTCCACCTTATTCATGAGTGGGAGGCACAGCCACACCCCCAGTGCATGACTGACAGCCTGTATAACGATGTGAGGCTGTATAATGATGTGCTTCCTGGTGCTGGTGGCCACGCCCCCTGCAGCCTGTGTGTGCATGTGTGTGTGTGTGTAGGAGAGATAGAGCAGCTCCAGGCACTCATGTTACAACAGAACATGTCAGATTCATGTGTAACTGATGTCTGTGTCTCTCACCTGTGTATTAGGAGGATGCAGCATGTCAGCAGATGCAGCACAGATACCAGCAATACTTTACTATACATTACACACAGACATGAGCAGGGGGAGGAGAGGGGAGGGGTAACAGGGGTGACATCACTGCCTCTGACCATGTGACCAGCCTCATTTACATGATAAAAAATAGATGATTTTACAATGAAATAACTAGATAAAGGCTGGGATGGGATCCTTGTGAGCTGCTCCAACAGGTAGTAGTGACAGGACAAGTGACATAGACCTGATGACAGGTGTCCTTTAAGTTATTTTGTCTTTTAGGCTACATTCATACTGCCGCATTGGGGACGTATATACGGCCGATATACATCCCCCATAGACGGCAATGGTCCGATAGGACATGTCCTATCTTTTCACGGCACACGGCGCCGTGCGTCATATATCCCTATGGAGAGGGGCAGGGATGAGCAGCGCTCACCTCCTCCTCCTTTTCTCCCCGCGCGCTGCCGTGCGCCCGCCGTGCTACGGTGCGGTGGGCAACGGCAGTGTGAATCCAGCCTTAGACTAGGGCTGCACATCTGGGGCTGCCATATTTATAGGAGTTGTGGTCGCAACTTTGTCAGGATTGAAACACAACTCCATTCACCTACATTAATGAGTGAGTTGCAGCGTGACATTGTGATCTTGAGGGTGCGTCCACACATTCAGTTTCAGCAAAAAGCAGCTGAGGATCATAATGGGTAAGAACATATACAGTAATGTATGTGTCACGGGTGGACCCGCGACCCACATCGCGGGTCGCGGGCTCACCCGTGCCTCTCGCTCCCTGCAGGCGCCACGCCAGCGCATCTCACCTCTCCCCGCTCCCGAGTCCCGGCCTCGCTCCGTGCGCGCGCGGTCCCGTGCCTCCGGGCGCGCGCGCGACACCTCTAGGAAATTTAAAGGGCCAGTGCGCCATTAATTGGCGCTGGCCAAATTGTCCAATTCTATTTAAGCCTGCCTCTTCCTGCAAGCCCTGCCGGATCTTTGTGCCTTGCGCCCTAGAGAAAGCTGTTTTGATGCCCTGTGCTGTTCTTGAGATTTCCTGTTGTGACCCCTGCTCCGTGTCTGATTACGCTCCTGTGCCGCCTGTCCTGACCTGTTGCTACGACTCTGACTACGAACCTGTGCTGCCCGTCCTGACCTCCTGCCTGACCCCGACCACGAGATTGCCTGCCGATTCTGTACCTCGACCTTGGCTGCCACTGCGGACAAGTCACGCCTGCGGAACGACCTGGTGGTACCACGCCGCAGCAAGTCCAACCCGCTTTGCGGCGGGCTCTGGTGAAAACCGGGTGCCACTTAGACTCCGGTCCCAGGTAGTGACTTGTGCCATCGTCCGCAGTGGTTCAGAGGATCCACAACCTCTAAGCCTGACAGTATGTAATGTAATGTATTACTCTTACTCTTTTTTCACTCTACTCCTGGTTTGGACATTAAATCTGAAAAACTGAACGTGTAGATGCACCCTCAGTTTCCAAGCAGTCAAAGCCTTTAACCTCAACTGGTTATCCAGAGCTGTGCTCAGCAAGGGGGAAAGATACTAATACTTGTAACAGTTGTGTCCCAGCTATATGGTTTTGAAAATGAAAACTCGAAAAATAACGCACAATGTAAACAGGCTTTGTATGTCTGTCATTAGACTTGTGGACCTTAATAAATCTTTCTATTTCAGATTTTCTATTTAATGGCTAGTTTATATCACGGTTATGCTTTCTGTTTAATTCTTCAGTTAAAAAATAGAGAATAATGGAAAGAAAGCGATCCATTATAATTTGTATTGATTCCATTGTATTGTTAATATCTTCAATTGCATTATTTTTTTTCTACAAAGTAAATCACAGTGAAAGGTCGGAGTCTTTTTTTTTTTTAACAATAAAGTCTATAAAAAGGGGATGGAGGCAATGTTTATGTAATATTATCTGTCGTTTTCAGAATTTTACTTCTTTTTTTTAAAAAGTGAGATTTGATGAAGACTAAAATGAATAAAACGTAAGAGCTAAAAAAATAAACAATACTAACAGAACGTTGTTCCTGTTATTTTAACATATATGTGTACAGTGTCTCATAAGTTGATGGACACTACTTCCTACAGCTTTGAATCACTTCAATTTTTAAATTCCATATGACTATTGGGCCTCTTTTCTGTATATGCTTTGTTAACGCTTTTACCTTGGGTGTTGTATTTATTTTCTTCCGCCTTAATGCTTATACATTCCTTTTGGTTTTGAGTTTAAAGGAGGTTATAAGGTGCAGATGCCGTGCACCAGGTCACGGTGAGCTGGTGCAAGAGCTTATTTTCGTTATGGTTTTAAACAGATGTAAAGTGTTTAAACGCTTTAGTAATCTTTGTATACAAGTAGCTTCACCGCACCGTGGTCTGTGCTCGGTGCACCATGTGTGCAACCACTTCCTATTCAGGCGCACAAAGTGGTCGCGCGCATGGTGCGCCGAGCGCGGACCACGGTGCGGGGAAGCTACTTGTATATAAAGATTACAAAAGCGCTTAAACGCTTTACATCTGTTTAAAAACATGATGAAAATAAGCGCCGGCACCAGCTCACCCTGAGCTGGTGCATGGCATTTTTAGCTTATAACCACCATCGGAAGTGGTAGGTTTCCTTTAAACCCCTACAATTACAATTCAATACACGTATACAATGAAACGGAACAAGTTGGGAAAAACGAAATTAAAGACAGACAAATTGGGTAACATGTTTCCTGTATTCTGCAGAACTCCAAAGCAGGCAGCAACAAAACTAGTAATCCATACTATAAAAATGTATGCCTCTCTATCTGGAAGTAATGCAGCCTGACACCTGACATCAGTACTTAGAGGCCACCTTCAGACATGGATCCCAAACACAGGAGAAGGACAGATCTTTCCATTATACTCTTTCTCTGCAAAAAAAACAAATTTCCTATAAATAACTCACATTTCTGATTGATAGAACTGAATTGGGGATTACTTTAAAGACTTTTTTAATTTCCTTTTCTTATATTTATTCTGTCATCTTCAGGGACCAGCCATGGGGTCAGTTAGCAGAAAAGAAATAAGAGTGAAATTGCCAGATAGTTTTCAGTATCTCACCCAGCTATATGTAGCATCTTTGTTTTAATACTCCTAGGGCTTGCTGTGGGATGAAATTACCATTATCCATGCCTCCTCTCACATACAAGTAAAATTATAACAGATTATGCACGTTACATTTCATAATAAGGGCTGTTGATCCAGAGATTTATTCTGCCAGATTTGGGTTAGGGAGGATTTTTCCCTTTTAAATGGAGCTGCACCTGCCTTGTTTCCACATTATTTTAAAGAAAAATTCTTTGTCCTCCACCTGCATCAGACTGCTCCCCCTCCCCATTCCCTTAGCCTTTTATCAAGAATAGAAACCATATCCAAAGAGTGTATATTGGCTGCAATCCTTGCACACGTACGTCAATGGAAATGGGAGGGGGAGGAGGATGCCTGTGTTGGCTGGTAATTGATTTCTTGTCTCACTCTCTTCAGTGGTATGGAGTTATCTGCCTTGATAAACATGGGAGAGCAGGCTTCCAGCAGTTTCCTACTCCTACTGCTTCTCCATAGACTCTTTGTTAGAAGTTAAATGAAACCTACCACCAAAATCCATCATGATAAACCAGGGACACTTATCCATAAAACCAGACCCTGTGATTGTGGTAATCATCTTATATCTGTTTCTTTCTAAAATCAACTTTTAAAATGATGCTTATGAGCCTGGGCACTATATTAACCCCTGTGTGATCTGGCTTTACAGACTGTGTAACCCCCTCCCCCCTCTGAGAAATATCCTAACTGTCCTTTTTTTTGTACTAAAAATGAGTAGGAAAGAGGGAACAATTTGATAAATAAATGAAGAAGCAATTTTCTTAGAGAGGACCGTAGTGACTCCCCAGTCACATATAAACCAAATTTATGGCTTTGTACATAAATTCCCTGAATGATACGGATATAGCTCTTAAAAACAAAATCTGTGGCCTAAATGGACAAAATCTTCAGTATATATGAAATGCAAATTTTCATTTTAGTGCACTATAGACACGGCTCTGAGGTTTGGTGCATCCTGTTTGCCCAGTTTCACAACAGGAGCAGGGTGCTGTCAGCCTTAGTTAAAGGGAACCTGTCACCACTGTTAAAAAAAATATAATGATTCCCAAAGAGTCCTTATGGCCTAAGGGAACCCCTTTTTCAATTAAGACCAGCGATGCTCACAAAAGCATAAAATCAAGTGTTTTTCTCTGCCTGGTATCCAGGCAGAGAACACAAGGAGTCGAGTTGGGAGTATTACCTCGGATTGAGTCCAGCGGCTTCCTCTCCACAAGTCGTTCAGTACACGCCTGTGCAGCTTCGCGCTTAGCATTGATAAGCAGCGAGCGATACATAACTCTCTATAGAGTTTACATATTGCTCTCCATCGCCTCTTTGTCTACACTTTGTTACTGGAATGAGTAACAATCTTAGCCGCTCATTCAAGATTAGTATTGCTGGGAGGTAATATGTCTTTTAATGGGGGCACTGTATAATATTCAGATCTATCTACATACTTTTGTTTACAATGGAGGGTGGAGATCAAAATGGCTGTCATTACAGTATGTGGGGGAGTGGGGCCAAGTGGCTGTCATTACAGTGTGGGGGAGGTTGGCAAGTGGCTGGCATTACAGTGTGTGGGGGCTAGTGGTTGGCATTACATTGTTAGTGGGGGATGGGGCCAATTGTCTGTAATGCCAGCCACTTGCCGCCCTTCCCCCACACTGTAAGGCCAGCCATTTGCCCCCTGCCCACACACTGTAATGCCATCCAATTGCCTCACCACAATGTAATGCCAGCCACTTGCCCCCAAATCCCCCACATTGTAATGCCAGCCACTTGCCCCCACCCCTCCAGACTGGAATGCCAGCCACTCTCCTGCACACACACTGTAATACCAGCCACTCTGCTGCACACACGCTGTAATTCCAGTCACTTGCCCCAACCATTGCGCTCTCGACATTCCCCTATTGAAAAGAAAAGTATGAGAAAGATCTGAATATACACTATACAGTGCCCCTATTAACATTCATGTTACCTTACATCAACAAAGATTTCCACTCACTCCAATAACAAAGTGTAGACAGAGAGGTGACAGAGAACGATACTACTTAGCAACGCTTAGCAGGAAGCCACGCATGCGCAGTTAGCCGCCAGTGTTCGCGGAACACTCAGTCGCTCACTGCGTGGGAACTCGACCAGTGGGCTGAAAGACGTAGGGGAAAGAGGTGAATACTGGATGACGTGTGAAGAGGAAGCCGCTGGCCTGAGCAGAGGTAATATGCCTCTGCATAGCAACTGCAGAATTTCGAAATGTCTTAGGCCCCTTCTACTTGCTTTTGACGCACAGAACTTGCATTGCACTCTGACCCATTGTAATCAATGGTCTTTTTCACGCACACATGCACGTTTTTTTTAATGCACATTTAAATCTCAGCATGCTCTACTTTTGCAAGTCATGCGCATGAAAAATGCACCATACAAGTCAATTGCCATAGAAATGATAGAGATAAACGCATTGAAATTGTATTGAAAACGCACGTGAAAAACTGAGACACTGAACAAACTCTGAATGAAAACTGATTGAACTCTGATGAGAATTGTCAGTTTTTCACTGACCAAAACCTGATCGCTCCCTGATCAGACTCTGACGTGATCTGCAACGTAAGTGTGGAAGGGGCCTTAGGTTTCTGAGCAGGTGTACAGTACACATTTGTACTGTACATATTATCTACAAGTTTGTATGTAAAATATTCTGACAGCGAGCGCAGTGCAAACTTTGTAAGCAAATCTTGTGGAAATAGCAGAGAAGGTCAGTGTTGGGTTTGAGATGTCAGCAATCATCTGTCTCATTTAGATTCTGTCAGTTCCTATATCGTGTCTCTCAGGCAAATTCACTGCATCTGCTCCCTGAGAATGATGTCATTCATTAACAGTCCCCTCCAGCAAAGCTATTTTTTTATATTTATTTTTTTTAATATGTGATTCATTTTACCCCTTAAGGACACAAACGTTTTTTTTTTTTTAACCTCATTAGAAGAGCTAATTCTTTATTATTTTTCTGTCATTGGATAATGAATTGTATAATTTATTGCCACTATTTTGGGAAAATTATAAAATAATTCTAAAATAAATGAAAATGAAGAGTGATTCTGTGATACTTCTCTGTGATTTGTTTTTATATCCCTTGTTGCCAGAACCCTTTTCTCTTAGTACGGTTTAATTTTTTACTCCGCAATTCCCTAGAGACATTTTTATTCGTCTAAAGAGCCATATGAACTGTGGTTTTTGCAGGATATGTTGTTTTTCCAAGCACTATCCTAAATACAAAGTTCTCAAAGGAGTACAGGTCCTCTACTTAGGCCCCTTTCACACTTGCGTTTTTCACGCGCGTTTTCTGCGTGTGCTTTTGACGTGCAGAACTTGCATGTAATCAATTGTAATCAATAGGTCTTTTCAGACTTGCATTTTTTTTCACGCACACACGCACGTTTTTTTTAACGTGCGTTTAAATCTCGACATGCTCTACTTTTGCAAGTCACGCGCGTGAAAAACGCACCATACAAGTCTATGGAGATGCATCAAAAATGCATTGTACTCTGAGACACTTGCAAGTGCAATGCGTTTTTCACGCATCAATTGCCATAGAAAAGATAGAGCTCAGTCCTGAATCCATTTCAGGTGCGTTTTCTGCGCGTGAAAAACGCATTGAAATTGCATCAAAAACGCGCGTGAAAAACTGAGACACTGAACAAACTCTGACTGAAAACTGATTGCACTCTGATGCAAAATGCGCGTTTTTCACTGACCAAAAACTGATCGCACCCTGATCAAACTCTGACGTGAAATGCAACGCGAGTGTGGAAGGGGCCTTAAAGGGCACCTACCACCACAAATCTACCTATAAAGGTAGATCGGGTAGTAGGTGGATCAATGGGACGTGAGGATAGCCCTTTTAAGGGCTAATCTTCGGGTCCCCGCACTTTTTTGGAAACTTTTATTACCCTAATATGTAAATTTTGTTATGCGGCTACTGGGGCGTGGAGTAGCCGCTTCTGAGGTTACACGAGGCGGCTACTCCACGCCCGGTAGCCACTTTACCCCTCCTACTCACCATCTTCGGCGTGCAGCTGCTTGTAGCTGCGCGCCCTCGTCCGACGATCCTGCCGTCTGTGCATGCGCAGAACAGCAGGCCCGCGCCTGCGCGGTGACTGCTCCGAAGCCGGGGCTGCACAGGCACAGGAGGGGTAAAGTGGCTACCGGGGCGCGGAGTAGCCGCCTCATGTAACCTCAGATGCGGCTACTCCACGCCCCAAAATTTACATATTAGGGTAATAAAAGTTTCCAAAAAAGTGCGGGGACGCGAGGATTAGCCCTTAAAAGGGCTATCCTCACGTCTCATTGATCCACCTACCACCCGATTTACCTTTATAGGTAGATTTGTGGTGGTAGGTTTCCTTTAAGTCGGATACTTACAGAAGAGCCCTAGTTATAGAAAATCTACCATTTGATTTGATGCATTATGCATTATGTGGATTTCCTTTAACCCCTTCCCGCACCCTGACGTGATACTACGTCATAGGATGCGGGTCGTTCCCGCACCTTGACGTAGTATCACGTCATGGCGATCACCCGGGCTCAGAAGCTGAGCCCGGGCGATCGCCGCGGGATCCCGGCGGTACGCGGTAGCCGGGATCCCGCAGTAACAGCCAGGATCGCGACTATCGCGATCCCGGCTGTTTAACCCTATAGACGCCGCGGTCATTGTGACCGCAGCGTCTATAGTGAATCGCCGCGACGATCGGCACCCTCCGTGCATGGCACGGAGGTGCCGATCGTTGCCATGGCAACCCTGAAGCCCGATAAGGCCCCCAGGGTTGCCTTCACTAGAAGCCTGTTAGGATCGTGCTTACAGCACGATCCTAACAGTGCTGATATCAGCCTATGCAGAATGCATAGGCTGACTATGTAATATGCTGCAATACATTAGTATTGCAGTATATTACAATGAACAAGTGATCAAATGATCACTTGTTCATGTCCCACCCTGGGACAAAATAAAACAGTAAAAAAAAGTTAAAAAAAAAAAAGTGCAATTAAAAAAAATTATTAAAAAAGAATAAAAGTCCCTTGAAGTCCCATCCCATGCAATAATACAATAAAACATAAAAAAGTGAAAATCACAAAAAAAAAGACAACATATTGGGCATCACAACGTCCGTTACAACCCGTACAATAGAATAAAATCGTCACTGAACCCGTACGGTGAACGGCGTAAAAAAAAAACACAAAAAAACTTGCAAAAATTATGAAATTTTCACATCTGACCTCATAAAAAGCGCATAAAAAGTAATCAAAAAGTAAAATTTACCCCGACATGATACCAAGAATAAGTACAGCTTGTCCCGCAAAAAATAAGCTATAAACCAACTCTGTAAACCAAAAAATATAAATGTTCTGCCCATTGTTACACGGCAAGCAAAAACAAGCAAATTTCTCACAAAATTAGTTCTATATTCTGCAAAACAAGTTAACCATAAAAAAGCCATATAAATGGGGTATCGCTGTAATCGTGATGACCCGTAGAATAAATATAACACATTATTTTTATGGTATGGTGAACGTCCGGCGAAAAAAATGCTAAAAACCATAAACAAGAATTGATTTTTTTAACCACCACCAAGAAAGAGTTAATAAAATCTGATTATTGGCTATTGAGCCCCACCGTAAATGATGTCCCTGAAAAGTGGATTTCATCCACAAAAAAAATAATCCCCCATATGTCCAAATTACAAAAAAATAAACATTTTATAGCCTGTAAGATGTGACATTGCAGATCTGTTCTGAATGGCGCAGCTTCCCTTCTATGCCCGGCCGTGCGGCCGTACAGCAGTCACCACCACATATGGGGCATCCTTATACTCGGGAGAAATTGGGTATCAAACTTTGTGGAGTTTTTTGTCATTTAATACTTTGTGACGGTTTAATTTTTGGCCAAAATTAATATATTGTCTAAAAAAAATGACAGCTTGTAAATTAGACCTCCATTTTGTTTTAACCACTGTGAAGCATCTAAAGGGTTAACATACTTCTTAAAGTTGATTTTTTACACATTGAGGGGTGTAGTTTCTAAAATGGCGTGATACATAGGGTTTTACTGCTGTTTAGGCCTCTCAAAGTCACTTAGACCTGAGCATGTGCCTCTAAATAAGGGTTTTGGCGATTTTCATAAAAATGAGAAAAATTGCACCCAAAATTCTGAACCTCCTAACAACCTAGAAAAGAGAGAAGATGCATAAAACCCTGCGCCAATATAAAGCAGACATTCGGGAAATGTTAGTTATAAAGTTACTTGGGTGCTATGACTATCTGCCTGAAAAGCAGAAAATTTTGAACTTTGAAAATGAAAAATTTTCAGAAATTTTAGCCAAATTTCAATTTTATTCATAACTAAACACAAAAGATATCATCAAAATTTTTCTATTACTTTGAAGTACAATGTGTGACGGTAAAACAATCTCAAAATCCCCTGGATATGTTAAAGCGTCACAAAGTTATAACCACCTATAATGACACAGGGCAAATTTAAAAAATCAGGCCTGGTCCTGAAGGTCTAAAATGGCATAGACGCGAAGGGGTTAAAGATGGACCCCTCTGCCCCCTGAGACTTCTGATAAAGCTCTGTGGATGCCTAACTTTAGTCCCAGGCTGCAATGATCAGCTGTAAGGTGTCTGTAATGTAGCTTTACTGATAATCCTTGGTCCCATTACAGCAAAAACTCTAGAGAATCCAATTGTCACTGGTGCAAAAATCTTTTTTTTGTCTTGAGCTACAATTATAAAGTATACAGTTCCGACTTACATACAAATTCAACTTAAGAACAAACCTAAGTAACCTATCTTGTACATAACTGTGCGTATTCTCATCTGGGCATTAACATTTACGGTAATTTAATTCACTTTCCATATAGATACATTTCTTCAAATTGCTGTTATTTAAAAAAAAGTAGATGTAGATGTACACTCAGTGTATCCTGTCCATTTCATATGCAAACACAATTAGTTTTATTTGTGCAATCACACCGGCATTGGTGGGCGTATCCAAGGACAACTATCTTGTTTCTAAGGAACAACATGGCTACATTTATTGGAAATTATCTTCACACGGGTACATTTTTTAAATAGCATGCAATTGAAGAAAGGTAGATATATGAGGCAGATGAATTAAATGTGTGAAATTAAATTATTGTGAATGCCAAGATGGGAATACCCCTTTAAGATAATCTGAATAAATGTGCAGGGTTATAGATAAAACTCTGTTAATAATAATGCTAAACAATATTCTTACAGTATTAGTCTCATAGTTTCATACTGTATTTTGGTTTTGCATTTAAAATTTTTGTTTTCAGAAATGAATAGAGCAAATGATGATAGTAAACTTTGCAATATACTTCATAAAGCAGACGGCTACTCTTTGCAGGGCTGGAATAAGGTTGGTGAGGGCCTCTGGGTCCAAAATCTGGTGTAGGCCCCCACTTTCTGCTCACTATCTACTATTCTACCAGTAATGCATCTACATAAACCCACCTCCCCCAGTAATACATCTACATACAGCTGCTGACCCCCAGTAATACATATACATACACACACCTCCCCCAGTAATACATCTACATGCAGCTACAAACCCCCCCATTAATACATCTACATACAGCCGCCTCCCCCCAGTACTACATCTACATACAGCCGTCTCCTCCCAGTAATATATATACATACGCACACCTCCCCCAGTAATACATCTACATACAGTTGCCAACCCCCCAGTAATACATCTACATACAGCCGCCTCCCCCAGTAATACATCTACATACTGCCGTCTCCTCCCAGTAATACATATACATACGCACACCTCCCCCAGTAATACATCTACATACAGCTGCCAACCCCCCAGTAATACATCTACATACAGCCGCCTCCCCCAGTAATACATCTACATACTGCCGTCTCCACCCAGTAATACATCCACATACAGCCGCCTCCCCCAAGTAATACATCTACATACAGCCCCCTCCCGAGTAATACATGTACAAACAGCTGCTAAGCCCCCAGTAATCCATCAACAAACAGCCACCTCCCCCAGTAATACATCCACCTAGTAACATCAATCACCACCCCCCACCTACACTTAAAGTAGTCTGTTACTTTTTATTGTCTTATACTCACAAAGTTTTTAAAATGCGCATATAAAACATTTCATGAGGACGCCAATTTCTCGTGCCTGACCCTGGGTTTCACCTGAACAGCTTGTTCTGGGGACTGATCGGCATCCGTCCACATACTCAATTTATACCCCATAATATTTCAAAGTGGAAATCTTTCAATATTATATATTTTATATATATATATATAATTCTTTCCGATACTATTGTATCTGGCAAATAAAAGCAACATTTTCTAAATGTCAGTATTCATTTAAATAAAACATTTTATTTACACTTGTTAGCACTTGTGTTTATGTAAATGTGATGTAAACACAATCTTAACACAATGCTAACACATTAATGTAAAACAAAATAGCGTAAACACAGCATGTAAATGCAGCCTGAAAGTATATTCAGTCTTGAAATGATGAGGTTCATAGGTATAACAGTAATCCAAAACTGATATGTAAAGATAGGAGATGGGTAGCATTCTGATCATTGCTTGTGTATTGAGCTGATTACTACATATAAGGGATGTTGATATATACAGTTGATAGCTTTCTAAGGAGTAAAATTAGTAGATTTTAGGTATATATAGAAGTTATGACTGGTTATATACTGGGGGTAGGGGCTGGCAGGCTGTATGCCGGGGGAAGGCGCTGGCAGGTTGTATACTGTGGGCAGGGGGTGAGGGGGCAGGCTATATACTGGGAGACAGGGAGCTGGCTAGCTATATACTAGGGACATGGGCTTAGAGCTTAGTGTCATTGTGTTTTATATCCATCTCATGGATCTCATCATCTCATGTAGATAGACCCTTAAAGGGAAGCTGTCACCAGGAGACCCATTTTTAGCACCCCCCCAGTCCCCACAGAGCATAGTACATACACTGCCAAAGTGGTTTTGTATTAAAAATTGGTTTTACAGAAAAAAAGATATGTTATATTGTACCTTTCATTAGCATCTGCTGTGTGACTAGGCAGTTGCCTTTTGGGAGGAGCTGGAAAGGAGCAGTCCCCCCCCCCTTGTGCTAATGAAAGGTACAATATAACATATGTTTTTTTCTGTAAAACCTATTTTTTATGCAAAAACACTTTGGCAGTGTATGTACTATTCTCTGTGGGGACTGGGGGAGTGCTAAAAATGGGTCTCCTGGTGACAGGTTCCTTTTAACCATGATAATCTTAGCACAAAGTAAACTAAATGTGTAGTATAAGTAGATCATGTTCTTCTTATAGATTGCACTACTTGATGCAGCTGTGAAGCAGCTAAGATGCTACTGTATTGTGGCCAGCCGCATCATCTAAGGATATTTCATAACAAAATTATTATTTCGTAACAGTTTCATGTTAAAAGTACGTGAAACTGTTACTAAATAACATTTTGATTAGGAATTATGGTCACAATTACTTAATTGATAAGGCTTAGTTGATGCCATTGTTAGTGGTGTCCGTTGATACATTCCGTTATTTATAACAGCAAAAATAACATGGGCGGCAGCGCTATTTTTGTAGTTATAAATAACAGAAGTGTAAGGGTTTTTATTACTCCACAAATGGGCACCACTAGTGGTGGTGAGAACTTAGCCTAATTTGGACAGGAGGGACCACAGATGTATCATATTACATAGAAATCGGATGAAAAGGAAAATGGGAAAGACCTGGGCACAGACAGAAGCGACTAGTTAATACTTCCTTGTGGTGACATATGAATATGTAGAAATATGAGAAAATGAAGTACAAAAACAGATTGTCTTCTCCTTTTGAGGGGACATCATAAATGTTATTACCCATCACCCAGCTCTGTGACTGCTAAGAATTCAAGATAGAGCCTAAAGAGTGGAAACTGAAAAGTGAAGATAAAAGTCACATAAGGCTACAAATAATGTTATTCCTCATGTACATACAATGTACTATTGATTTAAAGGGATGCTGTCATAAAGATTTAAGCCCATAACCGCTACCAACTGGGATGGTAACCGGATAACAATGATGTCCTTTTATATCCTGGGAGATTCAGCATTGTCTAGAAAATTGACTTTGAGTGGTGTATACAAATGACCTGTCAGAGGGATAGAGAGTAGCTACATAAAAGGTAATTCTTTTTACTTTACAACCTTATTAAATAATTTTAATGAAACACTGTTGTATTCACAATGGTTACAAAACTCATTAATGATTTCTTTAAGGAATGCAGTTTTCAGAATGAAGTTACTTCTGGTGGGTTTCAGTTCTTCTGGTACCACTGGGGCCCTACACATTTAACATGGCACCTGAATAGCATTACTGTTATCTCTGCCCTTAAAGGGGTTTTCCCACAAAAAACACTTAGGTCATATATGCAGCATAGGGCCTAACTTGCTAATCGCTGGGTGTCTCAGTGATGTGGGGTCTCACGAGAATGTGGGGTCTGATGGGGTCCGAGGTACCTCCCTTGTCCCTCCCAAAGAAGAGTGGAGCAGCAAGACATTCATGTCCAGGCTTCCTCGTTCATCTTTATGGAGCTGACGGAGATCGCAGAGTGCCACGCTCGTCAATCTCTGTCAGCGTCATAGGGATGAATGAGGCATGGTTCACTGGCAGCCTGGATAAACCATGACTCTTCTCTTCAGAATTGACTCTTTGTCTACTCATTTGCTTATCAGAAATGAAGGTACAGTACAGATAATTTTAGGTGACATGGAGAGGACTTTTAACCCTTTATCAGCAGGTATTACTGGTGTGAGGGGTAAAATTCTGGTGACATGTCTTCTTTAAAATGGGGTTATTCTTCGAAGTTTTCAATGGTTTTGCTCTGGAAAGTGTCCTGGTGCCTGAAAAACATTCAAATAAAATGGTGGTGCCAAAATACATAAGGTGCTTCTTTCTATTTGAGGGCTGTGCTTGAGTAAAGTAGCTACAAACTGCAGAGTTAGGTAAATAAAACTATTGGAGTTTTTCTATTGGAGATGTGTATTTGTGTGTGAATAAACCTTGTGCAAGTTTTTATGTGTCATAGACAGTGTGGATTGACCTGTATGTATAAACATATGTAGTAAACATTAAAGGGGTTATCCGGGTGTTAAAATTTACTTAGGGCCGGGCTGGGGCGGGCTATTTAAAAATAATAAACATTATTTGATTACCTCGTCCGGCGCTGCTGATGTCCCGCGCCGTGGTCCGTCTCCTCTGTGCGCCGGTTTGATTACAAGGCGCACAGGGAGCTTCTGGTAGCTCCCATCTGACACCATCTCCCAGCTCTTACAACGCTGAGAGATAGGGACGGATGGGAGGAGCCGGCCACAACGCAGACCGGAAGTTCCCTGTGTGCAGATTCTGTGCCCCTGTAAACAAACAGGGGCCCAGATTGGATGGGCCACGGCGTGGGACAACGGCAGCGCTGGAGGAGGTAAGTAGATGTTTATTATTTTTAAATAGCTCGGCCCTAAGTAATTTTTTATAACTGGATAACCCCTTTAACTTAACCGTTCTGATGCATGGAGAGGGCTCGCGGGCCGAGCCCTCTCCGTAGCCGGTAAGTCTCTACTGCATATTGCAGCAAAGGCTTACCGGTAACACCCGCGATCGGTGCCGGCACCGATCGCGGGTGTTTTCTTGCTGATCGGCGCCGGCAAAGCGCCGCCATCTTTCCGAGGATCGCCGCTCCCCGTGACGTCATCGGGGAGCGGCGATCCATCGCCATGGTAGCTTCGGGTCTCAGGAAGACCCGAAGCTACTTCGGGTTAACGCATTCATTACAATGTGCTATGAGCACATTGTAATGTATGAGGAGTAAAATCCCCATATACTGCCATACTGTAGTATGGCAGTATATGGTAGGATCGATCAGACAACCTAGGGTTAAAGTACCCTAGGGAGTCTGAAAAATAGTAAAAATAAAAATAAAAAAAAGTTAAAAAAAAATAATTATAATAAAAAAACCTAAAAATTCAAATCACCCCCCTTTCCCTAGAACTGATATAAATATAATAAACAGTAAAAATTATAAACACATTAGGTATCGCCGCGTCCGAAAATGCCCGATCTATCAAAATATAATAACGGTTTTCACTGCGTTTAACCCCGTAACGGAAAATCGTGTCCAAAGTCAAAACTGGCACTTTTTTTTCCATTTAAAAAAAATTTTAAATTCTATAAAAAGTGATCAAAAGGTCGTACAGTCCTAAAAATAATATCATTGAAAACATCATCAAAAGCCGCAAAAGATGACACCACCCTCAACTCCATACAACGAAGTATGCAAAAGTTATAAGCACAAGAAGACGGCAAAATAAAAAAAACATTTTTGTTCATGAGGTTTTAATTTTTGTAAATGTATGAAAACATTATAAAACCTAAACAAATTTGGTATCCCTGTAATCGTACTGACCCAAAGAATAAATTAGATGCGTCATTTGTGGCGTGAAGTGAAAGCCGTAATATCCAAGCCCACAAGAATACGTCACAAATGCGTGTTTTCACCATTTTCACTGCATTTGGAATTTTTTTCCCGCTTCCCAGTACATGGCATGGAATATTCAATGCAATCACTATGAAGTGCAATTTGTTACGCAAAAAACGAGCCGTCACATAGCTTTTTATGTGTAAAAATAAAAAAGTTATAGATATTTGAAGGTGGGGAGTGAAAAATGGAAATGAAAAAACGGGAAAGGGCCCGGTCCTTAACCGTTTAATCTTTAAATCAATTAATTTACATGGTATTTAATGTTAAATGACAAGCAGGGGTGTAACTACAAGAGTAGTAGTCATAGGAGCTGCTACAGGGCCTGGAGGGACAGAGGGCCATCCAACCTGCCACACTGGAGAATGTGCACCAATACATACATATTATACTGTACATTAAACAGTGTAATATGTATATAATGGTGCAAATCTTCCACAGCACAAAGCTGAGCCTGCAGAAATGTCCGGGAAGTAAAAGCTGCTTGGCAGCACTAGAAATGTTTAATTTCTACTTCCCCCAGATGTGCATATGCTATATGTTTATATGCTATAAGTGTGCATATGTGTATATAACAGCGGGACAGAGACAGAGAACCTGAACAGGGACCGAAAAACCAGGACTGCCCTGCTGGATTTGGGACAGTTGGGAGGTATGCATGAGGTGCATATGCTGTTTTTATTTGTGTGTATGTGGTATATGGTGTTTATATGCTATTTGTGTGTATATATGCTATATGCCTTTACGTGGTACTTTATGTATGTATATATTGTATATATTCTTTGTGTATGTGTGTTTATGCTTTATGTGTGTATATGGTGTGTTTATACTGTATACATGTATACATGTTTTTTATATACAGGCAAGATAGGGTCTGTAGGTTTGTTCTTAAGTTGAATTTGTATGTAAGTCGGAATTGTATATTTTATCATTGTAACCCCAGCCAGAACTTTTTTGGTCTCTGTGACAATTGGATTTTTAAAATGTTGGGTTTTCATAAGAATCAGGATTAACACTAAAGCTTCATTACAGACACCTGTGATAACTGTTACAGCTGTTTATTGTAGCCTAGGACTAAAGTACAATAAATTACCAATATCCAGAGGTCCATTTGTAACTAGGGGTTGTATGTAAGTCGAGTGTTCTTAAGTAGGGGACCGCCTGTACTCTATAATAATACGATATGTATATACTATATGTGTTTATTTGATGTGTAATTCTGGATGTGATTATGTGTATATAAGAAGTGTACATACTGTATGTGTATATAAGATGCGTATATAATGTATGAAAAAGTGTATAAATGTATGCACATGAGTGTATAAATGTAGGTATGTGTGTAAGTGTATAAATGTGTGTGTATGAGCATAGAACTGTATGTGTGTATATAAGTATACAAATTTGTAATTGTATACACAGTGTACAAATATATATATTCTTTAAAGGGAGGGGGGATCCCATTCAGAAGTCTGCTATGGGTCTCATCCTCGTCTAGTTACGGCTCTGATGTCCAGTTAACAGCTACTACATCCGTGTACATCAGTGATATTACCACTACATAATCTTGGACCAACAAAGAATATTTAATTGATATTATACATTTTTTTCCCCAGTTTTATTCTCTAAATTTGTAGTGTGTCCAATATTCATACGCATCTTACAGAAAAAATATGGGTATTCATCGTTTAACCAAAACTTTAATGAAGATTTTGGACACATATAGGATGAACTGAACTTATTAAACATCATAAAAATAAATCTGAAATATACTGTGCTGCTTAAAAGAGACATTTTGTGCTTTCTGGAAGGAAAGATTTCACACATTTTTAACTTTTTAGAGCAAGTTAATCATTAGGGAATTTGTATCCATTAGAGCTGTAAAAACTTACATCTTACTTGGCTAAAGAATAATGTACACCCTGAAAGTTGCTATAGTTATCACATACGTCAACATCTATAAATGGCAACCTAAATTTTTAAAGCATAAAGGTAATATTAGACCATTTATATCATTTATATTTCCACAAAGGAAATGTATTTGTTAATTAGAAATGGAGAAGTAAAAAAATGGTAATATGTGCTATAACAACAACTATACACACAATAGGGTCATTTATAATCAAGTTCATTTACAATTTATTATACGTAATGTATTACAAATTTTCTTCTTTACTTGTGAAAATATCATATTAAAACACATTTTTTCCCCCCAATATTATATTAAAGGTGTTCTTCTCGCTTGAGCTCAAGCAAAAGCATTTAGGGATATGCTTGACAGAAGCCATATAACCTCAGGCAGGGGTGGGATTGAAATTTTTGATAAAAGGCTTTCTAGTTAGGGAGTGAGAAGAGAGTGTTGTTTGCCGCAAGAAAAAATTTAAACCTTCTCTAATTAACAATTCCAATATTTTAAATGCTCCTTATATGATTGCTCCTTTAAATCAACATTTTTGTATCTAAAATGATACTATATAAAGAGCCATAATCATACCATAAACACAGCCTGATAACCAAGCTCTACACATAAATATAGCACCATAACCTAGCGCAATACTTATAGTACATAAAACATGTAAACCAAGTTCGTACATATTTCCAGAGCCAAGGTAAATACATAAATACAGTAAGTAAATGTAGTGCCCAGCTAAGTACATAAAAATGAACTAAAATACTGATTATTGATACAGAATTGTGAACTCATATGTAATGCCAGCAGTTTTCTGTTAGTCTTCTTGCGCCTGTATTTAAAAAGTGTCAGAGGCACAATTGTGGTGCACGCTGCACTATACGCAACATAAAATTCTGCACTGAAATGGGCGTTCCGGTACTCAGTCAGACCCTTGCAACACATTTAACATGCAGAGTCCGACAGAAAGGTGTCACACGCCCCGTGTTAAAGGTTCACCAAAAAAGTTGGAAGATTCATGAAGAATGGGCACCACAAATCATGAATCTGTCACCGTTTTTAGTAATTAAGGGGCTATAATCTTCTTCTTCCACCTGGCCACCATTTCATCTTCTACCAGCAACGAATCCTCTCTGCAGAGTTAGCAACACAAACATTTTTGTCTCCTTTATTATTTATCATCTCCTCTATCTTTGTATCACAACCTTAAAGGAAACCTACCATTTGATTTTATGCAGTATGAAGCAAGCATACCTTGAGAATGCTGTGGCTACACTGATGCAGAAATATATCTTGTTTAATCCCTGAGCTGTAGCTCAGTGGTTTTGCTGAAAAAAAAAATTATAAAATTGAGGATAATGAGGCTCTGTCGCTCCTGTGCTAGGGCTCAGCGGTTCTCCTCTTGCACTGCTTCAGAGAATTATGTAATGTGTGTTGTGCCCGAATAATCAATCTCTGCAATCAATCAACTGCTGTGTATAAGTCATCCAACTCATGTTGATTGGTCGTGTCTGGAAAGCTCAGAAAGCTCTGTGTAATGTGTTTATGAACTGCATGCAGCATTCAACCCAACTTTTCCAAGGTCCTGAATGTTATACTTGTTTTTTTTAGCAAAACCACTCAGCTCAGGGATTAAACAAGATATGTTTCTGCATCATTGTAGCTACAAGGTATGTTTCATGAAATTAAATGATACATTTCCTTTAATAATGTTTTGTTGTTACTCTAGAGATCACTATTATTTCTCCACAGTAACCAATTTAGTAACATTCCCCTCACAGAAGCCAATTTAATCTGGTCACAGTGCCCACACACAGTAGCCAATAAACACAGTGAATACACCCAGTAGCCAATAATCCTAGTGCCTGCTCACAGTAGCCACAGTGTTTGCACTCAATAGTCAGTAGTTCCAGTGTTTTCACCCAGTAGTTATAGCACCTGCCCCCTGTACTCATAGTGCCTGCCTTCAGTAGTCACAGCGCCTGCTCCAATAGCAAGTAGTCACAATGATGCCCCTTTCAGCCAGTAAACACAGAGCCTGCCCCCAGTAGTCACAATACACAGAGCCTGCCTTTAGAAGTCACTGGGATGCCCCAGTAGTCACAGTGTTGCCACTAGTAGCTTCAGCTTCAACTGGGTAAGATGAGTTGGGGGCAAATCAGTCAGATACCACCTCTGACTACAGGCAATTTTCTCATTGAGGTCGACAGAGCACTTCCTAGGCAGATTGGAAGAGTTTATAGGCTGTGACATTACCTATTGTCAATAGTGGAAGCAATAGTGGGAAATAACATTCCTCCAAAACCGTCTCTGTCCATCTGCAGTCTGCATCTTTGACAAGATACACAGAAAATAAGAACCGTACTGCTCTTTACTGATGATCAGCAAAAATTCTGAAACAAATCTATGCTCAAATAAGTTTCTTTTACATAGCTGATTTTTCCTAGTCATGTGTTAAGGACTGTTTGGTGTATCAAAACTAGACCATGTGGTGGACATATTCACCTTGAATAACTTTGGGATGGGATGACTCTATTGTTCTGGGGATGGAGGGATCCTGTCTTCAAGCTATTGTTTAGCAGCCTCCGCACAGTCCATGAGTCATGGTTGTAAGAAACAATCCTACAAAGCATGGGTCTCAGAGATGAAACCCACCTGCTATAGCTGGGATAAAGACTGTCACTTGATAGTGGGAGGTACAATACCCTGCAATACAAAGTATCAAAAAATGAATGGTAACAATATAAATACAGCTTATTTTACAAAAAAACAAGCATCTACATGAGTCAGTGTTGCTTAACCCCGCCCCTCTCATTAGGAATACACAGCGCACGTCGCCGTATTCCGGAGAAAGATAGGACATGTCGGCTGCATGTTGGCTTGTTTTCTAGCTAACAAATTGTACTTCCTAGTGATGGTATTTTCTATTCCATGCCATGTACTGGAAAGCTGTAAAATAATTTGTTCAATTGCAATCAAATTGTAGAAAAAATCAATTTGCCCCATTTTTTGGTGAACACAGTTTTTACAGCTTTAACTTTGTGCTCCAAATGATACATCTAATGTATTATTTGGTATGAGCACAGGGTTACCAAATGTATATTTATTTTATTATGTTTTAACAGATTTATTTAAACCTTTTGTACAAAAATGTTGTCTTCTTTTTGCCCTTTTCTGACGGCAATAACATTTTCATACTTGAGTGTATGAAGCTCTGTATGATGTAATTTTTTTGCAGGAAGACTGATTTATTATGATTTATTATTGGTACCTGGGGGCTGTGCAGGTGAAAAAGTGGTGTTTTAACAGGGTCTAGGGCCGGGAATAAAAAAGTATATATTCAGAAATGTCAGGACTTTTGGCAGACAATACCTAACATGTTTTTAAATTTTGTTTATTTTTGTAAAAAAATTATAAAAAATGTTTAAACTATTTTTTAGGCCCTCAAGGTAGTTTAAACCTAGAGGATCTTATCGCTCCTATCACATACTGCAATACTACTGTATTGCAGTTTATGGAGAAGATGTGCACACTACCGAATGACAGGTCCTAGAGTCTTATAAAGATTCCAGATTGTCATGGGAAAGAATATCCCAGTGAGTAAAGATCATTTAAGTTGGTTGTGTTTGAAATAGTCATCTGACAATTGTATAATATTTTATTGTTATACAATAACAATGGGGGTCATTTACTAAGGGCCCGATTCGCGTTTTCCCGACGTGTTACCCGAATATTTCCGATTTGCGCCGATTTCCCCTGAATTGCCCCAGGATTCAGGATTTTGGCGCACGTGATCGGATTGTGGCGCATCGGTGCTGGCATGCACACGTCAGAAATAGGGGGGCGTGGCCAAACAAAAACCCGACGGATTCGGAAAAACCGCCGCATTTAAAAAAAGAATAGTGTCGCGGAGCTTGCACTTACCTTCACTAGGAATAGGCCAGTGAACTTGAGTGCGTTCCGATGCTCTTCAGCGCAGCAGCGCCACCTGCTGGACGTCGGAGGAACTGCCACAATGAATCCCAGCCGGCCCCGAATCCACCTCAGAGAACGCGCCGCTGGATCGCGAATGGACCGGGTAAGTAAATCTGCCCCAATGTGTTTGACCACAGGGAGGCTTGGGCTGCGTCCACAATATAGATTCCATACTGCTGTGCTTTGTTCAGGCAAAGTGCTTAACCCAATGATGGATACTTGACAGAACCAATCATAGTCAATAAGTCAATATTCAATAATAGTCATAGGCAATTAGGTCCAGGAGTCATTGCCATTGTGTCTCTTCTTAAAGGTAAGTAAATAACTTAGATGTGAAGAATGACGTGGGTACGGTGTTTGGACAGAATAACACTAACCTGTGTGTACAGCGTAAAAGAAAAGGTTTATTTTATTACTTTATGCTTCTTGAGTATTGTGCTGATGTCTTTCTTTTTAAGGCTGAGTGGGAATAAAATCAGTGAACCATTGCCATTAACTATATTTTAGGCTGACATAAGGGATTTAAAACCAAAAGTTCAGTTACAGTGTTACTTGTTGTTGAAAATCTTAATGGATTAAGAAGTATTTCAATTCACACCTGAATAAATTATTTGATGATGAATACAGAGGAAATCTGCGATGATGCTATTCATACAAACAGGGTATGTTGGTTTGACATGTGTTGGACACAAACTCAGTGGGGCACTTTTACTTAACTGTCCACGTTGTGATCTCTGATCCGAAGTTTCTTACGATCATGGATTGTGCCGCGATTCACTATGAGCAAGCGCCCAATATCCTGCATGTGTCGCCGGAGTTCTCCTTCTTCTTCTCGGTGCATGTAAATGCTTGGCTTGCAACACAATTTAAACGCTTAGTCTGAATCAGTCGGATCGTCTGATGACCCTAAACCCCCTACCCACCAAACAACCCCCCCCCCCCCGATTTGTGCTGCATGAAAGCCGGCACAAATGCGCCAAAATCCGATTGTGTGTGCCGAAAACCCCATTTGCGGCTAAAAACCCCTTCGCCCATAGGAGAAGACCAGGGATGGCGCTAGCCTGAGCATACCTGGGCAAGTGCCGGGGCCCAGAGCTGCTGGGGGGCCCACATAAGGCTGTACACAAGGAATCGATGGGGGCAAAGGGAGGGAGGCTGTATCTAATGAATCCATATGGTGAGATGGGGGGTTTATATAAATTAACCATGAGGGAGCTGTTTGGGATGGTAAACTAGGGAATATTTTAGGGAACAGGAGACTATTTTAGTTTCTGAATTTTGAATGCTGCCACGTGAGTTCACTGCAAAGAGGCCCATTGAGGCTTTGTTGTCCAGGGGCCTACTGAAACCTAGAGCCGACAATGGAGAAGACTCAGGAGTGGTAAGTACTTGTTATTTGTACTGTACTGCTCCTTGGTCCTCTCCTGCTCCTTGTCACAGTTCTGCTCTTAGTCCTGATGCTGCTGCATACAACCAGCATTGGACAGTAACGAAGCACATGGAGGAGAGAAGAAACTACATATATTAAGGCTTAACATATGCATATTCTGCATCAGAAAACTGTTACCTATTACTGTATGAGCATTACACAATTAAAGTAGCTTAAACATGTTATTTACAGATGTGTACCTTAGCTCTAACATGGCTGAGGACTCCCAAATTCTGATGTGATATCACTTTGTTTTGGGAAGCTGGTGACATTTACGAACAGTATTTGGTAATGTCCAGCCAGAAGGAAGGGTCATAAAAGATATTTCTATTTCTGGTATTTTCCCCATGTGTTACTTGTGCAGTGCAGAACTTCATACCACGGACAAATAATCATGCAGCTTGGTCACCCAATTGCTTTGGGAAAGTAGTTAAATACTGTGCGCAAAACATGAAGTTCTGCTGCAAGACAACAGTGCTATCCACTGAGTCACCCTGCTGCATAAATATGTGGGAGCAGAAACTGGCCCACCTGATCTAATCCTACGGAATAGCACAGCAGATGACTAAATGGTTAAATCTGCTAGAAAGATGTTATAACGCACAATGCACCTTTCTTTAACAATATTTAGAGAGGGCACCAGCAGGGATGTAACTAGGAGAGGAATAGCAGACTTCTGAATGGGGCCCCCTTCCCACTTAAAAATATACATATTACATTCATATATACACACACGTTTATATATATATGTATATATATATATATATATATATATATATACAGTTCTTCACTTATGCACACATTTATACACTCTTACACACACACACACACATATACAGCATATATACATAACATATAATACATATATGTGTATTATGCTGTACAATGTGCAGCACAATATGTTTATAATGGGGCACATCATCCATTCTTTAGTGTCAGATCAGTTGGTGGGGCCCCCTGACACTGGCTGCCATGGCTGCTACCACTGTAGTTACGTCCCTGGGCACCGGGATTAAATATGGAAAGTAGGGAAGTATGTAGAGGCAGCACCAAATATTTGATTTCACTTTACATTGGTTTGAAGCCCAGGCAGTAGAGAGCCAAAAGTAAAAAGGACCCCAGGTACAGTAATTTGCAGTGACAATAAGTTAGAAATAAGGTAGAACTGAGATAAAAGGTCTGGCACTCAGGCTGCTGTGACTCCAGTGATCTGCTGAACAAGCCCACTGACTACCCCATTAATAAAGTAGAGAAGTTGCTGATGAGCTTTGGTACATGACAGCAAACATTAATAAAGTATTGGTTTTAACATGTGAAAAAAAGAGAAATTAATCCAGCTGATGTATTAAGATGATAAGACTGTTGTGTAAGGAGACTGGGAGGGACAGAATTGTGATGACCCACATCTTTTCACTGCTAGTCTTGCCATAAGCTGCTTATAAAGTACACACAGCCATCAGACACTTATGCAAAGTACACTGGAGATGACACAATGACTGGAGCACAGAGAAAGATTATAATTACATTTTCTGTAGTAAGTGTACAGGCATTTGCTTTGAATGACTTCAGCACATCTGCGGCCACAGGACATCACTAGTCTCTCGCACTTTTCTGGTGTGATTTTAGTCCACTCTTTTTAGAGCCTCTTCCACATTTCTGTGACTGTTGTGGGTTTCTTGGCCATAACATTGTCACCAAAAATGATTTCTGTTTCAAGGAACTGCTTCGCCCATTTTGCTGTGTGACAGAGGGCATTGACCTGCATAAAAAATATTTGCTGTTTGAGTGAAGAACCCAAGGAAGGAACCATGATTTGTTGAAGAAGGTTCTGATGCACAGTTCAACTGCTGCTGCAGAAAACATTCCCTAAAACATGACACTTCATCCATCACCTTGCACTGACTTCTTTACACACTTTGGGTTCAGTCTTTTCCCAGTTAGTGGGGAAACATGATGTTTCTTATCAGATCCAAACTTGTTTTCATCACTGTGTGGACCACTTCTCTTCTGTCCACACAACATGCCCATCAAAGATGAGTCTCACATTATGATTATTTCTGCTAATGAGAGATTTGGTCACTGCAGAGTGGGATCTAAGTCCCAATCCTCTTAAATATTGAGACACGGTATGATGAGACAGATCTTTACCATGTTCAATGCTCAACCAGCGAGCAAATCCAACTGTAGTGTTGAAACAATAACCCATTGAGAATTTTGCTTTATCCTGTCCTCTCCTTCATTTGCCTTTTGAGGCTTTCCACTCTTCTTGGGGGACTCAAATGAGTTTGTAATGTAAAGATGCAATATTCTAGAAATCACAGACTACAAACGATCAACTTACTTTTCTTGCTCTTGGGGTAAACCCTTTGCCTTCATCTGGATAACCTGCTACTGGAGGGTTTCAGGGTTTCACACCATTTGTTGGAGAAAACGTATTATTATATATTAGCACCATTTGCCAGATTGACACCAATAACTTGCAGGTATCTAAAAGTTTTCTCTAACTTTGATCATTGTTCTTTTACAATATTCTAATTTACATTTTTATTCTGTGCTTTAGAATATATAAAAGAAGCGTACAATACTGCTATTTCACTTATGTTAGAATATATTCATGCAGTTCTACACAATGACCTTGACATTTAGAAAATTGTGTGTTCTCTCATTTTAATCTCAGTGTACATTACAATTCTATAAAAAAGTTTATTCTTTGGTAAACTTATATAATTTTATATCATGAAATTAATAAAATAGTGTCTAGGTACAATGTTACAAAATCCTACTCAACAGCATACTATAGGACTAGACATACCTAGACACAGGTGCATAGGGTCCTTAAACAATTTGCTGTTATATTGGGACATTGTCCATGACCCAAAAAAATGTTACACTATGGGGCACATTTACTCACCCGGTTCGCGGAGTTCACAGAAAGTGCATTATGTTATGGCACAATTTGGAAGTTAAATCCGACGCCCAGTCCAAATCAGTCGGATCGGCCAATTTCTGTCGCATGAAAGCCAGTGCAGCTGCGCCAAAATCTGATCATGTGCAACACAATCCCAGCACAGACACTTGTTAAATGCCTGTCAAAGCCGTGCAAATTCTGAAAGTGGTGCAAAGTCCAACAAAAGTGTGATCCGCAACGCTTAGTAAATAAGCCCCAATGTGTCTTACAAGTATTTTACCACTGTTTTCCCATAGCATCCCTTAAATCACTTCCTCATCCGATCCCTTCCTCCTTTTTTCAACCGTATAAACTATGTAAATGTCAGTATCTTGATTTGTTGTAGTTAATAGTCAAATACATTTTCCCATGTTGCCAAAACTGAGTGACCCCAGAGCGAAGTCAATAGACACCGGATGTATTGGAGCTGCAGTCTGGCTGTATGAATCCTCTCATGGAGTAATGTTATTACACCCTCAAAATCACATTGCTCACGTAATATGTCTGGCACACAGCTTTAGACGCTTATCCAGGACAGTCTTAGTAACACAATGCTTTCATTTTCAGGGAGATTAAGCTTTAAGCAGAAATTGATCTGTGAACAAATGACCAGTAAGTCACAGAGGTGAAGAAGAGGCATGGTTCAATTGATGCCCCATAGTCCAGGTACATCATCATAAGTCTTATGATGGCAGCTGCTGAAGGTAGCTTATGAAGGCGTCACTCTAGCATTGTTTCTCTTTGCCTCATGACTACTATGGTCATTTGTAAAGTGTTAAATGTTCTCCTGTCATGTTGATCCTGTCATTGTCCTGGATAAAAGTTTGGTGAGAACTTGTGGGCTTAAATCTTCATATCAGGTTCCCTTTATCCATTGGGTATATGGACACAGCTGTAGAGAGTTCATACACAGTCCGCCGTTGTATTAGGACATTGTGGAATAGTCATTTTGGGCTGTGTGTAAAGGAAGCTTTACACTATTATAATCAAGAAATAGTACAGATGCTGCAGTCACCGGGAAAAGATTCTTTATTATATGATGCAGTACATGGAAAGATGCAGAATGTGGCAACGGCGCCTTTTCAAGACATTGATGTCACCCGTCTGCGACTGTTCTTCTTCTTGATTATCTTGCATTGCCTGCTTATGCTGTGCACCACCAAAGTGTGCTTCTGGATTGACTCTGCCCCTTCACATCTGCCATCACAACCTTTGCTCTATTCCAGCACACAGATAGTGACAATGTATACTTCTGGTTGCTATATTGAAGCTTGCCACTATGGTTACCTGCACATTAACATGTCAAATCTCAATTGCGGTTTTACCAAGTCAATTTTCATCAGTCTATCTATATTTTATGAGGTAGCCGTGAAAAACTGTTTAAAATAGGACATGCTCTACTTTTTACTTGTCACATGGTTAAAATACATTCTGTGATGACCGATCCATTAAAAAGCATTACATTTAGTGCATCTGCATAACGACCATTCAAAAGGTCCTTCAACAGTCTGGGAGATTACGTTTTAGGCTGGTGGAGAAGAGCTCCACACACCTGCTGAAGTAGATTATGATGCCTTTTTTCCCTACAGTCAGATACTATTCAAGCCAGGAGGGGTCAGACAAGTTTTACTCTTCCTCATCCCCATTGCTCCATACAGATTTTTCTATACAGCAAGTAAAGTTCTTAATTATAAACTATTTTGAGTCTTCCAGAGTGTAAAATGACATCTGCAATATCCCTGTAGTGAATTAGAAGTTCTCAGGATGACAGGAACCAGCATTTAGGAAATCAGTCTGGACTAGTGGTCAGGCTTGAGTATTGTCCAGGGAGCCAGTTTGGTTCTGCTGCAACAGCAGCACAAAATCAGCAGTGGGTTTAGCAGAAGTCTCAAAACAGAGACAAATGATGATTATTTAGGAGAGCTTCTGCGCCACGCCAGTGAAATAATCGTAAATGCTTGACTATTACTAGCACTTGCGATTATTTTCCCCTTTCTGCCACCCCCATGCCAGGAGGCAGGCCACCGCCGGATACATCAAGAATCACACACATACAGAACCCCAGAGTCAAGACTATATTTATAGGTTATTTAACTCAGATCTGGTGTCAGGGTGCAAGCCACTCATAGTCTGCATTATGTTAGAAAATATACATTTAACATAAATAAAAGCAATAACTCTTGGTTTTAAACACATACATTCATGAGAAATAATGTATACTATAAATATCTATCTCTGTCACTCGGCGGTACTGTAAGTACTACACTGTTTACACTGTATCTGTACCTGAGAACGATGAGTCACAGAGCCCAGTAGGGTGATCAAACCTACTGGGTCCATTAAGAGCCAACTCTGGGACATTACAGATCATTGTGATCCTGTCACTGTCCTTTATAACATATCAGGGTTATTTGTGGGCCTAAATCCTTATGACAGGTTTTCTTTAACCTTATTCTTATTATTCTATTCCACTTCGACATGGGTGTTTGACACGGGGCCTGTGTTTCACATTCTGCTACATTATTGTTTCCAGGTCTAGTACAGCATAATTATAGAACATTTTCTTCATTATGATGTTTACAACATACAATCTTCAGTATGGAATATTTCTGCTTCTTCATGCTGTGAAAATGCAATGCTGTACATGTTCAGCGTGAGTTCCTGTGAGGATAATGGTTTGGCATATTAAAAAAAAACAAACTTGGACGATTACTTGGAAAAATACTTGCATTTTCCCAAAAGACTGGAAAATAAAACTAGTCCAGACATGAACGCTCTTTGTCCTGCACTCAAGAAAATATATGTAAAAGAGTAAATATATGAAAGCAGTAGCAACTTGTAATAAAACAATGATGATAATGTATTAGCTGGTCTGCCTTTGGTAATTCTGAAATCCATCCTGCATATAAATGTACTATAGATATTAGATTTACTACACACAGAATGACTGTGCTTATGAAACTGTAGCATTTACATTTCATTATTATTCCCTTTTTATTGCCTCTGGACAAGTGTTCCTAGTGAGTAGTACATCTTTCATCCTACCTTTACATATTGCTTTGCAAACTGTTTTCAAGACACATTTTTTATGATTGCATATGTCGCCACAAGTAAGCTGGTAACAAAATATGTCTTTGAACAGGAAGTGTTAAATTGTTTCAGATAGGAAACCTACACAAAATAAATGTCTGTTCACGTGGGCAGGATTCGATGACGGATTCAATGGCAAAATCCTCATTCGCCAAGCTAATTTTCCACCTCCACCCGTGTTCTGAAACAGGCTTTCAGTTACGAGTGGAGCTGGTGTTCGTGTTCGGGGTTCAGCCAGAGGACCCAGACATCTTGCCGGATTGGTGGTCAATCATAGCCATGGTTTAGTTACTTGGGACATTTCCGGACTGGCTGTTTGCCCGCCAATCCAGCAATAACACCAAACCTATTCCAAACCTGAGCACAAACATTGGGATCTCTAGTTATGACCTATTCCTGACTGCATAATGACTTTGAACGTCAGACGATGCAGGGCCTGAGTCTGCAGCGATGTCTTTTGGAATCGCTGCAATTTCTTCTGCTCGGATTGCAAGGGCAGTTCTGGGACGAAGATAGCTTTCTCCTTTCTTTACTACATAGCGCTGAAGAAGCATCATGTAGTGAATAGAGTCAACAGCCCCCTGTGACTGGGGCTCTTATAGAAGAAAAATCTGTAAAAATGTACCGCTGGGTTATTTTCTGACCTCATAGTAGACATATAAAAACACATACACTGTGTATTTAGAGAAAGAAGGAGATATATCATCATAGTTTGCAATAAACTACTGTTTGAATAACTCAAAAACATTGCTATAGGTGCCCCCAACAAATATTTGTGCCATAGAAAATTAATTATGTTCATTTTGAGTAAATTTGAGTTGATTTCGTTTTCTTCTACTCTTTGACTCCCCCAAAAAACTGAAAAAAGGCCTTTAAAATGTGTTAATTATTAACTAGCCCTATGTGCCACAAAAAAAGGTAGTGCACAAAAATAATGTTATGGCACTTTAACCGATACTACCACAAATCTGCTAAAAATGCTCGGACCACACCTTTCTCATCATTGAGCGGCTAAAGCATAGGATGGGATCTGTTTGTTTGTCGCCATGTATTTTTTTAACCGATGTTAGAAAAATAGTATTTTAGCTTGGAAATTTTATTAAAAAATGTTTATATAAAATGATTGTACCTGGTGAATACATTCCCATCTGTCTTTTCAATATATAATTACTTGATGCCAATTTAGGCAATTTTCTGTTGAAATATCTTAGATGCTGCAGACATTGTGCAGAAAATGTGTGGTTTTTCTACATCAATGGTTAGCAAATTTCACAGACTTTTGTGCAGAAGGTGAAATCTATGGCTTTCCTACAGAATAGACCATGCCCTCACATCTGCATGACTTTTCTAGCATGTGAATATGGTTTTCTAAACCCTAATTTACATGCATTAAAATTCATATTAGATTTTCTGTATGGTATCCCTAATGAATATGGCCTAAGGGAATATTGCGCTGGCACATAATGCATGTGATAGACGTTTCTGGTAATACTCTAGCTATATACTGTTTAGAAGACTGCACAGTTTTTTTTTATAAGCTCAAGCTCGAAGTTTCGCTATACGGGGCCTTCCAGTATTTTACCTAAAATAAGAGTCTTCTACTGTGCATTATTTCTTTTACAGGTCAACTGTATGTTATGGACCTCGCCCCTCGCCAAAACAAGTCAGGTATTGGATTTTTGTATTTCTGACTTGCTGGCTTGTTCATTGGCATCAGAATCACAGTCCATGGAAACCATTTGCATTGATTCATAGCTTTATGTCGGCTTTTCATGTTCTTGTTACATTGGGATAATGTTAATCTTTATTATATCATGAACAAAGAACAATGATCCGTGCATACTAACAATCGACTCACATATTAGTTGTTTTCCTTCAGGTTTCTGATACAAAAATAAAATATTATTTTTTTATTCAATGAATAGCATAAGATATGGAAACCTGACTGACCAGGCCAATGGGTAAGACAATCTGATCATGATGGATTATATAGTGGATTATGATAATAATCATGGATCCTGGAAACACTGATAATATTGCAGTGTGAACAGAGACTGAGAAATAACCCCTAATACATTTTTGTTGTTGTATTCATATTCTAATATATTGAACATTTTGACATTTATACTATAATAAATTATGCTATACTATGGACTTTACATACATTTATAGTATTGAATATTGAAATAATAGAACAGAACTGATGTATTCATGCCCACAGCGCACCATGTCACAATCCTGTTAATAGCATGGAATCATGGCTTGTCGAGTTTAGAGAATATAAATGGCTCCAGTCAGACAATGTTGGCTGTTTTCATTGCTTTCGTTTGTTTTTTAATGCATGAGAGCATAACTATTTGTATGCACTGTATATTTTACATTTTTAATGTTATGGATGTCTGATTTACCCTTTTTCTATAGCTAACTAAAAATAAAATCGTTTAGCATTATAAGCTGTTAAATCTATCATTTACAACCAGATCACAATATCATTATTATTATTATTATTAGTGAATTAGCATCGGGCATTTTATAAATTATACTGTAGCCTTACCTAGCCTGACATGTAAAGAAATTCCAGTGCCCTTCTGATCTCATTATACTATTTATACTATGGTTCTGGTCAATCTGTAAAATTTTGAATTAGTATCACCAATAATTCAGTTTTCATTAGTCCACCATGATAGATCAACTGGAGGTTTCTCCTTGACCTCTGTAGGCACAGAAGGTAGGTTAAAGGCTTCCTCCACCAGTGTCTGCAAAATTGCTACTCCAGGAAGCGTTTCCCCAGGGACTCCATATGAAGCAAAACAATATTTTACCATATAAATAGAGAAAAAAATTGAAGGGAAATAAGAGTCCATCATAGTGGACTAATGGAAACTGAATTCTCATGACTCATGCAACTTGGAGCAATGCAAGATTATTGAAAATTTAGGGAGAGACCACAGCCTGGAGAACTGTCCTCCTAAAAGCCAGATCACTGAAGGTAGAGCTTAGCAAAAGTGAAATGACTAAACCAAATAGAATAGAGGAAAGAAAAACAGGTTTTATGTACACACTGCCCCTTAGACTAAAATAGAGTATGTGAAAACGGAAAGGTTATTTTAAAGGGTTATTTTATTATTTTTGTGGACGCATTTTGAGGACGAATTGTCCTCTTCATCAGGTCCAATATAAAATGTATACTGGATGCAGTGGAGGTGATCAGAAGTACGGGTCACAGAGCAAAGAAAGCAGTGTCGACCTGGGTGCAGATACACAGGGCACAGAGCAATGGAAGATGTGCCAACTGTTCAGAAGTCCATTTTATATTGGACCTGAACAATTTCTCCTCGAAACGTGTGGTCCGCAAAAATAATAAAAAACCTTCTGATGTCACAAAATCTATTTTAGTCTAAGGGGCAGCGTGTACTTAAAACCTGTTTTTCTTTCCTCTTTTCCACGCATCTACATGCTATACCGCCATTCAGGCACTGACGGTCACAGGCTACTCTGAAGCCAGTCCTAGACCTTGCATATTTTAAGCAATTTATAGGCCTTTATTTTTTTCCAAAAATTAAATCAGTAAATTTTCTCCTTATGATTAATAACTTTAAGATAACCTGATCAGTAGCCTGAAGGTAATCCTCAACTGTCTAAAGTTTGTCACTTTGGGAAAAAAACTATTGGTCTTCTTTAAAGTTTATTATGTGTGCTGTAATAGAGATGTAATATTTGTTAGATAGGTCCAATGAAGCTGCAGTTATGGCTTCCAAAAATGCAGTTTTAAAATTAGGTTATTAAGACTTCAGACTTGATATAATTTGAATGGGTGATTTGATAAAGCTCTAAACATCAATGTGAAGTCACAATTTAGTGACATACACTTAAATGCGGACCTGATTCTACCATATATTTTGTAAATCTTTTAGTTATCCTGTGGTCTGCCGTGGAGTGGTCAAATTTTACACTTAGTGCCAAAATCTGAATATATATATATATTTGTATATGGGATATATTTGTATATGGAATATATTTGGTCTGTTCTGATCAGGGGAAGAATCACTTCACCAAATCTTAAATTTTTTCCCAATAAATTGTTTTGGTGGCTTAGGAGGTTTTCTATTTGTTTTTAATGTCTTAATAAACACTTTTGAGAATCCCTTGGATTTTAATAGCGATCTGTTAGGATTCATGCTGGCAGCTGCTAGTATTCTGGATCCTGATGGACTAGTGGACTTCTCAAGAGAACATTTTGTCTTAATGGAAGAAGGACGAGATCTGCTAGAGCTAAATATTTGAGCACTGGAAACCAGCAATTTTTAGTCCAGAATGGGTATAATTATAATCAGTGTTCGGATTGCATATATGCCAGGTTGATTTCCCACTTCTGACAGAACACATACAGTGCCAAAGAACAGTCTTCTGGGTAAAGAGAGAAGAAAAGGTGACACACTTTTCTTTTACAGAGCTTTGAAGACTTTCCTGCTCAGGCTTCATTCATTGGAATCTCATTTTTGCTCAAGAAGTCCACCTTCTGGTTCTCTGATCCCTGCAGATACTGGTGTTAGAGATACAATGTTTTTGAGAGAAGATTGTATTGTGTTCCCACTTTACACAGTGGATATTAGCCACTGTTGTCATGTTGAAACGTTGTACTCTCCAGCATAGACATTTTAGATTTTTGTGTCTCCTAGACAGCTCTTAATTCTCTCACATTTAAAGACTGGTTGCTCTTCTTTGTGGACCATGAACCCATGATACATAAGCTTCCCAAATGGCATCCGTCTAGACTGAAATTATTGGATAAGGTTTCCTATTGGATAAGGTTTCCAAAGTACAATCTGATTTAGGCTCTTCTTTGAACCTCCAAATGGTTTTTGCCTCATGAAGAAAGTATCTACTGTTGAACGGTCCTAGAAGGATTATGTCTCAATGCCACACATGTAATTTAAGAATTGAGATGCCCCAGAAATATCATTGTTGATCTGAAACTGCTGGACTGTTTCTTTTGGAAATTGCTTGCCATCTTTTCAAAACAGTGAATCACTCAAATGCCTTCTTTCCTGAAGGCTTCTTCTATCTCTACCATGACTTCTGTGAAGATTCTCAGCGCAGAAAATATCCCAAACGGAAGAAACACTGAATTGAAACAGAAGAATCTGCCCCAGGGGGGTTCTTTTGCAAACCTTAGATAACTAGATAACATGATAATATGTCTTTCAAATATTTTGTGCTTACACATAATCCTTGATGTTTTAATGTGGTAGCTGTTTTTATTGACTATTTTGAACTTTGTGAAGGTAATACTTTTGTCTAATTTAATGATCAGTCAGAAGGAACTGTTTGGCTTCTTCACTAGGAACAGAGGGGAGAAAAACCTGGTTCCTTTCTCTGCAGTTTTATTACATTCATCCTGAATTGGTTCCTTAATATTAGACCATAGTTCTACTTTTAGCTTTAGATGACATCATTTAGAGCTATTTTTTCCAGTGAGGCAGAAAAAATAGAAGATTTGGTGTCAATTTCTTTTTCATTTTGACAGTTGTTGGGATTAAATGAGAGACCTATGTCTTTCCCTCATTTTGGGTAACTCCATCTACAAGCTTCATTGGAAAGACCACTCCGAAGAATACTGCTGCTGATTTTTGACAACTTTTGTTACTTTAAAGTCAAATTTTGGATGGTTGTTCTAAACTCTTTTTTTATTTTTGGCAAATTAAAGCTGGTTTTAAAACTCTTTGGACAGCTTCTTTAGTGTTTCCATCCTATTTTGGGGATGGCTCAGAAGAACAGAAGGCTGCTATGTATAACTGGACATATTCTCTGATGATGGGTTGAAAATCGCCAGTAAAAGAAGATGTTACCTCTATCAAAATTAAGTACTTACCCACATTTAAATGCTTTAGATACTCACAATTAGTGTCTGGATAATTCTAGTGACTCTATATGTTATTCCTGGTGGGCCCTGGCTTCTAAGAGAGTCCTTTGTGTCATTTCCAGTGTGTGCTGGCTACAACAGTGGGAATGCCCTGTGAAAGGAACACAGAAGTGCCAAGCTGAAGGAAGCCCACAAGAAGGTTTCTTCCAACATTAGCCACCTATACTGCAGGAGGAAGAATGGCAAGAGACAAGAAATACAAGTTCCCCTGTTGGGAATGATCCATGAAAGAGTAGGCTACATTGAGGGTCATTCCGCTGTAAAATTAAAAAAAAAAACATTGCACACTCACCATCTAGAGAGAGAAAATGATTGTGCTTTCAAAACCGTGACAGTCATACACTCGGGAAAGAAAGCTTATAAGGGGCCTTTAACATTTTTTTTACTTGGAGCAACCTCCAGGTGTGGCTGTCATCGGATATGTGATGAAAATAGTTTTATAATGCATTAAATAACAATTTGGTCTTGTCTGAAAAATTTAAGTGGTTTTAATCAAGTCTATAAATGTATTAATAGGTGATCCATGGATGTACCCAGCCTCTGCAGATTGCGTGAAGTGAATTAAATAACAGCATGCAATGGCAATCAGGTGCCACTAAAGCCAGCAACTTGTCATGTATCAAAAGTTGTATGGACTCTCGTGATAGGGATGTAATATTACCACTGTACAAGGCATTGGTTCGGCCTCACCTGGAATATGCTGTCCAGTTCTGGGCACCGGTCCATAAAAAAAATGCCCTGGAGCTGGAGAGGGTTCAACGAAGAGCCACACAAATGATAAGGGATATGGAGGGTCTCAGTTATGAGGAAAGATTAAAACAACTAGATTTATTTGGAAAAGAACTGACTACGAGGAAACATGATTCATTTTTACAAATATATGAATAATCCATACATAAAATATGGTAGAAAGTTGTTCCAGATTAAATTAAATCAAAAGACTAGGAGGTACTGTCTGGAGAAAACAAGGTTTAATCACCGGAGGCGACAGGGCTTTTTTACTATGAGAACTATCAATCTGTGGAGTAGCCTACCTAAGGCGCTGGTCTAAGCAGGAACAGCAGAGAGCTTCAAGAAGGACCTAGATGCCTTTTTACTAGTATGGATGCCCAACAGAACACATTATAGTAAATGGGACCTTTTAGGCTCCAACACTTCTTGTTTTACTCCTATAATGGAGAAGAACGATGGAACGCTGACACAAAATTTAAACATAGCCTTACGCATACCATACAAGGAATTTGTTGTCGGTTTTACTGATGATTTATAAAACACATAACAGGTTCTAACTTGCTGATCAGTGGGGGTCTCAGTGATTAGACCCCCAAAGATCACGAAAAGGGGGGGGGCAGGATTGGGTCTCTGAGAAGTAGCTGGTTGCGCATGTCCTGGCTGCCTCGTTTATCTCTATGGAGCTGATGGAGCTCTGCTCCTATTGGACCTACAAAAAAGTTTTAAAGAGGACCTGTCACCTGGGAAAAACACCCCCCAACAAATTAGCTCCCCCTCATCCTGTCCCCAGCCCCTTTATATTTATTGAATTTTTATTAAAATTTGTGTTTTTATACTTAGTTTAAAACGATCCGACCTCTTATCAAATAAGAGGTCGGATCGTTGTACAAGTTCCCTAACAGTCGGCCGTATTCATGAGGGGGCCGGCCGACACCCCCCCCCCCTCCACGCCCCTGTCAGGGGCCTGTAGGACTCACCGGCAGCAGCGCATGTATTGCGCAATTGCTGCTGGCTCTATGCGATGCAGCGCTGTGCTGACAGCGGCCGCAGAGGGGCTTATTCACAGCGTCGGCCGAACATTCAACCAGCGCTGTGAATAATCCCCTCTGCAGCCGCTGTTAGCACCCCAATTTTAATAAAAATTCAATTAATATAAAGGGGCTGGGGGCAGGATCAGGGGGAGCTAATTTTTTGAGGGGGGGGGGGGGGTTCCCAGGTGACAGGTCCTTTTTAAGTAGCTAATATTCCTAATATAGCAACAACAGCAAACCTGTCATTAGGAATGTCTTTCTTAGCTGGTGACTGGTTCCAATAGGCTATACTATGCTAATTTTAAAAGTGCCATTGTCGGCAGTCTGAATACTACTTCATAAAACTCTATTTCACATTACTTGGTTCCCTGAGGCCCAAAGGGGAACCTGAAGAGGAGGACCTTCCAACCCGGGCTGTAACTACAGGGGTAGCAGGTCTAACAGCTGATAAAGGGCCTGCAGGGGGCCTGGCCATCTGACGGGACACACTAAAGAATGGAGCTTGTGTACCATTATATACATATTATGCTGTATATAAAAGTGCACATCATCAACAGTACACACCTGAGTTGGCAGCCCACATAAGAAGTGTCAGGGGAGGGGACAGGATAAAGGTAGCAATAGGAAACTCTCTTCTCTACCTCCCCAATGTGATCAGCATATGAATTCAGATTTGTGGCCTCTGACGCTCTGAAATAAGAAGACTGCCTGAAAGTGAGTATGTACATATATGTGTATACATGTATTTATGTGTGTATGTGATCTGTGTATGCTGCATATATATATATATATGAGTGTGTGTGTGTATATATATAATGTGTATGTGCTCTATGTGTTTGTGTGTGTGTATATATGTGATAGAACAGTGAAGAATAGAATAAAAACTGAACACAGTGAACACAGGATCATTTAAGTGAAAAACACAGTGAAGAACATAGTGAAGAATAGATTACAGATGTTCGGCACATCTGCTTACTTGTCGGGAGATACGCGCGGAACAGTGCGAACAAAATAGTATGTGAAGAACAATATATATGTGTGAAGAACACATTGCAGATGTATGGAAACATCTGCAATGTGTTCTTTACACACATATATATTGTTCTTCACATGCTATTTTGTTTGCACCGCTCCGGGCGTATCTCCCGACAAGTAAGCAGATGTGCCAAACATCTGTAATCTATTCTTCACTGTGTTCTTTAATGTGTTTTTCACTTAAATGATCCTGTGTTCACTGTGTTCACTGTTTTTATTCTATTCTTCACTGTTCTTCACTGTGTTTTTTTAATTAAATGCTCGATCTCGAGCAGGGGAATTATTCATGTCACCTAGCAACCCATCCATTTAAAACGCATTTCACTCGCATTGCACTTGCAATGCTTGCGAGTGCAATGCATTTTTGATGCGTCTTCATAGACTTGAATGGGGCGGGAAAAACGCGCGTGAAACGCAAAAGTAGAGCATGCAGCGATTTTGACGCGCGTCAAAACAAACGCAAGCACGCGCGTGAAAAACAACGCAAATGAGGAAAGGCCCATCGGAAACAATGGGACAGAGTGCAATGCAAGTTCTGCGCGTCAAAAGCACGCACAGAACTCGTGCGTGAAAAACGCTAGTGTGGAAGGGGCCTTAGGGTTCTCCCGATCACATAAATCAATCTCATATACCTGCGTTTGGTAGTTTGCCAGGTGAGCCCAATTAAAGGAAAACTACTTAAAAAGGATGTTCCAAATTATTAAGCAGGCCTCACTGCTGCCAAAAAGTATCAAATAGTGCAATGCTGTGGACAAGGTTTGAAAATATTGGATATCACGAAAACTTAAGCGTGATCATCGTATTTGAAGTGATTTGTGGCTGATTCAGAGCACATACGGGTTTGTGCAGATAAAGGTAGAATGAGGAAGGTTTCTTCCAGACAAGTTTATCAGATGAAGAGAGCAGCTATTAAAATGCTATTACAAGCCAGCAAACAGATATTTGAAGCTGCTGGTGCCTCTGGAGTCCAGAGGACCTCAAGGTGTACAATCCTTCAATGACTTTCTGTGGTGCATATACCTACTATTCAGCCACCCCTAACCAGTGCTCACAAGCAGAAGTGGTTGCAGTGGGCCCAGACATACATGAAGACTAATTTTCCAACAGCCTTGTTTTTGTGGAGTCATGTTTTGGGCTGGAAACATGGAGAAAGAGCTGGTAGACCCCTTTAGGGTTCCAAAGGTGTGAAAATGACCTCGGCAAAGTATATAGAGTTTCTGAGTGACCACTTTCTTCCATGGTACAAAAAGAAGAATTGTGCCTTACAAAACTAAATCATCTTCATGCATGACAAAGCACCACCTCATGCTGCAAGTTCAATAAAATTTGACTTATACTCTAATGGGTGATGACTAGAGATGAGCGAGTATACTCGTTCGAGCATTAGCATACTCGAAACGGCTCGTTGCTCAGACGAGTATTTTGCCTGCTCGATAACGAGCTTTCACTTAACGAAATACAGTGAAGAACACAGTGAAAACAGTAAACACAGTGAACACAGGATCATTTAAGTGAAGAACACAGTGAAGAACACATTGGGGGTCATTTACTAAGGGCCCGATTCGCGTTTTCCCGTCGTGTTACCCGAATATTTCCGTTTTGCGCCGATTTTCCCTGAATTGCCCGGGGATTTTGGTGCACGCGATCGGATTGTGGGGCATCGGCGCTGGCATGCACGCGACGGAAATAGGGAGGCGTGGCCGATCGAAAACCCGACGGATTCGGAAAAACCGCCGCATTTAAAAAGAAAAATGTGTCGCGTAGCTTGCACTTACCTTCACTCAGCCCGGCTCGGTGTATTCCAGTGTGTTCTGATGCTCTTCAGCGCAGCAGCGCCACCTGGTGGACGTCGGAGGAACTGCCTTAATAAATCCCGGCCGGACCTGAATCCAGCGCAGAGAAAGCTCCGCTGGATCGCGAATGGACCGGGTAAGTAAATCTGCCCCATTGAAGATGTTTCCGTACATCTGCTAACTTATCTGAAGACACGAGTGCCGAACGGTGTTCTTCACAATAGTATGTGAAGAACAATATGTGTGAAGAACACATTGCAGATGTTTCCGTACATCTGCTAACTTATCAGAAGACATTAGTACAGAAAGGTGTTCTTCACAATAGTATGTGAAGAACAATATGTGTGAAGATGAAGAACAATATGTGTGAAGAACACAATGCAGATGTTAAACACTCATTCTCCTTTTTGAAGTTCCACAAATATTCCATTGAATAAAAAAAACGAAGTAATAAAGAAGACTGACTTCCTTATTTCTCAATAAAATGACACATTTTATTGCAGAGCTTTGGTACCCTTGAAAAATGCTCGAGTCTCCCATTGACTTCAATGGGGTTCGTTATGCGATACGAGCACTCGAGCATCGGGAAAAGTTTGATTCCAGTAACGAGCACCTGAGCATTTTAGTGCTGCTCATCTCTAGTGATGAGTTTTATTATACTGACTGCATTGACTATTTAGGAAAATCAGAGATAAATATAATTTGGAACATGGTGTATATATGTGATTTGTATGTAATGTATGTGTGGGTATATGGTTAAAGGTGTGTATATATACTGTATGTGTGTGTTTATACACTGTATGTATACAATACATAATGAGAAATAATTAAGAGCATAATGAACATATACTAAATGTGTATAAAAGATGTGTATCTACTGTATGTGTTAGTATAAAAATGTATGTATAAGTGCATAAATGTGTAGGAATGTATGTGTAAGAATCTATAAATGTGTGTGGTGTGATTGTATAAATATGGTGAGTACACAAATATATACTAGGTTAGGCTGCAAGCACACGAACGTATATGTCCGGCGCCATGGAGAGGAGGAGGAGTGACCCCTCTCCATAAAGATGCACAGCTTACGGCTATGCACATGGGGAAAGATGGGAAATGTCCAATCTTTTTCCCATGTATGGAGCGGTCATTGCCGTCCATAGGGGACGTATGTACGGTCGCTAGCTTGCAGCCGCACATACATCTCCCATACGCTCATGTGTATGCTGCCTTAGAGAGATGAGTGACTGGCTACAGTCAGAGGTGCGTGGTTTTTGTGTAATTCAAAGAATGGCACAACATAAAGTCATACAGTCGTAAAAATTCCAAAATGGTCAATATTCAGTAAAGGATGAATTGTAAAACATAACAGCTAAGTTATTTGGAATTACCGATTGCCTTAATACAGTATTTCTGTTTCTACCTCAACTTTTACATGCATTTCTAGATTTAAAAATTCACCACATTCTCCCAAATGCAGCCTAAAATATTTGATGTGTGAAAGTGATTTTGTGAAACTCTGTAAACTAACACTACTCTTTAATATATTAATTTCACTTCCAAACATACACTTAGTTTATTCTTTATACGTTTTCTCTTGGCTTTGGGAAAAAAAACAGAATTAAAAGCTGCATTTGTGAATTCAGCCTTGTAAAATGGTGCACTTACAGAAGTATCCACTAAGAGAACACTCCAGAAGATGTGAAAGCTTTTCTGAGTAAACTTAATTCAGCAACATATGGTGTTTACTGGGATATAAATATTGGATGGAATACTTTGTGTGCACCTAACTTTATTTCATAAGGTATGCTCACATGGGAAAAATATATGTCGGAAAAACACCATACAGTACCTAGAGCATGCCTTGTTTTGTAAAAAAAAAACAATTTCTCTTTATTGAATTTTATAATGCAACACAAAAAGAGAAAACACTGTTAACCTTTAGGTTTCATCATGTGAATCAAATTTAAGTAGGGATTGTCCCTCCTGGGAACCCTGAGGGTGCGGTCACACGTCGCGTTTACTGCATGCGTTTAAAACCGCATTGCTACAACTGAATGGAGATTTGCCTAATTAAACAGCTGTTAGCACCTGCGTTTACAAAACGCATGCGCTAACCGCGATGTTAACGTATGTGTTAACAATGCGTTAACAACCACATGTGTTAACCACGTGATTACTCTTGCGTTTTGTAAACGCAAGCGTCAACATCTGTTTAATTAGGCAAATCTCCCTTCAAGTGTAGCAATGCGTTTTTTAAACGCATGCAGTAAACGCGACGTGTGACCGCACCCTGAACGAGGCATACTCAAGGGGATGTCATGCAACAGGACATCGGCCCCATCAGGATTATTGACCCTGTGAGTAAAGTACTTTAGGACTATATCCCACCAGCGCATTTGCAGTACCTGTAGCTATTATATGACTGTGGCGCATGTTGCTCCTACTGCTTGCAATTCTCTCCACAGGGGAGATTACAAACAACTTATTTTTATAGAACAAGAATCAAGAGGCAAAGAGTTCGTGGGCACAGCCGGCGCCAGACTCAAGTAGAACAGCGTAAAGGAGAGGATGGGGGGTGTGTATGAGAGGGCACTCGACTAGACCATGGCGGTGCTCAAACCCGAAAGCAGCAACAACAGTCCAATAAGTACGAACAAAGGGCAGGCTGGCACTCACCGGTGGTGAAAAGTCTTCTTTATTAGTGTAAAGACATATACAGGGAGGCACGCAGTGCCGCTAAGCCGACGGGCCGTTTCGCGCTGCTCGGCGCTTTCTCTTATTTTTATAGGTGTCAGAATATAATAATGATACTTTTTTATACAAAGGATTTACAATTTTAAAGGGAATTAAGACATAACCAAACTATAGAAATGTGTACTATGCTTAGAGAATAAAGGGGATGTGTCATATGGACAGCACAGTGAACAAAGCCCATCATAAAATGGAGCAACTTCATTTTTTTGCCAGTTTCAACACATTTAAAAATGTTTCCAGCTTCCTATTACATTGCCACTAGGAAGAACACTTTTACCAGTACATAATAATCCCTCATATAGCTTTGCAAACTGAAAATCCAAAAAGATATGGCTTGTTGAAGGAAATCAATGAGCATGCCCTTTAGAGAGGAACTTGTCACCAGAGACATTATTTCCGCTAAAGACAGTACAGATATGCCTTTCTGCTTTCTCTAAGCAATTGTATTACAACATAAGTTATAACTTACCTGGCTTCCTGACAGAATACTTTGTGTAGTCTCAGGGGTTGGGCTTTGGTTTGGATGCATTTCAAAAAACAACATGCAACTTGTCTGAGCTGGAACAGAAATGTGAAGACGAGCTAGTACACCAGGATACATAGAGGGTGTCATAAGATGGCAACAACCCAGCTGCAGGACTGCTGCCTGCTCCCTTGTGCAAAAATGATTATCCATGGGTTTGCTCAAACTTTCAGATTCCATGAGGGGTTATAAGAGGACCCAACATCCACAAGTCGGTGTACAGCTGAACACCATGCAGAGCAATTGGTATTTGCCAGAAAATACCAAGATAGGCAGATTCATTATGGACGGTTTGTGCTCAACATAGATTAGAGCAGATTCGCACGGAGCACATGTGACATGACATGTGACATGACAGATTCTTCTATAAAGAATCACAACTTGGATATTCCATTCATTGTTATTTAGGATGAAAATAGGAGTAAAGTGTTCCCTTTATTTTTTTTAGCAGCGTTTTAAGCCCTGCCACATACAATGGTTAATGGCTGCCAGGGCAACTGAAGAACCCCGGTGATCACACCACAGATAGGCCTTTGAAGCTAACCTCTCAGATGCATTTGTCCCTGTGACGCCATCACCATAAGATGCCATGACAACCTGAATCTCATAGAGACTCCTAGGCTGTTATATAGCCAGAACTGTAACAGATCTGCAAAAACAATTAACTTCAATACAGTAGTATAGCAGTATATTGTATGAGTTATTAGACCCACTAGAGTTAAACTGCCTTAGAGGCCTGTAATAGCAGTAAACAAAAAAGGAAAAATGTAAATTAAATAAAGGAAAATTATTCCAAAAAAGTTCTAATCACTCCCTTTTTCCTAGAACACATATAAAATAAATGGCATGGAAATAGGGCCCAACGCCCGTATCAATGCTTTTTTGCCATTTTGCTGCTGGTTAGATAGTGTGCTCTTCTTTTTAAAATAATTAGCATTTAGTAGTATTTAATCCTCACTTCCATGGAATAGCTCTCCTCATTTCCATGAAATAGTTCTTCTGAGGTTTCTCTGTAGTATGACTTCAACACTGGACTTTGCTGTAATCTCTACCTATAAGCATCTGCAGATGTCCCTGGAGTCATGGGAGCACATTTATTAAAAACAGTGCAAACTGCATATGGCATGGACACTTCTTAAAGGGAACGTGTCATCAGAAATTGTCCTAAATAATCACTATTTTATGGTTTTATGGTCTGGTGTGGTGGCATCATCCAGAAAATCAACTTTGAGATGAAAATTGTTTTTATGAAGTCAAGTCAAGAAGTAAAGCTTCCTCTGCCTTAAAATGTCCTCTTCATTGTAATTGATGGTCCTGCATCCAGGGACATCATTGACCAGATCTCCTGAAGTCTGGCACATGATGGCAATCACATATGAGGACATGTTCAGAGGCAAGAAGAGCTTCACTATAATGTTATACACTCCGCCTCCCTGACTTTATAAATCTAATTTCAAAGTTGATTTTCTGGATGATGCCACCACCCTGGGCCATGAATTAAGCATGATCAAAAAGCTGGTAAACTGCTTGACAACATACTGGTAGTGGTTTATTAGGCCAATTTCTGATGACAGGTTAAGGACCTTGTTCCGCTGCTGCCCTTAGTAGGCTTGCTGCTGGGTCAGACACTGTGGGGCAGATTTACTTACCCGGTCCATTCGCGATCCAGCGGCGCTTTCTCTGCACTGGATTCGGGTCCGGCCGGGATTTATTAAGGTAGTTCCTCGGCCGTCCACCAGGTGGCGCTGCTGCGCTGGAAAGCATCGGAGCATGCTGGAGTTCACCGGCTCGGGCTGAGTGAAGGTAAGTGCAAGCTCCGCGACAGATTTATTGTTTTAAATGCAACGGTTTTTCCGAATCCGTCGGGTTTTTGTTCGGCCGCGCCCCCCGATTTCCGTCAGGTGCATGCCAGCGCCGATGCCCCACAATCCGATCGCGTGCACCAAAATCCCAGGGCAATTCAGGGAGAATCGGCGCAAATCGGAAATATTCAGGTAACACGTCGGGAAACCGCGAATCGGGCCCTTAGTAAATGACCCCCTGTGTCTCTTCCTCTCCACTGTTTGTGCTGAGGCTCTGGGCATTTTGGATGGCTAAATGCTGCTGCATAGTCAGGGTTAAATGCTGGTTTAGGCTCTGTGGTGACGGAGCTTCTCTCTCATGTGGCCATCATAGTCATTGGCCAATCATGCCCCCGTCATCAAGTTTTCTCTCCCCCTCCTTTCCAGTGATGTAGTTAGCAAGCTTCAACTTTTGGGCTGAGCATGCGCACTGAGCAGTGGAGTCTACACATCAGCACTTGCACATAGCCACAGTGGAGCTAGAAACCCTGTGGACCACCACCAGGGCTGCTTTTTCTTTGTAGTTTATTTTTAACTCAAGAGAGCAGAAGACTCTTTAGAGGTATGGTTATTTTGTCTGTTATCAGGTTTAATTTAGAATCTTGTTTCCACGCAGTTTCCTATTCAAAAAGTATAAAACTTTAAATATTGCATATTTAAAACGGCCCTTCATATCCACATTATCAACAACCAGATCAGCAATAAAAGAAGAAAACACAACACATCTGCCAAGTAGTTGAATAATTTAGGGCAATACTGAAGAAAATGCATAGGATTGGCAGATTCTTGTCTATATCTTGGAACAATAGATGATTCAGCAATTCCTATCACAATGTCAGGGATTATATATATATATATATATAGATATATATATATATATATATATATTATATAACAATGCACCATTTTAGCATTTTAGTCACCCCTTCACTCTCATAGGCCTTAAGCTCTTTCGTGCAGGGCCCTTATTTCTATTATTTCATATAACAATGTTATTACTCTTTTATGTCTTATTTTAATTGTATGTTTGGAATTTGTATACATGGAATTTCATGACGCTATATAAAAAGATTAACATTCTTGTTATTAACAATACTCTGGTTTCACTCATCTTTGATACAAGCTGCTAAAGAACCGCTAACACAACAACTTCTGTGCCACCAATGATCACAGGGTATTTCAGCAATCATCAAATTTAAATGCATTTGTGTTGAGACTCAAAGAAAGGATCTGGTTAGTGATGATCCTGGACGTTATGCCACCAAATACAGTAGAGACGGTGCTCCGAGGTGGGTAGAGTTTGACTTTAGTGCTCTGTAACCTTATAGAACCAGATTACATGCCACTTCAAAGTTGAATTTCTAGATGAAAATCACCCTGGACATGAAATAAATGGAAGTGGTTTATTAGGTCAATTCCTTATTATGTCATGGAAATGAGTAGTTACCCCCTGATGACGCCATGGGACGTGGTGATCCTCTCCAATCTGGCAACATTTAAAGGGTTAACACATGCGATCCGTGTCATAAGCCATAGTTGTCTGCTGCATTATGCTCCATACACACATGCAGTATTCCGTCATGGGTCGTTATGGGGTTAATAGCAGCTGTGCACCGCCTATGTAGTACTTGCTATTAGACTGAAGAAGGGATTTCTTTACGAAAGTGCGGTCACTTGATTTCAAAGGATGGTTCTTTATTAGTAAAAGAAATAACTTTTTCAAATAAAGTCCGGTGCGATTCATGAAGCTCGTGCACCCGAGTTCCTGCATCTGTTGCTTCCCCGCCGAGGTCCGCCGGAGTTCACGTTCTTCTTCCCGGTGCTTGCAAGTGCATGTCTTGTGACACAATTCTAAATCTTAAATCTTGCGCGTTGTCTGAATCCGTCGAGTTGTCTGATGGCCACACCACCCTGTCGTGTGTAAGCCGGTGCCGATGGGCCAAAAACCGGAGGAAATTCGGTGCAAAATGGAAATCTTGGGGAAACCCGATGAAAATGCGCAATGACGTCCCTTAATAAATGAGCCCCAATGTCTAACACTTCGAAACCTACACTATACAATCAAAAGTAATACACATTAATTCAGTAATTCACACAGTAATTCTAATTTGGTCTCTTGGTTGTGTCATCAAACAGATGTGATATTACAGGTAAATTAAATGTCAGTTTTCCATAATCATATACACTCACTGGCCACTTTATTAGGTACACCATGCTAGTAACGGATTGGACCCCCTTTTGCCTTCAGAACTGCCTCAATTCTTCGTGGCATAGATTCAACAGGTGCTGGGAGCATTCATCAGAGATTTTGGTCCATAATGACATGATGGCATCACACAGTTGCCGCAGATTTGTCGGCTGCACATCCATGATGCGAATCTCCCGTTCCACCACATCCCAAAGATGCTCTATTGGATTGAGATCTGGTGACTGTGGAGGCCATTTGAGTACAGTGAACTCATTGTCATGTTCAAGAAACCAGTCTGAGATGATTCCAGCTTTATGACATGGCGCATTATCCTGCTGAAAGTAGCCATCAGATGTTGGGTACATTGTGGTCATAAAGGGATGGACATGGTCAGCAACAATACTCAGGTAGGCTGAGGCGTTGCAACGATGCCCAATTGGTACCAAGGGGCTCAAAGAGTGCCACGAAAATATTCCCCACACCATGACACCACCACCACCAGCCTGAACCGTTGATACAAGGCAGGATGGATCGATGCTTTCATGTTGTTGATGCCAAATTCTGACCCTACCATCCGAATGTCGTAGCAGAAATCGAGACTCATCAGACCAGGCAACGTTTTTCCAATCTTCTACTGTCCAATTTCGATGATCTTGTGCAAATTGTAGCCTCGGTTTCCTTTTCTTAGCTGAAAGGAGTGGCACCCGGTGTGGTCTTCTGCTGCTGTAGCCCATCTGCCTCAAAGGTCGACGTACTGTGCGTTCAGAGATGCTCTTCTGCCTACCTTGGTTGTAACGGGTGGCGATTTGAGTCACTGTTGCCTTTCTATCAGCTCGAACCAGTCTGCCCATTCTCCTCTGACCTCTGGCATCAACAAGGCATTCCGCCCACAGAACTGCCACTCACTGGATGTTTTTTTTTTAGACCATTCTCTGTAAACCCTAGAGATGGTTGTGCGTGAAAATCCCAGTAGATCAGCAGTTTTTGAAATACTCAGACCAGCCCTTCTGGCACCAACAACCATGCCACGTTCAAAGGCACTCAAATCACCTTTCCTCCCCATACTGATGCTAGGTTTGAACTGCAGGAGATTGTCTTGACCATGTCTACATGCCTAAATGCACTGAGTTGCCGCCATGTGATTGGCTGATTAGAAATTAAGTGTTAACGAGCAGTTGGACAGGTGTACCTAATAAAGTGGCCGGTGAGTGTATGTTCATCAATTACAGGTACTGTATATAGACAGATTACTACACACACTCACACATATATAATTGTGCCCATCCACACAAAAAGAGATTGAATTCAGTTACGGACATGTCTACTTCACACTCTACCTTCAATGTGTCAGCCAAGCTGTACTCCCCTCTTACCAGGACAGTGGGGGAGGGGGTGTAGAGGAAACGATAAGAAAGCAGCTGCTGAAATCCAGGAGGAGGATTGCGGAGACACAGGACACACTCAGAAGTAAATAGTTTTCATCCAGTATATCATACGGCTGTTTTGACCCTACTCCTTCTCTTTACTGACCCAACCATAGCCTTGTCAAAACCTGGAGAGATGGGGCTGGTTTGCAGAGCAGGCTTGTGGATGATACTATGCAAATACTAGATTCTTTATTAAATTAAGCAGCTACAGAGTGCAGCCAGGCAGAAGAGAGGAGAAAGTAGAGGATTGACAGCCAAATACGGTGCATACGGTGCAATACGGTGATGAATGTATATTGGAAAAATGTTCGTTGTCAGCTATTACAGCTATAGACTAAACTTAATAAACTTTACAATTACAGTTTTTGTTATACTGGTAAAGAGGGTTCATCCTGTTAGGAAAAAGGTATTCCATCACAGTCATGTGATAGCCAAAGTGGAGTAGAGTTCTCTGCATGACAAGCAAATAAGCAAAAGTGCACTCACTCCTGCCAAAAAATGCAAACATTGACTGGAAACAGAGATGTAACTTTTTGAAAGTCTGTGGGCTTAGAGATACCATATATACAGTAACTTTTGTGAAAACTCTAAATAGTCTATAAAGCGAGAGAATGTGAAGCTTGTCTGGATGGCGACCTTCAATTTGTTGTAACTCAACTTCCCATTTGGCTTTGAGGGTTCCTCTTGATGAGGTAGACTAGACTAGCAGCCGGAGGTAAGCTGGGGAAATACCATTTCATCGCTTAGCTGAGGAATAAAAACAACTTCCATATACTTCTAGAAGTCAATCTTTAGCTAGCTGAGTTTTCTTAGACAAATTCTTGAAAGATATAAAGTTGGGTCCTTAATGTGAAGTTCCTTCAAGGACCATACCTTAGACGTTATGGACCATATGGACCAATAGACCATATTGACCCAGGGAGTATAATCTGTGTTTTTTGATAAGAGACTGGAATGCCATCAAGGGTGTATCCTTTATTTCTAGGGGTAGCACATCAGGTGCATCATTACTATTACTATTGCCAAATATATAAAACCACTCTTGTATGAGGGGTTCACTAAGGGTAGTCAGAAAGTCTGGACACCAACATACTGTATAAGGGTTATACAGTAGGTGAAGGAAAGCAGGGAACATGGGTGTCAATGGTGAGTCCTGTTACCACTATGCTTTATGTTGTTCCACTAATGCAGCTTGATAGTAAGAGATGACACAAGTAGCCTATACCCCCGTTTGAACTTGGTAGCGCAATGTCCACCTATTGGAATTCCATTATCAACTAACCACAGCCTACAGTAAAATATAGAGGAGGATATATCATGTTTTGAGGAATCTTTGAAGTTTTTGCAAACAGAAGCCTCAAACCATTAAATTAGAGAATTTTCAAATTAAGAAGTAAATGTGTCCTTTAGTAGAAGAAAACTAGGTGGGACCAGGTTAAAATTTAACTGTAATAAGTTTTACAATGTAGTGCACCAATGGAGTGCAGCAAAACTTCTTTTGCATTATGACATCATGGTGTATATGATCCCTGTGGTGCCACATATAGTGCAATTGCTTGTATAAGTCTTGTAACATTGCTAGATAAATTGTACTGTGGCGGTTTTTATTTTCTCTATAGTGTTGGAACATGAGACCCAATGTTTATTACTTCTGTACTATGAGATCACTTTGTATAGTAAGCCTTTACTATGACACCACTGTTTATCATCCTTAAACTGTCACATCACTGTACTGTATCATCACTGTGTTTATTATCCCTGTACTTACAAAAAAAATTGCCCGAAAGAGAAAGTCCATAAACGGACCGATATTAAAACTTAACTTTTAATATACACAATAATACACAAGCAATTTAGTGATGAAACATGTTGGAGGACCAGTTCCTGTGTTTTTAGGTATATCAATAGTGGGTTCCATCTCCATCTGGGGTGACAATATATTAACAAAGGGGCCACTATACAGTTACTATTTGCCTCACCTATTTAATGTGCATAGTAATAACATGCATATTCCATAGACTACCTACCCCTACCAGTCATTGAATTACCACACTAACCACTACAAATTAACTGATATATTTACCCTTATCGATGGCTACAGTAAATAGATCCATCTTTCTATGTACAAATCAACAGACTATTAAATAACTGTTGTTACTACAATAGTGGGATCCCCTTCTCCGGCTTTACCAACCTTTGATCTGACAAATTCTTTGGTGTTTCAAGATTTAAAAACTCTTTCATTGTTATACAATGAGTTTGTTGAATAAACAATATATAGAACAATAGAAATATACTGACTAGACTGTAATCATCCCAGCTGACTGTATTTTCAACACAGCCTTTGTACTTTGGCCATTTTACTATATAGCAGTATATTAAAATTTTAATATTTGTCCGCACTTTTCTAAAGGGCCCAGTCGTTTATACTCACTGCCACAAACCTATCCCAGCAGCAAGACATATACTTCTCTCTCTTTACAGCTACATTTTGCACTCGTATTGTCCTTTCCTAAAATAATATTTAAATGCAATCATTGTTTTCCCAAGCTTTTTCTTATAGCTCATTTTTTGCTTTTTTATTTTAAGTTCTGCGTCTCTGACTTCTGTTCATTCAGTTGTATTTTAATAGGACAGGAGGTTTGGCCTACATTTGCTTCCCCACAGGGACACTTTAGTAAAGAGATAGCATCTTTGCTTTCACATGCGAAAATAAAACATTTCACTTTAAATTTAGCTCCATGTGTAGATTGTTACATGGTTATTTTCAGATTGCAATGCTGGCAACCCAAACATGGAAGTACTTGTCTTCTGACCGCCAACGTTTCTTGATTTCTATTGGGATTTATCTACTGTTATATAATTTAATTTTCATAAATTTTCATTTTCCTTTATGATATGTATAAAGAAAATGTAACAAAAGTGTTGCTAATTTTATGAATATATGGTGGGTGGATACACTGGAGGATGGTGCATGTTATTTTGCTTAAGATAATAATGATTTGCAAAAATAGTGAAGAATATGATCAAATACAGTAGTCCGTGCAACTGCCACAGATGATCTAGTTTAGTGAAATTATTAAACATGGTACAAGTTGTGTGGATTTTTACTTTCGGAGTTTGGACTAGTAACACATTTGTAACTATGTGCATTTTCTTGGTGCTTCTGACCCCTGTTGACAGAAACTAAGTTGTTGGAAAACGTAGGATCCTCTCTTCAGACTAAGGGGGACAAGTTAGGGCACACAGCATCAGTATGTTGGGACTACATGGTAATACCCTGTATTTTTCAACACAGGTTTATTGCCACTATCAATATCCCTCCATGATGGGTAGCAGATGTTATACCTGTTTATTGTGTATCCCCCAGCTCTGTTTGCCTCGGTTTGCCATCACTGCCATAAAGTCATAACAATATTTTGTCAACTTAGTAATATAAGTGCAAAATCTGTTCCTTCTTCAGCTTTATCAGAGTATATAGAGATAAAGAGATTGTGTAGCCCTGGGGAACATATGATCTGACCCCCTTGGTAAGTGGCTTGAAGGGGGTCCGACCCTCATCAGAAGCCCCTTACACACCGTGGTTAACACCTACAATCGCAGGAATCTCCGATCATGGAATTTACAGACCACTGTCAGCTGTATATTACAGCTGTTAGGAAGCTGGTGCCAGAAGCAGGATGTACAATAGTATGGAATGGGTCGGAAAGACACTGTCACCCATGCAATATTATTACGTCAAGCATCGTGAAAGGGTTAAAAGCTGATCAAGTCAAAAATGTACACCAAGTTAATAAATTCTAACTTTATAAGAAAATGTACATAGAGAATACACAATTTTGAAAGTGAACACCAATAAGTCTGGTTTACAGTTTACAAAGAGCTATGTAGGGGACACAGCAAGCATAAGGAGGAGAGGAAATCCATCACTGCATGTCACAGTGAATGCTTCATCCCATTGTAAAGTATAGTCGTGGCAGCATTACACTGTGGGGATGTTTTGCTTCAGTGTGAACTGGGAAGCTGCTTTGAAATTATGGAAAGGTAGAATAGGTGTAACAAAGACTGTGGGAATGGACAAGTGACACAGACATTGGGTCCTAATGCTGAACCCATTCCAGCAGCCCCTACTTGAAAGCCTCACAAGTCCTAATGGCAAAGGACTGCCGGTCCATGTTCCCTTCCTAAACCAAAGTGCAAAACACTGACACAAGGTCAAAACAATACAAACAAATAGAAGAATTCAACTGAGGCAGGTCTCAACAAAATAGGGCAGCACAGTACAAAAACACTGGACAGAAGAGTAGTCATAATAACAAATCAAGACACCAGTTTTACAAAGATAAACCTCTCAAGGAAAGTGTGGAGCTGAAAAGATAACTTCTGTAACCAGCGTGAAGGAAGGGTAGGTTGGACTAATATGTGATCTCAAAGCTCCAGCCTCCATAGTGTTTGGACCAGAACTCAGAGATCCAGACAGTATAGAGAGCAGGTGAGGAGTGTGAAGCTTGTCAATCACCATGGGTTAACTAACGCTGCACCAAAGCTAAGCTGCAGCAAAAAGACAGGTTTGGTGCTAGTCAATCAAAATACCATAGCAAGTAGAACCCATGCCTACACTACAGAAGTACAAGAAATGTAAAGAGATAAAATCAGCACCTCCTCAGTCGCAAACCACAGACCGAGGATCATGCTGACATATGGTACTACAAGCTAAATAATAAAGCTGGAAAATACTTGAGGTTCACCTTCCAGCAGGACAACCACACTAAACATACATTTACAATTTAATGGTTTATATAAAAAATAATCTGTTAAAATGACACAAAGTCCACAGCTATATCCCATTGATATTCTATGACTTGACTTGAAAATTGCTGCAAAGCAAATCTGTGGAATGTGGAAATGTTCAAGTGGTATGAATACTTTTGCAATGCACTGTATATAGCCAAACAAGATCATACTTTCAAGTTTTCAACTCCATTTGTTAAACCCTGTTTTTGTTTATTCTGCCTCACAAAGAGTGGTTAAAGATTATAAAGAGTGATCAAAAAGTTGTATGTATTCAAGAACGTTACCTCACATGACTCAGTGGACAGATAAAATAAAATGCTAAGAGAATTTGAATGCAGAGTGTTTTAAAAAATACTCACACAAATGCTGTTTGTGTGCATTCAGTTTCTTCTCATTGGTAATGATGAGCGGGCCTGTAAAAATGTTAGTTTGGCCAAACCCAAATTTTAAAAGAATTATGGGATAGCTACTGTTACCTCTCCAACTTTAATGTGTTGAGCTGCTGATGGTGCCACCTGTACTCCAGATCTAACCTGAAATAAGTGTTTCAGTTTTTATAAATGTGCCTCTGTATGTCTTTGCTGGTTGATATCATATGGCAGTGGCGGGGAAACTATGGCACTGTCCCAGAGGTGGCATTCAAATCCCTCTCTGTGGGCCATTGTCCCAGCACAGGGTTCCCCAGGCATGACTTAAAGTACCTGCTGCAGGCAGCCAGGAACATGCTGCGCCACATCCTTGGCTGTCCTGGACTACAGGAAGAGTGAAAAGCAGCAGGCAGGTTCAGATCATCAGTGGAGCTCTTTATCCAGATCCCATGATTTTCCTGTTCTGGTAAGAGGGGTTGTCCAGCAGAAAGCTACAATTTGAATCTTAATTTCAGCACCTCTTTTAATGGTACTGGTGTCCTCAAGCTTCCGATACCATTGAAAACTATGGCCGAGCAGCAATAAGTTATCTCTTAAGTGGGTTTTGAGCATGTGGTGTCTAAAAGGTTCCCCGTCACTGTCATATGGCATGATCTTTGTTTATAAAGAAATGTAGATGAGCTATTTTCTGTAATAATTTGTGCATATTTATATATATATTCAATTAATATATTTTGATATGTGTACTTTGTTTTCTAGATAAAATAGAAGATGAGCTGGAAATGGCCACTGTTTGCTATCGTCCAGAAGGACTAGAACAACTTGAAGCACAAACAAATTTTTCAAAAAGAGAGCTCCAAGTTCTTTACAGGGGTTTCAAAAATGTAAGTAAAATATATGTTTACAAACATGGACAATGTGCAATAACGCAAATGGAATTGAATGAATATTTTGTGCATATGGAGATGTTGATGTGATTTAAATGAAATATGAAGAGTTATGTGTTTATGAAACAAACAATGTGCGTCTTAGTGAAATGAACCTGTGGGCACCATCTTCTTGACCATCCAAACAGATGCTTTTGCCTAAAAAAAAGGACTGTGCTCCTTCACGCATTGGGGCACATTTACTAAGGGTCCGAATCACGTTTTTCCGTCGGGTCTTCCGAATTTTTCCGTTTGGGGCCGAATTGCCTCGGATTTTTGGCACACGCGATCGGATTGTGTCGCATTGGCCCCGGCTTCCATGCGGTGGAGCCGTGGCCGTCGGAAAACCTGACGGATTCGGAAAAAATCGCGCTATTTTTTTAAAAAAAGGGTTGCTTGACCCACACTTACATGCACCAGGAATAGGATGGTGAACTCCGACGGACCTCGGCGCAGCAGCGACACCTAGTGGATATCGGGCCCTTGACCTTAGTGAATCACCGGAAGACCCGAATCCTCGTCGGAGAATGCGACCGGGTAAGTAAATGTGCCCCATTGTGTGCTAACTGGTCTTGGCCACTGACTCGTTGGCCCCTACCTCTCTACTTTCCCTTTTTGCAAAACTGTGGATCCCATTGCTGTTGGTCTGTGTACATTGAGGATGCATCTGTAGCATCATGTATAAGGATACTTATCAATATCCTTATACAACCTTTTGGCAGGGTAAATTCTAGGTCATTTAGCCAATAGGGCAAACCTCAAAATTTGCACGCCCTCTTTTTTTGACAGCTGCTGCAAAATCTTATAATACACACCCACCTGCTGCTGCAGAACCTTGTTATATAAAGCTTAACTACTATACCGCACTTCCAAAATCATCTGCAGCAGAGCCTCATAATATACTCCTCAGCTGCTGCAGAACAGCACAATGCACACCTCTACTGCTGTGAAGCCTCATAATACACACCTCAGCTGCTGAAAAACTTCATAGTGCACATAGTGAAAAACCTCATAAAACAAACCTCAGATGTTGAAAAACCTCATAATACACAGATCTGCTTCTGCGGAACATCACAATACACACCTCAACTGCTGCAGAAAATCACAATACACACCTCAGCTGCTGCAGAACATCACAATACACACCTCAGTCGCTGCAGAACATCACAGTACACACCTCAGCTGCTGCAGAAAATCACAATACACACCTCAGCTGCTGCAGAACATCACAATACACACCTCAGTCGCTGCAGAACATCACAGTACACACCTCAGCTGCTGGTGAACCTCATATAATACAGACCTCAGTCACTGTGGATCCTCATAATATACAGATGGTCTGTCATAGAAGAGAATAATGGAAAATAAACAAAGAAAGTGAGTTGTCTTCCTTCACCCTCAATTCCCTTTGTAGTTACATGTATAGAATGTCATCCTTCACCTTCCATTCCCCATAGGTTTACATGTCCTTCATTCTATCATCATTTTCCGTTATAGAAGAGCATAACAGAAACGTATATGGAAGGTAAACTGAGGATCTTCTGTTCACCTTGCGTTCCACATAGTAGTGATACATAAGGCACACTTCCATCATGCTTTTGTTAATTATAACAATGAAAATGCCTGGGCCTGATGCTCTATTTCTGTCATTATGAACAAAAGGGAGAGAGCCAGGGGCGCTCAATGTGCAGGTTATCTTCAGGTGATTACTAAGATCTGTGTAAATCTATGTATTTCCACTCACCTTTTTGGGTTGTGCTGATGGCACAACTCATATGAAAGTTTCAGGAAATGTGGATATTTTCGGTGTGCTCACCGACCAAAGAACAAGGATGATGCGGTTTCTATATCTGAACCCTATAGTATATTCCCATTAGGTTCATAAAAACAAACCCGCCGTGATACGTTCTAACTATGTATTTATTTAAAACATGTACATACATACATTACAACTGATGAAGGATCCATTCCGGGTCCAAAACTTATGTACTTATTTGTTTTTATGTACCGTATATTCCGGCGTATAAGACGACTTTTGAAGACAGAAAAATCTTCTGTCTTCTCTGGGGTCGTCTTATAGGCCGGTAATCCCGACCGCCCGCCGTGTATTCACGGCGGCGGTCGGGTCGCCCTGCATGGAGAGGGCTCACGGGCTGAGCCCTCTCCATAGCCGGTAAGTCTTTGCTGCATATTGCAGCAAAGGCTTACCGGTAACACCCGCGATTGGTGCTAGCACCGATCGCGGGTGTTTTCCCAGCGTGGGCTGCCGGCAAAGCTGCCGGCACTCTCAAAAAGATAGCGGCGCATGGGCACCGCCATCTTACCTGGGATCGCCGCTCCCCGTGACGTCATCGGGGGCGGCGATCCGTCTCCATGGTAGCTTCAGGTCTTCCGAAGACCCGAGGCTATTTCGTTTTAACCCCTTCATTACAATGTGCTGATAGCACATTGTAATGAATGAGGAGGAAAATCCTCATATACTGCCATACTGTAGTATGGCAGTATATGGTAGGATCGATCAGACAACCTAGGGTTAAAGTACCCTAGGGAGTCTGAAAAATAGTATAAATAAAAATGTAAAAAAAAGTTTTAAAAAAAAATTATAATAAAAAAACCTAAAATTTCAAATCACCCCCCTTTCCCTAGAACTGACCTAAATATAAATAAACAGTAAAAATCATAAACACATCAGGTATCGACGCGTCCGAAAATGCCCGATCTATCAAAATATGATAAAGGTTTTTCAATGCGTTTAACCCCGTAACGGAAAATAGCGCCCAAAGTCGAAAATGGCACTTTTTTGCCATTTTGAAAAATATAAAAAAATCTATAAAAAGTGATCAAAAGGTCGTACAGTCCTAAAAATGATATCATTGAAAATATTATCAAATTTCACAAAAAATGACACCACCCACAGCTCCGTATACCAAAGTATAAAAAAGTTATTAGCGCCAGAAGTTGGCAAAATCAAAAAAATAATTTTTGTACAGGAGGTTTTCATTTTTGTAAATGTATGAAAACATTATAAAACTTAAACAAATTTGGTATCCATGTAATCGTACCGACCCAAAGAATAAAGTAGACATGTCATTTGGGGCGCTCAGTGAAAGACGTAATATCCAAGCCCACAAGAAAATGGCGCAAATGTGTTTTTTCACCATTTTCATTGCATTTGGAATTTTTTTCCCTCTTCTGAGTACATGGCATGGAATATTTAATAAAATAAAAATTTAAGGTACAGTATGGTAACATTTACAGTAAAATGGACTATGGTATTGTTGTTGTTGTATGCCTTATGTTTATGAGCAACAGTTTTCCTGCTATATACCTGCATGTCATAAGAATTTAAATTATAAAAAGGACCATGTTAAATTCAAATCTGTTTTTTTTTAATTTTTAACTGGTGTTTGTATGCGTTGGAAAAGGGGTAGTCTTATACGGCGAATATAACTTAAACTCTATATTTTAAACAGGAAAGTAAGGGGGTCGTCTTATACACCAGGTCGTCTTATACGCCGGAATATACGGTACATGTTTTAAATAAATACAGGCAGTCCCCGGGTTACATACAAGATAGGTTCCAGAGTTTTGTTCTTAAGTTGAATTTGTATGTAAGTCGGAATTGTATATTTTATAATTGTAGATCCAGACAAAATGGAGTTTAAACATTTTTTGCTGTAATGGGACCAAATATTATCAATAAAGATTCATTACAGACACCTTCCAGCTGATCATTGCAGCCTGGGACTATAATAAAGCATCCAGAGAGCTTCACCAGAGGTCAGAGGGGTCCATCTGTAACTATGGGTTGTCTGTAAGTCGGGTGTCTTTAAGTAGGGGACCGCCTGTACATAGTTAGAACATATCGCGCCGAGTTTGTTTTTATGAACCTAACTGGAATATACTATAGCGTTCTGATATAGAAACCGCATCAGCATTATGAGCAAAGGAACAGGAGGATGGAGAGGTGAACTGGACCTTACATCTATAAATAATATTATTATATACATCTCTGACTAATAATGTTCCTAATAACCTATACATAAATCACCTACTCTATACAATCACATATACAGAAATATACACACCCATTTATATATACAAATATACATATTTACATGTATACACATACGTACGGAAACGTGCAAGCAGACATATGCAGGCCCAGATACATGCAGACACAAATACCGAAATATGATGTACACACATACAAACACATAAAACATCTGGGGGACTACACAAAGCCAGAGCCAGATAAACACATACTTCCCTAATAGCTACAAATGAATGTAACTTTGACATCTCGTTTTAATGATAGGCACCATACAGCGAGCAGGAAGGCCAAAGATATTGCAATTCCACCATCATTTCTTTATGGAGAAAAAAAATCCTGAACCACAGGAGTTGTGGAAAGTCTAATATTTCCCTTTAAGACAAGAAAGGACATTTTTTTTTTACTTTAGAAAGATATAGATGTAATGTCACATAATTTATCTTACTTTTCCTTAGAGAGCCCATCACCATAATGAGGTCCTGCCAGAGGAAGACCCTCCACCAGGACCTGACTAGCATTCAATGTCAGTTTTACACAATCCGAGTTTCACTCAGTAATATCCCCTAGACACCTCGATGTGTAACCAGGGCAACCACGTCTGCAGACATGATACTGAACACGAAAAATTAAATGGGACCAATTACTAGTTTTAGTTCTGAGAGGAGCAGTTACTTCTTTGGAAAAAAGCCACATAGGCCTGTAAGGAGACATAAAGGCCATGGGGTCAGCAACAATTTGGATTTAAGAAGTCGCGAAAGAATAGTTATACCAGAGAATGGAGAAAAAATGTGATCTATTAGCGGTAGGTGAAGTGATGTTCTGGATTACATGTACATACACTCACCGGCCACTTTTTTAGGTACACCTGTCCAACTGCTCGTTAACACTTAATTTCTAATCAGCCAATCACATGGCGTCAACTCAGTGCATTTAGGCATGGTCAAGACAATATCCTGCAGTTCAAACCGAGCATCAGTAGGGGGAACAAAGGTGATTTGAGTGCCTTTGAACGTGGCATGGTTGTTGGTGCCAGAAGGGCTGGTCTGATTATTTCAGAAACTGCTGTTCTACTGGGATTTTCACGCACAACCATCTCTAGGGTTTACAGAGAATGGTCCGAAAAAGAAAAAACATGCAGTGAGCGGCAGTTCTGTGGGCGGAAATGCCTTGTTGATGCCAGAGGTTATAGGAGAATGGCCAGACTGGTTCGAGCTGATAGAAAGGCAACAGTGACTCAAATCGCCACCCGTTACAACCAAGGTAGGCAGAAGAGCATCTCTGAACGCACAGCACATCGAACTTTGAGGCAGATGGGCTACAGCAGCAGAAGACCACACCGGGTGCCACTTCTTTCAGCTAAGAAAAGGAAACCGAGGCTACAATTTGCACAAACTCATCGAAATTGGACAGTAGAATATTGGAAAACCGTTGCCTGGTCTGATGAGTCTCGATTTCTGCTGCGACATTCGGATGGTAGGGTCAGAATTTGGCGTCAACAACATGAAAGCATGGATCCATCCTGCCTTGTATCAACGGTTCAGGCTGGTGGTGGTGGTGTCATGGTGTGGGGAATATTTTCTTGGCACTCTTTGGGCCCCTTGGTACCAATTGAGCATCGTTGCAACGCCACAGCCTACCTGATTATTGTTGCTGACCATGTCCATCCCTTTATGACCACAATGTACCCAACATCTGATGGCTACTTTCAGCAGGATAATGCGCCATGTCATAAAGCTGGAATCATCTCAGACTGGTTTCTTGAACATGACAATGAGTTCACTGTACTCAAATGGCCTCCACAGTCAGCAGATCTCAATCCAATAGAGCATATTTGGGATGTGGTGGAACGGGAGATTCACATCATGGATGTGCAGCCGATAAATCTGCGGCAACTGTGTGATGCCATCATGTCAATATGGACCAAAATCTCTGAGGAATGCTTCCAGCACCTTGTTGAATCTATGCCACCAAGAATTGAGGCAGTTCTGAAAGCAAAAGGGGGTCCAACCCGTTACTAGCATGGTGTACCTAATAAAGTGGCCGTTGAGTGTATGTTTATTGTATAGATGTACAGTACTAGGTCTCATGCACACATAGGGAGAGATTTATCATAGGTCTCTTAGAGCATAACTGTTCTAGTTGACCATGGCAACCAATCACAGCTCAGCTTTCATTTTCCCACACCTGTTTATAAAATTAAAGTTGATCTCTGATTGGTTTCCATGTGCAACTAGAACAGTTTTAGCTCAGAAACTTGATGATAAAGTACAAGAAGTTGTTACTATGGGCTCATACATGCTCCATGTATGAGACGAAAGCTTGAGCTGCAAATTATAGCAGGTAAAGATAGTTCATATATATAAATATCCAGCTCACCTGTTTTGCATATGGGTCACTTCTTATTGTGCGGTATCCAAAATCCGAATGTGAACGGTGCTCGGGTCCTAGTTGAAAAAGGAAGCCTGTGCCGCTTCAGTTGTAGCATAGAGTGAAGAAATGGATGGATCCAGCACTCGTTGTGGATAAGTTAAAATTGCATGTTCTTTATTTAATCCATGTTATGCAAATACAAAAACCGGAAAAGCCATAGTAAAAAATGAGAGACGTCAATTTTAACTTATCCACAACGAGTGCTGGATCCATCCATTTCTTCACTCTATGCTGCAAATTATAGACCAGGTCCGATTCTGTCTGAGCAAGTCCTTTACTACTCACACGCCGATGACACGGGCTGCAAATAATGGATTATAAATAAAATTATTGTCAGAGCTGCTTTAATCGGCCAGTATTCACACTATTTATAATAATAATCATAATCTATATTTATATGGCACCATCATATTCCGTAGCGCTTTACAAATAATGGGAGAAATGTTCAAATAAAAAATGACATTAAAGAGTAATAACATAGTCATATGGCACGATAGGAGTGAGGGCCCTGCTCAAGAGCTTAGTCTATGAGGATGAGGGGGTGACACAAGAGCTTAGTCTATGAGGATGAGGGGGTGACACAAGAGCTTACAGTCTGTGAGGATGAGGGGGTGCCACAAGAGCTTACAGTCTATGAGGATGAGGTGGTGACATAAGAGCTTACAGTCTGTAAGGATGAGGGGGTGACACGAAAGCTTACAGTCTATGAGGATGAAGGGTTGACACAAGAGCTTACAGTCTATGAGGATGAGGGGGCGACACAAGAGCTTACAGTCTATGAGGATGAGGGGGTGACACAAGAGCTTACAGTCTATGAGGATGAGGGGGTGACACAAGAGCTTACAGTCTATGAGGATGAGGGGGCAACACAAGAGCTTACAGTCTATGATGATGAAGGGGTGACACAAGAGCTTACAGTCTATGAGGATGAGGGGGTGACACAAGAGCTTACAGTCTATGAGGATGAGGGGGTGACACAAGAGCTTACAGTCTATGAGGATGAGGGGGTGACACAAGAGCTTACAGTCTATGAGGATGAGGGGGTGACACAAGAGCTTACAGTCTATGAGGATGAGGGGGTGACACAAGAGCTTACAGTCTATGAGGATGAGGGGGTGACACAAGAGCTTACAGTCTATGATGATGAAGGGGTGACACAAGAGCTTACAGACTATGAGGATGAGGGGGTGACACAAGAGCTTATAGTCTATGAGGATGAGGGGGTGACACAAGAGCTTACAGTCTATGAGGATGAGGGGGGTGACACAAGAGCTTACAGTCTATGAGGATGAGGGGGTGACACAAGAGCTTACAGCCTATGAGGATGAGGGGGCGACACAAGAGATATAAGAGCCTGTATAATGGTCCAGCCATTCTTTATAAGGGAACAGTATAAAATAATGTAATAAATAAAAATTCTGCTGCTTATACAGCCATCAGCTGCCATCTTATATACAGAGTCCAGAGTCCAAGGTCAATGGGACTGCAGAGAAGCCTGGAGCTTGGTATTCGGTGTTTGCCAGATAACAGACGGGGGGAAGTCCTGGAGACGGGGTTGTCCTCTGCAATGTGGGGAAATAGAGCTGAATTTTATGTGTGTGTTCGGATGTGTCTTCTGGATTCAGGGTGCATTGCAACATGAGCTAGGTCTTCACTAGTGGATTAGCTGATGTCCTCTTTAGGATGCAGCCAGTTTGTAGCTTGAGGCTAAGCCCCATTTTTTTGTATTCTGACATTATTTGCTTTTGTATGGATAGAACTTTTGAGCACCTTTACTTATTAAAGCGATTTTGAGATAGTTTTTTAATCACATCTTGTATTTCATTTTAGTGGTAAATTTTGTCTGATAAATTTTGCATCTATTTATAAAAAAAAATAAAATGATGAATTTTTTGACATATTTGCAAAATTCAAAATTATTTAGTTTTCAGGCAGATAGATTTACCACCTAGATAAGTTGCTGAATAACAGCAAAATACAGGCGGTCCCATACTTAAGAACACTCGACTTACAGACAACCCCTAGTTACAAACGGACCTCTGGTAATTGGTAATTTACTGTACCCTAGGCTACAATAAGGTGTCTGCAATTAAGCTTTATTGTCAATACTGTGTCTGAGATGGGGTTACAATTATAAAGTATATGGTTCCGACTTACATACACAATCAACTTAAGAACAAACCTACAGAACCTATCTTGTACGTAGCCTGGGGAGTGCCTGTACATAATATTAGAAAACCCCTATATATCAACCTATTTTAAAATCTGCACCCCTCAAACTATCAGAAACAGCTTTTAGGAAGATTGTTAACCCCTTGAGATCTTCATGGTAATTAAATCAAAATGGAGGTGAAATTTAGAGTGGTCAAATTTTGTCTGTAATATGTTAATTTAGCCCTAAAATGTATACGTTCACAAAAGATTAAAATAGGAAACCTTTCTTAAAATTTGTTGTGCAATTTCTCACAAGTATGGAGAAACCCCACATGTGGATGTTACTTGTTGTAGGGGAGTACAGTGAGGTGCAGAAGAGAAGGAGGGCCCTGCATTAGCCAGTTTTGCCTTATAGAATTAAATAGTTTTTAGTATGTTCATGGCGCACTTTATTGAGCTATAAAATATTTGTTTTTCTGTTGATGTTGTGAGGACGTATTATTTGCAGGATTTTTCACTGGTACTATTTTGGGGTGGCTATGCCCTATTGCTAAAAATTTAGTAATTATTTACTAGTATGGCACGGAGCAGCAAGTGGTTAATGGATACCATTTTGAGTAGAGAAAATGTGTTGATTCAGACATTTGGTTGTTTGTTTTTTCTCGTGGTTCCCTACATGGAATAATCTTTCTCATATTTTGATAGAATTATGGAATGTGAGGATACGTAACATGTTTATGATTGTGTGTGTTTATTTTCATTTCTGATCTATGGAAAAGTTGGTGATTTTGAATTTAAAAAAATGATTTTAAATAATTTTTGAACATTTTTAATATTATTTAAAGGGGTTTGCACATGAAAGAAAGTTCTCAAAATGTAATCCACTAGTGATGTTTACACAATTAAGATAATATTTAACCCCTTCACAATTTTATTTAGTTTTATTGCTGTTTTAGCTCTTATAACTCAGTGATAACTCTTTAAGCAGACACATTACGATCCCTCCTAGAGCTGGAAGATGCTGTGTGCTGACAATGTGCTTAGATTACCAGGGTACAGGTTTATCTACACTTTTATTTAGCTTCTGAACATTCTACTAGTATCTGACACAGAGAAAAAGAGAGATGAGAGCTAATGAGATGTATACAACATACAATGACACACTTCAGCTCTGCTATATCTGAGCTATAACAAACACTGCCAGCTTTGCTACATCTGAACTATAACACACACAGAGTACCCCTCTCCCGTATAAAGACCTTATCTTGTAGAAAAAGTCTCTGCACAATACTGCTTCCGGCAGGAAGTGTCTGTGTGTGAGATCACACTGCATCTAGCAGACAGGAGAAGCTATTCATGAGAAGACCATTTACGGTCTTATCCCACGGCAATCGAAATTGTATACACCAGGACTGATAGAGACAGGTTGTAATTATATCTGTAAAATGCTGCATTTTTGTTAATAACATTGAATTAGAGAATGTGTTATTTTGTTATCCTGAGTACATTTAAGAATCTTGTCATCATGATATTACCCCGTTAAGGCTCCCTGGGGTATATGATCCCTAGGGATTCTGTTTGCTTTTACAATGTACTGTAATACTAAAGTATTGCTGTATATTGTACATTTGCTGTCTTTGGCAGGGTCACTCTTTCGAAGGCCTGGGAGTTTCATAGAGACTCATAGCCACCCCCTGATGTTTCCAGCATAACTTTTTAATGACTCATAACAGTATGGTGTGCATGGTTATGGGGTTAAACTTAACCCTGTGTTTTTTGTCCTGCTCTGGGTAGTATGGCTATATCTTTGATTATCTCTTTTTTTTTGCCCGGAAATCTGTATCCTAGAAAAGTCTGGTAACAGGGTTATGGAAATGTACAATGCCTTTATTTTGTTGTTCTCTTTGTTATACAAGCAGCGGCAGCTGTATTCTCTGTGTGAAGGCTAAGCAGGTCTCCAGCAGGTTATCTTCTGGGTGTTATTTACCTTACATATACAACTGCTACTGTGTGAAGTGGAGTACAGTATCACATATATTGCCTTTTCCCTGCGTGGATAAAAAAAAAGTATTTACGGTACATGAGATTTTTTATTTTTCCTGGCTAACCCGGTAGTTCTACAATTTTCTCAAAATACAGTACTATAAGTGATTGAGGAACACTTCAGATCTTTTTGTACAGAGCCCCATCTAGTGGCTATAAATTATTACTACAGTTATCTATCGTAGATATATGTTTTGTTGTTTAACTTTTCTATCTTAGATGTCTCATTCAGATTCTGGTCTTAGGCTCATCTAATGTTGTTTTACCTAACATCTATAGATGCTCAGGGCTTATGGATGCCTTCAAGGGTGATTGTGAACCTGCCATTCTCTTTTCAGATGTCAGTGATCTGGGTCAAGGACTTTGTTCACTTTTCTCTTAATGAAATGAGATAAATTTAGACACTCTCAATGGTGTGAAAGTCCTCTTGCAATATTTCTGTTATTTGAGATCCAATCTTCCTCTCGAGAGAAGTAGAGCCACCAAATGATAAAATTGTGTAATAAAGTGAGGATAGCCAAGCTCATACAGGCAGTCCTGTCAAAAGACCAGAAAATCCCCCCAGGAATTAAATATCAAGTCCATAACAGCAAGTAATTGAATGACTTACCCAAGCTCATTGTGGATCAGACCTTGAAGTTCCCACGGATAGAACTGCTTGTGGCTTTACTTCAGCACATGGACAAGTAGCAGGACAACACTTTTAGTCCCATGTGCACATGGCAATTCAAAAAGCTATGGTACTTTTAGTACAAACCAGTCAGACCTTGTGAATGATAGGTAAGGGGATTAAAGATTTGTTGACAATAAAGTGAAGATCCTCAACAAGCAGAAGCAAACATATTTCCTTTCTTAACCCTTATGTGGCTTATGCCCTTTTTTATGTTTCCTTTTACATAAATCTATGGGCTTGCTCGCTTCATAACAAAATGTGCTTTCTAGGGGCATGTTTTGATATCCTATGCAATGTACTAGGAAGCTGAAAAAATTTCAAATGACACCGTTTATTAACCCCTTAGCGCCGAGGCTCTTTATCGTTTTTCAAAAATGTAAAGAGCTGTGTGACGGCTTGTTTTCTGTGTAACATATTGCACTTCATAGTGACGGTATTTACTATTCCATGCCGCGTACTCGGAAGCGGGAAAAAAATTCCAAATGCAGTGAAAATGGTGAAAAAACGCATTTGAACCGTTCTCTTGTGGGCTTGGATTTTACGGCTTTTACAGCAATATGCATCAAAGACTTACTGGCTTGACACATGACATACTACTACGTCACGTGTCAGTGAGGGGTTAAAGTTTTGGTTTATTGCAAAACGTAGAAAAAGAGGAAATAATCCTTTTTATATTTTGGGGTGGGGAGATAACTAACAAGTTTGTCTTTATGTTTTTATAGGTTATAGAAACAGAGTTTTGCAGATGATTGACTATTATGAATATTAAGGAAAGGTTATGTTAAACTTTAGAGTACTACCAACATTTGCCACAAAGAAGCAATCCTTTCTGGAGTTCTTCAACTGAGGAGTCTACTAAATAGTGTTCCTGAAAAATTGGCAGGGGATTGGCAAATGATCATAAATCCATACAATAAAGATGGAAGGGTAATAGTGTTTCAGTAGACATTTACCTTAATGTGTCTATTACACTCTACCCTGCAAGATGTACTAGTGCTTGGCCTGTTATGGCCTAAATTCAAGAAGGCATTTCTAGTTTACCACTCTTCTTTTTGGAAGTATTTCATGAATTATGTAAAGTGATAGACAGACCATTGTTCATAATATTTGAAGATTCCTTGAGCACTGGTTATGTTCCACAGGACTGGTGCATAACAATTGTGGTGCCAATATACAAAAAATGATCAAAAAGTGATCCTGGAAACTACAGACCTGTGAGTCTAACTTCTGTTGTGGGTATAATATTTGAGGGGTTTGTTACAGATGCTATCCTGGAGTATCTGACTGTACAGAATCTTATAACCCAGCATCAACATGGGTTTATGAGGGATTCTGTAAGACTAATCTTTTTGGCTTATATGAGAAGGTAAATTCCAGACTGGACCTGGGGAGGCTGTGGATATTGTATATTGTATATCTGGACTTTTTCAAGGCAATTTATAAAATAAAATCATGAACAAAAGTAACAGCTATCAAATATGTAATTATTTTTCTATTTTACATTTATATAGGAGTGTCCTAGTGGAGTTGTTAATGAAGATACTTTCAAGCAAATCTATTCACAGTTCTTTCCGCATGGAGGTGAGTGTATTTTTTTTCATAAAATGATAAATTATTTTACACACTAAATTGTAGATCACCAGAAAGTTTGCACCAAAGAACTGCACAGAAAAAAGACTCTCCTGTTAGGTAGACTGGAAACAGATTGGCATGATCTCTAATTTAAGATGCAGAAGGGAACATCCACTCGTGTCTAGCTGGTAATCATGTCCTTATGCATCTCCCTGTACTGCACACAGTGAGGAGATAGACTATTGATCGAATGATCTACATTAAGGAGAAGAGCAAAGGAGCGGTGGCATATTCTAAACGAAAGGAAAAGTTGACCAACAGGACATGAGCTGTTATGCACCTTAGGTCATGCTAACTAGTGATAGATCAGTATGGCTTAAATATATCCAGTCTCTTGGCTACATACACATTAGGTGACAGCATTGGGACTCTGGGTGCACCAATGCACAATAGGTCCTACAGCACCAACCTTACAGTGATGAATACATGGGCAACACATACAACTCACATTTGGTGCCACACTGGTTTATCTACCGGATTTTATCTGATTTACAGATACATTTTTACAGATTTTCTTTTTTCATTTTGAAAGTCTTTAGTCTAAAATATACTAAATCAAAATCAAGCATGAGAAACTACGGTAACTTACTCAAAGTTACCCTGGCTTATGTTTGTTAACCATGGCCTCCTTTCTTTTTATATCAACTTTTACAATTATGCTAATAAGCCTGAAAGGCCATGGCACTCCCCCCTCCCCACTGTATGTTAAATGCTGCCAAAATTACAGAAGGTGGAGGGGGAGACTGTGACTTCTGCTGAAGTGTAACAATAGCTTGTGAAGCCAGAGCACAGAGGGCTTCTGTAAAATGCCCAGAGCCCTTCAGACTTATTAGCATATTTGTAAAAGTTTCTTTTAGAAGGAAGGAGGCCATGTATAACAAACATTAGAATATTACCACAGTGACAGTGCCTGGTCTATGAGTAAGTGCCCCTGGTTTATCAGGCTTTATTTTAAGGTGTCAAATTTCATTGAAAGGGGTTCGGTTTTCGGATTTCAGAAAAGAAAAATAAACAGGCACGGGCTGGGAAGAAGCTAAAAGAGCAAATAGCCTGGTACTTACTTGCTTAATCCCCCATCCGTACAACACTGAGTCTCTGCTGCTGTATCCAATATTTGATGACTAGGTATCAGCTTTAATGGCAGTTGAACGCCAGTCATTGACCTAAGCAGCAGGCATTGTCAGGTTGGTTTCAGGGGTGGCTATGATGAAGCAGGTCTTTGCCCTCAACTCTCAGGCAAAGTCAACAAATGAGGAAGCAGTAGAGACATAGTGACTCAGTGGAAGGCCTTTTTTTGCCTTTGAAAAAGTGGGCAGCGTATTTCAGGCTACTTAGGACATTATATTTGTGCAGGATGTCCTTAGAAATTAAGACTGATTGGTATTGGATATCAAAATTTGTTGTCAGGATTGAAAGGATTAAGCGGGATACACTGTATGATAGGTCAGGCCCCTTCCATAGTAGGGTACGTCAAGCTCTTCTGAAAAAAATCATTTTGTAAATTATTTTTACAAAATTGGAATAAAATTGAATGTTGTCATGGACTTGTTGTGGGCCTGTACAGTTACAGAAAATCTATGGTTCTGCATATGATGTCTCTTAGTATACTATCTACATTATTCCTACATGCTTATTGTATGCCAACCATAATGTACATTGTCAGTACATATATGTATCATCCATATACTAATTGTTCCTATGTTGTTCTTTTTGTTGTTGTTACTTGCAATTTAAAATAATAAAAAATATGAAACAAAACAATTTTTCTCCCAACAGATGCCAGCATGTACGCTCATTATCTGTTTAATGCTTTTGATGCTGCTCAGTCTGGATCAGTAAAATTTGAGGTAATTTATTGTTTTATTAAAGTAAATGAAAAAGATCAATTTTAATGTGTGAGATGACTGTAAAGTGCTCTGAATGAAAGAGTTTTATCCTTAAATTTCTTTAGGCTGGTTTAAATAGTGTTTTTGGGAGAGGCACCTTGAGATTATGTATAATTTTTCAGGCATAAACAACCCAGAAATAATTGCAATGCCTTGAAAACCTTCCAGGACTTGGGAATATTTTCCCCTTCATGCCACCTCTACTCTGTAGCCTCCTGATGTTTCTGGTGGTGGCAGAGCGGTTGGGTTGGGGTAGACCTATGATATATCTCCCCAATGCCTTTAGTACACAAAACAATTCAGGTTTTTTAAGTGTTTTTTTTTAGATAATAGAATAGACTTCCCTGCAGTATATGAGAACCACCAGAAAGTGTGAGTTTTATAAATGTCATGAAAAAATATGGCACCAAAATGTCAAAAAAGCAAAACTGATATTGTCATCCGGCAATTTTAGATCCACAGATGTACAAGGAGAGCTGATTTTTAAATCCACAGTATGTTACTTATGGAAACAATGCCTCTGGAAATATTTATTGTGTGGGAAATATACACTCACCGCCACTTTATTAGGTACACCTGTCCAACTGCTCGTTAACACTTAATTTCTAATCAGCCAATCACATGGCGGCAACTCAGTGCATTTAGGCATGTAGACATGGTCAAGACAATCTCCTGCAGTTCAAACCGAGCATCAGTATGGGGAAGAAAGGTGATTTGAGTGCCTTTGAACGTGGCATGGTTGTTGGTGCCAGAAGGGCTGGTCTGAGTATTTCAGAAACTGCTGATCTACTGGGATTTTCACGCACAACCATCTCTAGGGTTTACAGAGAATGGTCCGAAAAAGAAAAAACATCCAGTGAGCGGCAGTTCTGTGGGCGGAAATGCCTTGTTCATGCCAGAGGTCAGAGGAGAATGGGCAGACTGGTTCGAGCTGATAGAAAGGCAACAGTGACTCAAATCACCACCCGTTACAACCAAGGTAGGCAGAAGAGCATCTCTGAACGCACAGTACGTCGAACTTTGAGGCAGATAGGCCACAGCAGCAGAAGACCACACCGGGTGCCACTCCTTTCAGCTAAGAACAGGAAACTGAGGCTACAACTTGCACAAGCTCATCGAAATTGGACAGTAGAAGATTGGAAAAACGTTGCCTGGTCTGATGAGTCTCGATTTCTGCTGCAACATTCGGATGGTAGGGTCAGAATTTGGCGTCAACAACATGAAAGCATGGATCCATCCTGCCTTGTATCAACGGTTCAGGCTGTTGGTGGTGGTGTCATGGTGTGGGGAATATTTTCTTGGCACTCTTTGGGCCCCTTGGTACCAATTGAGCATCGTTGCAACGCCACAGCCTACCTGAGTATTGTTGCTGACCATGTCCATCCCTTTATGACCACAATGTACCCAACATCTGATGGCTACTTTCAGCAGGATAATGCGCCATGTCATAAAGCTGGAATCATCTCAGACTGGTTTCTTGAACATGACAATGAGTTCACTGTACTCAAATGGCCTCCACAGTCACCAGATCTCAATCCAATAGAGAATCTTTGGGATGTGGTGGAACGGGAGATTCGCATCATGGATGTGCAGCCGACAAATCTGCGGCAACTGTGTGATCCCATCATGTCAATATGGACCAAAATCTCTGAGGAATGCTTCCAGCACCTTGTTGAATCTATGCCATGAAGAATTGAGGCAGTTCTGAAGGCAAAAGGGGATCCAACCCGTTACTAGCATGGTGTACCTAATAAAGTGGCCGGTGAGTGTATATCAGTGAATTAAGGACACTTCTTGATAGAATTATTTAATGCTGTGTAGAGGATTTATTTATCATTGAATGGTATTCTCTGGCCAGGGCATCCTCTATGCCTAGAGGGAAGTTTGTTCTACCATTGCCATAGATAAGGATTCTTTACAGTTAGAGCAGTGAGACTGTGGAACTGTCTGTCACTAGAGGTTGTAATGGCGAATATTTAATCCCTTCCCGACGTGCGCTGTAATAGTACGGCGCACGTCGGGTGCATGGAGAGGGCTCACGGGCTGAGCCCTTTCCATAGCCAGTAAGTCTTTGCTGCATATTGCAGCAAACACTTACCGGTAACACCCGCAATTGGTGCTAGCACCGATTGCGGGTGTTATCCCATCCAAGATGACAACGCATGGGCACTGCCATCTTGGTGAAGATCATCACACCCTTCTTGTCATGACAGCCTCGGGTTTTAACCCATCCACTACAATGTGCAAATCGCACATTGTAATGAATAAGAAGAAAAATCCCCATATACTGGCAGTATATGGTAGGATCAATCAGACAACCTAGGGGATTTGAAAAGTAGTAAAAATAAAAAAAAGCTTTTTAAAAAAATATTTAAAAAATCTAAAATTCAAATCTTCCCCCAAAAGTCATATAAATAAACAGTTAAAATAACAAACACATTAGGTGTCACCGCATCCGAAAATGCCCGACCTATCAAAATATAATAACATTTTTTCACTGTGTTTAACCCCGTAACAGAAAATAGCGCCCAATATCGAAAATGGCCCTTTTTTTGCCGTTTTGCAAAATATATAAAACTCAATAAAAAGTGATCAAAAGGTTGTACAGTCCTAAAAATGGTAGCCTTGAAAACATCATCAAAAGTCGCAAAAAAATTACAGCAACCATCGCTCCGTACACCAAAGTATGAAAAAGTTAGTGCCCGGAGGTGGCAAAATGAAAGCCGTAAAAACCAAGCCCTCAAGAAAATGACACAAATGCAAATTTTCACCATTTTCACTGCATTTGGATTTCTTTTCCCGCTTCCCAGTACACGGCATGGAATATTAAATCGCGTCACTATGAATTGCAATTTGTTACGCAGAAAACAAGCCATAACACAGCTCTTTACGTCTAAAAGTAAAAAAAATTTTAAGGTGGGGAGTGAGAAATGGAAATGAAAAACAAAAAAGGGCCCGGTCGTTAAGGGGTTCCACGGGCCTGGATGTCATTACGGAGAGTAAAAATATCACATCATGTGGGAAAAACAGTATGTTTCTGTTGATCCGGGGAGTTATTCTAACTATTATATTAGAGGTCGGTATTTTTTCCTACTTTGTGCCAATTGCCATCAGTATTGCAGGGTTTTTATTTGCCTTCATCTGGATCAACACTTTGTAATGTGGGATTAATAGGTACGGATGATTGACTGATGTCTTTTAATAACCTTATATACTATGATACTATTATCATTGAAAAAATATTTAAGGTTGAACTACGATCCTGATTTTCATGGAGATAGTTATCTATTAAAATGTTACTATGCAGTTGAAGATATCCCTCTAAATGACAATAATTTACCTGCTTCTTTAGAAGATTAGATGTAACATAGGTGAGTGACTTTGGGACATTCAGTGATGTGTTAAATCCTATGGAAGATTCCTTATCCTCAGAAATATAATATTTGAAAACTCCTAGATTTTCTCTGTCCCGCATAATATTGCTGTGGTCTGTAGGAAGATTCAGTGACAGCTTCTAAAAGCTCAATTATTTCTAAAATAAATATCTAAAAAATATTTGTTTTAAGGTTTTGTTAATATCATAACAACCATTATTATTAATGTCATTTTATGCTCATTACTAATATACTGTATTTTTCTTGTAGGATTTTGTAGCAGCGCTGTCAATTTTGTTAAGAGGAACGATCCATGAAAAGCTCCGGTGGACGTTCAATCTTTATGACCTAAACAAAGATGGATACATCAACAAAGAGGTATATATCATGCTATATATTTATTATAGTTATTAATAACAGACATTTGGAATAGACTTGTTAACATGATGTTACCTATTACAATTGCTACAAACTTCATCATAGTCCTTTTCAGACTACAGATTCCCAGGGTTCACCAGCCCTGGTGTACCTTTAATGACATAGAAACCGTTGTCCTGCAGACATTCTAGTATATAGTGGGAGATCTATGAGATCACTCATGATTATACTTCCATTGCATAATAGGACAATTATTGAATCCACATTTACAACTAGTCCTATCCTCTACTGATCTTTAAAGATGTTTTACCAGGTTCACAATATTCATGGTCTATCAAAATCAGATTGGTAGGACTCCCAGAATCCCTTCACTGCCAAGTACTGTTCTACTGAAACTCACCATTGCCTATCTGTTGACCTGCTACTTGTTGGGTGTTTTGTTGAATCCTGATCAGCTTTATTGGAACCAGCTTATGTCAGTACACATTATCACTAAGCAGGTTCAACTCGCCTGTCATCCACGTCAGTGACAGAGTAAAGAACTAGTACTTTAGAAGGAGGAATAACAACTGTAGAGAGATACAGCCCACCCCCCTTCACACCCCAGTTATGTCCCTGAGTCAGCCCCATGAAATTTTAATGGTTAAAATAATGTACTTGTTTAAATAGCACCTGGAAAGATGTGTTGGATGTGCTATTATATGTAAATTAGCTGCATATGCAAATCTATGTCACATTTTCTTGGTAAAAAATTCAGTGTGCATAAGATAATCTTTTTCATTCACTAGTTTGTATCTGCTCCATTGTGAAATAATTCTAATAAATAGCAATATTTAACAAATGACTGTGTGCTTATAAAACTGGGAATATGAAAACACTAATGTATCTATGGTCATTTGTTTACACATCTTCATATAAAAAGTTACTTATCCCCCACATCCCTCTGTTCCGGTGCAGTGTGCCCAGTGCCAGCTCCTGTCCCTCTGTTGTCAGGTGACATGAAAGTTGAGGAAGATCATGAATGCAGCTAGTCACTGATCAGATCAGTCAGTGATGGGCCTTCGGTACTGACATAGATGACCTGCCTTCAGAGGCACATGTTAGGTCTTTAAGTCTGTTAGGTAACTCGGTAGGGGAAGGGTCAAGGAAGTTTATATTAGTTATTTTAACACAGGGTGTTATTAAAGCAGCTGGGGGGTTGGGCTGGACAAGCCTATTAATCTAATTCTCTATTTATCAACTTTTGTTAAAAAGAGTTATTTGGATTTCATAAACTACCTTATATATTCATTATAAGCCGAGTTTTTCGTCTTATAAAAAAATGTGCTGAAAAAATGGCTTATACTTGAGTCTATAAAAAAACAAACTTGTTTCAGCTTTAAATGTGCATCTCTCTCAAGTCTAATCCATACAAAATGTTTTACATAGGAAATGATGGACATTGTTAAAGCCATATATGACATGATGGGAAAATATACCTATCCTGTGCTCAAAGATGATGCCCCCAAGCAGCATGTGGATTTATTTTTTCAGGTTAGTATATGTTTACTTCTATTGGATTCAGTATACTAGGGGGTAATTCATGAAAACACGCCTCTTCAAATCCCCCCCTCCAGCACTCCAAAGCCCATATCTACTGAGATGATCAGACTTTATAGGTCCAAAGTGGCGTTCGGGTTGAAGAAGCCAAGGAAACTGGCAGGGAAAAGGGAGATTTATGTGCCATCTCCGCCAGTAAAGTGGCAGAAAAGGCATAATAAATCTCCCCATTGTATACAATAGGGATGCACGATACATCAACATTTTGGTAACTTTCCAGTTTTAAAGGAAATCAACCACTAAGAAAAACAAAACCTACAAATACTCACCTCTGCTCCTCTTCACCTTGATCCCGATGCTGTCCATCGCTAAGCTTGACACACCAGGATCAACTAGAAAACAGGCATGAATTCACTCCGTGACGTCACCTTGCTGTCCCATGCTCCCAGCATAGGAGATGGAGGTGGCAAGGCCATGCATAATTAGCAGCCCAGAGTGCTTAATATCTTGTCCCTGCGCTCTGTACTGTTAATTATAAGTTTGTTTTTTAGGTGATCCCGGTGTGTCAAGTTTACCGACGGACAGCACCGGGATCAAGATAAAGAGGAGTGGAGGTGAGTATTTCTATTTTTTTTTTGTTTTTTTTACTAGTTGATTTCCTATAAATAAAGTAAAACTATTCAATACCGGGATTTCTTGCTGTTCGATCCTGAGCATGTGATCAATGGTCCATCAATGAGAGGGAAGGCAGTGCATGCAAGGAGACAGAAGCAGGGAGATTCTCCTGTCATTCAGGAGTACGGCCACTATCATCCCTATTCAGTACAATTTGCTAGTCCTTTGCACATGAATGTTTGCTTGCCCAGGCGCAGGAGAGATGAGGGGTGAGAGCTCCTCACCCCTCCCCTCTCCATAGGAAGCCAAACCACCGCTGCCATAATACAGCAAAATAAAAGACATGTCCTACATTTTGTACAGATGTTTTCCAAGGTGTTAAATGGAAAACGGTGCCTCCTTTTGCTACCTTGAAATGCAGCCCCCTTAACAACAAGTATAACCTACAAGAAGTGGAGGTTCTATGGCTTTAAGTCTCCACACGTCTATAAGGTGGCCTTAATTAAAGGAGAACTCTTACTTTCTGACCCTACATTTTGCACGGCAGCCCCCTGTCTCGGTCACGGTGTGATGATACAGCGCGTCCTAACCGCACTGTGTCCAGGTGTCATAGACACCTATAAAGGCCGTGATCTGACCGCAAATTGAACGCCATATCACCTGCCTCCATGCTGTTGTGTGAATAGGGCCTAATTTAGGATTGTAGATTTAGAACCTGGCTGTATGGCTCACTTTTAATAAGGATATAGATCCACAGAGGGTTAAATAAATTATCTGGACTTTGCTTCACTTACTACTTACTACATGTTGCAATGTGAAAAGTGTAATTTTTTTTCCAGAAAATGGACAAAAATAAAGATGGAGTTGTAACCTTGGATGAATTTATTGATTCATGTCAAGAGGTAAGACATGATTTTTCTTGCTGTAATGTTGAATCTTTTTGGGGTTGCCCCACCTTTATATATTTCATCCTGCTGTTACGGTAGATCACATAATACATAAAAAGAAGAGCTAAGCCTGACTTCATATGACTGCTTTTGGTCTATACTAGAGATGAGCGAGCACTAAAATGCTCGGGTGCTCGTTATTCGAGACGAACTTTTCCAGATGCTCGAGTGCTCGTCTCGAATAACGAGCCCCATTGAAGTCAATGGGAGACTCGAGCATTTTTCAAAGGGACCATGGTTCGGGAATAAAATGTGTTATTTAATTGAAAAAGAATGTCTTCTGATAAGTTAGCAGATGTATGCAAACATCTGCAATCTATTCTTCACTGTTCCGCGCGTATATTATCTCCCGACAAGTTAGCAGATGTGAAGAACAGTGAAGAATAGAATAAAAACAGTGAACATAGGATCATTTAAGTGAAAAACACTGAAGAATAGATTACAGATGTTCGGCACATCTGCTTACTTGTCGGGAGAGGAGATACGCTGTCCTGGGATCCGCTCCTCTTCTTCCACTGAAGTCTCCCCGATGTCTCCCTGCTGCCCGATGTCTCCCTGCTGCGCGCGATGTCTCCCTGCTGCGCGCGATGTCTCCCTGCTGCGCGCGATGTCTCCCTGCTGCGCGCGATGTCTCCCTGCTGCGCCCGATGTGTCTCTGCTGCGCCCGATGTGTCTCTGCTGCGCCCGATGTCTCCCTGGTGCGCGATGTCTCCCCGTTCCGTGTGTATCTTCCGACAAGTAAGCAGATGTGCCGAACATCTGTAATCTATTCTTCACTGTGTTCTTCACTGTGTTTTTCACTTAAATGATCCTGTGTTCACTGTTTTTATTCTATTCTTCATTGTTCTTCACTGTGTTTGTTTAATTAAATGCTCGATCTCGAGCAGGGGAAATACTCGTCCGAGCAACGAGCCGTTTCGAGTACCTTAATACTCGAACGAGCATCAAGCTCGGACGAGTATACTCGCTCATCTCTAGTCTATACAATATGGACCGCTTAGCAGTTGTATATATTACGAAAACAAGTAGATATAGATATTGTTATAGGTGCCGTCTGTCCAATGTGGCTCCAGCCTTAGGGTGCAGAAAACCAATAAAGTGCGCTGCTTTATAGCCTAACATTTAGAAACATGGAGAATTTACCTTTTCCTTTAAAACACTAGGGTTTTCTTAACTGTTTGTTTTCTTTATTACAGGATGACAACATTATGAGGTCATTGCAACTATTTGAGAACGTTATGTAACAAAAGGAACACTGTTTGTTATGGAGAACAACCATAAAACCTAATTTCACCCTGTGAAACAATACAACAGCCACAACGTATTGTCCTGACATTTCAAACATTTTTCAATAAAGACGATCATTTTCAATGGATCCATAGAAACCACAACTTCCACATTTTCTTTCCCATTACATTGGACTTATTACCTGGGTGCATGTTTATTTGAATGCATATATTGGATTTATTTTTATTTTTTAGGTTATTTGTAGACATTCTATTGTTTCTTGTAAATGCTTCTGCTTTTCTAACCTGACATTGGTAGAATGAGTAAAAATCCCAAACTCTGTGATGTTAACCTTCTTTAGACATTTACTGAGATTGGAAGAGATAAGATTAATAAAATTTTATATATGTTTAAAGAACTAACTACAGTTATATTTCTTCCCCTCTTTTACATCAATTTCATCACATTTAATGGTTTTGGTTCTTTCACCCGTTTAATGATATTTGCCATCAGATGAAAAAAAAAAATAGAATATGCATGAAAAATTAGCTTTTAAACAGAAAGCTCTACATCACGGGTCAAACACAAGGTCAGTCTGCAGTGCAGTATAACTGCCACCAGTCAGTCCGCAGTGTAGTATAATTGACACCAGTCAGTCCGCAGTGTAGTATAACTGCCACCAGTCAGTCCGCAGTGTAGTATTACTGCCACGTCAGTCTGCAGTGTAGTATAACTGCCACCAGTCAGTCCGCAGTGTAGTATTACTGCCACCAGTCAGTCTTCAGTGTAGTATAACTGCCACCAGTCAGTCCGCAGTGTAGTATAACTGCCACCAGTCAGTCCGCAGTGTAGTATTACTGCCACCAGTCAGTCCGCAGTGTAGTATTACTGCCACCAGTCAGTCCACAGTGTAGTATTACTGCCACCAGTCAGTCCACAGTGTAGTATAACTGCCGCCAGTCAGTCCGCAGTGTAGAATAACTGCCGCCAGTCAGCCCGCTGTGTAGAACTGCCGCCAGTCAGTCCACAGTGTAGTATAACTGCCGCCAGTCAGTCCGCAGTGTAGAATAACTGCCGCCAGTCAGCCCGCTGTGTAGAACTGCCGCCAGTCAGTCCACAGTGTAGTATAACTGCCACCAGCCCTCTCCGCATTCACTAACCTCAAATAATCCCCCTATCCAAGCCTCGGCCAGGTCCCATTGGGTGGGACATGTGCAATGTCTACTAACTTTCCTTCAGTTGCCACATATGTGTCTCAATCCCTAATAAGCCCTAATATGCTTATCAACTACAATTCCTGGCTGATCAAATGGACGATGCATAGAACAGGGGACGGCGCAACAATATCAGGGTCCAGGGTCTGCCTGAATCTACTCCTGTGCTACATAATGTGTTACACCAGGTGTTCAATTCAGTGCTGGAGGTTTCTGCTGGTAACCCCCTGGAACTTGATGAGGTACATTGCTCTCTATGGGCTCATCCCCACCAGCGCAGGACCAACCCAAGGATGTTATTTGTAGGGTCCACAGAGCCTCTAACATTGCAGGTTGGATGGAATGCCTCATAAGTGCCGGGGTGTAGAACCTATAAGCCCCCGGGTCTTCACCAGATCCCCCTGCAAAGTGGGACGAATTTTGCTGCCAGGGGCCTGCAGCCCAGAGTCGGAGCCAGGAACGGATTGATCACAAACACTAGGTCTGAGAGACACTATGGCACGGAGCAGGCAGAGGGCTGTAGCACTGGGTAGAGACCCAATACTCGAGCACTGACAACTTGCACAGGAAACACTCAGGAGGAAGTGGCAGGATAGGGCTGCAGTGCAGAGCACCAGCCACCAGAGGGAGTTCAGTGAACAATCTGCATATTTGCCACCAGAGGAAGTCACAATGCAGAATCATGACAGCAAGCAATGTGCATACTTGCCACCAGTAGGAGACAGAATCATGACACCCAGGCAGCTGGCGACATTCAGTACCAGAGGTCCAGACTGTAACTGCTCCCCGACCTCTCACACCTCACCTTACTTAAGCGGAAGGAATTAAAGCCAGTACTAGACGAACTGAGATACCAAGATATTCCCTACTCTTGGGGCTTCCCCTTGAGTACAGGTGTGGCACTTGGATCAAAAATATGTGGTGCGACACCCTGGGGACATACCCTCACTAGCTGCCGCTCTCAATGTGAAGGGAGGAATCTTAAGGTTACAGTTTTGTGTGCACAAAATATACAACCTTTCTTCATGTTATCAGTACACTGTCTACAATTACTGTGAAATTACTCTACTCTAAAGATGGCATCTGAGACTGCACCCAAAGATGGTGTTGGCATCTGAGATAAGACTGGAATGTCCCCAGTTTGTGAATTTGTGCACTTCCTGGAATAAAGCAAAATTGCCTTTGCCTCTAACCAAGAGGGAATTATACTGTAATACCTTTATTATCTGTTGTAATCCTACTGCGTGAACTTTGTCTAAATCAATTTGGACAGGAGAAACAATTCATATAAAAAGGGTGTCTCCTCATAAGAAGACCTTAACACCAGCATACCGGCCCCCGATGTACATGAGTGGCCGACATTACGCACTCATAGCTCCGACATACTCACTCCACTCATTACCAGACATAGCTCCCAACCCACCCGGATTTGGAGGGACAGGCCCGGTTTTTCACCTCCGTCCCGCTGTCACGGGCAGCTGGGAGATTGTCCCGGATATTCCCTCCAGGTCCCAAACTTGCAGTAAAACATTAGGTAGGGAATCCTTTTGAGGGATGTGTGGGGTTAGCGCAGAGCAGGGACCACGTCATGTCTACACCTCCCAAGGCTTTCCCAGACACAAGGCTCTATTTAATTCAATTAAATAAATGTAACGCGTGCCGCCATTTTGTCCCTCTTTCCCTTCCAGAAATGTTGGGATGTATGCCCACACCTATGGGACCAGCTCAGCTATTCCGCAAACCCTTTGCAGACCTCAGAGACGCAGAGGCCGACATAGACCTGCTGATCACAGAGCACCTGCTGCTGTGGAAGATCATCCTCCAGGCTATTAGACTGCAGAAAGTGATTACTCTCCTTGACATCCTCTGGCTACCTGATATGCTTCAAGACATTGCTTCACAATCGAAAGTGGGAATAGGGTTATAGAGCAGGGTCCTCCTACCTACCCGCTTCCCTTTATCAGAGGTTTAGACTAGATATTGTTGTTAATTGTTAACTATGTTCTCGATCTATTCGCTGAATACTTGTTTAGAGATTCATATTGTATTTCAAACTTGGGGCCACATTTATCACTTGTTTTTTCTGTTGTTTTTGCGCCTTTTCGTTTAGGCGCACCGTTTTTGCACCATTTTTGCGATTAAACGTCAAATTAGCCGCGCAGCTAAAATAACCAGCTTTCCCTCATCTATCGTTCATTTCCAGATGTTTCGCTGCGCCTAATGATATTCATCACGTGCGACTTTTGCATTTAGGCGCAAAAACGGGCGCAAAAACACTCCAGCCCGAAGGTGGCGTTATCTGAGAAGAAAGCACTGAGCCCCTTTGCAGAAGAGCTCATTTCTGGCAGCAGAGCTCAGCCAGGCACTGGTACATCTAAGGGTACATTCACACAGCGGTATGCCCGCCGTGCAGGCATACCGCCATGTGCTGGAGAGGAGGAGGAGGTGACCCCTCCTCCCTCCATAGAGAATAGCGGCGCACGGCCGCACACACGCCAAAAGATAGAGCATGCTCTATCTTTTTGCGGTGTGCGGGCCGGATCGGTGCCACACATGTGTGGCACCGCATCTGCGCTGCGCCGCTATTGCCGTCTATGGGGACGTACATGCGGCCTCAAATTTGCGGCCGCATGTACGTCCCCGCAGACGGCCATGTGAATGTGCCCTAATAGATACATTACAGACAGGAGCTGCAGACTCTATTTACAGTTCATCACCTTCTATTTACAAAATATTCTGCAAAACCTGAGCTCACAGCAAGAGCAAGAGAAGTTTGCACAAGTTTGCAGAAGCTTGCAGAAGTTTGCAGATACTACAAACAAGTGTCCCCCATGTAATTCTTCACAGTGTCTGAGGGGGATATTGTGCAGAATTACAGGGGTGCAGCAGGAGACCAGCACTGGGGGATCCCCTCCAGGAGAAGCCACTGCTGAGGAGGTCACTGGGTGCAGGGTGTCACACACCTGGGTGCTGCTGTGAGTGTTATCTTCATTCTGGGCTGTGGGAGAAGCAGAGAGGAGCTTGTAGCAGGATCACATGTAAGTGCCTGAATCTAACATTGCGCCTAAACTGTGTTAAAGTAAAGTGATTAATAAGAGGCAGAAAATATACTTATCACAGATGGTTGTAGCTTGTGATAATTCTGGCAAAACAGTGCACCCAAATTTAGGCGCAACTACTACACTTAGGCGCACAAAAGTGATAAATGTGGCCCTTAGTCCGCTCTTTAGTCAGACCGTTCCCCTCGGGGTTTCCGTGGTCAGCAGGACTGTTCACATTTTCTTTTGTAAGTTTACCCCAATATACTCTATATTGCCCCATACTCCCATTCACTCTTCCCGCTCTCCCCCTCCCTTCTTCTCCCCCAGGGGCATTATTGCTGTTTGTGCTGTGTCTTGTTAACACCCTTATTTTTTTTTGGCATCAAATACCCCCAGTGTGTCTGCAGTCCTTGTCCCCCTAAGGGCACTGACACACGGGACTTTTTGGCTGCGTTTGTGTTTGCAAAATCAGACCAAAACGCACCCATGGGGGACGGCCGCAGCCCGATCCTGCGATCGGGACCAAGCCGCCAGTGTTTTGCATTAAAGTAATGGGTGTGTTTTGGTCTGCGTTTGCAAACATAGCCAAAACGTCCTGTGTGACAGCGCCCTCAGTGTTCTGTCAGTGTCAATCTTCTTTCTTACAATGCGATTTCTACCTCATCTGATCTCTCCCACCTTGCTTGTCCTCTATCTCTCTCTTACTGATACTAGCACGATTTACTCCTGGATACACTTAGGGTAGGTGTCATTGGACTGAGGGTGCGTTCACACGTTGCAGTTAAAACTGCATCGCAATCAGCTTTGAGGTGGTTTTAGGTGCAGTTTTGTCAATTTAACAGGTGAAAGACATGAACTGAATGAGTGAATGACATTTGTGGAACAGGTTTCCCCTTCAAAATCAAATAAACCCGTTCAGTTCGGGTGCGTTCACACGTTGCAGTTAAAACTGCATCGCAATCAGCTTTGAGGTGGTTTTAGGTGCAGTTTTGTCAATTGAACAGGTGAAAGACATGAACTGAACGAGTGAATTTGATTTTGAAGGAGAAACCTGCTCCACAAATGTGATGCAGCTGATTGTGATGCAGTTGTAACTGCAACATGTGAACGCACCCTTCATGTCTTTCACCTATTCAATTGACAAAACTTCACCTAAAACCACCTCAAAGCTGATTGCAACGCAGTTTTAACTGCAACGTGTGAACGCACCCTAAACGTTCCACAAAAACGGTCACAAATACTATACATGTATAAACAGCGAGTTTACATTCTCTTTCTCCAGGAAACTCATTTTAAATCTTCTAATGTAATACAGATGTGAGATTGCAATTATCCCAATTGTATACATAACAGTAAGCCATATGCTCGCTCCAGAGGGGTCTCGGTGGCGCTACACAGGTCACTTGCACTGACCGCGGCATTTAACGGGTTAAACACCCGCGATCGGAGCCCACTCTGGCGGCGGGTGTTATACTGGGGGTGCCGGCTATTAGTCACAGCTGGCAACCATTGTATCCTGATGCCGGTTCGGCTCAGATCTCAGATGAACCGGCATCAGCTCTGCGTCCAATATATTGGATGCAGTGCGCTAAGGGGTTGAAAACGCATTTGTTTGTGGCCTGAGCTTTGAAATGCATGTGATTACATGAACAAACAGTAGGGAGAACAAGATCGCTGCGATTTTACTAAGGGTGGTGGCACACATGGGGGCAGATTTATCAAGCAGTCTGAAAGTCAGAATATTTCCAGTTGCCCATGGCAACCAATCACAGCTCAGCTTTCATTTCACCAGTGCTCATGAATATTTTAAAGAGGAGCTGTGATTGGTTGCCATGGGCAATTGGAAATATTCTGACTTTCAGACTGCTTGATAAATCTGCCCCATGGTGTTTTGAACCCTTTTTTGGGCTGTTTTTAAGCAGTCCGTTAAAAAAACGCATGTGTTTTGAAAACGCATTCGGTGTTTTACGAAAATACATCCCTGTTTTTTGTTTTTGTCCGTTTTTTCCCCAATTATGATAAGTATGATAATTGGAAAAAACAGACAAAAAATGGAAAAAACACATGCGTTTTTAAAAAAACGGATGCTTAAAACGGCCTAAAGGACATAAGGACTGCTTAAAAACGGGTTCATAGCGCCACGTGTGCCACCACCCTCATTCCAAGAGACACATCTACATGCAATTACGCACATCAAATCCGCAAATGCAAGCAAACATTTAGGGCGCGTTCACACGTTGCGTTTTGGCTGCGTTTTCATTGAGTTTGAAACGCATATACAACAGCTGATGTGAGGTAATTTGCCTAATTACATTACCGTTTACGTTTGTAAACGCAAAGTTAACGCATGCATTAACAAAGCGCATGCGTTAACGCTTTGTTAACACATATGTTAACACATGCGTTAACATCGCGTTTACGATGCATTTTGTAAATGGAAACGTTAACAGTGATGTAATTAGGCAAATCACCTCTCCTCAGCTGTTGTATATGCGTTTTAAACGCAATGAAAACGCAGGTCAAAACGCGTTCACACGTTGCGTTTTGGTCGCGTTTCCTTGCGTTTTAAAACGCATTACAACAGCTGAGGAGAGATGATTTGCCTAATTACATTACTATTTACATGTGTTAACGCTATGTTTTATAAACGCAAACGTTAACAGGAATGTAATTAGGCAAATCACCTCATTTCAGCTGTTGTTATGCGTTTTAAAACGCAACGAAACCGCAACCAAAGCGCAACGTGTGAACGCGCCCTGAGCCTTCGGGTGAAGAAACACATGGCATTTTTGGGCCGTTTTTGGGCCGTTTTTACTAAGTGCGTTTTCAGATCGTTAAAAACACATGCGTTAAAAAACACATCTGTTTTTTAAAAACGCATGCGTTTTTGTCCGGTTTTCATTGCGCAATTTCGGAAAAACTGATGCGTTTAACGCACGCGTTTTTAACGATCTGAAAACGCACTTAGGGCGCGTTCACACGTTGCGTTTTGGTCGCGTTTTCATTGTGTTTGAAACGCATATACAACAGCTGATGAGAGGTGATTTGCCTAATTACATTACCGTTTACGTTTGTAAACGCAATGTTAACGCATGCATTAACAAAACGCTTGCGTTAACGCATTGTTAACGCATGCGTTAACATCGCGTTTACGATGCGTTTTGTAAACGCATGCGTTAACAGTGATGTAATTAGTCAAATCACCTCTCCTCAGCTGTTGTATATGCGTTTCAGACGCAATGAAAACGCAGGTCAAAACGCAACGTGTGAACGCGCCCTTAGTAAAAACGGCCCAAAAACGGCCCAAAAACGCCATGGGGGACATTTACTTAATGTGTCGGTGTCTGCATTGGCTTTGTTACCGACCTGCTCTGGGAAAGAAGATACACATTTAATATTGTAGAGCTGTGCAGAGACATTTCTGGCGCCGAGACCATTTTCTGTCCCCGAGACCATTTTCTGTCCCTGGGACCAAAATCTGTCCCGAGCACCAGAAATGTGTCCAACAGTCTCTGCTAGACCAGTTTTCTTTTGGTCTACTTTCCGCCAGTTTACAGCGCCCAAAAAGGGCTGTGACACATATTAATTCTGTCTGAGTTTCCACTCCGCCAAAGCCACGCCCCTTTTCGGAGAAGAGTCGGAGCAGACGGAAAAAGTCATTTTTTCTGTCCCCGACAGCTAATAAATAGGTCTGAGAGCAGAACATGTGGTGAGAGCGCCACAAAACTGGCGGAAACGCCATAGTAAATGTCCCCCCATGTGTGTCTTCACCCTTCCAGTGATGAATCCAGGTGGAGGCAATTGATGTAACGAGCGGCTTAGTATAAAGGACCCAGAGCCGGTCACTTCCTCAGTACATTCTCCTGCTGAGTGAAGTGGTTGCTGGGTAAGTATGGAGAGGTTGTGTGGACAGATATGTGTAGCTCTTGTGAATTATTTTTGGTGGAATTATGAGGGATTTTTTCCCCTGGAAATGATGTAATCTGTATCACTATAGGGTTTCTCTCTCCAGATTTGCTTGGTGAGTAAAGCCTCAGGCACATGAGTGTGAGCTTTCTGGGCTGTAATCTGGGTGAGTGTTCCTCACCTCTCCATAGAAAGCTGAGTGGTTGTTCCTGTATTTTGGTAGAATATAGGACATGTCTATATTTTGCATAGTGACCCCCGGCTTGGCCAAGGTGTGGTGAGACCCCATTTCCTCCCCACATTGTCTCCAGGTGCCATAGACCTCTGTGGGGGCCATGATACAGCTGTGTTGTGCATGATGCCCTATAGTTCAGTATATAGTGCCCTGACTCTTCACTAGTATCTGGAATATCTTTGAAGTTTTGGTAGCTTCAGCTACATCTCCATAGCTTTAGCTCTGCCAAAGGTGCCTTGTATTGGGGTTTTTCTGATAAATTGTACCTTTCCTTGTGCAGGAACCAGTTGGCTTGGAATTTTTTTAAAAAACCACAATATGCCACAAGTGCCATTTGTGAAGTAAAATTGTATTAAAATGCTAAGGTCACAGAGGTGCTTGGGCTGTGGTCACATGTTCTGCCAGTGTTGCAGTTATATTGTGATGCTTGTGCGCAGTGGGCGGGCCTTGGCCCAATCACATGGTTTTATTTTTCCAGGGAAATGTGTGCCCTCTTGTAGAGTTTACATGTAAGACATCAGAATGTGAGACTGGCCTTCTGGCACTTGAGCCCCTCTAGGCTCTGGGGTAAGATGACCAGACAACAAATGGGCATGTTACAGGAGTCTACATCAGTATCTCATGGCAGATGTCCTTTAAATAGTTTTGCCATTCACTTAATAACACTTGAATGGTTTGGACTGAATTTTTGCCAGTATTGAATTGTGGTTAAGGCATTATGTATGAATCTTTTATTACTTGATAACCTTAAATCCTAGTTTTTAAGGACTTTGAGCTGAGTATAATGGATGTTCTTCTGCAACTGGAAAAGGAAAATGGAGATGTCTATTCCCACTCCAAGCCCAACCCAGGCTCATGTAAGTTAATTGTGTAATGGCCCAAACTAGGGAGCTGTTTATTTCATACTGATTGAGTGATATATTCTCCCAATGATCTGACTCGTGGTGATGGCTATAGAATACACTACTGGTTTTGTCTTAAAAGATTGTGGCAGCACCCCAAGTGCTCTGCCTTCATGTCTTTGTTTTGGCATTAATGGGGAGGGGCTTGTGGTCACATGCTCTGCTAGTGTTGGTGGCACACGTGACGTTTTGGGCGGTTTTTAAGCAGTCCGTTAAACGTATGAATTTTTTTGAAAGCTCATCCGTTCTTTTTTTTTTTTTTTTTTTTTTTGATAATTGGTAAAACCGGAAAAAAAATCTGCCCAAAAATGGGTTCAAAATGCCTTGTGTGCCACCGGGCTAAGGCTGAAATAGATGGTGCTCATTCTTGATTGCTGGAAATCAATCAGGACTGGGACAAGACAATCTGGTGGTTGAATTGCATTTCAGAACCCAATACAAACATCACATGTGATTGTCCCCTAAATCTTGCTTTGGGTGACCCCCCATCTAACTATAATTAAAAAAAAAAAGCAAAGTCAAGATACTCAAGTTTTTGTAATATAGAAGTTGTATTGGTCTTTGTTCTTTCCAGTTACTCGACTTTCTAAAGCTCTGAATGTGAAGTCTGACGGTTTTAATACAGCGAAGCTGCTGCCACACAGGAAAGCCCTAGGAAATGTGAACCAACACGTGCAAGCCAGGCACTGCCCAACAAAGGTGGGTGAGGTTACACGTGGCCTCTGATTACAAATGCAATGCTAGAGCATGGGACGGGCCACTGGTTGATTGCATGTGTGTGTTTCCAGTGAGTGCCCCTGTTGAATAAAGCTGAGCAAAATTATGCCCTTTAATCTGTTTAAGGATGTGGACACATGTTGCAATGGAACTGGGAGAGCCTTGTGCCAAGGGCATCTGTTTCAGAGGAAACTCTTGCAATTGGCACAAGATCCCCTCTATTCTAGTTACATTGTAAGCAAAATGTTTGTCTGCACCCTGTGGCTATAGTCTCACGTGGCGCTTGTGTTGCATTTGGTAATGCAAATGTCACATGTGAGCACTGCCTCAGGGTCCCAAATTACTCCTCTCTAATAAAATTGCCATAATTAATTAGAAATGTCTTATTGTCCACTTGGCTTATTGTTGCTATTCATAACTGGGGTATGAGGACTTTATACATGCTTTGAGATTACCTTGTTGGATTGGAGTTGAGCAGTGGTGGCCAAATTCCCACATTGTGGAACATGCAGTACAACTCAACCCACTGATTCAATTACAAATCATGTCTGAGATGTTTGAGCACTACACAAGCTTTTTTTTTTTTTTTTGTGCACCTTTACTACAACTGAGGGCGCATTCACACAATGCGTTGCATCACATTTTTGGATGCATTCTAAAGGCTTCAGCTTTGATAACATGCTAAGGTTACATTAAGTTTCCACTGCATCTGCTAAAATGCAATGTAACCGAAGCATGTGATCAAAGCTGAAGCCTTTAGAATGCATCAAAAAGACATAAAAAAGTGACACCATGCATCATGTGAAAGAGCCCTCAAATGCTGCAGGGTGTCTAGGCCCCAATCACAGATGCATTTACACCGACACGCTTGTTGTTGGAACAAGTGCCATGTGTTTTACATGCAGATAATGAAGTTGGCTAAAATGCAAGTGTTTAATAATTTACTGCAGAACTTTTGTGTTCCTTCAAACCTAGGTACAGCAAAAGGGCCAGGTACATCTAAAGGCTAAGAAGACTTATCCAGATATCGAGACCTTCATCCCATACAATCCTCTTGGTATGTGCATGTCTTCACGTTGCAGGTCATGTTCTGTATTACTAACATGGTCACATACTGGAACAGGCCATGGGCTTCATGTACTCTTGGCTTCAAAGGGGTTTCAATAGACTTTGATATTATTGGCCTATTGTAAGGATGGAATCTATGGACCACATGTATAGGGCATTGGCAACTCAACAATGTTCTCTCTGAATAGATTTTGAGACCTTTGAGGTCCCTGAAGACCACCGGCTCAGTGACCGCTGCCTTGCTGGGGTCTCGCTGTATATGTCTCTGGTTGATGCAGAACGATTTGAAGCTCTTACTAGTGAGATTCTTTCACCAATGGAATGTGATGTAATAAACTATGGTAAGTCTGTACTACTGTCCTCATGTATTAGAGAACATCTCTCGGGCCTAAATCTTGGCCAGACATCCTATGACTAAATTGCTCTAATGTCCTTAATTGTCTTTTCAGATCCATTTGAGACCTTCAGTCCTGTATTTGAAGACCTCACTATTGACTTGCCTGCTGCCTGTGACTTTTAGTGCCCTGTGATGTGAATATTTAATTTATTAAACATGTTTTTAACTTTAATGTCTTTCTGCTTTATTAAAAGGCCAGGGTTGTGTTACTGTAATTCAGTACACCCCTACATGGGGTCATTATTTGAGTTGTACAGTAGATGCTACCTAGATCACATTCCTAGACACAGCACCGTAGTATTTGGTTCTTATCAGAATGTGCTGGATCCTGTGCAGGTGTTCAATGTAGTTTATAACCGCTCCTAAGGGTGATGGCACACGTGGAGTTTTGGCCCGTTTTTAAGCAGTGCATCAAAAAACGCATCCGGATTTGACCAACTATCTTAATTCAAACTGGTCAAAAATGCATGTGTTTTGATGGGCTAGTTAAAAACGGGCCAAAAGCTCTCAAAACGCCACATGTGCCATCACACGTGGTAGACTGTCCTTACGAGCCTGTTTGTTACCTCTAGGGGATGGCACTTTTTTTTTTTTTTTTATGGCTTCAGGACATTCTAGTGAACTTTAGGGGGGGGGGGGGGGGATGTAAATGAGCCTGAGGTGCTTAGGCTCACATCACCAGAGCGCCTCATGGCTCTGATATACATTAATTATTCATTTAGATTATAAGTACAAGGTCACCTCTGTAAACATATTGCCATATTCATGCACATGACCATGTTTTGTATATACAGTTTTGTTTTTTTTTTTTTTTTTTTTTTTTTTTTTCCCATATGAGCACCATATCCGATACAGTGGGCTAGCAAATAATGGCTGGATGACAGAATGCATCTTCCACTTGTTCTGGATACTGCACATATATATGGCAGCAGACAGTGCACAACTGTATGCATACCTCCCAAGTATTCCGAATTTGCCAGGACAGTCCCGGTTTTTGGGCTCTGTCCTGTCGTCACAGGTGGCTGGGAGAATGCCCCAGGTTCCTCCTGCCTCCTCCACATTGTCCCCTCTCCTCCTGGCCCCCTACATTAGAGCTGCAGAGCATCGCAACCAGGAGGAGGTGGAATTAGCCCCTGCTACGTCCTCACATGATGTCTGCACGAGTCATGTGAGGTTGTAGCTCTGCCCCGCCCCCTTCACAAGTCAGTCAGAGCCCGGGAGAAGTGACTACAATGAAGAAACGAGATAAGGCAAGGCAAGTGTTTAATTCAATTCATTTGCCACATGCAAACATTTCTTCAATTGGATGTTATTAAAACTAAATGTTCCTGTGTGAAGATAATTTCTCAAAAATGCAGCCATGTTGTCCCTTAGAAATGAGAGCTTCCTTGGATACAACCACCCCACATTTTGGCGGCCAGGCATGCGCTATTAAGTCCTGTCTGACCGCTTGGCTTCAGCGTTCATTACCACAAGACATGGACTTGTTTCTTTGTGCAATCCCTCCACCATAGGTGGCCGTATCCAAGGACACAGTCTTGTTTCTAAGGGACAACATGACTACATTTATGAGAAATTATCATCAGTTTTTTTTTTTTTTTTTTTTTTTAGTGCGCTGTGTGAATAGCGCTGCACAATATCTTTAGCGGTAGGTAGGGTGTCTTAGGGCAAGCTAGGTGCATTTGTAGCCCCTATTTTTTGTGTGTGCCACCTGTGCGGCTTGTCCATGTGGCTTGGTGCGCATTTTTTTTTTTTTTGTTTTGTTTTTTTTTTTGTGTGCAGTGTCTCCGAAGACGTGCACCGTGTTGGAGGCATACAAGATGCTTACCCGACACTGAGTCAGCAAGTGGAGATGATATCACTCACCGTCACTCACCATCGGGCTTCCACTGACCACACGTGGTTAGCCCCCACATAATTATACCCCTCAGGTCCCCGACTTTGTGGGCCACCCTGGAATTAAATTTGCTAAAAACCCCACTTCCTTTATGCACAACCCCACAGGTGGACCCCTGTCACTGCAGCAGAGATGGAGAATTATTGGGGCATAATACTTCTTATGGGGATTGTAAAGAAGCCTGCAATCAGGGACCACAGACATTCTGTAGCACACCCCGATGTTCCGCATGGTGATGAGCAGGATGTTCTTTGAAGCCATCCATAAGTTTATGCACTACACTGACAACACACAGTGCCCTCCCAGATATGACCCCAGTTATTATTTAAGGTCAGACCCATATTAGATCATTTTAGTGCCAAGTTTGCCTAGGCATATACCCCCGCCAAACATGTGAGCATAGACCAGTCTCTAGTACAATTTAAAGGGAGACTTCAATTCAGCCAGTACCAGCCCAATAAGAGGGCAAGGTATGGCGTAAAGATGTATAAGCTGTGCGAAAGTAAATCAGGATATACCGACAAGCTCGGGGTATATGAAGGGAATGCTCCCCTTCCTGGATGTTACAGTGGCTTGCGGCACTTTAAGCAGAAATCAAAGAAGTCTCCCCAAGTCGCTGGTTGGGCAAAAATTTAAAAGGCACGATTGCAGGGCACTATGCAGCGACTCTATATTGTGTGTTAAGTACAAGGACAAGAGAGAGGTCCTTGTATTGACCACAATACATGGACATGCCACCACCCCTGTCCCAGTACAAGGTACCAGTGCAGAAACCCCAAAGCCGGACTGTATTTTAGATTATAACAATTACATGGGAGGGGTGGACTTGTCGGACCAGGTGCTTCAGCCATACAACACCATGCGGAAGAAGAGGGTGTGGTACAAGAAGCTGGTCGTAAGCGTCATGCAGATAGCACTATATAATGCTTATGTGCTACATCGATGTGCAGGCCAGAGGGGAACTTGGAACCTGGAATTTCAAGAGGTGGTAATAAAGTACTTTCTTTTTGGAGACCAGGAAGGGGGGAGTGCCAGCACTTCTGGAAGCAAGGCCACATCGCGCATTGTACCAGGGCGGCACGTTCCAGGAGAAGTTCCCCAAACTGCCAAGAAGGGAAGGACACAGAAGAGGTGCAGGGTGGGCATTCGGAAGGACACCATTCATCACTGTGAGACATGCCCAGAAAAAACAGGACTATATATGAAAGATTGCTTCCGAATTTATCATACATCCTTGGATTTTTAGATTACCATATTGTTACCCTGATGTACTAAGAACAGCTTATACATCATGTCACATGCCGCACCTTCCCTTCTAAGCCCTGCTATGTGCCCAGACTGTAGATTACTGCCCCATATGATGTATTGCTGTACCCGGGAAAACATGCATCATGATTTTTGGGGTGTTTATCTCAGTGGCAGGAGCTGGGCACAAGATGACATAATGGATATTTTTTACTATGCACCATTCTTTATGCATATTTTGGGGGTCTACCTGTTGGGTTAACTATACCCCTACATTAATTCATGGAGAGGTGTAGCTTACAAAATAAGGTCAGTGCTTAGGGGTTTCTACTGTACTGGTCCCTATTGGCATCTATCATAGTTTATACGGCTGAAAAAAGACACTTGTCCATCAAGTTCAACCAAGGAAGAGAAGGGATTGCATAAGGAAGGGATTTAGGGGAAACAATTCTAAATAATATAACATCAATGTTATTTAGGTGTAAAAAGGCATCCGAGACCCTTCTTGAAGCTCTCTGTGGTCCCTGCTGTGACCAGTGCATGAGGCAGGCAATTCGACAGATTGACAGTTCTCATAGTAAAAAAGCCCTGTCGCCTCTGGTGATTAAACCTTGTTTTTTCCAGACGGAGACAGTGCTCCCTCATCTTTTGATTTGATTTAATCTCAAACAACCCACCATCATATTTTTTGTAAGGACCATTCATATATTTATATAAATTAATCATGTTCCCTCATAGTCGTCTCTTTTCCAGACTAAATAAATCTAGTTGTTTTAATCTTCCTCCATAACTAAGACCCTCCATACCCCTTATCATTTTGTGGCTCTACGCTGAACCCTCTCTAGCTCCAGGGCATCCTTTTTACGGACCGGAGCCCAGAACTGGACAGCATATTCCAGGTGAGGCCAAACCAATGCCTTGTACAGTGGTAATATTACATCCCTATCACAAGAGTCCATACCACTTTTGATACATGACAAGATCCTACTAGCTTTAGAGGCAGCTAATTGACATTGCATGCTGTTATTCAATTTATGATCTACTAGTACCCCCAGGTCCTTCTCAACAAGGGACTCTCCCAGATTTACTCCCCCAAGGACATATTTTGCCTTTGGATTATTATCCCCCAGGTGCATAACCTTACATTTATCCACATTGAACCTCATTTGCCAGGTGGATGACCAAATATTCAGTTTGTCCAAGTCACCCTGCAGCCTATGAACATCCTCCATAGACTGTATTACACTACACAGCTTGGTGTCATCTGCAAAAATATACACTGTGCTATTAGTTCCTACCTCTATATCATTAATAAATATATTAAATAGTAGTAGGCCAAGCACAGGACCCTGGTGACCATACTGAGTAGGAATCATTGACCACAACTCTCTGGATACGATCCTTCAGCCAGTTCTCAATCCAATTGCAAATTATCTCTGCCAAACCAATACACCTTATTTTACCCATCAGGCGTCTATGAGGGACAGTGTCAAATGTCTTTGCAAAGTCCATGAACACAATATCCACAGCAGCTCCTCCATCCAGGCATTTGCTCACCTCATAGTAGCAGATCAGGTTAGTTTGACAAATTCTATTCTTAGTAAATCCATGCTGGCTGTCACTTAATATACTATTTGATGTTGCATACTCCAGTATATAGTCTTTTACTAACCCTTCCAATATTTTCCCCACTATGGAAGTTAAGCTTACAGGCCTGTAATTGCCTGGTGAAGTTCTAGAGCGCATTTTATATATTAGCACCACATTTGTCTTGCGCCAGTCACTTGGCACCACACCAGACGTTAGGGAATCCCAGAAGATTTTAGACAGTGGTACAGCAATAACAGAACTGAGTTCCTTAAGAACTCTGGGGTGTAACCCATCTAGTCCAGAAGCCTTGTAAACATTGATTTTATTGAACTTAGATTGGATCATGTCTACATTAAGCCAGTCTAGTATATTACAGGATGCATGACCCGCACTGGCACCACCCACGTCAGAAGTTCTTTCTTGTATTGTATAAACGGAGCTAAAAAAAACCCATTAAGTATCTCTGCCTTCTCTTGGTCTTCAGTCACCGATGCCCCATTTTCAGAATAAAGGGATCCAACCTGCTCTGATCCATTTTTTTTTTTTGCATTGATATACTTAATTTCTTGGGATTTGTTTTGCTATCTTTAGCCACCTGTCTTTCATTTTGTATTTTGGCTGATTTAATTTCCTGTTTACAGATTTTGGTAAGTTTTTTGTAAGTATTGAAAGCCTCAGGTGACCTACTCTTTACGGTGAAACTGCGAATGGCTCATTAAATCAGTTATGGTCAGATCAGATTAAATATAAATCAGATTTATATTTTTGAATGCCCTCTTTTTCTCATTAATTGCCATTTTAACTGTAGCTGTAAGCCACGCGGGGTGTAATCTGGCCCGTCTATACTCGTGACTAGAGATGAGCGAGCACTAAAATGGTCGGATACTTGTTATTCGAGACAAACTTTTCCTGATGCTCGAGTGCTCGTCTCGAATAACGAGCCCCATTGAAGTCAATGGGAGACTCGGGCATTTTTCAAGGGAACCAAGGTTCTGCACAGGGAAGCTTGGCCAAACACCTGGGAACCCCAGAAAAGGATGGAAACACCACGGAAATGGACAGGAAACAGCAGGGGCAGCATGCATGGATGCCTCTGAGGCTGCTTAATCTTACCATTATGCCAAAATTATGGGCAACAGCATGGCCATGACAGAGTGACAGAATGAAGCTAGATAGCATCTAAAACATCCAATAATTGACCCTGACACTATAGGGGACGGCATGCAGAGGTAGCGGCAGCAGCGGCAGGCTAGAGAGTGTCATGGCGACATACCCTAAATGGACTCAGGCTTCAAACCAATAAGTGGCAGAGAGGAACCAAAGGAGGTAAGCAAGAAGCGCTGAAATGATTTCCTATGTGAACAAAAGGTTGACGGTATATTTAGTCGATAACACAGCATGGTGGCGACATAGTGACCAAGTTCCATAACGTATCTGGTGAAACACCCGAAAAATGAGCCTGGCACAGCTCTTTTGATAAGGGGACGACATGTGGAGGCAGCCATGGAGACGACTTCTATGATTAAGAGCGACAGTATGGGGCATTCATATTGCGCTGCTATGATTGCAACTTCAGGTCTCCAGCATGGCGGCGACAGATGGGCCAAGTTCCACTATGTATCTGGTGAAACACCTGAAAATTCTGCCTGACACAGCTCGTTTGATAAGGGGACCATGTATGGAGGCAGTGAACTAGTAGTAGATTAAAGGTGCTGCAGTTAAAACTATGTTAGTTGGATCTTGGGATGGAGCTGGCGCTCCGCTGCCAGGCGAGCTTTTGCCAATCCAAGCCCCTGTCTCTAGGCTACTCCCCAAACAGCACTTCTAAGAACCTTTTGTATAAGATCAAGTGTAGTAGCCTTCTTATAAGTTTGGGATATGGCGGGTGAGGGGAATGTAAACAGATGCGCAAGAAGCGCTGAAATAATATCGGTAAATGATAAAAGTTTGGCAGTATATTTTGTGGATTACATAGCAGGGTGGCGACAAAGTTAACAAGTTTGATGTGGAATCCATGAAAACAACCCAAAATTCTGCCTGACACAGCTCGTTTGATAAGGGGACCATGTATGGAGGCAGTGAACTAGTAGTAGATTAAAGGTACTGCAGTTAAAACTATGTTAGTTGGATCTGGAGATGGAGCTTGCGCTCCGCTGCCAGGCGAGCTTTCGCCAATCCAAGCCCCTGTCTCTAGGCTACTCCCCAAACAGCACTTCTAAGAACCTTTTGTATAAGATCAAGTGTAGTAGCGTTCTTATAAGTTTGGGATATGGCGGGTGAGGGGAATGTAAACAGATGCGCAAGAAGCGCTGAAATAATATCGGTAAATGATAAAAGTTTGCCAGTATATTTTGTGGATTACAGAGCAGGGTGGCGACAAAGTTAACAAGTTTGATGTGGAATCCATGAAAACAACCCAAAATTCTGCCTAACACAGCTTGTTTGATAAGGGGACCATGTATGGAGGCAGTGAACTAGTAGTAGATTAAAGGTACGGCAGTTAAAACTATGTTAGTTGGATCTTGAGATGGAGCTGGCGCTCTGCTGCCAGGCGAGCTTTCGCCAATCCAAGCCCCTGTTTCTAGGCTACTCCCCAAACAGCACTTCTAAGAACCTTTTGTATAAGATCAAAAGGGGTGGCGACAGCAGGGTGGCGACAAAGTTAACAAGTTTGATGTGGAATCCATGAAAACAACCCAAAATCGCTTGATAAGGAGACCATGTATGGAGGCAGCTATATGGACGACTTTTGGAGGCAGCCATGGCGATGACGTGTGGAGGTAGCAATGGAGACAACGTGTGGAGCCAGCTAAAAAGACGACATGTGGAGGCTGCTATGGAGACAATTTAATTTGGATAGTGCCTGTATGTGGCAGTCCAAAAAAGTTTTCAAACCAGAGGAGCAGGTAGGTGGTCCTCCAGAAAAATTAAATAAATTGAGTGCCTGTATGTGGCAGTCCAAAAAAGTTTTCAAACCAGAGGAGCAGGTAGGTGGTCCTCCAGAAAAATTAAATAGATTGAGTGCCTGTATGTGGCACTCCCAAAAATTGCTTAAAACAGAGGACCGGGTAGGTGGCCCTCCAGAAAAATTAAATACATAGAGTACTATAGCTAGAGCCAGTTGGCCCTGGCAAAAAATAACCAGTTTCCTCTGCTTTAGTGTACAAAGAGGAGGAGAAGGAGGACAATGAGGAGGAGGAGTGCATACATTATTCAGGTTGAGCTTCTTTCACCTGGTGGAGAATAAAAATACGGAGAAATCCAGGCTTTATTCATCTTGATAAGCGTCAGCCTGTCAGCGCTGTCAGTCGACAGGCGTGTACGCTTATCGGTGATGATGCCACCAGCTGCACTGAAAACCCGCTCGGACAACAAGCTAGCGGCAGGGCAGGCAAGAACCTCCAAGGCGTACAGTGCCAGTTCGTGCCACATGTCCAGCTTTGAAACCCAGTAGTTGTAGGGAGCTGTGTGATCATTTAGGACGATGGTATGGTCAGCTACGTACTCCCTCACCATCTTTCTGTAAAGATCAGCCCTACTCTGCCGAGACTGGGGACAGATGACAGTGTCTTGCTGGGGTGACATAAAACTGGCAAAGGCTTTGTAAAGCGTACCCCTGCCGGTGCTGGACAAGCTGCCTGCTCGCCTACTCTCCCTCGCTACTTGTCCCGCAGAAGTACGCCCTCTGCCGCTAGCGCTGTCAGAAGGGAAATACTGTTTCAGCTTGTGCACCAGGGCCTGCTGGTATTCATGCATTCTCACACTCCTTTCCTCTCCAGGGATGAGAGTGGAAAGATTTTGCTTGTACCGTGGGTCCAGGAGAGTGAATACCCAGTAATCGGTGCTGGAATAAATTCTTTGAACGCGAGGGTCACGGGATAGGCAGCCTAGCATGAAATCTGCCATATGCACCCCATATGAGTCCCAACGCGCAAGAATTCACTCCCCTCACTGGCCTGACTGCCCATTTCCTCCTCCTCCAACTCCTCTTCTTCTGCCCATACACGCTGAACAGTGAAGGACTGAACAATGGTCCCCTCTTCTGTCTCGCCAACATTCTCCTCCTCTTCCTCCTCATCCTCCTCCACCTCCTCCGATATGCACTGAGAAACAGACCTAAGGGTGCTTTGGCTATCAACAAGGGAATCTTCTTCCCCCGTCTCTTGTGACGAGCGCAAAGCTTCCGACTTCATGCTGACCAGAGAGTTTTTCAACAGGCCAAGCAGCGGGATGGTGAGGCTGATGATGGCGGCATCGCCACTGACCATCTGTGTTGACTCCTCAAAGTTACTCAGCACCTGACAGATATCAGACATCCACGTCCACTCCTCATTGTAGACTTGAGGAAGCTGACTGACCTGACTACCAGTTCTGGTGGTAGTTGACATCTGGCAGTCTACAATCGCTCTGCGCTGCTGGTAAACTCTGGATAACATGGTTAATGTTGAATTCCACCTCGTGGGCACATCGCACAACAGTCGGTGAGCGGGCAGTTGGAGGCGGCGCTGCCCTGAGAGTGGCAGCATCTGTGCTGGACTTCCTGAAATGCGCACAGATGCGGCGCACCTTCGTGAGCAAATCAGACAGATTGGGGTATGTCTTGAGGAAACGCTGAACTATGATATTTAACACATGGGCCAGGCATGGCACATGTGTCAGTCTGCCGAGTTGCAGAGCCGCCACCAGGTTACGGCCGTTGTCACACACAACCATGCCTGGCTTCAGGTTCAGCGGTGCCAGCCACAGATCAGTCTGCGCCGTGATGCCCTGTAATAGCTCTTGGGCAGTGTGCCTTTTATCGCCTAGGCTCAGCAGTTTGAGCACCGCCTGCTGTCGCTTAGCGACGGCACTGCTGCTGTGCCTAGAGCTACCGACTGATGGCGCCATGCCCACGGATGGTAATTCGGAGGTGGAGGAGGGGTGGGAGGAGGAGGAGGCATAGTAGGCCTTTGAGACCTGGACCGAGGTAGGCCCCGCAATCCTCAGCGTCGGCAGTATATGACCAGCCCCAGGGTCAGACTCGGTCCCAGCCTCCACCAAGTTAACCCAATCTTCCGTCAGCGATACATAGTGGCCCTGCCCGGCAGCACTCGTCCACGTGTCCATGGTCAGGTGGACCTTGTCAGAAACGGCGTTGGTCAGGGCACGGATGATGTTCTCTGACACGTGCTTGTGCAGGGCTGGGACGGCACATCGGGAAAAGTAGTGGCGGCTGGGGACCGAATACCGAGGGGCGGCCGTCGCCATGAGGTTTCGAAAGGCCTCGGTCTCTACCAGCCTATAGGGCAGCATCTCCAGGCTAAGCAACTTGGAGATGTGGACGTTGAGGGCTTGGGCGTGTGGGTGGGTTGCGCTATACTTCCTTTTGCGCTCCAGCGTCTGGGGTTTGGAGAGCTGAACGCTGGTGGATGCTGTGGAGGATCGTGGAGGCGAAGATGGGGTTTTCGCACAGGAGGTGTTTGGGCCGTGGTCCTGGGCAGGGGGCTGACTAGCAGATGACACAGGGGAAGGAGCAGTGGTGTGCCCGGCCGGAGGTGAACGGGCTTGGTGCCATTGAGTGGGGTGTTTAGCATTCATATGCCTGCGCATACTGGTGGTAGTTAAGCTAGTAGTGGTGGAACCCCTGCTGATCCTGGTTTGGCAAAGGTTTTCTTTTTTGTGTGTTTTTTTTTTTAAACAAAACGATGCTATCCTATTGCTATGGCTAGTTTCTAACCTACACTGACAGCACACAACTGGATTTTGTGCTGTGCCAGATGACTTTGAGTTATAAGAGAAATAAACGTAAAAAAATAAATAAATCAGCAGACTGTGCCTAATTCAAATCAAACCCCTAATAAATTGTCCCACTTCGGTGTTTGAGGTGGATATGTGTGTCACTAAGAGCTAAACACAACGGTCGCAAGTCCCCCTGCAAATTCCTCACAATATGGTACTAGCTGCACTACTAATGCCAGCAAGCCCAGCCACAAGCAAACCAAAAAAAAAGGAAAATATAACGCTATTGTAGGCCTAAATAAGCCGTTGGGGTTCTCCTATGGCTATTTTCTAGCCCACACTCAAAGCACACTGCTTTGGCAGATTACTGTGAGTTCTAAAAAGAAATAAACGTAAAAAAAAATAAATCAGCAGACTCTGCCTAATTCAAATCAAACCCCTAATAAATTGTCCCACTTCGGTGTTTGAGGTGGATATGTGTGTCACTAAGAGCTAAACACAAGTCTCCCTGCAAATGACTCACAATATGGTACTAGCTGCACTACTAATAGCAGCAAGCCCAGCCACAAGCAAACCAAAAAAAAGGAAAATAAAACGTTATTGTAGCCCTAAGAAAGACTGTTGGGTTCTTGTAGAATCACTCCTGCCTAACACTATTCTAATAGAACACCCTAACGCTCTCCCTGACCAGCAGCAGCTCTCTCCCTAGTGGCATCCAGACAGAGAATGACGCGAGCAGCGCGGGCAGGGGCTAGTCTATTCCAGGGTCACCTGATCAGGCCAGCCAACCACTGCTATCGACGTGTAAGGGTACCACGTCATGCTGGGTGGAGTGCAGAGTCTCCTGGCTTGTGATTGGCTCTGTTTCTGGCCGCCAAAAAGCAAAACGGCGGGAGATGCCATTTTCTTGAGCTGGCGAAATACTCGTCCGAGCAACGAGCAGTCTCGAGTACGCTAATGCTCGAACGAGCATCAAGCTCGGACGAGTATGTTCGCTCATCTCTACTCGTGACCTATTGGAATAAATTTAGGAGTATAATGACCCAGGATAGATTTGAATTTCTCCCATTTAACATTAGTATCATCATGTGACAGTATCTGATCCCAGTCTATATCCTGTATTGCAGCCCATTAAAAGCTCCTGTAAAGCATGCGTTTTTTAAAGCACATCTTTTTTTTCAGTTTTTGTCCATTTTTCCCCAGTTATGATAATTATAATTGGGAAAAACTGACAAACGGATGTGTTTTCAAAAACACATGCATTTTTTAAATGAACTGCTTAAAAATGACCCAAAAACGGGTTCAAAATGCAACGTGTGCCTTAAGGGTGATACCACACATTGCGTTTTGACCCTGGTTTTGGTCCGTTTTTAAGCAGTCCGTTAAAAAAATGCATGCGTTTTTTGAAAACGCATCCGTTTCTGACAGGTTTTACCAATTATCTTAATTAAAACTGGTCAAAAATCGCTGCGTTTTCAAAAAACGCATGCGTTTTTGGACGGACTGCTTAAAAACTGACCAAAAACGTTCCCGCACCTTGACGTAGTATCATGTCATGGCGATCACCCGGGCTCAGAAGCTATCGCGAGTATCGACTATCGCGATCCCGCCTGTTTAACCCTATAGACGCCGCGGTCATAGTGATCACAGTGTCACGGAGGTGCCGATCGTTGCCATGGCAACCATGAGGCCCGATAAGGACCCCAGGGCTGCCTTCACTAGAAGCCTGTTAGGATCGTAAATTAAGGCGTCAGAATCCTTGTGGCGTTCTATCACTTCCAGGCCCTGCCATGTGTCTAGGCAGTATATAAGGGCCATTTAGGTTTTTTTATGAAAGCAGGAGAAATAACCTTATAAATGTCAGCGTATATTTTTCCACTTTTATGCTGGGGACATTTTAGATAAAAAATGTGTTTTAATATTTCAGATATTCAGCACATCTGTTCCAAAAAAACAAGAGAACAATACAAGCGTACATACTAAACCCCTTAAAAAATATTTAGTGTGGTCTTATATAAAACAGAGGTAATTATGGCTATAAGGGCCACTGTAAATCAAACTGGGACCTGCAAAACATATAGGGAAATAGCTTTAAAAGCTTCGAAATCCTTGCATTGTCCTATCACTTCCAAGCCCTGCCATATGTCCAGTTAACATATTTATGCCACTTTGGGGGCATTTCTGAACTCAGGAGAAACAGCACTAAAAACTACCGTATATACTCGTGTATAAGCCGAGTTTTTCAGCACAAAAAATGTGCTGAAAAACGTTCCCTCGGCTTATACACGAGTCAATACACGAGTCAATGGACTTAAAAAATAATAAACTTATATATTCACCCTCTGGTGGCCCCGATGCGCAGCGCTGCTCCCCCGATGTCCACACGGGTCCTCTTCTGGCTTCCACGCCTGTCTTCTGTAAGATCGTGCTGGGCGCCACCATGTTTTGCCGCCCGGGAGAGAACAATGGCGGCACCCAGCATGATTTTACAGAAGCCAGAAGACAGGCGCGGAAGCCAGAAGAGGACCCGCGCGGACATCGGGGTAGCAGCGCTGTGCATCGGGGCCACCGGAGGGTGAGTATATAAGTTTTTTTTTTTTCATTCTGGGCTGGCTGTATACTACTGGGGCAGGCTGGAGTGGCTGTATACTACTGGGGGAAGGCTGTATACTACTGGGGGCAAGCTGGGCAGGCTGTATACTACTGGGGGCAGGCTGTATACTACTGGGGGCAAGCTGGGCAAGCTGTATAGTACTGGGGGAAAGCTGGGCAGGCTGTATACTACTGGGAGCAGGCTGTATACTACTAGGGGCTGGCTGTATACTACTGGGGGCAAGCTGGGCAGGCTGTATACTACTGGGGGGCAAGCTGGGCAGGCTGTATACTACTGGGGGCTGGCTGTATACTACTGGGGCAAGCTGGGCAGGCTGTATACTACTGGAGGCAGGCTGTATACTACTGGGGCTGGCTGTATACTACTGGGGCAGGCTGTATACTACTGGGGGCAGGCAGGGGTGGCTGTATACTACTGGGGGCAGGCTGTATACTACTGGGGGCAAGCTGGGGTGGCTTTATACTATTGGGGGCAGGCTGTATACTACTGGGGGCAGGCTGGGCTGGCTGTATACTACTGGAGGCAAGCTGGGCAGGCTGTATACTATAGGGGGCTAGCTGGCTATATACTGGGGGGTCTGTGACCAATGCATTTCCTACCCTCGGCTTATACTCGAGTCAATAGGTTTTCCCAGTTTTTGGTGGTAAAATTAGGGGTCTCGGCTTATACTCAGGTCGGCTTATACTCGAGTATATGCGGTAAGCCCATTTGCTTCACTTTCATGCTCTGCATCTGAGAAATCTGTCCTATAAATGATGAATTTGTGAAAAATTGAACAAAAATTTTTTTCACGCTACATTTCAACAAAAAACTGTAAAAAAAACCATAGTGTCAAAAGGCTGATCATAACCATAAATAAATTCTTTCAGGGGTGTAGTTTCGAAAGTGATGTCATTTCTGGGGGTTTTCAACCTTCTGAAAACCTCAGGAACTTTTTAAATGTGTCCTGGTACCTGAACAACAATTTTGAATAATCTGCTCTCCATTATTTCAATGGCGCTCCTTTTATTCTTTACCCTATTGTAGGCTCATAAAGCGGTTTACATCCACATGGGGATTATTGCCATTTTAAGAAGAAACTGCACAAACAAAATCTGAGAGGTTTTTACCTTTAATCCTGCTTGAACATATGTATTTTAGGGCTAAATAATAACTTTATTGTAAAAATTTGAAAATTCCAAATGGAATCTCTGTCTTCTTTCAATTAATATGAGACACTGAAAGGGTTAACAAATTTATTAAAGAATGTTCTGAACAGTTTGAGGGGTGCAGTTTTAAAAATGGGATGATTTGTGGGGAGTTCCACAAAATATAACTTGTAAAACCCTTTTCAATATGAGATGACCGCTAAAATAATTATAAAATTATAAAAATTTTACCATCATAAAGTAGATTTATGGTAAATGTTAATTAGTAACATTTGTGTGGTTAGATTTACTCTACAATGGGAATAACATTTAGAAATCAAAAAATTGCTATTTTTTCAAAATTTTTACCAAATTTCCCACTTTTTGTACCACTAACGTGAAGTACAACATGTCACAAAAAAACTTTCTCAAAACCACCTGGGTATGACAAACCATTCAAAATTTATAACTGCAAATAATGACACATAACAGATTTTAAAAATTGTGCTTGGTCCTGAATCTATATAATGGCTTAGACACAAAGGGGTTAACATCGCCTTTACAATGCGTTTTATAAACGCAAATGTTAACAGTAATGTAATTAGTCAAATCACCTCTCCTCAGCTGTTGTAATCCATTTGAAAACGCAACCAGGGCACGTTCACATGTTCCTCTAGCGATGCATTCATAACGCAACGCTAGCGCACAGGGGGCGGGAGTCGGGCCGATCACATATGCGTTTCCCTGTGCACTAGTCTCGCGTTATGAATGCGACGCTAGTGGAACGTGTGAACGCGCCCTTAGGGTTTTTGGTTAAAGTGTCTTAACTTGGTGTTTTTTGTCTGCTTTTAGAAACGCACGCGATTACATGCACAAACAGCGGGAGAAGAGGACTACGTTTTTACAAATTCCAAGAGACAGATGTATGCAATTAACGCACACAAGCATTGCATTTTTAGGCCACGGACACTCGTACCGATAGGCGTTTGTTCATAATGCGAAGCTGGTGCACAGGGGGCGGTCCTTGACCCGAACGCACATGCGTTTCCAGGAAACTGCATGCAATTGATAAGCCGATCGCATGCGTTTCTCTGGAAACGCATGTGCGTTTGGGGCCAAGGACCACAGCGTCGCGTTACGAACGGACGCCTAGCAAAACATGTGACCACGGCCTTAAAAATGCAAACACTAGCAAACATTTGAACAACGTATGTGCAACATTCCCCACTGGGGCCTAGCCTTTTCTTGTGGCCTAGAGGCAGCTGGGGCCCAGAATACCGGAGGGGCTGGTGGTTGCGGCCTAGGCACGCTAGTGTCACGGTGCTTGGTATGGGGACCGAAGGGCTGTCCTACAGCCTGGCAGGTCTCCAGCAGGTGGTGTATGCAAGAAATATGGAGGTATTGGTTCTCCCTGGGGCAACCCCTGAGGGCGCGATCACACGTTCCACTAGCGCCGCGTTCATAACGCGACGCTAGCGCAAAGGGGGCGGAGTTTGGGGCGATCGCATATACGTTTCCAGATAAACGTATGCGATCGGGTTATTAATCGCATGCGTTTCCCGGGAAACGCATATGCGATCGGGTTATTAATCGCATGCGTTTCCCGGGAAACGCATATGCGATCGGCCCGAGCCCCGCCCACTGTGCGCTGGCGTCGCGTTATGAACGCGACAATAGCGGAACGTGTGAACGCGCCCTGAGTGTCTGTAAGATATGTCCCTAGGTAATGGATGAGGAGGCCGTGGTGGTATACAGCCGTATCCAGAGATCAGAGAGTGGTCCTCAGGAATAGTGCACCACTCTGGTAGTAGATGCAGGCTGGGATGCAGTTGTGTCCAAGCTGTGGAAGCTGCAGCTCTGAATTTGAGTCTCCTGACTGTGGTCCTGGGTTAAAGAGGACCTGTCACCCAGAAAATGACCCCCACCAAATGTGCCCCCCCCCATAATCCTCTCCCCAGCCCATTTCTCCCCAGCCAGTTTTTTAAAAAATGTATGTGTGGTAAATTGATTTAAACCGATCCGACCTCTTACTAAATAATAGGTTGGATTCTCGTATCTTGTGTCCGGGCGGACGGCCTTATTCATAAGGGGGCCGGCTGACACACCCCCAGCACACCCCTGTCAGTGGGGACCTGTAGGAGAAGCCGGCAGCATCGCATATATCGCGTAATCACTGCTGGCTCTGCGCGATTCGGCGCTGTGTGTAAGCCTGGCACAGCCACAGCCACTGTTAGTGCAGTACAGCCGGCCAGCAAAGTGAAGAGGAAAGTCTGTGGCTGCAGCCGCTGTCAATGCGGCGCGACCGCATTGCGGAGAGACGGTAGCAATTACGCAATATATTCGATCCTGCTGGCTTCCCTTACAGGTCCCCACTGACAGGGGCGTGCGGGGGGGGTGTCGGCCGCCCCCCTTATGAATAAGGCCGACTGCCCGGACACAAGATACGAGAATCCGACCTCTTATTTAGTAGTGTCTCTGTAAAACGACCATGAGGTCTGGACTGGACCATGTGCTCCCACTGCACATGGGTTTTATCCTCCTGGTCAGGTGGTTGCACCTCTCCCATCACACTCCAGCTTACAATACAGCAAACTCATTGGTCAAGAACTTACACCCACTCAACTATTGCCTCTACAGCTATAGCTATTGAATCTACAGCTACTATTACATAATGACCAGGTTCTAGAACATTCAGGGCACTGTCACGCGGGACATTTTGGCTGCATTCGCAGGGCTGGCCACGGCCCAATTGCATCGTCTATGGAAACTCCTGCGATCGGGAACGAGTCGCCATTGCTTTGCATTAAAGTAATGAAAAACAGCTTATTCCTGATCGCAGGCATTTCCACAGAAACGCTGATGCGATCGGGCCGTGGCCCGCCCCGGTGGGTGCGGTTTGGTCTGCGTTTGCATTTGCAAACACAGCCAAAATGCAATGTGAGAGAATGCCTTCAGGGCGCGTTCACACGTTCCGCTAGTGCGCAGAGGGCGGGACTTTGGCCGATCACATATGCGTTTCCAAGCGCATATGCGGGTTATCAATCGCATGCCTTTCCTGGGATATGATATGCCAATTGCATGCATTTCTCTGAAAAAGCATGTGTGTTTGGGCCGAGGAACGCCCCCTGTGCGCTAGCGTTGCGTTATGAACAGACGCCTAGTGGTTCGTGTGACCGCGGCCTCATAGAGGGTTCTTGACTCCCTCTGTCAGCTCCTAACCTGGAGAGGGCGCCATTCCCAACTAGCAGTCTGCCTATGTATTGGCAGAGGTGTTGTTCTTATAAAATCGCAGAAGAAACGCAACAAAAACCCCACATGTGTCACCAGCATTGACTTGGCGTTTTCTCCCCTGCAGTTTTTGTCTGCATTTTTTTAGGTGCGTTTCATTGCGCCTTTCAAAGCTGTTATGAAAAAAAATGTGCATTGTGGTTTGCCTTTTGAAGCGTGTGTGATTACATGGACAAACCGCAGGGAGAAAATGACTTCTTTTTTACGAATTCCAAGAGACACAGCTGCCTACAATTAACACACATCAAGCATTGCGTTTTTAAAAAATGCAAACGCAAGCAAACATTTGAAAAACGTGTGCGTTATCAATGCGTTTAAAATTACGGCAGAATTGCAAACGTGTGTCACTGGCCTCAGCTGTAGGAATGTGTTTCAAAACACATTGGGGCACATTTACTTACCCGGTCCAGTCGCGATCCAGCGGATGGTTCTCCGACGCTGATTCGGGTGCTGTCGGGATTCACTAAGGTCCGTGCGCCGATATTCACCAGGTGTCGCTGCTGCGCCGAGGTCCGCCGAAGTTCACCTGCTTTTTTCTGGTGTATGTGAGTACTTGATCTTGCGACACAAATGGCTTTTTAAATTCTGCGGTTTTTCCAAATCCTTCGGGTTGTCCGGTGGCCACGCCCCCCCATTTCTGTCGCGCGAAAGTCGGCGCGATTGCGCCAAAAATCGATCGCGTGCGCCACAATCCCGTGAAATACAGCGCAAAGCGGAAATATTCGGGAAAAACCCGACGGATTCGCGGCTGCGGACCCTTAGTGAATGTGCCCCATTGAGTGCGCTTTCACACAATGCATTCTGTCACGTTTTTGATGCGTTTTTAACGCATTTGAAAGGCTTCAGCCTCGATCACATGCCAAGGTAATATTGCGTTTTAGATGCAGTGTAAACGCAAGGTAAACTCAGCATATGTTCAAGGCTAACGCCTTTGGAAAGCTTCAAAACTGCATCTATAACGTGACGCAACACATTGGGGGACATTTACTATGGCGCTCTCACCACATGTTCTGCTCTCAGACCTATTTATTAGTTGGCGGCGCCAGAAAAACTGCCTTTTTCCGCCTGCTCCGACTCTTCTCCGAAAAGGGGCGTGGCTTTGGCGGAGTGGAAACTCAGACACAATTAATATGTGTCGCAGCCCTTTTTGGGCGCTGAAAACTGGCGGAAAGTAGACCAAAAGAAAACTGGTCTAGCAGGGACTGTTGGACACATTTCTGGTGCTCGGGACAGATTTTGGTCCCAAGGACAGAAAATGGTCTCGGCGCCAGAAATGTCTCTGCACAGCTCTACAATATTAAATGTGTATCTTCTTTCCTAGAGCAGGTCAGTAACAAAGCCAGTGCAGACACCGACACTTTGTGTAAATGTCCCCCATTGTGTGAAAGTGCCCTCAGGGCGCGTTCACACGTTGCGTTTTGGTTACGTTTTCATTGCGTTGTTTTAAAACGCATTACAACAGCTAAGGAGATTGCCTAATTACGTTACTATTTACATTTGTTAGCGCTATGTTAACGTATGCGTTAACAAAACACATGTGTTAACGCATTGTTATCGCATGCGTTAACATCGCATTACAATGCATTTTGTAAACACAAGTGTTAACAGTATTGTAATTAGGCAAATCACCTCATCTCAACTGTTGTAATGCGTTTTAAAACGCAATGAAAATGCAACCAAAGCGCAACGTGTGAACGTGCCCTCAAAAACCATTGAAAACGCACCATGTGACCACGGCCTAAACACAACATGTAAGCACAGCCTTCCAGTGATGAATCCAGGTGGAGGCAATTGATGTAACGAGCGGCTTAGTATAAAGGACCCAGAGCCGGTCACTTCCTCAGTACATTCTCCTGCTGAGGGAAGTGGTTGTTGGGTAAGTATGGAAAGGTTGTGTGGACAGATATTTGCAGTTGTGAATTATTTTTGGTGGAATTATGAGGGATTTTCCCCTGGAAATGATGTAATCTGTGTCACTATAAGGATTCTCTCTCCAAATTTGCTTGGTGAGTAAAGCCTCAGGCATGTGAGTGTGAGCTTTCTGGGCTGTAATCTGGGTGAGTGTTCCTCACCTCTCCATAGAAAGCTGAGTGGTTGTTCCTGTATTTTAGCAGAATATAGGACATGTCTATATCTTGTCTGTGGGGGCCATGATACAGCTGTGTTGTGCATGATGCCCTATAGTTCAGTATATAGTGCCCTAAGGGTGATGCCACACATGGTGTTTTTAAGCAGTCCGTCCAAAAAAACGCATGCGCAACCTGTCAAATGCATGCATTTTATAACAGACTGCTTAAAAACGGGTTCAAAACGCAATGTGTGGCATCACCCTAACTCTTTACTAGTATCTTGATTATCTTTGAAGTTTTGGCAGCTTTAGCTACTACTCCGTAGGTGCCTGGTGTTGGGGTTCTTCAGATAAATTGTACCTTTCCTTGTGCAGGAACTAGGTGGCTTGGAATCTTAACAAAACCCTTCAATAATTTTACAGAAAAGCGCCATTTGAATAATAAAACTATATTAATGCTAATGTGCCAGAGGTACTTAAGCCATGGCCACACATTCTGCTAGTGTTGTTTTATAATGTGATGCTAGTTCACAGGGGATGGGTCTTGGCCCGCCATCTGTACGCTAGCATCACATTATGAAGGCAACGCTGGCAAAACGGGTGACTGGCCTTCTGCCATTTGAACGCCTCCTGGCTCTGGGTTAAGATGACCAGACAACAAATGGGCATGTTACAGGAGTCTACATCAGTATCTCATGGCAGATGTCCTTTAAATAGTTTTGGCACTCCCTTCATAACACTTGAATGGTTTGGACTAATTTTTGCCAGTATTGAATTGTGGTTAAGGCATTATGTATGAATCTTTTATTACTTGATAACCTTAACTCCTAGTTTTTAAGGACTTGAGCTGAGTATAATGGATGTTCTTCTGCAACTGGAAAAGGAAAATGGAGATGTCTATTCCCACTCCAAGCCCAACCCAGGCTCATGTAAGTTACTTGTGTAATGGCCCAAACTAGGGACCTGTTTATTTCATATATATTCTCCTAATGATCTGACTCGTGGTGATGGCTATAGAATACACTCCTGGTTTTGTCTGGAAGGCTGAGCACTTGGGCTGCTGCCACAGTCATTCTGTCTTTCTTTGTTTTGGAATTCAACTGCCACGGGGAGGGATTTATGCTGATTGTGTCGGTTTTTCGGAGGACACTTGTGCAATTGGTAACAAGCACGTAAACAATGCAAAACATGTGGTGCTTGTTAACTCTTATTTTCAGAGGACAACTGTGCGTTCAGCACAAGCCCATCCACATGTTGCATTGGGTTAACATTTTGGGAACACCACCTAACTGTTCAAAATATGGTGAAGGTCTGGGTTTTGAGGCCAGTGGCACACATGGCGTTTTGGGCTGTTTTTTAAGTAGTCCATTAAAGACGCATGTTTAAAAAACGCATTAGTTTTTTGAAAATGCATCAGTTTTTTGGCCAGTTTTAATTAAGATAATTGGTAAAATCTGTCAAACTGATGCATTTTTCAATGGACTGCATTAAAACGGGTTCAATGCGCCACAGGCTGAGGCTGAAATAAATGGTGCTCATTCCTGGTTGCTGGAAATCCATTAGGACTGTGACAAGCTCCTCCTTCTGGTGTTTGAATTGCATTTCAAAACCCAATACAAACGTCACATGTGATTGTTCCCTAAATCCTGCTTTGGGTGCCCCTATCTAACTAAACTTACAAAAAAAAAAAAAAAAAAAAAAATTTACTGGGCTTTTTATAACTTGGAAGTTGTATTGGTCTTTGTTCTTTCCAGTTACTCGACTTTCTAAAGCTCTGAATGTGAAGTCTGACGGTTTTAATACAGCGAAGCTGCTGCCACACAGGAAAGCCCTAGGAAATGTGAACCAACACGTGCAAGCCAGGCACTGCCCAACAAAGGTGGGTTAAGTTACACGTTTTTAGCGCAAAAATCTGGCGCATCTCGTTAATTTGGTGCATTTATGTGCCTTTTTCTAGCGCACAGCAAAGTTCGGCACTTGGTGGTTTTGAGTCCCTGAGCCTTTTCTGACATAGTGAGTGCCTCCTATACAGATGTTTGCACAGGATCTATCACTAATTTGCGCCTAAAAGACGCAAAATGGGCACAAAAATGCACCTACTCTGAGCAGGTGCGCTTCCAAAAAAAAAATCACTTTTCATTACTAAAACCATAAATTTTGGGTTCCAAAATGAAAACTTCCCTCTATGCAACATGGAAAATACTTTGGAGCAGTTTTAAAATGTAAAATTTCCACAGTAACGACTTTTCTATGGAATCATCTGAGTGATTACTCGGATCTGAGAATATTATCTCAGTTTCCTGTAAATTGTATTAAAAAAGGAAGACTCATTTCAGCAAGAATTTTTATTTTTTTAACATCTGTAACTTTTAGTCCCTGCAGTTACATTACAATGATGGGTTTTTTTTTTTGTGTGCAAAGATGAAGCCCTGAACGTTCTGTCACCTTTTCTCATTCTTTTTTTTCATTATTGGTCGCAAATGAATCGGACATGGGACAATTCCAAAACGCATTTACTAAGGCAGAACAAGAGCCATCATAGATCTCAAGCCAAAAAAGGGAACAAACCAGGCGCAAAAATAGGCGAACCTGAGACCACTATAATTAATGTCCCCCATAATGTTTAATCTAAGGGTACATTCACACAGCGGTATGCCCGCCGTGCGGGCATACCGCCGTGTGCTGGAGAGGAGCAGGAGGTGACCCCTCCTCCCTCCATAATGAATAGCGCCGCACACACGCCAAAAGATAGAGCATGCTTTATCTTTTTGCGGTGTGCGGGCCCAATCAGTGCCACACATGTGTGGCACCGCATCCGCGCCGCTATTGCCGTCTATGGGGACGTACATGCGGCCGCAAATTTGCGGCCGCATGTACGTCCCCGCAGACGGCCATGTGAATGTGCCCTAAGGATGTGGACACATGTTGCAATGAAACTGCAACAGGGAGAGCCTTGTGCCAGTTGCATGAGTTTCCTCTGATACAGATGCAATTGGCACAAGATCCCCTTTATTCTAGTTACATTGTAAGCAAAATGTCTGCACCCTATGGCTATAGTCTCACGTGGTGCTTGTGTTGCATTTGGCAATGCAAATGCCACATGTGAACACTGCCTTGGGGTCCCAAATTACTCACTCTAAGCCAAGTGGACAATAAGGCATTTATAATGAATTATGAATAGCATCTTTGATAAAATTGGCATAACTGTGGTACGAGGACTTGATACACGCTTTGAGATTACCTTGTTGGCTTGGAGTTGAGCAGTGGTGTACTGCATGTTCCACAATGTGGGAAGATGGGCAACCCAACCCACTGATTCAGTTGCAAATCATGTTTGGGATTCTTTATTACTTACATGCCCTATAATGGGTCCCTCTTCAGCAGTGTTCACATGCAGCATTTGAATTGCATCTTGAAACGCAAGTGCTGCAGGGAGAGACTAGGCCCCAATCAGATGCATTTAGGCAGTGGTCACACGTTCCACTAGCTGTCCATTCAAAACCCGACGCTAGCGCACAGTGAGCAGGCCTCGGCCGATCGCATATGTGCTTCCAGGGAAACTCATGCAATCGATGAATGGACTGCTAGCAAAACAAGTGCCCTGTGTTTTACATGCAGATAATGAAGTTGGCTAAAATGCAAGTGTTTAATAATTTACTGCATAACTTTTGTGTTCCTTCAAACCTAGGTACAGCAAAAGGGCCAGGTACATCTAAAGACTAAGAAGACTTATCCAGATATTGAGACCTTCATCCCATACAATCCTCTTGGTATGTGCATGTCTTCACGTTGCAGGTCATGTTCTGTATTACTAACATGGTCACATACTGGAACAGGCCATGGGCTTCATGTACTCTTGGCTTCAAAGGGGTTTCAATAGACTTTGATATTATTGGCCTATTGTAAGGATGGAATCTATGGATCACATGTATAGGGCACTAGCAACTCAACAATGTTCTCTCTGAATAGATTTTGAGACCTTTGAGGTCCCTGAAGAACACCGGCTCAGCGACCGCTGCCTCGCTGGGATCTCGCTGTATATGTCTCTGGTTGATGCAGAACGATTTGAAGCTCTTACTAGTGAGATTCTTTCACCAATGGAATGTGATGTAATAAACTATGGTAAGTCTGTACTACTGTCCTCATGTATTAGAGAACATCTCTCGGGCCTAAATCTTGGCCAGACATCCTATGACTAAATTGCTCTAATGTCCTTAATTGTCTTTTCAGATCCATTTGAGACCTTCAGTCCTGTATTTGAAGACCTCACTATTGACTTGCCTGCTGCCTGTGACTTTTAGTGCCCTGTGATGTGAATATTTAATTTATTAAACATGTTTTTAACTTTAATGTCTTTCTGCTTTATTAAAAGGTGAGGGTTGTCTTACTGTAATTCGGTACACCCCTACATGGGCTCATTATTTGAGTTGTACAGTAGATGCACCTAGATCACATTCCTAGACACTGCACTGTCGTATTTGGTTCTCATCGGAATGTGCTGGATCCCATGCAGGCGTTCAATGTAGTTTATAACCGCGCCTAAGGGTGATGGCACACGTGGCATTTTTGGTTAGTTTTTAAGCAGTCCGTCCAAAAAAACGCACCCGTTTTTGACAGGCTGCTTAAAAACTTGTTCAAAACACCACGTGTGCATCAGCGTTTATATGGTAATCAAAATGTAGGAGGAGAAAAAGTTGGCACTCACCACCTCTTGTAAAATCCTTTTCTTTATTAGTCCATTAAAAACTTGGCGTACACAACAGGGGAGGGTAACAAAGTGGATGCGTTCTTATATCAGGGACGAATCGTTTTGCGCTTAGTTTAGCGCTTCATCTTGCGCGGAAGTAGATATAGCAGATTAGTGAAGTGTAAAGTGAGTGCCAAGACGAGAACACCCCTTTAAGCTATAAAATGGTTGTTTGTGGCCTGTTTTGAAGTTCATGTGATTACTTTAACAAACAGAAGGGAGAAAAAGATCACTGCGATTTTACAAATTCTAAGAGACACAGCTGCAAGCAAACATTAAGGCCGCGGTCACACGTACCTCTAGGCGTCTGTTCATAACGCGACGCTAGCACACAGGGGAGGTCCTTTGCCTGAACTCACATGCGTTTCCAGGGAAACGCATGTGATTAGCCGATCGCATGCTTTTCTCTGGAAACACATGTGCGTTCGGGCCAAGGACCTACCCCTGTGCGCTAGCGTCGCGTTATGAACGGACGTCTAGCGGTAAGTGTGACCTCGGCCTAAAAGAAACGCATGCCTTTTTTAATGTGTTCAAAATGGCAAAACAAAAAATGATACATGTCACTGGGGAAACACATGCGATCAGTAAGGCCCGGGGCCACGCATTCACTTACCGTTGCACAGAGGGGCTGGTCTTGGCCCAATCACGTATGCAGGGAAACGCATGCAATCAATAACCAGGCTTGGTGTCTTGCATTTAACCCCTTAGTGCTCCACACCATACTAGTACGGCGCTGGCTCCTGTGATTAGGGCTCAGTGCAGTACTAATACGGCACAAGGACAACCAGGCTCTTCTGTGTCACCACGGCACATAACGGAAGCAGGAGAACTGATAGCTGCGATTCTTTTCAGTGTGCAGTGTGAACAGCGCTGCACAGTATCTTTAGCGGTAGTTGGGTTGTCTTGGGGCAAGCTAGGTGCATATATTTTTTTTTTTTTTTTGTGTGTGCCCCCCCTTTGCAGCTTGTCCATGTGGATTGGTGCGCATTATTTTGTTAAATATATATAATAAAATAATGCGCACCAATCCACATGGACAAGCTGCAAGGGGGGGCACACAAATTTTTTTTTTTTTTTTTGTGTGCTGGTTAGACGGTAGTTGGGTGCTCATTTTTGTTTCTGGTGTACATTCTTATTTGTGTGGAGTGTCTCTGAAGATGTACACCGTGTTGGAGGCATACAAGTGGAGATGTCCCCTTTTATCCATCATCCATCCCCCGAGTAGGCACCGTAGGGTTCCTGTGCCTGGTACTTCTGTGATTCAAGTGCCTGGGGCTTCCACTGACCACAATGGGTATCCCCATGTATAAATTTGACACAGCAGGGCTCCGAGTAGTTGACTTTTTAAAGTTTTTTTATTATTATGAGGAGCTGTTGAATTGTAGTCCAGACCAATCTCTACGCTGCACAGCATATTGCCCAAAACCCCTCTTAATTTTATGCACGACCCTACAGGTGGACCCCTGTCACTGCAGCAGAGATGGAGAAGTATTGGGGCAGAATACTTATGGGGATTGTAAAGAAGCCCGCAATCAGGCACTACTGGAGCACAGACATTCTGTGCCACACCCCGATGTTCCGCATGGCAATTAGCAGGATGCGCTTTGAAGCCATCCATAAGTTTATGCACTACACTGACAACACACAGTGCCCACCCAGAGATGACCCCAGTTAAGATTGTTTAAGGTCAGGCCCATATTGGATCATTTAGTGCCAAGTCCCTGGTACAATTTAAAGGGAGACTTCAATTCTGCCAGTACCTGCCCAGTAAGAGGTCAAGGTATGGCATGAAGCTGTATAAGCTGTGCAAAAGTTCATCGGGCTATACCTGCAAGCGGGGGCGTTGCTAGGGTTGTAAAAGATCCGGGGCACGGGCCCCAATACATATGTAGCGCTCTTTTAGTAATGCCCCCTCCTGTACATAACCCCTCACATAACAACTTTACTGACAGTGTATACAGCTACAGAAACACCAGAGAAATCCCTACTTTTTCCCTCCAGTGACTGCAGGTGACGTCTCCTCCATCTTCTCCATTAGGCATCACCACATCTTATGTTATTCATTGTCCCTACATCTTGGTTCCCTGGCAGTGTTATCCTGCTGCCGCCCCTAACAATCTCCCCAAATACTGTAAGGCTGCGCTCACACTTTGTCTTGCATTTAAACAAAACCAGGGGCGTGTTACCCATCACGCCCCAACAGTAAGTAATGTGCCCCAAACAGCCCCCCCAGTAATGTCCCCACACAGCCCCCTAGTAAGAAAAGTGCCCCACACAGCCCCCTCAGTAAGTAATGTGCCCCACACAGCCCCCTCAGTAAGTAATGTGCCCCACACAGCCCCCCCAGTGAGAAAAGTGACCCACACAGCCCCCCAGTAAGAAAAGTGCCTCACACAGCCCCCCCCCCCAGTAAGAAAAGTGCCTCACACAGCCCCCCCCCAGTAAGTAAAGTGCCTCACACAGCCCCCCCCCAGTAAGTAAAGTGCCTCACACAGCCCCCCCCCCAGTAAGTAAAGTGCCTCACACAGCCCCCCCCCAGTAAGTAATGTGCCTCACACAGCCCCCCCCAGTAAGTAATGTGCCTCACACAGCCCCCCCCAGTAAGTAATGTGCCTCACACAGCCCCCCCAGTAAGTAATGTGCCTCACACAGCCCTCCAGCCCTCCCCCCTTATTCTCCCCCTTCCCTATCATGTCTCCCCCTTCCCTATCATGTCTCCCCCTTCCCTATCATGTCTCCCCTGCACTGCTTTCCCCGGCAGGTCATGTGACCATGACATCATCACAGGTCCTTCAGCCTCTGTGACTATTATTCACCGGAGGCTGAGCTGCTGGGGAAAGCAGTGACAGCAAACTTTCTCATCGTTCTCTGTTGAGAGAGGGTAGGATTACCGGGGAGATCCGGGGCACAATACATGAGCACACCACCACCCCTGTCCCAGTACAAGGTACCAGTACAGAAACCCCAGACTGTATTTTGGATTATAACATGTACATAGGGCGGGTGGACTTGTCGGACCAGGTGCTTCAGCCGTACAATGCCATGCGGAAGTCGGGGGTGTGGTACAAGAAGCTGGTTGTAAGCGTCATGCAGATAGCACTATATAATGCTTATTTGCTACATCAATGTGCAGGCCAGAGGGGAACTTTCCTGGAATTTCAAGAGGTGGTAATAAAGTACTTTCTTTTTGGAGACCAGGAAGGGGGGGGGGGGGGGTGCCAGCATGTCTGGAAGCGAGGCCACATCACGCATTGTAACAGGGCAGCAGTTTCCAGAAAGTTCCACAAACTGCCAAGAAGGGAAGGACACAGAAGAGGTGCAGGGTGTGCTCCAAAAAAGGCATTCGGAAGGACACCATTTACCATTGTGGGACATGCCCAGAAAAAACAGGACTATATATGAAAGATTTCTTCCGAATTTATCATACATCCCTGGATCCATGTTGTTACCGTGATGTACTATGCACAGCTTATACATCATGTCACATGCCGCACCTTCCCTTCTAAGCCCTGTCATGTGCCCAGCCTGTAGATTACTGCCCCATATGGGGTATTGCTGTACCCGGGAAAACATGCATCATGATTTTTGGGGTGTTTGTCTCCATGGCAGCAGTTGGGCACAAGATGACATAATGGATATTTTTTACTATGCACAATTCTTTATGCATTTTTGGGGGTCTAACTGTTGGGTTAAAATTCTAACTATACCCCTAGATTAATTCATGGAGGGGTATAGTTTACAAAATAGGGTCAGTACTTAGTTTCTATTGTACTGGTCCCTATTGGCATCTACAAAAGCTTCATGATGTGAAAAAGAAAAAAAAAAAAAAAGTACAATCTCTGTGATCCAAATGCAAGTTATTCCCTTTTGAGCCCTGCCGTGTCTCCATCCTACAGATTATTTCCATAAACGGGGTAACCTGCAGAATGATTTGATGCGTTTCTCCCCAGTGGCATGAGTTGGGCAAAATACTTTTGTCACTACAGTGGCATATTTGATAAATTGCAATACAATTTTTTTCCATATAAAAAAATATGGAACCTGAGAGTGCGTTCACACGTTGCGCTTTGGTTGCGTTTTCATTGCGTTTTAAAACACATTGCAACAGCTGAGATGAGGTGATTTGCCTAATTACATTACTGTTAACGTTTCCGTTTACAAAATGCTTTGTAAACACGATGTTAACGTATGCGTTAACAAATGTAAACAGTAATGTAATTAGGCAAATCACCTCCCCTCAGCTGTTGTAATGCGTTTCCAACGCAATGAAAACGCAGGACAAAACAAAACATGTGAACGCGCCCTAAGAGATGTGGCACACGTGATGTTTTTAACCCGTTTTCAAGAAGTCTGTTAAACAAAGCATGCGTTTTTTAAAACACATCAGTTTTTTTAGTTTTTCTCCATTTTTACCCAGTTATGATAATTATGATTGGAAAAAACTGACAAACAGATACGTTTTCAAAAACACATGTGTTTTTTAAACAAACTGCTAAAAAACGGGTTCAAAACGCCACGGGTACCACCACCCTAAGGGCGCATTCAGACATTCCGCTAGCTTTCATAACACAACGTTAGCGCAGAGGGGGTGGGGCGATCACATATGCGTTTCCAGAGAAACGCATGCGTTTCCTGGGATGTTGCAACGTATGGCATTTTCAACCCGTTTTTTGGTCCGTTTTTAAGCAGTCTGTTAAGGCCGCGGTCACACGTACCGCTAGACGTCCGTTCATAACGCGACGCTAGCGCACAGGGGGAGGTCCTCGGCCCCAACGCACATGCGTTTCCAGAGAAACGCATGCGATCGGCTTAACAATCGCATGCGTTTCCCTGGAAACGCATGTGCATTCGGCCGAGGACCTCCCCCTGTGCGCTAGCGTCGCGTTATGACGGACGCCTAGCGGTACATGTGACCGCGGCCTAAAAAAAACACATGCGTTAAAAAACTGGTTTTACCAATTATTATTTACCAACGTTTTTGACAGGTTTTATCTTAATTAAAACTGGTCAAAAATGGATGTGTTTTCAAAAAACGCATGCTTTTTTAACGCATGCGTTTTTGGACGGACTGCTTAAAAACTGACTAAAAACTGGTTCAAAACACCATGTGTGGCATCACTCTGAGGGCGCGTTCACACGTTGCGCATCGATTGCGTTTAAAATTCATTACAACAGCTGAGGAGAGGTGATTTGCCTAATTACACTACTATTTACATTTGTTAACGTGATGTTAACACATGTTAACAAAACAATGTGCTAGGCGTTAACATCGCCTTTACAATGCGTTTTATAAACGCACATGTTAACAGTAATGTAATTAGGCAAATCACCTCTCCGCAGCTGTTGTAATGCGTTTTAAAATGCAATGAGCACAATGTGTGAACGTGCATTCGTTTTAGCAGATGCAGTGTAAACACAAGGTAACTTCAGCATGTGATCAAGGCTAAAGTCTTTGGAAAGCGTCAAAACTGCAACAAAAAAACGCAACGCATTGTGTAAAAGCGCCCTCAAAACACATTGAAAACGCATCATGTGACCGCGGCCTAAACACAAAATATAAACGCAGCCTTCCAGTGATCAGTCCAGGTGGAGGCAATTGATGTAACGAGCGGCTTAGTATAAAGGACCCAGAGCCGGGCACTTCCTCAGTACATTCTCCTGCTGAGGGAAGTGGTTGCTGGGTAAGTATGGAGAGGTTGTGTGGACACATAGGTGTAGTTCTTGTGAATTATTTTTGGTGGAATTATGGTGGATTTTCCCCTGGAAATGATGTAATCTGTATCACTATAGGGTTTCTCTCTCCAGCTTTGCCTGGTGAGTAAAGCCTCAGGCACATGAGCTTTCTGGGCTGTAATCTGGGTGAGTGTTCCTCACCTCTCCATAGAAAGCTGAGTGGTTGCTGCTGTAATTTGGCAGAATATAGGACCTGTCTATATTTTGCATAGTGACCCCCGGCTTGGCCAAGGTGTGGTGAGACCCCATTTCCTCACCACATTGTCTCTAGGTGCCATAGACCTCTATGGGGGCCATGATACAGCTGTGTTGTGCATGATGCCCTATAGTTCAGTATATAGTGCCCTGACTCTTCACTAGTACTGAATATCTTTGAAGTTTTGGCAGCTTCAGCTACTACTCCATAGCTTCATCTATGCCAAAGTTGCCTGGTGTTGGGGTTTCTGTCTGTACACTAGGTCATATTATGAATGCAACGCTAGCGGAATGTGTTCTGCCATTTGAACCCCTCTAGGCTCTGGGGTAAGATGACCAGACAACAAATGGCCATGTTACAGGAGTCTACATCAGTATCTCATGGCAGATGTCGTTTAAATAGTTTTGGCACTCCCTTCATAACACTTGAATGGTTTGGACTAATTTTTGCCAGTATTGAATTGTGGTTAAGGCCTTATGTATGAATCTTTTATTACTTGATAACCTTAACTCCTAGTTTTTAAGGACTTGAGCTGAGTATAATGGATGTTCTTCTGCAACTGGAAAAGGAAAATGGAGATGTCTATTCCCACTCCAAGCCCAACCCAGGCTCATGTAAGTTACTTGTGTAATGGCCCAAACTAGGGACCTGTTTATTTTTTATATATATATATATATATATATATTCTCCTAATGATCTGACTCGTGGTGATGGCTATAGAATACACCCCTGGTTTTGTCTGAAGGCTGAGCACTTGGGGTGCTGTCAGTCTTTTTCTTTGTGTTTTGGAATTCAACTGCCACGGGGAGGGGATTATCGGCTTTTCAGAGGACACTTTAGCAATTGGTAACAAGCATGTAAACAATGCAAAACTTGTGGTGCTTGTTTACTAGCTGATTTTTCAGCAGACAAATGTGCGTTTGGCACAAGCCCCTCCACGTGTTGCACTAGGTTAACATCTCAGGAACATCGCCTAACTGATCAAAATATGGTGAAGGGCTGGGTTGTTAGGCCAGTGGCACACGTAGCATTTGAACTTCTTTTTGGGCCATTTTTAAGCAGTCCGTTAAACGCATGAGTTTTTTTAAATTAGGATAATTGGTAAAACCTGTCAAAAAAAAGTCACATGTGATTGTTCCCTAAATCCTGCTTTGGGTGCCCCCCATCGAACTAAAATTACAAAAAAAAATTTCTGCACGGAGACAAGATATTCAGCTTTTTATAACTTTTTTTTTTTTTTTTTTTGTATTGGTCTGTTCTTTCCAGTTACTCTACTTTCTAAAGCTCTGAATGTGAAGTCTGACGGTTTTAATACAGCGAAGCTGCTGCCACACAGGAAAGCCCTAGGAAATGTGAACCAACACGTGCAAGCCAGGCACTGCCCAACAAAGGTGGGTGAGGTTACACATAGCCTCTGATTACAAATGAGGGGGGGGGGGATCGATTGTATAAGCATTTTCAGTGGGCGCCCCTGTTTACAGTTGGGTTGAGCAAAGCTAAACGTCATAATGTTGTCCAATCTGTTTAACCCCCTTCACGCTCTGCACGATCCGCCACAGAGCTATGAAGAGGGCTCATGGGCCCTTTTCATACAGTGATGAGCTTTGCTGCATGTTGCAGCAAAGACCCATCGCTATCACCCACGGTCAGTGCTTGCACCAATTGCGGGTGTTAACCTCTTCTTTGCCACCACCGGCACTTGTTTCTTCAGATCTTCTCTCCCCCGAACGTCATCGGGGGCAGCGATCAGTTGCCATGACAGCCTCAGGTCCTCATCAGATCAGGGACTCGTTATAATGAATCATATGCAAAAACTCCATATCCTGCAATACAGTAGTATTGCAGTATATGGTAGGAACAATCTGACTATCTAGGGTTAATGTACCCTAGAGGGTCTAAGAAATGGTGAAAAAAAAGTTTAAAAATTCTAATCAACCACCCCCTTCCCTAGAACTGATATAAAACATAATAAACAGTAAAAATAAAACCCAATAGGTATCGCCACATCCCAAAATGCTAGATCTATCAAAATATAAAAACAGTTATAACCTTCGGTGACCTCTGAAATGGGAAATTGTGCCCAAATGTCTGAAATGTGACTTTGGATCCCTTTTTTTTTTTTTTTTTTTTTTTTTTTTTTTTTTTTTGTCATATAAAATGTTGCACAGTCCTCAAAATTGTAGCAATGAAAACATCCACTCATTTCGCAAAAATGATACAAATCACACAGCTCCGTACACCAAAGTATGAAAGTTATGATTGCAAAAATTTTATTTCAAAGATTCGTTTGATTTTTTGTGTATATATTAAAACACAATAAAACCTGTATTAATTTGGCATCACCGTAATTGTACTGAACCGAATAGTGTTATTTGGAGCGCAGAGTGAGTCTTAAAAACTGAGACCACAAGAATGTTGCCCACATGCGATTTTAAATTTTTCCACACCTGTACTAGGAAGCAGGAAAAAATTTCAAGACATGTTGTAATAAATAACATCATGAAAAAGTAAAACTTGTTACGCACAAAACAAGCCCTCACACAGCTCTGTACATGTAAAAAATGAAAAAGTTAAGGATTTTTGAAGGTGGAGGGGGGAAAACCCTGCATCCTTAAGGGTTTAAGGATGTGGACACATGCTGCAAAAAACCTGGAACAGTGAGAGCTTTGTGCTGATTGCATCGGTTTCAGAGGAAACTCATGTAATTGGCACAAGATCCCCTCTATTCTGGTTACATTGTAAGCTAAATGTTTGTCTGCACCCTATGGCTACATTCTCACATGGCATTTGTTGCATTTGGTAATGCAAATGCCACATGTGATCACTGCCTTGGGGTCCCAAATTACTCCACTCTGATAAAATTGGCATAATTCAGTAGAAATGTCTTATTGTCCACTTGGCTTATTGTTGCTATTCATAACTGTGGTATGAGGACTTTATACACGCTTTGAGATTACCTTGTTGGCTTGGAGTTGAGCAGTGGTGTACTGCATGTCCCACAATGTAGGAGGATGGGCAACCCAACCCACTGGTTCAGTTGCAAATTGTGTCAGATGTTTGGGGTTTTATTTATTTTTCTTTTTGGGGCTCCATTACTAATGACCTGCCCTATAATGGCTTAAATATCGAGAGAAAAAAGAATGTCTCGCATGTCGTGGCAATCCTGAGGTAGTGAAGGCTTTGTTGGAGATGCACACGTGTTGCTGGCTTGGTTATCCAAAGTAATTAAAAATTCCGTGCCACTTCCGATTAAAAATTCAAAGAGACTTTATACATTTAGTCCATAAAGTCTCTTTGAATTTTTATCGGAAGTGCCACGGACCTTCTTTCTTTGAATTTCCCTATAATGGGTTCCTCTTCAGCAGTTTCCCATTAAACGCTCTGATGCAGTGTTCACATGCAGCATTTGAATTGCATCTTGAAACACAAGTGCTGCAGGGAGAGACTAGGCCCCAATCAGATGTGCAACATCCCCCACTGGGGCCTAGCCTTTTCTTGAGGCCTGGAGACAGCCGGGGCCCGCAGTACCTGAGTGGCTGGCGGTTGCGGCCTAAGCACGCTTGTGTCACGGTGCTTGGTATGGGGAACCGGAGGGCTGTCCTACAGCCTGGCAGGTCTCCAGCAGGGTGGTGTTGGCAAGAAATGATGAGGGAGAGGCTGCTGTAGTGGATCTCCCTGGGGCAACCCTTTGGTGTCTAGAGTGAGTCTCTGTGTAGTGGACAGGGTGCCGGTGATGATGGCAGCTGTAGTAGCAGGGACCAGATGGAGGCAGACGTTGAACAAAAACAACTTGCAGTTCTTTATTGGAACCGACAGGAACATCAGCAATGTGCCTTTAACAGAATGGTAGAGTACTGGAGAGGTACTTGGAGGGAGCCACAGGATGTAGATCACCAGCCTGGGTGCAATGGCAGGCTGGGAGGTAGCTGTGTCCTGGAAGGATGCTTCAGCTTTATCCTGGATTGCTTCAGGTATCACCCTTGAAGGTAGGATGATACCCCTTTCCTCTCTCTGTCTAACTTGTTCAGACTCCCTGGTCTGACTGGAACTCTAAGAGTGTTCTCTAGAACATTCCTGGCCAGGGGTTTTATTATCTCCCCTTGGTCAGGTGGTGGCTGCTCCTCCAATTACCTCTCAGCTCACAGACAGGATGCAATACATGTGATTGGCTGACACATATGACATCACATAAAACAGTTAACTCCTGCCTTACCAGGCAGGATCTACCACTGCAATGTTCCCCTGTGTCCTATAAGGACTATGTAGTGACATGCTGTGGGGCTGACTAGACCCTACACCGGCTGCAAGCTACATGGTGGGACATATTCGCAAACACTGCTCTGCCTTGCATCGGTGAGGTTGTTGCAGATGCATTTAGGCAGTGGTCACACGTTCCACTAGCAGTCAATTCATAACCCGACGCTAGCGCACAGTGAGCAGGCCTCGGCCGATCCCACATGCATTTCCAGGGAAACTTGTGCAATCGATGAATGGACTGCTAGCGGAACAAGTGCCATGTGTTTTACATGCAGATAATGAAGTTGGCTAAAATGCAAGTGTTTAATAATTTACTGCATAACTTTTGTGTTCCTTCAAACCTAGGTACAGCAAAAGGGCCAGGTACATCTAAAGACTAAGAAGACTTATCCAGATATTGAGACCTTCATCCCATACAATCCTCTTGGTATGTGCATGTCTTCACGTTGCAGGTAATGTTCTGTATTACTAACATGGTCACATACTGGAACAGGCCATGGGCTTCATGTACTCTTGGCTTCAAAGGGGTTTCAATAGTCTTTGATATTGTTGGCCTATTGTAAGGATGGAATCTATGGATCACATGTATAGGACATTAGCAACTCAACAATGTTCTCTCTGAATAGATTTTGAAAGCTTTGAGGTCCCTGAAGACCACCGGCTCAGTGACCGCTGCCTTGCTGGGGTCTCGCTGTATATGTCTCTGGTTGATGCAGAACGATTTGAAGCTCTTACTAGTGAGATTCTTTCACCAATGGAATGTGATGTAATAAACTATGGTAAGTCTGTACTACTGTCCTCATGTATTAGAGAACATCTCTCGGGCCTAAATCTTGGCCAGACATCCTATGACTAAATTGCTCTAATGTCCTTAATTGTCTTTTCAGATCCATTTGAGACCTTCAGTCCTGTATTTGAAGACCTCACTATTGACTTGCCTGCTGCCTGTGACTTTTAGTGCCCTGTGATGTGAATATTTAATTTATTAAACATGTTTTTAACTTTAATGTCTTTCTGCTTTATTAAAAGGCCAGGGTTGTCTTACTGTAATTCAGTACACCCCTACATGGGGTCATTATTTGAGTTGTACAGTAGATGCTACCTAGATCACATTCCTAGACACTGCACCATAGCATTTGGTTCCTATCAGAATGTGCTGGATCCCATGCAGGTGTATAATGCAGTGTATAACAGCTCCTAGGGCCGCGGTCACATGTTCCGCTAGAAGGTCGTTCATAATGCAACACTAGTGCACAAGGGGCAGGCCTCAGCCCGATCGCATGTGTTTCTCTGGAAATGCATATGCGATCGGGCTATCGATCTTATGCGATTCCCTGGAAATACATGTTACTGGCCAATGCCCACCCCCTGTGTGCTAGCGTCGTGTTATGAACGGACTGCTAGCGGAACCTGTGAGCTAAGGGTATTTGGACCGTTTTAAAAAGTTTAAGACTGAAACTGCATGCTTAAAAACATTGTGGGGCATAGCTAAATGCACGCTTGCGTGTTTTATTGTTTTTTTTTCCACTTTCTTTGACCATCTAGGGTACATTAACCCAAGATAGTCAGATCGTTCCTACCATATACAGTTGTATTGCAGTATATGGCGTTTCTGCACACTATACATTACAATGAGCCACAGGCTCATTGTAAAAAAAAAAAAAAAAAAAAAAAAAAAGGTAGATAGATGTGATGGATGGATAGATATGTATTTGATTGATGGATGGATAGATATGTGATTGATTGATCAGACGAAGACCCGAGGCTACAATGGCAACTGATCGCTGCCCCCGATGACGTTCGGGGGAGCAACTATCGAAGGTAACATGGGGGCGCCCACGTGGCAAAGAAGTGGTTACTAACCGCAATTGGTGCACGCACCAACCGCAGGTGTTAGCGATGGGTCTCTGTATGAAGAGGGCTCTGCCCGTGAGCCCTCTTCATAGCTCTGTGGCGGATATATCCGTTAGAGTGTGAAGGGGTTAAGGTGCATTCACACATTGCATTTGAAATACATTACAATAGCTGAGAGTTGATTTGCCAAATTAACTGTTTACAAAGTTGACAAATGTCTGGTGAGCTTGGGCAACTCATCCAGAATATATTGCAGGGAGAACTCGGGTAATCTGTAGCCTCTGCCTGGAAAAGCAATAGTTAAGTGGGTATAAGATGTTATCTAATCGGTTGGCTGTATTGTAAACTGGAGAGGTGCTATCACCTGACCAGGGGAGTATTAAACCCCTGTGCATGGAGAGCACATGGTTTTGCTGGTCTGTTCTTAAAGCACCTGCAGTGCTGTCGCAAACCAATCCCAGGAACTCTAACCCAGAGTCGCAGCTTCCACAGTTTGAACACAGCTCCATCTCTATCCTAACCTGCATGTACCATCAGGCTAGTGCCTTATTCCTGTAGACCTCTCCAGTACCAGAATCCGAATCTGCTGTTTGACCATTTTGGCCCCTTGCCTGCTACCTGTTGTTCAATAAAACAGTTGATTTACAGACATTTAGGAGTTGGAGGATGCGAGGGGGGGCTGTGGCACTGCCACAGCCCCCCATCTACTTGTTCCTGGATCCGGCTATGGATGGCCACAGCACATCTACCAGCTGAGACTCCAGAGACCACTGGGTGTCTACATTGGTTTAAAGACTTATGGGGCAGTCTCATTTTTATGCAGGCTATTTAAGCATTTCCTACCCCAGGGAGGGACTGTAGTGAAGTTACACCTAAATTTTATGTCTTTGAGGTCACATTTCATAAGTGTCTTTACAGTTGGGAGCCTTGTCTTAGAGGAAAAACTGTTGTCCTTGCCAACCAGAGCACAGCTTTAATTTTCACCCACAGCAAGTAGGTTGGGTCTTTACAATTTGTGAGACATTTGCAACATCCCCCACCGGGGCCTAGCCTTTTCTCGGGGCCTGGAGTCATCCGGGGCCCGCAGTACCTGAGTGCCTGGCAGTGCTTGGTATGGGGAACCGGAGGGCTGTCCTACAGCCTAGCAGGTCTCCAGCAGGGTGGTGTTGGCAAGAAATGAGGGAGAGGCTGCTGTAGCGGATCTCCCTGGGGCAACCCTTTGGTGTCTAGAGTGAGTCTCTGTGTAGTGGACAGGGTGCCGGTGATGATGGCAGCTGTAGTAGCAGGGACCAGACGGAGGCAGACGTTGAACAAAAACAACTTACAGTTCTTTATTGGAACCGACAGGAACATCGGCAACGTGCCTTTAACAAGATGGTGGAGTGCTGAGATGCAAGTTGGAGGGAGCCACAGGAGGTAGAGCGCCAGCCTGGATGCAGAGGGCAGGCTGGGAGGTAGCTGTGTCCTAGTAGGATGCTTCAGCTTTCTCCTGGGTTGCTTCAGGTATCACCCTTAAAGGTAGGAGGATACCCCTTTCCTCACTAACTCTTAGCTATTAGCTCCACTCTTCAGGCAGGGGCTAGGCTCTTCCTGCTCTGGTCTGGTATGCTAGCTGTCTAGAGTTTAGACTGGAGTTACTCCAGTTTGCTTCTGCAGACTCCTAGGTCTGACTGCTCTCTACCCTCTCCTGAGAGAGACTACTCACTTCTGGAAGTTTCCTGACAGGGTCTTGTTACTCCCCTGGTCAGATGGTGGCTGCTCCTCCAATTACATCTCAGCTTACAGAGAATAGAGTGTAATACATGTGATTGGATGACACATCTTACATCACATAAAACAGTTAACTCCTGCCTTGCCAGGCAGGATCTACCACTGCAATGTTCCCTTGTGTCCTATAAGGCCTATGTAGTGTGATGCAGTAACATGCTGTGGGACGTATTCGCAACCACTCTTCCGCCTTGCATCGACGAGGGTGTTGCACATTCATACGCATGCGTTTTTGACCAGTTTGAATTAAGATGATTGGTCAAACCTGGCAAAAACGCATGCGTTTTCAACGATGTGAAAACGCACTAACTAAACGGCCCAAAAACTGCCTGAAGACACACGTGGCGTTTTTGGGCCGTTTTTACAAAGTGCTTTTTCAGATTGTAAAAAAAAAAATGCATGTGCTTTTGACCAGTTTGAATTAAGATAATTAGTCAAACCTGTCAAAAACGCATGCGTTTTCAAAAAACGCATGCGTTTCTTTAAAATCTGAAAACGCACTAACTAAAAATGGCCTAAAAACGCCACGTGCGTTTTCACCCTTAGGGTGAAGACGCACGTGGCGTTTTTAGGCCGTTTTTGGTTAGTGCGTTTTCAGATTTTTAAAAAACTCATGCGTTTTTGACAGGTTTGAGCAATTATCTTAATTCAAACTGGTCAAAAACGCATGCGTTTTTAACGATCTGAAAACACACTAACTAAAAACGGCCCAAAAACGCCATGTGTGTCTTCACCCTTAGGCTGCATTCAGACGAATGTATGAAAGTCGTGCGGGAGACAAGGACGGTGACTCCTTCCCGATCCATAGAAATGCATGGCATACAGGCCGTGCATGGAGAAAGATAGGACATGTCCAGGGCCATAACAATCGCAGTTGCACCCTCTGCCTGGCCTGTTAGGCATTAAATAAACGCAAAACACTGACGGCTCGTTCATGATCGCAGGCATTTCCATAGAAACGCCAATGCGATCGGGCCGCGGCCCACTCAGATATGTGAGGCTTTGTCTGCGTTTTCAAACGCAGACAAAGCGGTGCGTGTGGCACCAGCCTTAGAAGGGATGGTCTATCCCTTGTCCTATCACGAATATTCCATCAGCCGGCCAATTGATTAGTGTGTGCGCGGACTGCCAATGTTATTGCTTGTGACAGTCAAAGAGCTGCTTCTGTCTCGTCACTTACGTGCGCCATTACCGGTGTTAAACAGAAGGCACCGTCTACATGTACCGGCGTCAGTACCCATGCCTTGCCGAACATCCATACCTGTGCTGAAGGGAAGGCGGAGGCCGCAGGAGTGCCAGGTAAGTGATTTTTTTTGTTTTTGTTACAAGACATTGGGAGGCTGTACCTTGTAAGCATATAAGACAACTCCCTCAGACACCCAGCATTGTGGCTGCCGAGTTTAAGGGGTTAAACAGAGCTGCTGGGTCTAATTAGACCCAGTACAGCTCTGGTCAGAATCCCCAGTGTCAGGTGGTCATTTCCCCTGTAAGGGTGATGCCACACATGGCGTTTAACCCGTTTTTGGTCAGTTTTTAAGCAGTCAATTAAATGCATTTAAGCAGTCAATTTTTGACCAGTTTTAAGATAATTGGTAAAACCTGTCAAAAACAGATGCGTTTAACGGACTGCTTAAAAACGGAACAAAAACGGGTTCAAAACACCATGTGTGACATCACCCTAACTGAGGCTCTTATAGAGGGCTCAGTTACAGGGGAAAACTTAGACAAAATATTACCGGTAATAAATATTCATAAAATTCAATGACATTCCCCATACAATACAAAAAAAAAAATCCCCTGCTATACTACAAAAAGCATCACTATAGTTGCCCCTTTTGCCTGAGCCTATACATATTATATATGAAAATAACAAACAAAATAGGGAATTAATAATTTTGAGTTAATTTGAAAATGAAAAAAGTACTATAAGTTACAAAAAAGCCTTTTTCTCCACTTTTAATTCCAAATAAGTAAATATGAACATTTTAACTAGCTGTGTGTCCTGAAAAAAAACTCTGCAAAAAATGTAAACGTTAACATGTAAAAAAAAATAAAAATTATGGCCCTTAAACCGGCGCTTACGAAAATTTGCTAAAAATGCCCGGTCGCTATAGCATTTTCAGGCCCCATCACTAAGGAGTTAATGTAGTGGAGGGGGAATGTTTAAAATATCAATTGGAGTTACTAATATTTCTGAAAATATTGTCTCAAAATGTTGTCATCGTATCGGTTTTTAAATGGGAGGGGGAGTCACTATCTCTGTATTGATAGCTAACATCATCTCTAATAATGAGGAAGTGTTGGCCCTAATATTTTTTTTTGTAGGGGGCTGCCTCGGCACTGTCTCTAATATAATGAATTGGGGAATGTTCTCTATTATTATTTGGGGGCGCTGTATAGGAGTTATTGCTTTACATAGGGGGCAGTATTATAGTAGTTACATTCTTGGACCACACTTAATGGTGTTGATCCCACCTACTAATGGGGTCAATTTAGAATTTTTTTTTTCCAGGGCCACTTAATTGTTTGCTGTAGTAGTGGGTGGAGAAATTTGTCTCGGCCCAGTGGATTCTAGTTCCGCCACTGGACATGTCCTATCTTCATTTCCCATCTTTTGCTTGTTTCTGGACCGGTATGGTTTGCAGCTGTACATATGTCCTCCATTCAGACTTTGGTATAATACAGAGGCAAATCTATTTCTTGGACAATTTTTGCATCATGTTGTAAATCAGTGGTTCGTGACCCCAGCAGGGATCGAACAACCAACACCAGGGGTCACCTAAAGCCATCAGAGCCGCAATTTTATTGCGGGGTCACAGCATTAGAAAGGTTGAGAAACACTTCTAAATGGACTTTTAAAACAAATGCTTAAAATTTTAAATGTTTGCACCATCTAGTGGTCAATTGTTGCATTACAACTTATTGCTAAAAAGCCCTACCTTAACTAAAATCATTAGTAAGGGACTTACACCTTGTAGCTATAGGTGTTTTATGGTGTACAACTGTCCGATCTGCCAGTTTGTGCAAATTTTAGTGCCCATTTGTAAAGCTACTAAATGCTAAATCCATGTACACCCAGTTTTATAATGCGTGGCTATTCCAAAAGCCATACATTTAGACAAATAATCTCTAGTCCACTCCTGCCACTTGAAATTCTTAAAATTAGATGGCTGGCAAGGAGAGGTTGGTGTGGAAAGGCTTTGGAAGAAAGCAGTTTCATGCTCTGCTTCCAATTTGCTGCCATTACAACACCTAAGGGTGATGCCACACCATTTTCATAGATAAACAGGTTGTGAGCAGCCAAATGCATGGTAGACCTTCAACTGATGCATTTTTAAATGGACAGAAAATGCATGCTTAAAAAATGCTATATATGGCATCACCCTGTTTAAGCAGTCTTAAAAATACATGTATTTTTTTGAAAACATCTGTTTTTTGACCAGTTCTACCAATTATCTTAAAACCTGCATGTGTTTAACAGACTGCTTAAAAACTGGTTCAAAATACCACCAGTCTAAGGCATACCTCCTAACTTTTGGGCAAGAGAAAAGGACAAAGCCACCTTTTTTTCCAAGCCTTGCCCATTGTACAATAATCAAAAAATGGCTACCTGCTGAGAGCAGATACATAAACCAGTCTAAGAAAATGCAGACTCATTCTTTGTGCACTGCTGCATATATAAGACACAGAAAATCTGCATAGGGGTGTGAAAAGGTGAATATAACAAAACATCTCCTCTTAAAAAGGAAACCTACCATCTCATACCTATTGCAGTAGATTCGGTGGTAGGTTCACCTGACAAATAACATGGAAGCCTTTTTAGGGCCTTGAGTTGCAAGTCACTTAATAAATCTTTTAGCACCTAATATGCAAATATCTGAGAGGCTACTTGGGCATGAAACAGCCAGAGTTGCAGCTACACAGTGAGGCTACTCCATGCCCCAGTAGCCTCTTTGGGTTCTCCTATAAGATATCCAGCACGCTGCCAGGAGCTGCACGCCGAGGATAACGTAGCAGGACCCAAAGAGGCTACTCGGGCACGGAGTAGGCAAGATTGAGTCCACTTGTACCAAAATGGCATCTGTAGATAAATATATCTCAAATGACCTTAATGGTCCCCACATGGTAAAATGCCACTTGGCCATTTTAGCTCCACCCCCCCCCCCTTCCTATAATTTCCATTAATGCAACATAAAACCCCTCATCTTTTAATTTATCCTCCCTTGACAATGTCTCCACATTTATCTCCCCAAACATGTACATAATGCTATCTGTATTCCTGCCAACTCCCCCCCCCCATGGTGTGAAGGGCACTGACTTGCAGAGGGGGTGGGGCTAGCTGAGGGGCAGAGCTACCTCCTGACATGTGATGAGGTAGTAGGAGCTAATCCCACCTCCCCTTAGATGTTATGGTCTGCAGCTCTAATGTATGGAACCAGGTGGAGGCAGGACAACCCAGGGCATTCTCGCAGCTGCCCGTGTAGAGTCCAAAAACTGGCACTGTCCTGCTGAGGGTGATGCCACACATGGCGTTTTGAACCAAAACTGGTTCAAAATGTCATGTGTGGCACCACCCTGAGTCTAGCATGGCTGGGAAGTATGCCTAAGGGCGATGCCGCACAGTGCGTTTTGAACCCTTTTTTTAAGCGGTCCATTAAGAATGCACGTGTTAAATGCATTTTTTTCATACAGGTTTTACCAATTATCTTAATTAAAACAGGTCAAAAACAGATGTTTTTTTGGATGGACTGCTTAAAAACTGACACCCTAGGGAGTCATTACTGTCAGCACACTTTATACTCACCTTTGCTGGGGAAGGGTACCAAACTGCAATGCTAAGCACAGCTGCTATGAGGCACTACAAGTTTATATTCTATAGGTGAACATTGGTTCTTATCAGAATGTGCTGGATCCTGTGCAGGTATAACTGCTGCTTAGTGTTTCCCAAATACTACGGTGCAGTGTCTAAGAGTGTGATCTAGGTAGCATCTACTGTACAACTCAAATAATGAGCCCATGTAGGGGTGTACTGAATTACAGTAACACAACCCTCACCTTTTAATAAAGCAGAAAGACATTAAAGTTAAAAACATGTTTAATAAATTAAATATTCACATCACAGGGCACTAAAAGTCACAGGCAGCAGGCAAGTCAATAGTGAGGTCTTCAAATACAGGACTGAAGGTCTCAAATGGATCTGAAAAGACAATTAAGGACATTAGAGCAATTTAGTCATAGGATGTCTGGCCAAGATTTAGGCCCGAGAGATGTTCTCTAATACATGAGGACAGTAGTACAGACTTACCATAGTTTATTACATCACATTCCATTGGTGAAAGAATCTCACTAGTAAGAGCTTCAAATCGTTCTGCATCAACCAGAGACATATACAGCGAGATCCCAGCGAGGCAGCGGTCACTGAGCCGGTGGTCTTCAGGGACCTCAAAGCTTTCAAAATCTATTCAGAGAGAACATTGTTGAGTTGCCAATGCCCTATACATGTGATCCATAGATTCCATCCTTACAATAGGCCAACAATATCAAAGACTATTGAAACCCCTTTGAAGCCAAGAGTACATGAAGCCCATGGCCTGTTCCAGTATGTGACCATGTTAGTAATACAGAACATGACCTGCAACGTGAAGACATGCACATACCAAGAGGATTGTATGGGATGAAGGTCTCAATATCTGGATAAGTCTTCTTAGTCTTTAGATGTACCTGGCCCTTTTGCTGTACCTAGGTTTGAAGGAACACAAAAGTTATGCAGTAAATTATTAAACACTTGCATTTTAGCCAACTTCATTATCTGCATGTAAAACACAGGGCACTTTCCAGTCACATGTTCCACTAGCAGTCTGTAGCAACACATGCAATCAACCAGTGGCCTGTCCCATGCTCTAGCATTGCATTTGTAATCAGAGGCCACGTGTAACCTCACCCACCTTTGTTGGGCAGTGCCTGGCTTGCACGTGTTGGTTCACATTTCCTAGGGCTTTCCTGTGTGGCAGCAGCTTCGCTGTATTAAAACCGTCAGACTTCACATTCAGAGCTTTAGAAAGTCGAGTAACTGGAAAGAACAAAGACCAATACAACTTCCAAATAGAAACCCGAGTGTCTTGTCTTTGTGCAGATTTTTTTTTTTTTAATTTTAGTTAGATGGGGGTCACCCAAAGCAGGATTTAGGGAACAATTACATTGTATTAAGTTTTGAAATTCAACTCAAACCACACCTGATTGATTTCCAAAAACCAGGAATGCGCGCCATTTATTTCAGCCTTACAAACCAGACCTTTACCATACTTTGAACAGTTACGTGGTATTCCTGAGATGTTAACCCAGTGTTACATGTGGAGGGGCTTGTGCTGAAGACAGCACCCCAAGTGCTCAGCCTTCAGACAAAACCAGGAGTGTGTGTATACTACAGCCATCACCACGAGTCAGATCATTAGGAGAATATATATAAAATAAACAGGTCCCTAGTTTGGGCCATTACACAAGTAACTTACATGAGCCTGGGTTGGGCTTGGAGTGGGAATAGACATCTCCATTTTCCTTTTCCAGTTGCAGAAGAACATCCATTATACTCAGCTCAAGTCCTAAAAACTAGGAGTTAAGGTTATCAAGTAATAAATATATTCATACATAATGCCTTAACCACAATTCAATACTGGCAAAAATTAGTCCAAACCTTTCCAGTTTTTATTTAGTAAGTTGTCTGGTCATCTTAACCAAGGGCCATGAGCCTGAGCACCTCTGGCTCATATGTAATGTGATTTTATTTCAAGATTTATAATTTTACAGAAAAGAACCAGAGGGTTTTTTTAAGACAACCTGGTACTTTATAGGAGTCCAGTATATCTGATGATAGATGTCCAGCAAACAGATTCCAAGCCAACTGTTTCCAGCACATTTATAGTAGTGCAAGGAAAGGTACAATTTATCAGAAGAACCCCCAACACCAGGCACCTTGGCATAGATGAAGCTATGGAGTAGTAGCTGAAGCTTCAAAAGATATTCAGTACTAGTGAAGAGTCAGGGCACTATATACTGAACTATAAGGCATCATGCACAATACAGCTGTATCATGGCCCCCACAGAGGTCTATGGCACCTGGAGACAATGTGGGGAGGAATTGGGGTCTCACCACACCTTGGCCAAGCCAGGGGGTCACTATGCAAAATATAGACATGTCCTATATTCTACCAAAATACAGGAACAACCACTCAGCTTTCTATGGAGAGGTGAGGAACACTCATGTGCCTGAGGCTTTACTCCCCAGGCAAATCTGGATAGAGAAACCCTATAGCAGTGATGGCGAACCTTTTAGAGCCGGAGTGACAAACTTCAACCAATAGCCATGTATTTATTGCAAAGTGCCAGCACAGCAATTTAGGCAGTAATTTATTTCTCCTTGTTCTTTGACAATTTTTAATCATTCAGCCTCCTGAAGACACCAATGCAGTTGAAAGGAGGAGGGCACATTTGCCTATCATTGTAGGAAGATTCTTTGAGTCCTGTCTGATGAACTTTATTCCACAGAGAGGGCTCCGAGTGCCGCCTCTGTCACCAGTGCCATAGGTTTGCCACCACTGCCCTATAGTGATACAGATTACATCATTTCTAGGGGGAAAATCCCTCATAATTCCACCAAAAATAATTCAAAAGACACAAGAGCTACAACTATCTGACCACACAACCTTTCCATACTTACCCAGCAACCACTTCCTTCAGCAGGAGAATGTACTGAGGAAGTGCCCGGCTCTGGGTCCTTTATACTAAGCCGCTCGTTACATCAATTGCCTCCACCTGGACTGATCACTGGAAGATTAGGGTGATGGCACACGTTCAGTTTTTCAGATGCAGTTTTTGAATTCAAAAGCAGGTGTGGGTGATAATGGGTGAGACAAATAATTGAAAGCTGCTCCTCCTCCTACTTTTACTCCGTTCCTGGTTTGAGCTTAAAAAACTGCATCTGAAAAACTAAACGTGTGACATCATCCTGAGGGCGCGGTCACACCTTTTTCATTTGCGTTTGAAACGCATATACAACAGCTGATGTGAGGTAATTTACCTAATTACATTACCGTTTACGTTTGTAAATGCAATGTTAACGCATGCGTTCACCCATCCTCAGCTGTTGTATATGCATTTCAAACGCAATGAAAACGCAGGTCAAAACGCAACTTGTGAACGCGCCCTAAGGAGTCGCTAGCTCACAGGGGTTGGCCCACGGCCAGATTGCATATGCATTTCCATAGAAATGCATGTGATTGGTAACCAGTTGACATGGGTTTCCCTGGAAACGCATATGCGATGTACCATAGCGACGCGTTATTAACACAACGCTTGTGGAACACGTGAATGCAGACTAGAGAACAAAAATAATTCTTGAAAAAAATTGAAAATAAGTGTACATCTTACTGACGTAGGATGTAAATATGAAAATAAATGAGTCATAAGTTCTGAGGTAGGTCTTTGTATCACAGGTGTACACACACAGGTAGCCTACACTTTATGTATATGTAATAGGGGTCATGTATAAATAGATAATGAAAGGTGGTCAGAAAAAGATCGGGATCACTAGCGCTGCAGACCCACACCTGTAATAACGTGCACCGCTAGAAACGCCTCGTGTGAACACGTTCTAATAACCGCTACGGTCACCACAGCGCTCGTGCACATGCTGCCCGTGATTACGTCACTCATCCATGCAGGAGCGCGCCTCCGCCTCTGAACTAAGCGTCCAATCAGCGGTGTGAAGGAACAACCAATGAGGACGCGCTGCTTGATTTAAAAGCTGCTGCCGCGAAACCGTCTCCAGCGTTCAGTGCTGAGCTCTGAGAACACGGTATGTGCTAAGGAGGAAGCGGTGGTTTGTGGGTGTTTTCGCTCTGCACCGGAATGTGCTGCATGGCTACGGAAAGAGGGGTCTGTGCGGGCTGTATGTTGTAACTTGAAGCTTTGCTGTAAACCATAAGGTTTTTTTTACCGTTGTCCTGAAACTACATCTCCCAGCATGCGCTATGGTGCGGGGCCTGTGCTGTTATACGCTGACTCTAGCGGAAGCCTGTGGTGTCTGAAGTGTATCAGATGTGAGGGGGGACGGGCTCCAGTCCTGCTCCTCTGTATCCCCTTCCTCCTCCTCCTCCTGCTGGTAGGGTCTGTCATGTGACCTGCTGCTGATTATGGTGTATTCCTTATTGTATCCCCAATATTATATCTGACCTCCTGGATAAAGAGTTAATTGTATATGATACATGTGCTCAGTGACCTGCATGCTATGTGCATATAGTCTATTTTGTGGCGAAAATCAAGCCAAGAGCCACTTGGGCTTCATTCAGATGGCTGTATACTGGTCTGGGGGAGAGGAGTGAGTGCTGGGCCTCTCCCATAGAGAATTTGGCATCTGGTGATGTATGGGACATGTCTTGTATTGCTCTACTTGTCATGTGGTGACAACATTCACTGTGACAGGGCATCAATGGAGACTGATATCTGTCCACAAATGTTGTGGAGGGATATTGGGGCCCCACTTTTATCTGAATGTTAAAGGGTTTACCACCAAACACCTAATGGCCAGGGACTAACTCATTTGTGGGAAGACCCTTGATAAGCACTAGGCACTTACTGTCAATCTTACTATATTTGGTATCTGTAACCTCCTTTCTAAAATCGCCCTAATGATCATGGGGCTACCCTTGCCCCTCTTATTGGATTTATGGATTGTTACATTCTCTAACCCTCCCTCAGCACTTGTGATTTGAGTGCTTTCTGCTGACAGTGCAGCCAGGGCTGGTTCCTCAGTGGGCCTCTCAGTGACATGGATTCATTGTATACAGCTTGCATCACCCCCCTATGGATTAACTGTGTGCAGCCTGGGCCACTCTTGCCCCTTAGTGATTATATGCAGCTCCCCTTACTAAATGTAATCAGTAAAGTGATGCTCACCCCAGGTACAGGACCTCCGCTCTAGTCTTCATCTGGGTCCTGGAGCACTGCTTTATGGTGCCATGGCACTTGCTGGGGGCTGCTGCTGTCAAAGTGTAACAGCTTGTAGAGCCAGATTGGGGGGGGGGGGGGGGGTCAGGGTAGCTCCTATGCTCGTTAGCATAATTTTAATTTAAAAGCAATATACCTATGGGTAATTCACAAAAACCTGTTGGTGAATGTCCCTACTGTTGGGTCTCTAATGATGTGATTGTCCACTCACTGGCTGCTGAAACATCTCACATCTCCTCGAGGGATACAGTGGGGTTCATTGTAGCCCTCTAAGGATAAATCTGGAATCTACCCTAATTATCCTTACAATGCTGATAATTCTGAGAATTTGGCCCTGTGTGGACTTCATATTGCATGTTTTTCCAGGAGTTTAGAGTGTACCTCTTATCTTTGACTACTTGCCGTAATACTAATGTTGGTAGATGGCTATTTATATACACCCACGTACCAGGTGGCAGTGATGTCATAGGCCCATTTGCTCTGTGTACTCACTGTAAGGCTAGCACAACATATCCAGAGCCTTTTTGGCTCTTTAGTGTTACTTTTAAATTCAACTTAAAAATATGTCATGAATAACTAACAAGATCACACATCATGGTGACTGGATCTATAATTAAGAACCACTGGTTTATCATGATGGCTTTTAATGGTAAACATCCTTTCATGTTGAACTTGTTAAAAAAAAATTTTCATCCTTAATCTTTTAGATTTGGTCTAAAAAAAAATGGCAACCAGAATCTTCATTGACCAGGAGAACGGTGATGCTGCGGCTTCGCTGTTGGTCAAGGACCGTATTAAACTGTCAAATGCCGGTAAGTTTAGTTATGAACAAAGTCTTGACTCTTAAGCTTCTTTAAGGCTACATGTTCTCAATCATGTCTTTTACAGGCTGCTGGCAGCTAACTTTCCTATTTTGTGAGGTCCTGTGCCAATGACCACTGAAGAGACCCCACCCCCACCCAGGGCTGCCATGAACATGCCATTCCATGTTAGAAGACCCAATCTGTAATTCAGGGGTTCCCAAACTTTTTACAAAGAGGGTCCATTCACTGTCCCCCTTAGATTGTCAGAGGGCCAGATTAAAGTTTAAAAATAGTGGTGCATGTGACTACATCCTAAATTCACTGGCCCTCCCTCAATTATTTGGTTTACAGCACCCCCTTGTGAACTATTTTGTATATTGTCCCAATTAATTGGGCCAATTAATTATTATATGTAATGGGACCTCTCTCCATTAATTATTGAATATGCTACCCCTCATAATTAAATTCGTATATTGGCTGCCACAATCTTTTTACTGCTGTTTAAAAAAAAAAAAAAAAATCCTGTACTCACCTCGCAGTGCCTCTTGTGTCTTCTTCTGGCTGCTGCCGGACAGGAAGGGGTGCGTGGCCACGCATCCAGGTTCAGAGCATTGTGCATCGGGGTTGTCTTCCAGCCCCATTGCACTCCCTAAAATAAAAGTTCTCAAGCACTATACAGTGACGGGTAAGAGCTTCCTGTCTGGACCGAGGGCCCTGACTGCGAAAGGCTGCTGAGGCCTGGCGCTCCAATCAACAGGGATAGAAGCGGGCCTGCGGCCTGTAGTTTGGGTACCCCTGCTATACATTGGTAATTTGTGTATTAATGAATTAAAATCAACTTTTCTCTAGAGTCTGGTGCAATGTCTCTTGCAGTTTTACCTGCTTCTGTGATGCAATGGCAGGGCTTGAGGCGCACAACCAGAGACTCTAGGGAGAAGGTAGAAACAGTTTATTACTTATTGCCTTTGCCTTCTCCCTTATTCATGGCTCTAAGGTAGCGCTATGCAGTGAATAGCAGAGCTGGCGGCACCATCGGCTCTATAGCTGTGGTGGTCTTGTGACTGACAGGTCTGAAAGGGTTAAACAAAGCTGCTGGGTTTGGACATTTGTTAGCTGGTGACGGGTTCCAATATGCTATGCTGGTATTAAAAATGCCTTTGTTCCCCTGGACTTGCCTCTTGCTGCTGTCTGGCAACCAGGTAATGTGAAATAAAGCTCTAAAGTACTGAAATGATTCCTAATGCTGACAAATGCATTTTTTTAAATCCACAGCCTATTGGAACATGTCTCCAGCTAAAAATGACACTCGTGGTGACATGTTTGCTGTAAGTGGGACTGAAAAAAGTTAAAGGGAACTTGTCAGCAGAAATATACCACTACTAGTATGTTGTCAAGCAGCTGAACACCTTCCAGGCCATACTTTCATGCCTAGTGTGGTGACTTCATCCACAAAATAAACTTTAAGTCAGTGTAAATTTGTGTAAAGTCAAGGAGGTGGCAGAGATTAACACTGAATTTAAGTTCTCCCTGTCTCTGAATGCCCTCTTCACTGTAATTGCAGGGAGAGCTTGACTTCACTGTTAAACTCTCAGCCTCTGACTTTATATTACCGCTTCAAAGTTGATTTTCTGGGTGATGGAACCATGCTGGGCTGTAAAACATTGTCTAGCAGCTTTACAACTTACAGATAACATACTGGTGGTAGCTTTTTTTAGGCCAGTTTCTGGTGACAGGTTTCCTTTAATAGAGTTTATTTTGTTGGAATGTTAAATGCTTTTACTGTATTTTTTTTGGACTACAAGGTGCACAAGAAATCGTTTGATTTTTCTCAGAAATCAAAGGTGCAGCTTAGTCCAGTGCACCTTATACATGAACCGTACTTACAGACCACACGCCTTGAAGTGTGCACAGGTCTGCCACCTACTGGTCATTCATCCTTATAATCAGGTGCGCCTTATATATGAACCTAGACGTTTTAGCAGGCATTAATTGATGGTGCGAAAAGTACAGTAATTTTGTAGGTGAGAACATAAACATGTACCATACTATGAACACAAACTTAAATGGGATGGGTAGTATATCATGCTAAAAATACCAGTTTGAGTATGTTGATCAGAGTAGTATGTTCATACAATTTAGGCATTTTTGGAGCATAAACAGTCTACCTCTATTCTAAGTGTTGTGATTAATGCAGTCAACAGTACAACACTTAATACAAGAATTGTAGTTTTGTCCTTCCTTCCAAAAAAGGGTTTAAACAAAATCTACCACCAGGATGAAGAATTGTTAACTAGCACACTGACATTTAAAGAATAAAGCATTTTATCCTCTGACCAGAGCTCCTTTTTAAGCGCTTACTGGGGGACATTGTTTCTGGATCAGTCCTGTGCCATTTTGCAGCTTTTTTAGTGTGCTATATAATATGAAGTGATTGTAGCACACTGACAGACTGGTGTCTCCCCTCTGGCAGGGTCTGATCTTGTAGCTTATGTCCAGGCTTTTACAAAAGTAAGTTTTGCAAATGATCCTGAGGGGCTCAATAGGTGTTCATTCTATAAGCATTATTTATCAAATATTATGCAATATAGTTTCAATAGAAAGTTAATGTCATGGGAAAAGTAAAACTTCATCAATGTTTATAACTTAATGTCACGTGTTAGTTTATTTGAGCTGAGCAACTAGTCCATATTTGCTTATTGTCCTTTTTTAGAGGACTGTCAGGGCTTGCAATTAAGTCTGAATTGACCATGCAATGAAAATAACTTGTGCACCTTTTGTCCTTGTTTTTTCTGCATTAAGTGAGGTCGCATGTCAGAAGTCACCACGGCAAAGTGTTTGGTTCTGCATCAGGAGAAAAAACTTCAAGGAAAGCTCTAGGAAATGTCAACAAGCAGGTGACAGACCAGAAAGCAGCACAGCCTCTGAAAGGGAACCTTAAAACGAAGAAAGCTGCACCAGTCTCTAAAAAGGTATAGACATGTGTACTGCACCACTGCCAATACAACCAGGACTGTAGTGACTCAAATGTACAGAATATCAACAAGGTTGACATATACTGACTAATGTTTCCTTTCTGCCTTTATGTTTAAGAAACTCCTATAAAACTTGTGCTTTTATCCTCTACTAGGTTACTGAAGTGTCTATAAAGTCTGAAAAGCAGCACTACCCTGAAATTGAAAAGTTTGTTCCTTACAACCCTGCAGGTAACTTTTTGCCTCTAATGACTCTAAATACTCCTCAGGATAACAGTAAAATGAACATTTTCATAACATTCTGTGTCTTGGCAACAGCCATACATCTGATACCTGTACATGCGTTATGATGGAGAAATCCACTGCTGTAATCTCCTGAGTTGAAAAGCTTCTGCCTAAACAAGGGGGTTGCAAAGTTGAGTGAACCTATCAGAAATTTGGCTTCTAATGGACTTTTTAATAGTTCCCAATCTGGTTTTATAATTTAAACTGAGTGGAACCGTTAATGTTAAATTATACCTGGCTCCCTGTTATGAGGTTTGTCTGTCATCTCCACACTGCTCACAACTTCCCTCCTGCAGACTTGAGTTGACAGATTAGCAGAGGGTCAGCACACGGCTACAGTGGGGAGGGAAGTTGTGGGAGCAGTGTGGAGACAATACAGGGACTCCCAACACCCCATGACTTGCATGGAGCCAGGTATAACTACTGTATAAGCTGAGGCCCCTAATTTTACCACAAAAACCTACTGACTTGAGTATAAGCAGAGGGTGGGAAATGCATTGGTCACAGCCTCCCTAGTATATAGCCAGCAGTGGGGGAAGCCAGAAAGGTGTGTTATTTTTTTACTCAAGTATAAGCAGAGTTTGGGTTTTCAGCACTTTTTTTTGTGCTGGAAAAACTAGGCTTGTTCTCAAGTATATATGGTATTTTCTTTCACAATTAACATGGGTACTTGCACTCTTATAGACTGGGATTTTGTATAAATGCTATGGGAACCTGTCATTAGGTAAAATCCTAATAATGCTTTCCCTTTACACCCCATCTTGAGTGAAAAACTTTGAGAATATTCCTCTAAAAGGTATAAATGAAGAGTGAACAACCCAAACATGTGACTTACTACTATAGGGGAGTCATTGTAATATGGTTACATCAGAGTAAACTGGCATTAGCAACATGGTGAAGGAGGCTAGAAAGGAATTGTTTAAGAGGTCATTCTATAGTCTGTTTAGTCTAGCCAGGGGCACCAGCACTCAGTATAGTTTACATATGAGCTAAACAATACATGTGATCTGCTCTATCCTCTAGCAAAATATATCATATTCAGACAACTAAAAAAGGAGGGTGGAGTACTGCACTTCCTTCCACAATTGGGTAGGATAACTTTCTGCTACCAGGACCCTATAACAGCATCTGTATAGCTTGTTTATCTGCTTGTGCTTCACATGACAGAATTCATGACAAAGACAAAATTATTTTGTTTTGGTCACTAAATTGAGTTCTGAGTAGTAGAAATTCTACATTAATGGCACTTTTTCAGATTGGGTTGCTAGTACTGCACTACTGGGGTCAGTATTGGCCCTTTAAACCCTCCATGAAGTCTTATTATAAAAAAATCAAAGGCCCAATACTGACCCCACTAGCAACAATCTGTGCCATTAGTGACTTTTTTCTGTTTAAATCGTTGGCTAATACAAATTCCCCCTATTCCCAGCATTCTTCTTCTGTAGAAGCTTACATGCAGAGCAGTATCTAATGCCTTTTGAGGTAGTTCCTGCTGGTGACCAATATAATAACATTATACCAGATTGCTGGTACAACCAATAAGAATGCACTGGTAGCATTGTATGGGTCTGCCTGTGGTCACACAAGCTTCAGCTCAGACCTCAAGATGGTGTTTGGCAGATTGCCGCAGGTCTCTGCACAATAAAGTCAAAAATTTCATGGAACATTTTCAAATTCCAATGGTACTAAAAAAAGAAACCTGTTAAATACTTGTTCTATTGCTGTGATTGACTACTATTTTTGATCTTGTAGATTTTGAAAGCTTTGATGTCCCAGAGGAACATAGACTGAGTCACCTTGCTCTGGCTGGTGTTGGTCTTATGGTGAATGTGACTGAGGCCAAGAAGTTTGATGCACTACTAAATCTAGAGCCAGTCCCCATGGAGATGGCTGTCTTTAGCTGGGAAGCAGGTTAGTTTTTCTTGTTCCAACAGTCTCAATGTTGGAAAAGACTTTTACTCTTATGGCACCTATGACCATCGGTACTGAAAAAGACCAGGTCAACATTTGACATTCTGCTATGCACTTCTTTATGACCATCTTAGAAGCATTACAAGCAGTCCCCCAACTTAAGAACACCTGACTTAAGACAACCCCCTACTTACAGATGGACCCATTTGCCCATTGACCTTTGAAGTCTCTGAATGCTTTACTATATTCCAAGATGGCAATGATCAGCTGTAAGGTGTGCTGAAGCTTTATTGATGATCCTTGATCCCATTACAGCAAAAAATTTTGAAACTCCAATAATTACTGGGTCAAAAAAAAATTGTCTGGAAGTACAATTATCAAGTTTAGTTTCAACTTGAGAACTAAATCTTGTATGTAACCCATGGACTGACTGTACATATAATAACAACTTGGAGGTCCTAGCCCCCCCACCAAATATGCCCCATGATCCTTTCCCTAGCACTATTATATATTCGCTTTTTTTTTTTGTTTTGAAAGTTTCTTAACAGATCCGACCTCTTACCATCTCCATGATTCGGCTGCACTAACAGCAGCTGTAGCCACGCTTTTTCACAGTGCCAGCTTCTCCTACAGCTCCCTGCTGACAGGAGCATGTAGGGGGTGTCATCCAGCCCCATTATGAATAAGGCTAACTTCTAGCTCAGGGGATACGAGGATCCAACCTCTCATTTGGTAAGAGGTCAGATCTGCTTATACATTAATCATTATAAAATCTTTTCTTGCATAAATGAGGCTGGTCACATGGTCCCCTCACTCATGTCTGTGTAATGTATTAGTAAAGCATTGCTAGTGTCTGTGCTTTATCTGCTGACATGCTCTCCCTCCTAATACACATGAGACATCTCACTGAGACAGACATCAGCTACACAAGTACCTGACATGTTCTGCTATAACATGGCTGCCTGGAGCTGTTGTATATCTCCTATATACACACATACAGGCTGCAGGGGGCGCCAGCACCAGGTAGCACATGGATGAGCCATTATACCTCACACCATTATACAGGCTGTCAGTCAAGCATTGGGGGTGTGGCTGTGCCTCTCACTCATTATGATTAAGCTGGACAGCTCAAATATGATGACTCACTGGACATCTAAGCAATGAGGTCCTAAAGCTGTATGCAAATGACCTGAGGTTTACAGGCATGTAGAGCAGAGGTCCCCAACCTTTTTTGCACCAGGGACCGGCTTTAAGCTAGACCAGTTTTCCATGGCCCGGTGGTGGTGGGGGCGGGGCTTTGGTCATATGGGGTTGGGTTATGGAGGGGTGGAGCTTATAATATAAGATATCAGGGAGTGTCCGGACCAGATCCATCATATCGGTTTGGTGTAAAAATAAAGCAATGCAAAATGCATACAGCGTATCGCCATGTAGTATAAAATGCATACAGCGTATCGCCATGTAGTATAAAATGCATACAGAGTACTGCCATGTAGTACAAAATAGAAGCCCTGATAAATATCACAAATGCTGCATATACATACAGCATATATACACATAAACAAACAGTAGATACAGCATACACATACATATATACACACACATATACATATATACAAACACATATATATATACACACACATATTACACATATATAGACATATTACACATCTATACACATATATATGCAAAGATAAAGTAACCTTACCTCTCTATTGTGTTCCTGGAAATTTCAGTGCCTTGTCCTGCAGCGTTGGTGGCGCGGTGAGGTAGCCAGGAACGGGTAGGTCGTGGGAGCCTGGAGCTTAAGCGGGGGAAGGGGGAGCAGGGAGCCTGGAGGGGGGGGGGGATGTTAGCGGAGCCAGGTTGAGACGGGAGTGAAAGGAGAGCCGGAAGCGGGTAGGTGAAGAACGGCAGGGGAGAGTGGAGCTTGAGCGGGGGCAGAGAGCCGGGAGCGGGGGGCAGAGGGAACGGTAGGGGTGCGTGGAGCTTGAGCAGGGTGCCGGAAGCGGGGGGCAGAGGGAGCGGAGAGCGGAGGGAGCGTGGAGCTTGAGCTGGGGGCAGAGGGAGCGGAGGGAGCGGTAGTGGAGCTTCAGCAGGGGCAGGGAGCCGAGAGCCTTGAGCGGGGGGCAGCGGAGAGCGGAGGGAGCGGTAGGGAATCGTGGAGCTTCAGCAGGGGCAGGGAGTCGAGGGGCGGAGGGAGCGGAGAGCTCGCGGCAGTAGCGGCACCGCACAGCGGGCACATCACGTCTTGTACCGGGGGGAGGCAGCAGTTCCCCCGCGGGCACTCCCGGGGCCCCGTGTGTTGTGTGAGGTGCAGAGATGAACCGCAGGACCTTGGCCTTCAGAGGCGGTGGAGGCCTAGCCGCTGTGTCAGGGGCCCCCGTGAACAACAATGGCGTCAGCTCGGGGCTGCTCTCTGTGGACTAGGCCTCGGCCTGGAGCCTGAGCCGACAACTCAACGGGGGGAGCGGAGCCGCGGCCCCCTGCGCGGACCGGCTGATAAACTGCAACGGCCCGGTCCGCGGACCGGCGGTTGGGGACCTCTGATGTAGAGGGACAATGAAGGGATAGAGGCAATGCTCTCTAATGGCAGTTTATGAAAATATATTTAGTTTATGGTTAACTTTGCCTGAGAGGTTCTCTAACTTAGTTAAAGGCTATCTTCATACAATAGTTCTTAATTACATATTTAAAATTTGCCAATGTCTACAAATGTGTAAGTTTTGTCACTTTTCCAATGATTGTTTTTAAAAAGTAACAAATTTTACAAACTTGTATGCACACAATTATTCCATCAATGTTTCAGCTACAAATGCAGTGGGTGCATGTATTTCTGCAGTAATGGAAAGTGAGTGTTTCCTATAGCTCATATTTTCTGCAGGGAGCACACTTCAAATCTCCTGAACCCTTGCACCTAGAAACAAATTCTGGTGTCATATTAAACAGTTAATGATATACAGGATTGTATATGGATGTTCAACAGAACCAGAGATATCAACTCCTAAAGTTACAATTGGCAATACAAAGCTGTACAACTTTGAGGGTGCAGTCACATATTGCATTTAACACATTTTTAAAAGCTTTGCAATCACTGAAGAGTGATTTGCCTAATTAAACAGCAGTTAACACATGTTTACATCACAGGTTAGCACATGCATTTGTTAACACAAGTGTTAACAATTACATTTTTTAAACACGTGTTGACAGCTGTTTAAAAACACATTGGAAAAGCTGAAGTGTGATTTGCCTAATTAAACACATGCGTTAAACGTGACATGTGGCCACACCCTAAGAGTGGTTATCTCTGGCTCTGTGAAGCATCCATACCTGATCCATATATCATATTAAAGAGTATCTGTCACCCTTAAAAACGGCACTAGAGCTGCTTACTAAAGTAAGCGGCTCCTAGTGCTAAAACGCAGCCGTGTTAAATGATAAACCTAATCGTAACCCACTAACACAGCTATGCTGTACACTACAAATGCCGGACCACTCTCAAAGCAGTCTAGTGCAGTGGTGGCGAACCTATGGCACTGGTGCCAGAGGTGGCACTCAGAGCCCTTTCTGTGGGCACTCGGCCATCACCAGAGATGACTCCAGGTATCTTCCTGCAGTCCCAGACAGCCCAGGACTTGCTGTGCACAGTTATATTAAAGTGACAGCTCGACCTGGGACTACTGGAGGAGTGGAAGGGTAGGGGGACAGATCTGGATTATCATTGTATCTCCTGCTCCGGTCCTGACAATTCTTCCTGTTTATGGGACCCTGGAGGGAAGCTACAATGATCATCCAAATTTCTTCTATTTTCTGCTTTATTGGTGTCCTCAGGGTGCCGGTATCAATGTAAGCTGTGACAGAAAAGGGAGTATAAATCACAAATTAAATTTCTGTGTTGGCACTTTGCGATAAGTAAGTCGGTCCTGGTTGTAGTTTGGGCACTCGGTCTCTAAAAGGTTCGCCATCACTGGTCTAGTGTATTCGTGGGGGGGGGGGGGGGGGTTGGGATTAGGGGCAGTGACTGCTGCATGACTCATGGTAGTCACTGCCAACCTATGGAATGAGCAGGGCCTTCTGGGGAAGAGGCAGCACCTCAGAACACCCCCTCATGAATTATAGTGTACAGCACATCAGAAACCTGATTTTCCCATCTTTGTAACAGTGCGTTTGTTTTGGCACTAGGAGCTGGTAACTTGAGTGAGTAACTCCTAGTGCTGTTTTTGATGGTGACAGGTCCTCTTTAATGGGTAGATCCTCATTTTTAATTTGATAACAAAATTTTGTGTAAGCCAGGGGATTTGGAAGATATCGCTGTTTGAAGTTGGATGATGTCATGACATGAAGCCCTTTCTGAGTCAGTAAAGGCTGTCACATTTATATGGAGCTGTACTGAAGGTTAAATGCTTATAGAATTTAGCATGAGCATGCTTTCACTGGGTTTAGAGTAGTATGAAAATCTAATAATTGAATAACCTTAGGATCTCACTTATTGCACCAGAGTATGGGGTTACAAGTGCATGGCTGCTACTTGGGGCTGATATACTGAATGGAAAAGGACAATCTGCATGGGTTGTGGATATTGATGACCTAATCTATGGAAATGAAATTCTTTGTAAATTTTTGTTTACTTTCTCTTTTATCTGGTTTTAGATGCAGTTGATGGTCTTTCATCTTTCCTTTCAACTATGGAAGAGATCACAGTGGAAATGCCCCCAGTCCTCTAGATTTAAATGTTTTTATTTATTCTTGACATTGTTGTGTTATCAGTTTAATAAAGATTTTTGTGTTTTTATAGAACTGTCTAGTGTTTATCAAATGTCAAAACACAACTTGTGGGCCTTGGTCTTTTTGGTTATAGTATTTACAACCAAAACCAACTTTATTGGAAGTGTATGAATACAGAAGTCTAAATGTGAAGTAGGCTGACCTTTCTCACTAGACTTGTGTATCTTTCCACAGCCATCAAAGTGGACAAAACTAAGGCATATAGAGTATTTGAAAACATTGAAAGGGGCTAGTAAGTGGTCACTTCTGGGTACAAGGGGTTGGCTAAATGGCAAGGTAACAGCATGCAGACTGGTAGGGGACAGGTAAGGAGAGAACCAGAGCTTGATGGGAATGCCCACTTCATGTTAATGTGTGGGGGCAGATATTAGATTTATATTGGTAAATTACCTAATATCTGTGCTTTATGTAAAGTCAAGCCTCCTGACTTTTACCCTCAGACACTCCTGACCATAAAATGACCACAGATGGAGTGTCATATGATCTCTAACTTTCCGTGATCATGGTGATTGATCATGGACATTTAGATCACATGACCTTCCACTTTCTTGGTATGTAAAGAGAAGCCTCCTGCTTTATTTCACTTGCCCTCGTTTGGACATTCCAGTCTATAAAATGGCTGCAGATGGAACTACTAGATGTATATTGGTGAATTATATAATATCCTGACCCCCACTTACACACTACAAAAAACAAGTAAAGAGGGCATAACATTACAACTGAATGTTAATGGGTTCTTTTTTTCCAGTAAATTTAGACTGTTTTGTGTAATTAAAAATTATACAATTTTCCCATACTTTCTGTATTTCAGCTGTACAGCTTTTTTTTTTTTTTTTTTTTTTTTAAACCCTCCCCAGCAGGCTTTCTGAATTTTGAATACTGTTGGGCAACTTTTTTTTTTAGCTGAAACCATTTCCATGGTGGATGTAGATACTTGTGAGTATTCAAATTTGAAGGAAGAAGCAACAAGAACTGCCAATCACTTTTTCTACTAGTGTCTTTGGGTCTTCAGGGGTTGTTCTCTATTCATGAACAAACATCCAGTCTCTAACTTTGAACGAAAGTGTTTTTGGTCATTGCAGTCTACAGCCAGTGCCATGTATTTTTCTTGCATATGACTTGAGCAGAGAAAGTGAGGCATCCAAATTGGTTAACAAATAACATTTACCATACTTTCCCTTTTATGTTATTTTTTTAATCATCTTTTTATTTTACAAAGTTGGAAGGTTAATAAATTTAATTGTATATTTAGAAATATAAAGTATATAGTTTTAAAGCCTTATATAAGGGGATTTAAGCAGGTTTCTTGTCAAACTTTTAGGCTGTTTGTCAACCCTTTGTTTAAAAAAATGGAAGCAAGCAGCAGTTAAAAGCTGCTAGAAGGGGTTAACAAGTATATAGGGAGGTGTTTGAAGTTATTTGAGCCCACCACAGTTAACTCAGACAGCTCTTATCTGGAAGAAATGAGGAGATATGAGCTGCTGTGGCAAGATTTTTTTTTAGCTATGACTGGTCAGTCAGATTTTACTGACTAATCACAGCATGGACAGCTGTAAGTTCAAGGTGGTGATGACACTGACAACTTTTGCTACTGTTTTATAACTGCTTACACAGGGTGACATTTTAACCCCTTGATGACTGACCTATCAACTGACAAGCTGAAAACTAGAGTCAGTGATTAAAGGGGTATTCTCATCTGGGCATTCCAATTGACTTTAATTAATCTGAAATATATACATTTCTTCAATGAAATTTCAATAAACAATCTACCTGTGAATTTCTCAAATGTAGTCATATGAAACAAGGCTGTCCTTTGATACAGCCTCTGCTGGATGGATTGCACAAATCCGTAACTACATGTCCTACAGCTGGCTGGTAGTAATGAACGCTGAAGGTGGTCGGTCAGACAGGACTCGCTAGCGCATGTCTGGCCACCACTGCCAGAGTACTGGGTGGTCCTAACTGAGGAAGCCATCTTATTTCTGAGGGACAACATGGCTACATTTATGAGAAATTATCTTCACACAGGAATATTTTTTTTTAATAACATCCAATTGAACAAATGTTTACATATGGCAAAGGAATTAAATAAAATGTGAATCCCCAGTTTGTAATACCCCTTTAACTGCATGACTATATAGATCATAGCTGGCTAATCATGACAAGTTATCTTATCCTGTCTTCAAGCAGTTAACATAACGATGTAGTAAGAGGCCTCACAGGGAAAACACTTGTCATACAGAGGTGGAGTTGGCTATATATTGCAGCATACACCAGATATCAGTGCTAGCACAGATCTTGGGTGTTAACCATTTGATCAGCGACATTTAAGTTATTTTGATTGTTGCTGCTGTACGATGACATAATAGGGAGCAATCTGTTTCCATGACAACCTCTCCATTGGGCACTCCTGATTTGTGTCTGAGGATCCCTGAGTAGAGGGGAGCCCCTTGATGGCAGCCAGGGACCACACAAAGGATGTGAAACATTAACTTGCGTTTCCTTTATTACAGAACACAAACAAAGCAAAGGCAACAGGCCAGGGTAAAAGTTCAACTGGTCCAAGGTAGCTGGTTGATTATGTCTTGCAAAGGATGTTCACAGCCCAGTTTCTGCAGCTTTAGCATTGACTGGGTAGGAACTGCTTTAGCAGTAGTTCTATGCCCTCTGGAAGCCTCACAGCTGCAAGCAACAGGTCTGAATCTGTGTGTTATATAATTAAAAGGATTAGCTGACCACACTTACCCTAGGACATGGGAAGCGTATAAAGTTTGTGGTGAGCACTTAGGCATGAGGCTTTACTATAAAGGCCACTTCTGATGCTATTTTTTTTTTTTTGCATTCTGCGGTTATGTATTGCTGAGTGATATTATAATTTGTGTACAATGTAATATACAGTTAAGAGCAACTTCTTTTTTAATAATTTTTTTGACAGTCTTTTAAATTTGTCATATTTTGGTATGTTTTGCTGCAGGAATTTTCTTGCCATTTACACTAACCAATAACTTTGATTTCTTACCCACAGCAATGATTCCTCAAAGCAGAAATAGTTATTTTCCACTCGATGTACAGCCATAGAACTGTGATCATGGTGTTTCCATATAGTTAATATGTGAGTCACTTATAACACATGCTGAATCATGAATAAAGAGAACTATAAATGTCTGGTATAGGAATATGTGAGAAAAGGATAGCAGCACCTCCGATTCTCTAATGCAATATTTCCACTTTACTGAAACAACATATTGGAGAGAGCAGCATAAACATGCAGATCTTTATAAATTTGTCAACCCTTTTGAGAAACCAATTCTTGAGTGCGTGGATTTTTAATGCATCGAGGAAGAGATCTCCATTTACTTAACTTTCTACTCCGAAACCAGATCATTGACATTTCTGAAATGCCCCAATGTGTTTGAGGGATTTGTATTAGAGGAATTCCTAGCACCGTTTGCACTTTAACAAATGTATGGTGGTAGCATTATGTAGATACATACTGTATGTAGGCAGTGGCACCGTTATGATCTCCAAGACCGCATTCACACACTGCTCTTGAATTTAGAAATGCTATTCAAGTGCTGGAGAGGGAGTTTCGCTAGATCCTATGTGTGTTTAAATCTAATTGCTTGTGATCTGGAATAAGCACCACATGTTTTGCATTGATTATCATGCGAAACATGTGGGGGTTGTTTCATTTCATAAGGCTACGTACCTTTATTCCAGCCGAATTGAAACGTAATTTAATTGGGGAGGGTCTTGTGACCGTTTGATAATTAAGGCGGAGTTTTACATTGCAGAGGTTCAATTTCTCACCCTCAATCCTCAGCAATAATAAATTATATACATCCCATTCACTATGATGTTGTTATATACCCCTGCAGATGAGCCACAAACCATTCTACTGGGGGGAATGAAATTGGTCAGTCATGGGGGCAGGACTCCAAGCATCATAGTTATATATGATGCATGCAGCCGCTGCTATCTCTCCGGGCAGCACCGCTATACTGTAATCATGGTAACATTTCAGTATTGACTCCTTGCATCATCTAAAGCTATAATGCTTGGAGTCCGATCACCTCCACAGTGTTCGGTCCATGAAATCTGGCCACCACACGGTACGAGTTTTACAGACTGAGCATGTACATTTTAATAAGACTGTGATTATACAAGAATAGTAAATCTGCCCTCATATGTTTTTGGTAAAATCCCCCCAAAAAACATTCTCATTAGAATATGGTATTAATGTTACTTTGCAGTAGCTGGAAAGTTAAGCATGACTTTTAATGTGCATTGACTACAAAGGTCAATTCATTATAAACAGCAGTTCAGCAGATTGTTGTGCTGCCATTTATTTATTTTTCAGTTTCACCGAAACTTGGTGGCTTTTGGGCAGGTGATTCTGCTCTGAGGATTTCCCCACGTCGGGCTGTGGAGTCTACAGACAGGAAGCTGAAGCAACGAGCGCCTGACCAGAGTTTCCTTTTTAGCATGAAGGAGATGATTAATGGAAATCAATATTAATCTACAATCAGTTATATTATGTCTAGATAGAGATTGCAATGTCCTTATCATATAACTCCCACCAGTCAGTGTTGATAAAATGAAGTACAGTGATTCCAGTAATGACTATGCACAATAGCGAAGACCTGAAAGATGCTTCAGTAAGTGCAGCGGAGTATCCTGGGGCTATGGTGTTACATCCTGTATATACTCAAGTATAAGCCGAGGCCTCTACTTTTACCACAAAAAAAAAAAAAAAAAAAACTAGGAAAACCTATTGACTTGAGTATAAGCCGAGGGTTTGAAATGCATTGGTCGCAGCCCCCCAGTATACAGCCACTCCCCTGCCCCCGTATGCATCCTGCCGCCATATCTAGCTTGCAGCCTGCCCCAGTTTGCCCAATTTATACAAAAAGAAAGTTAATAACTACCCTTAATGCCGCACTATTCTAGTTTTGTAGCCTGGGTTGTGATAAGTGTGATTTTCCTTTATAATGGATAGCTACCATAGAGATCCTGTAATGATTGCACCCTGAATATGTATATATTTTATCTTGTATATGTGTGTACATATAGTTCTGTACATATATGTTCTATTCTATTTATATGTTCTCTTTTTCCCTATGGGATGAACTACTTAATTCTTTTTATTCTGTTTATTCTTTTTACACTTGAGAAAGGGGTACTTTTCCCCGAAACACATTGGGGCACATTTACTAAGGGTCTGTCGGATACATTTCCGTTGGGTTCTGCAAATTTTTCCGATTTGTCCTAAATTGCTCCGGGTTTTTGGCACACGTGATAGGATTGTGGCACATCGGCACCGGCTTGCTTGGTGACACATATCAGGGGGCGGGCCGCCAGACAACCCGACTGACTTGGACAAACTGCAGAATTTAACCTTCAAAATTGTGTCACACTCACATACACCCGGAAGAAGATGGTGAACTCCGGTGGACCTCAGCGGGGAACCGACACATGCAGGAAATTGGACACACGATCTTACTGAATCGGGGCAGATACGAATCCTCGTCGGACATTACAGATCGGCAGCGTCAATGGAACGGGTAAGTAAATGTGCCCCATTGTGGTTTAAAGACCTGTTATCCAATAAAAATTTAGCTTTCATTTCTGAGTGTGCTGTTCAATTAGACCACAACCACAAGCATTATCCACATATCCTGTATATTGTGCGACCTTACACAGGGGATCCCTAGGAGCACCACCACACAGATTGAGCAGAATTCCACTGTCACATTTAAACTTGAAGATTTCACACTATTAGCGCTTTCTCCCTGTCCTCTCTTGTCACTATCTACTATGTACAGAAAGAAGCTCGCAACCCAGCTTTCCCAAGGTTCTGAATGTCATAATTGTTTTTTCAGCAAAACCACTCAACTCAGGGATAAAACAAGATATGTTTCTGCATCATCATAACTACAGCATTCTCAAGGTATTTTTTTGTGGTGCACCATTCGCCCCTACGGAGCTACTCACGGAACAAGACTGGTCCACAAGGTCTTAATACAAGTTCAGGAATTTCTTAGAGAAAGCTAAATTTTACTCTAGCCGGAGCTCTCAGAGTACTTCTTATTATTCTCCTGTAATATTAGATCTCCATGTTTCGATATTCAGCACCACAACGACAGATCCTTCCGAAAAAGTTATGTTCCAGTTCAGACCAGCACCAACGCATTATTCCTCATTCGTCTTAAGTTGTTCTTATCGGACGATATTGCTACAAGGAATATGCAAGCAGATGGTGTAGTATGCTCCATCCAATGTATTTCATTCAAAATCCGCCCGACCCAGGGTTTCGACTCCAAGGCTTCTTCATTTATCGCTGACTGCACCTTATTTTATCGCTGACTGCACCACATTTTTCACTGACCGCTCCGCATTTATCATTGACTGCACCACATTTATCGCTGACTGCACCACATTTATCGCTGACTGCACCACATTTATCGCTGACTGCACCACATTTATCGCTGACTGCACCACATTTTTCACTGACCGCTCCACATTTATCACTGACTGCACCACATTTATCACTGACTGCTCCGCATTTATCATTGACTGCACCATATTTATTATTGACTGCTCCACATTTATCACTGACTGCACCACATTTATCATTGACTGCTCCATATTTATCATTGACTGCACCACATTTATTACTGACTGCTCCATATTTATCATTGACTGCACCACATTTATTACTGACTGCTCCATATTTATCATTGACTGCTCCACATTTATCATTGACTGCTCCACATTTATCACTGACTGCACCACATTTATCATTGACTGCTCCATATTTATCATTGACTGCACCACATTTATTACTGACTGCTCCATATTTATCATTGACTGCTCCATATTTATCATTGACTGCTCCATATTTATCATTGACTGCACCACATTTATCATTGACTGCTCCATATTTATCATTGACTGCACCTTATTTATCATTGACTGCACCACATTTATTACTGACTGCACCACATTTATCATTGACTGCACCATATTTATCATTGACTGCTCCACATTTATTACTGACTGCACCACATTTATCATTGACTGCTCCACATTTATTACTAACTGCTCCATATTTATCATTGACTGCTCCATATTTATCATTGACTGCTCCACAGTTATTATTGACTGCACCACATTTATCATTGACTGCACCATATTTATCATTGACTGCTCCACATTTATTACTGACTGCACCACATTTATCATTGACTGCTCCACATTTATTACTAACTGCTCCATATTTATCATTGACTGCTCCATATTTATCATTGACTGCTCCACATTTATTATTGACTGCTCCACATTTATCATTGACTGCTCCATATTTATCATTGACTGCACCACATTTATTATTGACTGCTCCACATTTATCATTGACTGCTCCACATTTATCATTGACTGCTCCATATTTATCATTGACTGCTCCATATTTATCATTGACTGCTCCACATTTATCATTGACTGCTCCACATTTATCATTGACTGCTCCACGTTTATTACTGACTGCACCACATTTATCATTGACTGCTCCACATTTATCATTGACTGCTCCACATTTATTACTAACTGCTCCATATTTATCATTGACTGCTCCATATTTATCATTGACTGCTCCACATTTATCATTGACTGCTCCACATTTATTACTGACTGCACCACATTTATCATTGACTGCTCCACATTTATCATTGACTGCTCCACATTTATTACTGACTGCTCCATATTTATCATTGACTGCTCCATATTTATCATTGACTGCTCCACATTTATCATTGACTGCACCACATTTATTACTGACTGCTCCATATTTATCATTGACTGCTCCATATTTATCATTGACTGCACCACATTTATCATTGACTGCTCCATATTTATCATTGACTGCACCATATTTATCATTGACTGCTCCACATTTATTACTGACTGCACCACATTTATCATTGACTGCTCCACATTTATTACTAACTGCTCCATATTTATCATTGACTGCTCCATATTTATCATTGACTGCTCCACATTTATTATTGACTGCTCCACATTTATCATTGACTGCTCCATATTTATCATTGACTGCACCACATTTATTATTGACTGCTCCACATTTATCATTGACTGCTCCACATTTATCATTGACTGCTCCATATTTATCATTGACTGCTCCATATTTATCATTGACTGCTCCACATTTATCATTGACTGCTCCACATTTATCATTGACTGCTCCACGTTTATTACTGACTGCACCACATTTATCATTGACTGCTCCACATTTATCATTGACTGCTCCACATTTATTACTAACTGCTCCATATTTATCATTGACTGCTCCATATTTATCATTGACTGCTCCACATTTATCATTGACTGCTCCACATTTATTACTGACTGCACCACATTTATCATTGACTGCTCCACATTTATCATTGACTGCTCCACATTTATTACTGACTGCTCCATATTTATCATTGACTGCTCCATATTTATCATTGACTGCTCCACATTTATCATTGACTGCACCACATTTATTACTGACTGCTCCATATTTATCATTGACTGCTCCATATTTATCATTGACTGCACCACATTTATCATTGACTGCTCCATATTTATCATTGACTGCACCTTATTTATCATTGACTGCTCCATATTTATAATTAACTGCTCCACATTTATTACTGACTGCACCATATTTATCATTGACTGCACCACATTTATTACTGACTGCTCCACATTTATCACTGACTGCTCCACATTTATCATTCACTGCACCACATTTATTACTGACTGCACCACATTTATCATTGACTGCACCACATTTATCACTGACTGCACCACATTTATCACTGACTGCACCACATTTATCACTGACTGCTCCATATTTATCACTGACTGCTCCATATTTATCACTGACTGCTCCATATTTATCATTGACTGCTCCATATTTATCATTGACTGCACCACATTTATCATTGACTGCTCCACATTTATCACCAACTGCACCATATTTATCATTGACTGCACCACATTTATCACCAACTGCACCATATTTATCATTGACTGCACCATATTTATCATTGACTGCTCCATATTTATTATTGACTGCTCCACATTTATCATTGACTGCTCCATATTTATCATTGACTGCTCCATATTTATCATTGACTGCTCCACATTTATCATTGACTGCTCCACATTTATTACTGACTGCACCACATTTATCATTGACTGCTCCACATTTATCATTGACTGCTCCACATTTATTACTGACTGCTCCATATTTATCATTGACTGCTCCACATTTATCATTGACTGCACCACATTTATTACTGACTGCTCCATATTTATCATTGACTGCTCCATATTTATCATTGACTGCACCACATTTATCATTGACTGCTCCATATTTATCATTGACTGCACCTTATTTATCATTGACTGCTCCATATTTATAATTGACTGCTCCACATTTATTACTGACTGCACCATATTTATCATTGACTGCACCACATTTATTACTGACTGCTCCACATTTATCACTGACTGCTCCACATTTATCATTCACTGCACCACATTTATTACTGACTGCACCACATTTATCATTGACTGCACCACATTTATCACTGACTGCACCACATTTATCACTGACTGCACCACATTTATCACTGACTGCTCCATATTTATCACTGACTGCTCCATATTTATCACTGACTGCTCCATATTTATCATTGACTGCTCCATATTTATCATTGACTGCACCACATTTATCATTGACTGCTCCACATTTATCACCAACTGCACCATATTTATCATTGACTGCACCACATTTATCACCAACTGCACCATATTTATCATTGACTGCACCATATTTATCATTGACTGCTCCATATTTATTATTGACTGCTCCACATTTATCATTGACTGCTCCATATTTATTACTGACTGCACCACATTTATCATTGACTGCTCCATATTTATCATTGACTGCACTACATTTATCATTGACTGCTCCACATTTATCATTGACTGCTCCATATTTATCATTGACTGCTCCACATTTATCATTGACTGCTCCATATTTATCATTGACTGCTCCATATTTATCATTGACTGCTCCTCATTTATCATTGACTGCTCCACATTTATTACTGACTGCTCCACATTTATCATTGACTGCACCACATTTATCACTGACTGTTCCACATTTATCATTGACTGCTCCATATTTATCATTGACTGCTCCACATTTATCACTGACTTCACCACATTTATCACTGACTGCTCCACATTTATCACTGACTGCTCCACATTTATCACTGACTGCACCACATTTATCACTGACTGCACCACATTTATCACTGACTGCTCCACATTTATCACTGACTTTGTCACATTTACTACTGACTGCTCCACTGTTTTGCCAGAATTATCACAAGCTACAACCATCTGTGATAAGTATATTTCCTGCCTCTTATTAATCACTTTACTTTAAAACAGTTTAGACGCAATTTTGGCGCAGTTTAGGTGCAATGTTAGATTCGGGCACTTACATGTGATCCTGCTACAAGCTCCTCTCTGCTTCTCCCACAGCCCAGAATGAAGATAACACTCACAGCAGCACCCAGGTGTGTGACACCCAGCACCCAGTGACCTCCTCAGCAGTGGCTTCTCCTGGAGGGGATCCCTCAGTGCTGAGCTCCTGCTGCACCCCTGTAATTCTGCACAGTATCCTCAGACACACTGGCATAGCTCCCAACCGTCCCGATTTTGACGGGACTTTCCCGTTTTTCTTACCTCTTCCCTGCGTCACGGGCAGCTATGAGATTGTCACGGATTTTCCCCCCAGGTCCCGCTGTGTCCCAGCGCTGTGTCCGCATAGTAAATACTTTGAAAGTCTGAACTCACAGTACAGAATGGCTTCTACAGACATCGGGAGGGAATCCTTTTCAGAGAAGTGTCGGCTCAGCCGGAGAGCAGGGACCACGTCATCAGGTCAGATCAGCATCTGTCCATATATGGTCTCCAGGGCTTCCCCAGACACAAGCTATTTATTTAATTAAATTAAATAAAGTTTTGTCCAGGCAGAGATTCAAACCTGGGACCCTCTGCACTGTAGACAGAAGCTTAACTAACTGAGCTATAAGCCCAGTGATACAAAGCTGAGGATTTCTGGTAACTAAGAAGTGTTATCTGCCATTTACACTGTGACACAGACTAATGCACTGATATATAGAGAGGGATCTTCTCAGAGATTATTATTGTAATTATTGAGACTATTATTATTATTATAAATTTTATTCTTTTTATTATTATGGAGATGATTATCAATAATAGTAAAAATAATAATAATCATCTCAATAATAATAATAATAATAGTCTCAACAATTACAATAACCTCTGAGAACATCCCTCCGTATATACCAAGGCATTAAATCTGTGTCACAGTGTAACAATAGTCATAGTTCTTAGTTACCAAAATTCTACACTTTGTTAAACACTGAGATTATAGCTCAGTTGGTTGGGGCACTGTGTCATTATTGTACATGGGCACTGCAGGTTCTGGGTTCAAATCCCAATGAGGAAAATATATTTTTTTTTTATTGACATGATTTTTATTATAATAATATGGCTAAAATTTCGGGCGTGGCCAGGGAGTGATTGGGGGTGTGGCTTAGGGGGATCTCCGCGGCACGCTACACGTGCCGCCATTTTGTCCCTCTTTCCCTTTCACAAATGTTGGGAGGTATGCACTGGGGATACTCTGCAGAATTACATGGGGGACACTTGTCTGTCGCATCTGCAACATTCTGCAAACTTCTCTTCTCTCTTGCTCTGAGCTCAGCGTTTTGCAGAATGTTTTGTAAATAGAAGGTGATGAACTGTAAATAGAGTCTGCAGCTCCTGTCTGCACAGTATCTAATGTATCTATTATCTCTTCTAGTGTCTGGCTGAGCTCTGCTGCTAGAAATGAGCTGTTCTGCAAAGGGGCTCAGTGCTTTCTTCTCAGATAACGCCACCTTCGGGCTGGAGTGTTTTTGCGCTCGTTTTTGCACCTAAATGAAGACGTGGCAAGTGATGAATATCATTAGGCGCAGCACCACATCTGTATTGGTAAGATAGATGAGGGAAAGCTATTTTTGCTGAGCGGCTAGTTTGGCGTTTAATCGCAAAAATGGCACAAAAACGGTGCGCCTGAATGAAAAGGCGCAAAAACAACAGAAAAAACGAGTGATACATGTGGCCCACTGTATCACATTTATTTCTTAATTACGCTATTGCTTGTACATGCCAAAAACTGGTACTTTCCAAAATCTAATATTCTTAGATGTGCACACAATAATGATGGTTCCTGACAGAACTGAAGTCCTTGTGACTCAAATGGGTCGTTACTGAAGTTGCTGAATAGTGCACAATGGGGAACATTTATCATAGTCTGTTAGACTGTTTTTAGTAATGAAAAGGGAAGTTTTTTGGAAGTGCACTTGCTCAGAGGAGGTGCATTTTCTGCGCCTATTTTGTGCCTTTTTAGGCGCAAAATAGTGATAGATCCCGTGCAAACATCTGTTTAGGACGCACTCACTATGTCAGATAAGGCGCATGGACTCAAAACCACCAAGTGCCGAACTTTGCCGTGCGCCAGAAATACGCCTAATTAACAAGATGCGCCAGATTTTTGCGCTAAAAGACGCTCAAAACAGTCTAACAGACTATGATTAATGTCCCCCATACATTTTAGGTTCCCAAATGAAGAATAACCTCTATGCAACATGGAAAATACTTCGGAGCAGTTTTAAAATGTAAAATTTCTCCAGTAACGACTTCATCATTGTCTATGGGATCATCTCTGGGAGTGATTATTGTCTTATTGTACAGATCTGAGAATATTATCAGTCTCCATTTCATGTAAATTATAATAAAAAAGGCAAAGACTCATTTCAGCAAGAATTTTTTTTTTTTTTTACATCTCTGTAACTTTTAGCCCCTGCAGTTCAGGGCCGAATTATAGGCGGGGCTCCCGGGGCTCGAGCCCCGGGGCCCCCACCATCTTGCCCCCCCAGGGGGCCTCCACCAGATGCCACCCCCCGCGCCTCCCCTCCTGAGCCGACATCTCCCTGAAGCCCGGCCGCATCCCCGGCACAGGAGACTGCCAGTGCCACCTGCCCGCCCCCCGGAACAGGTCACAGCCTCCCCTCCCGCCCATCCGCTTGCATGGTCAAGCTTACCGCCCCGCGCCCGCCCTCCGCCTATTCCCCTGCAAGGCTGAGCCACACGCCCCCCGGCAAAGTTGACCGCCTCCACGCCCGCCCACACCCCGCATGGCCACCCAAGCAGCCCTGCAGCCCCGCTAGTACTCGCGCCACCCCCGCCGGAAAAAGCACCCGCCCTTCGCAACTCCAACCATTCAACCCCCGGCCCCACCCCCGCCCGCCGGAAAAAGCACCCGGCTGAACACCGCCCCCCCTCCCCCACGGCCGAACAAGCAACTCCCGCAACCCCCGCTGGAAAAAGCACCCACCCTCAGTAACGCCACCCACCCGAACACGGTCCCTCCGCCCCCCCCCCCGGCGCGCGCACGCGCACGTACAAGCTACAAACCGGCCGTCGCCCCCCCCACGCCCGAACAAGCACCCGCAAGACTCCTGTGTATATGTGCATGTACAGGTGTATATACTGTGTATATGTGCATGTACAGGTGTATATACTGTGTATATGTGCATGTACAGGTGTATATACTGTCTATATGTGCATGTACAGGTGTATATACTGTGTATATGTGCATGTACAGTGTATATACTGTGTATATGTGCATGTACAGTGTATATACTGTGTATATGTGCATGTACAGTGTATATACTGTGTATATACTGTGTATATATGCATCTACTGTGTATATACTGTGTATATATGCATCTACTGTGAATATACTGTGTATATATGTATATGCTGTGGATATATGCATAGATACATATACTGTATTTATACGCGCATAAATTTATATCAGCATATACATGTGCACCTTTAAATATATATATATGATGTGTGTTTTTGTATATGCTGTGTATATGGTATGTATATATATGCTCTATACAGTGAATGTGTGTGTGGCTGTGCGGGCTGAGGTGTATGTTACATGGGACTGCATATCTGGTAGGGGTGAAGTTAGATATAAAGATTTGTTACTGGGGGCGAGGCGGCTGTATGTAGCTGTGTTACTGGGGGCGAGGCGGCTGTATGTAGCTGTGTTACTGGGGGCGAGGCGGCTGTATATAGCTATGTTACTGGGGCGAGGCGGCTGTATGTAGCTGTGTTACTGGGGGCGAGGCGGCAGTATGTAGCTGTGTTACTGGGGGCAAGGCGGCTGTATGTAGCTGTGTTACTGGGGGCGAGGCGGCTGTATGTAGCTGTGTTACTGGGGGCGAGGCGGCTGTATGTAGCTGTGTTACTGGGGGTGAGGCGGCTGTATGTCGCTGTGTTACTGGGGGCGAGGGGGCTGTATGTTGTTGTGTTACTGGGGGCGAGGCGGCTGTATGTCGCTGTGTTACTGGGGGCGAGGCGGCTGTATGTCACTGTGTTACTGGGGGCGAGGCGGCTGTATGTTGCTGTGTTACTGGGGATGAGGCGGCTGTATGTAGCTGTGTTACTGGGGATGAGGCAGCTGTATGTAGCTGTGTTACAGCTGGGATAGTGGAAAGTGAGCAGGAGGACGTGTATGCACGCTACACTTAGTGGGGGCCTCCACCAGATTTTGCGCCCAGGGGCCCCCACCAACCTTAATCCGGCCCTGCTGCAGTTACATCCCAATGATAGTTTTTTTGTGCAGAGATGAAGCCCTGAACGTTCTATCACATTTTCTCAGTCTCCTTTCATTATTGCTCACAAATGAGATCTAACAATTTGCGACAAATTTGGCGCTAATTTAGGCGCAAATGAATGGGACAGGAGACAATTCCAAATTGCATTTACTAAGGCAGAACTAGATCCATCATAGATCAGGAGCCAAAAAGAAGAGCAAACCAGGCGCAAAAATAGGCGAACCTGAGACCCACTATGATTAATGTCCCCCAATTACTGAGCCTATGCCAGGTGTGTGCTAATCTATCCATTAACTGTTGCTGGGTGACTGTCTCCCAAAGAGAAAAACAGAGGGCCACATGTATCACTCGTTTTTTCTGTTGTTTTTTTGCCTTTTCATTCAGGCGCACCATTTTTGCGCCATTTTTGCGATTAAACGCCAAACTAGCCACGCAGCAAAAATAACCAGCTTTCCCTCATCTATCTTACCAATCCAGATGTTTTGCTGCGCCTAATGATATTCATCACTTGCAACGTTTTCATTTAGGCGCAAAAACGGGCGCAAAATCACTCCAGCCCGAAGGTGGCGTTATCTGAGAAGAAAGCACTGAGCCCCTTTGCAGAACAGCTCATTTCTAGCAGCAAAGCTCAACCAGACACTGGAACATATAATAGATACATTAGATACACTGCAGACACTAGAAGAGATAATAGATACATTAGATACTGTGCAGACAGGAGCTGCAGACTCTATTTACAGTTCATCACCTTCTATTTACAAAACATTCTGCAAAACGCTGAGCTCAGAGCAAGAGCAAGAGAAGTTTGCAGAAGTTTGCAGAATGCTGCAGATACGACAGACAAGTGTCCCCCATGTAATTCTGCACAGTATCACCAGTGTGTCTGAGGGGGATACTGTGCAGAATTACAGGGGTGCAGCAGGAGATCAGCACTGGGGGATCCCCTCCAGGAGAAGCCCCTGCTGAGGAGGTCACTGGGTGCTGCTGTGAGTGTTATCTTCATTCTGGGCTGTGGGAGAAGCAGAGAGGAGCTTGTAGCAGGATCACATGTAAGTGCCTGAGTCTAACATTGCGCCTAAACTGCGGCAGAATTGTAATATACTGTTATGCAGGTATAACAAATCTCTGGTTATGGAGGTTGAATTTTTTTCTAATTGCTGGCTTAACAAAGGCACATAAAGATCCAAAGTTTGTAGACCATTGTTTATTTCATACATTGTTTCATCTCATTACAAGCTCCTACTTACTGTAATGTTACAGTGGATTCACTTCCTATAAATTGTGTACATACATAATATAAAAATAGTTTAGAACCGAGCTTGTTCAATAATTATAAAACTATTATAAAATAAATACAGAAATTTCTAAATGAAAGGAGAGGCCACCGAAGCTGAAAAATGCTTGGGTACTCGTTACTCGAGTCGAACTTTTCCCGATGCTCAAGTGCTCGTATCGAATAACGAGCCCCATTGAAGTCAATGGGAGACTCGAGCATTTTTCACTGAAAGAACAAATTGAAAGAACACTGAAGAACACATTGCAGATGTTTGCAGATGTTTTCACTAAAAGAACACATTGAAAGTACACAGTGAAGAACACATTGCAGATGTTCCGTACATCTGCTAACTTATTCGAAGACACGCGTGCCAAACGGTTTTCTTCACAACAGTATGTGAAGAACAATATGTGTGAAGAACACATTGCAGATGTATGAACCACGAGGAATGAATCGAGACTACGAAATTTGCAGTTTTGATTTTGCAAGTGTACCTTGTTGTTTTGTGATTCTAACATGTATCTTATTCTACTTCTTTTCCTACAGACCCTAGAAACAACACATCTGTGGTAAGATCACCCACACATAATTCCCCCAACCTATGTGCTCCCTGCAGTATCCCTTTCGCCTTTCCCCATATAAACTCTTCCCATGACCACATCCCTTCCTCACACCTTTAACCACTCACCCCTCATTTACTATTAGATTTCACTCCAGGTCCCACATACATATCGCATTCCCAACACTTGTCACTCAGATACCGCATACACACTGCATTCATTACTTCCTCAATACACACTACACCTACATATCAGCTACATTCTTTACATGACATTTACCATTTAACCCCCGTAAGTTCATCTATCGCTGTTGGCCAGACACGGATTACCCTGCAGTCACACACGGCAGCGTAGACACACCTCTATCCCAGTGATGCGTCCCAGCTCCGGACCGCCCACGGGGCGGACCTCGTCGTTTGCCGATCTTCCCCTCCCCTGACACACACGTCAGTTATATCCTCACGCCTACTCTTACTTACAATGACGCGCCATGGCCACAGTCCTCCCCTCATCACATCGCTCTACACGAGCTGTCACGTGATCGGCATCCCAGCTGACGCATACGTCACACTATGGGATAGTCCGGAGGCAGTCTACAGTACATGTAAACACGGACACAGCCACATCGAGTAGCACGCCTTCCAGCAGACACACAGTGTCCACACCATACCATGCCATACCAGCCAGCCTTTTCCTGTACCTCTACTTTGATCGGTAACTATTTCTCCTTTTGCATTTTCAGGCATTCTAGTGTGTCACTCGCTGTTGTTTTCCATCCAACATATCAAGGCTCATGTTGCGCAGCCATACTTCAGACCTTTTGTTTGTATTATATAGTGATGTTATCCTGTATCATATCTTTATTGTCATTGTCTTTCGGACACATAAGTTCTGATACTATGTACCTCAGCTCGCGATATTTGCAATTGGTTTCTATCCTAAGAAATCACTATGGTCTTTGCATTATATTATTCTTACATGTTTATATGTATATTTAATATTTTTATTAATGACCTTGTAATGGGTTTACACAGTCAAGTTTCAATATTTGCAGATGATACTAAGCTGTGTAAAGTAATAAATACTGAGGTAGATAGCTTAGCATTACAGAGGGATTTGTGGAAGCTTGAGGAGTGGGCAGAGAAATGGTTGATGAGGTTTAATGTAGATAAATGTAAAGTTATGCACTTGAGCCAGGGAAACAAAAAGTATAATTATGTTCTAAACAGTCAATTACTTGGTAAAACTGGAGTTGAAAAGGACTTGGGGGTATTGGTGGATGGTAAACTTAATTTTAGTGACCAGAGCCAGGCGACTGCTGCTAAAGCAAATAAAATTATGGGATGTATCAAGAGAGGAATAGATTCTCATGATAAAGACATAGGTCCACATTTATCACTTGTTTTTTCTGTTGTTTTTGCGGCTTTTCGTTTAGGCTCACCATTTTTGCGCCCTGTTTGTGAGTAAACGTCAAATTAGCCGCGCAGCTAAAATAACGACCTTTCCCTCATCTATCGTTCAATTCCAGATGTTTTGCTGCGCCTAATGATATTCATCACGTGCGACTTTTGCATTTAGGCGCAAAAACGGGCGCAAAAACACTCCAGCCCGAAGGTGGCGTTATCTGAGAAGAAAGCACTGAGCCCCTTTGTAGAACAGCTCATTTCTAGCAGCAAAGCTCAGCCAGACACTGGAACATATAATAGATACATTAGATACATTACAGACAGGAGCTGCAGACTCTATTTACAGTTCATCACCTTCTATTTACAAAATATTCTGCAAAACGCTGAGCTCAAAGCAAGAGAGAAGAGAACTTTGCACAAGTTTGCAGAAGCTTGCAGAAGTTTGCAGATACTACAAACAAGTGTCCTCCATGTAATTCTGCACAGTGTCTGAGGGGGATATTGTGCAGAATTACAGGGGTGCAGCAGGAGACCAGCATTGGGGGATCCCCTCCAGGAGAAGCCACTGCTGAGGAGGTCACTGGGTGCTGGGTGTCACACACCTGGGTGCTGCTGTGGGGGTCATTCTCATGCTGGGCTGTGGGAGAAACAGAGAGGAGCTTGTAGCAGGATCACATGTAAGTGCCCGAATCTAACATTGCGCCTAAACTGCGCCAAAATTGCGCCTAAACTGTGTGGAACTGCAACATAAGACTAAAATATTCAAAGCTTTTGGTGTTTACTAAACTGTGGATTGTAAATTATAAGGATCAAAGTTTATATAGGAAATGTGGCATCAATATCTGAGGTAAACTGTGGATGTTGTATATCTAGACTTTTCAAGGCATTTGATATTGTACTGCATACAAGATTGGTACATAAAATGAGACTGCTGGGACTAGAGGAAAATCCTTGTTTTCTATTACAAAGCCAATTGCTTACCCAAATACAGAGAGTCGTCATTAATGGTACATTGTCAGATTGGGTTGAAGTTACGAGTGGAGTTCCACAAGGGTCAGTATCAGGCCCTATCTTTTTAATATTTTCATTAAAGACCTCATAGAGGGTTTACACAGTAGAGTTTCAATATTCTGATTATTCTAATCTCTGAAAAATAACACAATTACAAAAGGATTTGTGGAAGCTGAAGGATTTGGCTGAGAAATGGCTGATAAGGTTATATAGATAAACGTAAGGTAATGCACTTGGGCTATGGAAACAGTCAATAACTGTTCTAAACAGTCAATAACTTGGTAAACCAAGATCAACATTTATTTGGTGAAATGGAGAAATGAGGAAGCCATGGCAACTCAGCAATTCAGCAACTCTAAAAAAAAAAGAAAATTGCCAAGATTCTACCTCAAAACATCCTTTAAGAAGCTGAACAGAGGGATCAGGAAGACGCCTGGGGAGAAGACACCTGGGTATTTCTGATACAATATGAAAGGCCTAGAGAGTGGACAAATAAGGAACAGGGCGAAAAAGCAGTTTTGACTGGTTATTTTCAGCACTTATAATTGCAGTTGGAATACTTATCTTCAGTGAAAATCTGGATTTTCTGATGTTTTTGAGGTAGGCAATTTCAGCTGAAAAAGACTTCAGGGTATTGGTGGATGGTAAACTTCATTTTACTGACTAGAGCCAGGCAGCTGCTACTAAGCCAAATATAATTATGGGATTCTTCAAGAGAGAAATAGATGATGTGTTTAAAAAGTACATAGCAGAACTGCGGAGGAAAGCAACCAAGAGCATTAAGGGAATGGGTGGACTAGAATACAGGCAGTCCCCGGGTTATGTACAAGATAGGTTCTGTAGGTTTGTTCTTAAGTTGAATTTGTATCCCAGTCGAAATTATTTTGGCCTCTGTGACAATTGGATTTTAAAAATGTTGGATTGTCATAAGAACCAGGATTACCAATAAAGCTTCATTGCAGACACCTTTGATAACTGTTATAGCTGTTTATTGTAGCCTAGGGCTAAAGTACAGTAAATTACCAACATCCTGAGGTCCGTTTGTAACTAGGGGTTGTCTGTAAGTCAGATGTTCTCAAGTAGGGGACTGCCTGTACTAGATTACTAAACTTGGGGTTATTCAGCTTAGAAAATGGAAACCATTAGGTTCCACAATGGGTCCACAATGGGTGAAATCCCTAAGCCTTGCAATGTAAAAATAAATATGTTTTTTAAGTTGTATAGTGAAGAAGAGTATGACCTGTGTTTCTGCAAGGTTTACAATATACAATTTTACCATAAATGTTCTATTTAAATAACTGATCCTCACCACTTCCACATTGGTTGATCAGCTATGACCTTTGTATTCAGTAGTTTCACTTTCTGGAAGTCCATCATTGCTTGGAAAGGTGACAACTTATGCATGTTCAAATTGCCTCCTCACATGGTGACTCTGTAGATAGTGTGCCTTGGGCACTTATTGAACAGCACAGTAAGAAAACAGGAAAATGCATCTCACATTTGAAAAACTTTTAATGGAAAAAGTCCATGTGGTAGCTGTAGATAAGGCTAACTACCGTGTACTATAGTCCTCAAAAACTAAAGATATCCAAAAGTTGTTGAATTTGAATTTGATGTGAATTTAGCCTTCGACTGCTTAATCTTTTATAGAGATGAGCGAGCACTAAAATGCTCGGGTACTCGTTATTCGAGACGAACTTTTCCCGATGCTCGAGTGCTCGTCTCGAATAACGAGCCCCATTGAAGTCAATGGGAGACTCGAGCATTTTTCAAGGGCACCAAGGCTCTGCACAGGGAAGCTTGGCCAAACACCTGGGAACCTCAGAAAAGGATGGAAACACCACGGAAATGGACAGGAAACAGCAGGGGCAGCATGCATGGATGCCTCTGAGGCTGCATAATCGCACAATTATGCCAAAATTATGGGCAACAGCATGGCCATGACAGAGTGACAGAATGAAGCTAGATAGCATCTAAAACATCCAATAATTGACCCTGACACTATAGGGGACGGCATGCAGAGGCAGCGGCAGCAGGCTAGAGAGTGGCATGGCGACATACCCTAAATGGACTCAGGCTTCAAACCAATGGGTGGCAGAGAGGAACCAAAGGAGGTGAGCAAGAAGCGCTCAAATAATATCGGTACATGATAAAAGTTTGCCAGTATATTTTGTGGATTACACAGCAGGGTGGCGACAAAGTTAACATGGAAGCCATGAAAACAACCCAAAATTCTGCCTGACACAGCTCGTTTGATAAGGGGACCATGTATGGAGGCAGTGAACTAGTAGTAGATTAAAGGTGCTGCAGTTAAAACTATGTTAGTTGGATCTTGGCATGGAGCTGGCGCTCCGCTGCCAGGCGAGCTTTCGCCAATCCAAGCCCCTGTCTCTAGGCTACTCCCCAAACAGCACTTCTAAGAACCTTTTGTATAAGATCAAGTGTAGTAGCGTTCTTACAAGTTTGGGATATGGCGGGTGAGGGGAATGTAAACAGATGCGCAAGAAGCGCTGAAATAATATCGGTAAATGATAAAAGTTTGCCAGTATATTTTGTGGATTACACAGCAGGGTGTTAACAAGTTTGATGTGGAATGCCCTGTAATAGCTCTTGGGCGGTGTGCCTTTTATCGCCTAGGCTCAGCAGTTTGAGCACCGCCTGCTGTCGCTTAGCGACGGCACTGCTGCTGTGCCTAGAGCTACCGACTGATGGCGCCATGCCCACGGATGGTAATTCGGAGGAGGAGGAGGTGGAGGAGGGGTGGGAGGAGGAGGAGGTATAGTAGGCCTTTGAGACCTGGACCGAGGTAGGCCCCGCAATCCTCGGCGTCGGCAGTATATGACCAGCCCCAGGGTCAGACTCGGTCCCAGCCTGCACCAAGTTAAGTGTAGTAGCATTCTTATATGTTTGGGATATGGCGGGTGAGGGGAATGTAAACAGATGCGCAAGAAGCGCTGAAATAATATCGGTTAATCATAAAAGTTTGCCAGTATATTTTGTGGATAACACAGCAGGGTGGCGACAAAGTTAACAACTTTGATGTGGAATCCATGAAATTAACCCAAATTTCTGCCTGACACACCTCGTTTGATAAGGGGACGATGTATGGAGGCAGCTATATGGACGACTTTTGGAGGTAGCAATGGAGACAACGGGTGGAGGCTGCTATGGAGACAATTTAATTTGGATAGTGCCTGTATGTGGCAGTCCAAAAAAGTTTTCAAACCAGAGGAGCAGGTAGGTGGCCCTCCAGAAAAATGGAATAGATTGAGTGCCTGTATGTGGCAGTCCAAAAAAGTTTTCAAACCAGAGGAGCAGGTAGGTGGCCCTCCAGAAAAATGGAATAGATTGAGTGCCTGTATGTGGCAGTCCAAAAAAGTTTTCAAACCAGAGGAGCAGGTAGGTGGCCCTCCAGAAAAATTGAATAGATTGAGTGCCTGTATGTGGCAGTCCAAAAAAGTTTTCAAACCAGAGGAGCAGGTAGGTGGCCCTCCAGAAAAATTGAATAGATTGAGTGCCTGTATGTGGCAGTCCAAAAAAGTTTTCAAACCAGAGGAGCAGGTAGGTGGCCCTCCAGAAAAATTGAATAGATTGAGTGCCTGTATGTGGCACTCCCAAAAATTGTTTAAAACAGAGGACCGGGTAGGTGGCCCTCCAGAAAAATTACATGCATAAAGTACTATAGCTAGAGCCAGTGGACCCTGTCAAAAAATAGCCAGTTTCCTCTGCTTTAGTGTACAAAGAGGAGGAGAAGGAGGAAAATGAGGAGGAGGAGGAGGAGTGCATAAATTATTCAGGTTGAGCTTCCTTCACCTGGTGGAGATTGGAAATTATGAGAAATCCAGGCTTTATTCATCTTAATAAGCGTCAGCCTGTCAGCGCTGTCAGTCGACAGGTGTGTACGCTTATCGGTGATGATGCCACCAGCTGCACTGAAAACCCGCTCGGACAAGACGCTAGCGGCAGGGCAGGCAAGAACCTCCAAGGCGTACAGCGCCAGTTCGTGCCACATGTCCAGCTTTGAAACCCAGTAGTTGTAGGGAGCTGTGTGATCATTTAGGACGATGGTATGGTCAGCTACGTACTCCCTCACCATCTTTCTGTAAAGATCAGCCCTACTCTGCCGAGACTGGGGACAGGTGACAGTGTCTTGCTGGGGTGACATAAAGCTGGCAAAAGCCTTGTAAAGCGTACCCTTGCCAGTGCTGGACAAGCTGCCTGCTCGCCTACTCTCCCTCGCTACTTGTCCCGCAGAACTACGCACTCTGCCGCTAGCGCTGTCAGAAGGGAAATACTGTTTCAGCTTGTGCACCAGGGCCTGCTGGTATTCATGCATTCTCACACTCCTTTCCTCTCCAGGGATGAGAGTGGAAAGATTTTGCTTGTACCGTGGGTCCAGGAGAGTGAATACCCAGTAATCGGAGCTGGAATAAATTCTTTGAACGCGAGGGTCACGGGATAGGCAGCCTAGCATGAAATCTGCCATATGCGCCAGAGTCCCAACGTGCAAGAATTCACTCCCCTCACTGGCCTGACTGCCCATTTCCTCCTCCTCCAACTCCTCCAACTCCTCTTCTTCTGCCCATACACGCTGAACAGTGAAGGTCTGAGCAATGCTCCCCTCTTGTGTCTCGCCAACATTCTCCTCCTCATCCTTCTCCACCTCCTCCGATATGCGCTGAGAAACAGACCTGAGGGTGCTTTGGCTATCAACAAGGGAATCTTCTTCCCCCGTCTCTTGTGACGAGCGCAAAGCTTCCGACTTCATGCTGATCAGAGAGTTTTTCAACAGGCCAAGCAGCGGGATCGTGAGGCTGATGATGGCGGCATCACCACTGACCATCTGTGTTGACTCCTCAAAGTTACTCAGCACCTGACAGATATCAGACATCCACGTCCACTCCTCATTGTAGACTTGAGGAAGCTGACTGACCTGACTACCAGCTCTGGTGGAAGTTGACATCTGGCAGTCTACAATCGCTCGGCGCTGCTGGTAAACTCTGGATAACATGGTTAATGTTGAATTCCACCTCGTGGGCACGTCGCACAACAGTCGGTGAGCGGGCAGTTGAAGGCGGCGCTGCGCTGCCCTGAGTGTGGCAGCATCTGTGCTGGACTTCCTGAAATGCGCACAGATGCGGCGCACCTTCGTGAGCAAATCAGACAGATTGGGGTATGTCTTGAGGAAACGCTGAACTATCAGATTTAACACATGGGCCAGGCATGGCACATGTGTCAGTCTGCCGAGTTGCAGAGCCGCCACCAGGTTACGGCCGTTGTCACACACAACCATGCCTGGCTTCAGGTTCAGCGGTGCCAGCCACAGATCAGTCTGCGCCATCATGCCCTGTAATAGTTCTTGGGCAGTGTGCCTTTTATCGCCTAGGCTCAGCAGTTTGAGCACCGCCTGCTGTCGCTTAGCGACGGCACTGCTGCTGTGCCTAGAGCTAGCGACTGATGGCGCCATGCCCACGGATGGTAGTTCGGAGGAGGAGGTGGAGGAGGGGTGGGAGGAGGAGGAGGCATAGTAGGCCTTTGAGACCTGGACCGAGGTAGGCCCCGCAATCCTCGGCGTCGGCAGTATATGACCAGCCCCAGGGTCAGACTCGGTCCCAGCCTGCACCAAGTTAACCCAATGTGCCGTCAGCGATATATAGTGGCCCTGCCCGGCAGCACTCGTCCACGTGTCCGTGGTCAGGTGGACCTTGTCAGAAACGGCGTTGGTCAGGGCACGGATGATGTTGTCTGACACGTGCTGGTGCAGGGCTGGGACGGCACATCGGGAAAAGTAGTGGCGGCTGGGGACCGAATACCGAGGGGCGGCCGCCGCCATGAGGTTGCGAAAGGCCTCGGTCTCTACTAGCCTATAGGGCAGCATCTCCAGGCTTAGCAATCTGGAGATGTGGACATTAAGGGCTTGGGCGTGCGGGTGGGTTGCACTATATTTTCTTTTCCGCTCCAGCGTCTGGGGTATGGAGAGCTGAACGCTGGTGGATGCTGTGGAGGATCGTGGAGGCGACGATGGGGTTTTTGTGCCAGGGTCCTGGGCAGGGGGCTGACTATCAGCTGACACAGGGGAAGGAGCAGTGGTGTGCACGGCCGGAGGTGAACGGGCTTGGTGCCACTGATTCGGGTGTTTAGCATTCATATGCCTGCGCATACTGGTGGTAGTTAAGCTAGTAGTGGTGGAACCCCTGCTGATCCTGGTTTGGCAAACATTGCACACCACAGTCCGTCGGTCATCCGGTGTTTCCTTAAAGAACCTCCAGACTTCTGAAAATCTAGCCCTCTTCCACTACGTCAAGAAGGTCATCATCACCCACAGACTGCGACTGGTGGAAAACCTGGGCATCGGAAAATTGCTCAGCAGCAACCGGACAAGTGGTTTGTGACTGTGGGAAGGGTCCAGAAAACAGTTCCTCATGTAGTGTGGCGGTTCAAATGCCAAATTTTCCTGGGAGGGGGCAGACTGGGGGGGAGGAGGCTGAGGTGCAGGAGCTGGAGGAGTGCCGATTTCGGTGACATGGGTGGACTGCGTGGAAGACTGACTGGTGGACAAATTGCTCGAAGCATTGTCGGCAATCCACGACATCACCTGTTCGCACTGTTCTGGCCTCAACAGTGCTCTACCACGAGTCCCAGTAACTTCAGACATGATGAACCTAGGGAGTGTAGCTCTGCGGCGTTCCCCTGCTCCCTCATCAGCAGGTGGTGTCTCACCCCACCCAGGACCACGGCCTCTGACCCCTGCAGTAGATGGACGCCCACGTCCCCGCCCTCGTCCTCGTCCTCTACCCCTAGCCCTCGGGTTAAACATTTTGAAAATGAAAGTTATATAACTTTAATTTTTTTTTAACTGTTTTTTGTGTTTTTTTGTGTTTTTTAGTTTTTTTTTGTGTTTTTTAGTTTTTAAAACCAAACAATGCTATCCTATTGCTATGGCTATTTTCTAGCCAAGTATGAAAGCACACTGATGAGATGACGCTGAGTTATGAAAAAATAAAAGGAAAATAAAAAGGAAATGGCAGACTGTGCCTAATTGAAATCCAACCCCTAATAAATTTTCCCACTTCGGTCTTTGCGATGGATATATGCCTCACTAAGCGCTAAACACAGCGGTCGCAAGTCTCACTCCAAATTCCTCACAATTGGCTAGTATATGCACTGCAGCAAGGACAGCCACCAGCAGATCAACCAGAAATAAAATATATATAACGCTATTGTAGGCGTAAGTAAGCCGTTTGGATTCTCCTTTGGCTATTTTCTAGCCAAGTATGAAAGCACACTGATGAGATGACGCTGAGTTATGAAAAAATAAAAGGAAAATAAAAAGGAAATGGCAGACTGTGCCTAATTGAAATCCAACCCCTAATAATTTTTCCCACTTCGGTCTTTGCAATGGATATGTGCCTCACTAAGCGCTAAACACAGCGGTCGCAAGTCTCACTCCAAATTCCTCACAATTGGCTAGTATATGCACTGCAGCAAGGACAGCCACCAGCAGATCAACCAGAAATAAAATATATATAACGCTATTGTAGGCGTAAGTAAGCCGTTTGGATCCTCCTTTGGGGTGGATATGTGTGTCACTAAGAGCTAAACACAACGGTAGCAAGTCCCCCTGCAAATTCCTCACAATATGGTACTAGCTGCAATACTAGTGCCAGCAAGCCCAGCCACAAGCAAACAAAAAAAAAAAAGTATAACGTTATTGTAGCCCTAAGAAGGGCTGTTGGGTTCTTGTTGAATCACTCCTGCCTAACAGTAATCTACTAGCACCCTAACGCTGTCCCTGACCAGCAGCAGCTCTCTCCCTAGCGGCATCCAGACACAGAATGATCCGAGCAGCGCGGGCAGCGGCTAGTCTATCCCAGGGTCACCTGATCTGGCCAGCCAACCACTGCTATCGACGTGTAAGGGTACCACGTCATGCTGGGTGGAGTGCAGAGTCTCCTGGCTTGTGATTGGCTCTGTTTCTGGCCGCCAAAAAGCAAAACGGCGGGAGCTGCCATTTTCTCGAGCGGGCGAAGTATTCGTCCGAGCAACGAGCAGTTTCGAGTACGCTAATGCTCGAACGAGCATCAAGCTCGGACGAGTATGTTCGCTCATCTCTAATCTTTTATATTTTATACCAGCTAGTGTCGAGAAGACCCATACCCAAACCGTGCATGTGCCCGGTACCCGATCCCGAACAGGATTTTTAAATATCCCCATATATACTCTAAACATGTCCATAGACATAAACTGGCAGATGGAGGCATCCATGTTGCCTGTGTCTTCAAAGTATATGTCGCATCCAGCAGGAAACAGCAACATAAGTTGCAGGCTATGTTTATGCATACTGTTGGAGAGCTCAATATATGCTCAGCAAAGGCCATAATAGCCTGTGAGGGCCAGATTCCACTTTATTGTATCCACCCCCAACCTCAGCTGAGCATATCCTCTGGGAGTTTCCATAGTGTTAATCCTGACATAGCCTTACAATGGAGGCACATTAAATAATGTGAATCTTGCCTAAATTTGACAATAGGACTATGAAGACAAACATTTAATACAGACATAAAAACTAGAATGTTACAGTTGAAAAAAAAAAGTTCATAGACAATACCTAGACATTGTGTGATGCCAGTTACACACCTGCTACTTCAAAGGAGCCTTAAGCCCCTTCCACACTGGCGTTTTTCACGCGCGAGTTCTGCGCGTGCATTTGACGCGCAGAACTTGCATTGCACTCTGTCCCATTGTATTCAATGGGTCTTTCTTCATTAGCGTTGGTTTTAACGCGCGTGCTTGCGTTCGTTTTCACGCGCGTCAAAATCGCAGCATGCTCTATTTTTGCGTGTCACGCGCGTTTTTCACACCCCATTCAAGTCTATGGAGATGCATCAAGAACGCATTGCACTCGCAATCATTGCAAGTGCAATGCGAGTGCAATGCGTTTTAAACGTAAGGGTTGCTAGGTGACCAGAATAACATTATTTCCCCTGCTCGCGATCGAGCATTTAATTAAAAAAACACAATGAAGAACAGTGAAGAATAGAATAAAAACATTGAACACAGTGAACACAGTGAACACAGGATCATTTAAGAGAAAAACACAGTGCAGAACACAGTGCAGAATAGATTACAGATGTTCGGCACATCTGCTTACTTGTCGGGAGATGCGCACGGAACGGTGCGCCCAAAATAGCATGTGAAGAACAATATATATGTGTGAAGAACACATTGCAGATGTGTTTAAACATCTGCAATGTGTTCTTCACACACATATATATTGTTCTTCACATGCTATTTTGGGCGCACCGTTCCGTGCGCATCTCCCGACAAGTAAGCAGATGTGCCGAACATCTGTAATCTATTCTGCACTGTGTTCTGCACTGTGTTTTTCTCTTAAATGATCCTGTGTTCACTGTGTTCACTGTGTTCAATGTTTTTATTCTATTCTTCACTGTTCTTCACATCTGCTAAATTGTCGGGAGATAATATACGCGCGGAACAGTGAAGAATAGATCGCAGATGTTTGCAAATTATCAGAAGACATTATTTTTCAATTAAATAACACATTTTAATCCCAAACCATGGTCCCTTTGAAAAATGCTCGAGTCTCCCATTGAATCGCGCGTGAAAAATGCGCCGAAAACGCAAAAAAACGCTAACAACACGCGCGTGAAAAACGCAAAAACGCTAATTACTCCAGGGAAAAATGGAACAAAAACGCAGCCAAAAACGTGAAACGCAACGCTAGTGTGGAAGAGGCCTTAGGCCTGTTCCACACTCGCATCAAACTCGCAAAGGAATGCTGCTCGGAACGCACGGCCCGAACGCTGCACACCTGGAGTGAACTGACATGCTGAGTTCACTCCCGCGGTGCATCGTTCGGGCCGTGCGTTCCTGGCAGCATGCATTGCGAGTGTGATGCGAGTTCATCGCATCACACTCACAAGTGTGGAACGGGGCTCAAAGCCATTAAATTCTGCCTAGCTACTCTAGCTTTGCAGATAGGGTGACAGATTCCATTTATAGTAAAGAACAACTTTGCCTTTCTACACACAGGTCTTGCTTAGTAATGAGTGGGTTCATCAAAATTTGGGTTCAGTACCTGGTCTTGACCCCAAACACGAACTTGATGAAAGTCAATGGCAACCTGGATTATGACAACCAAAAATGGCTGCATAAGGTATGTAATGAAGGTATAGGGGGTAAAGAGTCGAAAAATAGTGGTAATAACAATTGGACTGCAAAAAGTTCCAACACTGGTCCTTTAAGATATTGCTTTTTGACGCTGGAACTGTAGATAGTACCAGCACTGGTCCTTTAAGATATTGCTGTATGATGCTGAAACTGCAAATAGTACTAACACTGGTCCTTTAAGATATTGCTGTATGATGCTGGAACTGCAAATAGTACTAACACTGGTCCTTTAAGATATTGCTGTATGATGCTGGAACTGCAAATAGTACTAACACTGGTTATTTAAGATATTGCTGTATGACGCTGGAACTGCAAATAGTACTAACACTGGTCCTTTAAGATATTGCTGTATGATGCTGGAACTGCAAATAGTACTAACTATAATATACAATATCTCCCATCCCTTGCATGAGACTGTGGTGGCATTGGGGAGCACCTTCAGTGACCGACTGCTTCACCCCAAATGTGAGAGGGAGCGTTATCGTAAGTCATTCCTCCCCGCTGCCATCAGGCTGTTCAACAAACAAGGCCCAAACAGAAGTAACCTGCGCCCCCCATCTAACCAGTCCCTGCAGGTCCCATCCACAGACTAAACATCAAACTGCCGATCATTGCTTGTCTCTTTTATGTCTTTTTATCCCCCTTTTATTTTTGTTCATTTATCCCTAATATTATTGTTGTCATAGTTTGTACTTCACTCTCTGTACCCTCTCTGCTGCTGTAACGCTGTGAATTTCCCCAATGTGGGACTAATAAAGGATTATCTTATCTTATCTTATCTTAACACTGGTTATTTAAGATATTGCTGTATGACGCTGGAACTGCAAATAGTACTAACACTGGTCCTTTAAGATACTGCTATATGACGCTGGAACTGAAAATGTTACTAAGATATTGCTGTATAATGCTGAAACTGCAAATAGTACTATTTGCAGTTCCAATGTCATACAGCAATATCTTAAAGGACCACTGTTAGTTCTATTAGCAGTTCCAGTACAATACATTAATATAGTAAAGAGCACTGTTAGTACTATTTGCAGTTCCAGCATCATACAGCACTATCTAAAAGGACGGGTGTAAGTACTAACGCTGGTCATTTACTATATTACAGTATGAGGCTTAATACATGGTGTGGATTGTCTCCTATGCCAGATAAGGTGCTTATGACATTTTGTCTGTGGTTCCTTTGGACCTCTACTTTGGCACCAGTGTCTACTCAATCTAGCCAATGTGATCAGAGGTAGGTACTGATAGTGACAGTTGCAGTTCATGAGCAGTTGAACACCCCCTCCCATGTATTTGGCCCATAAAGTAGTGCTCATATCCATGGGAAATAATGATTCTGTATGTTTTGTAAAAGGAACAGAAAACTCAAATAACTGCAGAGCCGGATCCATCACATGACAGACACCAAAGGCATGTGACAGACCCCACTAGCCATGAATGTAGCCTTACTCTGACATTTCCACCCATGAATGTGTACTCTAAAGTGTTGGTATTATAAATAAAATGACTTATCTTACAATGTGTAGTATTGAATGCAAAGAGGAACTAATTGTTCCTCTTAAAATATTTTTTTTATAGTTTATGGATTTAAAGGAATAGATAATAAGAACGAAAAGTTTTATTTTGCATAAATGCCAATAAAAGCTATCCCAAAATAGAAGCTGTAAGGAAAAAATAGGTCAGCTAACAGGTTTTGCACCAGGAAAGCTGGATTTACTGGACATTATGCTGCTATAGAAAGTTATTATATATAAAGTTGAAATAGTGATATAAAATATAGTACCGTTAGAATTTGTTTGGATAATTGGCTTGTAATACCTTGTAAGTTGGCCAATTTTTACAAGACCTTTCTCTTGACATCAGAGCCAAACTTGCTCACTTTAGTACTATGAGAGGTTGTATGATCAAACCTCTGTGTGTGTCTTAGATACATTAGGAATTTGACATATAGATTATATTTCTGGATTGTAGCCATTTCCAGTACTGTGGAAAGGTTCATAGTTCATAGTTTCTAAGGTTGAAAAAAGACACTTGTCCATCAAGTTCAACCAAGGAAGGGAAGGGATTGGATGAGGAAGGGATTTAGGGGAAACAATTCTATATAACATAACCATCAATGTTATTTAGGTGTAAAAAGGCATCTAGACCCTTCTTGAAGCTATCCACTGTCCCTGCTGTGACCAGCGCCTGAGGCAGGCTATTCCACAGATTGACCGTTCTCATAGTAAAAAAGCCCTGTCGCCTCTGGTGATTAAACCTTGATTTCTCCAAACGGAGACAGTGCCCCCTCGTCTTTTGATTTGATCTAATCTGAAACAACTTACCACCATATTTTTTGTATGGACCATTCATATATTTAAATAAATTAATCATGTCCCCTCGTAGTCGTCTCTTTTCCAGACTAAATAAATCTAGTTGTTTTAATCTTTCCTCATAACTGAGGCCCTCCATACCCCTTATCATTTTTGTGGCTCTACGTTGAACCCTCTCCAGCTCCAGGGCATCCTTTTTATGGACCGGTGTCCAGAACTGGACAGCATATTCCAGGTGTGGCCGAACCAGTGCCTTGTATAGTGGTAATATTACATCCCTATCACGAGAGTCCATACCACTTTTGATACATGACAAAATCCTACTGGCTTTAGAGGCAGCTGATTGACATTGCATGCTGTTATTCAATTTTTGATCTACTAGTACCCCCAGGTCCTTCTCAACAAGGGACTCTCCCAGATTTACCCCCCCAAGGACATATTTTGCCTTTGGATTATTGGCCCCCAGGTGCATAACCTTACATTTATCCACATTAAACCTCATTTGCCAAGTGGATGACCAAACATTCAGGTGTATATGGTGTGGAAGATGCTCTATAGCAGTGATGGCAAATCTTTTAGGGACTGAGTGCCCAAACTACAACCAAACCTCATGTATTTATCGCAAAATGCCAACCTAGCAATATAACCAGCAACCTATTGTTCCCCCTTCCCTCCTCCCCCGCTCCCTCTCAGCTTTCAATCGTATTGGCATCCTGAGGACATCAATACAGTAAAAAGAAAGAGGAGAAAATCGGATGATCATTGCAACTTCCCTTTAGTCCCATGAACAGGAATGATCACAGGGCCCAGCGTAAAAGGTCTAATGATTATCCAGGTCTGTCCACACATTCTTGCTCCTCCTGTAGTCTCAGGCAGCATATATGTCACTTTGTCACTCAAGCAGAGTATATGTCACTTTAGAAGATTGCAGGAGGATGGCTTAATTCCTGGCTGGGGTGACAGCCTGAGTTCCCACAGAGAGGACTCTGAGTGCTACCTCTTGCACCCATGCCATAGATTCACAACCACTGGTCTATGCTATGCTGGTTATAAAAATGCCTTTATCAGCATTATGAATCTTTTCAATAGTTTACAATAGCTTATTTTAGATTACCTAGCTCCCTGCTAGCAGCATGTGGTGAGTCCCATGGGAGAGGGCAGCCTGTGTGTGACTGTGGCAGTATCCTTTTCTCTAAACTCATGTGGATGGTAAAGAGTAGAGGAATAATGCATGAAAAGATATACACCCAGGCTGCACCTGCCCCTCCCCCTTTGCAGGACTCACCACATGATGCTGGCAGGGGGCCAGGTATTGTAAAATAAACTACTAAAAGGATTCAGAATGTTACAAAGGTATTTTTCAAATCAGCATAGCATAGTATATTCCTACGTGCTAAGTTAAATCCATATATAATTGTCAAGACAATAAAAAGTACAAGTATTGAGATTCTCACTCCTCTGTCTCTGCCTACATGCTGGCCTTCCAGTAACCACAGGTGACAACTGGGCGGCTCTCGCTATGTGCACAAACAAGGTCAGGCAAACCAAGTCAAATCCAAGATGGCAGCAAGGCAAGAAGAAGAGCCTCTTAGCATATCCGGTGGGCAGTATGCCAGCAGAGAATGAAATTAAGACTGACATTCCATCTTATAGTTTTAGTTTGTTAGAAGCTTAACATTTTAAGGTAACTACTAAATTTCCTGGAGCTTCAACTGGAACTTTTGTAAAAACAGTTTTTTTAACCCATAGCCTCAGATGCCCTTTTGCATTTTTGGCTCCCCTTCTCCTAAATATATATATATATATACACACATGTGTAATGTGTATGGCAACCTAATCTTGGTCTCTGCCATTTGCCTGTATTGTACCTACTATGGAATGAATAAAGCTGCACAACGATTTTTACGGATTTTGTGAGCGCCGACCAACTTCTTTTATCTACTGCTTCTAATCTATAGGAGTGATGACCCTCTTTTGGATTGTGCACCTGGTGGTGAGCCAACCCGACCCATTCCTTGCTTATTAGATAATAAGGTTGACACCTGCCCTGTTTGTAAAGACGACTCTTGAGCCCTTTGTATCTTCGGCAAAAGAATAAGGATGACTATTTTGTCCACCACAAGACATTTATTTCCGGATTAATGTCCATGGCATTGCTGCAAGGACCATGGGATATGTTCACAAGGCTGACTTTAATTGCAGGTTTTCCCATGGAAATCCACATGCGAAATAGAAGACAGGTTGTTTTTGCTGTAATTTTCTCATTCTGTATTATATTTTCATGTATTGTTTGTTAAATTTGGGACACTCTATTGGATGTTTTTTGATTTATTAAAATGATTGCATTTAAAAAACCAGCCCAACCAACCAACTCCCCCTTCTTTTCCACCAGTGGGGCCATAAATTAATTGTTAAATGCAAGTGTTTTTTTTTTTTTGCAAATAAGCCAAGAGTTCTTCCTCTTAATATTTCTTATCTTATAAATAAACATCATTGTCACCATTCTGATCACACCAGAAATTGATAAAAGGATACAGAGAGATGATGAATGATCTGTACTGAGCTTATATATAGCCCTGTCATTGTAAATTCCTGCCGAGCAGGGAGTATACAGCGTAAGGGACTTTCCAGAGCAGTAAACACGCTGTTGCTTAGTGGAATAAATACTTATGCAAATGACCAGTATTATGTTCCTCCTATTGTGTTTAAATATCTGTAGCAGCACAAATACAGCATCTACAAACACAGATAGACTGCCTTGTGAAAAATCTGAGACACTGGATAATAGTATTAAGGGGGTAAGTATCTGAATCACTCAGTTAGATTGACAGTGTTTTAAATGTTCACTATAATTTGAAAATTAATTAATTAATTTGATTACTGTATTTATATGCATAAATAACCTTGCCCTATAAAATAATCATAAAAGTATAATAGTATAAAAGAGGGTACAGTAAATATTTGGAGAACATAAACCAATGTTAAACAGTAAAATATTACAAATTGTGCAGTAATATTTTACGTCTTTATTATTTCAAAGTCATGATGTGTGCTAAGTTTTATAATAAAGTATTATTTGCTTTACTTTTCTTTTACATCCACTCATTCAAAAGTGGTGCAGAAAAGGGCATAGCTAAAGGAGATAGTACAAAATAGCATATTTTCGATTTTAGATATATTTTAATATCTAAGGCATGGTTCCCATTTATCACATTAAATTAGTCCACAAGGACCCATGGACAGTTTATCGGGTGCCATGTACAGTATCAGTATATTAGATGCAAATTAACCAAATCTCATCCATCTGTTTAAAAAGTGCAAATTTACCTGCCTTGCAAATTATCATTCCACAGGCCGTGAAAATATTTTACACGCCAAGCATGCTGCCCCAATATTATGTGCCACTGTGATGAACATGGCATAGTTTGTAATATTTTCCCTACATATTAGAACATTTTTCTCAATCTGATGCTGCCCCATCTTAAAATAGTCAATTGTCTTGTTTTGTGCCTTTTTTTCCTTCTCTTCTTATACTTGTCACATCCCATGAGCCATAACCTTGAGATCTTTCAACTTTTTTGAGGTGTCAATTATATTAGCAGCAATTGCCATTTGATCTTTTTAATGCTATGGACCAGTATCAATCCGTTGTAGTACAGCATGTATGTAAATCATATTTGGGTTTCTGCTTATGATAGCACAGGAATAGATTCTGTTCCCCGGCACAATTATCATGACGTACACCATGATGCCTTATTAACTTTAATTCATAACTAACCACCACAATTTGTTTATTTTTTATCCTTATAAGGGGAACTCCTGTGAGCTACGCATACATGACCAGCGACACATCACTTTTCTTGCTATTTTCCTAAAAAGAAAAGACATGACATGACACCGATTATATATTCTGCTAAATTTATGGACATAAAATATGTGCAGAGAAGTGGGCCCCCATATATAAAGCACATTAAAGTAAACAGTGTTTCATACCACAAGACTGCCACGACTTCCCATGACTCCTTATAAAACGCCATGGGACAAATAAAACGTGAAAAATTATTTGCACCAAGGGTTTCACACTATCCAGGGTTAGACACTTTTACAATTTTTGGCAGAGTTTTTAGCAGAGCCAACTGATAGGAGGTGCAAAGTTTGCCAGAGTTATCATCCATCATTTTTGTCTTGCCTTAAAAAAAAAGATGTTTTCCCTTAATTTCATCTCAACCTGTTCTTGACAGTAGCCAGATTAGAAACATAATCAAAAAGCATTGAAACATTCTCTTACATGATCTTCATTGTTCTACCTAATCCTATATTGATGTTTAGATGTACCAGGTCTATCAGAAATATTCAAGCACCCAGTCGCCTGAAACCAAAAACTACTATCTCTAACTACTGACATGTTGCCTTCTATCATAGGGTTATATAAATGCAACCACACCCACTACAAAGGTTGCTCCTTTATTTGTTATAAGTACAAAATGTACACTTGTTTGGTTAATAAGCAGTGGGGTAACTTGAAGCTGATGGGCCCTGGTGCAAAGTCTGTGCCAGGCCCCCGACTATAAAGTATGGTTTATAATACTAGTCTTCTTATATGGGAAAGTGACACCTTATGGGCCCCTAAGCCTCTTGGGCCCGGTTGCAACCGCACCCTCTGCACCCCCTCAAGTTACGCCCCTGTTAATAAGAAACAATACCAATTATTGAATTGTAGTTCATCATATACCATCTACATCAGGGGTCCCCAAACTACGGCCCGCAGACCGTTTCTATGCGACCCCTGTCACATCGGACTGCGGCCTTCGGCTGGCAGGCAGGGGCCTCTGTGCATCCGGACAGAAAGCTCCTGCCCGTCACAGTATAGCGCTCGATGCAGCAGGAAATGGCCGTAAAAACAATGTGCCGGTGGGGGGCTCTAATATATGAATCAATTCATTATGGGAGCATCATATAAAATAACTAATGGTGGGGGGGGGGGCACATAAAATAACTAATGATGAGGGGAGCTTATAAAATAACTAATGGTGGGGGTGACATATAAAATAACTAATGGTGGGGGTAGCATATAAAATAACTTATGGTAGGAGGCAGCATAGGAAATAATTAATGGTGGGCGAAGCATAGGAAATAATTAATGGTGGGGGGCAGTATAGGAAATAATTAATGGTGGGGGGCAGCATAGGAAATAATAATTTATGAAGGACAGTCTAGTAATTAATTGGTGGGGGGCAGCATATGTAATAATTAATTGACCCAATTAATTCATTCATTGGGTCAATATATAAAATAGTTCACAAGGGGGTGCAGTATATAAAATAATTAATTGAGGGGCAGGGGGAGTGTATTACAGATGCGGTCACATGTATCGCTATTTATCCGGCCCTACAACGGTCTGAGAGGGACAATGAAAAGCCCCCTATGTAAAAAGTTTGGGGACCCCTGATCTACATCATGAAGTCACGAAAGGTTTTGCACTGCATGACTACAACTTACCGCCTGCGTCCAAGCACAGAAGATGCTGTTGGCTAAAGGATGGCAGCGCCGTGAGAGCCCTGGGAGGTGAGTTATTGATTTATTATTTATTATTTTACTACCACATGCATTATATAAAATTACTAGGGGGATGAACATGGGTGCAGGATTTAATTTCACTATGGGGTGATCTTTAAATGGAGCAGGATTGGGGATAAAACGGGGGAAGGGGTTGTTTATGGGAGCAGGATGTTAATTAAACAAAGCGGGCTATGGAAGAAGGAGGAACAATGGGTGATGCTATTAGGTGTGAGAATCAGTAAATTGTGTATATATTCTGAGGGAGGCATGGTGAGAACAGGTAATGAGTGAAGCTTTCAAAGGAGGCAAAGGTATAGTTACAATAACATTCAGAGACATGTCTTGGAACAGATTTATAGAAGTGTAGCCAACCCCTTTAAACTGGGGGCTATATATGAGGTGCGCTATATAATTATACTGTGGGGAATTTGTGTATTGGGAGTTGTATATGGTGTATTATATATGATTAAACCTATAAAAAATTAGAGATACAGTATATAAATATAGAAATTAGATGGGATATATATATATATTATATATATGCATAAAATAAATGGGGGAGACTGTATATAAATAAGCAGGGCTGTATAAAAATTTATTGAGGGGGTGTTATATATCATTGGTCAGGGTGGCGCTGTATAAAAAAATAATTAGTTGTATTTAAATTAGGAGGTAGTTGTATGTAATATGTAATAATTACACATATTATAAATATTAGTTAATAATAATAATAATCTTTATTTATATAGCGCCATCAAATTTCGTAGCGCTTTACAAATCATAATTAGTTACGGGACGCCATATATTGTTGAGGCTGTGATCACATTGCGTGTTTGTATTGTATTTTGAAAAGTTGTGTTCATGTATCTGGCAAAATGCATCACCAAACGGATATGTGTTGTGTAAGTAACAACCTCTGTTTTTACAACTTATGTTGTTATATGTTGCAGAAATAACTTATTATGTATTTGCTGATGTGTTTGTAATGCTTTTTAAAACTAACACGGTACATTACACAAACCTCTATATCAATTAATTATGGGGTGTTGTATATGAGATAGATAAAATTAATTAATAAGGGGGTGCTGTATGTAAACAGTTCTGGGGTCCGTTATCTATAAGAAATAGGAGGTCCTGTGTGTACTATCATTTACTCCTTGTATATATGGGATAATGAATTTAAGAAATCCTTCATATGTATCAATTTAGTGGAGGTCCTATATGACTATATCATAATTTGTTCCGGTGGGAATACTTTAGGAGGGCCAAACATACAAGTTTTTTTTTATATTGGGACAGTGTTGTCAGTTTAAGGGTATATATTATTTTGGAGCACTGTTATCCAGGGCACAATATACTGTGACTGTGGTATTTTTACAGACACTTGAACACAGCTGAAGACATCTAGTGGCAAATTCAACAGTGATAAGTCACGGCCAAGAGAAGTCATAATGAAGTCCTCTTCCTGATAGAGCAGATTTTCACCTGTAAGATACCAGATGCCACTTCTGTCCGTGCATCTAACTGATCTACTAGTATGTAACAACTCTGGGCTGTCATCTGCAGAATTTAAAATTTTGGGGGTTTTTCTTTGCGTTTTACTCCACTCCTTTCACAAGCCGTAATTCCTGTAATTTACAAAGCTATATAAAGTCTTTTCACTTGCGAGCGAATTTGTATTTTCTAGTAGAAACATTTAGTATTCTGTGCCATGGAAGCTGGCAAAAATCCAAATGTGGTAGAATTGGCAAAAAACCACAGTTGCACAGTATTCTGATGGGCTTTATTTTTGGGGCTTCCTAAGAGTGCTTTAAATGACTCCTCTCCTTTAGTCTTTATATAACAGTACTATATATCAACACCATATTCCGACACCTGTAACATTCTCATACTTCAGTTCATGGAACTATGTAAGGTGTCATTGTTTGCAGGATTGGATGACATTTCATTTATTTTGAAAACTGTAGAACCTTTTGATTGCTTTTTATTAAATTTTTTATTGGAGGCAAAATGGTGAAAAAGTGTTGATTTTGAACATTTAAGCGCTATTTTCCATTACAGGGTTCACCATCAGAAATAATTGTTTTTATATTTTGATAAGTTGGACGTTTTTTGATGCGTCGATATCTTGCTTATTTCAATGTGTGTTCAATTGAAAGGCGGATGATTTGAATTTTTATTTATTAATTTTTTAAATATTTTGTGAAACTTTTTTACATTTGTTGTTACTATTATTTACTACTATTATTTATTATTTACTACTAACTATTTATTTTGGCCGTCGGACAACCCGACTGATACGCAGCGCAGGATTTAAAATTCAAGTTGTGTCGTAGACATGCACTCACATACACCGGGAAGAAGATGGTGAACTCCGACGGACCTTAGCGGGGAAGCGACACCTGCAGGATATCTGGTGCACAATCTTGGTGAATTGCGCCGGACTTCATCCTTGTTGGACAGTCCGGATTGGGGATCGCGACAGAGCCAGTTAAGTAAATGTGCCCCATTATGATCTCTCTAATTCTGTGTGCTGACAATTTGGCTAGACTATAAGGGTACAGGTTTATATACACTTTCATTTAGCTTATGAATATTGTTCTAGTATCAAATATCACATAGAAAGAGAGATGAGACAGATCAGAAATGACATAATGAGATCCATGAGATGCACATGATGACTCTCTCAGCTCTGCTAACTCACGTATAACACACACATACCTCCCTCCCCCTCCTGTGGATCAAGAACCTATCTGCCTGTAGCTTGTATTCTCCTCACAATGTGATGTGTTGTTTGCCAGCTGGATGTTGGTGTGTGTCTGTGTGTGAGCACATTCTGAAATGCAAGAGTGGGGGCTAGAGGCAGAGTGTAGTAGTCAGACAAAAACAAGATGTCTGCAAACTCTAAACTTAGAAGTTCCAGGATCGGGTCTAGGCGCAACCAAAATTGTGTACACCAGGACTGAAAGAAACAGGTTGGAATTATATCTGTGAAATGCTGTATTTTTGTTAATTACATTGAATTATAGAATCTGTTATTTTGTTATCCTGAGTATAATTAAGAAACTTGTCCTTGTGGGAATACCCCTTTTAACAGATATCTAATTAATTTAAATATTAAAAATGAGAGCTCTGGTAATTTATTACCAGAGTTTGGATTAATGTTGAACGGTGTTATTTCAGGGTGGATAAGGGTAAGTAATATAACAGCGTAATGGGGGAAGCACGCATCTACTGCTGAACAAACAGGAAAATGTTTTCATGTAAAGCCAGTTGAGTTCACAGCTCTGAGAACTGAATTCCATAGGTTGTTACATACAACAAAACCAGTGGGTCTCAGTTCTGGAGCTTGGATCTCACAAGCTTTGCTTGAGCAAGGTCAGCTGCATTCAGGTTAGTAAATATTCAGACAAATCATAGAATTCATTTTGGACTGAATCATCTTTTATAAGATAGTACTTTTACAATAAAGTAAAGCAAACAAACATAATAGTTGTTTAACCACCATACACAGGAACCATTGTCTTCTGCTGTTGTGGCAGTTAGAAGCTGAGCCATAATTGGTTGCTATTTTGGCACAGGTCATTAATATGAGCTCTGAGATTTGATTGGCAATGAGTATAAGATGCTTTTGTATGAGATAAGATGGATAAGGATACAGAGATAGAGGGAAATGTCTGAAGTAAAACTGTCCCAGTTGCCCATGGCAACCAATTAGAAATCAGCTGTAATTTTATATAGCCATGGAGAAATTAAACTTGAGCTTTGATTGGAACTGTCACTGTTGGCTACGAGGGACAAGCACTATGACAACTGTCTACAGTGTGGGGGTACTGTGACTATTGGGTATTGTTGCGGCATTGTGACTATATTGACAACTTTGGGTCAATATATTCATTAATGTTGGGGCAATATTGGCTACAGCAGGTGGTCCGTGTTAGTATACTTGTTACAGTAGGTGACCACAGTTACCAAATTGGCTACTGTTGGTACATAATAGGTGGGCAATGTATGTACTGAGCTTGATTTTGGGGCTGAATTTATTCTACAATCATGGCTCTGGTGCTGTATCAAACTTGGTTCTGGTGTTGTATGTGTTCTACCTTCTTAATCTTTGCAAGAGGGACTTGCTAAAGGGTTATTTGGGACACTAAGCCCAGGTCATTCCAGGTATGGGATATTTTAATGTAATGTATATATGTATATGTTTATAAATGAGTGCATGTAGAGCTGTAACTATATACATTGTATATAGTATAAACTGTATATTTTATCATTGTAGCTCCAGCCAAACATTTTTTGGTCTCTGTGATAATTGGATTTTAAAACTTTTGGGTTGTCATAAAAACCAGGCTTAATAATAAAGCTTCATTATCGACACCTTTGAGAATTGTTACAGCTGATTATTGTAGCCTGGGACTAAAGTACAGTAAATTACCAACATCAAGAGGTCCGTTTGTAACTAGAGGTCGTCTGTAAGTCAGGTGTTCTTAAGCAGGGGACTGCCTGTAGTGTAAATGGTATGTGAGCACTTTTATTCATAGCAAAATGTGTGTTTTAAAATATAGATTCTTGATTTAAATATTATATTAATATTGAGATCATTTAGTGTATTGAAATTTTTGAGTAGCGCAGGTATCTTTTTTTCATGTGCCGCACTACATGACCAAATTTTCACTTGCAAAGTAGATAGCCTGATAAAGGACACGGATGTGGTAGCAGCCATGACAGTTTTATGTCTCATTTAAGCTTTGGAGCTCTTCAAGGAAGCATTAGGAGATGGGTTGTGCTACACATTACATCGTTCATGGAAACCCCATGAAGTGTAATAGGTCATGTCCCGTACATTTAAAGCCCATAGCAGATCATAATGCTAAAAGCACAAATTCCTATTATGTAAATTGTGTATGAAAACAGGACCATCAGACTGAGGTGATGACTTCCCCTACCTCAACCCCTTTAGTAAAATAAAACATAAAAATGTTTGGAGTATTTGGAACATAGCAACACCAGATACAATCTAGATTCACAACCTCAGCGCGGCTTTCTCAATGAAAACTACCATTCACTTGCTATACCATACCATTTATTAATGGGATAGTAAGGTCCAAATCCTGCTGAAGCACATTCCTGGATGTAGGACCAACTTTGTAATGAGCATTTTGTTCCATACATCCAACCCTTTCTGCCATTGGCCTCTTTTGTCCGATGTTGAATCCTTTTAAAACATGAAGGAAGCTGTGTGCTCCATGGCGTTGTGCTTAATTTTTTTTTTACTTTGTAGAAACCTGTCTTCTTTGTAGGGGCTTGCAAGGGGTGTATGAATGTCAGAGAAACCTGGTAAATTAAATTCAAAATGGCTGCCATTCACAGGAAGAAGTCAGACTAATCTGCATAAAACAGAACGCTGTGCATGTTACAATACTGTTCCTTGGCAGCTGGGACCATGACGTCATAAAGGAGCTGGCTCTTCTGGCAGCCATGACAGATTCATTGCTCATTCAAGCTTTGGAGCTCTTCAAGGAAGCATCAGGAGATGGTTTGTGCTGCACCTGTCATCTGAGGATTCATGGAAACACAAGGAAGTGTAATGGGTCATGTCACATAAAAGAGTTAAGCACACATTTAAAGCCCATAGCAGATCATAAAGCTAAAAGCACAAGAATCACATCATTTTGATTGTATGTAACAAGATAAGCATCAGATTTAGGTGAGTTCTTTCCTTGCACCATTCTCTTTAGGAGTACTTTAAAGTATGTTTTAACATCTAATTTTCAGGAGAAGACATAATTTAGATTGCCACCCAAAAAATGAATCCAGCTTCCCACGGTGCTGTCAATGCAGATTAACATATGCCTGAGACAAGTTGCTTCTGTTGCTATACCCTAGCATTTATTAATCCAATTAAAAGTAACTTTTTATCAAAGTAAAGCAAGGTCCATATTCTAGGGAAGCATCTAACTGAATGTAGGAACCTTCTTCACAAAGTGCATATTGTCCCCTATTTCATACACCTTGTGCTATTCTCCTCTTTTGCCCTACATTGAATCCTTTCAGGTAGGGATATTCATTAGATATGAGCGAGTATACTCGTCCGAGTATACTGCTCAGTCGAGTATTAGCATACTCGGACCGGCTCGTTGCTCGGACGAGTATCTCGCCGGCTCGAGATCCAGCATTAAATTAATAAAAGACAGTGAAGAACAGTGTTTACTGTGAAGAATAACACATTACACATGTTTACAGATGTTTTCCTTGTAAGAACACATTGAAAGAACACTATTCTTCACTTTGCAGGTGTTCGCACGTGCACTGTTCTTTTAATGTGTTCTTTCAGTGAAAAAATGCTTGGGTCTCCCATTGACTTTAATGAGGTTCGTTATTCGATATGAGCACTCGAGCATCAGGAAAAGTTTGTATCGAATAACGAGCACGCTCATCTCTAATATTCATTCTTAATTTTAAGAACAATTTAGAACAAATTTTTATCATCCTCTGAAGCACTGATATCAATGTAGTTATAAGTTGACTTCCTCTAAGGGTCTTGCAAGTGGTGCATAATTGTCAGCAAATCTTGTTAAATGAAATTCAAAATGGCTGCTGTCACAGTCAGGCTAATATGCATAAAATGGAACACTGTGCATGTCACAATACTGTTCCTTGGCAACCAGGACCATGTCATCATAAAGAGCCTGGCTCTTCAGGCAGCCATGAAAGATTGATTGCTCATTCAAGCTTTGGAGCTCTTCAAGGAAGCATCAGGAGATGGTTTGTCCTACACCTGTCATCAGAGGGTTCATGGAAATCCCAGGAAGCATAATGAGTCATTTCACGTAAGGGAGTTCAAAGCAGATTTAAAACCCCCAGCAGATCGTAATGTTAACAGCACAAAATTACATAAACTGTCAGAGAAAGAGAAACACAGAGCCTCTCAGAGACAGCCAGAGAAAACCGGAGACAGAGATAGATAGACATAGAGACAGTCAGAAATGCTCGAAGACAGAAACTTTCACAGAGACATACGGAGACTAAGATAGTTGGAGACAGGAAGACATAACCTGAGTCAGAGACAGTCAGACAGAGAAAGACAGAGACAATCAGAGACAGTCAGAACAAACCGGAGACAGAGACAGTCAGAGATAGTCAGAGACGGAAAGAGATAGTCAAAGACACTCAGAAACAGAAGCACTCAGAGACAGAGAAAGACAGAAAGAGATAGTCAGAGGCAGACACAGTAAGAAACAGTCAGAGACAGAGACAGTCAAAAACGGAGACTGTCAGAGACAGAGATGGTCAGACACAGAGACGGTCAGTAACAGAGACAGTCAGAGATGCTCAGAGACAGTTGTAGACAGAGGAAGTCTCAGACAGAGACATTCAGAGACAGAAACAGAAAGAGACAGACAGTGATACAGAAACGGTCAGAGACAGAGAAAGACAGAGACAATTGGAGACAGAAACAGAGACAGCCAAAGACAGATATAGGAAGGGTCAGACAGATACGCTCAGAGACAGTCAGAGACATTCAGAGATAGAGACAGACAGTTAGAGACAGATAGACACAGTAAGAGACCGTCAGAGACAGACAGTCAGAGACAGTCAGAAACAGACAGAGACACTCAGAGACAGTCATAAACAGACAGAGAAACACAGAGACAGTCATAGATAGAGACAGACATAGTCAAAGACAGTCAGAGACAGACATAGACAGTCATGACAATCAGAGATAGTCAGAGATGCATGGGGACGGAAACTTTCACAGAGACAGTTGGAGACTGAGACAGTTGGAGACTGAAACAGTTGAAGACTGAAACAGTTGAAGACTGAAACAGTTGAAGACAGTCAGATATAACCTGAGACAGTCAGACAGAGACAATCGGAGACAGAGACTGTCAGAGAAAACTGGAGACAGAGACAGTCAGAGACAGACAGAGATAGTTAGAGACAGAAAGAGATAGTAAGGAACAAACTGAGATTTTCAGAGACCGTCAGAGACAGAGACATGGAGACAGAGACGATCAGAGACAGGGACGATCAGAGATAGAGAGAGACAGTCATAAACACTCAGAAAGAGAAGCAGTCAGTGACAGAGAAAAAAAGACAGAAAGAGATAGTCAAAGACAGACACAGTAAGAGACTGTCAGAGACAGAGATGGTCAGTAACAGAGACAGTCGGAGACAGATAGATGCAGAAAAAGTCAGAGAAACTCAAAGACAGAAACTTTCACAGAGACAATCAGAGACAGAGACAGTCGGAGACAGCCTGAGATAACCTGAGTCAGAGGCAGTCAGAGACAGACAGAGATGCCCAGAGAAAGTCAGAGACAGTTGGAGACAGAAAGTCAGAGATAGTCGGAGACAGACAGAGATGGTCAGAGATAGTCGGATACAGACCCAGTTTGTAGACAGAGACATTCGGAGATGGAGACAGTTGGAGACAGAGACAGTTAGAGACAGAAACAGTCAGAGACAGAGAAATACAGAGACAATTGGACACAGAAACAGGGACATCTGATATGGAATCCAGTCACACTGATTGTAATCTTTAGATCAATAGTATTTATTTTTCACACAGGTGAGTGTAACGTTTCGGTCAAATATTGACCTTCGTCAGACACTGTAACAAGATATAGTGAAGTAATACATAAGTGAGTGGTATCTTAACAATAAAGTTTTTTTACATGTCAATTGTCAATGTTTCCGAGATAGAGGTACATTGGTTGGGTAGGGGGAGGAGAGGCGGGGAGAGGGGAGGGGGATGGGAGGGAGAGGGAATAAAAAGTAGGGCATACAAAATTATTATGGCATTTATAGAGTAGTGGGTCCACTGGGTATCTGAAGTGGGGAGTCCAGTGTGATGTTTTCAGTGGGCGGTTCCACCGTCCCAGGTGATAGTTAGTGAATAGATGGTATCATAGAGACGGCTTATGGAGAAAGATCCTGAGGGAGAGATAATAAAATAAAATAAAATAAAGTCCGGCTTACCAATCTGTGGGGTATAAGGAAGAGTCAGGCTGCTGTGCAGGCGTTCAGCGCTATAGGGGAATGGCGGTATCTCCGCTCTGTGGTCTGGGAGCGCTGATATTGGTGTGTTTGGCCGGGATTTAAATAGCAATAGGTATTCTCGCGTCTTTGCGCGGGACTTCCGGTTTCGACCGGAAGTACGTCACTGTATGCGTTCCACCTGGAGTATCGTGGTGGAACGCAAGTGCCGCTTTGGGCATGCGCAGAGGGGGCACATACTGATGTCTATTAAGATGAATAGGATCACTATATCAATACGCGGTATGGGATATATTGCGGATTAATAAAAGGATATAGTGCTGGATGGCATCTTATACAGCATGTTATGGTATGGACATCTGGAGGGTCACAGAATAAGCATAATTATCCAAGTCATTGTACTAAACATCTATACTATAATCATTCTATGTTATACAATACCATGTTGGATGGTGGTATAACTGCTTCAGCGTCTCTGTAAAAGAATAGAATTTTATTGTATTAATAAAAGTTCAGCAAAAGCTTTGAGTATTATATTCTCTGTTCATTCCTCTGGGAAATAAGGTTTGTAAAGTGTGGATCCAGAACGATTCGCGTTTTTTAAGGATTGCCACTCGGTCCCCATTACGTCTCGGGATCCCTACGTGTTCTATAATTTGAAATTTAAGTTGATTGACAGAATGATTTTTGTCTTGGAAATGAGCGGGTACTGGAAGTAAAATGTTCTTCAGTCTGATCGTAGATTTATGTTTTGATATTCTTTCTTTGATAGGTAATGTTGTCTCGCCGATGTATGCGAGACCGCAGGGGCATTTGATCATATAAATGACATGATCTGAGTTGCATGTGAAGAAGTCGTGTATGGGATACCTTTTTCCTGTGTGGGGATGCGTAAATGTGTCGCCTTTCTGGACGTTATTGCATTGCGAGCACGATAAGCATGGGAATGTGCCTTTTTTCTGTGTTTTCAAGTAAACTTGTCTAGGTATTTTGGTACATGAACCTATATCTGCCTTTACCAGTTTGTCCCGCAGGTTGTCTGGACGTTTAAAACAGGGTAGGAAAGGTTCTTTAAATTCAAGGATATTGGGGTGTCCTTTTTGGAGAAGTGGCCAATGTTTTCGTATGATTTTATGGACTTTGAATGAGAAGGGGTGGTAGGTATGGACAAATGGTATGCGTTTATTGGAGAGTTTTTTTGGTCTTATGGGTCGTTTCTTATATTCTGTAAGGGTATTTGTGGGATATCCCCTTTGTGAGAATTTGTCTTGCATCTCTTCGAGTCTGATGTCTAGAATGTCAGGTTTACTGATAATTCTTTCAAGTCTCTTGAACTGGGAGATTGGAAGGGAGTTTTTTGTGGATGCGGGGTGACAGCTGGTAAAATGAAGTAGGTTATTGCGGTCTGTGGGTTTGGTGTATAGATCTGACCATAGTTTACCGTCTGTTTCTTTGATGATAAGGGTATCGAGAAAATTAATCCTATGGTGGTCGCTGTGTAGTGTAAACTGGAGTTCTGGCCATACTGAATTGAGATCTTTGAGGAATAGTTGCAGGGAGTCCAATGGGCCCCCCCATATGCAGAATACATCGTCAATATAGCGTTTCCAAGTGCGACAGAATGTGGAGAACAGGGGGTTGAGGTAGACAAAGCTTTCCTCAAAGGTTGCCATGTATGCGTTTGCATATGGGGGTGCCACATTGGACCCCATTGCTGTGCCCTGCCGTTGGATGTAGAAGGAGTCCTGAAACATGAAGTGGTTTTCAGTTAGGACAATTTCTAGTAATTCAAGACATAAATTGATCGTATCGGTAGAGTAGGAGGTTTTAAGGAGTAGATCTTGTACTGCTCTAAGGCCTTTATCGTGAGTTATCGATGTGTAAAGGCTATTCACGTCGAGGGTGACCAGGAGGTCTGAGGGATCTATTTTGTCAATGGTTTTGATCAAATCTAGAAATGTGTTGGTGTCTAGTAGGAAGGATTTCGTTGTGTGAACTAATGGAGTGAGTATTTTTTCTAGGAAGATGGATAGAGGTGAGAGTATGGATTCTGTGGATGCAACTATTGGGCGGCCTGGAGGGTTGGTGAGATTCTTGTGGATTTTTGGTAGGGTATAAAATACCGGAATAATGGGTGTTTTCTTAATGAGAAAAGTGTGTGTTTGGGAGTCGATCGTACCTAGTGTTAGGTATTTGTCCAGGGTATCTCGGATTTTGCCTGCGATCCTTGTAGTGGGGTTTTTCTCTATTTTGTTATAAATGTTGGTATCATTGAGTTGGTTGAGGATTTCTTTGGTGTAATCCTCTTTGTTCTGGATCACAATGGCTCCGCCTTTGTCGGCCGGTTTTATGACGATGTCTTTGGATGTGAGTAGACTAGAAAGTGCCAACCTGTCTGTGCTAGACATGTTGTTGGGTGCATGTAGGGTACCCTGATCAATATTTTGTCTTAGTGATGTAATGTCTTTTTCGACAAGATCAATGAAAGCTTCTACACTGTGTGACCCTTTTGGTGGCATGTAGTGGCTTTTGTTCCTTATGCCTAGGGCTGATAGGCTGATCGGGTTTCTGTGTTCAGTGGTGGGTGGGGGGGAGTGTTCGAAGTGTGTTTTTAGGCGTATGTTCCTAAAAAATCTTTGAAGGTCCATTTCAAGATTAAAGGTATTGAATTTGTATGTGGGACAAAAGGATAGACCTTTTTGTAGTACAGATATTTCTGCTGGGCTAATGGTTTTGGAAGAAATATTCACAACTAGTGGAGTCTCCCTACCTGGGACCGAGTAGTCATCGTCGCCATGTTTTCTCTTGTGTTGCCCCCTCCGCGTCTTCCTCTTGTGTGTCTGCCTCTCGTTGTGCCTAAAAAAGAAGAAGATGGAACAAGATCCTGTGGTTCTCCCTCGATGCTTGAGACCGAGGAGTTGGCTGATGATCTGTAATTTCTTCGGTGTACTTGAAAGTTGTCCTGCCATTTATAGACACGGTCGTTAATGTAGTCTTCAGCGTCTCTGAAGAATTTCTTCCTCTTCTTGTTCTCCGTCTCTTTTTTGAAGGCTTCTAGATAGTTGTTTATTCTTGTTTTGAGTGATGAGAAGTCTTCAGGTGGTAAAGTTGTCTGGATTTGTGACTCGATGTTCTTGACCTTTTCTTCGAGATTTAGTATCTCTTTGTGTAGAAAGTCTATTGTAAGAGTGATTAGGTCTAAGGAGCACTTATTTAAGATTTGTTCAAAGCGGGAGCAGTATTCTTTATTCTCCTTAAAAAATGTAGGGCGAAGTGGAACACGTAAACCTCTTGGGATTCGTTGTACACGTAGGTATTCCGATAATGTGGCGCAGTGGAGTTGTGAGTTAAGTAGTTGTTTAGATGAGCGTTCTAAGTCTCTAGACTTAAAGTCGTTCGTTGGAATTTGTAAGAAATCCGTGGGTAGTTTGCTTTGGGCAAGTATGCCAGCTACTTCCTCTTGATTATATGAAAATATGGGTAGTGACATATTCGGCGGGTGCTGGTAGTCGTAAGGGTATCCGCTTAGTGTACAGGAGTCGTACCGCACACCTTTTGGGTAGCTTGTTCAGGTGCTCTGGATAGGGACCCAATCCCATCAATACATCTGATATGGAATCCAGTCACACTGATTGTAATCTTTAGATCAATAGTATTTATTTTTCACACAGGTGAGTGTAACGTTTCGGTCAAATATTGACCTTCGTCAGACACTGTAACAAGATATAGTGAAGTAATACATAAGTGAGTGGTATCTTAACAATAAAGTTTTTTTACATGTCAATTGTCAATGTTTCCGAGATAGAGGTACATTGGTTGGGTAGGGGGAGGAGAGGCGGGGAGAGGGGAGGGGGATGGGAGGGAGAGGGAATAAAAAGTAGGGCATACAAAATTATTATGGCATTTATAGAGTAGTGGGTCCACTGGGTATCTGAAGTGGGGAGTCCAGTGTGATGTTTTCAGTGGGCGGTTCCACCGTCCCAGGTGATAGTTAGTGAATAGATGGTATCATAGAGACGGCTTATGGAGAAAGATCCTGAGGGAGAGATAATAAAATAAAATAAAATAAAGTCCGGCTTACCAATCTGTGGGGTATAAGGAAGAGTCAGGCTGCTGTGCAGGCGTTCAGCGCTATAGGGGAATGGCGGTATCTCCGCTCTGTGGTCTGGGAGCGCTGATATTGGTGTGTTTGGCCGGGATTTAAATAGCAATAGGTATTCTCGCGTCTTTGCGCGGGACTTCCGGTTTCGACCGGAAGTACGTCACTGTATGCGTTCCACCTGGAGTATCGTGGTGGAACGCAAGACTCCTGTACACTAAACAGAAACAGGGACAGTCATAGACAGAGATAGTAAGGGACAGACAGATATGCTCAGAGACAGTCAGAGACAGTCAGATATAGACACAGACAGTCAGAGACCGACATACACAGTGAGAGACCATCAGAGACAGACAGTCAGAGACACAAACAGTCAGTCACAGAGATGGTCAGTAACAGAGACAGAGTCAGAGAAAAACAAAGACACTGAGAGACAGTCATAGATATAGAGACAGTCAGTGATAGAAACAGTCAATCAGAGACAGTCGGAGACAGACTGTCTAAGAGACGAAGACAGAGAAAGACAGAGAAAATCAGAGACAGAGAAGACCGGAGACAGAGACAAACAGACAGACAGTCAAAGACAGACAGAGACAGTCGGAGACGGACAGTCTAAGAGACAAAGTCAGAAACAGTCAGAGAAAACTGGAGACAGAGACAGTCAGACAGAGACAATTAGAGACAAACAGAGACAGTCAGAAATCAGAGAGAGAGAGACCGTCAAAGACACTCAGAGACAGAGGCAGTCAGAGACAAAGACAGAGACTGAAACAGACAGTCAGAGACAGTTGGAGACACTAAGAGACTGTCGGAGATGCTTAGAGACAGGCGAAGACAGACAGTGATAGTCAGACAGACAGGGACGCTCATAGACAGTCGGAGACAGAAACAGTTGGAGACATACAGAGACACTCAGAGACAATCACAGACAATCAGACAGTCAGAGATTGAGATAGCCAGAGACAGACAAAGATAGTCAGAGACAAACAGAGACAGTCATAGATGGACACATTAAGAGATCCTCAGAGATGGACAGTCAGGGACAAAGAAAGACAGAGACAATCAGAGACAAAGATGGTTAGAGAAAACTGGAGACAGAGACAGAGACAGAGGCAGTCAGAGACAGACATAGATAGTCAAAGACAGTCAAAGACAGACAAACACAGCAAGAGACCATCAGACGGACAGTCTCTGGCACAGAGACGGTCAGTAACAGAGACTTATGGAGGCAGATACAGTTAAGAGACACATACGGTCATAGACAGTCAAAGACAGAAAAAGATAGAGATAATTAGGTACAGAGACAGTCAGATATAACCTGAGTCAGAGACAGTGTAAGACAGACAAAGACAATCACAGACAATCAGACAGTCAGAGATTGAGACAGCCAATGATAGTCAGAAACAAACAGAGATTGTCAGAGACAGACACAGTAAGAGATCCTCAGAGACAGTCAGAAACAGAGACGGTCAGTGACAGAGACAGTCAGATAGTGAGACAATCAGAGACAGTCAGAGACAGACAGAGACAGTCAAAGACAGAAAGACACAGCAGACAGAGACACAGAGACGATCAGTAACAGAGACTATCAGAGACAGTTGGAAATAGAGACAGTATGGGGCAGAGAAAGACAGAGACAATCAGAGACAGAGACAGTCAGAAACAGACAGAGATAGTCAGAGACAATCAGAGACAGTCAAAGACAGACAGACACAGCGAGAGACCATCAGACAGACAGTCTCTGACACCGAGACGGTCAGTTACAGAGACTATCGGATACAGATGGAAATAGAGACAGTTAGAGACAGTCAGTCAGACACAGCCGGAGACAGAGACAGCCAGTGACAGAAACAGTCAGAGACAGTAAAAGAGACAGAAACAGTAAGAGACAGATTGACAGTCAAACACTCAGAGACAGACAGAGACCGTCAGACACTAAGAAAAATCCAGAGAAAATCAGAGACAGAGACAATCAGAGATAGTCAAAGAAAGGGACAGCCAGAGAAAACCAGAGTCACAGAGACAGTCGCAGATGACAGAGACGGACAGAGACAGTCAGAGACACTTAAGATGCACAAACGGTCAAAGACAGTCAGAGACAAAAAAAGACAGAGATGATCAGACAGTCAGAGAAAACTGATGACAGAGATAGTTAGAGAAAGAGATAGTCAGAGACAGACAGAGACACTTAAGAGACAGAAACTGTCAAACGCAGTCAGATTCAGAAAAAGACAGAGACAATCCGAGACAGGGCCAGTCAGAGAAAACCGGAAACAGGTTTTAGAGACAGTTGGAGACAGAGACAGTCAGGGACACGCAGAGACAGAAATGTTCAGAGACAGTCAAAGACAGAGAAAGACAGGGACAAACAGAGACAGTTAGAGACAGAGATAGTCAAGAGATAGTCATAGACAGACACATTAAGAGACAGTCAGAGACAGAAACGTCAGTGACAGCAGAGACAGTCAATGACAGAGACCATCAGAGACAGTCAGAGACAGAGATGGTCAGACACAGAGATGGTCAGTAACAGAGACAGTTGGAAAAAGAGATAGGTATACATAGAGACCGTCAGAGACAGTCAGAGAGACATATAGAGAGATAGATACATAAAATATTTTTTGTTAACCCATTCTATTTTGTTAAAGCTATGACCAGTTATTTACTATCCTGGGCAACACCGGGAGCTACAGATAGGATATATGTACACTGTATATACAGTGGGAAATATTAAAATATGTATTTGATCCCACGTTTCCCCACCTACAAAGAATGGAGAAGTTTGTAGTTTTTTCATAGGTACACTTCACCTTCAAGAGACAGAATCTACAAGATTTCCAGATCAGATTGTGTAATTTTAAAATAATGAATAATTATTTTATTGCATGGAATTAGTATATGATACCATAGAGAAACAGTAACATTGGACACACTGCAGCAGAGATTCTGGCCCAGTCCTCTGTACAGATCTTTTCCAGATCTTTCAGATTTCAGGCTGGGCAACATTGAGTTTCAGCTCCTTCCAAAGATTTCTGATTCGGTTCAGGTCAGGAGACTCGCTAGACCACTTCAGGAACTTGAACTGCTTCATACAGAGTTGCTCCTTAGTTGCCCTGGCTGTGTGTTTGGGGTCATTGTTATACTGGAAGACCCAACCATGATCCATCTCCAATGCTGTTACTGAGAGAAGAATGTTTTTGGCCAAAATCTTGTGATACATGGCCACATGCATCCCCCCTCAAAATGGTGCAGTTTTTCTTTCTCCTTTGCAAAAAATCTCCCCCAAAGTATGATATTTCAACCCTGATTGTTCGCATTTGGGGTGTTGTTTTTAGGGTTGTACTCATGCTTCTTCTTTCTCCAAACCTAGAAAGGGGAGTGGATCCTAAAAAGCTCTATTTTGGTCTCATCATGGACTTTTCCAAATCTCCTGTGGATCATTCAGATGGTCAGTGGGGAACTTCAAATAGGCGTGGACACGTGAACAGGGCAAGTTGCATGTCTTGAAGGATATGAATCCATAGTGTGTTCCCAGCTTGCTTCACGTCATTGACAAGGTCCTCCTGTGTAGTTCTGGGCTGATTCCTGACCTCAGTATCATCCTTACCCCACAAAGGGGATCTTGCCTAAAGCTGCAGAAGAAGGAAGATCTAGTGTTTCTATCATTTTCCATATTGTGTTTCTTCCAATTTTTAATAATTGTGCCAACAGTTGTCTTCTCACCAAGCTGGTTGCCTATTGTCCTGTAGCCCATCCAAGCCTTGTGTAGGTCTACAATGTTGTCTCTGGTTTCCTCAGGCAGCTATTTGGACTTGGCCATGGTGGAGAAGTTGGAGTGTGTGGGCAGGTGTCTTTTATATAGGAAACAAGTTCAATCAGGTACAATTAATACAGTTATTGCCTGAAATGTGATTACACACCATTGGAAATCAGTTAACCCCCCCCCCCCCCCCGTTCAATACATGAGCTAATTAAACAACTTAACATTATTCATGGAAATGAAAGAGCGTTAGCGTATGGCTTTCATAAAGGATATCTACCTCCAGGTTGAAGGATTGTAAATTAAGCACACTGACATACTGGTGTGTGCCCCCTCTGGCAGGATACACTCTCCTCTTAACTTCTTATGCCCTAGATTTTACAAAAGAAAGCTTTTAAAATTTAGCAAATAAGCTGATGGGTCTCTGGACTCCAGAGGTGTTTTTTTTCTTAAAAACAAGGGCATAAGAAGCTAAAAGAAGAACAGATCCTGCCAGAGGGGGCACACACCAGTATGTCAGTGTGCTTGATTTACAATCCTTCAGCCTGGAGGTAGATGTCCTTTAAGATATGGCAGCTGTGGGCTGTACATCCAGCCTGTGACCTTTTAGAAGCTTCTTCCACCGCTGCATGAGATTAGACTGTTTTACATGACATTCTGATGAGATTAAATACCACGTGTATGTTGTAAGTTATATTTTGAATGTTTGATACATTTGTTGTGCACTGTTGTATATCCACAGATTACGTGGAAGCATTTCATGTGTTGTGCCTATTAATATTTAGCATATAGGCAATGATAAACTTGCTGTGTAGCACTTGAGACTTTTTGTATGTAATGCTGTACTGTTGATACGTAAAAACTTTTAAAAATAAGGAAATATTGAAACAAAAAATGACAGACCTTTCTACTCTTTGTAGGTGAGATCAAATACTTATTTCCCCCACTGTATATAATTAATGAAATATTGTTATGGAAAAAGGAGGAAAAAAACAAAGTCTGGTTGTTGAGGCATAATAATAGCCTCCCGACCGTCATAGATTAATAGCTTTTTGCTTTGGCTTGTCCTGCTTGTTAGAGAGACAACTTAGTCTTGATTTGCTGTATTCAAATTTGATCACTAGATGGTGCCAAAGCTCTGTCTCCATAAGGACCTGTTTTTGATAAGATTTGCATGAGGCTCATTGGGTAACTTGAGAATTTGAAACCTTTTTATACAATATAAAATATTTTAGAGCGTCAATTGTAATTTAGGATAGTATAGTATAGTAAAGTTATGTTCATAAATACAGGAAGAAGCTACAAGGTTCTGATTGATATCACCTGCAGCTGTAATTATGTTCAGAAAAATGGTCATCACAAGAATGTGGAAACCGACAGACCCCATTGTAAGATAATGGAAATTAGGGTGCAATGTGGGGGAAATATATGATATTGTTTTCAAAAGAATTTGCTGCAAAAACAATTTATAAAATTACATGCTCCACACTTTTCAGACAATTTTTCAATTACTACAGCAAAATGGGTGCTACCTAAGAAAACAGGGTGCGTCTTTGGAGGAAAAATTATGAAAAACTCCAAATATATTAGTGTCGGTTTCTGGCATAAACTTGGTGCAAAGTAAGACTAGACCAGATCCGGGCCTCTAACTCTCTATGACCAGCCCGTGGGATCACTGAAAAATTGTTGCAATTGGGTCTTAATTTGTCAATAAAAGATTATGATTACAGTTTTCTGGGACGTTCATAATAAGGTTCTTTAAATGGACGTATTAAGAAAACAGCTTCAAACTTTGACACAGTAGTCCGTCTCCTCGTTTTTATTGGACATTTTTGTCTAGTCAATTACATGGGAATAAATGTCATCAAAGAGGTTACAAGGCAAACCTTCTGTGGCCACATCTCAGCTGTCTATTCTTTTTTATCACCCAGGGGGCTTGTGGTTTTGATCAGCAGTTTCACACTCAGCCGTAACCATGGAGACTCCTGATTTCCCTGGCATAGGAGCTGTATCAAAAGAAAGAGAGAGACTTATCAGGAGATATAGTTTGTTTTAGAAACTCTGAGCTTTACCTCCTCTGTATGGATCTACCTTATCCTATAGCATAATGTGATGAGGGTGAATCTGAAATAAATACTGGAAAAATAACAAGATACTATGGGCAATTATTTAAGGAATATAGATATAGGTTGCTGTTGTTTTGGGATGGATTGAACTACACCCAGATCCTCTGCAGACCAGCCCTGTCATGTCAAGCAAGGTTTATTAGAGTGATGGATGGCAGGGCCAGTCAGCTGCTGGGGGCGGCATCCTGGAACTCCTTTAAATACATGCCCAGTTCCATTACACCTTGCTTTTTGTATTAGTCTCCACATACCTTTTACCAATTACTTTGCTATTCTGTGCAGTCGGCCTTTGCTACATTCACTCGACCTCTCTTTAGTCATTCAATCCTGTGTTTCCTCTTGGTTTTGACCATTTCTGTCCCACTCCACTTGTTTGTCTGTCTTTGTTGTTTGTCCCCCTGTGTCCTTTTGTTTACACTGGTTTGTTTCTGGCTCCAGAGAGCTCCAGAGTCGTGGCTACATCTTTGGGTTCACCCATTATCTACTGTATATGCTGCCTATCAACTGTTCAACATTTGAAAACACATGTGTTAATGCCACCATTATTAGTAACCAATAAAAAAGAAAAATGTAAATGTAAGAATTTCTGACTGGTCACTAAGTCACTAAAAAAGCAAAAAAAGTGATACATAAGTGGAACATCTGGAAAATAAAGATACACAAGGCACTGCACAAGGTGCCGACCAAGGTGTACTTGAAAAACAACAGCAAAAGCAGAAATGAAAAGTCGCAAAAACGACAAAACTGGTTTCTCTGAACGTGTTCTTTGATTTATCCAGTATTGTCTGCATAAGTCCTTTTTCTTTACAATTTTTCTTTAAAAGTTCTAATTGCTGAAAGTTACAGCCCAGCTAATGCCTCACACTGTGGTATCCCTCCATAGAGACCTTTCAGTTTATATTGTCACAAACTTTGATTGCCCACATCACTTATCACATGCTATATCCCATCACATGCTATTCCCCAATTACGATCCCCATGTTTGAGCCTTGTTATTTGTTTTCCCATATCCTAACTAAAATCACTGATTGTGGGCTACTGTGAGAGTACTGTAACAAAATTGGCTACTGTGGGCCATTGTTAACAGTTTGGCCACAGGGGGTACAGTTACAACATTGGCTATTATGGGGGCAATGTTACTGGGATAAATATGGTCAGGGGGAGGGGGTCTTATATCCTTCAGTGTTGGCACAAATCCCTCCCTTTCTACAGCCTCATCCCAAATAGCCTAATTGTGTTAATGTTAGAAGTCTCCTAAACCCAACAGGAGGTTTAGCTTCAAAGGATTCCCTCAGCCAGCCTGGCATCCATTGTTGCAAAGGCTTCATAGACAAAGGGTCATACAATCTTAGACCAATATGTTGGATATGGACAGTTATGGCACCGTACTGCTCTGTTCACTGGGAAAATATAGGACATGTTCTATCTTTCCCCGTGTTATGACCTGTACGCCGTGCATTTCTATGGAGAGGGGAGGAGTCACCCCTCCTCCACTCCATGGCGCCGGACATATGCCCACCGGGCTATAGCATAGGCTTGTGTGAATGTAGCCTAAGTCTCACCCTTCTTTGTTCTGAACCTGTATGTATGCAGAAATCTTGGTTCTGTATCTATATAGTAATCATGTGATGTAGTAGTAGAAGATCAGAAACTAATTTGTGTTAGGGTTGGCAGCAGGGTCGGACTGGGATACCTGGGGCCCACCAGTGAAATTGATTTTGGGGGCCCACCTACTACTACATAGAAATATTCTGGAATAAGGGAATTTATACGCACTAGCAGGGGCAGTGAAGCAACGGATAAGCTAAGCCCTTTCTCCCTGCAGGGGTGACGTCAACTCCGGGGCAATAATGTTAGGAATGGTATAAGAATTACCACTGGTTTCAAGGGTTTTCTGCTGGCGGCCGGACTATGGTTAGGGATGTAAGTGTTCGCACTGCACACCGACCTTTCAATAAGGAAATGCTACCCTACTCTGGCATCCCGCACCACATAGACAAGTCACACCTGGCTCTCTGACCCTATAGATGTAACCGTACATACTCTGAGACCTGTCTCACACTAGAAGGTTAGTCAGTGACTACAATACTGATCTGACACAGGAAGAAGTAGCATCTAGTACCTCACAGGTGACTTGTCTTCTCCTTCACAACCAGAATCATCGTAAAATCTGGTTGCAGAATTTTCTGGCAGATGTGTTCAGCTCTGGGAAGCAGATCCGCCGCACTGCGTCCCTAAAAATACCACAATTACTTACAGTATAATGTCACCTGGATAAAACAATGTCCCACACTGTACGTATAAAGAATCTACATAAGAAACCCCTCTGTGCCCCCAGCATATCAAAAATTACATTGTTACCCCCAAATATATTACTACATTACAGTCTGTGAATAAATAATACCGTGCCTTTAAAAAGTATGGTTCCCCCCATTAATTACATAATATTTGGTTCCCCTGTGAATTATTTTAATGAATTAATTTATCTATTTAATGTCCCTTCTAATTATTTTCATACATTTCCCCTACTAAGAAATGTGTTATATAACAATCTACTTATTATTTTTATACAAAATGTACTAATACGTTTTTATACCATGTCCTAATTATAATTACAGTATACATATAATCCCCTCCAATTTATTAATGCGCATATAGCATCCCTTCAGTTATACATTTCTACAACTTGCCTCCTATTTATTTACACATAGTATCTGCACATTATTTAATTGTATTATAATATAAAGTGAATGACTTGCTGCACAGGTCGCTGGTTACTGGGAAACTCCCTGCTGACACGTTCCATCTACATATAAATAGTTTTATTTCTGTATATTGTATATACACACTGCCCCCCTTATTATACATCCCCCCCTCCACCTCCATACACACTGTCCCCCTTATTATACACCACCCCCAAGAATTTAACATTTGCCCCCATACACATTAAACCTCCCCCCTTTCATATTATAGTTAGGCCCCCATACACATTAAACCCCCCTTCATATTAAAGTTAGGCCCCCCCCATACACATTAAACCCCCCTTCATAATATAGTTAGGCCCCTCCATACACATTAAATCCCCCTTCATATTATAGTTACCCCCCCATACACATTAACCCCCCTTCCTATAATAGTTAGGCCCCCCCATACACATTAACCCCCTTCATATAATAGTTAGGCCCCCCATACACATTAACCCCCTTCATATAATAGTTAGCCCCCCCCATACACATTAACCCCCCTTCATATAATAGTTAGGCCCCCCATACACATTAACCCCCCCTTCATATAATAGTTAGGCCCCCATACACATTAACCCCCTTCATATAATAGTTAGCCCCCCCATACACATTAACCTCCCCTTCATATAATAGTTAGGCCCCCCCATACACATTAATCCCCCTTCATATAATAGTTAGGCCCCCCCATACACATTAATCCCCCTTCATATAATAGTTAGGCCCCCCATACACATTAACCTCCCCTTCATATAATAGTTAGGCCCCCCATGCACATTAACCCCCCTTCATATAATAGTTAGGCCCCCCATACACATTAACGCCCCCCCCCCCCCTTCATATAATAGTTAGGCCCCCATACACATTAACCCCCTTCATATAATAGTTAGGCCCCCCATACACATTAACCCCCCCCCCTTCATATAATAGTTAGCCCCCCCATACACATTAACCCCCTTCATATAATAGTTAACTCCCCCCCCATACACATTAACCCCCCTTCATATAATAGTTAGCCCCCCACCTCCATCTGTTTTGCCAATAGAAAAAAAAATGTACTCACCTCATCCTGCGTCCTGTCTCTGCTGCTGCCGTGGGACGGGGGAGAGATGCGCGCCCGCGTCGTTACGTCACGGCGCGGCCGCGCAATGACGTCACGACGCGGCGCGCGCATCTAAGTTACAGTGTGACGTGCGCCGCAAAGCAGCCGCAACGAGTACTATTGCAGCCACTGGCAGGGGCCTCCGATGGATACGAACGGAGGCCCCTGCCATAATGACCGGAGTCGGGGCCCACCGGGGAATTACCCGGCCCCCCGGCGGGCCAGACCGAGCCTGGTTGGCAGCCCTGAAGGGGCCCACACCAGATTATTTGCCCTCCATCAATCGTAATCTGGCCCTGCCTGTTCTCACTAATAGCCGGAGAAGCAACATGAGCATGCCTTTCCATTCAATTGTATGGTAGTGTCAGGCACTCCCATGAGAGTGCTGGAGACATCCAAGACATCCTGTGAGACATCCTGTCAACTATTGCCAATGGTGTGATCCTGTGTTACAAAATAGCAGCGTTACTGTTCACTGTGACATACCTACAATGACACCAGCATAGGAAGAATTAGCTGATTGTCAATACCAAATGGGCTATAGTTTCCCCTAGTTTTATAATGTGAACACCTCCCAGTGTGAATATCTGATGATGATGATAATAATAATTATAATAATAATTCATAATAATAAATAGTAGTTTATATCTGAATAATCTGGAATTGAAAAGAAAGTCATGATAAGTACATAGTAAGTGCAAGTGAAACAGGTAAAACCCGACAGCATCTGTTGTGCTCTCTACATCTTTCATCTACTGGAAAAAACCTTCCCATTTAATTTTTCAATAAACTGACAAGTAGAACTTTGTGTTCTGTATGAATTCTGCAGTGAGCAAAGGAAAAACATAACCGATAGAGGGCACTGATGTTCCATAAAATTACCATTTCTGTAGGTAACTAGGCTGATTCTGAATACAGCAATTGTCATGATAGTTTCACAGAGTATATTAGATAGAATAACTGACTCAAGTGCTGGTCACGGCCAGGTTGGATCTTCTGTACATCTCGTTCTTCTATTACATAACATGATTTCTGCCATAATTTTCATTGGAGGACATCCTAGGACATCCCAACTAGGATTCTCATATCTGCAAACAATTAGCTGCAATCTAGATATTACTTCCATATGTTGGTACCTCGTAGCCTCTAAGAGCTCTTTCACACCAGTGTTATTATTCACATCCATGGTTCAGTGTTTTTCACGAATGCCTTACAAAGCCATTGGGGCTTATTTACTAAGGGTCCCATGGCTGCATTTCCATCTGGCTTTCCAACGTTTTCAGGGATCGAGCCACTGGGACAGGTATTTAGTAGGCGATTGTGTGGTACGAGAATGGATTGTGTTGCATAACTAGGTGTCATGTTTTCTGACACCTTCAGTTTTTTTTGCAGACCAAAAGCGCAACAGATACGGAACACACAAACCAGTGTGAATTCACCCTTATGCTGGGTTTTTGTGAGCAGTTTCAGTTCAGCTTTAATGGGATTGCTAGCCTATGTTCTTATATAATAGTTATTCCCTACTTACCACTGACTCCATACCATTTCAACCTAACAACCGCACTGCAACCAAGTTGTGAAAGTGATTTTACTATGTGGCTTTTGCTAAGCTTAACACTTTCTGACTCCCAGTTCCCTTGAATTTGAGCTCCACGTTTAGATTTTACAACCTCTCCCAGCAAGTCCATACTGTTCCTTTTAGTGGCCATAATAAGGTCTTTGCTTTTACCAAATGCAGTCAGGTTTATATACACTCTTTTACCTTCTGAACATTGTACTAGTATCTGACACATAGAAAGAGAGATGAGACAGATGAGATGAGATGATGAGATCCATGAGATGCATATTACACACAATGAAACCCTTAGCTCTGCGACATCTCTGCTTTGCAACACTGTTAGATCTGATGTGCCTCCCTCCCCCATCAACCGGATAAATAACTTATTTGCCTGTAGCTTGTTGCTCTCCTCTTGCTGCTGCTGTTGTTTGCCAGCAGGAAGTGTGTGTATCAGTGTGAGCTTGTCCAGGAATGCATGGGGAGGAGCCGCTGCAGGAGGCAGAGAGCAGAGAAGAGCTCAGCACCATAGTGTCAGAGAAGATGGCTGCCGACCCTAAAGTCAGAAGATAAAGGGCCAAAAATCCAGGGGCAACTGAAATTGTGTACACAAGGACTTTTGGAGACAGGTTGGAATTATACCTGTGAAATGCTCTATTTTTTTTTAATGACAGTGAATTAGTGAATTAATGTGTTATTTTGTTATCCTGAGTATATTTAAGAAACTTGTCTTCCTGGGAAAACCCCTTTAATATGTCAAGAATGGGATCGTCATATACCACTCGACATGGCCAATTTTGCCAGAGGAGTTAAATAGTTCATTAAATACTTGGTGCATTGCTAGCCCCTTATGGTAATCCTTGATAATGACTACAGATTTGTTCTGCCTAGCCGCCTTAATATACCATAACACCTTATTGATGAGGGATTTATGTCCTCACTCATCTACTCTCTCCTCGAATTTATCACCACATACACACATTCTGTATTTTACCCGTATCTAGTTAGGCAACTTGAACTTACAGTGGGCACAAATTAGGATTTTAAGCCCACTTTTCAGTGAGTCCTACAGTATACTTTATGATCTTTATGATTTGGAGCAGGATTGAATGATCAGGGAGAATGTGAGTACTGAGAACAACGAAACACCTTAAACTGAGCATTATTACTGTTTTTTGGTGGTTTATTTTTCCCGGTTACAAAACATCATAATATTATCACATTTCCATTCTTTATCTTATTCTGTCACATTACAAGAAGACCATTCCTGAGCACGCTGCTCAGGTCACAGATCATGTGTAGAACACTTTTCTATAAATATTTCTGAATATTGTGTCTATTGCTGCTCTAAAGCATCTTTTGAAATCTTTTTAAAACAGTTTATAAATCCCCCAATATTGATGATTATGGATCATTACCAGGCAAGACCATGCACCATGGTAAACCTTTGACTGGGCTTGTATGACTGTGGAATAGTAAGACTGCCATAGATCCACAACTGTAAATACATTGTGGCATATCACCATTCTCCAGCTTTTAAATACAAGGAGACAACCCCTTACACCAAATTCTGAAACCATGTTCACTAACATCACCCACCTTTTAAAAGAAATACTGACATAAACAACTACTAACACCCATACACAGAAACAACAGCAGACTTGACTCAATGGGGCTTATTTACTAAGGATCCGCAAATCGCATTTCCATCGGGCTTTCCTACATTTTCGGGGATCGAGCTGCTGGGACAGGTATAGAAGGCGATTGTGTCGCACGCAAACGGATTGTGGTGCAATTGCGCCGGCTTTCATGCATCACAATAGGACGATCCGACGCATTCGGACAAAAATTTGTGTCGCAAGGCATGCACTTACATACACCGGGTAGAAGATGATGAACTCTGTTAGACCTGATCGGGGAAGCGACACATGCAAGAAATCTGGTGCACGATCTTATTGATGCACGGCACAGTGCATTGTCGTCGGACAATGCACTTTTGGGAACTCCTCTGGACTGGATAAGTAAATGTGCCCCAATGACATTGTGTGACTGACACTACACATGCTGAGAGTTACCTCACACACTAGTTAATGACTACAATACTGATCAGACAAATGCAACTGCTTGATAATGTCGTCAGGTCATGACTTATCACTGAAAAATTTGCCACCTATATGTCTCCACTCCCTTGATGCACATCTTCACTCTGTGTGCCTCAAAATACCACATACACTTTCAGTATAGTGTCTCCTGAATAACTCCAAAGCCCCACACTGTGCCCCTAAGTATTATGTCCCGGGCTCCACTGCACTGTGCCTTTTACAAATATTAAATCAGTAATGTAGATACTTTTGCTCATTAACGACCTGGCCCTATTTAGTTTTTTCACTTCTATTTTTCACTCACCACCTTCAAAAATCTATAACTTTTTTATTTTTCCACATAAAGAGCTCCGTGATGGCTTATTTTCTGATTAATAAATTGCACTTCATAGTGACAGTATTTAATATTCTATGCCGTGTACTTGGAAGCAGGAAAAAAATTCCAAATGCAGTGAAAATGGTGAAAAAACACATTTGCAATGTTTTCTTGTGGGCTTGGATTTTACAGCTTTCACTGTGTACCCCAAATGACAGGTCTACTTTATTATCTGGGTCGGTACGTTTATGGGGATACAAATTTGTATAGGTTTTATAATGTTTTCATACATTTACAAAAATTAAAACCTTGTGATTTTGCCATTTTCTGGCGCCAATAACTTTTTCATACTTTGGTGTACGGAGCAGTGGCTGGTGTACTTTTTTGACACTTTTGATGATGTTTTCATTGCTATAATTTTTCGGACTGTGAGATTACTTTTTATTGCTTTTTTAAATATTTTTCAAAATGGCAAAAAAGTGCCATTTTCAACTTTGGGTGTTATTTTCCATTACAGGGTTAAACACAGTTCCTCCTCATTCATTACAATGGCAGCATTGCCAGCGGCGATCGGCGGCAAAACACCAACGATTAGTCCTAGCATGAATCGCGGGTGTTACTGGTTAGCCTTTGTTGCAATATGCAGCAAAGATTTACGGGCTATGGAGAGGGCTCGGCCCGTGAGCCCTCTCCATGCACCGGGACCCTCCATGCATCGGAAAGGAATTAAACAAAAAAATCTTAAATATCACATGGTCATAAGTATTCAGACCCTTTGCTCAGTATTGAGTGCACCGAGCCCTCTCCATGCATCGGGAAGGGGTTAAACAAGAAAATCTTAAATATCAAATGGTCATAAGTATTCAGACCCTTTGCTCAGTGTTGAGGAAAACACCTTTTGAGCTAGTACAGCCAGGAGTCTTTTTGGGAATGACGCAACAAGTTTTTCACATCTTAATTTGGGGGTCCTCTGCCATTCTTCCTTGCAGATCCTGTCCAGTTCCCTAAGGTTGGATGGTAACGTTGGTGGACAGCCATTTTCAAGTCTTTTCAAAGATACTCAAAGTTAGGGCTCTCTGGACAAGTCGCAGAGATGTTCTGCATGCAGTGACACAATCTCAGCATGGACACTTCTTAAAAATCTGTGCAAACCGTTTTAGCCAATAAGAACATGCACGGTCAGACAAAAATATACTGGCCAACCCTTAGTAAATGTGCCCATATGTGTCACTGTTGGGATTGTATTTGGCATGTGATGAGCAGTGCTTGCTTTTTTTCCCCACACATATCACTTAGAATTTACACCAAAAAGTGGGAGTTTTTCATGCTGGAGGAGGTTGTTATGTCAGACTCTTTGTACATGTTCATTCTGAATTCCCCCAGAAAAAGCCATTTTAGTGGCGAAACACGTGTTGGAACTGGACTTTTTCTCCTCTGCCCGTGGTCAGTAATTATTTACTCTTTGTTCCCCTACCTTATCCTTTTGTGCCCATGTATTATTTGGTTGGATTCCTGTTGATTACAGGTTATGTTTAACTTTTTGGGACTTTAACCCCTTCCTGACTAGTACTAGTACGGCTTGCGCCAGGTCCCGGTGCATGGAGAGTGCTCGCGGGCCGAGCCCTCTCCATAGCCGGTAAGTCTTTGCTGCATATTGCAGCAAAGGCTTACCGGTAACACCCGCGATCGGTGCTATCACCTCGATCGCCGGCAATGCTGCCGGCGGCTTCAAAGGGATGGCGCCGCCATCTTGTCGTGGATCGCCACTCCCCTATGACGTCACGGGGAGCGGTGATCCGTCGCCATGGTAGCCTCGGATGTTCCGAATACCCGAGGCTACTTCGTTTTAACCCATGCATTACAATGTGCTAATTGCACATTGTAATGCATGGGGAGTAAAATCCACATATACTGCCATACAGTAGTATGGCAGTATATGATAGGATGAATCAGACTACCTAGGGTTAGAGTACCCTAGGGCAGTGATGGCGAACCTTTTAGAAATCGAGTGCCCAAACTGCGAGCCTACACCCACTTATCTATCGCAAAGTGCCAGCATGGTAATTTAGACCAATAATACCCACAATAACACTATTTAAAGGCCAAATAATACTGCCACATGATAAGCATCACTATTACAACAACATAAATGGAATCATGCTTAATATTACCACCATACAGTAATTGCTTTTAATGCCAGTGATGAACATTGGCACCATATAGTGATAATTATCACCGCCATACAGTGAATATATAGTATCATGTAAAAGGACACCAATGCTACTGCTACACCAGTTTTAGCGTCCCCTTTCTTGCTTCCTCTTAGGATTAGTCCTCTTCTTTAGTCCGTTTTCACACACTGTGCACCACTTTCATTCTGTTTAGAAAGAGCATTAAAACTGAATTGGGGGGGGGGGGGAGCCATGGCCTGATCATATATGCATTTCTATGCAAGTGCATTAGATTGTCAACTAGCACCCAGTGTCTTGCATTCAACAAGATTGCATGCGTTTCCATAGAAATGCATATATAAATCGAGCCATGGTTAGCCCCCATGCACTTTAATTCTGTTTCTAAACTTAATCAGAGCGGTACGTCTGACTGTACCATCGCATCCGTGAACTCGCACCACATGTTTTCCATTGTTTACAAGCCAAACATTTGGGGATCTATCTCAATCACAAGAATTTAGGCTTAAGGCCCCTTTCACACTTGTGAGCGTGATGCGCTGAACTTGCAGCATGTGCTGCCTGGGTCAGCCGGCCTGAACGCTGCAAACTGGAAGTGAATTCAGCGTGTCAGTTCAGTTCTGGTTTGCAGCATTTGGCCCGGGCAATCCAGTGCATGCAAGTTCAGCACATCACACTCGCAAGTGTGAAAGGGGCCTTAATCTATCAAAATTTAGAAGGTGAAAGCAGCACTGTGGGAGAGGGAAACAGGGGCAGGGACTGAAAGTGCCAGGAAAAGTGAGTAAATGAGGTCCAAACCCAACCTGGTTAAATAAATACAAACTATCAGGCACTATCAGGGGGATGGGGAAACCTATTTAGCTTTCTAAATTTTAATTTTAAGATCTCCTCACTGGGGCAAAGTGGGTGTTGTGTTGTGTAGGGCACAAAACACTGAAGTCGATTATTAACACTTTAGCTGCTGCCTGCTTACACAGACAGCAGAGAATGCAGTACCTGGCTTTCCCTGCCTGTAGTGAGGGACTGCATTCCCTTATCTTCCTTATCAGTCATCTTGCTGCTGTGCACTCCTGGCTGCCGGCTTCTGGCTTCCGGGGCTCAGGTTCAGTGAGGAGGAGGGGGAGGGAGCAAAGAGGGAGGCAGTGACCCGCTGCTGCTTCACAAGTGATGGCAGGACAGGTCAGCTGCAGCCAGCAAAGAGATGCCGACAGTCCGTCCGAGGGCTGAGGTTTGTGTAGCAGAGCAGAGAGTGTGTTACTCTGCTCTGCTACTCTATGCTCAGAGAATCACTGGAGCTCCGGCACGCAGCAGCGGCTTGTTGTGTGGCCGGAGCTCCATTAATAAAACAGACACAGTGGAGGCAATGGTGCGCGTGCCAGCAGAGAGGGCTCTGCGCGCCCTGTCTGACACGCGTGCCATAGGTTCGCCACCACTGCCCTAGGGTGTCTGAAAAATAGTAAAAGTAAAAATAAAAAAAAGTTTAAAAAAAAAATATAATAAAAAAAAAACTAAAAATTCAAATTACCCCCCTTTCCCTAGAACTGATATAAAAATAAATAAACAATAAAAATCATAAACACATTAGGTATCGCCACGTCCGAAAATGCCTGATCTATCAAAATATAATAAAGTTTTTTCACGGCTTTAACCCCGTAACGGAAAATAGCGTCCAAGGTCGAAAATGGCATTTTTTTGCCATTTTGAAAAATTTAAAAAAATTCATAAAAAGTGATCAAAAGGTCGCACAGTCCCAAAAATTATATTAATGAAAATTCCATCAAAATTCGCAAAAAATGACATCACCCACAGCTCCGTACACCAAAGTATGAAAAGTTATTGGCGCCAGAAGATGGCAAAATAAAAAAAAAATATTTTGTACAGGAGGTTTTAATTTTTTTAAATGTATGAAAACATTATAAAACCTATACAAATTTGGTATCCACGTGATCGTACCGACCCAAAGAATAAAGTAGACTTGTCATTTGGGACGCAGAGTGAAAGCTGTAAAATCCAAGCCCACAAGAAAACGTTGCAAATGTGTTTTTTCACCATTTTCTCTGCATTTGGAATTTTTTTCCCGCTTCCCGGTACACGCCATGGAATATTAAATACTGTCACTATGAAGTGCAATTTGTTACGCAGAAAATAAGCCATAACACAGCTCTTTATGTGGAAAAATAAAAAAGTTATAGATTTTTGAAGTTGGTGAGTGAAAAATGGAAGTAAAAAAACTAAAAAAGGCCAAGTCGTTAAGGGGTTAACTCTATGGTCATATGTGCTATTATGGATGTGGGAATGATTTTTGTTCCTGTTATACAGCATTGCCGAGTGATGTTTTTATAGGAGTTAATAATTATGAACATATTGGGGCAAATTTACTTACCCGGCCCATTCGCGATCCAGCGGCGCGTTCTCTGCTCTGGATTCGGGTCCGGCCGGGATTCATGAAGGTAGTTCCTCCGCCGTCCACCAGGTGGCGCTGCTGCGCTGAAAATCATCTCCACGCGCCGGAATGCACCACCTCGGACCAGGTGAAGGTAAGCGGTCACCAAGCGACACTTTTTCAGGTTTTAAATGCGGCGGTTTTTCCGAATACGTCGGGTTTTCGTTCGGCCACGCCCCCCGATTTCCGTCGCGCGCATGCCGGCGCCGATGCGCCACAATCCGATCGCGTGCGACACAATCCCGGGGCAATTCAGGTACCATCGGCGCAAATCGGAAATATTCGGGTAACACGTCGGGAAAACGGGAATCGGGCCCTTAGTAAATGACCCCCATTGTTTACACCCGAGCATGTGCAATGAGTCTTTTTCTGTTTGTCTTCCCCTCTGATGAATTACCAATTTTTATCCATATTGTTTGTTTGTTGGATACAATAAAATTTATCATTTTTTCCAATATGGTTTCATGCATTTATTGGGTAAATATTTAATAGGTGTGTACATGTTCAAGAGAGGCCTGCATGCCTTTCTGCAGAGCAAAACTGCTCTGTATGCTTGTTTTCATATATCTTGCTCTAAGGAGAGGTGTCCATCAGCACACTCTGCCATAAAGCCCCAACTGGTTGATTACCTTTTTAGAACTTTCTCATTGGGTTTCTTCTTTACCTTTCTCACCATGGCTCTTCTCACATGATTGCTGATTTTTCCTGGAGGACCAGGTTGAGGATGAGTTGTGGTTGTTCCAAACCTCTTCCATTTTATGGATTGTGGAGGCCATGTGCTCTTAGGAACCTTGACTGCTGCAGAAATTCATATGAGTTAAATATGAGTGTCACAGCCAATGGTCTGAATACTAATGACCATGTTTAGTTTTTCTTGTTTAATAAATAATGAAACATATCCTACATTTCTGTTTTTTTCTGTTAGGATGGGGTGCAGAGTGTACATTAATGAGAAAAATAAAGGAACTTTTTTGATCTTACCTATTGGCTGCAATGAAGCAAAGAGTGAAAAAATTTAAAGGGTCTGAAGACTTTCCATACCAACTGTATGTGGTGTAATACAGAGGGGACACAGAGAGGTATCTCTGTTGTGCCACAATTGTATCACAGACACATATACAATTGATTAATTGATAAGTTGCCCGATACTGTAACTATTGGCAGGTCCATATATATGAGTGGCATCACTACTGTATACGCTTGTAATGCTCCTTATTCCATCCACTGGAAAATATATTCACATGTAAAATCTTTTTCCTTAAAATATGTGGCAGAATCAGATAAGGTACCTATACAATTTTATCGGCACCATATATTGGATGTATTATGTGAGCATATGCTGAAGACACCAGAGACTTAAAGTTCTCAAATTTCATTCCCCTAGTGATGTTAACACAATAAATATAATTTCTAACTCTTTACTTTAAAATTTTTATTGCTGTTTTAGCTCGTATCACTCCTTACACTGGTCAGTGCTGGGCAGAGTGTGGGCAGGACTCTTTAAGCAGACACATTATAATTAGAGATGAGCGAACATGCTCGTCCGAGCTTGATGCTCGGTCGAGCATTAGGGTACTCGAAACTGCTCGTTGCTCGGACGAATACTTTGCCCGCTCGAGAAAATGGCAGCTCCCGCCGTTTTGCTTTTTGGCGGCCAGAAACAGAGCCAATCACAAGCCAGGAGACTCTGCACTCCACCCAGCATGACGTGGTACCCTTACACGTCGATAGCAGTGGTTGGCTGGCCAGATCAGGTGACCCTGGGATAGACTAGCCGCTGGCCGCGCTGCTCGGATCATTCTGTCTCTGGATGCCGCTAGGGAGAGAGCTGCTGCTGGTCAGGGAAAGCGTTAGGGTGTTCTATTAGCTTACTGTTAGGCAGGAGTGATTCTCAAAGAACCCAACAGCCCTTCTTAGGGCTACAATAACGTTCTACTTTTTTTATTTTAATTTGCATCTTTTACCATTTTGTGAGGAATTAGCAGGGGGACTTGCTACCGTTGTGTTTAGCTCTTAGTGGCACACATATCCATAGCAAAGACCGAAGTGGGAAAATTCAGTAGGGGTTGGATTTCTATTAGGCAATAACTCAGTGTCATCTCATCTGGCATAGTAGTGTGCTTCCTTTGATACTTGGCTAGAAAATAGCCATAGGAGAATACAAATAGCTTCTTGAAGCCTACAGTAGCGTTCTATATATTTGATTTCTGGTTGATCTGCTGGTGGCTGTAGTTTCTGCAGTGCATGTACTTGCCAATTCTGAGCAATTTGTAGTGAGACTTGCGACCGCTGTGTTCTGCGCTTAGTGGCGCACATATCCATAGCAAAGGCTGAAGTGGGAAAATTCAGTAGGGGTTGGATTTCTATTAGGCAATAACTCAGTGTCATCTCATCTGGCATAGTAGTGTGCTTCCTTTGATACTTGGCTAGAAAATAGCCATAGGAGAATACAAATAGCTTCTTGAAGCCTACAGTAGCGTTCTATATATTTGATTTCTGGTTGATCTGCTGGTGGCTGTAGTTTCTGCAGTGCATGTACTTGCCAATTCTGAGCAATTTGTAGTGAGACTTGCGACCGCTGTGTTCTGCGCTTAGTGGCGCACATATCCATAGCAAAGGCTGAAGTGGGAAAATTCAGTAGGGGTTGGATTTCTATTAGGCAATAACTCAGTGTCATCTCATCTGGCATAGTAGTGTGCTTCCTTTGATACTTGGCTAGAAAATAGCCATAGGAGAATACAAATAGCTTCTTGAAGCCTACAGTAGCGTTCTATATATTTGATTTCTGGTTGATCTGCTGGTGGCTGTAGTTTCTGCAGTGCATGTACTTGCCAATTCTGAGCAATTTGTAGTGAGACTTGCGACCGCTGTGTTCTGCGCTTAGTGGCGCACATATCCATAGCAAAGGCTGAAGTGGGAAAATTCAGTAGGGGTTGGATTTCTATTAGGCAATAACTCAGTGTCATCTCATCTGGCATAGTAGTGTGCTTCCTTTGATACTTGGCTAGAAAATAGCCATAGGAGAATACAAATAGCTTCTTGAAGCCTACAGTAGCGTTCTATATATTTGATTTCTGGTTGATCTGCTGGTGGCTGTAGTTTCTGCAGTGCATGTACTTGCCAATTCTGAGCAATTTGTAGTGAGACTTGCGACCGCTGTGTTCTGCGCTTAGTGGCGCACATATCCATAGCAAAGGCTGAAGTGGGAAAATTCAGTAGGGGTTGGATTTCTATTAGGCAATAACTCAGTGTCATCTCATCTGGCATAGTAGTGTGCTTCCTTTGATACTTGGCTAGAAAATAGCCATAGGAGAATACAAATAGCTTCTTGAAGCCTACAGTAGCGTTCTATATATTTGATTTCTGGTTGATCTGCTGGTGGCTGTAGTTTCTGCAGTGCATGTACTTGCCAATTCTGAGCAATTTGTAGTGAGACTTGCGACCGCTGTGTTCTGCGCTTAGTGGCGCACATATCCATAGCAAAGGCTGAAGTGGGAAAATTCAGTAGGGGTTGGATTTCTATTAGGCAATAACTCAGTGTCATCTCATCTGGCATAGTAGTGTGCTTCCTTTGATACTTGGCTAGAAAATAGCCATAGGAGAATACAAATAGCTTCTTGAAGCCTACAGTAGCGTTCTATATATTTGATTTCTGGTTGATCTGCTGGTGGCTGTAGTTTCTGCAGTGCATGTACTTGCCAATTCTGAGCAATTTGTAGTGAGACTTGCGACCGCTGTGTTCTGCGCTTAGTGGCGCACATATCCATAGCAAAGGCTGAAGTGGGAAAATTCAGTAGGGGTTGGATTTCTATTAGGCAATAACTCAGTGTCATCTCATCTGGCATAGTAGTGTGCTTCCTTTGATACTTGGCTAGAAAATAGCCATAGGAGAATACAAATAGCTTCTTGAAGCCTACAGTAGCGTTCTATATATTTGATTTCTGGTTGATCTGCTGGTGGCTGTAGTTTCTGCAGTGCATGTACTTGCCAATTCTGAGCAATTTGTAGTGAGACTTGCGACCGCTGTGTTCTGCGCTTAGTGGCGCACATATCCATAGCAAAGGCTGAAGTGGGAAAATTCAGTAGGGGTTGGATTTCTATTAGGCAATAACTCAGTGTCATCTCATCTGGCATAGTAGTGTGCTTCCTTTGATACTTGGCTAGAAAATAGCCATAGGAGAATACAAATAGCTTCTTGAAGCCTACAGTAGCGTTCTATATATTTGATTTCTGGTTGATCTGCTGGTGGCTGTAGTTTCTGCAGTGCATGTACTTGCCAATTCTGAGCAATTTGTAGTGAGACTTGCGACCGCTGTGTTCTGCGCTTAGTGGCGCACATATCCATAGCAAAGGCTGAAGTGGCAAAATTCAGTAGGGGTTGGATTTCTATTAGGCAATAACTCAGTGTCATCTCATCTGGCATAGTAGTGTGCTTCCTTTGATACTTGGCTAGAAAATAGCCATAGGAGAATACAAATAGCTTCTTGAAGCCTACAGTAGCGTTCTATATATTTGATTTCTGGTTGATCTGCTGGTGGCTGTAGTTTCTGCAGTGCATGTACTTGCCAATTCTGAGCAATTTGTAGTGAGACTTGCGACCGCTGTGTTCTGCGCTTAGTGGCGCACATATCCATAGCAAAGGCTGAAGTGGCAAAATTCAGTAGGGGTTGGATTTCTATTAGGCAATAACTCAGTGTCATCTCATCTGGCATAGTAGTGTGCTTCCTTTGATACTTGGCTAGAAAATAGCCATAGCAATAGGATAGGATTGTTTGGTTCTAAAAACTCAAAAAAAAACAAAAAACACAAAAAAAAACAAAAAACACAAAAAAAACACACAAAAAAAAAAAAAAAAAAGTAAAAAAAAAAAAAAAGTTATAACTCTCATTTTAAAAATGTTTAACCCCAGGGCTAGGGGTAGAGGACGAGGGCGGGGACGTGGGCGTCCAACTACTGCAGGGGTCAGAGGCCGTGGTCCTGGGCGGGGTGAGACACCACCTGCTGATGAGGGAGCAGGGGAACGCCGCAGAGCTACACTCCCTAGGTTCATGTCTGAAGTTACTGGGACTCGTGGTAGAGCACTGTTGAGGCCAGAACAGTGCGAACAGGTGATGTCGTGGATTGCTGACAATGCTTCGAGCAATTTGTCCACCACCAGTCAGTCTTCCACGCAGTCCACCCATGTCACCGAAATCCCCACTCCTCCAGCTCCTGCACCTCAGCCTCCTCCCCCCCAGTCTGCCCCCTCCCAGGAAAATTTGCCATTTGAACCGGCATACTCTGAGGAACTGTTTTCTGGACCCTTCCCACAGTCACAAACCACTTGTCCGGTTGCTGCTGAGCAATTTTCCGATGCCCAGGTTTTCCACCAGTCACAGTCTGTGGGTGATGATGACCTTCTTGACGTAGTGGAAGTGTGTAAAGAGGTGTCCGACGATGAGGAGACACGGTTGTCAGACAGTGGGGAAGTTGTTGTCAGGGCAGGAAGTCCGAGGGGGGAGCAGACTGAGGGATCGGAGGATGATGAGGTGACAGACCCAAGCTGGGTTGAGAGGCCGGGTGAACACAGTGCTTCTGAGACGGAGGAGAGTCCTCGACCTGAACAGGTTGGAAGAGGCAGTGGTGGGGCCAGACGGAGAGGCAGGGCCAGAGCTGGTGCATCAGCGCCACTGTCAACTAGTGAAGCTCCCGTGGTGAGGGCTCTTGCGGCGAGGGCTAGATCTTCAGAAGTGTGGAGGTTCTTTAAGGAAACACCGGATGACCGACGGACTGTGGTGTGCAACATTTGCCAAACCAGGCTCAGCAGGGGTTCCACCACTACTAGCTTAACTACCACCAGTATGCGCAGGCATATGAATGCTAAGCACCCCACTCAGTGGCAACAAGCCCGTTCACCTCCGGCCGTGCACACCACTGCTCCTTCCCCTGTGTCAGCTGCTAGTCAGCCCCCTGCCCAGGACCCTGGCCCAAAAACCCCATCGTCGCCTCCACGATCCTCCACAGCATCCACCAGCGTTCAGCTCTCCATACCCCAGACGCTGGAGCGGAAACGCAAATATAGTGCAACCCACCCGCACGCCCAAGCCCTTAATGTGCACATCTCCAGATTGCTTAGCCTGGAGATGCTGCCCTATAGGCTAGTAGAGACCGAGGCCTTTCGCAACCTCATGGCGGCGGCCGCCCCTCGGTATTCGGTCCCCAGCCGCCACTACTTTTCCCGATGTGCCGTCCCAGCCCTGCACCAGCACGTGTCAGACAACATCATCCGTGCCCTGACCAACGCCGTTTCTGACAAGGTCCACCTGACCACGGACACGTGGACGAGTGCTGCCGGGCAGGGCCACTATATATCGCTGACGGCACATTGGGTTAACTTGGTGGAGGCTGGGACCGAGACTGACCCTGGGGCTGCTCATATACTGCCGACGCCGAGGATTGCGGGGCCTACCTCGGTCCAGGTGTTTCAGGCCTACTATGCCTCCTCCTCCTCCCACCCCTCCTCCACCTCCTCCTCCGAACTACCATCCGTGGGCACGGCGCCATCAGTCGGTAGCTCTAGGCACAGCAGCAGTGCCGTCGCTAAGCGACAGCAGGCGGTGCTCAAACTGCTGAGCCTAGGCGACAAAAGGCACACCGCCCAAGAGCTATTACAGGGCATCACGGCGCAGACTGATCTGTGGCTGGCACCGCTGAACCTCAAGCCGGGAATGGTTGTGTGTGACAACGGCCGTAACCTGGTGGCGGCTCTGCAACTCGGCAGACTGACACATGTGCCATGCCTGGCCCATGTGTTAAATCTGATAGTGCAGCGTTTCCTCAAGACATACCCCAATCTGTCTGATTTGCTCACGAAGGTGCGCCGCATCTGTGCGCATTTCAGGAAGTCCAGCCCAGATGCTGCCACTCTCAGGGCAGCGCAGCGCCGCCTCCAACTGCCCGCTCACCGACTGTTGTGCGACGTGCCCACGAGGTGGAATTCAACACTGACCATGTTATCCAGAGTTTACCAGCAGCGCAGAGCGATTGTAGACTGCCAGATGTCAACTTCCACCAGAACTGGTAGTCAGGTCAGTCAGCTTCCTCAAGTCTACAATGAGGAGTGGACGTGGATGTCTGATATCTGTCAGGTGCTGAGTAACTTTGAGGAGTCAACACAGATGGTCAGTGGCGATGCCGCCATCATCAGCCTCACCATCCCGCTGCTTGGCCTGTTGAAAAACTCTCTGGTCAGCATGAAGTCGGAAGCTTTGCGCTCGTCACAAGAGACGGGGGAAGAATATTCCCTTGTTGATAGCCAAAGCACCCTGAGGTCTGTTTCTCAGCGCATATCGGAGGAGGTGGAGGTGGAGGAGGATGAGGAGGAAGAGGAGGAGAATGTTGGCGAGACACAAGAGGGGACCATTGTTGAGTCCTTCACTGTTCAGCGTGTATGGGCAGAAGAAGAGGAGTTGGAGGAGTTGGAGGAGGAGGAAATGGACAGTCAGGCCAGTGAGGGGAGTGAATTCTTACGCGTTGGTACTCTGGCGCATATGGCAGATTTCATGCTAGGCTGCCTATCCCGTGACCCTCGCGTTCAAAGAATTTATTCCAGCACCGATTACTGGGTGTTCACTCTCCTGGACCCACGGTACAAGCAAAATCTTGCCACTCTCATCCCTGCAGAGGAAAGGAGTGTGAGAATGCATGAATACCAGCAGGCCCTGGTGCACAAGCTGAAACAGTATTTCCCTTCTGACAGCGCTAGCGGCAGAGTGCGTAGTTCTGCGGGACAAGTAGCGAGGGAGAGTAGGCGAGCAGGCAGCTTGTCCAGCACTGGCAAGGGTACGCTTTACAAGGCTTTTGCCAGCTTTATGTCACCCCAGCAAGACACTGTCACCTGTCCCCAGTCTCGGCAGAGTAGGGCTGATCTTTACAGAAAGATGGTGAGGGAGTACGTAGCTGACCATACCATCGTCCTAAATGATCACACAGCTCCCTACAACTACTGGGTTTCAAAGCTGGACATGTGGCACGAACTGGCGCTGTACGCCTTGGAGGTTCTTGCCTGCCCTGCCGCTAGCGTCTTGTCCGAGCGGGTTTTCAGTGCAGCTGGTGGCATCATCACCGATAAGCGTACACGCCTGTCGACTGACAGCGCTGACAGGCTGACGCTTATTAAAATGAATAAAGGCTGGATTTCTCAGAATTTCCAATCTCCACCAGGTGAAGGAAGCTCAACCTGAATAATTGATCCACTCCTCCTCCTCCTCCTCATTTTCCTCCTTCTCCTCCTCTTTGTACAGTAAAGCAGAGGAAAATGGCTATTTTTTGACAGGGCCCACTGGCTCTTGCTATACTTCATGCATTTAATTTTTCTGGAGGGCCACCTACCCGGTCCTCTGTTTGAAACAATTTTTGTGAGTGCCACATACAGGCACTCAATCTATTCCATTTTTCTGGAGGGCCACCTACCCGGTCCTCTGGTTTGAACAATTTTTGGGACTGCCACATACAGGCACTCAATCTATTCCATTTTACTGGAGGGCCACCTACCTGCTCCTCTGGTTTGAAGAATTTTTGGGACTGCCACATACAGGCACTCAATCTATTCCATTTTACTGGAGGGCCACCTACCTGCTCCTCTGGTTTGAAACATTTTTGGGACTGCCACATACAGGCACTCAATCTATCCCATTTTACTGGAGGGCCACCTACCTGCTCCTCTGGTTTGAAGAATTTTTGGGACTGCCACATACAGGCACTCAATCTATTCCATTTTACTGGAGGGCCACCTACCTGCTCCTCTGGTTTGAAACATTTTTGGGACTGCCACATACAGGCACTCAATCTATCCCATTTTACTGGAGGGCCACCTACCTGCTCCTCTGGTTTGAAACATTTTTGGGACTGCCACATACAGGCACTCAATCTATCCCATTTTACTGGAGGGCCACCTACCTGCTCCTCTGGTTTGAAACATTTTTGGGACTGCCACATACAGGCACTCAATCTATTCCATTTTACTGCAGGGCCACCTACCTGCTCCTCTGGTTTGAACAATTTTTGGGACTGCCACATACAGGCACTCAATCTATTCCATTTTACTGGAGGGCCACCTACCTGCTCCTCTGGTTTGAACAATTTTTGGGACTGCCACATACAGGCACTCAATCTATCCCATTTTACTGGAGGGCCACCTACCTGCTCCTCTGGTTTGAAAAATGTTTGGGACTGCCACATACAGGCACTATCCAAATTAAATTGTCTCCATAGCAGCCTCCACACGTTGTCTCCATTCCTACCTCCAAAAGTCGTCCATATAGCTGCCTCCATACATCGTCCCTTTATCAAACGAGGTGTGTCAGGCAGAAATTTGGGTTGTTTTCATGGATTCCACATCAAAGTTGTTAACTTTGTCGCCACCCTGCTGTGTAATCCACAAAATATACTTGCAAACTTTTACCATTTAGGGATATTATTTCAGCGCTTCTTGCGCATCTGTTTACATTCCCCTCACCCGCCATATCCTAAACTTATAAGAACGCTACTACACTTGATCTTATACAAAAGTGCTGTTTGGGGAGTAGCCTAGAGACAGGGGCTTGGATTTGCGAAAGCTCGCCTGGCAGCGGAGCGCCAGCTCCATGCGCATCATGCGCTTCTTGCGCATCTGTTTACATTCCCCTCACCCGGCATATCCTAAACTTATAAGAACGCTACTACACTTGATCTTATACAAAAGGTTCTTAGAAGTGCTGTTTGGGGAGTAGCCTAGAGACAGGGGCTTGGATTGGCGAAAGCTCGCCTGGCAGCGGAGCGCCAGCTCCATGCCAAGATCCAACTAACATAGTTTTAACTGCAGCACCTTTAATCTACTACTAGTTCACTGCCTCCATACATGGTCCCCTTATCAAACGAGCTGTGTCAGGCAGAATTTTGGGTTGTTTTCATGGCTTCCATGTTAACTTTGTCGCCACCCTGCTGTGTAATCCACAAAATATACTGGCAAACTTTTATCATGTACCGATATTATTTGAGCACTTCTTGCTCACCTCCTTTGGTTCCTCTCTGCCACCCATTGGTTTGAAGCCTGAGTCCATTTAGGGTATGTCGCCATGACACTCTCTAGCCTGCTGCCGCTGCCTCTGCATGCCGTCCCCTATAGTGTCAGGGTCAATTATTGCATGTTTTAGATGCTATCTAGCTTCATTCTGTCACTCTGTCATGGCCATGCTGTTGCCCATAATTTTGGCATAATGGTGCGTTTAAGCAGCCTCAGAGGCATCCATGCATGCTGCCCCTGCTGTTTCCTGTCCATTTCCGTGGTGTTTCCATCCTTTTCTGAGGTTCCCAGGTGTTTGGCCAAGCTTCCCTGTGCAGAGCCTTGGTCCCCTTGAAAAATGCTCGAGTCTCCCATTGACTTCAATGGGGTTCGTTATTCGAGACGAGCACTCGAGCATCGGGAAAAGTTCGTCTCGAATAACGAGTACCCGAGCATTTTAGTGTTCGCTCATCTCTAATTATAATCCATCTAGTTCTGTGAGCTGACAATGTGGTTAGATTATCAGGGTAAGGGTTTATACAAACTTTTATTTAGCTTTTGAATATTGTACAAGTATCTGACACATAGAAAGAGAGATGAGACAGATCAGAGATGATGAGTTCCATGAGATGCATATTACACACTGTCAGCTCTCCTACTACATCTCTGCTATTCCACAACACACTAGATCTGCTGTGCCTTCCTGCTGTGCCTCCCTAGATAAACAACTTATCTGTATGTAGCTTGTAGTTGACCCCATGCTGCTGCTGCTGCCTCAGGAACTCAGATTCTGTGTATCAGTGTGCATCAGTGAGTGAGCTCAGTGCTGGACTGCAGGCGGGGGGGCTAGAGTACAGGGAGCAGAGAGAGACAAGCTCCGTGAAGCCTCATGGCTGCTGACCCTAAAGTCAGAAGTTATAGAGTCAGGTATAGTGGCAACTGGAATTGTGTACACCAGGACTGAAACAGGTTGGACTTATATCTGTGAAATGCTATATTTTTGTTAATAACAGTTGCAACACCCCTGCAAATATATAGGCAAGGGGGCAGTTGCGAATAAGGCCCTCAACCTGTTAGAACCCATCTAGTGCATCTAATCAACTCATTGAGGGGGAATGCAGTAAGTCTCAGGTAATTAGCAGCTGTAGATTCTGCCTGAACAGGCAAGGGTTAAATGGATGTGAATTATCAACCAATGTACACTGGAGTGTGATTGGAGAGTAAGCCACCATCTGACCAGGATAGGGGCTAGGTCAGTTCTAGAAAGATCTTACCACAAGAAATGCTCTTTGAGCACATGCTCTTACCACAGGCCTCTTAGGCCTGCTGGAGACCTGCCAGGCTGTAGCACAGCCCTCCTATCCCCATACCAGCGTGACATCAATGTGCTTAGGCCGCAACCGTCAGCCACTCCGGTATTTTGGGCCCCGGTTGCCTCCAGGCCCCAAAAAAGGCTAGGTCCCGGTGGGGGATGTTGCACAGTGAATTTGTCTTCGAGGGAATACCCCTTTAAATCACTGTTGGTTTATCACAGCAAAACTAGCACAAATTACTTTCCGTCAATCTGCAGCTGAAAGATGATTCCTGCTTTGTAACAGGGGATCGACTCATATTTGTCCCATTTATTATGATAATATGCAGGTGGCAACCCACATCCATGTCCTGATGGGTGTAAGGGCCTTATTGAAATAACTACATGTAGTATTTTCTGAACGTAATGAGCAGCTTCATTTGTAGGAAATACCTTCCAAGTTTCCTGAATCATGTGGAGCGATTCACAACACAACGCGCAACTCATAATAAATTTAGATTTTTATTTCAGTTAAGGAATGACATTTTTTGTGTATATTGCACTCAGAGGAAACAGCTTTTTGTTTGCAGTTAGATCTTGTGGTACAAGAAAGCCAAACTCAATCCTCCAGCTTCATTCTAATGCAGCAGAACGGCTGCAACAATAGAAATTGTGAGGAACAAGGGACAAAGAAGAATAGCTTATCTGATGCAGACATGGTTGGTGTTTTTTCTTCTTTTTTGGCTGCCAGTACATATGCACTGTACTGCTCTGTCAGATCTCAATTATTTTCCCAAACTATCACACAAAGTGGTTCAGGTTATGAAAAACCATTCTGATTTTACACTTTACTTACCATAAGAAACATGAAGTCACAGATGTCCAGGTTTAGACATTTAATGTCCTTTAATATTTATTAGATTATAGTTATGGGGCAGGGTCACATCTGGCACAGCAGCAGTTCAAAAAGAGCTGAAACCAGGCTCAGGACATGGCACCTTGGAGCCCTAGTTGACAAACCGTGCCCCCCTTCAATGAAATTTAGCACCATGACAATGCCACCATACTTGCCCCCTAGGAATCTTGCATATTTAATAGCAACTACTAGGTATTCCACATTTATACACTGGAGATCAAAATCAGATAGCAATGTACAATCCCTTCAAAGATAATGTAATCTCTATTGATCAACATTTGATGGAGTTTTGTAAGGAGTACACCAGCCACTAGAACAGTGTTTTACAAAATTACCAAAGTATATCAACAAAAATGATATAAACTATTAACATTTATTTAGCAAAAAACATGATGATTATAATTTGAGAACAGCTCAGAGAAAAATTATAACAAAATTTTCTGAAGGTTAGTATAATTCACCAATCAGTAAATGTACAGGCCTTTGCTGCTGGAGACATGCCAGGCTGTGGATGGGACCTCCATTCCCTGATACCAAGCATCATGACCACCAACGAGAGGTAGGTCGCGCTAGCCAGCCACTCAGATTTTCAGGGCCCTGACTTCCTCCTCCCACACAAAAAGGCTAGACCCGAGTGGGAGATGTTGATAGTGGCGTCACGTACAGGATATTTACTTCTGTTCCTTATACTGGTGTTAAGGATATTACACTGGTCTTGAATGCCATCTTACATACTGTCAGACATTTTAAAGACTCAGCATTCATTTCACATAACTTTGTGTAGTGAAAACTAAAGTTTGGGTGGGGTTTGTCCCTCAGCACACAAAGACTTAGTACTCGCTAGCACCACCTAGAGGAAGGTATCCAGGTGAACATCTGGACATTTTGTTTATGTGAAGACAGCCAATGGTTCTACATTCCTTTGTGTGCTTACATCCAATAGTGTTGAATTTCCAGGGTCAAACCACCCAATAGTATTGCCCGCTTGTGTATTTGCACGCCCCTTTCAGAGTGTGTTATGACTTTCAAGATAAGAGTTTCAGTGCAAAAGAGAATAAAGCAGTCTTGAGCTAATCTTCAGAAAGGACAGTGTGTCTTTCCTGGTTTACTCCATTCCAAGCTGGAATACAAAGACTCTATAATTTGAAAGTCACCTTGACTGTGGTTCTGTTTTACTGGCTGAAAGGGACTGGGTAAGGTCATCTCCTTGTGTGATAATATGCACTTTTCCTTAAATGTCCATATATAAGAGTATGTTCACTATGATGTGGCAAAGGATCCCTTGTAAGGAGACTGAACGGTGTCTATGTATGTTGTAGAAAAAGGTCTGCAGTGCCCTCTTGTTGATTGTTGATGTAGTTCAGAGAGTTAGTGATGGTGTTGAGATTTTTGTTCATGTAAGCGCTGATAGAATCTGGAAGTTTGCAGAGACAGACTCTGGCCAAGTTTACAACCATTCCTTCGGGATTGGGATCAGCCTCGTGATGCAGCAAGGAACAGTAGGGACTCAGGGACACTGACAGAAATTTTACAGTTGAGCGTTAACTCCTTGATTTCTGAAACCTTGTGTGAAGGTCTCTAATTTGTACTTACTGATAGTTAGCGGAGTAGTCTGGAGCTGTATTTATGGAGGATATCTATAGCCCTTGAACAAAATCAGGTATTCCACAGATTCCACAAAATGGGTAGTGAGCAAAGTAAGACTGTAGCTGGACACTGCAGACCTTAAAAGGCAACTCACATAGTGTCACACAGGAAAGGTAAACAGTGGGTAAAAGGAAGTTATGAGGTATTGAAGTTTTTGGGTATGTTAGATGATCCCCTGAGTGTGCAAAGGTGGGAGACAGCACTTGATGAAAATGGTTGATGGCTCAAAGACAAAAAGTGGCACACCCAGGCAGAAGGTTGGCTTGATGTAAGTAGAGAGTTAATAACAAAGGGTTTGACAAAAGTGGATGGGGTTGATTACTGGAGACTTAGACCAGTAACTACGGACGGACCAGGGCAGAGTGACAGGAATCCTAGATAGTGCCCATTAAAGAAAGAGATGGGCAATAAGGGACATTTCAAAGTTTTTGATGTGGAAAGAATTTGAGGGAAAAGAAAGAAAGATGGCATCTTTTGGAATGCAGACCAGCACCCTCTTAGACTCCACCCCCGTATCTGGTGGTTAGAGAAGATGACACGCCCTACCATTTTTCAGTGGCGGCCATCTTAAGACAGTATATTCCCTTCAAGTCCCTGAAAGTTTATTGCCTATGACTCTACTCTGTTGGCAGCCATAAAGGCTGGTTGTGGGTAGCTGTGGAGCACCATTGAAGGGCCTGAACAGATTTCTGAGATAAACGCCGGCTGAGATGATTTCATCTTATTTCAGTTCTCTGTTCGGATTTTTCTTGGATGTGCAACGCTGTTTGTTTGGGTATGGTCATCTCTGATAGTTAAAACTTATTTGATTCTGACAATTGCAGAAAAATTACTAGAAAAAGTATTTCAATGTCTCTGGTACCTGCTTTCTGGAGTCGAAATAGTTAATCAGGGTCAGATCTGTGGGCAGCTATGCTGCTGGGCTCTGCCTTATCTGTGTCTGTGAGAAGTGGCCTTGAAGCACACAGAAAGTGATCTGTGTTAAGTGGGGGCGACAGAGCTGACAATCTAAAAAGACTTAAAGGAATTTGCTTGTGATAAGAATACAAAAAGACAGTATGATGTGACGTCCTCCTGTGTACCCCACGAACAGACTAAGCAAGAACAAGCCCCCCAACTGTATTACAGAGCCTATGACTGACTTTTGTTCCTTTTTGATTAAAAACCAACACAAGTGTACCTGACTTCTGTTTGAGACGTTGGAGTCTAGTCAGAACTTTATAGAGAGCACAGAACACTGAGCTATAGATATTTGAGAGAATCCTATATGTCTAGATGAGATAAAGCGGAGACCAGTGCAGACTAGAGACGTCTCTGCCAGACTTGTGACAGAAAACCAGGAAGAACAGACACTAGTTTCACAGACCGCACCAAAGTGAGAGCCCGACCCAAGTGGGCGTTACGGGGAGGAGACATTACTGAAGTGACTTCCCACACTCTAGTAAACGGAGACGGCCCCAACAGGGCAGGACAAGGGGGGTGGTAATGGACAACAATGTCAGCGAGAACAGTTTCCCTCTTCTGAAAGCCTCCCCGCCAAATAGAGTTAGTGCCTTTCATTGTAGAACTCTCCCCTGCTAGCCCGATGATGATTTTAACTCATTCCCGGTCAAGGAAAAGACCCAGAAAGAACAGCCGGATACATGTAGGATGGTCCATGACCTCCAAGCTGCCAATGAGTGTACTGAAGCCCAGTGGTCCCTAGCCCAAACTGGCAGCAGTCCCCGGGAGGGACATATTATTCACTGTTATTGATTTGGCAAATGTTCTCAACTCTGTGCCCCTACATGAAGTTTGCCAGTACCTATTTGCCATTACCAGTCCGGTATTCCAGTATACCTGGTGCAGATTCCCACAAGGGGGGTGAAACTCCCCCAGCCAGTACTCCATAGTACACAGCCCTGCAGGGAGTAGACTGGCAGACTAGCCCCTTACTGGATGTTCTCCTTTTCACTATGTGGATGAACTACTGTTTTTGTTTGCCAGGATGCATTTATTGACCTTTGTGTTTTCTGTTCCAGAGGGGTTGCAGTTTCCAGAGACAAACTCCAGTATTGCCAGGAGAAGGTGGTCTTCCTAGGCCACTGCTTCTCAGCCACAGGCAGATACCTGGCAGAGGAAAGAAAACTGGCAGTCCAGAATATGCCCCTGCCCTGAGGCCCTAAGCCTCTTCACATGTTTCTAGGACTGGCCAGCTACTGCAGGCCTGGAATAAGGTCTGCTGCCTCCAGCCTGATGTTGCCCCTTGATAATTGAATTGCCTCTTCCCCATTTGTCCTTAGTCAGGAGGCAATTGATGCATTCCACAGCCCTAAGCTGGCAAATCCTGTCTGCCCCGGCCCTAGGCACATCCTATTGGATAAGACCTTTTATTTTATTTTGCGCCAAGTATCTAGGCCACAGGTGTCTTAGCCCAGGAATGTGGTGGCCTCCCCAGTGACCCACTATTAGGCCCGGTTAGACTCAGTCGTGAGGGGAGCCCCACATGTGTCAGTAGCTGCAGCCAGCAATCTGCTCAGCAAGGCCAGTGAGTTGATCCTAGATCACTCAGTTACTGTGCAAACCCCACATACCTTGCACAGTGTCCTCACCCAAGTACAGGCCAAGCATCTGAGCAAAGGCCAGACAGCTCAGACTCCAGTGTGCACTCCTGATGCCCCAGGATACATTCATAAGGTGCACAGCTCTGAATCCTTCATTCTGTCGCCAGTCTTCCAGGATTCAGAAGGGGGGGGGATGAGAAGGGTGATTAACCCAGATGTTGAGTTTTTTTCTCATAGATGGCTCCATGTCTGCAGGAGAAGACAGACGGTTCTACACTGGATATACAGTGGTCAGTGGCGCACATGAGGTAGTACAAGTAGAACCACTCCCTCCACACAGGTCAGCGCAGGAGGTGAAGTGACGGCACTCAGGAAAGCGCTACAGCTGGTGGAAGGTAAAAGGGCAAACATCTATACTCAAGGTATAGTTCTGGGGTCTAAACACGACTATGAACCCATATGGAAGGCTAGAGAGTTCCTCACCTCAGCAGGGACTCAGGATGGTCTCTTACTTCCACAAGAGGTGGGGATAGTAAAAGTAAAAGCACACACAATTTGGTAACTCCACAAGCCAAGGGCAAGTATGTGGCTGACAGGATGGCGAAGGCAGCTGCACAGATGGAGCCCAGAGACTGTCCTGAAGTCTCAGCGGGGAGTTCTGAGCTAAAAGTTTGATCCACAGGTGTTCCAGTCCCTGGTGGCCCGAGAGTCATCAGAAGTGAAGGAAGTGTGGAGGAAAGCTGGAGCCCAGATGCCGATGGGACCTGGATGCTGGGAGAGAGGGTGTGCCTGCCCAGAGCCCTGCACCCAACAGTAAGTCAAATAGCCCACAGACACACACACACATCCAAAATGGCCATGCTAGTGCTCATAAACCATCAGTTTATGGTTTGCCTGGGCATGGTTTGCCCGGGCATTACTACCCCTGTCACTAGACTAGTGAAAGCCTTTATAGTCTGTGCCCGCCACAGCCCGGGTAAGGTGGTAAAGACCCCACAGAAGGTGACACCCAAGCCACTGTATCCCTTCCAAAGACTGCAGATGGAGTTTTATCCAGCTACCACTTCACTGGACAGGTAAAGACCTGAAGCCTTGTCCCTCCTGGGTGTAGAACAGGCCCTGCACACCCCTTACCCTTCCCAAGTTAGTGGTGGGTTTGAGAGACTAAACAGTACTCTTAAGTTAGAAATCCAGGAGGCCATGGAAGCAGGGAAACCATGGCGCAAGTGCCTTCCTGCTGCCCACCATTCAGTTAGGACCACCCTTAACAGAAAGATGGGATTGTCCCCATTTGAAGTACTTTTTGGCTGTGCACCCAGACTAGGCCTCTACTTCCCATAGACCCTATAGCTGATGGCAGGAAACCAGGTGGAACATGCCACACAGTTGAGCCAGGCCTTGAAAAAGGTCCGCAAAAGTGTTTCTGTTTCCTTTTTCAGATCCAGACAGAGACCTCAGGATGCATAACCTGAAGCCTGGAGACTAGAGAGAGAGCCTGGAGCCTTGCTTCGACGGTCCTTTCCATGCCCTGCTGACCAGCGCCACGTCTGTTAAGCTAGAGTGAAAGATTTGTTAATTATATCAGAGATGCTTTCCAGAACCGCATGGCTTTGGACATGAACCTTGCTGAGAAGGGAGGGGTCTGTAAGATGGTGGGAGCGGCTTGTTGCATGTACATCCCGGATGACATCGCCCCCTATGGATCCATTACCCATGCACTTGAAGAGATTGAAGGACTGTCCAGGGAACTCGAGAGAAACTCTGGGGTGGACACTTTGTCCTTCACTTTGTAGTTGGGGGATTGGAAGGGTTTCCTTTAAGTGGGGGTGATATTGGGGATTGTGATTTTTCTCTCATCACTTATTGCGTGTTGTGTGGTCCCCCTCATCAAGTCCACCATGTCCCAGATGGCCGTCCAGGCGGTAAGAACCATAACAGGAGAAGTGCTGGTGTGGAGGATACCGTCTTGTTGAAGAACCAGCCTGTTAATAAACCCATAAACTATGGAAACACAATTATGTAATTTGAGTATGCAGGCCTGTAACCCCCGAGTGACTGGCCTCCAGGGGATCTGGTGAAGAGTTAACAAGTCCAGCAGGTAAGGCTTTAGCCTACCTGTGGGTACCTGGAGCTTGAGGAGGTCACCCTGGACAAAGTTACAGGCCATGCAAGACTCAAAAGGGGGGAAATGTTAAAGATATCACACTGGTCTTGAATGCCATCTTACATACTGTCAGACATTTTAAAGACTCAGCATTCATTTCATGTAACTTTGTGTAGTGAAAACTAAAGTTTGGGTGGGGTTTGTCACTCAGCACACAAAGACTTAGTACTCGCTAGCACCACCTAGAGGAAGGTATCCAGGTGAACATCTGGGCATTTTGTTATGTGAAGACAGCCAATGGTTCTACATTCCTTTGTGTGCTTACATCCAATAGTGTTGATTTTCCAGAGTCAAACCACCCAGTAGTATTGCCCGCTTTTGTATTTGCACGCCCCTTTCAGAGTGTGTTATGACTTTCCAGATAAGAGTTTCAGTGCAAAAGAGAATAAAGCAGTCTTGAGCTAATCTTCAGAAAGGACAGTGTGTCTTTCCTGGTTTACTCCATTCCAAGCTGGAATACAAAGACTCTATAATTTGAAAGTCACCTTTACAATGTTAGGGGTTTGAGCCCCCGATAAAAATCTATAAGACTGGCATATTGAACTGTCTTTATCGAACTGTGTTTCCTAACCCTGCTGATCTGGTTAAGGCCCCGACTGTGATTGAACTTTGTAAGTCAGACAGTGTTATTCTGCTGCCTTGTGTTGTTGAGCGCTGCTCCATCACTTGCAGTGTTATCTCCAGCAAAGAAGTGTGTCCACTCTGCTGTGCCGTGTTATGGGAGCGCTTCTCCTGCACTGGAAGAACAGAAACTGTGCTACACAGCAAGACATTACTGCACGACGAAAAGTTACTGGCGTGAAACCCTGTCTGAATGCGATAAACTCCGCCCATACTCTGCACCTGTATGTTATACTGCACGGTACACATTATACATACTACTCTGTACCTGCTCTTCACTGTACATGTTATACATACTGCAGTGCACTTGCATGTTATTCTGCTCTGCACTGTACACATTACACATACTGCACTGCACATGTTATACATACTGCTCTACACCTGCATGTTATACTTTTCTACACTCTACATGTTATACATATTGCTCTGCACTTGCATGTTATACAGATCTAACCTCTACACTGTACACGTTATACATACTGCTCTGCACCTGCATGTTATACTGCTCTACACTGTACACATTACACATACTGCTTTGCACCTGCATGTCATACTGCTCTGCACTCTACACATTACACATACTCATACCTCCATTACACATACTCATACCTCTCAACCGTCCTGGATTTGGCGGGACAGTCCCAGGTTTTTGGGCTCTGTCCCACTGTCATGGGTGGCTGGGAGAATGTCTCCCTGCATTGTCCTGCCTCCTTCTGCTCCCTACATAAGAGCTGCAGAGCAGCCAAAGCATCGGAACCAGGAAGAGGCGGGATCAGTCTCTGCTCCCTCCTCATATGATGTCTGCACGAGTCATGTGAGGAGGTAGCTCCGCCTCTCAGATGGCCCCCTCAATGAGCCAGTTAGAGCCTGGGAGAAGAAGTCACTGCACTAAGGTAGGGTAAGAAATAGGGTTTTTTTGGTTTAATTCCAGGGGGCAGGGAGGCAGAATAAGAGGAGGCTGGAGGCCAGGAGGAGGATATAGGACAGGGGGGGCTGAAGGACAAGAGGAGGAGGCACAGGGACAGGAGGAGGAGGCTGGGGCAAATGAGGAGAATAGAGGACAGGGGGGCTGGAGAACAGGAGGAGGCTGGGGGACAGAAGGAGGATGCTGGAGGAGGCTGGGAACAGGAGGAGTATGCAGGAGGAGGAGGAGAAGGCTGGTGGACAGGAGGATACTGGAGGAGGCTGGAGCACAGGAGAAGGATAGAGGACAGGGGGGCTGGAGGATAGGAGAAGGCTGGGGAACAGGAGGAGGAGACTGAAGGACAGGAGGATGCTGGTGGAAGAGGAAGCTGGAGGACAGGAGGATATTGGAAGAGGTTGGGGGACAGGAGGAGGAGACTAGAGGACATGACTAGGCTGGAGGACATGAGGAGGATGGAGGACAGGAGGAGGAGGCTGGGAGACAGGATGAGGAACATGCTGGAGCAGGCTGGGGGACAGGAGGAGGAGGCTGGAGGACAGGGGCCACAGGAGGAGGCTGGAAGACAGGAAGTCACAGGATGAGGACAGGGGGCTACTGGAATGTAAGGGGCATTGTGCCATGTGGGGACCATCAATAAATGAGCTTATACTTATCTATTGTCCTTATACATCTAGTAATAACAGTTAACATTTACAGGATCTGTAATTAGAATAAACTATCTGCTATTTCAATGGTTTTCTACAGCTTTACAATTTAATTCTCCTCAGGAGAAAGAAGAGTTGAGGATGATCTTCTCTGCAGAGCCTCCAATGTTTCCTGAGAGCAGTATTAGGATTCCGGCTTATTCTCTGCTGCAGTGTTACTGCTGCTGCATTATTATTACAAGTTAGAAAAAATAGTTTGGAAGTAAAATAAAGCGCAGAGATCCAGGGTTATATCATATCACAGGTAGCTATGTCAATGTGACTGAAGCCGTGCAAAGAGAAAGTCTGCTATCATGGTCAGGTCGACAATATATTTTGTAGGAAATCTTTTCTGAGTTATTGAGTCAAACAATCTAATCTGCTGAGATCTTCCTCCCACCAGTCTTTATTCAACTTGCATTATTCTTAAAGGATTACCATGAGAAATCTGTTGTACTACTTTCACGAGTTGCGTTCATATTGTGTGTTGTGTGTGTCCAGGGGTGCACCAGCTATGATGCAACATGAGCCTTACGTCTCAGACACCACCTGCAGCAACATGGGGGGCAACATAACATGACATGACACTTAAAAATAGTACCTATTTATATCCAATGTCAGCATAAGTGTAGACCCTGCATGGAGAAGCCACTTATTAAAAAATAATCTGGTCATAAAACTGGTTATGAAGCTATTTGAACGTTTAGTGTTACAGTATCTTTCGGTGCAGGTCTAGTCATTAATGGCTCCTCTCCAGTTCACTTACAGGGAAAGTGTTGGGGTTGAAGATATGTTAATTTATCTTTTACATTAAACACACACATCACTGGAAGACCCAAATTCTTGTGTACACATCACTTTTTTTGATCTGTTTAGTGCATTCAACACAATCCAACCCAATATCCTGTGTCGGGTGTTCCTCTTCACACTGTCAATTGGGATTACGACTATTTGATTGCTCAACCAGGGTGTAGACTCTCAGATACACTGTATTATAGCACTGGGGTACCACAGGAGACAATCCTAGCACCTTTTCTATTTTGTGTCTATACGGCTCACATAGGGCAGGACAGCAGGAAATGTTTTCTAGTCCATGTATCCTAGTACAGAAAACTGCTATGCCAAATCATGCAAGAAAAATGGCCTACTGGTTACTATTGTGAAAACTAAAGAGTTTTAGGTGGAGGGGGGCGTGGCCTAGTGGAGCACGCGATAAGACAGGCGCAGCGGAGCTCCCGTCTGAGATCCTGACATTATCCTGCCGCTGAACAGTAAATAAGTGTGAGACTCACCCCACACCGTCTCAGAACTACTCCGGTAAACCGCTGCAGCACTTTTGTCCGTGCAGATGCCGTCCAAGGGCCGAAATAGCAGCAAATCTGCCCGACTGCTGGATTTCCAAGATGGCGACGGCCCCTCCACTCCAACAACGAGGAAGCAGAGAGAGATAGGTGGGCGCCTGCAGCAGTTTGCATGGAAGGAGACAAGCGGGGGTAGGAGAGACTCGAGCAGAAGCTGGTCTCCTGACGCGAGATCCAAAGAGGCCATGAATATACAGTCCGAGGCAGAAATGTCGAACTACCCCGAAATGGAGGAAAGGCGCAGCTCTAGGCCCAATAAAAGATCCCCTCAACCTGCTCCGGGAACCTACGCTGGGAGACGTGTTGAAGGCCATGGCCAAGTGTAATACAACTATTATCTCGCTGGTGGGAGGCATGAGAGAGGAGCTGTCTATAATGACACAGGTAATTATTTACCTGTTGTGAGTTATGGCGTTTCTCTTATTCTCCCTTTCCCGGTCGCAAACTGCGGTGGCGACCGAGGGAGGGAAGACAGGTACCTCCGTTTGTAGCACTTATGAGGTATTTGTACTACTGCATATTAATGTCATATGCCCGCAGGGTATTCCTTTGGAGTTTCGCCCTGAGAAGTGCCTATATAGTTATGATGTGCATGGTTTACTGGGGGGTTGGGAGGGGGGTGGGGGAAGTTGTGGGTTTGGAACCGTCAGTCCTTTACACCAATGAGGGTAAAACTTGTCTGGTTACGGATAAATATGGCTTCCAGCATACCAATAATTAGCTGGAATGTTCGAGGCCTTGCTGATACTACCAAGAGGCTTGGAATATTCCAGTACCTCTTGAGACGTAGGCTGGCGATATATTGCCTGCAGGAGACTCATTTGACTCCCGATAGGTTATCGCAGATGCAAAAAAGGTGGACGGGGTTTGAATGCCATACTGTCTTTTCTGCATATGCTAGAGGGGTCAGCATTCTAGTTCACACAGATGTACCATTTGAGTGTTATGACAAGACAATTGGAGCGCGGGTTTTGACACTGCAAAATTGAAGCGCAGGTTTTGGTCCTGATGTCCGCTTATGTCCCTCCTCCGTATTCTAACGAAGTGTTAAAGCTTTTATTGGAAATTATGGGTAAACATCCGGGAGTACCCTTTCTAATGGTGGGAGATTATAACAACGTTCCTCATGGAGAATGGGATAAATGTAGAATGAATAATGCACCTGTACAACAAGAGCTCACCCCTTTTGAAATCTTACTGGCGGAAATGGGCCTGTTTGATATATGGAGGCTGCAGCACCCAGAGGACCGTGTGTATTCTTGTTGCTCCTCCACCTACTCTTCATTGTCCCGGATAGACCTAGCCCTAGGTAACCCAGGTACCCTATCATGGGTAGGAGAAATAGAATATCTTGCTAGATCCCTGTCTGACCACTCTCCATTAGTTGTCCCACTTATAATATAAGAGGACCCAAGGGCTCAGAATAGAATATGGAAACTTAATCCTTTTTGGCTAGCGACACCAGCAGTGGCCACAGGGGTGGAAATAGCAGTGAAGAGATTTATTGAAGAATATAGGGACACAGCAGGCCCCTCTAGTATATGGGAGGTGACAAAGGGATGTATAAGGGGAGAAGCCTATAAACTTATATGCACCACTAAAAGTAAGTCCAGGGAAGTGGATAAGGCAGTACACTTGGAAATGAGGCAAGCGGAGGAGGTGTTTATTAATAATCCCACTCCACAGACTCAGGACCGTATGCATAAAGCTCAAAACACATTGAACTCTCACCTGCTAGAGGTGGTGAATAGAAAGAGGGCATTCGCTAAAGGACGCTATTGTGAGGAGGGCGAAAAAGTTGGACACCTGTTGTCAGTAATTACTAAAGCCCAGCAAGGGACCTCACATATCCCAATGTTAAAAGATAATGGGGGGCAACAGAGGCTAGATACAGATGGTATGCTGCAAGTCTTGGAGGACTTCTATTCCTCACTATACAAGTCCCACATGGATGACGAGATACTAGAGTTTATATCTGAATTAGACCTGCCAAGGTTATCAGAGACTGACAGAATTGCACTTGATGCCCCATTCACGGTAGAGGAATTAGAAGAGGCTGTAGGGTCAATGGCTAATGACAAGGCTCCTGGGGTAGACGGATTGCCAGCAGAAATATATAAAAAGTATGGTGAGGTACTCCTTCCTGAACCGTTACAGGTATTCACAGACTCCTTAGAAAAGGGGACACTACCCCCCTCGATGCGGGAGGCCACCATAGTGGTAATCCCAAAGGAAGGCAAAGATCCCACGTCACCAGATTGATAAAGACCCATATCCCTTCTTTCTGGAGACGTGAAGATCCTCGCTAAGGCCCTCTCAAACCGATTAGTGAAGGTCATAACACCCATCATACACTCGGACCAGACGCGTTTTATGTCCAAAAAGTCCACTTCCATCAATATCAGACAGCTCTTTCTGAGTCTCCAGATTCCCTCAGACAATACTGGAAATAGGGCTATATTGTCGCTCGATGCAGCCAAGGCGTTCAACAGCATAGAATGGCAGGTTTTATGGCTTACAATACAATGTATGGGTTTTGGCCATGGTTTTATATCATGGGTCAAGGTACTATATTCGAATCCACTGGCCCGAGCGCGGGCAAATGGGGCACTGTCGAAACCATTCAGGCTATACCGTGGGACAAGGCAGGGATGCCCCCTGTCGCCATTGTTATTTGCAATAGCTGTCGAACCCTTGGCTGCGGCGATACGCATCGCGCCTGATGTGGTAGGTTTTAAATATTGTGCACTGCACAGCAAAATTGCACTATATGTGGATGACACCTCGTTGTTTCTCGGAGACACAGGCCCATCTCTACGTGCAGCACTGCAATTGTTGGAGAGATTCGGGAGTCTGTCGGGGCTTACCATAAACTGGCATAAGTCGGCTATCTTACCTGTGGATCCGTTGGAGGGGGCCTTGGAGACAGATCTTCCAGATATCCTGGTGGTTCATCAATTTCGGTACCTAGGCATACAGGTTACAGCTAAGTTTGGAGACTTTGAGGAACTATAATAATAATAATAATAATAATCTTTATTTATATAGCGCCATCAAATTACGTAGCGCTTTACAAATCATAGGGGACATATACAACTATATTACATTACAAAGAACAAACAGTCATATAGAACAATAGGAGTGAGGGCCCTGCTCACAAGAGCTTACAGACTATGAGGATGAGGGGGTGACACAAGAGGTTGTATAATGGTCCAGCCATTCTTTATAAGGGAACAATATAAAATAATTTAATAAATAATTTACTAAACAACGATGTTGCTGCTTGAACCAGCCATCAGCCGCCATCTTATTTACAGGGTCCTAGGTGAAAAAGACTGCAGAGAAGCCTGCGGCTTGGTATATATCTGCTGTTTGCCCGATAACAGATAGGATAGTACATAGGATGGATTAGTAAAGGGAGAGTTGACATTTCATGCAGTTAGCGAGTGTGATAGGCTTGCCTAAAGAGATGGGTTTTAAGAGCACGTTTGAAGCTTTGGAGGGTGGGTATTAGTCTCAGAGTCTGGGGAAGGGCATTCCAGAGAATTGGAGCAACTCGGGAGAAGTCCTGGAGACGTGCATGGGAGGTTCGAATTAAGGTAGAGATTAATCTAATGTCACTGGCAGATCGAAGAGCACGGGAAGGGCGATAGACTGAGATGAGAGAAGAGAGATAGAGAGGTGCAGCATTATTCAGAGATTTGTGGATGAGGGTTATTATTTTAAAGTGAATACGGAAGGAGACAGGTAGCCAGTGCAGTGATTGGCACAAACTGGAGGCATCTGTGTAGCGTTTGGCCTGAAAGACGAGCCTGGCTGCTGCATTAAGAATAGATTGAAGAGGAGAGAGTTTAGAGAGTGGAAGACCAATTAGTAGGGAGTTACAGTAGTCTAGTCGAGAGTGAATAAGTGCAACAATTAGCATTTTAGAAGTTTCAAATGTCAGAAACGGCCGGATTCTGGAGATGTTTCTGAGATGCATCCGGCAAGAGCGAGCAATAGATTGAATATATGGTGAAAAAGAGAGGTCAGAGTCCAGCACAACCCCAAGACAGCGGGCCTGCTGCCTCGGTGCTATAGTGATCCCACAGACCGAGATGGAGAGATCAGGGGTGGTTAGGTTAGTAGATGGTGGAAAGACAAGAAGTTCAGTCTTAGAAAGATTAAGTTTCAAGAAGAGAGAGGACATGAGAGAGACAGTCACTAGTGTTCTGGATTAAGGCAGGGTTGATGTTACGTGCAGAAGTATACAGCTGGGTGTCATCAGCATAAAGATGATACTGGAAACCAAATCTGCTGATGGTTTGTCCAATGGGGGCAGTATAGAGAGAGAAGAGAAGAGGACCTAGGACTGATCCCTGAGGAACCCCGACACTGAGAGGAAGATGAGTAGAGAAAGATCCAGAAAAGGAGACACTGAAAGTGCGGTCAGAGAGATAGGAAGAAAACCAAGAGAGTGCAGTGTCCTTTAGGCCAATGGAGTGAAGCATCCTAAGGAGGAGCTGGTGGTCCACAGTATCGAACGCTGCCGATAGATCAAGGAGAATGAGGAGAGAATAGTCACCTTTGGATTTTGCAGTGAGGAGATCATTGGAGACTTTAGAAAGAGCAGTTTCAGTGGAATACATAGAGCGGAAACCAGATTGTAGGGGGTCAAGGAGGGAGTTAGCTGAGAGATAGCGGGTTAGTCGAGAATAGACCAGGCGTTCCAGGAGTTTGGAGATGAAAGGGAGGTTAGAAACTGGTCGGTAGTTAGTAGCATTGGATGGGTCCAGTGAAGGTTTCTTTAGTAAAGGGGTGACAATAGCATGCTTGAAAGAAGAGGGGACGACACCAGAAGAGAGAGAGAGATTGAAAATTTTAGTTAGGTGAGAAGTGACTGCTGGGGAGAGAGACTGTACCAGATGTGAGGGGATGGGGTCACTGATGCAGGTAGTGGGGCGAGCAGAGGAAAGGAGCCGGGACACTTCTTCCTCTGTGACTGGCTCAAAGGAAGAGAGTGAACAAGATAAGGTATCGGAGGGAAGGGGATTGGAGGGGTGAGTGGATTGAGCAATTATTTCCTGGCGGATACAATCAATTTTATCCTTAAAATAGGCGGCCAGATCTTCAGCCCCAAGGTCTGTGACAGGTGGCTGCACCTTTGGTGTTAGTAAGGAGTGAAGGGTATCAAAGAGCCTTTTGGGGTTGTTAGAGAGAGAAGATATGAGATTAGTAAAATAGACCTGTTTAGCAAGGTGAAGGGCAGAGTTATAAGTTTTTAGCATAAATTTGAAGTGTAGAAAGTCTGCAGATGTGCGCGATTTTCTCCACAGACGTTCAGCAATCCTGGAGCACTGCCGAAGGAAACGAGTTTGTTCAGTGTGCCAAGGTTGCCTGCGTGTGTGTTGAAAATTTCGGATAGTGAGTGGTGCCATCTCATCTAGGGCGCTTCTGACAGTGTGATTATAGTGGTTAGTAGCCAGGTTTGGACAGGTGAAAGAGGAGATGGGGGACAGTGCAGACTGTAAGTTTTCTGTGAGTTTATGAGTATCTATTGCACGTGGGTTCCGGTATGAGTGATGGGTGGAAGGATTCTGAGAATGAGAAGGATTATTGAGAGTAAAAGAAAGGAGATTATGGTCTGAAAGTGGAAAGGAGGAATTGGTAAAATCAGATATTGAAGATGGTCGAGAGAAGACCAAATCGAGGATGTTTCCCTCACTATGAGTGGGGGAATCGCAGAGTTGTGAAAGACCTAGAGAAGTAGTTAGTGCTAAGAGCTGAGAGGCAGGAGGGGAAATGGGAGTGTTAACAGGGATGTTGAAGTCTCCCATGATGATGGTTGGAATGTCACAGGATAAAAAGTGAGAGAGCCAAGAGGCAAAGTGGTCAAGAAACTGATAGGGTGAGCCAGGAGGACGGTATACTACAGCCACACGAAGAGAGAATGGGCGGAAAAGTCTGAGGGTGTGGACCTCAAAAGATGGGAAAGTAAGAGAGGGTACAGAAGGCATGACCTGGAAAGTGCATTGTGGAGAGAGGAGTATGCCTACCCCACCTCCCTGCCTATTCTCAGGTCTGGAATAAATCTTTCTCCCCTGGTCCAAAAATTTAAATCTAAAATTGTAGCTTGGTGTAAACTTCCTATAACAGCAATGGGCCATACAAACCTAATGAAAATGGTAGCAATGCCACAACTGTTATATATACTCCACAACTCCCTGGTTTGGCTTCCGCTTGCCAGACTCCATAGGATCAACGTCCTGTTTAGAGATTTGATTTGGGGAAGGGGACAACCAATGATTAGACTGGAGACTCTGCAGAGGCCCAAAACAGATGGGGGGTTGGCACTCCCAAACCCCTGGTTGTACTATTTAGCGGCTCAGGGACAACACCTCCAAGGATGGCGCGAAGACGGGGCATGGTCTACTGCGGCTGGTATGATAGGACACCATTTAAGTGCTGGGAACCTGCTAATGGTACTGGAGAGTGGTAAATTTAAGAGAGGACAAAACCTTATTCCTACACTCTCCATGATACATAATGTCTGCGGAAAGGTGAAACAATTGAGGGGAGTTCAAGGACTCACTGAATATTCACCCCTGTGGCACAACCCCTTTCTAAAGGAATTCCAAAACTTAGAGGGGCCAGTCTTTTGGGAAAGAGTAGGTATGGTACAAGTGACTCAACTGATATCTGAAGCCACCATAAAGTCCTTTCAACAAATTCAAGAGGACATCCCGGTGGGGAATAGAGACTTCTTTAGATATTTACAGCTAAAACATGCTTTTGAAAAGCAGTCCCAATCTGTTGTTATGACACCTCAAAGGGATGCACTATTACTGAACATAGCTAAAAATGATCACGCGACTGGGCTCATTTCACTATTGTACCAACTACTGCTGTGTAAATTTCTCTTTGGTTTTCCGCTTCGGGTTCTCAATAGATGGACCACAGATATAGGAGATATTTCTGATGAGCAATGGCAATCAGTTCTTGAGGCTCTTCCACTATGTTCCCTAGGGGAAGCAACACGGCTGTCGCAAGTTTATATTGTGAATTGGGTGTACAGGACACCCAAATTCCTACGTGAAATAGGGGCACGCCAGGAAGCGCAATGCCCCAAGTGTAGAGAGGAACCGGCGGATATGCTCCATATGATATGGACATGTCCGAGGATTCAAGGGTTCTGGGCAACCATTCTAGACATTATTGATAGAGTGTATGAGGTTCCACTTCCCAGTAACGCTTTAGTTTGTATGTTGGGGTGTACGGATGAGATGCCGATAGACGGGACGGGGAAATTAGCGGTTCATAGGCTCCTCTATATGGCACGCAAAACAATAGCAGCAAGGTGGATACAGCCGATAGCCCCTACCAGGAAAGAATTCCTAAATAAAGCAGAAGGGATGCTGTTAAATGAGAAAGCGGTTTACACGCGGCGTAACACATCAGTTAAGTTTGAAAAGCTATGGGCCCCTTAGCTTGATGAACCTGGACTAGTGTCTGGTACTTTATTGAGGGACAGAACTGGATTGGGGGGAAGTGGGCTTAATGTATAATCTATATATAACTGTAATGTTGAGTCATCTGTCATGTACCATTATCTCATTGAGGTCCTTTCTACTGATAAGCCTTCGCGGTGAATATGTTATTTCACATTGTATAACATCTGTAACCCGTGTGTAAAGGCTGGTGGGGGGTGAGGTGGGAGTTTCGGGTGTGCTTTGTTTGTTTGTTCATGAAAACCTTAATAAAAAAGATCAGATTTTTAAAAAAAAAGAGTTTTAGGTGTAAAAAAGGTGCTATGTGTGTTCCTGTGTGCATTGATGAGCTTGTAGTTGAGCAAGTTTCAGAATATAAGTACTTAGGGGTTTATGTTGACAAGAAACTTGACTGGCACTTTCACGTTAATCAACAGGTGACTAAATTTCAAAGTAGGCTGTACTTTTTGCGCTCATTAAGATCTTTTAACGTCTGTAGTCGATTGTTGTGTTATTTTTTGCAGCCTGTGGTGCAGGAATCACAATTCGTGAGTCAGATCGTTAAAGCCGGGTCTGTGTTAGGAATCTTGTTGTTAGTGATTAATAAGCAAGTTCTTGGCAGGTTCAATAAAATTGACTTGAGAAACTTGAATCATGACATATTGGTCAGCAAAGGCTATTTAACAGTAGTTAGGATCATTGGATGTGCAAATCGGAAAGAATTAAGACAGTTTTGTCCCACTCTCTATTGGATTGTTTAGTGATGGTTAAACCTGTAGGCATTCCCCTGAAAATAAGACACCTCCTGAAAATAAGGCCCCTTCCACACTAGCGAGTGTGATGCGATGAACTCGCATCACACTCGCAACGCAAGCTGCCGGGAACGCACGGCCCGAACGCTGCACCGCGGGAGTGAACTCAGCATGTCAGTTCACTCCCGCGGTGCAGCGTTCGGGCCGTGCGTTCCCGGCAGCTTGCGTTGCGAGTGTGATGCGAGTTCATCGCATCACACTCGCTAGTGTGGAAGGGGCCTAAGACCTAGTGCAATATTTTTCAAGCTTCGAAATATAATGCTTCCCCTGATTATAAGACCCAGAGTCAGTCATTGCAGCAGCTCTCCCCATTGCCATCTATGGGGGGCGTATATCGGCCGTATATACGTCGGCCGTACATACGCCCCCCTTGCGGCAGTGTGAATGCAACCTTAGTGTTGTTGGACTCACATCAGGGGAGTTTCATATAACTTTGCAAACTGATTTTTTAACATTGCAGCCATCAAAAGAAACCATTTAGGAACAAGGGCAATGCTTTTTAATCACAGTTTTTAATAAGTGTTTATTTTGGGTGGGTTAATTTGCATGGCAGGTTGAAGTATTTGAGAAGTCTACAACAAAATAACATAATCATTAAATTGGTTATTACAAATAAAACATAATACTAGATTTCTCTGCCAGCACCTACCACGCTGGTGATGTATTCCTGTGAGCTCTATATAATAAATGTATGTATGTACTGCAGCTAGATGGAAGCAGCAGACAAAGCTGAAGTGTTTGTACTTTGCCTCCAGTATATGAATAATTATATTTCAACTTTGTGCACAGTTATGATTAATTTTGTTTCTGTTCCATAATGCAAGTTAATTATATACCTGAAAGGGTACATAACTAAGTGGAATCATTTCATAAATGAATGGTAACATTATGCTCTCTAACCCAAGGCAAACATAAGCACAACTTTTTCCATTCTTTACTTTATTGGCGAAACGTAATATTTTCATTTGTGCATATGATTTTACATTATTCTCTAGGGTGTGAACAAACCATTTCTAGATGTAAACAAGACAAAAAACACACACATTTTAAATGAGGAAAATAAATAATAACCCAACCTAAAGTGGATTAAGAAGTAAATGTCTTTATATTATTTTATTTTAAACAATAACTTTCTATTAAAGGCTTACATACAGATGTAGCACTGGTTACCATGTGGTGTATGGTATGTTAACGTATTCAGCTAACTTACAAAAGAGAAGTTCTGCTGTAATAAGTTCCTGCTAACTGCCCTATCCTGAATTTTTAGGGCAAGTAGGCCCTATCCTGTGCATAGAACCTAACTTGATTTGTGGGAAAACCCCTTTAAACCCGTGTGTGTCCCTGCTTCCTGCACTACTACCTAGTGTCTGCCTGAGCGATTCCCCACAGTACTCATTATCCAGGCCTTTGTCCCAAATGATTTTTTGATTTCCACCTGAAAAGTAGCTCCCAATTGTAAAGGGTCTGTATATTAGGATGTTTTTTGTAAGGTGGGGGGGGGGGGGGGGTACTTGGCAACAGTTATCCCCTAAGAAGGTAAATTGGTGGTGATGATTTTGCTAATTGCTGGCTTTACTAATAAAGGTTCTTTATAGACTGCTTGAGGGGAGTTGGTTTGATTAACCAGGAGTTGGTTTGATTAATATGATTGGTTGGTAGCCACATCTGCTCTCGCCACTTACCAGGAGGTTATCGGCTTGTGGATGTGGTAAGTGTGGCTTGCACGCTGAGCTTGATTTATGAGCGGTGTTTTCAACTATTTTGTTTAGTCATTTTGACGGACTTAGATGTTTCTTGTCAATATTGAAAGTGATTTCAGCTCTGTTGTCAAGTACTCGACCACTTCATTTACTTAAATGGATATGTTTTGAAGACTTAAATGTTGTATATTTTATTATGTCCTAATAAAGTTTATGTGTTACAGATTTGTTACAAGAATTGAACAGCGTATGAATGTGTAAAATCGAAATAGTGGTTGCAACTTCATTATACACTTCTGTCTTTTCCAAGAAGGAAATTAAGTCTTGAGCAGCCCATAACCTGTCTTGTCTTTGACTACCAGCCCATCTTTCTTTCATTGGCAATAGTATCATGAACAAAAAACATGTGTCTCAGTGGCTAATACTCGTCACCACCATGCAATCCCCTCATCATTGTTCCTTTACCCGAGAAGAAGATTGGCATAGTCCAAAGACCACTCTGTGATCAAGGAATGGATTATCCTCTTAGGTAGTGCTACTCATCTTTCTTTCTCGAACCCCTGAGCTGTACTGGCTATGGTGAGCTCTACAATCCTGTGCTTTTCATGGAGTGACACACTGTTGCAATTGACCATCCTAGTCATGCCCATCCTAGTCATCAGATTTAATGGCAATTGAGTATTTGTGAGAGTGGCTAGGATTTGGCAATTTATGGGTGGGCAGGATTAACAGACCCAATGCCTTTTTGTGTGACTTTGCCACTGAAACCCTTTCAATAAAGTAATTTTGTCTGTTCAGTATATGAACATCATGTTTCATGCCTTAAATACACATGACAGAATAGTACTTCATGGTGTCATTAAGGATATACAGGATATAGAGGGCCAACAGGCATCTTCAATCTTTTGTATGCTGTTGACAAAGCTATGCCACCATTTTGGCTGAGATTATCACCCCTTGTGAGGTCATTGGAGGGGTAGCAATCCATTGTCATGACAGCCAGATCTTTCTGTGAGACTGTTTCTTAGCAGGACCGGTATCCCAGATATGGAGTGATCAGACCTACAAGAGATTTTTAAAAAAATTCAAGACATTGTTAAAAAATATAACAATTTAAAAAAAATAAAAGTTCAAATCAACCTCAATTCACAACTAAAGAAATAAAATCAGAAACATGTTAGATATTTTAATGATCCCAAAAGCCCTAATCTATCAAAAAATAAAAAGATTGCCAGGTGAAAAATTGCTCCCAAATGTCTGAATAACCACTTTTTCATCATTATGTAACACATAAAAAGACACAAAAAGTCATCAACAGGTCATGCAGTCCCGATCATGATGACACAACAATTACATCAGCTCATCCTTCAGGAAAATGACACATTACACAGGACCATATACCGTACAAGTACGAAAAAGTTATTGGCATCAGAATTACCAAGTGAAATAAAATATAGTGCTAAAGAATTACATTTCATACATTGTATAAAACCTAATAAAACCTACACATATTTGATATCCTTGTGATCATAACGACTCAAAGAAAATAGCTGAGGTTTCACTAAGACTGCACAATGAAAGTCGTAAAAAAAAAAACAGTACATAGTTTGACCGCATTTGGAATTCTTTCCCAGCTTTTCCAGGATGTACAATTTATTACACAGAAAACAAGCCCTCATACATCTCTGTAAACAAAAAAAAGTTGTGGCTTCTGATAAAAAGGGAGCAAAAAACAAATACATTGGGAAAAGGGAAAAGGGCATGGGTGCAAGGGGTTAAGGATCATCAGACCTTAATTTATCCTTAGGAATCCAAGCAAGGTCACATAGTCTATGACATGTGGAGTCTTCTGGAGTTAAAGTTTTAATGTGACTTTTTGCAGCTGCTTTATTTTGCAGCTGCATATAGGACAATCAGCATTAGCCTTATGGGATGACAGATGGTGGATTAGTTCTATCAGAGTACATTTTACACATAAAATTGGGATTTAAGTCTAATGTAATGAGCCAAATTGTTCAATCATCATTACCTCCAGATTTCAACAATAAATTTTGTCTCTATAAATAAAGCGTTCTAGTCTCTTTTAATGTTACAGTATACAAAAGCTCTGATATAATGTGACATCACATATATTCAATTTGACCAGTTACAATTTACTCAATAAAACTAAGAAATATAAAGTCACCCTAGTAAGGCTCTGCTGGTTGTCTGCCTCCTTTCTTTAGGGTGTGTCCACACGTTCAGGTTTTCAGATGCAGTTTTTTATGTGAAGTGAAAAGAAGGATAGGACTAGCAACTCTCAATTATATGCTTTCCCCCCTTATGATCTGCTCCTGCTTTTTTTTTACTACAGCTCATACTCATTTATTTCAATAGGGGCCTCTTTACACTGGCCTAGTTTGTCACGTCACTGGTTCAGGGATTTTCACAGATGCCTTACTGTGCCTTACTGTTTTCTTTAGGTTTTTCTTTGTTGGCTGTGTTTTTTCACTGATCCATTGTCAGTGGAAAACAAGTCTTTGTGTCCATATAAAAAACAAAAAACAATGGGGCACATTTTACTACCTGTAGTGTGCAGGGGTCGCCAGATTCAGGATTTCTGGCACACATTGCAACACATTTCTGTCGGACTTTGCATGTTTAACCTGGCGCATGATCCAACTGAGCACCAGAACGCCCCTTCAGTGCAGAAATTTGTGTCGCATGAACACCAGCGCAGCTGCACCACAAAAGGATCGTGTGTGACACATATGTGATGTGGACACTTCTTAAATACCTGAGCAAGCAGTTTGCACTAGAAACAACATGCAAAGTCCGACAGAAAACTGGCGCATGGCCCTTAGTAAATGTAAACAGGTCAGTCTTTTTACTGATGAATTTGTGGAACCAGGTGTTGTGTTTTCTAACTGTCAGCTTTTTTTACAGGTTCAGAGACAAAATGGAAGCAAAACGGACACAACACAAACGCCAATGTGAACCTGCACTAAAGCTGTTCTCTGACATAAGGCTGAAACCATACACAAATGCAGTTCTATTCCTGGAAGACAGCAGTTATATGGTTAGTGGTTAGCATTTCAGCCTTGCAGCGCTGGGGACCTGGGTTTAAGTTCCAGGGTCAACATCTGCAAAGATTTTGTATGTTCTCTCTGGACCCTCCGGTTTCCTCCCACACTCCAAAATATACTGGTAGGTTGATTAGATTGTGAGTCCCATTGGGGGCAGGGACCGATTTGGCGAGCTCTGTGCAGCGCTGCGCAATCTGTGTGTGCTATATAAATAAAGGAATTATTATTATTATAAATAAAGGAATTATTGTTATTTATTATTATAATTAACAAAGGGGTTTTCTCATGATAGAAATCCCCTAGTGATGTTAACACAATAAAGATAATTTTTAACCCTTTACTTTACAATGTTACTTAGTGTTATTGCTGTTTTAGCTCCTATCACTTCCTAGCCTGCTCAGTGCAAAATCCCTGGGTGTGGGCGGGTACTCTCTAAGAAGACACATTATCTGTATGTCAGATGCATGTGTTGTTTGTACTTGTCATGCAAAGTCTGTCTATATATGGGTGTTATGTGTATAATGTGTGTATTTATGTAGTTGTTATTTATGCTTAAGTCTATAAAATATGGCCATGTGTGATGTGATAATGGATGAAGATAAAGCATAGGTAACATCTACTGTGCATGTGTATGTCCCATTACAATAAAGTAAAGGTACATATTTATGTATGCTATATATTTACTGCTGGTATATATTTTTTTACATAAAAGTTAATATACAGAGTTAATATTTATCATAGTAGATAAGGTTGGAAAAAGATGCAGGTCCATCATGCTCTATAAGATTAAACAAATGTTTTTTTTTTCCCATAACCCATGATATTTTTGTTCTCAAGAAAAGGATCCAGGCCTCTCATGAACATGTCCAAAGTTTGAGACATAACAACCACCTCCCATAGTCTCACTGCTCCTCCTCTAGGCGTAGAGGATGCCCCCTTGTCCTGGTCACAGGCTTAGGTATAAAATATCTTTGAAGAGATCCCTTTATTGTCCATTCAAATATTTATACATTGTAATGAGGTCTTCCCTCATCAATCTCTTTTCTATCAGTGTATTCTAGCCCCCCATTCCCCTAATAATCTTGGTTTCTCTCCTCTGCACCGATTCCAGCTCGACTATGTCCTTTTTAATCACTGGTGCCCAAAACTGTACATAATATTCCAAGTGTGGTCAGACCTGTGATTTGTACAAGGGCAAAACTATGTCCTTATTGTGAGAATCTATTCCACTCGTGATACATCCCAAATTTTTATTTGCTTTATTAGCAACTCCTTAGCTCTGGTCACTAAGAATAAGTTTACCAACCACCAGTACCCCCAAGTCTTTTTCTGATGAAGTTTTACCAAGCGATTGAATTTTTAGAACATAATTATACTTTTTGTTTCAAGTGCATAACCTTACATTTATCTACATTAAACTTCATCAACCATATCTCTGCCGATTTCTCCAGCTTCTACAAATCCCTCATGTTGCAATTTGTATAAGTTGATTACAGAGTAGTATTAATAGTATCATTGGGAATATTAAAACTGTTCTGTGTAAACCCTTTATGAGGTCATTAATAAGAATATTAATAAGAAGGGGGCCCAATACTGATCCTTGTGTCACTCCATTGGTAGCTTCAACTCAATCTGAGAATGTGCCCTCTGTTTTATGTCACTAAGCTAATTTGTATGCCAGCAGTCTCATTTTATGTATCAACCTTTTATTCGGGATCATATGAAATGCTTAGAAAAATTCCAGATATACAGCATCCACAGCCTTCCCAAGCTCCCATCTAGAACTTACCTCCTCATAGCCAATCAGATTTGTCTGGTGTCACAGATGCACCCACGAACCGTCTTGCGGATTGCGGGCACACCCGTGCCTCATTGTGTGGCGCTGTGTCCCCTGGCCCGGACTTACCCTTCCATGCGCCTGCTACCCCGCCGCTAGGGCGCGCGCGCTGGCTCTTCAGGACTTAAAGGGCTAGCGTCCTCCCGATTGGCGCTGGTCATTCCCAGGTGACTATATATTCCCGGTAAAAAGATCCTTTCCTGTGTTTATGGCATTGCCATGGAGAGAGGAGGGGTAAGCACACAGTAATGGCACCATACAGGCATAATGCACATCTTCCATGTAACAGGGAAGCTGAAAATTAAAATGATCCCCACAAAAATGGGCAGCATTTGCAACTTGTCCTATAATGATACTATTGTATAAATAGCAACTTAACACTCAATATGGTAGTCACTATATTAGATGACTGCACTGCATTGACTGGATTGTAATAAACTTTTCTTTAAAATCCACAAATTCTGGCAATTACAAATACCCTAAACTTTCTTCACTAAAATTTCTGCAGTACTCACATTTTTCTCTTTTTGTGTTACTTAAAGTTACTTAAGGTCTGTAGACACTTGCAAAGACTATCGATGTGACTAACAACGGTTTGATGCAGGAATCAATAGAGGGCAGATTGCCCGCTTTGTCCAAATTAACGCATGCAGGACTTGATTGGAGCTGAAATCAAACTTGCTGAAACTTGTGCTTTTCCTTATTTAATGCCATTCAGCTTCTATAGAGCAAGCCACATTCTCATCAAGATGTCTTCTATTTCTGTGACATTGCAACAAAGGAGCAGATGATAACTCAGAAATGGTACAAGCTTGGCAAGTTAAATTTAGTTGTCTTGGCGGTCGCAGTATTTAAGCTCAGTCTGATAAGTCTCAGCTTCCAGAAGTAGTAATTTATATATTGACGAGCCAAATTAATCTAAAATAGGAAAGTGGATCAGGTATATAGCCAATAAATATAACTATCTTTGCCTAATTTTACTTGAGAAAAAGTTTATCAGGAATTAAGATTAAACAATATTTGAAAGTACATTACAGAACTTTTCAAACGTATTCAGGAGAAAACTGAAAATGGTAAATTATATTATATAGTATGTCAATACCCCTTACTATAAAAAATGATAACTTGTCTGCCATGATCAGATGTTCAGTGTCGCACGCTGTTGTGGGAAAATGAAAGCTGAGCTCTGATAGCATTAGGCTAGTTGAGACAATCACCTCAGGCAGCAGTGCACAGCATTAGAGGCGTCAGAGCAGTGTTCTGGGGTCTTCTTTACCTTAAAGCCACCTTAATCTGGACATTTCACTTTTCATGTCTTACTAAAGTAAGTTAGTGGAGCACATTTACTAACAAAAGTGCAAAGTGCACTAAATGCAGTTAGCCTGTGTATAGTGCAGGGAGTGCCAGATTCAGGATTTCTGGTGCACATACTTCATGAATCTGGAGCTCCCTGCACTGCCCCGACAGAGTGCACCACTTTTTTTTTGGTGCACCTTTAACATGGGGCGTGCAACACACTTCTGTCAGACTTGATAAATCTAACGCACGTTCCGACTGAGCATTGGAATGTCACCTAATTTGTGTCGCAGGATTCCTATTGCAGCTGCGCCACAAAATGATTGCATGAGCTTCAAATGTGGCACAGTTACCTGTGCAAGGAGTTTTCACTAAAAAGAATGTGCAAAGTCCGACAGAAAACTGGCGCAACGCCCTTAGTAAATGTGCTCCAGTATATGTGTAAAGTTGTGAAATAGTGTATATTTGTCCACATGTTTATATAATGTATGTAATGTAGAAAATGTGCTTATATTTGTATGTGTAATGTGTGTGTCGTGTATATGAAATGTGTTTATATGTCAAAGTGATTTTTGTTTGCATGTAACATGTATCTACTTTCGGTGTCATGTGTGTATAAATATATTCATAAATACAGTTTATTTAAAATGGGTTATCCAGGTTCATTACTGTGAATACTATGTTTTCAGGGAGGTAGGATTGGCTGAATTAATAATGTAATATTGCCCCTCTCCATCACTCCTGTCCAAAGTGACACCGCCTGTCTCCACAGAGGCTCAGCGATGACACCATATAGAGAGCCCATTCCAGGCTGTTTGTCAACGCTATGTAATTGTTGAGCCTCTGACTAGCAGAGACTGGCAGTGAGGAGTGGTGTCCTGCTGGCCAGTGCACCAGAGAGAGGTATTGCTTTCTAGTATAATAGAAAGGCCCTGGAGGCCAAAGAATAAAATTTATTGAAAACGTTGGTGCGGGTGCATGGAGAGGGCTCAATGGCTGAGCCCTCTCCATAGCCGGTAAGTCTTTGTTGTATATTGCAGCAAAGGCTTATCGGTAAAACTGCGATTGGTGCTAAAAGGTGTTAACCTTCCAACCGCTGCCGGCCAAGCTTCTGGCGGCTAAAAAAATGGTCATTGTGGCGCATGGGCCAAAGATCGTCGCTCTCCGTGACGTGATCAGGGGGCCACGATCGGTCGCCATGACAGCCTCAGATCTTACGAAGATCTCACGCTTACCTCCCCCATCAGGAACTCAGCGTCCACACTATTGGTCTGACGAAGGGGTCTCCCCGAAACACGTAACCACTGGACTTTTATGTTTTATCAATAAATAGTGTGAATTCCATCACGTTTGGAGATTTAATTTTGTTTCCGGTTACAAGCGCACCCGTTTGGCTCTCCCTTCTTTTTGTGCACTCCTGTATTATTTACGTTACGGTGCCTTTGGGTTACCGGTTCTTGGGAAGAGAGTAGGAGTTGCTGCAGTAACCTCGGTTTACAACTAAGGACCTTCCTTACCCCCGATTGGATTCATTTATATACCGCTTACTAACAAGTGGTCATCGATACTGACCTATCCTTACGTTATTACGCGAGGCGCCGTCCTCTTCCGTTGTCGTTTTTGTTTTCTTTCCTCTTACAAAGATACGAGGCTGTCTCTATTTAATATTTTCATTACAATATGTGATTTGCATATACCCATATACTGTAGCATTGCAGTATATGATAGGATCGATCAGGCAACCTAGGGTTAAAGTACCTTAGGGGGTAAAATTATAATAAATAAACCTAAAAATTTGGATCACCCCCCTTTCCCTAGAACTGATATAAATATAAATAAACAGTAAAAATCATAAACACATTCAGTATTGCCAATCTAAAATATAATAATGTTTTATCACTGCATTTAACCCTGTAACGGAAACTAGCGCCAAAATTCGAAAATGGCCCTTTTACCATTTATAAAAATATAAAATATTCATATATCAAAATGTCACAAAAAAATTACACCACCCACAGTTCCGTACACCGAAGTATGAATACGTTATTAGCGCCAGAAGAGGGCAAAATAAAAAGTTGTAAAGGAGGTTTTTTATTTTTGTAAATGTATGAAAACATTATTAAAGCTACAGAAATTTGGTATCTCTGTGATTCTTTGGTCAGACGAAATTCCTTAAAAGTGGTGATGTGAGTAAGTGATATGGGTGATAGCGGAGAAATAAAATGTTGCAGCTGGAAATATTTAAGCCAGGAGCCTGGTGTTTCTCCCCTACCTATATCCACCAAAGAGCACATGCCACTTTTCATTCACCATGTCTCTGACTGTAGGAAGGGGGCCACCACCCGAACCCAGGAAGGATCATGGGACCTGGGACAGAGAACAATTGCAACTAAAACTTCCTCCATGTCTTCAGAATCCCTTTTTACGTAGGAGAGATTGAGATGGATTGGAGTGTGATGGACTGAGGAAGCGAGAAAGAGCCCATGGCATGTGGGATGACAGTTTCAGTTCCACCTGGGCTCAGAGCTTATCTGTTTTATGGTAAAACAAGTCTAATATGCATGCTCCTATCGCTGCTCTATGGTAAGTCATAATGTCTAGCAACCCTATCCCACCCATAACCTTAGGTCTTGTTAGAAGGCGGCACTATTACACTTTAAAGGAAATCTACCAGTTCAAAAAAGTAAAACACATCTACACCTGAAGAAAAATTATAAAAATCAGCCTGTTTGGTGCTCTGAGCTGCTGATTATTCACACCTCCCTCTCCAACATGGGAGGCATGAGTTAAGGTCTGGACCTGAGCGACCACAGCTGACAAAGGCTCCATGGGAGGAGAGAATGTAGCAGGTCGGATACAGGATGCAGACCTATGTGCGGCCATTGTTTCTGTTAGAGTTGGGTAACACAGAAGACAGGGGATAGTGTGCCTTGCGCTCGCCCCAACCTCTGTCCCTTCCTATAGCCCCCCCATGCTAAACCATGGGGTGACTACTTGTAGACTCAGAATACACTAGATAAGTGCGGGAAGGGAAAGACACAAACAGACTGATAAACATAAAACACAAAAGAGTAGTAAACTAGCCGGAGTCACAACGTGAGGGTATGTCAAGAGCAAAATCAGTAAGCAAAAGGGGTCAAAAAAACTAGCCTACAATTCAGAACACAGAGCAAGTCAAGCCAATAGCAAGGAGCAAGCGATGAAAGGGAATTCAAACACGGCACAGGTGACTAGTGAAGCTGCAGTTTATACAGCCAGAACCCCACCTCCAGAACCTGATAGGAGCTGGACAACTTCTGGGAATTAACCCCTCATGGTGCAGAATAACCGAGCAAAATAACAGACACCATGCAGAGGAACCACAACTCCCAGCAATCCAGAACACAACCCCTAAACGGTGCGAGCTCTTAGCAGCCGCTGCCCAGAGTGCTTACCAGACACCACTGGTAGCGGACGAGAGGTGGAGTTTGCGCAGATACGCGCCAGAAGTCGGAGAACGCTGCTAGCACCACCAGAAAAATGGAGAAAAATGGAGAAGAACAGGCACTACCCAAGTCTCTCCATACTGTGGACACAGTGTGAACATTCCCCAATAGCACGGAACGGTACCTTCTCCAATCGCTGGTGTAATGGGATCTATTGTGGTGCTCTGTTCCCAATAGAATAGAAGCCAGTCGTGGAAAGTCCAAGAACAGAACGGCACTCACTTTTCTCAATCCACAATTCCTTTATCCAAGCCTTAAAACATCAGACATCTGAGGACGTCGGGGTCCACAAGGTAACAGCCTGTTTCACGCGTATAGCGCTTTGACAAAAACGTGAAAAACGCACCATACAAGTCTATGGAGACACATCAAAAACGCATTGCACTCTGAGACATATGCAAGTGTAATGCGTTTTTCACGCATCAATTGCCATAGAAAAGATAGAGCTCAGTCCTGAGTCCTTTTCACGCACATTGGGGCACATTTACTTACCCGGTCCAGTCGCGATCCAGCGGCGGGTACTCTGACGCTGATTCGGGTTCTGCCGGGATTCACTAAGGTCCGTGCGCCGATATTCACCAGGTGTCGCTGCTGCGCCGAGGTCCGCCGGAGTTCGCCTGCTTTTTTCTGGTGTATGTGAGTGCTTGATCTTGCGACACAAATGGCTTTTTAAATTCTGCGGTTTTTCCGAATCCTTCGGGTTGTCCGGTGGCCACGCCCCCCAATTTCTGTCGGGCGAAAGTCGGCGCGATTGCGGCAAAAATCGATCGCGTGCGCCACAATTCCATGAAATACAGCGCAAAGAGGAAATATTCGGGAAAAACCCGACGGATTCGCGGCTGCGGACCCTTAGTAAATGTGCCCCATTATCTGCGCATGAAAGACACATTGAAATTGCATTGTAAATGCACGTGAAAAACTCAGACACTGAACAAACTCTGACTGAATACTGATTGAACTCTGATGCAAAATGTCAGTTTTTCACTGACCAAACCCTGATCGCACCCTGATCAAGTGTGGAAGGGACCTAAGAGCTCTCTGTAGTTCCTAATGCTGGCCAATCTCCTCCGGCAGCATGTGACAGGAGAAGAGATTCAGCTGCCAACAGAGTGGGCTGAGCAGGGTTGGCTCCAGGTTTCAGTAGGCCATGGGGGAACAGAGCCTCAGTGGGCCCCTTTGCAGTGAACTCACGTGGGGACATTAAAAACTCAGAAACTAAAACAGTCTCCCATTTATTTTATTCCCCTCACACTCTATGGATTTATTATATACAGCCCCCCTCATCCCCATGGTTACCTCATGTACAGTCTTTTGTGGGTCCCCACAGCAGCCCTGGGCCTTGGCACTTGCCTAGGTATGCCCAGTGCTGCCATCGACTCTGGGGCTGAGGGAAGTGTACATGAGGGCTCAACTACCTCACTTCACTACAGATGCTCATTTGCATAATAAAAATGTGATTTTAAAATGTTAATGGATCAACAAAATTCATGGGATGGAATTCTTGCGAACTGCTCTAAAAGGTAAGGATGTCATAATTAGTGTCAGAGAACAACTGACATGTTCCCTTTAATTTAATTGAGAACCTCCTGAATAATAATTACATGTAATGTATCAAAAAAAAAGGTTAGATGATAAAAACTTTGAGCCCCCCTCCTAAAATAATACAAGGCCAAGTGTGGCCCAATTAAAATTGGGGCACAAAATGTTTAAATACTGTAAAAACAACACTGCTACATTTAGCTATATGGCTGATTTTAAGTCTACCCCTCCCAAATAGTTTGATACTAATACCACTATAGTAGGACTAAATTCTACCTCTACACAGTAACTAAATATTACCTACATACTGCTTCTGAATAAATCAAAATTTTCAAAAAACAACATTATCAGTGATACCCTGATTCTGTAAGTCCCATATAATACCACAACGTGGCCACAAAATACCACCATACCATGAATACAGCTTATACAAGGAATATTGCGTACATTGAAACACATATTCCATAGATAAATTCAGAGGTCCACAGGACTTATACATGCTACATACTACCGGAATATTAGTGCGTTGGAGTCAGACATAAAGTAAGACATTCCTATGACTTGACACTAGAAACTGCCATGAAAATGCCTTTAATAAACATTTTTTCAGAATATATTTTATTCACGTACACATCACACTTATTCAATGTCCCAGTACTTCCCCCCAGATTCTGTACTGTACGTAATGTCTGGTGGTTACAGGTATTACCCTATATTTTGGTGCGGGACACTCACATTTTACAGGTCCCAACCTCGGGACAGGTCTTGACAAATTTACAAATTGGATGAGCCTCTAAACGATGCAGCTTGTAAAACATTAGATAACATATTGTGTTAGGCTCAAAAATATATTTTATATAATCCTTCAATATTCATCCAGAGGATCTGCTCAACATGATGTAACTATATTTGAGATGTCAAATATTGGGCAATAAATTGTGATGCAACTAACAATATTTTTTATTCTCATTTGCTTTATTTTTTAATTTTTTTAATTTATTGCTATTTCTTCAGTTCATAGACCAAATTTCTTTCATACAATTTGCATACAAAAGTCTTTTTGTTGCAGATCTGGGAAAAACTAATAAAGCCAATGCTTTTCTGTACTTGTTTTCAACATGGAGACTTTGATAAATGATTCCCTAAGTGAATATTTACTTTGCACTGCAATCATGAAACAAATTGTCAGATTACTAGAAGCGCCGTCTTCTGATTTGTATACTTGCTTTCTTCTTGTGGTAGTCTCATTAGATTTGCAAAGTAAATGATGAGCTCTGTTATATGCACTAAGTGACTTTCTTGTGTTTTGCGGGGGAGAGGATCAGGTTAATTAGGTTAATGATCTTATTTCAGATAAAGTCAACAACAGCATCATTTTTTTTCTCACTACTTTTACATTAACTTTGTTTCACTTTATATATGAACAGTGTAAAACAAGTTTGTCTCCTGACAAAGACTGCTCATCTGTGGTTATTGAAGGATCCCCCTCCACTGAGAGGCGACTGAGCGTTGTGGTTCCATACAGTAGTTCCAAGCAAAGGTTTGCTCTGTTTGCAGGTATTTGGATTCTTGTGTTTTTCCCTTTCTACATTTTTTGACTCCAATTCTTCTCTGTGTCTGTGTGTCCAGCTTAACTCCATAACGTCCTACCCCAATCTCTCCACAGAAAAGACCAAAGACTAATTCCCTTAGTCTGCATTCACACGTGGTGCTTGCATTACGTTTAGGGACACAATGCAAATGCCATGGTGAGGGTTTCTATCCGATCACGTGATCGAAAATGAGCACCCAATGATTTTCATGTTAACAATTAAAAACTATGACTGCTCATTACCAGTCAATCCGGTTGGGTTACACGGCAGGTCTAAAACCTGCTGTCTGTTTTATATAGGCCATGAAAACTCTTGTAGTTGGACACTCCAGTAATCTGACTCTAGACAAACAAAATTGTCTATGGTTTCTAGAATATTAGAGGTGTGTCTGGAATGATCGATTTCTTTTAACCTTGAAGCAGTCTTAAGCATGAATCTGGATTTGGTGGAAGAATCTGACAGTGCTGCCAACATTACAGAATGTCTAATGCAAAATGAGGTGGTGGAAGGGATTATATGTATTGCTGTGTGGACCCACAAAGTTTGGCTCAACCCTCCCCCTTCATCGTTAATTCTTTAAATGCTGCTGACAAAGTCGCATTTAAAGCAGCTTTTAAGCCGCAGTGGCCACGTGCACCACCACTAAACTGCCGTCGAGTTTGGGGAGGATTGTCTATTCCCCATTGACCTCATTGGGAGCAATGACCCTCTCCAAAATAGTTCCCTGTCAGTAGCATTCAAACACTTAATGCACCCGGACCCAAACAGGTTTTAAAAATTTAGATTCAGCCAAACTCCAAAGTCTAGGGCGGACATTAATCATAGTGGGTCTCAGGTTCGCCTGTTTTTGCGCCTGGTTTGCTCTTCTTTTTGGCTCCTGATCTATGATGGATCTGGTTCTGCCTTAGTAAATGCACTTTGGAATTGTCGCATGTCCCATTCATTTGCGCCTAAATTAGCGCCAAATTTGGCGCAATTGTTAGATCTCATTTGTGAGCAATAATGAAAGGAGACTTAGAAAAGATGACAGAACGTTCAGGGCTTCATCTCTGCACAAAAAAACTATCATTGTGATGTAACTGCAGGGACTAAAAGTTACAGAGATGTAAAAAAAAAAAAAAAAATTCTTGCTGAAATTAGTCTTTTCCTTTTTTATTATAATGTACAGGAAATGGAGTCTGATAATCTCAGATCTGTACAATAAGACAATAATCAGAGATGATCCCATAGACAATGATAGAGTCGTTACTGGGGAAATGTTACATTTTAAAACTACTCCGAAGTATTTTCCATGTTGCATAGGGGGAATTCTTAATTTGGGAACCTAAAATGTATGTTTTTAGTAATGAAAAGGGAAGTTTTTTGGAAGTGCACCTGCTCAGAGGAGGTGCATTTTCTGCGCCTATTTTGTGCCTTTTTAGGCGCACTTTTGTGATAGATCCCGTGGCAACATCTGTTTAGGACGCACTCACTAAGTCAGATAAGGCGCAGGGACTCAAAACCACTACGTGCCGAACTTTGCCATAAATGCGCCTAATTAACGAGATGCGCCAGATTTTTGCGCTAAAAGACGCTCAAAACAGTCTAACAGACTATGATTAATGTCCCCCTAGGGTTTTTTTTTATGGTTTAGCATAAACCCTTCATTAATTAAGGGGTAAAGGTTTAGGCCTCTTCCACACTTGTCAGGGTGCAATGTGTGAAAAACTGACATTTTTTGCAGCATTTTTGGTCCTTTGTTTCTTGTAGTGATTGGTGTTTTTGCGTTTTTCATGCACGTGTTGTTCGCATTTTTCGTGCGTTTTCGGTACGTTTTTTAAATCACACGATTCTTAAATTGGTACCCAGATGTCCCAGAATTCGACATAAAAAGGGCTTTTTTGAAAGTCACATGATTGCACATGGTCTCTATTGCTTGGTTTGGGCTCTGTCTTTTTGCTTGTTGCCTGTGTTTGTTGAACCATGTCTGATTCTGATACTTTGAAGGATGTTGTTGTTGGTTGGTATATATCCCAGAAATATGGTGAGTGAAGTGATATTTGGCGTTGTCCACCCCACCGGCGTAAGCGTAGGAGATGGGTTTATCCAGTTGTATCCCAGCGATCCAGCAAAGGTGTCTTTTATACTTTGTATTTAGAGCTCCACAAAGACCCAAAAAAGTTTATTCGCTTTTGCCACTTATCCATCACCTTGTTTGATCAGTTGTTGGTTGAGCTTCGTCCTGCAGTCACATTCCAGTGTCTTCTGGTTACCCTCCGGTATTTATTTATTTATTTTTGGGTTTGTTTAAATGTTCTTGTTACTGGGAATTCGTTTTCATCCTTCCATTTCGATTTCCTGATCGGGACTTCAATCATTGCATTGTGAAAACAAACGCATGCGTTCACATGAAAAATAAAAAGGCAAATAAGGACAAGCCCAGTGGAAGCATTGGGACAGGGTGCAATGCAAGCTCTGTGTGTCAAAAGCACGCGCAGACCACGCACATGAAAAACGCAGGTGTAGAAGGGGCCTTAGACATTTTACACAGTTGTGCCTTTGGAAAGGTCATTTTCTTTTCCAACATGACAATGCCAAGTGCACAAAGCTACATTATGTAAGTAAAGACACAGGTTACCATATTTTTCGGACTACAAGGCGCACAAAAAATCCTTTGATTTTCTCGAAAAAGTCATGTGCGCCTTATATATGAACTGTACTTACAGACAACAGCTGCCTTGAACTGTGCACAGGTCTGCCACCTGCTGGTCATTCATCCTTATAATCAGGTGCGCCTTATAATCCAATGCGCCTTATACATGAACCTAGAGGTTTTAGCACAAATTTATTGATGGTGCGCCTTATAATCCGGTGCGCCTTATAGTCTGAAAAATACTGTAAGTTATTACCACAAGATTTTAAAGCTCTACATGATTTGAAATATATGACAGACGAAATGCGAAAGTCTAATGAACCCAAAAGTGTCTCCTGTAATGTGATACTGTTCAATGTAGACATCCTTATCACATTTATATATCATTAAATATATGACTCAATGTTATCATTTTATTCATTATTCTGCTTTCCTCCTCATTGTTCTGGAAAAGGTGTTACCATTGACAAGCTGATAGACATGAGGGGTAAATTAAAATTGAGTCCCTGAGAGCATATAATTTTTGCACATTTTATAATACTAGAAACTTACTTATAGGATTAGAAACTCAGAAGACAGACATTTTAGTGAATAACCAGGCTGATGATTCCTTTAATATGTAACATTCCAATTGCTGAGTTGAAAAGCTGTTATGCTGTGTAAATTGGCAGCCGGAGAGAAATCCATTATAGATCTTAGAACAGATTTTGCTATATGGAACAGAAAGGTCATTTTCATATGTCGTTTCCCCTATCTGTATTTGACAAGGGGCAGATAGACATTTGGTTTAATTATGGAGCATTTAACTTTCTTCCTATTCTCTTTTCTATTACTATTTAAATAAAAATGACATGAAAAGAATAGACAATTCTAGTTCAGCAACATAAGATTTGGACATTAGTTGAAAATATTGTAGTTGAAGTATACTTTGTAATATTACTTTTTGTTGAATACCAGGATTTCATCATAAGGTTTCATTAAAGTGCAATACCTATCATAAAGACATGACATAGTATCCTACTATTGACAGAAAAAAATGAAAGCGAACAGTTAATCTTTTATCAATTATTTTTAATTAGCATTTTTTGTTTGCAAATGACCCTTTGGGCTCTCTAGACATAGGGACGCATGTATCATAGTTTTTCATCTGCCACTTTATCAAGTTTCCTGAAGTTGGCCTACTTAATAATTGCAATGTATCTTAAGTTTTTCCCCTTTTGTGATACATGTGATGAGTTGCCTGTTTTGTCTCACTTCTTAGTCCCAAATAGCAGTTGCAAAAGTAAGTCTGGGTCTAGCATGCTCTGTTTTGCGACTTGTAAGGTGCAAGATTGGGACAATTTGAGAGCCCAAAAGTCGCACAAGTTTCACAAACATCTGGGCTACAAAGATAAATACGGCTACTGCCTTAAATCTTTGAGGCAGCTAATTTTGGTACGCTTCTTGATTCTGCACCTAAAAAGTCACAAACTGCAAAAGTCGCACAAAAAGTTGTGCAAAAAAAGAAAAAGAATGCAATAGGAGTGATACATTTCCCCCATAGAGGCCAAGCTGTGTTTGCATCTTTGCCATATCACTATTCCAAATTCCAATTCTTCTATTCACATGGAATGACATTGCCACCACAAAAGATGTCTGGCTAACTGATGCTTGTCCTATACAGGCAGTCCCCGAGTTACATACAAGATAGGGTCTGGAGGTTTGTTCTTAAGTTGAATTTGTATGTCAGTCGAAACTGTATATTTTATAATTGAAGTTCTAGACAAATTTTTTTCTTTGTCCCAGTGACAATTGGAGTTTCAAAATTTTTGCTGTAATTGGACCAAGGATTATCAATAAAACTTCATTACAGACACATTACAGCTGATCATTTCAGTCTGGGACTATAGTAAAGCATCCAGAGAGCTTCACCAGAGGTCACAGTGGGCAGAGGGGTCCGTCTGTAACTATGGGTTGTCTGTAAGTCGGGTGTCCTTAAGTAGGGGACCGTCTGTATTGATTTTAATATCACTATTAATATGTCTTGATGTTATCCATGCTGATATATTTATGGTGCTAATAAATTAGCCTATGCAAACTGGATTCGTAAAAAATTGCATATCAAACCCCATGGGGTGCAGGATACAGTAAGGGTATAAATGTGAACTTTCCACGTTACTCTGGGTTTCAGTGTTTCTTCAGCTTGCCTGATGTCAGTATTCACAGAACCATTGTGTCTTACAGACACAACTGCATTTTATTTTCTTTATCTCGATAATAAGCCCTGCCAACCCTGGTGGGCGAATTGGGTGCCCAATCTGCCATTGTCTATATCGGAAACAACTACAATGTCAGAGGAGATTTCATTATAAGCCAAAAGCCTGTATTACATGCAGAAGAAGGAGACACTTCGGGTCCTCCAAGTCCACTTGCGAAGGCGGTGGCTCACAACAATGATGTCGAGTAGCAGCTGACGTCATTCTGTGTGCCAGCTGAGCGGGAACACCTGAAGAGGAGCCGAATAGGAGCGGAAGAGAAGTAGATGGACCTGAAGAGGAACCCGAGCATCAGAAGTAAGGAGAGGACATTCAGGGGGCATCCAAAAGGTGAATACAATGTTAATTTATTTTAAATACTGGGGGGCATGAGCTGGCTATATACTGGGGGGGGGGGGCTATATACTATAGGGGCTGGCAGGCTATTTACTGGGGGACAGGAGCTGGCAGGCTATATACTACAGGGGGCAGCAGCTGGCTATAGACTGCAGGGGTTGGCAGGCTATATACTGAGGGGGCAGAGGCTGGCAGGCGATATACTGGGGGGGGGGCTGGCTAGCTATATACTGCAGGGAATGGCAGGCTATGTACTAGGGGGCAGGGCTGGCAGGCAATATACTGGGGGCAGGAGCTGGCAGGCTATATACTGGGGGGCAGGGTTTGGCAGCCTATATACAGGGGGGCAGGAGTTGGCAGGCTATGTACTGGGGAATATGGGCTGGTCGGCTTTATACTGACTGGAGGCTGTGACCAATTCATTTCCCACCATTGGCTTATACTCAATAGGTTTTCACAGTTTTTTTGTTAAAATTAGGTTCTTCTGCTTATAATCTGGTCAATTTATATCAAGTATATACAGTAACTAGGACTATTTTTAAAGGTGCATTAAACAGAGATAAGATAATAAAATTTTAAAACACGTTGTAATGATACAAACCAGGTAAAAAGCTAAGCTGTAGCTGCCAAGTCCTAGTTAAATAGCAGACTAACTGTGTTTAAAAAAAGACAAAATAAATGGGATATTTCTTTATTAATCCCATAGATAATGTGAGCTATTATGTCTTTAGTAGAAAATGTACATCAGTTCACTTTACGATTAGTTGGATTGAAAAGTTCTACTGGTCTCCATATTTACCTCTATAACTATTTGAGTTCATGGAAGTTCCTGAGCTGCTAATGATGATTTTATGTGCCGGGAAGTGTTAGCTTAATAGCTAGTCAGCTGCTATGGGAGCTATTTCCACCTATAAAGTTTACTTGCCCTTCTGTTTGAGGAAAAAATTGCCCTCAAGCTGCTACTTATTCAAAGAACAGTTACAATAGAAATCATCTAAAAAGAACAGCAAAGGTTCTTAAGATTTCATATTGCTCCAAAGTTTAACAGAAGAATGTATTATTATTTCTGCTATGAACTTCAGATATCTAACATTATATTACTTCTGCTAAGGAAGTTATTATTCAAATTAGTAATATTTAATTTGAGAGAAAAACTGCTTAGTGATGACTGAGTAACTATAAGTAACTATGGGATCTTCAGGTAAGGCAATAAGCTATTCTCCTTATGGAGATTTTGCCATTAATGGCCACCTGTGTAGGTGTATGAAGACTTAAAGGGCACCTACCACCACAAATCTACCTATAAAGGTAGATCGGGTGGTAGGTGGATCAATAGGACGTGAGGATAGCCCTTTTAAGGGCTAATCCTCACGTCCCCGCAATGTTTTGAAAACTTTTATTGCCCTAATATTCAAATTTTACACGTGGAGTAGCCGCCTCGTGTAACCTCAGATGCGGCTACTCCACGCCCCAGTAGCCGCATAAGAAAATTTGAATATAGGGGCAATAAAAGTTTTCAAAACATTGCGGGGACGTGAGGATTAGCCCTTAAAAGGGCTATCCTCACGTCCTATTGATCCACCTACCACCCGATCTACCTTTATAGGTAGTTTCGTGGTGGTAGGTTCCCTTTAAAGGCCATGCATACTGTGCTGGGGATTCTGGGAAATAAATATATATAAATCTATTTTCCAGGGTGCAATAACTTTGCCTTGATGTTACCTTAAAGACAATCCCCTTAAGGTCATCCATGACTTTTTCTCTTCACATCACTTCAATAATCTTATTGAAAAAGTTGTGCTTTACATTAAGGAGGTTCCCCTTTAGGCAGCTTTGAGACAAAGTTATCCCACCCTGAAAAACAGATCTGCATTTTACACTATGTCCAGGACCTCTTGGAGAAAATGGGCACATTCCTGTTACTGGTTGCCTACACCACTCCAGCAGAATTACATTGGTGTCAGACTGGTCTAAAGTTTTCATTTAGTTTACTCTTATTAATTATTTTTTTTTTTTTTAGAAATCAGTCAACATCTTATTTCCCTCTCTCTGTTTGTCTCACATGCATTTTTGTCACAGGTTCACGTTAAAGGGGTTGTCCAAGTTTATTAAAAAATGGCTGGTCACACTTGCACGTGCTTGGCTCTGACAACTTCTGGCCACCTGTCATGCCCTCTCCTGTCCCAGCTCCAGGTATAGCATTAGTTTCAATGTGTATCGGGTGCTGAGATGGGTGGGTGTGCCAGGTGGAAGCTGTTGGAGCCCAGCTTAAGTACAGGTTTATTTTTTTTTTGTTTACAGCTCCCATCCAGGCCACCTCTTGATTTTTTAATAAACTCAGACAACCCATTCATGAAAATTCTACCACTATTTAAACCAAGCATATCAAACACCACTATTTAAACAAAGCGTACCTTGTTGTTTAAGATTATGTAAATTAGGCCAGGGTGCACCTGGCACATCACCCCGGGTGCTCCGACACTCTTAAATAATGCATGCCTCCTGTATGCTGTGGAGTCCACTCCCTCCCATTCCGAAAGCTCCACAGAGCTGGTGACGTCACCTGACTCTCACCACCCTTGTCTGTTCACATTGAAGCCGCTTCCAAGTTATATTGCGCAGCTGCACTGTGGAGCAGCCGTCTGCATGACAGTGATGATGAGGTATGTATGCCCAAGAGTTCCCGACAACCAGTTGACATCACCAGCTCTCAGGAACTGCAGAATGGGAGGGAGTGAGTGAGTTACACAGCACAGGAGGTGTAGCCTCCTAGGTAACCTGCCAGGAGCGCCTGGGTGTAATTTGCATAATTTCAAAAACAAATCTTCGCATTAATGACAAGGTTGTATGGCTAATCATGATAAAATCTTGCATTAGGGCGAAAACGCTTGGTTTAAACAGTGGCTTTCCTAGTGGTAGATTCCCTTTAACATATCTACGCATACAAAAACATGGTTAGTCCTAACTATAGATGCAGTCATAGCACAATGAAACAATTTGATCTTACTTATAATTTTAGAGTATTTATTTAGATCAGCACCGCTGCCACATCATATTATAATTCATATACAGCACCCTGAGAAAGGTGAGGTCCGTGCACCTCTGCTTTATTTACAAGGACCACATTTTTTTGGTTTGTAGGAAGGAACAGGAATGAGAACTATAGAGTTTAACATCTGCTGTTTAATTACCACACAACTGTTTGAGCAGCAATGAACTCTACTAAATAGAGGGAAAAATGAGCGTGAGTCATATGTGATCAGCGCAGCTATAAAACTCGACACTATTTATCAAAAGGCTACTATTTAGTCAAATATAATCCTGCCAAGAGACTGCCAAGCAGATGGAGGTTCAGATTACTTCTTAAAACAAAGCATTTACAAGCAAGGATTTAACTGAGCAAATTTGGTCTGCTGTTGTCCACGTGTCCCGACATGCTGAATACAATATGCCCAACTTCAGAGGATACATTTTATAATGAAATGGAAGATAAAATATAGATCCACATGTATTAAATTCTGGAATGATTTATGCTTAATAAAAATTCCTTTATTTATATAGTGCACGCAGATTATGCAGCGCTACACAGAGCTTGCCAAATCAGTACCTGTCCCCAATGGGGCTCACAATGTAATCAACCTAGCAGTATGTTTTGGAGTGTGGGAGGAAACTGGAGCACCATGGAAGAAACCCACGCAAACACGGAGAGAACATACAAACTCTTTGCAGATGTTGACCCAAAGGATGGTCACATTTTTAAGGTTGCAGCTTCTACCCCTGAGCCCCACATCTTAGAAATGGGCTCCCTTACCCATGTCTTGTGTTTGCAATGAGTGGACAGTGGTACCTGAGATTAAGTTATGTTTGCCAATAATATATGAGTCGGGAAGCTCTTTGAAAGACTTTACTCTATCAGTACAATCCTAGTGTCAATATTCACCATCTTGACCCCTTGACTCTAAAGCCAGTTTTGACCTTCCTGCCCAGAGCCTATTTTTAGAGTCTAACATATTTCATTATAAGTGGTTAAAAGTTTGGAATACTTTAACAAATTCAGGTGAAGTGATCAATTTTCAAAGTTTAAAATCTTCTGCTTTTCCAGACAAATAGTCAGACCACTCAAATAACATGATAAAAATAATTTACCAAATGGTGTCATGATTCTTCAGGTGTCCTCTTATTTTTCTAAGATTGTCAGCACTAGAGATGAGCGAACATACTCGTCCGAGCTTGATGCTCGTTCGAGCATTAGCGTACTCGAAACTGCTCGTTGCTCGGACGAATACTTCGCCCGCTCGAGAAAATGGCAGCTCCCGCCGTTTTGCTTTTTGGCGGCCAGAAACAGAGCCAATCACAAGCCAGGAGACTCTACACTCCACCCAGCATGACGTGGTACCCTTACACGTCGATAGCAGTGGTTGGCTGGCCAGATCAGGTGACCCTGGGATAGACTAGCCGCTGCCCGCGCTGCTCGGATCATTCTGTGTCTGGATGCCGCTAGGGAGAGAGCTGCTGCTGGTCAGGGACAGCGTTAGGGTGCTAGTAGATTACTGTTAGGCAGGAGAGGCTACAATAACGTTATACTTTTTTTTTTTTTGTTTGCTTGTGGCTGGGCTTGCTGGCACTAGTAGTGCAGCTAGTACCATATTGTGAGGAATTTGCAGGGGGACTTGCTACCGTTGAGTTTAGCTCTTAGTGACACACATATCCACCTCAAACACCAAAGTGGGAAAATTTATTAGGGGTTTGATTTCAATTAGGCACAGTCTGCCAGTTTCTTTTTATTTTACGTTTATTTTTTCATAACTCAGCGTCATCTAATCAGTGTGCTTTCATACTTGGCTAGAAAATAGCCAAAGGAGAATCCAAACGGCTTACTTACACCTACAATAGCGTTATATATATTTTATTTCTGGTTGATCTGCTGGTGGCTGTCCTTGCTGCAGTGCATATACTAGCCAATTGTGAGGAATTTGGAGTGAGACTTGCGACCGCTGTGTTTAGCGCTTTGTGACGCACATATCCACCTCAAACACCAAAGTGGGAAAATTTATTAGGGGTTTGATTTCAATTAGGCACAGTCTGCCAGTTTCTTTTTATTTTACGTTTATTTTTTCATAACTCAGCGTCATCTCATCAGTGTGCTTTCATACTTGGCTAGAAAATAGCCAAAGGAGAATCCAAACGGCTTACTTACGCCTACAATAGCGTTATATATATTTTATTTCTGGTTGATCTGCTGGTGGCTGTCCTTGCTGCAGTGCATATACTAGCCAATTGTGAGGAATTTGGAGTGAGACTTGCGACCGCTGTGTTTAGCGCTTAGTGACGCACATATCCATCGCAAAGACCGAAGTGGGAAAATGTATTAGGGGTTGGATTTCAATTAGGCACAGTCTGCCATTTCCTTTTTATTTTACGTTTATTTTTTCATAACTCAGCGTCATCTCATCAGTGTGCTTTCATACTTGGCTAGAAAATAGCCAAAGGAGAATCCAAACGGCTTACTTATGCCTACAATAGCATTATATATATTTTATTTCTGGTTGATCTGCTGGTGCCTGTCCTTGCTGCAGTGCATATACTAGCCAATTGTGAGGAATTTGGAGTGAGACTTGCGACCGCTGTGTTTAGCGCTTAGTGACGCACATATCCATCGCAAAGACCGAAGTGGGAAAATTTATTAGGGGTTGGATTTCAATTAGGCACAGTCTGCCATTTCCTTTTTATTTTACGTTTATTTTTTCATAACTCAGCGTCATCTCATCAGTGTGCTTTCATACTTGGCTAGAAAATAGCCAAAGGAGAATCCAAACGGCTTACTTACGCCTACAATAGCGTTATATATATTTTATTTCTGGTTGATCTGCTGGTGGCTGTCCTTGCTGCAGTGCATATACTAGCCAATTGTGAGGAATTTGGAGTGAGACTTGCGACCGCTGTGTTTAGCGCTTAGTGACGCACATATCCATCACAAAGACCGAAGTGGGAAAATTTATTAGGGGTTGGATTTCAATTAGGCACAGTCTGCCAGTTTCTTTTTATTTTACGTTTATTTTTTCATAACTCAGCGTCATCTCATCAGTGTGCTTTCATACTTGGCTAGAAAATAGCCAAAGGAGAATCCAAACGGCTTGCTTACGCCTACAATAGCGTTATATATATTTTATTTCTGGTTGATCTGCTGGTGGCTGTCCTTGCTGCAGTGCATATACTAGCCAATTGTGAGGAATTTGGAGTGAGACTTGCGACCGCTGTGTTTAGCGCTTAGTGACGCACATATCCATCGCAAAGACCGAAGTGGGAAAATTTATTAGGGGTTGGATTTCAATTAGGCACAGTCTGCCATTTCCTTTTTATTTTACGTTTATTTTTTCATAACTCAGCGTCATCTCATCAGTGTGCTTTCATACTTGGCTAGAAAATAGCCATAGCAATAGGATAGCATTGTTTGGTTTTAAAAACTAAAAAACACAAAAAAAACCTAAAAAACACAAAAAAAACAAAAAAAAGTTAAAAACAAAATTAAAGTTATATAACTTTCATTTTCAAAATGTTTAACCCGAGGGCTAGGGGTAGAGGACGAGGACGAGGGCGGGGACGTGGGCGTCCATCTACTGCAGGGGTCAGAGGCCGTGGTCCTGGGTGGGGTGAGACACCACCTGCTGATGAGGGAGCAGGGGAACGCCGCAGAGCTACACTCCCTAGGTTCATCATGTCTGAAGTTACTGGGACTCGTGGTAGAGCACTGTTGAGGCCAGAACAGTGCGAACAGGTGATGTCGTGGATTGCCGACAATGCTTCGAGCAATTTGTCCACCAGTCAGTCTTCCACGCAGTCCACCCATGTCACCGAAATCGGCACTCCTCCAGCTCCTGCACCTCAGCCTCCTCCCCCCCAGTCTGCCCCCTCCCAGGAAAATTTGGCATTTGAACCGGCATACTCTGAGGAACTGTTTTCTGGACCCTTCCCACAGTCACAAACCACTTGTCCGGTTGCTGCTGAGCAATTTTCCGATGCCCAGGTTTTCCACCAGTCGCAGTCTGTGGGTGATGATGACCTTCTTGACGTAGTGGCAGAAGTGTGTAAACGACGATGAGGAGACACGGTTGTCAGACAGTGGTGAAGTTGTTGTCAGGGCAGGAAGTCCGAGGGGGGAGCAGACTGAGGGATCGGAGGATGATGAGGTGACAGACCCAAGCTGGGTTGAGAGGCCGGGTGAACACAGTGCTTCTGAGACGGAGGAGAGTCCTATAGCAGAACAGGTTGGAAGAGGCAGTGGTGGGGCCAGACGGAGAGGCAGGGCCAGAGCAGGTGCATCAGCGCCAAATTTTCAGAAGTCTGGGGGTTCTTTAAGGAAACACCGGAATACCGACGGACTGTGGTGTGCAACCTTTGCCAAACCAGGATCAGCAGGGGTTCCACCACTACTAGCTTAACTACCACCAGTATGCGCAGGCATATAAATGCTAAACACCCAAATCAGTGGCACCAAGCCCGTTCACCTCCGGCCGTGCACACCACTGCTCCTTCACCTGTGTCAGCTGATAGTCAGCCCCCTGCCCAGGACCCTGGCACAAAAACCCCATCGTCGCCTCCACGATCCTCCACAGCATCCACCAGCGTTCAGCTCTCCATACCCCAGACGCTGGAGCGGAAAAGAAAATATAGTGCAACCCACCCGCACGCCCAAGCCCTTAATGTCCACATCTCCAGATTGCTTAGCCTGGAGATGCTGCCCTATAGGCTAGTAGAGACCGAGGCCTTTCGCAACCTCATGGCGGCGGCCGCCCCTCGGTATTTGGTCCCCAGCCGCCACTACTTTTCCCGACGTGCCGTCCCAGCCCTGCACCAGCACGTGTCAGACAACATCATCCGTGCCCTGACCAACGCCGTTTCTGACAAGGTCCACCTGACCACGGACACGTGGACGAGTGCTGCCGGGCAGGGCCACTATATATCGCTGACGGCACATTGGGTTAACTTGGTGGAGGCTGGGACCGAGTCTGACCCTGGGGCTGGTCATATACTGCCGACGCCGAGGATTGCGGGGCCTACCTCGGTCCAGGTCTCAAAGGCCTACTATACCTCCTCCTCCTCCCACCCCTCCTCCACCTCCTCCTCCTCCGAATTACCATCCGTGGGCATGGCGCCATCAGTCGGTAGCTCTAGGCACAGCAGCAGTGCCGTCGCTAAGCGACAGCAGGCGGTGCTCAAACTGCTGAGCCTAGGCGATAAAAGGCACACCGCCCAAGAGCTATTACAGGGCATTCCACATCAAAGTTGTTAACTTTGTCGCCACCCTGCTGTGTTATCCACAAAATATACTGGCAAACTTTTATGATTAACCGATATTATTTCAGCGCTTCTTGCGCATCTGTTTACATTCCCCTCACCCGCCATATCCCAAACTTATAAGAACGCTACTACACTTGATCTTATACAAAAGGTTCTTAGAAGTGCTGTTTGGGGAGTAGCCTAGAGACAGGGGCTTGGATTGGCGAAAGCTCGCCTGGCAGCGGAGCGCCAGCTCCATGCCAAGATCCAACTAACATAGTTTTAACTGCAGCACCTTTAATCTACTACTAGTTCACTGCCTCCATACATGGTCCCCTTATCAAACGAGCTGTGTCAGGCAGAATTTTGGGTTGTTTTCATGGCTTCCATGTTAACTTTGTTGCCACCCTGCTGTGTAATCCACAAAATATACTGGCAAACTTTTATCATGTACCGATATTATTTGAGCGCTTCTTGCTCACCTCCTTTGGTTCCTCTCTGCCACCCATTGGTTTGAAGCCTGAGTCCATTTAGGGTATGTCGCCATGACACTCTCTAGCCTGCTGCCGCTGCCTCTGCATGCCGTCCCCTATAGTGTCAGGGTCAATTATTGGATGTTTTAGATGCTATCTAGCTTCATTCTGTCACTCTGTCATGGCCATGCTGTTGCCCATAATTTTGGCATAATGGTGCGATTAAGCAGCCTCAGAGGCATCCATGCATGCTGCCCCTGCTGTTTCCTGTCCATTTCCGTGGTGTTTCCATCCTTTTCTGAGATTCCCAGGTGTTTGGCCAAGCTTCCCTGTGCAGAGCCTTGGTCCCCTTGAAAAATGCTCGAGTCTCCCATTGACTTCAATGGGGCTCGTTATTCGAGACGAGCACTCGAGCATCGGGAAAAGTTCGTCTCGAATAACGAGTACCCGAGCATTTTAGTGCTCGCTCATCTCTAGTCAGCACCTGTCCAGCAACCACAATCAGGCTTGGCGCTAGCTGTTAGACTAGGTAAGTGGTGGCGAACTCACCCTGCGATGTCCCTGCGGGCTAAGGCCCTGCCTAAAGCAGATGAATCGCCCTGATAAGGGAAACCCACTATACTGTTAGGAAACCCTAACTGACAGTCCCTGAGCGACCCTACAAGATGAAAGGGAATTCTTGCTTCGTCTGGCAGCTGCTGGATGGTGGAGCGGACAGGTAACTGGAATACAGGAATAGACCAGTGTTCCCACTGGTGCACAGAATACTAACACAGGTCTGAAACAGGGAAAGCGGGATAACACTAGGAGGTAAAAGATACTGAGGGACAAACAATGTTATATATACAGGTCTTCAGGCAGGATATACACAGGTCAGGTCCAGATCAAGCAGGTTATATACAGGTCCGGTCCAGATACAGGCATACAAGTGGAGACAGGTCAAGATCAAGCGGGTTATATACAGGTCAGGTCCAGATACAGGCATACAAGTGGAGACAAGTCAAGATCAAGCGGGTAATATACAGGTCAGGTCTAGATACAGGCAGACAAGCAGAGACAGGTCAAGATCAAGATGGCTGCAAAGGTACAGAATCGGATACAAAACACAGAACACCAAACAAGATAGAAAGAGCACTAGATACAGAGGTAAGATCAAGGTATGATGGGAGTAGGCAGGTATATAAAGCCGTACCCAGACACACCCCCAGCAGCCACTGGGGGAACTGTCCATCAGGCTTGTAACCCTTGCTGGGCAGGAATGAAATGCAAGGAGCAGGGTGTGGCTCAGTTAATCCAAACACAAACACTAAGCCACAATTCACACACAAATAAATGCCATCTATTCCGCAAACTGCGGATAGTGCGACGTTTATGCACAGACATTACAAGGATATTATGAAGCTTAAAAATTTAGATGCAATTTTCATGAAAATCGCCAAAAATACATTTTTAAAGGAACAGTTCAAAGCCTAAATAACAGTAAAACACCAAAAATGACCAAATTATAGAAACTATTATGTTAAGCTATGTACAAGAACATTTAGGAAATTTGTTAACTCTTTAGGTGTTTTAAAGGGGTTAAAACAGAAAGGAGAAATTGTATAGGCTACACATTTTTTTGTGGACATTTGTGGGGTTATTTTTGAAGGATCAGATGCTCTATTCAGATACTTCATTCTGGGGTGTCTACAACTTATTGATGAGGTTTTTTTTTAACTCTTTCTGGGTCAAGGAAAATAAAATCATTAATCCTTGTTTTCACCTTATTTTATTACACTGTTCACCGTACCATAAAAAATGGGAATTATTCTCACCTTTAATTCGGTTTCCATTAGTCCACCATGACGGCCCCACTTGGAGGATGACCCCTTGACCTCTGTAGGGACAGGAAGCAGAGAAGTTAAATATCCACCCCCTGCATCTACACTCCAGTGACTACCAAATAACTACACCGGCAGCGGATGCAATTCATTTATTGTATGTTAAATCACACACAATTTTTCAGTAAAGTTCAGTATAATACATATGGGTGGGAATATACATGGTGGACTAATGGAAACCGAATTAATGGGGAGAATAATTCCCATTTTCAATTGCGTCCCCCATGACGGCCCCACTTGGAGACATAACAAATTAATTTTTCAGGGAGGGACAACAGCTTGTAGTACTTTTCTGCCAAAAGCTAGTTCTTTTGTATTTTGTAGGTCTAACCTATAGTGTTTTACAAACGTCAACTGACTAGACCATGTTGCTGCCCTACAAAGCTCATTAATGGAAGCTCCCCTTTTTTCGGCCCATGAGGTTGCCATGGCCCGTGTGGAATGTGCTCTAATTGTCTCAGGTATTGACATATTTTGAGCTACATAGGCATTTTTAATAATAGTCTTGATCCATCTCGCTAGAGTAGATTTTGAAGCTTTCGTGACTTTATTTTTCCCGCTGAATTGCAGAAGGATATTTGAGTCCTTCCGCCAATGCTTTATTGCTTCCAGGTAGAAGAGAAGAATCCTTCTGACATCAAGAGAGTGCCATTCTTCTTCTTTCAGGGATTTCGGATTTTGACAAAATGTAGGCAGAATAATCTCCTGGCTTAGATGGAAGCTTGAGGAAACCTCGGGAATAAAATTTTTATTAAGACTTAATGTTATTCTATCTTCAGATACTTTTAGGTATGGTTCTTTGATAGATAATACCTGTATTTCTACTAAACGCCTGGCCGATGTTATGGCGATGAGAAAGGTTAACTTGAGTGTCAACTCTTTAATATTTTTTGAGTCTAATGGCTCAAATGGAGGACCAGTAAGATAATTTAAGACAATAGATAAGTCCCAACTTGGGACAGCTATTCTTATGGTAGGTTTTAGTCTGGAAGTAGCTTTTATAAACCTCTTTACTAGAGATGAGCGAGTATACTCGTCCGAGCTTGATGCTCGTTCGAGTATTAAGGTACTCGAAACGGCTCGTTGCTCGGACGAGTATTTCCCCTGCTCGAGATCGAGCATTTAATTAAAAAAACACAGTGAAGAACAATGAAGAATAGAATAAAAACAGTGAACACTGTGAACACAGGATCATTTAAGTGAAAAAGACAGTGAAGAACACAGTGAAGAATAGATTACAGATGTTCGGCACATCTGCTTACTTGTCGGAAGATAAGCGCGGAACGGCAGCAGGGAGACATCAAGCAGCAGGGAGACATCAAGCAGCACGGGGAGACATCGGGCAGCGGGGAGACATCAAGCAGCACGGGGAGACATCGGGCAGCACGGGGAGACATCGGGCAGCACGGGGTAGATATCGGGCAGCACGGGGAGACATCGGGCAGCACGGGGAGACATCGGGCAGCACGGGGGAGACATCGGGCAGCACGGGGAGACATCGGGCAGCACGGGGGAGACATCGGGCAGCACGGGGGAGACATCGGGCAGCACGGGGAGACATCGGGCAGCACGGGGAGACATCGGGCAGCACGGGGAGACATCGGGCAGCACGGGGAGACATCGGGCAGCACGGGGGAGACATCGGGCAGCACGGGGGAGACATCGGGCAGCACGGGGAGACATCGAGCAGCACGGGGGAGACATCGGGCAGCACGGGGGAGACATCGGGCAGCACGGGGGAGACATCGGGCAGCACGGGGAGACATCGGGCAGCACGGGGAGACATCGGGCAGCACGGGGAGACATCGGGCAGCACGGGGGAGACATCGGGCAGCACGGGGGAGACATCGGGCAGCACGGGGGAGACATCGGGCAGCACGGGGAGACATCGGGCAGCACGGGGGAGACATCGGGCAGCACGGGGGAGACATCGGGCAGCACGGGGGAGACATCGGGCAGCACGGGGGAGACATCGGGCAGCACGGGGAGACATCGGGCAGCACGGGGGAGACATCGTGCAGCACGGGGGAGACATCGTGCAGCACGGGGGAGACATCGGGCAGCACGGGGGAGACATCGGGCAGCACGGGGAGACATCGGGCAGCACGGGGAGACTTCAGTGGAAGAAGAGGAGCGGATCCCGGGACAGCGTATCACCCCGACAAGTAAGCAGATATGCCGAACATCTGTAATCTATTCTTCACTGTGTTTTTCACTGCGTTTTTCACTTAAATTATCCTGTGTTCACTGTTTTTATTCTATTCTTCACTGTTCTTCACATCTGTTAACTTGTCGGGAGATAATATACGCGCTGAACAGTGAAGAATAGATTGCAGATGTTTGCATACATCTGCTAACTTATCAGAAGACATTCTTTTTCAATTAAATAACACATTTTATTCATGAACCGTGGTCCCTTTGAAAAATGCTCGGGTCTCCCATTGACTTCAATGGGGCTCGTTATTCGAGACGAGCACTCGAGCATCTGGAAAAGTTCGTCTCGAATAACGAGCACCCGAGCATTTTAGTGCTCGCTCATCTCTACTCCTTACGCAATGGTGATCTGCCAGAGGACTATCGAAGAAGGCGCTTATTGCAGATATCTGAACCTTCAGAGAGCTGGTCTTCAGGCCCTTGTCGAACCCTGCTTGGAGAAAATCCAATACCTGGGAGACATTAGGAGAGTTCTGGTTAGGAATCTTAGGTCTGCAGAATGACACAAACTTTTTCCATATACGGGAGTAAATAGCCTGGGTAACAGGTTTTGACTTGCCTTTAAGGTAGATATGACCTTGTGGGACAAGCCTTTGGATTTTAGCAATTCCCCTTCAGGATCCAAGCCGATAATTGGAGAGCCTGGGGATTTGGATGTAGAAGTGGTCCCTGGAATAGTAGGTCCGCACGAGGAGGGAGGTGAATTGGTTCTTCCAGAGATAGCCTCCTGAGTGACGGAAACCATATCTTTTTTGGCCAGAAGGGTACTACCAGAATTACTTTTGCCTTCTCTCTTTGGATCTTCTGTACCACTTTTGGGATTATTGGTATAGGTGGAAAGGCATACATCAATGCCGCATTCCAAGGATGTCTGAACGCATCTAACTGGCTCATAGGTGTTGATCCGTCTAGCGATAAGAAAAGTTTTGTCTTTGCATTTGTGCGGGTTGCAAATAGGTCTATTTCTGGAACACCCCATTTTTGGGTTAGATGTTTGAAGACCTCATTGTTCAGACACCATTCGTTCTGGTTGATGGATTTCCTGCTTAGATAGTCTGCCACTGTATTTTCTTCTCCTTTCAGGTGGACTGCAGGTAGGGATACTATGTTCTCCTCTGCCCAACTGAAGAAGAAGATCGATATTCTTAGTGCCCCCTTGGTGGCGTAAATATGCCACTGTGGTAACGTTGTCTGAGTATATCCTTACATGGTGGGATCTCTGCTGGCTTTCATGGCTTCCCACACTGCTCTCAACTCCCGGTAATTGGAGGAGCGGTTTTGTATGGATAGAGGCCATTTCCCTTGAGCAAGGGATCCTTCGAAATTTGCCGCCCATCCAGACCGACTTGCATCCGTCTGGAGAGACCACAGGGGCCATGGGTGCCAGGCTATGGCTTTCCTCAGGTTCTCTTGATGTGTCCACCAAGCTAAGGCTCCCTTGACTTCTGCAGGGATCTTTATCTTCTAATCTAGATGGGTCGGATTTTTGTCCCTCACGGATAGGAGCCAATTTTGTAATCTGCGAGTATGAGATTGACTCCACTGATTGACTGCTTGGATACATGATGTCAGCTGGCCTAATAACTTCATCACATCCCTTATGGAACAATTGATCCTCTTCTGAAATGATTCCACTTCTTGACAAATTTTTAATATCTTTTCCTGTGGAAGGAAGGACATCTGGAGCGATGAATTCAGAGAGATCCCCAGGAATGTAATAACCCTGCTGGTATTCAGATCTGATTTTTTCCAATTTATGATCCAACCCAACTGTTTGAGGATGGCAACTGTAAAGTCCCTGTGATAGGTTAGCTCCTGTTCGGATCCTGCCACAATTAATAGATCGTCCAGAAGGGGATTGTAATTATCCTTTTTGTTCTTAGGAAGGCCACTATTTCGATGATAATGTTCGAAAACGTCTTTGGAGCCGAGGATATTCCGAAGGGAAGCGCCTTCTACTGGAAATGGCATATGATTAGAGATGAGCGAGCACTAAAATGCTCGGGTACTCGTTATTCGAGACGAACTTTTCCCGATGCTCGAGTGCTCGTCTCGAATAACGAACCCCATTGAAGTCAATGGGAGACTCGAGCATTTTTCAAGGGGACCAAGGCTCTGCACAGGGAAGCTTGGCCAAACACCTGGGAACCTCAGAAAAGGATGGAAACACCACGGAAATGGACAGGAAACAGCAGGGGCAGCATGCATGAATGCCTCTGAGGCTGCATAATCGCACCATTATGCCAAAATTATGGGCAACAGCATGGCCATGACAGAGTGACAGAATGAAGCTAGATAGCATCTAAAACATCCAATAATTGACCCTGACACTATAGGGGACGGCATGCAGAGGCAGCAGCGGCAGGCTAGAGAGTGGCATGGCGACATACCCTAAATGGACTCAGGCTTCAAACCAATGGGTGGCAGAGAGGAACCAAAGGAGGTGGGCAAGAAGCGCTCAAATAATATCGGTACATGATAAAAGTTTGCCAGTATATTTTGTGGATTACACAGCAGGGTGGCGACAAAGTTAACATGGAAGCCATGAAAACAACCCAAAATTCTGCCTGACACAGCTCGTTTGATAAGGGGACCATGTATGGAGGCAGTGAACTAGTAGTAGATTAAAGGTGCTGCAGTTAAAACTATGTTAGTTGGATCTTGGCATGGAGCTGGCGCTCCGCTGCCAGGCGAGCTTTCGCCAATCCAAGCCCCTGTCTCTAGGCTACTCCCCAAACAGCACTTCTAAGAACCTTTTGTATAAGATCAAGTGTAGTAGCGTTCTTATAAATTTAGGATATGGCGGGTGAGGGGAATGTAAACAGATGCGCAAGAAGCGCTGAAATAATATCGGTAAATGATAAAAGTTTGCCAGTATTTTTTGTGGATTACACAGCAGGGTGGCGACAAAGTTAACAAGTTTGTTGTGGAAGCCATGAAAACAACCCAAAATTCTGCCTGACACAGCTCGTTTGATAAGGGGACCATGTATGCTTACAGTTCATGCCAGTAGCTGCACTGGCTGCCAGTCTCCTTTCGAATAGTTTAAAATAATAACCCTCATCCATAAAGCTCTGTATAATGCTGCACCCCCCTACCTCTCCTCTCTTATCTCAGTCTATCGCCCAACCCGTGCTCTTAGATCCGCCAGTGATCTTAGATTAACCTCTACCCTAGTGCGGACCTCCCACTCGCGTCTCCAAGACTTCTCTAGAGCTGCACCAATTCTATGGAATGCTCTGCCCTGGACTATCAGACTAATACCTAACCTCCAAAGTTTCAAACGTGCTCTTAAAACCCATTTCTTTAGGCAAGCCTATAACACTCATTAACTGCATGAAGTTTTAACTCTTCTACTAACCCGTCCTGTGTCGTCCTCCCATCTGTTATCCAGCAACCAACAGGCACCAGACTTCTCTACAGTCCCATTCACCCTGGACCTGGTATATAAGATGACGGCTGAGTGGTTCAAGCGACAGCAATTCCATTTATTATATTTTGTTCTATTCCCTAAGAAGAATGGCTTGACCATTAAATATTCTTTTACCTCGTGTTACCCCATCATCTTCATAAACCGTAAGCTCTGGCGAGCAGGGACCTCACTCCTGTTGTTCCATACAAATGTTGTGCTCTGTTACATTACATTTGTATTTGTTTCCTATGATTTGTAAAGCGCTACGGAATATGATGGCGCTATATAAATAAAGATTATTATTATTATTATGGAGGCAGTGAACTAGTAGTAGATTAAAGGTGCTGCAGTTAAAACTATGTTAGTTGGATCTTGGGATGGAGCTGGCGCTCCGCAGCCAGGCGAGCTTTCGCCAATCCAAGCCCCTGTCTCTAGGCTACTCCCCAAACAGCACTTCTAAGAACCTTTTGTATAAGATCAAGTGTAGTAGCGTTCTTATAAGTTTGGGATATGGCGGGTGAGGGGAATGTAAACAGATGCGCAAGAAGCGCTGAAATAATATTGGTAAATGATAAAAGTTTATTAGTATATTTTGTGGATAACACAGCTGGGTGGCGACAAAGTTAACAACTTTGATGTGGAATCCATGAAAACAACCCAAATTTCTGCCTGACACACCTCGTTTGATAAAGGGACGATGTATGGAGGCAGCTATATGGACGACTTTTGGAGGTAGCAATGGAGACAACGTGTGGAGGCTGCTATGGAGACAATTTAATTTGGATAGTGCCTGTATGTGGCAGTCCCAAAAATTTTTCAAACCAGAGGAGCAGGTAGGTGGCCCTCCAGAAAAATGGAATCGATTGAGTGCCTGTATGTGGCAGTCCCAAAAAGTTTTCAAACCAGAGGAGCAGGTAGGTGGCCCTCCAGAAAAATAGAATAGATTGAGTGCCTGTATGTGGCAGTCCCAAAAAGTTTTCAAACCAGAGGAGCAGGTAGGTGGCCCTCCAGAAAAATTGAATCGATTGAGTGCCTGTATGTGGCAGTCCCAAAAAGTTTTCAAACCAGAGGAGCAGGTAGGTGGCCCTCCAGAAAAATTGAATAGATTGAGTGCCTGTATGTGGCAGTCCCAAAAAGTTTTCAAACCAGAGGAGCAGGTAGGTGGCCCTCCAGAAAAATTGAATAGATTGAGTGCCTGTATGTGGCACTCCCAAAAATTGTTTAAAACAGAGGACCGGGTCGGTGGCCCTCCAGAAAAATTAAATGCATAAAGTACTATAGCTAGAGCCAGTGGGCCCTGTCAAAAAATAGCCAGTTTCCTCTGCTTTACTGTACAAAGAGGAGGAGAAGGAGGAAAATGAGGAGGAGGAGGAGTGGATCAATTATTCAGGTTGAGCTTCCTTCACCTGGTGGAGATTGGAAATTATGAGAAATCCAGGCTTTATTCATCTTAATAAGCGTCAGCCTGTCAGCGCTGTCAGTCGACAGGCGTGTACGCTTATCGGTGATGATGCCACCAGCTGCACTGAAAACCTGCTCGGACAAGACGCTAGCGGCAGGGCAGGCAAGAACCTCCAAGGCGTACAGCGCCAGTTCGTGCCACATGTCCAGCTTTGAAACCCAGTAGTTGTAGGGAGCTGTGTGATCATTTAGGACGATGGTATGGTCAGCTACGTACTCCCTCACCATCTTTCTGTAAAGATCAGCCCTACTCTGCCGAGACTGGGGACAGGTGACAGTGTCTTGCTGGGGTGACATAAAGCTGGCAAAAGCCTTGTAAAGCGTACCCTTGCCAGTGCTGGACAAGCTGCCTGCTCGCCTACTCTCCCTCGCTACTTGTCCCGCAGAACTACGCACTCTGCCGCTAGCGCTGTCAGAAGGGAAATACTGTTTCAGCTTGTGAACCAGGGCCTGCTGGTATTCATGCATTCTCACACTCCTTTCCTCTGCAGGGATGAGAGTGGAAAGATTTTGCTTGTACCGTGGGTCCAGGAGAGTGAACACCCAGTAATCGGTGCTGGAATAAATTCTTTGAACGCGAGGGTCACGGGATAGGCAGCCTAGCATGAAATCTGCCATATGCGCCAGAGTACCAACGCGTAAGAATTCACTCCCCTCACTGTCCTGACTGTCCATTTCCTCCTCCTCCAACTCCTCCAACTCCTCTTCTTCTGCCCATACACGCTGAACAGTGAAGGACTGAACAATGGTCCCCTCTTGTGTCTCGCCAACATTCTCCTCCTCTTCCTCCTCATTCTCCTCCACCTCCACCTCCTCCGATATGCGCTGAGAAACAGACCTAAGGGTGCTTTGGCTATCAACAAGGGAATCTTCTTCCCCCGTCTCTTGTGACGAGCGCAAAGCTTCCGACTTCATGCTGATCAGAGAGTTTTTCAACAGGCCAAGCAGCGGGATGGTGAGGCTGATGATGGCGGCATCGCCACTGACCATCTGTGTTGACTCCTCAAAGTTACTCAGCACCTGACAGATATCAGACATCCACGTCCACTCCTCATTGTAGACTTGAGGAAGCTGACTGACCTGACTACCAGTTCTGGTGGAAGTTGACATCTGGCAGTCTACAATGGCTCGGCGCTGCTGGTAAACTCTGGATAACATGGTCAGTGTTGAATTCCACCTCGTGGGCACGTCGCACAACAGTCGGTGAGCGGGCAGTTGGAGGCGGCGCTGCGCTGCCCTGAGAGTGGCAGCATCTGTGCTGGACTTCCTGAAATGCGCACAGATGCGGCGCACCTTCGTGAGCAAATCTGACAGATTGGGGTATGTCTTGAGGAAACGCTGAACTATCAGATTTAACACATGGGCCAGGCATGGCACATGTGTCAGTCTGCCGAGTTGCAGAGCCGCCACCAGGTTACGGCCATGCCTGGCTTCAGGTTCAGCGGTGCCAGCCACAGATCAGTCTGCGCCGTGATGCCCTGTAATAGCTCTTGGGCGGTGTGCCTTTTATCGCCTAGGCTCAGCAGTTTGAGCACCGCCTGCTGTCGCTTAGCAACGGCACTGCTGCTGTGCCTAGAGCTACCGACTGATGGCGCCGTGCCCACGGATGGTAGTTCGGAGGAGGAGGTGGAGGAGGGGTGGGAGGAGGAGGAGGCATAGTAGGCCTGAAACACCTGGACCGAGGTAGGCCCCGCAATCCTCGGCGTCGGCAGTATATGACCAGCCCCAGGGTCAGACTCGGTCCCAGCCTCCACCAAGTTAACCCAATGTGCCGTCAGCGATATATAGTGGCCCTGCCCGGCAGCACTCGTCCACGTGTCCGTGGTCAGGTGGACCTTGTCAGAAACGGCGTTGGTCAGGGCACGGGTGATGTTGTCTGACACGTGCTGGTGCAGGGCTGGGACGGCACATCGGGAAAAGTAGTGGCGGCTGGGGACCGAATACCGAGGGGCGGCCGCCGCCATGAGGTTGCGAAAGGCCTCGGTCTCTACTAGCCTATAGGGCAGCATCTCCAGGCTAAGCAATCTGGAGATGTGCACATTAAGGGCTTGGGCGTGCGGGTGGGTTGCACTATATTTGCGTTTCCGCTCCAGCGTCTGGGGTATGGAGAGCTGAACGCTGGTGGATGCTGTGGAGGATCGTGGAGGCGACGATGGGGTTTTTGTGGCAGGGTCCTGGGCAGGGGGCTGACTATCAGCTGACACAGGGGAAGGAGCAGTGGTGTGCACGGCCGGAGGTGAACGGGCTTGTTGCCACTGAGTGGGGTGTTTAGCATTCATATGCCTGCGCATACTGGTGGTAGTTAAGCTAGTAGTGGTGGAACCCCTGCTGAGCCTGGTTTGGCAAATGTTGCACACCACAGTCCGTCGGTCATCCGGTGTTTCCTTAAAGAACCTCCAGACTTCTGAAGATCTAGCCCTCGCCGCAAGTGCCCTCGCCACGGGAGCTTCACTAGTTGACACATTTGGCGCTGATGCACCAGCTCTGGCCCTGCCTCTCCGTCTGGCCCCACCACTGCCTCTTCCAACCTGTTCTGGTCGAGGACTCTCCTCCGTCTCAGAAGCACTGTGTTCACCCGGCCTCTCAACCCAGCTTGGGTCTGTCACCTCATCATCCTCCGATCCCTCAGTCTGCTCCCCCCTCGGACTTCCTGCCCTGACAACAACTTCCCCACTGTCTGACAACCGTGTCTCCTCATCGTCGGACACCTCTTTACACACTTCCACTACGTCAAGAAGGTCATCATCACCCACAGACTGTGACTGGTGGAAAACCTGGGCATCGGAAAATTGCTCAGCAGCAACCGGACAAGTGGTTTGTGACTGTGGGAAGGGTCCAGAAAACAGTTCCTCAGAGTATGCCGGTTCAAATGCCAAATTTTCCTGGGAGGGGGCAGACTGGGGGGGAGGAGGCTGAGGTGCAGGAGCTGGAGGAGTGGCGATTTCGGTGACATGGGTGGACTGCGTGGAAGACTGACTGGTGGACAAATTGCTCGAAGCATTGTCAGCAATCCACGACATCACCTGTTCGCACTGTTCTGGCCTCAACAGTGCTCTACCACGAGTCCCAGTAACTTCAGACATGAACCTAGGGAGTGTAGCTCTGCGGCGTTCCCCTGCTCCCTCATAAGCAGGTGGTGTCTCACCCCGGCCAGGACCACGGCCTCTGACCCCTGCAGTAGTTGGACGCCCACGTCCCCGCCCTCGTCCTCTACCCCTAGCCCTCGGGTTAAACATTTTTAAAATGAGAGTTATAGCTTTAATTTTTTTTTAACTTTTTTTTTTTTTTTTTTTTTTTTGTGTTTTTGAGTTTTTAAAACCAAACGATGCTATCCTATTGCTATGGCTATTTTCTAGCCAAGTATGAAAGCACACTACTATGCCAGATGAGATGACACTGAGTTATTAAACAAAATAAACGTAAAATAAAAAAGGACAAATGGCAGACTGTGCCTAATTGAAATCCAACCCCTACTAAATTTTCCCACTTCGGTCTTTGCAATGGATATGTGCGTCACTAAGCGCAAAACACAGCGGTCGCAAGTCTCACTACAAATTGCTCACAATTGGCTAGTAGATGCACTGCAGCAAGTACAGCCACCAGCAGATCAACCAGAAATCAAATATATAACGCTACTGTAGGCGTAAGCCATTTGGATTCTCCTATGGCTATTTTCTAGCCAAGTATGAAAGCACACTACTATGCCAGATGAGATGACGCTGAGTTATTAAACAAAATAAACGTAAAATAAAAAAGGACAAATGGCAGACTGTGCCTAATTGAAATCCAACCCCTACTAAATTTTCCCACTTCGGTCTTTGCAATGGATATGTGCGTCACTAAGCGCAAAACACAGCGGTCGCAAGTCTCACTACAAATTGCTCACAATTGGCTAGTAGATGCACTGCAGCAAGTACAGCCACCAGCAGATCAACCAGAAATCAAATATATAACGCTACTGTAGGCGTAAGCCGTTTGGATTCTCCTATGGCTATTTTCTAGCCAAGTATGAAAGCACACTACTATGCCAGATGAGATGACGCTGAGTTATTAAACAAAATAAACGTAAAATAAAAAAGGACAAATGGCAGACTGTGCCTAATTGAAATCCAACCCCTACTAAATTTTCCCACTTCGGTCTTTGCAATGGATATGTGCGTCACTAAGCGCAAAACACAGCGGTCGCAAGTCTCACTACAAATTGCTCACAATTGGCTAGTAGATGCACTGCAGCAAGTACAGCCACCAGCAGATCAACCAGAAATCAAATATATAACGCTACTGTAGGCGTAAGCCGTTTGGATTCTCCTATGGCTATTTTCTAGCCAAGTATGAAAGCACACTACTATGCCAGATGAGATGACACTGAGTTATTAAACAAAATAAACGTAAAATAAAAAAGGAAAAATGGCAGACTGTGCCTAATTGAAATCCAACCCCTACTAAATTTTCCCACTTTGGTGTTTGAGGTGGATATGTGTGCCACTAAGAGCTAAACACAACGGTAGCAAGTCCCCCTGCTAATTCCTCACAAAATGGTACTAGATGCAAATAAAAAAAAAAAAAAGTAGAACGTTATTGTAGCCCTAAGAAGGGCTGTTGGGTTCTTGGAGAATCACTCCTGCCTAACAGTAAGCTAATAGAACACCCTAATGCTTTCCCTGACCAGCAGCAGCTCTCTCCCTAGCGGCATCCAGACACAGAATGATCCGAGCAGCGCGGGCAGCGGCTAGTCTATCCCAGGGTCACCTGATCTGGCCAGCCAACCACTGCTATCGACGTGTAAGGGTACCACGTCATGCTGGGTGGAGTGCAGAGTCTCCTGGCTTGTGATTGGCTCTGTTTCTGGCCGCCAAAAAGCAAAACGGCGGGAGCTGCCATTTTCTCGAGCGGGCGAAGTATTCGTCCGAGCAACGAGCAGTTTCGAGTACGCTAATGCTCGAACGAGCATCAAGCTCGGACGAGCATGTTCGCTCATCTCTACATATGATCCCTTCTGGGTTGAGGACCGCAACCCTTTGAAATTTCTGGGATGCTAGATGTATTGGCACATGATAATAGGCATCCTGTAAGTCGATTGTGCACATAAAGGCTCCTGGAGGAATTTGGGTGATAGCCGAGCTCACTGTCTCCATTCTGAACTTACTGTATAGGATGTATTGATTCAGATCTTTCAGGTTGCATATCATCCTGAATACACCGTTGGTTTTTTTTAAAATCAGAAATAATGGGGAATAATGACCTTCCCAAATTTGTGATTCTGGAACTGGAATGATGACATCCAGATTTAGTAATTTTTGAATTTCCAACCACAACTGACGAGCGAGTTCTGGAGATGGTTGCCTCCCCAAAGAAAGAATCTTTGGGGAGGAAGAGATGTAATTTCCAGCTTGTAACCGTCTTTCAGCAACGTTAAAATCCATGGATTCTGCGTAATGTTCGTCCACTGCTGGTGAAATTCCAGGAGTCTTCCCCCCACTCGTCATTTTCTAAATGATGTGGTAGTGTTGCTGGAGCTACGGAGGAAACCCCTTCCTCTACCTCCTTTGGGGTAGCTCCATTTCCCCTGCTTTCCTTTCCCTCTATAGGGAAATCTTTTCTCTTTCTGGTCCCGAAAGGGCTGCTTCTTCTGAGCCGTTTTTGCCTCAGGAAAGCCCTTCTTCCTATCGGCTGCCTTCTCAAGAATGGTATCCAACCCATGTCCGAAGAGGTATTCCCCTTGGAAAGGAAGGCCACACAGTTTCGATTTGGACCTAAAGTCTCCTGTCCACTGTCTTAACCAGAGCGTTCTTCTTACTGAATTAGAAAGTGCTCCCTCTTTCGCGCTAAATCTTACACCCTCTGCTGAGGCATCCGCGACAAAGGCTGCTGCTGATTTAAGTATAGGTATTGTTTCTAAGAGAACCTCTCTTGGTGTACCATCCTTGATATGATTTTCTAGCTCAGATAACCAGAAAAAAAGGGTACGAGAGACTGATGTAGTGGCAATATTCGATTTAAGTTTCCACATAGCCGATTCCCATGTCTTCTTCAGTAGGCTATCTGCTTTACGGTCCATGGGATCTTTGAATTAAATAGAATCTTCAAAGGGAAGATCAGTCTTTTTCGCAATCTTCGTGACCTGGACATCTAATTTAGGAAAGGAATTCCAGATCTTTGATTCTTCCTCCTCGAAGGATAGAGGATTTTTAAATTCTCTTGATATAGATATTCTATTCTCTGGTTCTCTCCATTCCTCAAGGATTAGATCCTTCAGGGTCTTATTGATCGGAAAGACGCGTCTCTTTTTTGCCTTAAGGATCCCAAAGAGCTCATCCTGAATAGATGTTGGTTCTTCAACCTCTTCAATTTTTAGTCTGTCTCTCATGGCTTTTAATAGGGGATCTAAATCCTCAGACATAAACAGGTATTTAGATTCCATTTTAACTGCAGATGTAGATGGAATTGAATCTAAATCTAAGGAGTCCTTGACCGAACCCTCTACTGACTCTATATCGGACTCCGATTGGTATTCTACTCCCTGTCTTTTTTGCACAGGTTCCTGAGGCAAGAGGTTAGCAAGTGATGAAGCTAACGAACACTGAACCTCCCCTTTTATAAAAGTCCTCATTTCGTCCATAAAGGATGATTTTTCCTCTCTCAGGAGGTTATCAATACAGTCCTTGCAAACTGCTTTCTTATAGTCGTTAGATAACTTGTAAAAGCACATGTTGCATCGGCAGGAGGTAACTTTTCTTTTCCCGTATCCTTGGGAGGCAGATCCTTAGATTCTCTATGCTTCTCCTTCTCTTTCGGTTCTTACCAACAGAGAAAGAGAATAGTGTTACTATCTAAGAATAGTAATACTATATTTTAAAATTTTTAAATTTAAGCATAAAATAATTTGTGTATGTTAGGATATAACCCACAGTAACACTTAGAGACCCCAAAACCACTCACAGGAGCTATAGGCGGGGGATCTATAGACACAGCATCCATAGCGCAAGATTCCACATTGCCAATGGTTATACACAGCACCTATGTATACACATATATATATTAGCATATTCCATATAACCGTCATATATATATATATATATATATATATATATATATATATATATATATATATAAGGGAATGCTGCTCATACTTGCCTTGAACACACAGAACCGTGAGGTTAGGCAATAAATTGGCCCGATATGGTATTGCCTGAAAAAAATATACAGCCCATATATAACACTGAGTCAATGTATATATTAATAATGTCAGGCCAATGTATCTTATGATAATGTCAGGCAGCGTTTCCATTGAATAGGTACCTTGACTAGGCAGAGGAGGGTTATAGCACGCTGATACACCGGAGCATTAGACCTCAGATCATTGTGCGTCCCAGCTAGCTTTTAATCTTACTGCTCCACGCGCCTGCTTCCGGACTCCGTGACTGGAAACGTCACTTCCAGCGCACCACCGGAAGTCGGCACTGGTGACCGCATCGAGTGCACTGCCGCCATTTTGTTGAAGTCCGGGTGTCATTAACCTCACGGGGTCGCGGACAGAGCCGGCACTACCAGCCCGAAATGCCTGAACAAGGAAGGGTCGTCTGCACCGATCGCTGTCCTGGAACGGAGGGGTAAGAGGAAGATCCCTGCGCCACACATTCTCCCCTCTCACTGTCCCTCTTGGATGGAAGGAACGGATGAGAGATTTCTCTACTCCCTGCCCTGGAGACACTGGAGTGTAGATGCAGGGGGTGCGTATTTAACTTCTCTGCTTCCTGTCCCTACAGAGGTCAAGGGGTCATCCTCCAAGTGGGGCCGTCATGGGGGACGCAATGGAAATAATAGGTTATATTTATTCTATGGGTAGCTATAATCATGGCGATACCTCATTTATATAGTTTATAGTTTTTTGTTTCTAAATCAGAATTTTCCCATGTCTGTAGCAAAGAAAAAAATTTATTTTACTTAGTTAATTAGACATATTACATTTTCTTTGCATCTTTGCAAGTTAAAATAAAATTCTTTGACAATGTAGCATTTTTGTACAGGCCAAAATTATAATAAAGAAAACAATATATTACATGTAAAAAAAAATCATAGGAATCATTATTCACCCGTGGTAAAAATGGCTCCTCCTTGGGGCCATTATCTCTAATTCACTGTTATTAACAAAAATACAGCATTTCACAGATATAAGTCCAACATGTCTCTATCAGTCCTGCTGTACACAATTTCAATTGCCCCTAGACATGACACTGTAACCTCTGACTTTAGGGTCAGGTGGTCATTATCTTGGATTTCTGTGTGACAGCCGTGCTTACAGAGTTTCTGTAGCCACGCCCCCTGCACAGAGCTCGCACTGACACATACAATGATCCATTTCCTGCCTGCACATAGTGAACAAACTACAAGGAGATAAGTGATCCGGGGGAGGCAGGCACATATCTGTGAGAACAGAGATGTAGCAGAGCTGGCAGTGTAACAGTGTAAAAGTCTGTCAGCCTCTGTGTAATAGGCATATTATGCATATCATGCATCTCTAATCAGTCTCATCTCTTTCAATGTGTCAGTGTGTTAGTAAAATGTCAGGAGCCAGATGAAAGTGTATATAAACCTGTACCTTGATAATCTAACCACATTGTCACCCCACAGAACTAGATGGATTATAATGTGTCTGCTTAGAGAGTTCCCATCCACACTCTGGAATCTTAGACTGACCAGCCTAGGGAGTGATAGGAGTCCTTACTTTATAATTTTACTCAGTTTTATTGCTTAAAATTATCTTTATTGTGCTAACATCTCTAGGGGATTGACATGTGATTTTTTTTGTTGGAAAACCCCTTTAAAAGGGTCTGATTACTGAAAACGGGTTTGTTAATAGAGATTGCACTGTATATACTGTGCAGTGTTATGTAGGTATTAGTACAACAGGTGCCAATTCCTGCTGGGAAATGAAAATGCCATCTCCAAAAAGCTTGTCGGCAGAGGAAAGCATGAAGTGATAAAACACAGTGTACCTACACCAGCAGATGACATGGGTCCCCATAACATCACTGGTTATGGAAACTTCACACAAGACCTCAAGCAGCTTGGATTGTCAGCCTCTCCACTCGTGTTCCAGACTCCGGGACCTTGATTTCCAAATGAAATACAACATTTACTTTCATCTGAAAACAAAACCTTGGACTGCTGATCAACAATGCAATTATTTTTCTTGGCCGAAGTAAGAGGCTTCTGGCATTGTCTTTTGGTCTGTAGTGGCTTGACACATGGAATGCAAAACTTGTAGCTACCGTAATATCCTGGATACACCTATGTGAAGTGGCTCTTGACCCTCTGACTTCAGCACTCTAGCTTTGTTGATTGTACTTGATTGGCCTGCAAACTCTCCAGACCTTAACCCCATAGAGAAGCTATGGGGTTTTGACAAGAGAAAGATGAGAGACTCCAGACTCAACAATGCAGATGAGCTGAAGGCTGCAATGCAACCTGGGCTTCCATAAGTCCTGTGCATCTATTGTACATAATTTTTCTTTGGAAAACCCTTCTGTGTTCAAAAAGTTTTTTATAGTTGGTCTTATTTAATATTCTAATACTGTGAGAGAATAATTATTGGGTTTTCCTTGGCTATAAGTCATAATCATCAACAATAACAAAAAACATACTTGAAAAAGTTTACTCTGTTTGTAATGAATCTACATATGTGCGAGTTTCACTTCCTGAATTGAATAACTTAAAAAACTAACAATTTGCTGATATTCTAATTTATTGAGATGCACTTGTATGTGCCCCAGGACCCACCACTCTACTTCTCACAGACGACTGACCATAAAAGTCCTCTTTTAACTCCAACTTTGCCCACTTTATCTGCTAAAGAAAAATACAAGGAAACATTAAAGGAAATCTACCTTCAAAATCAAGTAAAATAGGGACACTTACCCATAGATCCAGGCACTGTGACAGGGGTTAATCTTCTTATATGTACTACCCCTGACCTTGCTTCTAAAATCAACTTTTATAATTACTCTAATGAGCCTGAAAGGCTACGGAGGTGGTTCCCAGAGCCCCTCTATTCTGCAGATTTGCAGGCTGTTTCATTGTACAGTAGTACTAGCTTTAACCAACTATTAAAATTATGATAATGAGTAAGAAGGGCTCTGGGGGTTATTACCAGAGCCTCTCAGTACTTTGGCTCCATAAGCTGCTTCATTGTCTCCCCATTCCAATCTGCTCCCTCATCACTTTAGACAATGGTAGGCGGGAAGAGCTTCTGAATCTGCAGCACTGAGGGGCTCTGGTAATGCCACCCCCATAAGTCACATTATATCTGGCGTATAGCATCTGTTTTAGAAAAGGAACATCCTACCACATGGTGGTGGTAGTGTTATCTTCCAAGGTGTTTGCTGCTTCAGGAGCTGAAAGTCTCGCTGTGATAAATGGAACCATGAATTTTTCTGTCAACCACCAAATCCTGAAGGAGAATGTCAGGCCATTTGTTTGTGACCTCAGGCTGAAGAGCATTGGGTCGTGCAGCAGGAAAATCATCCAAAACACACCAGCAAATCTACCTTTCAATGGCTTAAGAAAAAACAAATTTAGATTTTGAAGTGAGCTAGTAAAACGTCTTGGGGAGAATTACAACATTTCTGCAAAAATGAGTATCCAAAAGACTCATTGGTACTTATCACAATAGCTTGATTGAATAACACAACCAATTATTAGGTTTAGGGGCAATTACTTTTTCATAGGTTATGATCACTTTTCTCTTTTTAATATAGACTTTCATTTATAAACTGCATTTTGTGTCACTCTAGTCATATTTCTCTAAACATTATGGTTTTACAAACATATAAAACAGTGATGGCAAACCTTTTAGACACCAAGTGCCCAAACTACAACCACAACCTAGGTATTTTTTGCAAAGTGCCAATGCAACAATTTTAGCATTAACTTACTACTCCCTGCTCTTTCACAGGTTGAAATTTTATAGTCACCTGAGGACGCCAATACAGTAGAAAGGAGAAGAAGTTTGGATTATCATCATAGCTTCCTCCTAGGGTCCTGGGCTGCCTGGGACTGCAAGATGCCTTGAGTCCTGTTTGGCAAACTCTACCCTGGGGTGATGGCAAGGGTGCCCATATAGAGGGCTCAGAGTGCCACCTCTGGCACCCGTGCCATAGGTTCACCACCACTGATATAAAAGATTTAAACAGATCAGAATGAGGGCAAATACTTGCAAGTGGCTTTGACAACCATTTTAGGAAGCAAAGCTAAAAGGGAAGGGACAGAAAGTCCCAAACACAGATAGGACCAGTACTGTTTTCAAAACTAGTGTATAGTAATTCTAGAGATGGGTGTGCATCTATATCACAAAATATAGTGGGACAGATTAGTTGTGCTATGTACTAAGACAATGTTAGGCAGTAAATGGTATGATCTATGATTAGGTTTCTTCCTTTCACGAAAGAAATACATTATAACAGGTTCTGAATGGGTAAAAAAACAAGTTGCATCACTTCCCCACTCCCCCCATTCCTTTTCCAATTACTTTCAATACACAGGAAATGAGCACTTAGGGTTCGTTCACATGTGGAGCTTGCATTGTATTTACAAACACAATGCAAATGCCTGATGGTGTGGTCTGGCCCGATCTCAACTGCAAGTTATCTGTAACCAGTACCCACATGTACAAAACATCAGGTGCTTGTTGCCAATCACATGTGTTTCACTAGAAACGCCGATGCGACCGGGCCGAGCCCCGCCCCCAGGTGTTTGCATTGCGTTTGTAGAAGCAATGCAGGCTCTACATGTAAACCCAACCACCCAGCCAATCACTGCCTGCAGAAGTTATTTGTCTCTTTCACCTATTGGCTGAGTAGTCTTTTCCTGGCATTATCCAAATACATGAATTAATATGTTATTAATATGTCAGTCACATTTTGAATGTCATAACAACTAAACATTTACATGACAGATGTAAATAGAATATACAAAAAAATTCTATCACAGATGCCTGTTATGTGCTGCTAGAAGCCAACACAGTTCACTGAATGTAATGAAATCCATCACCGCATTGCAGGTTGATGAATCCCCTGTAGTCAACAAGGTTGTACCTTTATTAAAATAAAAAAATACAACCGCATAAATATATTAGTCTGGTATTGCTAGAAAAACCGGGAAGGATGGCAATACCGAGAACATATTTCATATTTTTGCCTGCAGCAGAATTATTTTAGAATAAATCAGTATACACGAAAAGGCTTTCTAATTCAAAATGTCATTTTTTTTTACAGTCAGAGTTTTAAAATGATACCCTCATGCAAAACAAGCATACAGAGCACTATGGCAAAAATATAGCAAAAACTATGAGTAAGTATGAGTAAAATTTATTATAGATATGAGGAGCAAGGTAAAAAGTCTATTGCATCATGCCTCATTCCGTTTTAATGTATTGATAATCTGTGAAAAATTTTTAAAAATGGGACAAAATGCAATTTGTCAAAGATATATTGTTTTTATTTTATGGTAGAAATGCATTTATGCATTGTGAACCAAAGCAAACCTTGAGAATGCTGTAGCTACACTGATGCAGGCATATATCTTGTTTAATCCCTGAACTCAGTGGTTTTGCTAAAAAAAAAACCTATTATTCTGGACTTTGGGAAAGTTGGGTGCAGACTGGCTGCTGTATATAAACAAGGATTAATATTAATACAAATGGATTAATCAACCTGAGCTAGATGACTTATACACAGCAGCTGGGGCATGGTGCAGCCATTGACTACGTATGCCTGTCAGGGACAGCACAGTAAATAGAGTGTTTTCGGCTTATGCTGGGCAGGACAAGGCAGAAGCAGTGCATAATTAGGGCAAGAGGAGAAGCACCAGAGCAGCCACAAAAGCGACAGAGCCTCATTATCATAAATTATATTGTTTTTTTATTAGCAAACCCACTCAGTTCAGGAATTAAACAAGATATTTTTATGCATCAGTGTAGGTAAAGCATTCTCAAGGTATGTTTGGTTCATAATGCATAAGAGCAAATGGTAGATTTCTTTTAAAGGGACTCTGTCACCAGATTTTATCCAGATAAACTCCCAACCCTCTCAGGTAGGTTATGACATTTTCTTTCTAGAATTTACTTTTATGTGTGAAATCTCGCATTGTTAAATTTTGCCTGAGATGAGTCAACTTTTGAAAATTCTGACTCAATGATATGCCATTATATAAAGGGAACATACCACCACATATCTACCTATAAAGGTAGATCGGGTGGAAGGTGGATCTATAGGACCTGAGGATAGCCCTTTTAAGGCCTTTTCTTCCTTGTCCCATGCTGAGTCCCAGTAATTGACTGTTGTAATCCTCTTCACTTTCAGAGCGGGCATGTGATCAGTGTTGAACTGGCCCACCAGAGTACCAGAGGATCCTCCGGTGGGCCCTGGCTCAAACCAATACTGAACCCCAGAGGTCCATCAGAAAACAAAACAATTTGAAAGCTATAAAGTTTGAAAGTATATGTCCTGGGGGATAATGAAGATTGGGCCGCCAGATTGATTTTCTCTGGTGGGCCTAAGGAAACCCAGTCCGACACTGCATGTGATATCCTTATCTTTTCTGATACTTACCATTCAGTTGCTCTGAGTATAGCCCAGTCTGACTTGAATGTTATAGTCAGGGTTGCCACCAGAGCCATGAGGTCCCGTTCATGGTACTGTGAGGCCCAATGAATTGTGTAGGACATGAAATGGTCCTGTTTGTTTTGGCATTCTGCTTTTTCTGCTGCTTATAATAAAATAAAGGAGTGGTGTTTTTCTATTTTGATGAGAGCCACCTTTTTATTAGCTGTATATATCATAATTAATATTGTTACTGTATTACTTAAAGTGTTACTTTTTAGCAAAGAGATAAAAAAGGTGTGTGAATTGGAACTAAAAGATTCACTGTAAATCTAGATACATTAATATGGAAGATGTAAAAAGTTTACATGAAAAACTTGATGCACAAAATAAGTACATTTTGATGATACATTTCTAATAAAGAGCATCTATTTAACAAGGATATGTCTTGAGATTGTCTCCTTAAACGCCCTTCTTTCTATTGTTATCTCCCTCTAAACAGTGATAACTGCTGTTGTTTAAAACATGATATCAATTTATCTGCTTATTTCTCCCATCCTGCAAGGAAGCGCTATATTTAGTGATACAGTTCCCCTCTAATTGGCAGTAAGATACAAAGACACCATATAAGATGCTGCTGTTAGCTGGTAACCTAGCAACTAAGAATTATAGACAAACTATATTGGGAAATCAAGTGGCCTCAACTCATCTTTTTCAAACAAGCTAGTGCCTGGTATACAGTGTGCGCTAGCTATGTTTGGGCGTTTGCTGAAGGCTTCTGTCTCTACCACATTTTTTGTGTGTTTATCATTTTGTTTCAATGATTCTATGGATTACCAAAGTGAGCTGGTAAAAAATTGTACTAAATAAAGGCATTTAAAGCCAAAATGAGAGTTGACAAGCATAAAGGCATGAACAATAGTATTTCAGGGTTTAAAAAATGCATTCATGTTAGAGCAGGTCTTCTCTCTTCTTCTTCTTCCTTCTTCTTTCTTTTTCCACAGTAATGCTGCTCATGAGTTCTCATCTCCCCTCTGTTTTATATGTGTAATTATAAACTTGTGGCTCAGTTACCCAGAAAACTGTGAAAATGACTTAATGTACCACTTCTTATGCTACTCATCTGCTCCCAATGTGTTCTGGATCCCTGAGGTCTGGTACAATCTGATTGGATGCTGGGACCCACAGATCACATAAGAGTGCCTACTCTTCCTAGGTTACTGGCTATAGAGTTCTTCTCAGTTGGCTCCATACTTTAGTGATTTCTCTGGTAAATGTATTTCCGGTATCCTGAGCTTTGGCTCTAGCTCAGACTTCTCTACTTGTGATTTTGTACTTTGTTTGCTCTCTTTGTTGTGACCTTGCTCTGGCTACTATTCTCTTGGCTTCAGGAATGATTAGTCTCCTTGGAGACGTGATGTCACTTCTGTTTTCAAGGGGAATTTACTTTCTGTGTTGTCCCCTGTTCCAAGGAGGCATCTGATTGGATGAAGTGGGTCCTGTGACCCCTCAAACTTCTAGTCTGTTGAAGGACTGGCGTGGCATGGGAAATGAGAGCCAAAGCTTTGTGTTCTTTTTGTTTTTTTTTTCTCGTCTTGGCTTTTGCTCTCTCAGGATTTTCTATGTAAATGTACTTGTAGTTTAGCAAAAGGAGAGAAGTATATAATATTGTAAATCCATGCCTACAACAGCAAAAGGTGATTATATAGTTGCAAATTGGTCACAATCCAAAGGAAGATTTCTATTTTATTGGGGGGGGGGGGGAGTAGGAAACATATCTTTGTCCCTACATCTCAGTAATATAATACTATGGGTATGTTGTTTTACAAACTATGTTTATGTAATATGCTGTAGATGTTCAGGATGACTGAAATGACAGGCAATGTTTTACGAACGAGTATGATTACGACCTGACCTCCGCCTTCTCTATCACTCCACAGGCCCTTATAACCTTTTTGCTTTTGCAAACCTGCTTCAGTGTATTCATGGATCACAGAGCTAAGAGGATCTGTTCATGTCTGCAGACCATGAGGAGGATAGCAGTAATTTATGTATGACAGATGATATTTGCAGGGTGCTGTATAGAAGTGGCCCCAAGAAGTGGTTTTGACAGGTAGGCCCTAGGCATCTCAGATCAACACAGGCCATACCAATATAATGTTATGAATGGTCATGGTTCACATCCCTTTCTTATTTTGTTGGTAACCTATCTTACTTGACTTACTCTATTGTTCGATCCTACCTATAAGATCCTACCTATTGCAATAGAACCCCCCTCAGTGACAAGGTATCCCTCAAAGAGTCACCACTTTATTGTCTATCACACATTTGAAGAAGGGGAAGGATTGTTTTAATTAGCATTTGGGTCTAAATATTTTGTTTTAATATACCTAGACTTTACCTATGGTAAGTCTAGGTAAGTCTATGGTCTAGGTAAGTATTCACAGAATGTGGCTGACCTGTTATAATCGGATCAGAGGCAATAAGTGTTAATCTAAACTTTTATGAACATGTAGACATCCAGTACAGTCAATGGTTAACAAAAAATCCAACTGTTTGCTTATGCAGCCTAGAACAACCATTTGACTTGAGAAATGGCATCTAATAAATACATGTCATGAAAAGTACATTTTTCACAGCACTACAAGAACAAGTGCAGCTATCCATTTTTTGGCATTTTATATATAAAGGAGATTTGATTTACAATACGTAATAAAATATATCCATCTGTAATCTATCATGAGGGGAAAAGACGACAACTGACTCGGTTATCTCTGTTATGTCACACAAATATAACAGAGCAGATAAACTGTTTTTTATGATTCTTTGTATCCATGGCAGATTTAGAATTCTAAAATAAGACAGGGTCATTTATTAAACTCCAAAGAAACTCAGACATAGTTTTTACTTTTTACTTTACTGAAAGTACAAATAACTGCTCCTTATATACATTTGGAATAAACGCTTTTACCTTTATAATGCAAGGACTCCCCTTCTGTACAAGGTGTGCAGGCCATGGGATGGAGCCAACATGTCCATGGGCAGCACACTATTATGTGCAGGATCGCTATACCAATCAGAATCTGGGGCAAGCGTCCAGAAATTCTATATATACTCACTCTATACTTCACTGTTTGTACTGTTCTCTTGCTACTTATGTAACTATATTCTCTATTGTGCTATTGCTATGTATGCTGACCCTTATTACGCCCTTGACTATTATTTGCCCCTCAAATCTGTACATTGCCGCCATCTTGGATTTGGCCCAATTAGTGAGTTAGCTTGCCATACTTAGCACATACTCAGAGTAGTGAACGTCTACCAATTGCCACTTAATATTAATTCTTTATTTATATAGCACCTACAGATTACGCAGCGCTGAACAGAACATGCCAAATCGGTCCCTGTCCCCATGGGGCTCACAATCTAATCATCCTCCCAGTATATTTTGGAGTGTGGGAGGAAACCAGAGTACCTGGAGGAAACCCACGCAACCACAGAGAGAACATACAAACTCTTTGCAGATGTTTGGGTGGGATTTGAACCTAGGACCCCAGCGCTGCAAGACAGAAGTGCTACCCACTCAGCCACCGTGGGATAGTGCAGGACCTGAAGTGTAGGCTGGGAGAGGTGTTAGTTCAGGACCTGCACCTATTTTTCAGTTGTGACAAAAACTGCATGGGAAAAAACATAGCCTTTGCTGTTATGCTGGAGATCCTCTTTAAATTTTCATGACAGCAGGTTCTGCAGGGGAGCAGTCATTATTTTACAATGATGTGATGACTGCCACTTCCCTCTGGCCTGTAGACTTTGTGCAGGGGGCATCCACAGGCAAGTGACACTACAGACTATAAAACAACTAAGGTTGAACACTTCTGGACTGTTCCCACTAATTGCCTGCTATGACAGCTCCTTATCCTATTTATACGCTGACCTAATTCTCTGCGGAGTATTTACAGACCATGGGAATACTTTGTCTTCATATAATAGTTACAGGAAATACCTGCAGAAAATTGTACTGTAATGATGTGCAGCAAGAGAAATGTTCCTCTTCCCGAGCGCTGCTCATGAGTAATCTATGTATAGTCAGTAATTGATTATGCGGAGCATAAATTAAATTAGCGCTAACAGTTTGCATACACAACATATTATTTATGATGCCGCTAGTCAACCCTTACAAACAATGCTTCTACAGCACAATGTGAGAAGCTGTCACATAATAGCTCATGGTTACCTTGACAACAGGAGTTTCTTTAAAAATGTATATATTTTTCATTTAATTAAAAACAGTGATGTGGATCAAATGAAGAAATTTTAGTTTAAAGTGTAATAATGCAAATGATGCAATTACTGCAAATGAGATGGAGCGAATACATTAAGTAGATACAGTTACAGGCATACAGAAAAGTTACTAGCACAAGCGGAAATAAAGACATCTCTCTCATGTTGTACCGGGGTGAACATACACTCTCGCCCCCTCTTACCCACGCAGTAGTAATATATCAGGTTATTTTTTTAGTAAGTGGGTTCTCCATGCAATGTCTCACTTCCATGCTAACATTGGATGAGAAGAGACATTGGGGCTCATTTACTAAAAGTTGCGCTGCTCACTTTTCCGGGGACTGCACAACTTGGATAGGTATTTAACAGGTGTCTGCACTGGGATTTTGGCACACATGATTGCTTTTTGGCACAGCTGCGCTGGCATCCATGCGACACAAATTGGGGGGGCGTGCCATTGGACGATCCGACTGATTCGGACTGAGCGCGGGATTAAACTTTCAAATTGTGTCACAAGCGAATGCACTTACATGCGCCACTTAAAAGAAGCTGAACTCTGTCGGACCTGAACGGTTAAGTGACACATGCAGAATATCATGCGTGAAATCTTGCACAGTGCATTATCTTCGGACAATGCACTTTCGGATAACTCCAGTGGACGGGTAAGTAAATGAGCCCATTATTTTTAAGTGTCATGTCCTGCTGTGTAGCAGGTGACAACGTCCCTGATGCTGCCCCTCATCTTGCTGCAGGTGGTGCTGCCTGAGGCAAGCGGCTCAACTTTCCTCATGGCTGGTGCATCCATGGCCATGCTGTCAAAATAGATAGGTGTCCCAGTGGTGGGAACTATATCTTTTAGGTAATTATGGTATAAGTTATGGATATAACATACTGAAAAGGAAATCCATTAAACAAGGAATTTCAATAAATTGAAAAATCCTTTGGTATTATAAGGTAATGGTTTGGCTACATGTGACAGATTTGTTGCAAATGCGTATTGCAGTATTGTATTCCATACCATACAAATGAATGGGGTTGTACCAGCAGGAAGCACATGGATGTCCCCAGCCACATTTAGATCATTCAGATTTAATTGCTGGTTCTTTCTTATATATAAATACATTATTGTCAGAATAACATTTCTTATACAGAGCTCCAAATGCCCTACATAATGTATAGCTATATTCCTTCACAATCCATGATGTATTTATTAAAAAGTGACAAAATTGTTTTTCATGCTGATGGATGAGCATCATCACCATAACAGGTAGAAGCTGCATTATACAACCAACACTCAGTTTATATGTCAAGGTCAATGCAGTTTCCAAGATCTAAGTTTCACTAATGAAAGTGCGTCTCCATGATTCCATCGCACTCCCATAACGCAATCATGGATTGCTGCTGGATGCCAATGCTGCCACCTTCTTAAATCTATTGGGGCCAGTCAGAGCCAAGCAGAATGCCCCAAGAAAAATACAGATAACGTCAACGTATTAGCAATTAAACAAATAGAATGAAAACTAGTTAAAAATGTTCACATGCCCTGGTTTGTCCCGAGGTGGTGGAGGTTTGCACATGAGGAGTGCAAACGTGTATCTGGCTTTATGCAAAGGCGATCAGAAAATGAAGTATTCCATAGCGCATCCAGATAAAATGTACATTTCTTATTCTTCATCCATTAAAAATGGACAGCAGTGTACATGTAGGTACAGACCCCTATGCGTTTTGGCTATTTTCTAAGCCTTACTCATGGTTTGGCTTAGAGTAGGGCTTAGAAAATAGCCAAAACTCGTAGGTGTCTGTACCTGCATGTACACCGCTGTACATTTTTAATGGATGAAGAATAAAGAAATGTTCATTTTATGTGGATCTTCTACGGAATACTTCATTTTCTGATCATCTAAACAAATAAAAGTTCACAAGCAATACTTTTTAGTGTCTGAGTATCTATGAATAAAATAATCTTTGCTACAATTTTAGTTCTGCTATTTTAAATACAATGCACACCAGAGGCCAATGGAGGCCTCAGCTCAGATGTGACCTTAGCCTTAGCTCCTTCTAGCAGGTGACGATCAGGAATGTATTACTTCAAGAAGAGGTGCACAACCTTTTTTGGTCCGTGGGCTGCATTATCACACCTCTAGTCTGTTGGGGGGCTGCACTATGAACCGAAACCCTAGATGTAGCAAAAACCACTATAAAGCATGCATGTCCCCCAGAAACCACTACTGCATAATACTGCATATTGTACAATAAGTAACGCAGACCCCAGAGCAGACTACAATATATAGAGAACAAACAAGATGATAACAATGATAATGGAAATTGTCTGAACACATGCAGCAGGTAATAATTGTGAATAACTGGCTGCACGCAGGGGCTCTAAATGACCCCAGTACTGAGCCCAGCCTACAGCCAGCCAGTTATACTAATTATCTGCTGCACAATGCCTATTCCAGCCTTTTTGCTACCTGTGGTGCCACCCCCTTACAATAATACTGTCTCATAGTACAGAATGTACAAGAAAATAAGTACTATAATGCTGGCCAAACACAAAAAAGGGGGTAGCTCCGCTCACTTTAGTCTCCAACTTGTGCATGGAGACATCATGGTTATTTAAAATAAAGCCCCCTATGGATTCATTAGATACAGCGCCCTTCACCCCCATGGATTCCTTATGTAGAGCCTTCTGTGCCCCCCCCCCCCCCCCGCAGCTCTAGGCCCTGGCATTTGCCCAGGGTTGCCCAGTGTTGATACCGACCCTGGCTCCAACAGTCTCTGTCTTAAAGAGGAGGCCTCCTGATCAAAAACATTGTCATATGTTTAATTGCTAAGACACAATTGCAGACTTTTGTCCCTCTTTCTCAAGCCCAAAAGTTGGGAGGTATGAACGTTAAGATTATTATCTGTATATTAGAAGTGTTTACAGCGTTAGATGGAAATAAAAGTATTTTAACCACATTGCCAATGTTCTTTTTGATCGGGAATAAAGCAGGATATAATCACATAATAATAGTTTATTATTGGATATATCAGTCAGGAATTCTGGGATTAGATAGTCCCTGACGTACAGATGTACATATCACTCATATTCCTGATTTCATACACCCGCTTATTCACATTTGTGATATATTATGAATTTGTTTATTGCTTATATAATTCCCCATCCTATCTTTGTTGGTATATGGTCCCTTTCCCATGACTCTATATGATGGCCATATGCTAGCCATGAGACTGGCAGCTAGCATACAGCCGCCATATCATGAGCATGCTCTATCTTTTGATGTACATACAACACAGCTGCAAGTCTCCCTCTTTAGCCAAATGCATGCTATACCCGATCCCCAACCCAGGTACAGCATATGTATATGTGAAAGTTAAATAGTTTTATAGAGGGCATTAACAACATCCATTTTACCCCTTTCATGTTAACAACTGCCTTACATAGAGGTCAGAAATTCCAAAGGCTTCCAGAACCTCAGAGCATGCCTACATTTCTCCTTACCGTTTCATAATTTAGCAAGCTGATATAAACAAATAATGAGATTAAATATTAAAATATTGCACAATTTTCTGGGAAACGGCTCTTGCAGTAATTACTGCTGAGTTAGCAGCAGCACCACTTGTAGTATGGCAAAACCTCAGCTCAGCCCCAGCACTTTAACCTACGGAACAAATGGACAACACTTAGAGGTATAGATTTTATAACTGTACTGTATATATATTTCACAACCATCATCGTATAGAAGATTCCCTCATGATTTATTTGCAACGTGGGGCCTGGTGTATTTCCGTTTAATCTTTGATCTGCCTGCATGTAACTTCTCCTAGGTGCTAGTGGGGAATAGCAGCATATGGATGTATACAGCTCGTATAGAACAGAATGGAAGCTGAGAAAGTATGCACAGGGAACAATGTCATGGTGTGGGAGCGAGTGTGTGAAGAGAGCTCATGGGCTTTGCCCTCTTCATACACTTTAAAGGAAATCTACCATTTGTTTTCATGCATTGTGAACCAAACATACCTAGAGAATGCTATCGCTACATTGATGCAGAAACATTACTTCTCCCTCTAATTATGTACTGTGCCAGAGAATGACTGTGTTGTCCCTGACAGGCAGAAGTAAGCAATGGCTGCACCATCCCTGTCATCCGTCTGGACAGTCCAGGAATCTCCATGCAATGGGGGTCATTTACTAAGAGCCCGAATCGCGTTTTTTCTTAGGGTTTCCTGAAAATTACCAATTTGTGCCAAATTGCCGGGTTTTTGGCGCACGCAATCGGATTGTGGCGCATCAGCGCCATCATGCACGCAACGGAGATCGGGCCAACATGCACATGACGGAAATCGGGAGGGGTGGCCATCGGAAAACTCGACGGATTCGGAAAAAGCGTGGAATTTGAAAAAAAAATGTGTTGCTTGACACGCTCTTACCTGCACCCAGCAACGGATGGTAAACTCCAGTGAACTCCAACAGACTTCAGCGCAACAGCGACACCTGGTGCACTACCTTAGTGAATCGCTGGAAGACCCGAATCCCCGCCGCTGGATCCCGAATGGACCGGGTAAGTAAATCTGCCCCAATGTGTTTATGAATGGCAGGCAGTATGCGATATGTATGCAGTATGCAACCCAGCTTTCCCAAGGCCCTGATTACTATAATTGTTTTTTGAGGGAAACCAAAAATGGTAGATTTCCCTTGAGTGTTTGCTGCATAACAGCAGCAAGCACCCACCGCTGCCACCCATGATTGGCCCTGCCACCGATTGTGGGTGTTAAGCATATAAATGTTCCCCCACATCTCCTCCTCTAAGTAAGTTATCTAGTATTTTTAAAATATATATATCAAAATATATTGAAGGAGTTGTCCTATGTAGGAAAATGTTTTTTCAAGCGTTTGCCTATGGCTACCTGCACATGAAAGAGCCATTAAAAACAGGCATTAACGTCCATTAATATAACTGATTTGCATGCACTTATCTGTGTAATGCATTGCATTTGGTGCAGCCATGCGCCGTTCAGTCAAAGACATCACATGGTAATAGTTCTGCAGAGCCGACCTTAAGCTTTGATATTCATAGCTTTTCCTTTGCATTGGTCATCTATGGCATTCGTGGGGGCATTAGTAGTCCATGGTTTCATATATGTCTCTGTATACCACATGTCTCTCAGCCTATGGAAGGCAGTTACATATTGTGACACTATGGCCATTGGGGTCTACTCTTCCCCCAGTGAGATGGAGATCTTCTCACCCCCCTCCATGGAGCTGGAGCCCAGGAGGAGATCTGAGAGTCTTCTGAACTGAGTGTCCTTCACTTCTGAGTATTTGGAGCAGTGTAGCAGGAAGTGTACCTTATCCTCGGTGGCCTCCGGCTGGCACAGTCTGCTCTCCCTGGTCACATACATCTGTCTGTGTTGCCCGGACTCCACGGCCAGGTTGTGAGCCCTCTATATGTAATAAAAAGTCCAGTAATAAAACTGGATGATATATTTGAGGTCAGTGATGCAACTTGAAACAAAATCAGTAAAAGATTATACTAGACCCATTTTTGAGGCCAATGAGCTTTTGGGCCTTGCTTGAATGCAATAGTTCCTAAACAACAATGTCCCCCATCAATATATACAATCCTAATAGAATCCATCTATCTATACAGAACACATTGATCTCTGACTGATTTTACCATGCTCCGTCCTATTAATATTCATTGAAACTATTAAACTTGAAACACTCGAAATTCATAATTCTGGATTTGGGAATACACAGGGAAAAATAAAATTTTAATATGTGGAAATATATCTTATGCAGAAAGTCTCAGCCCTTCCAGATTTAAAAGCAATTACTGTTCATATTTAATGACTGTCCACAGATTAGTGATTATCATAATATGGAAATATTTTTCCTCTTCTTTGATGTATTATGTGCTGTTTCATGCCCAGATTGTAGTATGGCTAATGATGACAAGTACCACCTCAGAACAGTAGGTGGCAGCAGAATACCTTGAAAAAAAAATTCTGTCCCTCAACCTGAATTTCCACTTGTCCTAGCAAGCAAATTCAGGAATATTTAACAGGAAAGGGGTGGACTGCAGATCCATTACAAGGCTTAGGAAGCGAGTCAGGAGGTCAGTGACAGGGAATACTAATGAAGAAAGTGCCTTAGCCACATGTACATTAAATATGGTCTTCTGACTTGTGACAAGAGTACAGAGATATAAGTGACGGTTGGTTGCCGGAACAACATTGTTGTTGTATGTACAGTTGTTTAACAACAGCTACAGTAACTTACCATCACTGTATTCATGGTATGGATGTGTTGAAAGGTTCATAGTTACCATACAAATATTTAGTCCCATAAATAGTTCCTGATAGGCAGGAGAATTTGCTCAATATATTTTAGCTTAAGTTAACAATGAAATTCTGGATTTCAATGAAACAGGATTGTGTTGAGTGCAAACTGAACTAAATGCAGTTAGCCTGTTTAGTGTGCAGGGGGCGCCAGATTCAGGATTTCTGGCGCACGTTTTTTAAATTAATCTGGCGCACTCTGGACTGCCCCGACAGAGTGCACCATTTTTTTTGGTGCACCTAATTTGTGTTGCATGATGTGGCACGGGCAAAAAATCGTACAAAGTTCGACAGAAAACTGGCACACTGCCCTTAGTAAATGGGCCAAATATTGTTCCCCAAACATTATTATATTGATTTAACCCATATATTTTTTTCTGAAAGGACTCCCTTTTCAAGTCCAAGGGTCAACATCTACAAAGAGTTTGTATGTTCTCTCTGTGGGTTTCCTCCAGGTCCTCCTGTTTCCTCTCACACTCCAAAAGTCCAATGGGGACAGGGACTGATTTAGCAAGGTCTGTGCAGTGCTGCGTAATCTGTGTGTGTTATATAAATAAAGAAAATATTAACATTATTATTTGCTAGTGGCACCATATTTGTATAAAATGGGGCAGACAGGGTTAAAAAAAAAGGAAAATAACCTTAATACTGGTAATGGGAGATTGTTTTGTTTTCTATATCTGCCCCAGCCATGTAGCTGCCCACCAATCACCTATAATTACCATGGGGGAGTAAAAGCTCCTGGCGGTGTAGAAGAAGTGTATATCATACTGTTCTGTCTGGACAAATTCATGTTTTATTTGCTTTTTAAACACAGTTCCTGGAGCAGACAATACAGTGATGTTTACCTGAAGAGAGGGACAGTATGGGAACCACTTACACACACTTGGCGTAGCTAAACTCACCAAAAAATGGCTATAGAAAAAAGTAAGACAAAGATGTGTCAATTAGCAAAAATAGCATATTGTTGATTTCCATACAGACTGCCAACAACACCAAGTTTAAAAATACTTAAAAGGTAACATTGTACCAGATATGAATACAGGGGGACTGCATATCCCCCCACTCTCTATAGAAGCAACTGCTTCAAAGACACGAGAAGACAGAATGTACCTTCCCATATCTTCCTGGTGACCTTGAAGAGAAAAGAAAGGATGACAGACAGTACATGGCAAACACATTTGTAGGGTAGGCATTGTGATGGGAACTGTGATTGGCTTTGTAGGTGGGATGTGAGACTGGTATTTTGGGAAGAGGATATTCTAGGACTCTATTATCCTCTATTATTATTCCATTTATAAGTGTGTCTTACAGAAAATCTACCATCAAAATCAAGCATGGATACTAATGAGTAATGGGGGTGTTTTCAGGGCCTCTTTGTGTTCCATCTTCACAGGCTGTTACCAGGGATGTAACTAGGACAGGTTGGGCCCCCTAGCAGACTTCTGAATGGGGCTCTCTTCCACCTACACCAGGCAGTCTTCTTATCCCAGGGTGGTTGAGGGCATTTCAAGGAACTGTAGTTGTCCGAAAGCTAGAGATGAGATTCTTAGTCCTGCCATTCCCACCCCGACATTTTCTATTCTGAGTTCCTGACTGTATACTGTAAAAGATTTCACAGTTATATACATATTAGATTGTACAATTTGCAGCATAATATGTATATAATAGTATTAATTCACAATTTTTTAGTGTGTCAGGTCGCTATGGCTGATATCTGGGGGGGGGGTGTTGCTGAGCAGGAGCGGGGGGGGGGGGGGTTAGTTTAACAGAACAACATTCAACCATATTTTTTGTATGGACCCCTCCTACATTTGTATAAATTAAATGTGCCCCCCTTTTCGAAGCTTTTAATCTCTGACTGATATTTTATTTCCTCTCCTCCATACTGTTTTAATTTTATTGGCTCTTCATTGAACCACCTCCAGGGGATCCTTTTCATGGACCGATGTCCAGAACTGGATGACATATTCCGGAGGAGGGCGAACCAATGTCTTGTGCAACACCCCTGCCAACACATAGCGCCCTGACATAAGTTTTGAGAATGACACAAATATTATATTTTCACATGATCTGTTGCCCTCTTGTTTTTATGTTTAATCAATTTTTATTTATCGTAACGGTATAGAACAATAACAAGCATTCTACATAAAAGCAGAAGGGAGACGCAAACTAGACATAAGGAATAAGAGGTTGCAGTTTCCTATTTGGCTGGTAGGAATGTTCTTGTGTCCAATATCAGTTCACGTGGTGAGAGAGACCTCATGAGTCCTATGGGTTGTCTGCTTGGGGCAGAGCATGGTGAGACAGGCCAATGTCCAAGTCTGTATGAACTAAGAGTTGACAATTCTTACCCCTCGTGAAGGGCGCTTCGGGTCTCTGCTGGGGTTGATATTATGCCCTTGAAGGAAAGTCAGGGCTTGTGTATATTGATTGGGTATGGACAGTTTAGCCATAGGAGCCCACGACAGCTCATATTTACGTACAGAAGGAAGTAGTGGAAGGAATACATTCATACATTCATTTAGAGTAGAGAACAGGGTTGAGGCAAAGGAGAAGGGAAGCGGGAAAACAAGAGGGAAAGAGAGGTGAGGTGTAACACTTAAGGAGCACATGTATTGAGCTTAGGGTGGCGAGCAATGCCCTGTGGTTTTTATGCGTGTTTGTCAGATGTTTTTATCACATACAGAAATATAAGTGCAATCATATTATGAGTAACAAAAGCTTTTATTGATAGTTAGAATGAGTTAATGCAGCAAGTCAATATTTGTAGTGTTGACCTTTCTTCTTCAGGATCACTGCAATTCTCCCTGGCAGCTCTCAATCCACTTCTGGACCAAATCCTGACTGATAGCAGTCCATTCTTGCACAATCAATGCTTGCAATTTGTTGGTTTTTGTTTGTCCACCCGTCTCTTGATGATTGACCACAAGTTCTCAATGGGATTAAGATCTGGGGAGTCTCCAGGCCATGGACCCAAAATCTCTATGTTTTGTTCCCTGAGCCATTTAGTTATCACCTTTGCTTTATGGCAAGGTGCTCCATCATGCTGGAAAAGGCATTGTTGATCACCAAACTGCTCTTGGACGGCTGGGAGAAGTTGCTCTTGGAGGACATTCTGGTACCATTCTTTATTCATGGATGTGTTTTTAGGCAAGACTGTGAGAGAGCCAATTCCCTTGGCTGAGAAGCAACCCCACACATGAATGGTTGCAGGATGCTTTACAGTTGGCACGAGACAAGACTGGTGGTATCGCTCACCTTATCTTCTCCGAACAAGCTGTTTTCCAGATGTTCCAAACATTTGTAAAGGGGATTCATCAGAGAAAATGACTTTTCCCCAGTCCTCAGCAGTCCACTCCCTGTACCCTTTGCAGAATATCAGTCTGTCACTGATGTTTTTGCTGCCCTCCTTGACACCAGGCCTTGCTCCAAGAGTCTCTGCCTCACAGTGCGTGCAGATGCACTCACACCTGCCTGCTGCCATTCCTGAGCAAGCTCTGCACTGCTGGTAGCCCGATCCCGAAGCTGAAACACTTTCTCAGAAGAGACGGTCCTGGCGCTTGCTGGTCCTTGTGTGCGCCCTGGAGCCTTTTTGGCAACAATGGAACCTCTCTCCTTGAATTCCTTGATGATGCGATAGATTGTTGATTGAGGTGCAATCTTTCTAGCTGCGATACTCTTCCCTGTTAGGCCAGTTTTGTGCAGTGCAATGATGACTGCATGTGTTTATTTAGAGATAACCATGGCTAACAGAAGAGACAATGATTCCAAGCAGCAGCCTCCTTTTAAAGTGTCCAGTGGTGTGATTCTTACTTAATTATGAAAGATTGATCTCCAGCCCTGTCCTCATCAACACCCACACCTGTGTTAATGGAGCAATCACTGAAATGATGTTAGCTGCTCCTTTGAAGGCAGGCCTGCAATGAAGTTGAAATGTGTTTTGGGAGAAAAAGTTCATTTTCTAGGCAAATATTGACTTTGCAATTAATTACTGTTAAGCTGATCACTCTTTATAACATTCTGGAGTATATGCAAATTGCCATTATAAAACGTGATGCAGTAGACTTTGTTAAAATTAGCATTTGTATCATTCTCAAAACTTATGGCCATGACTGTAGTGTAATTGCAGCTATACTGCCTGGTAAGGCAACAGTTAACTGGTGTATGATATTATCCAATGATGTATCTATTATGCAAGCTGGAAGGTGATTGGCGAGGTGCTACCACCTGATCAGGGGGAGTATATAAACCCGGGCTGCGTGAGAGCACATGGTGCAGTCTTCAGAGTCTGACCCCATGGTCTGTCTGTCTCAGCAGAGTCAAGAGAGAGAGAGAGTGAGCAGCACACCTTCAGTGCTGCCACAGCCACCCAGGAACTTCTAGTGCCTCAGACCTACTGCCTAGCACCCAGGGCAAGTCCAGAGACTTAAGCCCAGAACCTTCACCACTTGGACCTTCCATCTGAACTGCGTGTACATTTCCTGTGGGTCAACTCTCCATAACCTTCCCAGCTTAAGGAATCTTCTGTTACCCATTTTGACCATTGCCTGCAGTTCAATAAGGGACTGTAAGTTGATTTGTTGCCTCAGTCTGATCCCTGGATCTAGGCTGCTTACTACCATAGGCCCCCCATCCATCAGCCATGGACTCATTCCACAGACACCTCAGGGGTTGCTCCAGGGAGAAACCAGTGCATCAGGCTCTCCCTCTATATTTCTTGCACACACCACCTGCTGGAGACCTGCAAGGCTGTAGGTCAGCCCTCCAGTCCCCATACCAAGCACGTGACCTCAGTGTGCCCTAGGCCGCACTAGACAGCCACTCTGGTATTCTGGGCCTCCAGGCCACCAAGAAAAGGCTAGGCCGGTGAGGGAAGTTTCACTTGTACAGTGGTAATATTATCCTGAGAGTCCATACCTCTTATGATAAATGAGAAGATCCTGCTTTAGAAGCATCTGATTGACATTGCATTCTGTTAATTAAATGTGTTACCCTATCACACAAGTAAGGCCCTATCCACAGAATAGGGCCTAACTTGCTGATACATGGGGGTCTCAGTAATGAGAACTGGGGGTGTGATGGGGTTCAAGGTACATTTGTGGGGCTTTTTGCCATTGTAATTTACTGTAACTCATAAACCCTCATATCATGGATGGGTGATAAAGAGGAAGTGCTGAGCCTGGCTGTGGATGGATGATGAATCATTAGGATTACTTTATGTGGATTTGCATAGATATAATCTATAAAAATCAGTCATGACACTTTTAAAACAAAATCTTTAATATAACTTTACATTAAATAAACATTTGACAACATTGATCACATGATGTAGGACAGATGGCCCCATTTTAAAAAGCACCAGAAAGATGTTTTTGCACATGTGTTAAATAAAATTTTATAATAAATATACGTATCATGCATTTCCCTGAGTTTCCCACATTGATTGAGAGGTAAAACACATGCTAAAACTATATTACAACATTTCTATTGCGAGATATAAACCTTTTAGGATTTCATTGTTTGAAGTTGGGGAAATGGAGTAAACCGGGGCAAAAGAAACAGCAGGGTACATCCATGGAGAAGCTTCAAGAATTATGGCGATAGGGGAAAGAAAAGGAGACATCCACAGCTGTAGCACAGTGGTACTATGTCACCATCAGTGTAAACATTGGCTATAGGAAGGTTTGTGAAATGTACATTATATAGTGGCTTCCAAGAGAATTTCCCCCTGCTTGGGCAATGATATAACTTGAAGTTCTTGGTGACCAACCAACAAATAACTATTGAAATGCTGGTTATAGGAACATTTGCAATAATAACATGATATTATGGATGTAAAGGGAATTCTCCAATATAATAATCCCTTAACAAAAGGGATTACTGCTGTTATGCAACCCTCATAGATTTACATATTGGATAAATTGGTTCATACAAAATGAATGTCTCAATAGCCAATGAAGAATGAACCAATGAAGGAATACATTTTTTTTCTTTTAAGAAAACAGCAACTCTCTTGGGTAATATCCATCACTGCAGTTACAATTACAAGCTGAAATACCAGACAATAACCTTTATTGGTGATTTTCTGTAAGCAGTTCTGTTTTCCTTACTTCTAAGGAGTATATTAAATTGCCTTTTCATTGATTATTTACAACAGATCTCAGGAGAACGATGTATCTAAGCTTGATTACTCCAATTGTTCTGAACCAGATTATTGGTAATTGATCAGATGTTAGAGGAATGCAATTTACCATGTGGTATGTATGGCTGTGTATTACATAGTGCATATATATTGACAGTGATTAGGTGACTAGACAATGAAGGAACCTGAAGATGAATATTGTGAGACAGATGCCGAGATGTCAGGATAAACAGGTAAACATACCTGCTGCTCCGCTTGTGACGCATTTAACCTATGATGAAATGTTCCTGGCTCCAGTGAATGGCATGTAGGAAGTGATGGACTCTTATCAGAGTGGTTAGTGCTGGGATGGAAGTCCTTCATACTGGTGACTAATACTGAAGAGTAGATTACAATTCTATCACACTACAATGACTACATACACTATAGTACATATACACTCTCAGGGAGATCTATTAGAAATGTCTGAGAGAACAACTGCTATAGTTGCCATTTGCAACCAATAAGACCTCAACCTCATTTTCCCACAGCGGTTTATAAAATTACAGCTGATTGGTTTCTATGAGCAACTAGAACAGTTTCACCTCAGACACTTCCGATAAATCTCCCTCACTGTGTACATACACAAGGGGACATTTATCATGTGCCAAACTATCTGGCGTGGCAGCCTACAAGCTCAGGTCTCCTGATGTATCCAGGGGATGGCTGCATTGGTGTATAATTGCGCTATTACAGACGATAACAAGTGCTCAGGCGTTGGGCAAAAACACACTGCAATGGACCATTCTGCCACTGCTCGCACCCCCTTCACACCCACTTAATGTGGAGGTGGCATAAAGGGGAAATCCACACAATTACTGGCGGTTAGAAAGGAATTTCGATCATTTCAGGCCTCGTACGCCAGAAAACTGGCACACACACTCTGATAAATGTCCCCCATCATATATGCCAGATTGGTTACATACATTAATATACAACCCCTATATCTTCATTACATCCACCACCATACACAGCTATGATACAGTCGATGCGTCCTCCACCATATTCATGACGCAATATACACAATCAATACATACAGTATATAAATCACACTGCACAAATATTGCACTATACATACACATATTGGAGCAGATTGATCAAGCTGTCTAAAAGTAAGAATCTGCTTAGTTGCCCATGGCAACATTTAATATGTGTTATACTCATTTAATATGCTTTCAAAACATTTAATATATTTTATATTCACTCATTCAATATTCACACCTTCGCATACATTAAACATCATCGTTATCACACATACTACACTGGATAAATATACCATTTAATCATTGCACAAACAATGCAGACGTACAGTACATAATCACATATGATAAGATCCTTACATCACTATACACGTAAACTCTGAAATGCATTTAATGATGTAGTGCACCATTAGCTCCTAGAACCTGTGAGTGAGTTTGGTTTGACAATCTTGCTCTAAGATTTACCAAACCAAGCCTAGAATCATTGAGCTAAATGGACCTACAGTCCGAACAGCTCCGTGATTCCAGGTTTGGTTCGGCATTTCCCGCAGAGAGAATACATCTTGTAGTAAATGTCATTATTTATAAGATGTCTTGAGAAAAAAAAACATTACATTCCTTCTACGTAAAATTTATATACTGTTTGGTCTCCACAAAGTTTATCAACCAGCAAAAATCCAGTGCAGAACCAAAGGTGTCCCTAAACAGCTAATTGATACGGGACAGACCAGTTCTATCCTAACAGGACTGTCCTTAACAGCAAGTCTGCCTCAGGTTACTAAGACTATGCTTTTCTTTACCACCGTAGGGATCAGATTTTGGTAAAAAGAAAAAAAATTACTAAATGGACTTCACTTCTCTAAAGGTGATGTAAACATTAAACCAGATGATGACTGAATTGTACCAATGCTAGTTTGCTTCCTTTTACAGTCACTTAAAACAGAAATTTATCATTGTAATTTTTATGTTTATTTCAGGTTTAGAACTAGAACATGAAATTGATATTTGGTGGCAAAAACCCCACTAAAGTGTAATATATCCCTGCCATCAAAACCGCCATGACTCCAAATGGATAGGAAAACAACAGCAATGTGAACAGAGCCCACATCAGCTCCAAAGTATCTACTGTGGTAATGAGCATTAATACTTTGTATCATATTTTCATAGTCCTGAAAGTGTAAAACATACAGTGACTGAGCTTTACATTCAACATGTGTCATTTAAAAACCCTAAAAAATAAATTAAAAACAAACATATTTAGAACTAATCTTCATTTGTGTCATAAATAGTTTCCTATGCATTGAAAGTATTGAGGAAGGAGGATAACTATACACCATAGGAGTCTGTTCACCGTCAGCGATAAAGACAATGGGGGTCTCAAGTTTCCCTAAGTGAATGGCAGTGTGCATGCATCATAACTACTTATTTTCTATTATTAGGCATATAATGATAGCAGTGTAGTGCTTCATCAATCTGCTCTATGTTAATCTGTCAGCAGACTATAGATGGTGTTAGATGGGAGTCCTGACTACCTGTGTGTTGTTAGTAGCAGCAGGTCTGTGAAAAATGGTTTAGGGTAAATTCCAGGATTGTAGCTGCTCAAAGTGTATAGGAGACAGGTCCTCGCCCTGCTGTTCTCTGAGCTATCTACATTTAACTGCACAACAGCTGTTCCTGTTGTAGCATACAACAGGCTTCTACAACTTTTACGCTGAGAAAACAGGAGTGGCAGGAAGCAGCCTAATGCAAAGAGCTGAGAACAAAGCAGGGTGAGAACATACTCCATTGCATTGGAGAAGCAACAATATTGTTTTAAAAAGTACAGTATGTAAGATTTGAAGTGTCAAAACTGCTGACGGATTCCCTTCAAATGAAGATACCTTTCAAATGTTATAGAATAAGGGGAGTACAGATCATTTTGTTCATGGCAGCTCACGTTAAGAATGTTTTCTTCAAGTTCTTTTAAAATGGATATTGGCATTTATTGTAAACTGGGAAAGCAGTATTTGGCACAGACAGCTGGAAAAAAGGATTGAGGTTTGACATGTTGGACAATAAAATAAAAACTAAAATGTGCTATTGGTTTCCGCAGCTTAGCTCCTGTTCATTTAAAGAGGAGATGAGCTGCAGTAGCTAGAAGCAGCCACTACACAGTGAATGGAGCTGTTTACTTCCACTTCTCTAAACTATTTATCTGCCACTGTAGCTGCTGATACCAGCTGACCGGTGGGGTGCCGAATGTCGGAGAGACCAACAATATCTGACGCCTAGAATATCCTTTTAATGAGCTTTAAGTTGCATGGACAATACATAGGTGAATGACTAAAAGAGACATGTCCTATGCCTGATTCTCTATTACTTGACAAATAAATAGTTAAAATAAGTATGACATATGAATTCACAGACTCACACATGACTAAGGAAACATGATTCAAGTCATTGGATTTTGTGCAATTACCTTGTTGTTTATCTGCAACCATCATCTGGCTATGGATGATGGGAATGGCGGCTCATTGTCAGTGCAGCCCATTTATCACACACACACTGACTAATAACTCATTGGTAGAAAATCTTACGCTGTAAACTTGTGATATAGATAGTCTTCCATGATACAGACTCCAATGCTCCACATTGTAGTTAAAGAACATGAATTTGGGTAGGAAACTTTGTGGTTATAAGGTCTGCCAGCAGCTCTTTGGGGATCAGTACACTTCTGTAAGGTATGTGCAGAAAGATTCAGCAATATTAACAGTTTATTTTCCCTTCACATAATAAGTCTGTATTGCACCAGTCTATCAAATTTATCAAATTGGATTCCAGTGTGTAAAACAACTTCACAGTTGAGGAGATGGAGGTAGCATTGACCTCTTCTTTTCCCAATATGGGCTACGCAGCAGCTGAACAATATTTACATATACATTGAGAGAGAACGTGCAACCTCCCAATATTCTCCGTCTCTAAACAGTGACCGTACTAACAGACCGCCGGTGGTTGGATCTGCTAAAGTCTTCTGTGTTGTCTCTTAAGAGATCTGCCACCGCTTTGGATGGTGCTAAAGGACGTGCCAGGGGTGATCTTGTATTCTCCATATCGCTGGGAGAGTTGTTTAGGTTGTTGCTATGGCTAGGTGAGCACACATTGTGAAGGATCCTTTCTGGTGTTGCAGGTAAACCATTAACATCCGCTTCGCAGTGGTTGCTAGCCATTTCATTCTTCCGCTTGTCCCTCCATTCTTGTATTCTGAACTCCCACTCCTCTTTATTTAGTTTATCCAGCTTGTGAGCTTCTGTGGTTGGGGCTACGCCACATGTACCTCTTAGGGCTTTGATGAAATACCTGTACAATAAAACACAACATTCATATGACAAGATAGACCCCTTCTCTAAAGCATAGTAGCCTAAACCACAGAATTCAAGATACTTGTACACAACATTTTATTCTGATGTTAAACGGTAATCCCTTTACCAACTGGGAGAACAGAGGGACATTTTTCATAATCAGTCTGTGGCAGTACCTTGTATAGTATTGTCTATTCTCTTTTGTCTACAACTGCAGTTTAGTAACAAAAAATGTATACACGTCACTCCAAATTCGGGATTGTTGGAATGGTCAACGCACGAGTAGGGTAACAGCCCCTCTTTAGTCATCAAAAATATTAACTCAGCGCTCCAATTGCAGATACACAGCAATTCTTCTTTATTGTAACAATGATAAGCAATCTACAAATATTCCATGTGACGCTTTGGTCTTAAGATCTACATCAGAAATGGATTGCTGGAGGGTAAAGAGAAAAAAAGAAATACGCCTATGGCTATGGATAACAGCGTCGTGTAGTTGGGAAAAAAGTAACAGATGAGCGCTGATCTCTTAAAGGGTTACTTTGTACCATGGCGATTATTGATAGCCTATCCAGATGCGCCCTATTCCACTACTTTTTTGCAGCTGCTCGCTTTTCTGGGTTATAAAAGAGTTCTGAACAAAGGACATCCAAAGGACAACATCCCCCAATTCTTTTAAAGGGGTTGGCTACTTTACCTCTTGTCTTTTGAAATATGTGTGGGGTGCAGGATATTAGGTAATTTACCAATATACATCTATTAATAGTTCTGCCCCATTTTCTTGATATGTACAGTGAAGCCTCCTGTGTTTACCCATCAGTCAGACATTCCTGTCCATAAAATGGCTGCAGATGGGGGTCATGTGGCTGATGAGGTAAAAGACAAGAGGCTTCACTTCACATATCAAGAAAGCAGAGCAGAACTATTAATAGATGTATATTGGTAAATTACCTAATATCCTGCCCCCCACACACATGACAAAAAACATGAGGTAAAGTGGCCAACCCCTTTAAGGATTAGAAGGAAATAGAAAATATGGCACAGGAAGTAATATTGTTGCATACTCCTCACCTACCCTAAACCAAACATACAAACCAACAGGTCCACTGCTGCCTAATATCATTGATGATGAAGTCCCACGTTAATGTGTTCACTTGAGGGTTTTTCTTTTCCTATCAATTTCCCCAATTGACTGACCATAACTGGTACACATATCACATCAAAATAAATGGGAAATATGCTTACCTTGGCAGGAGGGCCAGAACAGGTGTAAAAATACAGACCATATAGAACGCGGGGTCTGACATCTGCCTTTCCATTATCCAGTAAGGGGATGGCACTTCACAAAAGACACATATGGCGTTGTATGCCAACGCAACCACAAAATAGGCAACAATACTTCCAATCATTGTGATCCAATGTACTATTGTCTGTAAATATAAATAGGAAATGGCTATTGGTAATTATTGAAACTAAATCTATACATAATATTTGTTTTCATCATAAGACTTTTCTGAATTCTTCATTATTTCTCAGTTTTTCTTTCTTTGTTGAATGAAAACTTGCGGTATTGTCTAGCACAGATCTTACTCAGTTGTATTCACCAGTATTGATGCTAATAAAGAATTTTTGGTAATATAGTAAACTTACTCCAATCACCAAAGAAAAAATAGGAGTTCTGTCCCTTTAAACCAATGGTCAGATCTTCACAGCTTGGATTACAGGCACACATCAACTTAATATTGTGGTGCTCAACAGGATGACAATAAAAATAGAAGTAATCTTTTGAGCATATGTTATATGAGCAAAACTGTGACACTCACCAATTTAAAGGTCATAATCTTTATTCAAAAGTCATTCATAAAAACAGCAGCAGTGGTGTAGGAGCAGGGGGAAACAGGCTTTTGCTCGTGGTGCATTCCCCCTGTTCTCACTCCACCTGATCGGCTGCTGTTTTTATGAAGGACTTTTGAATAAAGATTCTGGACTTTTATACAGTTTTCTTCATGCTTCTTAAGCTAATGCTCATAGTAAACTTACAGTTTTGTTGCACAAGTTTATGCCTGTTTCAATCCTTCACTTTAGATTGTGAACCACTTTACCTTAAAGGACATCTACCACCAGGATGAAGTATTGTAAACCAAGCACACTGACATACTGATGTGTGCACTTTCTGTCAGGATCTGCTCTTCTTTACAGAAAAAGGCTTTATTATTATGCAAATGAGCCTAAGGGGATCCAGGATCCATTAACAGCTATGGAGCCTGGAGCCCCTCAGGCTCAAATGGCTAATTTTAAAGCCTTTTTTGTTAAACAGGGGCCTAAGAAACTAAAAGAAGAGCAGATCCTGACAGAGGGGGCACGCACCAGAATGTCAGTGTGCTTGGTTTACAATCCTTCATTCTGGTTGTAGATGTCCTTTAAATAACTGGTGCATTATTATAAAAGTGGCCTTATAAAGTAAATCAGAAGCTAGTGAAGAATAGCATATAGAGCACCAGTAAGAAATCTCTACTTGGTACTGACAGATTGATCGAATCAGACTGATTGGATTGACTGATTGTTTACTTTACTGCCCTCTCTATTATACCAGGAAAAGCTACCAATTATTAATCACCAAATATAAAATACCAAACCCTAAAAACTTACCCAATCTTTTATCTCAATGGCAAGGTGGAACAAAATAGTAAAGAGTGCGCAAGTGTTCACTGGGGCGCCAAATGACAAAATATCAATTCCAGATTTATAGTATGTCTAAAAAGGCAAAATAAAAGATCAAAAATATGCTGGCATTGAAAACATCAGAATATGCTTGTACCTTATATATACACACACAGATAATATATCACTGCTTAAATATATATATATAGAATTGCCAACCACTGCAGACCACTACAAAGTGGGCACTTGGCTTTCTGTGCCATCTCTAACCCATCCCCTTGTAATCATGTGTCTAGACATTGATGGGGAGGGCCTGAATGTAGTGATACAGGCAGAAGCCACAGTAGAGAGAGAGAACCCTGTGGTGAGCAGATACTCCTACTACCCGGAAGTTGGTTATGGGCAATAGCTGCATAACTGGGCTTTACAAACAGGGCACCTTCTTCTTCAAGGGAAAAATTTCTGGAAAAACTCTTTAAGCAAACATTTATGTTATTTTTAATTCTTTATTCTGAACGGAGAACATAATCCTAATTCAGATATTAATCACACCATCCATCTTCTAAGATTATAAATATTTACTTACAAGAAAAGGAACAAAGAAGCAGATGAGACTTTGATAGAAGGCATCTAGAATGGCTATCCAGAATGTAGACATCTTGTATGACTGTAATACAACATCAACAATACCATAAAGTGTCATAGAAAACATACATTTATTTATGTCTGGTGTAAAATGAAGTGACAAATTCTACCATGCGCCTTTTATACAACTGGTATCTTCTTATGAGGCAGAGGAGGCTTGAAAGCACAATGCCTCAAGGTTTTTTGTTTTTTTTTAAGAAGAATATCTTTTTGCCTGTGATGAGTCACGATCGGTAACTATTAAGCTATAGAAGATGCATATTTCAAATTGCATTAAGCTTGGGGTTCTGTGTGCTACAGAACTGGAGATACAGACAGCTAAAAACACAATTGGAGCTATGCATTAATTGCCCAAATTTGAATAATGACATTCTCATCTTTAACACGATACCAGAAGCATGACTCTAGGTATAACAGAGCCAAAATATAAGTGTATGCAAAGATGCTCCACCTACAGCCTCTAAAAGTGACTCATCTCAAGCAAAAAACTGATTACTTGCACATGACTTTGGGTGAAATTTTTATAGGAAACTGGGAAATTTATAGGAAATTTTTATAGGAAATATAATAGAAGGAATATTGGAAAGAACATTTCATAACCTTCCTAGGAGTGCTAGTAGTTTAGTCATGCAAAATTTAGTGACCATGTCCATTTAAAGGAAATCCAACACTAGAATGAAGGAATGTAGAGCAAGCACAATTACATGCAGGTGTGTGTCCCCTCTGGCAGGATCTGCGCTCCTTTGCGCTTCTTATGGTGTTGTTTTTACAAAAAAGCTTTTACAATTATGCAGATGAGCAGATGAGCCCAAGAGGCTCTGGGCTCCATAGGTGTTAATGGAGTCTGAAGCTCATTTACATACTTATAAAAGCCTTTTCTTTCTTAAAAACAAGGGCATTGGAAGCTCAAAGAAGAGGCAATCACCAGCATGAAAGTGTGCTTGGTTTATAATCCTTCATCCTGGTGCTAGATGTTCTTTAAGAGCGTGGGCATGGCCATTTACCCTATAATCATGTCTCAGTTATCAACCAATATTATTGTTATAATTGTCTGAATATATTGTCTGAAATTTGGAAAAATTAGCCGCTAGAAGAAAAAATGGCCACAGCTCCTTGCTCTTCATAACTTTATGTGATCTGATATCTAACAGTATGGAGACTAAAAATTATGATCATCATAAAATCAGTAAAGCAAACATGATTATCTTTATACCTCTGAATATACTAAAAACTGTTTTCACAAGTCATTCAAGGTCTATATGTTGCTATTTGATAACTTAGAGAAAAGTATATAATTTATTCAATGAAATATTAAAACAGTTGTTCAAAGAGAGAACAAAAGCAATTTGCCTTGCTATGTAAAATTAATATGCTTCTTCAGGGATAGTATTTGCCAAGGGTAATCAGAATGAAAGGAAAATATCATCATTGTGACAGCCTTGGATGTGCAGTATCACACAAGGTCTAATAAAAAACAGTGACATAGTGTACCTCAGACCGCTGTCCGCTTTTGTAAAGCTCTGGCAAACTCATAAGTGTTTCTGCCGATACGTCCTTGTCCATTATTCCAAAAACAAGTGGAGGCACAGATGTGAAGAAGAGATTGAAGAAGATCAGCTGCCAATAGTCAATCATCGTTGTACCTGAGAAGCCACAGAAGAACTGGAACCAGAACAAGAGGTTGACATATGCCTGGACAAAAGAAAGATCATCACTCAATAGATGTAAAGGCAGAATATGTATAAACACTTTTCAGATGTAGACATGATCAATGTCCATGGTAACTGTCCATGTCCTCCTGGACAACAAGAGGAGTGGATATTGTTGATGTAACTGCTGGATTAATACCAATAATGCTTACTGAGGGAGAAACTAATGTAATGTAAAAGGCAAGGAACACTGATAAGACGCGGGTAAAGTTGGAAAACATCGGAAGAAATATAGCAGAACAAATAGAGTAATGATATGAAGGATCAAAGAGGGAAATGTTATTAGTGTCTATTGTTCATAGTATATGAGGTAGGAAAAAGACGCAAGTCCGTCAAGTCCAACTCTTAACCCCTTCACGACTGGGCCTTTTTTAGTTTTTTCACTTCCATTTTTCACTCACCACCTTCAAAAATCTATAACTTTTTTATTTTTCCACATAAAGAGCTCTGTTATGGCTTATTTTCTGCGTAACAAATTGCACTTCATAGTGATGGTATTTAATATTATATGGTGTGTACTGGGAAGCGGGAAAAAAATTCCAAATGCAGTGCAAATGGTGAAAAACCACATTTGTGACGTTTTTTTGTGGGCTTGGATTTTACAGCTTTCACTCTGCGTCCCAAATGACATGTCTACTTTATTCTTTGGGTCGGTACGATCACGTGGATACCAAATTTGTATAGGTTTTATAATGTTTTCATACATTTAAAAAAATTAAAACCTCCTGTACAAAATATTTTTTTTTTATTTTGCCATCTTCTGGGGCCAATAACTTTTTCATACTTTGGTATACGGAGCTGTGGATAGTGTCATTTTTTGCGAATTTTGATGCCGTTTTCATTACTATAATTTTTGGGACTGTGCGACCTTTTGATCACTTTTTATTAATTTTTTTATATTTTTCAAAATAGCAAAAAAATGCCATTTTCGACTTTGGACGCTATTTTCCGTTACGGGGTTAAACGTAGTGAAAAAACTTTATTATATTTTGATAGATCGGGCATTTTCAGACGCGGGGATATCTAATGTGTTTATGATTTTTACTGTTTATTTATTTTTATATCAGTTCTAGGGAAAGGGGGGTAATTTGAATTTTTAGGTTTTTTTATTATAATTTTTTTTTTTTAAACTTTTTTTTATTTTTACTTTTACTATTTTTCAGACTCCCTAGGGTACTCTAACCCTAGGTAGTCTGATCGATCCTATCATATACTGCCATACTACAGTATGGCAGTATATGTGCATTTTACTCCCCATGCATTACAATGTGCAATTAGCACATTGTAATGCATGGGTTAAAACGAAGTAGCCTCGGGTGTTCGGAACACCCGAGGTTACCATGGCGACAGATCGCTGCTCCCCGTGACGTCATCGGGGAGCAGCGATCCACGACAAGATGGCGGTGCCCATGCGGCGCCATCTCTTTGAAGCCGCCAGCAGCATTGCCGGCGGCGATCGCGGAGAAAACACCCGCGATCGGTGCTAGCACCGATCGCGGGTGTTACCGGTAAGCCTTTGCTGCATATTGCCCGCGAGCCCTCAGGAAGGGGCGCGCGTCGGGAAGGGGTTAAGAATAAAATGTTTTTTCCCCATAACCCGTGATACTTTTGCTCTCCAGAAAGCCATCCAAGCTTCTCAGAGCAGCCGCCATAACAACCTCCTGCGGCAGAGAGTTCCATAGTCTCACTGCTCTTAGGGTGATGTTGATTAAAATGTTACTTCTTAGTGTAGTAGATATGGGAAAATATTGTCAAGGGAGAGATTGAGTGGTTGGAAAGACAGTATATCTATCTACAATTGGTCTACTATAACACCTGTATAAAACATAAAGAAAATAGGAATTTTCTAATGTTCCGTTACTTTACTTATGGTAATATATTATTGACCAACTGCTTTGAAAGGAATGTCACAGTATTGGCATTGATGGCTTCTTTTGTCTTTGGCTTTCACCAGAAGCCAGAAAATAAGATTTGTTCTTAAACCCATGGTGGTCACAATGAAAAGACCCCTGGAAGCCTGAACACTCTGTGGACAACATTTCTTGGAGTGAATATCTGGTGTCAGACCAGCTGCTTTAACATTGTTTTGGCATCTGGAATCTTTAATTCCCAGTTGTTTTAACAGGACACCTTGGAGAGACAGTGATAGTCCTGATCAGCACATACACAGTGTTTGAGGAGCTTCTCTTTACTTATAGTCACAGTTCAAGCTTTTGTGTGTGGATTCAGTAAGGCTTTACCTGCAGTCCTGTCAGGATTTTCTCAGCTTTTAACTCTAAAATCCAGTTTAAAATCATATATATCAGATCAACTTTTCCATATCCATATTATAATAGGGCAGATAAAACCATGTCCCATTGATTTTTAGGAAAACCTAATACGGTATGCCCTGACATGAGAAATTGTAATGCCCAGGATTACAATTTAGTGGTATGATTTCTTATAATTCTATTATAACTTGTATAGCTCTTCTTTCCTATTAGAACTAGTTGTTAGATGGTGGCGGCATTGAGAGATTCAGACTTTGTTGTTACACAACCTTTAAAAATCCAAATGCTTTTATTGGACAACACCCCCTACTTTACTATTTTAGATTCAGAATTCTGGACAGCATCTATCTTGTCCGTTCCTACACTGAATGGTCGACTACAATAATATTTTTCATAAACAGGACTTGCGATAGACAGAGAAGAATTGATCTCAGTTCCATTATCCCAGTAGTAGAATCATATTCATTTATAAACATGATGAACGTATTCATAACTTAATGGCCAAGATACTGGAGCTTTTATGTTGGTGGCAAACGTTTTAAGATTAATGAGCTTGTCTTCTATTGAGCAGTAATAATACCGGAAGGAGAAAAAATTGTTTAAAGATTTCACTTGGCTTTAAGTCTTTATCCCTCATTAAATATGAAATAAAGAAAATACAACTTTATTTTCACTTGAGCTTCTTGTTTTTTTCCTTTGAATTTTAAGTTGTCGGAATTCTATCGGCGTGCGATTAATTTATTCAAATTAGTTTCATTTTCAGTAATCACATCATTTGCCTTATTAAGCTTTAAACAAAAAAGTGCTTAATTTGATCTTAGCCAGAAGAAAAAAAAGAGAAAAGAATTGTTACCAAAAACGGTTGCCAGGACAACTAAAAGCTAATAAAATTTCATGTTCCATCTTTGCACATTTTCACACATTAGCATTGTCTGAGACTACAGCCATCGTAAATTATGTGTTGTGTATGCAAATTGTTAGCACTAATTTAATTTGATGGATGCTATAATCAATTTCTAACTATACATAGATTACTCATAAAAAAAGCTCTCAAGAAAAAAAATTCCTATGTTTGAGACAGCTTTTATGGAGAAGTATCTCATACAGGTGTCTTTCCGCAATCAACAATATAACATTGATGTCAAAACACAGGTGGGGATTTGTCCAGACATAACAAAAGCATTTCCCATTTTGAATGGATTGATAAACTCCAAAGTTGATGTGTTCAACATAATGGTTAATGGTAAAGATAATGATAATGGTAAAGATAAAAGATAATGGTAAAGATAAAGATAATGGTTATCAAATGCCATAGTGTGCTCAATAGTGACCTGAAGACCATCAATAAAAATAAAAATTCTTTTACTAATATCTCAGAATGCGCCAATCGATTAGACCACCCTGTCCAAATAGTGTGCTCAATGACACACATCATTTTATTTCTGGAATTTGCAGTCATGTAGTCTTCATGAGAAAAGTCATAGGTGAATATTTATCACGGCTTATACACAGTGCACCAGGAATCGTGATTGTTTACCCCCTTTCATTACCTTTATGCCAAATGGGTGCATTCCTGCACTGTGCCTACCCAGTAGCTTTGGCTAAAGCACCTGGCAATACCTGGCATAGAATTGTATTATGGGCACAGCTGCCTGTTGGATACATAAGGAGACTGGAGCCTCCAGGGGGGCAACATCATACTCTTGCACACGATATGTCAGCATATGATAAATATCACCTATAGTTTTTACCATCACATAAGATAACTTACCACATTTTTATAGAAGAAGTAGATGACCATATTTGCCAGTCGAGTATAGCACCAGTGACCATGGACAAGCAATAATTTCTTTAAATGCTTGAAGCGGGATATGGCAAAATCACTTGACATAACCGCCTGAAATAGACAAACGAAGAAAGATTACAAGACTAAAAATACTAAATTTTTTCTCATATATCTAATTCATAAATACTTTTAATACTTTGTAGAATGATTTTCTTAAGATATCTTTATAGCAGTCTATTTTGCTGACACAGAGCTCGCACTTTGTTGTCCCTTTGCATACCATCATGGTTACACATTTTAACACCATAAAAAAGACCTGTGGTCTTGATGCCATTATTGTAGAGCACAATTCCTACCCAAAGACCGAAAGTCTCCTCTACCACATATGAATTTTATCAGTAATGGTTATATTTTACCAATTTGGTATTGGGGCACAGTAGCATTAAATTACAACTATAATTTTTCAACAATTTTGCATATATGGCATACCTGCATGCCTTCTTGGCCAGAAATCCCAATCCCAATGTCTGCACATTGGATCATACTGACATCATTTGCACCATCACCTGATGAAAGAAAACATAATGATATGATGTATTTTCTGGATTACAGTACACCAGTATTTCTTCACAAAACAATGGTAAATAGGCAAATATGTTTTCAGTATGTGATAAAGAAAACATTGCCTCTTTGGCTACACTGTAAGACAGCTCCTTTAACCTCAAGCATGACTTTGAAGAAACCTGCTAACATGATGTGAAATTAAAGCCAAACCAGTGTATTTATTCCAAAAGGAACAGATTACCAACTCTAGACAGTGCTGTTTTTATGTCTTTGCATCTCGTCAGAGTGTAAGTAACTGGTTTAGCTGTTTGAAATGGTTTTGACTAGGATCAGGTAGTAAGAGCTCTAGTTATGGAGACTTTGACAATTATCTGATCTACCTATCAAGGTAAATCCAGTGGTAGATTCAGCTAATAAATGCCATCTTGGGCCTTTTTAAGGCTAATCCTTTAGTGGCTGCTGCGTTTAGAAAAATGTTTTATTGACTTAATATGCAAATTTGTGAAAGAGGCTACTGGGGTGTGGAGAATCCGGAGCTGAGGCTACACGGCACTGCTACTCCATGCCTCATTAACCTCTTTTGCCCAAGTTGTCATCTTCAGCTCGCAGCTCCTGGGAGCTGTGCACACCCGTCCTCACTCTGCATAGACTCTCTTTGCAAAGCCGGTGGCTGCGTGTACTCGGCTCCGAAGCCAGAGTTATTGAGCATTTGCAGTAGCTCTGGCTTCGGAGCAGAGTAAGCTCAGCCACTGCCTCTGCATAGATTGTCTATGCAGAGCCTGGACGAGTGCGCGCAGCAACCAGGAGCTGCGCAATGAAGTTGACATAGTAGGAGGATCGAAAGAGGCATGGAGTAGCCATGCCATTTAGCCTCAGCTCCGGATACTCCATGCCTCAGTAGCCTCTTTTACAAATTTGCATATTAGGGCAATAAAACTTTTCCAAACGCAGTGGCCACTAAAGGATTAGCCCTAAAAAGGCCTATGATGGCATTTATTAGCTGAACCTACCACTGGATCTGCCTATAAATGTTAGTTTTCCTTTAAGGCTTTGACACTTACTTCCTGCCCTTAGTCAAAATCCTCTCACTAAACCAGTTTCCTACACTCTTCTGTCAATATGCTAATGAGTTGGGAGTCTGTTCCCAACCAGGAAGGAGGGTAGTTTTCTGGGATTATAAAATTAAAGGTCTATCTTAAACATGGGCAGTGTTAGAGGTCGGACTCCTGGCATCTCCTCCAATAAATTGTAAAGGCACTTACCCTAGCACTGTAGCCTCTTCAATGCCAAGTCTCTTAAACTAACTGGAAACTAGAAGCAGGCAGTTCAGTCAATCATGAGGTTACAGTGCTTTAATCATGAGGTTGCACATTAATAAAAGTGATTGTATAGAATATACACAGAAAATCTCACAAGAAAAGTAATGTGGACCCAGTAGATTCATATGTATTTATAGCATTTAAAGTTACCTATAGAAAGTGTCATGACTTTCAGCTTGTCGCGCACCAGTTTAACCACCATACTCTTCTGTAGAGGTGTTGCTCGACAACACAAGACAGAACGACAGTACTTGGTCAATTCCAAAAATTTATCCTCCAATCCACCTTGAAAGACAACATTCAATGTCATCCCATCAATTACTAATCCGACCTCGGGACGAGGTATTGTTTCACAAGCATCTTCCGTCTTTCTTCTCTTAAAACAAAATTTCTTCTTCTTCACAGGGGAGAACTTTTTGACCTCTTCAAGAGTGCAGTCCAAGATAGACTCACAGGTTTCCTATGTCACCAAACATAAAAAAAACAATCAGTTTGTGAGGAAAATCATAATTTGCACAATTTTATGAGCCACATTTATCAAATGCTTTAAACAGTTTGTTGGGAGGGTACTAGTGATTACAAGATATTAAATTGGCATTAAATTGTACTATAATTTTATTTTCAATTTTTTTCTTTTTACTGAAGATATACTTTAATTAAGATCACAAAAAGCTCTCAGACCTTCAGAGATTATCTCTTTTCTCTTGGAATAGGGATGAATGTCCTTTATTGGAAAAACTCTTTAAATTCTCCCACAGTACAAATATCAATGTTAAATGTCGTCATCTCTGCTACATATGTACAAGCAACTCCCAGAAAACTTGGCCAACAGCTTAAAATATCATTACATCAAAGAGGTGAGGCACACCTGAGGCACACCTGAGTTTGTCAAGTCCTTTGTGTCTTGTAGTTATCGCTATTTATTTAAGCTGTTGGCCGTAGATCCCTGCCATGTCATCCAGCTGTTTGTAGGAGACACTTTCCAAACAGATTTGTGTGTTTAAGAGAGTGTAGCTAGTTGCGGTTTGGACTGTGGTCCGCTGCTGGCATAGAAAGAGGAAGAAAATATCTTCAGCTTTTACTAAAGGGACAAAAAACTCTTGAAGGTGATCCCTCACCATGGTTTACATACCCAAACTAAACGCTATGTTATATATTTGCTATTCTCACACATCCCTTGGTTATTACTATCCAGCTGTTTCTTCAATGCTAAAACATCACTTGAGAAATATGTAAATTAATTGAAGTGCTTTGGCAGAGCACCCCAGGGCTCTGACTCCACATCTCACTGGTTTCTTAAATGACATGAAGGGGAACAGATTTGGGAAGGCATTGTGTGGTAGAAGTATAGAAGTATTGTTACTGCTGTGAAGCTAGAGCCCTGAGATGCATTGATAATTTCCCCAAAAGTATTTCAGCCTAATTTCCATATTTCTAAAGTTAACTTTTGGCATGGAAGAAGTAACTGAAAAAAAAAGCATAAGTGGAATATGTGGGCAAAGCCCTATATAACAAAGCAGTCAGTTTGGGTAATTAAATTGTAGCGACAGATTCCCTTTGAGGGTTTCCAGTGCACTAGAGGATTACAGTGGTGGAACTTTAGAAATCAAAAAATTCTACTGATAAGGCATCAGGCAAACTCTGGACTCCCTGGTCTTTAGCAGTCTATGGTAACTCAGGTGCTTAGGTGCATAGATGGGTAAGACAGGGGGTCCACTGAGTGATTCCTTGAATGATACTGTGAATGAATAGCACCTATTATGCCATGAGAAATTTGATAATTTTCCATCCTTATTACACATCTGTTTCTCTAGCTGGAATCACATTAATTGCAATAGTATAATAGCCATAGAAATAAAAAGCTATTTTTCTATTCCCATACATAGGGCAGTACTACTATGCCCTATACTACTCCATCAAACCACTTATCTCTTGTTCTGATAAGCTACAAAGGGATACAAGAGAAGAAGAACTAGTTCCTTTACATGCTGGCATTAAGAATTCTTAGTAAAGATAAGAATGCATCCCAACACACATTAAATACACAATAAAATGGAGCATGTAATTCTACCGGAAACAATTATTAGCAGATAAGTTATAATCAGTGGGTCACTAATAATGAGACAAGAAGAAACATCCAACTGGTAAATTAGCGTCTTGCTATCCTGATCATACAAACAATGTAAACTCACATATGCAGTGAATTGCCTATAGCAGGTTCATTCTAGAAGAGATGTCCCCAAAGTCCAATAACATATGTGAAATTATAATTGTATCTTTACTGTAACATAAACCCCATATGTTGTATAAGATGACTCCTTCATGTAGTAAATGTACAACATACACACTGTATCGTTTGCCTGGTTAACAACTATTGCTGCTGTCACCTACCCACACCTTCTAATACATGAATGTATGTTTAGCCAAGCTGGGAATAAGGAAATAAACCACTGTCAGACACTTCTAACAATAGATTATATTTTTCTAAAATCAAAAGTATTTGGTTTTGAAATTTAAGTTACTCGCTCCATCTTTCCTTTGTTATCCTCTTCTTTTGGGACACTTTTAGTTCTCCAAGGAGGATAAGCAACACATACACAATCTTTGGCCATTGACGTGAATGGTAGTTAAGGAAATACTGGCTATAATGGTTACCTGTTACATGTAATGCGATATCTGCCAACAAAACAAATCTCACAAGAATCTCAAGCATGTATCATTTCACTTGTATCCATCGTCTAGTGATGCACCTATGAGTGTCTCCATGCAACGTGACAATGTGCACAAACAGGTTCTCGAGTGACTTACTGGCCGGAAATACCGATCATTGATATTTTGCATAAAGATCATTTTAATAATGTTAATTTTTATGGTAATAACACTTTTGAAAATCCATAACCGGAATATTAGCAAATCCTGATTCAAATCCTTACAGAAAAACAGTTCCTGGGCTTCCTCTTAATGCAATCTACTGGAGATAGTATAAGGCAGTGTATTACCTTTTTAGGAGCCCTAGTAACAAGACATTAAGATATAGGAAAAATTAGAATCTTCTCCATGATTAAAAAAGTTGTCTTGGGCTTCTAGTTCCCAATTAGTGCATAGCAGTTCCACATACCTTACTCTCAGTATTGATTGTAAAAACTGTATCGCTCTGATCCAGAAGTTGGCAAGAGTAGGCAATATTAACGGCAGTCTCTTGTTTGTCACCAGTTAGCACCCACACATTGATACCAGCTTCTCTCAAGGACGCAATGGTGTCTGGAACACCATCCTGAAGACGGTCTTCTATACCAGTTGCACCTTTATAACAACAATAAAAACATAAAAAAATTATTTTTTAAAATCCATTTTACTGTTTATCTTTAATTGTTTCATTGTGAATAAATGGGTTAGCCAGGTTGATTAGTTTGGTAACAATTGCTGGGTAAAAAGGTCACTAATCATATAAACACGTTGGCCACAATGAAAATTTATGAGCCTTTATGTCTCTAAACTTAAAGGGGTTGGCCACTTTACTGCATGTTTTTTGTAAAGTGTAAGGGGCAGGATATTAGGCAATTTAGCAATATACATCTAGTAATAGTTCTGCTCTGCTTTCTTGATATGTGAATTGAAGCCTCCTGTCTTTTACCTCATTAGCTAGAGATTCCTGACCATAAAATGCCTGCAGATAGATAGTCATGTGATTTTTATTTGTCCATGAACAATTGCCCTACCAGGACCTCGATCTTATATTCATGAATACTATTATAAGTTTTGACAGGGCAATTGCTCATGGACAGAAGTTAATAGATGCATATTGGTAAATTGCCTAATATCATGCCCCCCCCCCCACACACACACACTTACACACACATTGCAAAAAACATGAGGTAAGGTAGCCAACCCCTTTAGGGAAATGAATGGGGTCATTTAGCCCGGTAACTACTAAAAGCGGCATACCTATGCAGGGAGAGAAGCTGTCACTAGAGATTCTATACGATCAAACATCTATAGACAGGAAACCGGTTTTGGCAGTTTTATATCATTCCAGTAAATGGCTCCTAGTACATAGTAATATGTGACTCTTTCACAAAGAAGACTAAAATATGTCAGGTGTGACCTGAGTTGCGTCACATCTCCCACAATCTAAATGCTATGCATAATGTACACAAAAAGCCAGGATATCCTTCCTCTAGTCAAGTTTTCAACAACATTTTTTTTAAAGTGAATGGAATTTTTATAAATATCCACAAGAAGATAGACTGAACTATTGACATCCATCATGCCGCCCATCCTGTCATTAAAAATACATTCTTCTAATAAGTGTAATTTACCAAGTAAAGTGAGGTTAGTTTCTAGATGTTGAGCAGTTTCCATAAGCAGTTCCTCTCGGTTATCAATCGCTGCTTCAGCTTCTTCACGGAAATTTGACCAGCGTTCAAAATCTTCCTCGCTTATAACCTAAGGCCAGATAAAAAATGATAAAGATCCATCTGTATATGACTAACATGCATAAAAACATAGTTTTTTTGCAATGGAGAACACACACAGTGCCATGTGTTTCTATGGGCTCATACACACGCCCATGGATTCCACAGTGAGTGGGACAGCTGCCCAAGCCACCAATTTTAGAATAGGTCCTGCTCCTGCCCTTGTTTTTGGCTCTGGCAGGCTTTTCTACTATCATAGGTGCATGAATGGACCTCACACAATAATAACACATGGGTTGCAAACAATTGTCTGCGGCTCAAGAATTCACATGTTCATTTGCAGATGAGCAAACATAAATACATTTAGAATAGGCTTGCATTACAATTGCCAAGCAAGAAAAATGAAATAGTAAGAATAATACACAAAAAACGGTATTGGCTAATCTGTCGCATGATGGATACCACTTATGTTAATTGTACTAGAGAAAAATTACAATAAAGGCTCAGGGAACATGTGAACTTTCAGACATTGTTCCACCAGAAAACGCATGGAGAGCCTGTCTACTCTTAGGTTCCATATAAAATAAACATGACAAAAATATTAGGGAATTTGGTTAAAGGGAAACTGTCAGCAGGAACCTCATTTTCACTAAAGACAGGTTGTAGAAGTCCATTACACCAGCATTGCAAATATGTCTTTCTGCTTTCTCTAAACATTTAGATTATGATATAATTATGTGTTTTAACTTATCTTGCACCCTGACATAATCCTCTGTTTAGTCCTAGGGGTTGGCTTTGGTTTGGATGCATTTAAAAAAACAACACCTGACTTGTCTGTGCTGCAAACTCCTCAGCTATCAGCCTCCATCTTTGTCCTCCTGTACAGCTCCTCCATCCTGCTCCTTTACAGGGCTCACAGCCTGTTGAGTTCACATCACTGGGGAAGGAAAGTGCTGTACAGAAGCATAGGTGGGCACCAAGAGTTGAGGAGTTTGCAGCACAGTCAAGTCATGTGTTGTTTTTTGAAATACAGCCAAACCAAAGCCAACCCATGGGACCAAACATATGATTCTGTCAAGGTGCAAGGTAAGTTAGACAAAAAATTATGTTACAATCCAAATGTTAGAGAAAGCAAAAAACATACAAAAAAGCTGTAATAGGCTTCTACAACCTGTCTCTAAGTGTCAGTTTCCCTTTAATGTATTTGTACAAGAAAGTGGTCTTGCATTCTGAGAACAGCCCAAACACTAATAACTAAAAATGACATCTCATGTATTCCACTAATTTCTGTTAAATAGCTTAAAGTTATCTTTGCTAGTAATAAGGAAATATGCATATCCACTTTATCTATTTATCTGTTTTTATCTGCTAGCTGTTAGGTTTATCAAACATGAACTTCCCCAGGTATCTCTAACGTCATGTGTCCTTGAACAGCAGCCATGGAACATATTGTCTTGTCTTGACAGCATTAGAAATTTATTGCTGCTTTATACATCAAAACACTGGTTATAACAATCAGAACAATCCATTTGATTTCCCCTCAGTAACAGTAACAGCAGCCAAAAGAAAGCAGAAACACAGTTACGGGCAAGAAACAAGTAGGTCAGAGGCCTTCCTTACCTTCTTTGCTATACAGAGGGTTCTCAGACCATCTCTGGCATACCAATCGAGGTGCCTCTGAGTTCTTGACTGGATCCTCCGCAAATTCTTCCCCTCACTAATATTAACTATAGAACAAAACAATCACATTTTAGTTCCACTTTTTATTAGAGGTGCCCTCTAAAGATAAGACAAATATCACTGCAATCCACTATGATAAGGAAACTAGCAGCAGGTGTTCAGCATAGCTACAGCGCCACCACAGTAGAATGGCCGCACTACAAAGTAATTACCGATAACGATAATAGCCTTTCTGAGTTATGTACAAGTAGAGCGGAACCTCTAAAGGGAATATTTTCAGTCATTCTCTTTGGTTATTGCCAATTCTGAACAATTAAGGCCATTTTTAAGAACGTAGTCCCCAAAAGCACAGGTCTACCAAAATGTGAGTTTTACAATACTTTAAGCAAGATGTTCTTGATACATTACCTTTGGCTGGGTCATCTAATAAATCCATTATCACAGAGTCAGCTCCTTTGGTGTACACAATTATCTCTCGTGTTATTGGGTGACGCACCACGACAGACATTCTTTTCCTGACAGAGTCAAAGCCCAAGGTATAGAGAAGTTCAAAGGTGAGAAGGGTGCCCTGTGGAAGCCGTATTGTCACCTGTTCAGGGGTGCGGGACATTAAGGTAAAACTATATGCTCTTGCGGCATGTACCAATGCAGCTTCATCAGGACTCTCTGCTTCATATAAGAACTCATCTTCTATGTGGAATGTACCAACAGCAGGGATCATTTCATCAACACAGTTGTCATTACTGTTCTTGCTTGATGAAGAATCATCTCTACCATTACTTTCTGTTTCAGCTGTGCTAGAGCGAGGAGTGCTCTCTGGACTGACTTTGTTTTTCTTCATGCTTGATGGAGTTGTAGGGTCAGAGCTGGGTGGGGTAGTAGATGATGACTGGCTAAGCCGCAACATCTTTAGTCTCTGTAACAAATGCTGAAATTTCTCCAGAGATGGTGCTGATGGCTTAAGCAATGGAGGCATGGTAACCTTAAATAGACAACAAAATGAAATAAAATGATTAAAGAAATACAAGGAATAACGAACATGTGAAGGCAAAGATAAAAAATGTTTAAGGGAACTTGTCAGCAGAAATTTACCTAAAAAACCACTACCGATATTTTGGCAAGCAGTTTAACACCTTTCAAATCCTGTTTTTGTCATGGTCCAGTGTAGTGGCATCATACAGAAAATCAACTTTCAAGTAATATGTAAAATGGTTGTATAAAGTCATGAAGGTGGAGAGTTTAGCACTGAAGTCAATGGGGCAGATTTACTCACTCAAGTTCACCGGCCTATTCCTAGTGCAGGTAAGTGCAAGTTACGCGACACTTTTTTAAAAAAAATGCAGCGGTTTATCCGCGCCGATGCGCCACAATCCGATCGCGTGTGCCAAAATCCCGGGGCAATTCAGGGGAAATTGGCGCAAATCGGAAATATTCGGGTAACACGTCGGGAAAACGCGAATCGGGCCCTTAGTAAATGACCCCCAATCTCTTCCATCCTCATAATGTCCTTTTCAATGTAACTGAAGGCTATGTATTCATGGATACCATTTCTGGCTCTCCATAAGTTTGGTGAATGATGACAATCATCACACACACATGAAGTGTTCTAAGGTGAAGAGATCTTGACTTCACTGCAAAACTCTCCGCCTCCATGACTTAATACAATCAGTGTATATCTCACTTCAAAGTTGATTTGTATGATGCAACCACACTAGGGCAAGAAAGAAACATGATCTGAAAGGTGTTATTCTGCTAGTCATAGTACTTATAGAGGTTTATTAGGTCGACTTCTGCCAATAGGTTGCCTTTTAGCATTGGATGTTTTGTTTAATCATCTTTTAGACATATTTGGCATCATGACACACCATTACATTCCATTTTGTCCTTTGATTACTTAAAATATACTGTGGACTTTTTTGTACTTTTGATATTGTACTCTGGCCTCCCAGACAGAATATACATGGCTAAAACACATAAATATGTATGACTTTAGTTAATCAATTACAGTAAACATGAATAATGTATTTATATGTACCAGTATATTATTGTGTCTATAGTTTTTCAAAGCTTTTTTTTAATAAAATGGATTTCATAAATAAATGAACACAAGTATAACAATTTCAGTTCTGGGAATATAAGCTATAGAAGTAAACAACACTTTAGTTGAATATTAGTCTTCCAGGGAGTATGAACAGGGGATAAAGTACAATTATCTGAGTGTCCATAGGGCCTACCCTTTGCCTTGGCTCCGTTGCTGTGGAGACCACTACAGTATTGCAGATGGCCAAAGCCATAAAGAAATCAATATACGGAGAACTTGAAGGTCTGGCGCTGCTTTGTGGCTTAAATTGAGACAGAGTTTCAATTTGGACTGATGCTTCTCTGACCTTCTTTAACAGCATGTGATCCGGGGTTACATCTTTTTCCTGAAATAGAATAGAAAACTCCAATTAATTTAGTTTCTTCATCCACCACATACTTCCTATATGCATCAATAAAGTCAAAAGCGTATAAACAGAGACCTTTTATTTCCCAATGGCGTTGACAAGGCATCTCAACATAAAAACAATCTGACTGCTTAAAACCCACAAAGAAGCACTATGCGGAAACACAGCACACAAACATGAGACTGGAAGAATGGGTATTTTTAGGCCTTACAATTCTAATACAATTTTTCTCTCCTTGACGCGATCCCAATTAGCAGCATTTGTCTTGTAGCTGGCATCTGGATAGAGTAGATTTCATTACTTGTTCTCTGGAACTTGTCCAGTATTCACAGTTTGTTTTTAGAACAGATGTTATTTTTATATATTTGATAATTAAGCGAATGACATGATCTCATCTGCTATCGTAATAGCAAAACAGTGCATGATGGACCCAAGAATAGAAATTTACAGAATGCAGAGGATGTTTCATAAAATATACAATAATAATACGATGTGTATTTTATGTTGGAGAAGACTGGAATAGAGAATAGAGAAATCTATAGAACATAATCAGCAAAGGAAGTCAAGTTATTCTCTGTAGTTATCTATTAAAATATTTGTGTCATGGACCCAAGTAGAGATCATTCAAGAATTACTTTGGTCCCAACAGATGTTGTTTTAAATGTCCTGGAAACTGGTATATAACCCACTGCAGTACACTAAAACACATATATTCTCATTTCTTAAATTTTGGAAAATTAATTTATTTAAAATTTTCACAAAAATGCTAATAACAGTATCCTATCGGACGTGGTGCAAATGGGCAAGAACAGAAACCATCAAAAGTTCATGAAATCAATTGAAATTTTAACAGATCCATTAGACTTCAATTATTATTGTACAAAAAAAGATTCATACGAAACAAACCAGAAAATATTTGCATTCAATTTGGTGCCTGGAAATTTCCAAATTCATACTGAATATTTGAATCAACTAACAGATAAGCTCATCTTTAAACCCAAGGATGCATCAGATACCGTCTATAAGCTGAGTTTTTAAGCACAAAAATGTGTTTAACCGGTTAAGGACCGGGCCCTTTCCTGTTTTTTCATGTCCATTTTTCACTCCCCACCTTCAAAAATCTTTAACTTTTTTATTTTTACACGTAAAGAGCTGTGTGATGGCTTGTTTTCTGCGTAACAAATTGCACTTCATAATGATGGTATTAAATATTCCATGCCATGTTCTCGGAAGCGGGAAAAAAATTCCAAATGCAATGAAAATGGTGAAAAAACACATTTGCGCCATTTTCTTGTGGGCTTGGATATTACGTCTTTCACTGAGCGCCCCAAATGACATGTCTACTTTATTCTTTGGGTTGGTACGATTAAGGCGATACCAAATTTGTATAGGTTTTATAATGTTTTCATACATTTACAAAAATTAAAACCTCCTGTACAAAAAATTTTTTTTTGATTTTGCCAACTTCTGGCGCTAATAACTTTTTTATACTTTGGTGTACGGAGCTGTGCGTGGTGTCATTTTTTGCGAAATTTGATAATATTTTCAATTTTATCATTTTTAGGACTGTACGACCTTTTGATCACTTTTTATAGATTTTTTTAGATTTTTCAAAATGGCAAAAAAGTGCCATTTTCGACTTTGGGCGCTATTTTCCGTTACGGGGTTAAACGCATTGAAAAACCGTTATCATATTTTGATAGATCGGGCATTTTCGGACGCGTCGATACCTGATGTGTTTATGATTTTTACTGTTTATTTATATTTATGTCAGTTCTAGGGAAAGGGGGGTGATTTGAAATTTTAGGTTTTTTTATTATAATTTTTTTTTTTTAAACTTTTTTTTATTTTTATTTATACTATTTTTCAGACTCCCTAGGGTACTTTAACCCTAGGTTGTCTGATCGATCCTATCATATACTGCCATACTTCAGTATGGCAGTATATAGGGATTTTCTTCCTCATTCATTACAATGTGCTATCAGCACATTGTAATGAAGGGGTTAAAACGAAATAGCCTCGGGTCTTCGGAAGACCCGAGGCTACCATGGAGACGGATCGCCGCCCCCCGATGACGTCACGGGGAGCGGCGATCCCAGGTAAGATGGCGGCGCCCATGCGCCGCTATCTGTTTGAGGCTGCCGGCAGCTTTGCCGGCAGCCCACGCTGTAAAAACACCCGCGATCGGTGCTAGCACCGATTGCGGATGTTACCGGTAAGCCTTTGCTGCAATATGCAGCAAAGACTTACCGGCTATGGAGAGGGCTCAGCCCGTGAGCCCTCTCCATGCAGCGCGACGCGACCGCCGCCGTGAATACACGGCGGGCGGTCGCGAACCGGTTAATTACTGGGTGGGGTTGGTGAAAGGCATTTCAATACTGGAAGGTCTTCTGCAAGGTATTTAATTACTGGGGGGCTGTATTTTGGCATTTAATTACTGTGGGCCTTCTGCAGGGCATCTCATTATTGGGGGCTGCTTCAAGGGATTTAACTACTGGGTGGCTGCATGGAGCCTATCTTTAATTTGGGAGGTTGTTGCAGGGAATTTCATTACTGGGAGAAGCTGCTGCAAGGTGCTTCATTAATGGGAGGACTGCTGCATAGAGTATTTAATTGCTGGGTGGCTACATGGAGCATTTAATTATTGAAGGAGGCTGCTTATCATTACCTTACTTGGGGTGGCTGCTGGGCATTACATTAATGAAGGAGGCTGTCTGGCCATTTTGTTACTGAAGGAAGGCTGCAGGGCATTTCATTACTCTGGGAGGCTGTAACCAAAGCATTTCCCACCCAAGACTAATACTCAAGTGTTAAGGAGGTCGCACTGGTTTCGGACGCCATCTTGACTACTGTCCGCCATCTTAGATACAGCGGCCATGTTCCCTAACCATTATCAAGTTAATGTCATCATTCAAACTTCATTTTATGTAACCTGTTTGCTCGCCTGTCAGATAATACCCTTTGACATTTAATGAGAAGCCAGTCTGTCCTTGATTATATTGTGATTCTGGAGCCACTTATCTTATTCTTCTCAGCATTAGTATAAACAATATCTGTGTACAAGGTCTCTGAGAACTGCGCACAATTAATTAATTGTTTTTCCCAGAATGTGCTGATGACCAATAGGTTTGGAGTATACTATTCACGCCTCTTTGATGATTCTTCTGTTATATATTATGCATTTTGATTATTAAAGGGGAGAAGATCTTGACTAAGAGATTGACGTATGTCTTGGTCTTTATGTTCAATCATGAAAGGGTTAATTAGGACTCACCTTACAAAAGTCAAGAGGGCTGTTGGGGCCCTGCATAAAAATCCCTAACACAAGTAAATACATTTTCCAAGTATTTTGTGGTAAAATTAGGTGCAATGGCTTATACTTGAGGAAATAAGGTAACTTCCTTCACGTACTATTGTCAGTGAGAGGAGAAAAGAAAGCACGCTATCTATTAGGGCTTGAAAGCCGTGAAATAATTGCAAATGCTAGCTCATTGCTAGTACTTGCGATTATTTCCCCCTTTCCGCCACCTCCACACCAAGGGGGCAGGGAAGGGCATAAAGGGGGGTCATGGCCGGCTGGAGGGTGGTCACGGTCGCTGGACACTAGGCCAGTGCAGCGCTCCAGAACTGGAGAGAGTTCTTTTCTGCGAGGTTTTCTGTAAATGCTGAGGAACATGACCTGCAGAAACCAGAGCCTGCCTTAGAGCAGTTCTATAGCAGCTTAATATCTCTGCAGCTTGAAGCTAACCAAACCAAGCTGTGAGCACCCTTTGCCAGATACATCCAACCAGCGACTTTGGATCAGTTGAACTGTTATCTTGGCCTGTTGCCTTGCCATGTTCTGGAATAGAGTTAATAACCGTGAGTTAATATTTATTTAATCCATTGTCTCAGCCTGATACCTGGAATGTGCATACCATCACAGGCCTCCCCTCTACATACAGTTATACATAGGAATGCCCCAGGGAAAACTGGTTCTATCCATCTGCGGCTTATTCCTCCTTTTCTTGCAAACTCCCCTGTCGGACACCTGCCAAGCGTGGACGAGGCATGTTTTAACTGTACCAAGCAACCATGACCCAGTCGAGCACTAGGCTGTACTGAAAACAGCCGCACAGGTACCAGGGAAATCAAGCTGCCCCAAGCCCAAGAGGGCAGTCCCCACTGGAGGATGTTACACTAATACACAACACACATCCCATTTGGGCCACAGCACTTAATAAGGGTCTAGGGATTTGATGGTTTTAACATACACCAGAATATGAGCCATTTTGCTTATTGCCATAAGACCATTCCCCCACTTATTAAGGGTTTAATGTAGGAAGCACAGCTCCAGAGCAAAACTGCTAGAACACTGTAAAGGCTAATGGTAGAGGACTATTTATGAATATAGCATAACTTTAATTATTGCCGCTAAAATTTGCTTTAACTGTTTCTTATGCCTTACATGAACTTTAATCTTAAGATATTTATTTCTTTGTAGGTTGATTTACATTTCGCATAAAAGATGAAGTTTCTCTTGTGCCCTAAAATTAAACATTTATTGGCACCAGAGAGATAACTGTTAGTAAAAAGGAAAACTAAACATACTAAAGCAATGAAGCCTCAAGAATAATCTCAGAGCAGTATTAGAGAGATTTGCATTCAGCAGATGGGAAATGCAGTTACTCAGAACTAATCATAATTTAAAAACACATTTCACTCGCCCGTTCATTGACCAAATTTATATTTTAGATTGAATAAAGAAATAAACAGAATCTTAAATTACAGTAATACGTTCTCAAACTAACTTTATGTTGCTAAACACCTATACAGGATTAGTGTATAGACATGAAGATAGATATGGATGAGGACCATTTTCTGAAGGGCAATTTGGCAGATAAAAAGGTGCAAACCTCCGGTTTTGCACAACTTAAGGTTTTTGCAGGCCTTACCAGTTCCTAAAAAAGTGTGCAGGGAAAAGGCTTGAGCCATTATGCTCTGGCAGATTAAACAACTTTTAGGCAAATTGGCATTCAGAATTATTTGTGGTAAACCAAGAATCCTATAAATAAAGTGCCCTGTGTCTCCTCATATATTACACATGGGGTAAGATGCTAACAAGACCAGCATTTGTACATCCTTGAATTTCATTATTTTAGATGCTTTTTTTTCCTCCCCTTTCTACATTCAGTTCATAAGCACACACAGTTGAGTCAAGCATGCATTTATTAGAGGGGCCACAAGTTGCTTTGCTGCCCAGGGGCCATGTAAGCGAGAGGCACATTCATACATAATAAAGGAACTACTAGTTTTCTTTACATTACATATTAAGGCCACTACTGATCACCATAACTGATTGGTCTATTTAAACCTACCTATTCCCAACATGACCATAGACATTAGTCTGCAATGCCTCGACTATAATTCTATAGCATAGCATTTTCTTTACTAATGGTATGTAAATGTTTTCCTCAGTTATTATAGAACTAGATAGATAAGATAATCAATGGATCTCATCCAAAAGCTTGTGGAGATCTATAACATAATTAAAGAAATGACTGACCCTGGGATCAAACAATTTGTAAATAGGGTCATACCCTCCTGAGGTCTTATGTGATTCATCAAGCTAAAAAGCTGTAGTCCATCATACACTTACACAGCGAGTACAATTGACTAGAAAAGTATCTGACTCTGGCTTGTTGACTTGAAAACGCATCATTTACCGATGCAAAGCTCATTCATAGAATGCCTTTTAATTACATAATGGAGATAAAAGTGATCTTGTGCAGGAAACCGTGTGCTTACAGACTATACACTTACAGAACGTTCCTTAGGAGAGTTTGTTTAAAGGACATCTACCATTAGGATGAAGGATTGTAAACCAAGCATACTTACATACTGATGTGTCTCCCCTCTGGCAGGATCTTCTTTTAGCTTCTTAAGCCCTTGTTTTAATGAAAAAACATTTATGCAAATGAGCCTGAGGAGTTCCAGGCTCCATTGACATCTCCGGAGCCCAGAGCCCCTAAGGCTCATTTTCATTTACAGAACAGCTAATCCTGCCAGAGGGGACACACAAAAGCATTTAAGTCTCTTGGTTTACAATACTTCATACATGTGGAAGATGTCCTTTAACTAAAATGGTTATTTTATGAAGAAAAAAGTCCTTTGTTGTCAATTAAGAAAGTTCTAAGAACTAACAGGTGAATGTTTGACAAAAACTGCATCGTCTCCGATACCAGGTGTTCCTTGCAAATTGCAAAAGAAGTGAAATCAGGAAAACTGTCTTCTAATATGATAACACATCGGTCAAGCTCTGCCCTCCACCAGAGTTGATAATGCTATGGAGCCTACCATGCATCATAAATGGACCTGTGCATCTCCATGTAGCACAATCAACAAGATCAGGCAGTTTGGGAATATCGTACCCACAGCAAGTTTAAACAGTGATTTCTCAGTGTTGCAGAAATCAGCCATTTTAAGCCAATATGTTTCGGATCATAAACCCCAGCTGTATAAAAGAAAGCTGGTGGTTTAGTGTTCCCAAAATACCTCACAGGTTCTCTTTCAAATGCATTTGTCTTCTGCAAGACAAAGCCATTATTGTGTATCAGAGCCTGGGTCCACTGTATCAGAGCCTAGTCCCATTCTCAGAAACTCTGATGGGCCAGTCCATCCTGGAGAAAGGGCAACTGGTTAGCAGCTATTGAAATGAGTCTTTAAATAATGAAATAAACGGGAATAGTAAATACTTACAATAGGACTGCTAAAAGCCACTTGGGAAATGTCAAAACGTCCCTCAGACTTTTTTCTAAAATGTCCTTGGATATTTGGTCGAGCACTTTGGCACCGTCTCAGAGCTCGAGTGCCTTTATGTCTTACGGTCGGTGGGTTTTCATCAACTCTGGTGTTCATTGGAAAGTTTCTGAATTTACTCAAATCATCTTCTTCAATTTCTTCTTCTGTATAAGTTTCCAGACGTTTTGCTGTGAATAAGTAATTAACATAACATTAATCTGCTAATTAAAAAAAAAGTGGAAGTGTCCTCTCTGTATGACTGCCTTGTTAAAAAAAACACAAGTGAAACGGAATTTCTTGATAATCTCTTGAGTTTGTTTTATGACAAGAGACACATTCTGATTATCAAACTTCTGCTTCACTGTGTCTCACAGTAAGGGAGGCAGAGCCATTACAAACGCTCAAAACATCTGTTATACTTTTGTCTATTTAGATTTTGTATACTTCTCTAACAGTGGAAAATCATAATCCAGACAATGCGTTTTTGATGCTAGACCCACCCGCACACTAATGAATGGACAAGTACGTAAAACTGAAGTAAGGAATTATGTTATATGGAAATGGAAAGCTGTATGAGATAGCTCACACAGAGATACCATACACATGCTGCCATCTCCCAAATCGATTTGGTCAGTCTTTTCTTTATCCATACCCTTCTTGAAAATATGTGAATGTTGTATTAACAGGAACACTTACCATTTTCCTGATGGGAGAATTCATTTCCTGTAATTGTGCATCTGCGGAAGACCATTTTATTTTCTGTCAGGGTCCCTGTTTTGTCTGAGAAGATATACTGGATTTGTCCAAGATCCTCTGTGATATTCAATGCTCGACACTGCACGGATAAGTCAATTTCTTCATCATAGAGATCAATGTCATTATGGATAAAGAAGATTTGTCCAAGTTTTACTAGTTCAATTGATACATACAGAGAAATTGGAATCAAGATCTGCAAAACAAAAAAAAAGGTCAATATTCAATGCCTTTTACCTATTTTACCTATTTCACCATACTGTTTTTACGAGACAATAATAACTTTATATAAACTTTATTTAGGAGAACACAGAAAGACAAGATGCAGTTGAAATAAAGCATATAAAGATTGGACTCGCAACACCCAATGTAAAGGGACCAAAATAAAAGGAGGTTTACGAGAATTAAAAAAAAAAAAATTAAAAATGTTAAAGGACTATACAACAGTGGTTTACCCTTTGATATGAGTACACAGGTCCAGGTCATGAAAAAGATGGTAAAAATTGTTTAGAAATTAATGCAATCCACTGACCTGTAGTAGGATAATCATAGTAAGGAACATGTAAAAAGATGCAAGAGCTGGTGCAGTATAACTCCCATCAGGATTTGGAACATCAAATAAAGGATGTATTCCATACTTGCGATACCAAAGACCGTGACCTGAAAATAAACCATGCCTGTTTAAGCAAGTATCAACTGATTATGAAGATAATGAGAAAACATGATCTTATTATTTTTTTAATGAAGAAAAAGAACACTGCCAGACACTATTCTATAGGCTACCGTCAAGGAAGATGCACCCAACCGTTTTATGTATGGACAACACACAGCTGAACTAAATACAATACCTTAAAAAGGCTTAGTGCCCACAGCCATTATTTTAACAGACCATGCAACTGAGCAAGTAGAGCATGCCCTACTGTAGTCTGATTAGTTTTTCACAGATTACTGTTCATGAGGATGCCAGACTGATGCAAATTGGCCATGAAAAATGGATGTCAATTTTGCAAGGCCAATTTTGCCAATGTTTGTGTGCAGGGAGCCTTAGTATTGTAGCTCAATCTCATTTAAATGAATGGCCTGCTGTCCATGGATATGAGTTGTTTCCAGGAAAACAAGATCCAATTTTTTAACCTTGCTCTTCAAACCTTGTTCTACTGGCTATCAGCACAGTCAAAATGTGAAAAAGATGGCATTTAATACTGACACTTAATCTAATTACAAAATCAGGTTTTATTGATACGCTATGGCATGTAAAATGGTATATTACACAAAGTATCTAGAAAAGGATCAGTTTTCTCTTGATCTGGAATACCAGGCTCTATATTCTATCTAAAGACTGTATTTATATTTTAAATATAGAATAAAAATGTGAAATACAGAGTAAATATAAAGATGTAGAATATGAACCTATCGCTCCGATGAGGCACATGACGATGAGGATGCCGACACAGAAGAATACATTGACATTCATGCGTCTTTCCAGTTTGCTGCGCTTGTAACGTGGACCACTGTTGTTCAGCATCGCCTTGGTCTCATGCCCTTGGGGGAAAAGATACAAATAGCAGGATTTTAATAAATATCTTTATATATGAATGCGTTTTATGTGGCGTCTCAGCATGAAGCCGCCTGCTGTTTCTTAGCAATCAAGAAGAATCAAGTGTTTTAATTAACCATTTTGACCCAATAGAGCGACTTGTGTGGCAGGATTTGCATGTCATCTTGACAGCCCAGGGTTTTTTTTATAGATGTTTTTTTTCTTTTCTTTTTTAAGTGACTAGAATCTGGATTGCATATTTAATTATAACATAACCATCATGGACTTAAGTCTAATGAGTAGTTAGGACTGATTAAACATTCATTCCAAAGTGTAGAATATGTAGAAATGTTATATAAGAATCAATTGGAAAATAAACTCAGATTTTACCTAATCTTTAGAGGAAATACAGCTTTTTTCCCTATCTCTTCAATACACTTTCAGGCATGGCTTGGATAAGTGTACACGACTTCCAAAAGCAGAAGCCACTGCAAGACTTTTTGGTGTTTTCCTTTTAAGAAAACAGAGGGGTAGGCGTATTGAAATACAACATGCCTTACTATTCTTTCTCCTGATCTCATCTGTCAGGGAAGAGTTATTACTCTCCCATAAACATAAGTTTTATGTAAAGAAAAAGAGAATAAAATCCCTTATTGCTTTCATGGGGTGCAGCCTAGCTGTAAGCCAATAACACATGGTTTGGTCTTCCATACAGTATTTGTACAGACATATCTCCAGTACCAAAATGTCAAAGACAAAGTTGTAGAAGTTCTTCTTGAAAAAGGTTACATGAGAATAAAAGGAGAATTCCAGGAATAGTGAATCTCTTGTCAAAAAAAAAATAAAGGAAGTAGAGATCACTCATCAACTCTTCCATTCTAATACTTCAAGAATGGGAAAAAACATCAAAAAGAAATAGGAGCAGGTCTATCGTGAGGTGGAGACAGAAGAGACTTCACTTGAACATTTCATACATGAAGGACATGTAGAGAGTCTTGTAACACAACTTTAAAGAATACCTCTACTTATAGAAGAGAAGCAAAGCCATAAATGGTTTTGTTTGGGGACAAAAAGTTATTGAAACGAATGACATTATTTAAAAATGTTTTTTTCCTTATGATTGCATCATGCATTTATAAATGATTGGCAAGTGAGCTGGATAAACACATGACCTCCAGAGTCTTAAGTGTTGAATCAAGCAGCTGGACACTGCTGCAGCGCTTCATCAAGTGGACCAAATGTGATCATTACAGCATATGAGCTGCCCTCTGCTTGAGCTCAGCAAGGTATAGCTAGTTTCATTAATCTAACTCTAATTTCAGTCATGAGCCATTTTCACTTGGCACGAGAAATACATTTAGCTGCTTGCCTCCAGCAGGAATAAGTAGTAATGGACATTGAAGGGAAGTATCATGAAAACACTATATCAGCCACTGAGGGGGTCTGAATACACCAGAACTGGAAAAGGAAAATGTTCTAAGTTATAGAAACAGCAGCACAATAAAATAATGAGTGAAAAACTCATATCCGGTAATGCCTCAGCTAATAAATTGTAGAGACAAGCTGTAAATGTAAAAAAGTACTTGGGACATTCAAGAATAACGCTTGGTTGTCAGTGTTGAAAAACAGAGGTGAAATTTCGGAAGACCGATAGATTCACAAGAGAATTATTAATTTATATATACAGAAAAAAAAATGTCTATGGCTCTTGGACTCTATGGACTATCGTCACTCCCATAGATAGAGAGTAAAAGTGCATGGCTCTCCTTTCAGCATGGCTGCTGGAGGGAGGTCAGTGGAGCCCTGCTCAAGATTCATCTATCATATATTTATGTCATATCTGGTCAATATCTAAAACATAAATATTAAAAATGTCTTTTGCATCATTCCATTGTACAGACAAGTCTTGTTTATTATGGGGCAGTCTGTGCCAAACTGTCAAAAACAGCATTTTTTGTGAACTTATTGCATACTGCAACACATTTCCGCATAGAAAGGCTCTGTACAAGTTTATTTTTAGAACAGTCAGAATATTCTTACGATATACGTAAAAAACTGAAAGAAATATGTGAAGTGTTTGCCTGTGGGAAGGGTGGTAAACCCTTTAAATGTCAGTGAGTGACCTGCTGCACCCTTCATTTCACAATAGTAGATACGTGTGTATTCAGGGTGAAGCTACATGAAAATTATTAAGCACATGCATAGTTTTGCTTCAGTTTTTGCTCTAAATTAAACGGCTGGGCACTTTTCTTTATGTTTTTTTGCAATGTGTGTGTAAGTGTGGGGGCAGGATATTTGTAATTTACCAATATACATCTATTATAAGTTCTGCACAGTCATCTTGATATGTCAAGTCAAGCCCCTGGTTCAGACATGTTCATTACCTAATCAGAGAGTCATTTTTCTCTATAAAATGGCCATGGATGGAGTCATGAAATACTAATCTATGGTCCTGTAAGGTACATTGGTAATAGACGGTTAGAGATCAAATGACCCTCCAGCTCTGGCCATTTTCTGAGAAAATGCTTATAAGGTAAAAGACATTTCCAAAACAGAGATTTGACTTTATATTTCCAGAAAGCAGTGCAGAACGTTTAATATATGTATTTGGTAAGTTACCTTATATACTACCCCTCACAGATTACAGAAAGTATGAAGTAATGTGGCCAACCACTTGAACCCTTTCCCGCAACTGGACGTAATAGTACTGTGCTGTGAGAAGTTACTTCCTGCAAACCGCACTACTATTAAATCCAGCTATGGGTATGGGTACATCCATACTATGGGTATGTGCTCCTGGTTTGTCATGCATGATTTTGGTGGTAGACTTTCTTTAAGGGGTTCATTTTACATTACCTGCATAAACAACAACCCCAATGGCTTCCTCTGTATTTCGAACTGTACATCCCCGAAGAAGAAGACTTTCAGTTCCAAATCCCGTGCGTTGACCATTTTGATCCCTATAAGGAAAAAAAATACATTCAGTACTATGTATGTTTATTAAATATTTTTACTGGATTTAAATCAGGAACTTTTTGCACTTTTTTGCACTTTTAGCACTTTTTGAATGGTCTCAGCCCTGCATGCCACTTTAACCTCCATTACAAGTTAGGTGAATGCTAAAGCTGATATCTCTGCCAGGTCTGACCTGGTGAATATTTCCTTCTGGTGCATGTATTCACCACTGGATTTACAAAGAGGCTGGAGCCTTTCAGTAAAAACAGAATGTAATGTGTCAGTGGGGGAATATTAAGACTTGTGCACTTTCCGCAGTCTTAATAAATTCTCCCCCAAAGTATCTTAATTGTCTCCATAAAATTGTGTTTTACAATGTAGTAAAGTAATTCAACTATTCTACATAAAAAATCATGTTTAATGGACAATACATAATGTACAAAAAGCCCCTCTGCTGCTTGGTAGATTTCTTTAAAGGGAACCTGTCACCAGAGACCTAATTTTCATTATAGACAGTTTATTAGAAGCCTATTTTTAGCTGCATTGCAAATATGGCTTCTTCAACCTGTCTTTAGTGAAAATGAGGTCCCGGGTGACAGGTTCTCTTTCAGAATACTGTATGGAGAACTGACAATGTCACTTGGCAGTATATTAAAGGCCTACAGTTTGCAAATGATATTTTGAGTCAGAATGAGCTTCCATCTTTTTGTGGAAGACTAGTTCCGATATGACCTGTAAGGTTACTATTTGTTCTTATTGTGCACAGCATTAGAGAGAAAGTAAATAAACAATCCAGTACCTGGAATGGTACTGACAGAAACAAGGAAGATACAAAGTCTTCTAGATAAGTAATATCAACATGAATACATGTGGAAAATTAATGATCAAACATAAAAACCTATAAAACTAGATAATGGGACAAAGAATTGTATTATATCATTTGACTATTTTATTACATATCCTTCTGCAGATACACATGAGAGAAGTGGGTTTGCATGTTATGGGTATGGGTAGAAACAATAAAACAGGTAGAAATAATAAAAATAACATGACCATTATGTGACCAATAATACAGCTAATTTTATTATTAATAGTGAATGTATTTAAGGAAAAAAGTATGTTGTTTGTGGTTAATATTAAGTTTCTAAAACTAATAGATGTTTTCAATTAACATACTGTTCAGGATATAGAATATATAAATAATACTTACATGTAACCCTTGAATTTGCTAAGGTTGTTATTTGGCTTTTCGCACACAATTGTATATTTAAAGGATTCTGGATCAAATGCAGATTCCTGGAAGAAATAAAAGACAAATTGTATTTACATTGATTGCAGAGTTATGGTCAGAGCAGGTTCCTGGTGGCCTAAGATGACTTCTACAGGGTTCATTTTGTGGGCAGATACTTTTGGTTCCCTATAAAAGGAATGTGTCCTTACGGATTGTCCCCATTGTTCACATATTGTCTCCTGCTATATATAGAACTCTAACCCCTCTCTTAACCCCTTTTGATACCAGGGTAAGCATGGAGCATGTATAACTAGAGATATAGCTGAATTGGGAGTGTGCCTCTATAATAAAGGGATTGTTCCTGTCAACATAAGGATACAAGCAGTCACTGGTGTCCGTGTTCACTTTACTAATACTTACCATATTTTTTGGACTATAAGGCGCACAAAAAATCCTTTCATTTTCTCAGAAATCAAAGGTGCGCCTTTAGTCCGGTGTGCCTTATATATGAACCTTACTTACAGACAACAGCTGCCTTGAACTGTACACAGGTCTGCCACCTGCTGGTCATTCATCCTTATAATCAGGTGCGCCTTATAGTCCAGTGAGCCTTATATATGAACCTAGACATAGCAGGCATTTATTGATGGTGCGCCTTATACTCCGGTGCGCCTTATAGTCCGAAAAATACTGTAATACTAATACTTTCCTGGTCACCCGGTCACTTTTGAGCTAAATGCTGATTTGTCTGGTGGTTAACATTTCAACCAAATTTAAACCTGATAACATCGAGATTTCTTTTTTTTTTTTTTTTTTTTTAAATTTCGTCACACTTCTATTAAATTTTGTAAGATCCTCTCATAGACGCTCCTAATGTTCTGTACTTTTCAACCATTCTCATTCAGAGACCTGAATGATGAATGATACATGTTTTGAGGTCTCCATACAGCAAAGAGAACATAGAACAGACTGAAAATGTCCCACCTCTGTACTCTCTAGAGTCTAGACTACCAAACCCTCCACCAAGGTAATTTCCTTGTTTGTGGCATTTCACTCTGGCACCTTGATAGAGCCATTAAATAACTAGTATGCATTTATGGCTCTGACTAATAGTAAGCAGAAAGCTGTTACTTGTACTTTGATCTCATATGTTGTAATATCCTGTTGCTATTCCTCTTGATAAACTATTTATAGATATTTCCTGATCTATGAAGTAAAAATACTGGTATTATTTTGCAATGAGCACATGTCTGGAATCTTATATTCATTGTGTTTGAGTAAAATAAAAAAAAGTTAGTTTGTCAACTAGGGGGAAGCACACATTGTATTGATCTGACCCACTGCCCATCTAGTCATATCAGCCAAGTCTTTGCAAAGAACCACAAATGAATGGTAAAACAAAACTATGCTGTCTACCTACAGTGGGTGGGCAAATTAAGCATGGTGGAACGCCCTGGGCAAAAAAATTAAAAAAAAATGGTGGGGGCTCCGAAATAATTCAGTAAAGCCTGAAAACCGATACTGAATACATAATCAAGAAATCTTTATTTCTATTGCAGATCAAAACATATCAAGAAACTCATAATTCCCACCCTAGACACTACATAACACCATAATATAAACTTCAGTTGCTGCAGAACCTCTTATTAAAAACCCCAGCTGTTGGAGAACATCATAAGACACACCCCAGCTACTGCAGAACATCATAACTTACACCTCATCTGCTGCAGAACATCACAATATACACCTCAGGTGCTGCAGGACCTCATAATACAAACCTCAGCTCCTGCAAAACATCATAATGTACACCTCACCTCCTACAGAACATCACCACACACCTCAGCTGCTGCAGAACTTCATAATGCACACCCAAGCTGCACATCCATATATGGATAGTGTTGAAGAAATATTTTAAAACACAGAATATCAAACAGGTTCACTAAAAAAACAAGACTTCCCATTAAATTTAAATCTAGAATCTTGGACCCAAAAAGGAATAGCTAACATAAAATGTTTTTATCAGGATGACCAACTGAAGACTTTTGCCGATTTATCGCCCTCCACATCCTATAGGGGATGTATAGGTCTCTCCTGCACTCTATCATATCAGACATACTGTTGCATTACAGGATGTGACAAATCGATCTGAGAGACACAAAGGGGCTCATTTACTAAGAGTCGAGCCCGCACTTTTTTCAGACTGTTCACCTTTTTCGGGGTTAAAACAGCTTGCACAGGCACAGGTGCGATTGTGGCGCATGTGATCCTATTTGTGACACAGCTGCACTGGTTTCCATGCAAAACAAATTAGGGTGCATGCCATCGAACTGTCCGACAATCGGACTGAGTGCGGGATTTAATGTTCAAATTGTGTCGCAAGCCCTAGCCCTAAGATGCACCACTAAAAAGATGGTAAATTCTGAGCGGGAAAGTGATACATTCATGATACACAGTGCATTATAGTCGGACAATGCACTTTCTGTGCACTCCAGTGACCGGGTATGTCCAAGGCTAACAAGACTCAAAAGGGTTAAAACATTTGGGAAAAAAATATTGATGAATTGATATCATACACAATCACATAAATCAATCACTTTACAAAACATACTCTGGTGCATGTTAGAGGGGAATGCAGGAGGAAATTGATATAAATATACACAGTATGTGGTGGCCCTGTACAGTAATTTACCACAACTAGCTATAGATTTAATCCTTAATGTCCACAATATCTTAATCATACATCACAGTAATTCCAGCTTTAACATTAAGTTTCCAAGATATGACAGAAATCTTACATTTGAACTTGAATGCAGAGTACACATCAGGATGGGATAGTACCAACATCTTCAAACTCTGTGGGAACTATGTCTAAAAATGATGTTTACCTTGACCCCTCGCTATATTGCATGCTCCTTGAGCACCCTGAAGACCCAAGTGACCAAGCATGCCCCAAATGCCCACCTTCAGCATTCTTAGAAAACTAGGAGCCCAAATGATGATGTAACATCTCACTCGTTTTCTACACTGTTTCTGAGGCTTACGTATGTTTAGTTTACTATATTCCTACTAAGAAAAGGAGAATTAGACAGTGCTATTATGGTACATACCATTACGCAGACAGTACTCCCTATACAACCTCTAGCTGGGGCCTCTATTAGGCACTAACTGATGACTTGACCACTGCACCTCTGTATAGCTACAAATGAAAGTGAAGGAAGTTGATGAAAGGTGACACTGTCCTGGACTGAGCCAAGGTAAGTATTACTTCTTATTATTATTTTTACAAATGCTGGAGCCCATAGTATAAAAATGAATGAAATGGGACAACCCCTTTAAGTAGTTTTGTAGGCTTGATTTTAGTCAAAGGGAAACAACAAGGCATCCAGCTAAGAGTTGTGCACACCACATTAGCAGATATCTATTCAAGACCTGGTTCTGACATTCATGACATTCTGATATGTTAACCAATGACTGGATTGGTAAATATTGATTACTTTATTGAACTAAAAATAAAAAAGAAAAAGAAACCACGTCTTTTTATGTAATTATAGTGAGCAATGCATATGGTCTCCACGGTACTGCAGTTTCCTTACTATGGAGCTCATCGGTATCGGTATAACATCTCCAGGAATACTCCTGTTTCTCCGTAGCAGAGAAGTGTTCCGATCACTTCCGTGCATAATATAATTTCACATTTCTAACACAAGAACAATTTTTCCGCCTGTTGCTTGATTATTTTTTTTATAATAAAATGACTACACCCTGGGAGTACGAGGAAGGTCAGGGCCGCTTCTGCCATGAGGCGAGGTGAAGTCCCCGCCTCAGGCGGCAGATAGCGGACCCCATTTAAAAGCGGCATTTTGCCGCTGGTAGCACGGACTTGCCAATGGCTGGCAGGTCCGTGCCACTTGTAAAATAAATTACATCGCCGCCTTCAAGGCGGTGATGTAATTTATAGGCAGAGCGGTGCAGCACATCGCGCCTGTGTGCACCGCTCTGCAGGACACAGGTCGGCGTGATGACGTAACCACGTGCCCGTGCCGACCTGTGTCCCTTCACAGAGGGCTGCTGGCTGGAGGAGATGAGGGAGCTGCGTGGGAGCACGGAATGGTGAGTGCAGCAGGGGGATCGCTAGATCTTCCTTCCCTCTCTCATAACGATCTGTGTCCTCAGGACACAGATCGTTATGAGACCATGTACAGGGACTGCTTTCCCCAGCAGTTGCTTCACCCTCCGGGAGTAGAAGACTCCCGGAGGGTGAAGGCTGAAGGACCTTTGATGATGCAATGGTCACATGACCTGCCGGGGAAAGCAGTACACACACAGAGAGCTGCCTGAGTGAGGTGAGGGGGAGACATGACAGGGGCCAGGGAAGAACATGGGGGACTGTGTGTGAGGCACATTACTTACTGGGGGGGCTGTGTGTGTGGGCACATTACTTACTGGGGGGGGGGCTGTGTGAGGCACATTATTTACTGGGGGGCTGTGTGAGGCACATTATTTACTGGGGGGCTGTGTGGGCACATTACTTACTGGGGGGCTGTGTGAGGCACATTATTTACTGGGGGGCTGTGTGAGGCACATTTACTGGGGGGGGGCTGTGTGAGGCACATTATTTACTGGGGGGGGCTGTGTGAGGCACATTATTTACTGGGGGGCTGTGTGAGGCACATTACTTACTGGGGGGCTGTGTGAGGCACATTACTTACTGGGGGGCTGTGTGAGGCACATTACTTACTGGGGGCTGTGTGTGGGCACATTACTTAGTGGGGGGCTGTGTGTAGGCACATTACTTAGTGGGGGGCTGTGTGTGGGCACATTACTTAGTGGGGGGCTGTGTGTGGGCACATTACTTAGTGGGGGGCTGTGTGTGGGCACATTACTTAGTGGGGGGCTGTGTGTGGGCACATTACTTAGTGGGGGGCTGTGTGTGGGCACATTACTTAGTGGGGGGCTGTGTGTGGGTACATTACTTAGTGGGGGGCTGTGTGTGGGTACATTACTTAGTGGGGGGCTGTGTGTGGCACATTACTTAGTGGGGGGCTGTGTGTGGGCACATTACTTAGTGGGGGGCTGTGTGTGGGCACATTACTTAGTGGGGGGCTGTGTGTGGGCACATTACTTAGTGGGGGGCTGTGTGTGGGCACATTACTTAGTGGGGGGCTGTGTGTGGGCACATTACTTAGTGGGGGGCTGTGTGTGGGCACATTACTTACTGGGGGGCTGTGTGTGGGCACATTACTTACTGGGGGGCTGAGTGTGGGCACATTACTTACTGGGGGTAGCTGTGGGGGTAATTACTGGGAGGCTGTGGGAAACATTACATTGGGGTTGTATGGGGGAAATTTTGGGGGGTTGTATGGGAGGCATTAATGGGGGTAATTGTGTGGGGCATGTATACAGCTGAGACTGGATACAGGTGGTGGGGGAGCTGAGACTGTATACGGGGTGTGGGGGGTGTAGGCTGTGTATACAGGGGGGTAGAAGAAAGGCTGTGTATACAGGGGGATAGGGGAGAGGCTGTATATAAATGGTAGAGAGGAGAGACTATGTATACTCGGCTGTTCATTATTGGGGGAGCCTAAATTAGGGCACCTAATTGAATTGCTCTATATGCTCTAATTTGGGTGACTAAAGGATGTTTTATGTTGGGAATAGTTTGTTCAGTCATGTTGTGAGGATAATATATATTGGAATCACAATTCATTATACTGTGACTGTGGTATTTTTAGGGGCGCCATGGTGAGTTGTGCTGCATGGAGTTGAAGACATTTCTTTGTGAATTCGGAGGAAAACCAAGGCCAGAAGAAAGCGTAAAGAAGTACCTTCCTGATGGAGTAGATGGTCACCTGTAAGGTACTAGAGGTCAATAATATAATACTAATACCTGTGTCTAATGACTACTAGTGTGTAAGGTAGCATCATCAGGGGCACGCACGTGCACGCGTACACGGGGGGGGGGGGGGGGAGGGCAGCATTTTAAAATTTCGCCTCAGGCAGCAAAAAGGCTAGAATCGGCCCTGAGGAAGGTTAAACATGGCATACTAATGGAATATGAGGAACCTAATTAGCTGTATCTGAATGTTATACTCAATACTAAAATCATTTACAACGCATCAGAAGAAAAGACATGTCCTTATTGGCAAAGACAGAAAAGGGAAACAACAAAAAGATCCTGCACATAATTCACAAGTGAGAAATCTTAGCCACATAAAACTAATTAGATTCTCTTCTCCCGATGTCCTCCATAATGACAGGATTTAAAGCATGAAAAGACAAGAAGAAGAAATGCACAGAGCACCTCCGGCACCATCACCTTGTTACAGACAAGTCAGATCAGTAAAATATGGATATTTGAGAGGATGAAATGTGACTTCAGAAAGACAGACTGAGCAAATAAAAGACAGAAAGTGATTTTTTTAACCCAAATTTGCCAAATGCTATTCCTATTCCGCTGCATGAAGAACAGTGAAATTACAAGGGTTATCAAGTCAATGAAGTGAATAGGAAAATGTCCTAAGTATCTTACACATAGGAGTCGATTTCAGATTATAATTTGTTACATTCTGGCAAAAGGAGTTTAACTATAATGCAACCCATGCAAAATCAAAGGGGCCTATAGATAAGGGGGGACCACACAATGGTGGGATGCTGCTGGTTAAGTTGGTACTGTATTGGCATTTGAAGTGGAGCTGTTCTTTATTGGGGCCACCAGATATAATGTAAGTTTTCTTGGGTTGCCAGAAATGCCAAGAAAAACCTCTCTACTGATTACATTGGTTGCTTTATTGAATGGGGCTTTGTGAGCAGGATCTATTGTACAGGAATAATTCTGCACACAATAAAGTACTATATGTAGTTCCTCTGGTACTACCCGGTTTCTCTGAAAATAAGCTTACATTATTTTTTTCTCCTGCTGATGCTCTGGATTTCAGGGGATGTCTTGTTACTCTCTGTTGTAGTACAACAATCTCTGGTACATTATCAATCCTGGTATTTATGCAGAAAAAGAAAGATTTTTATTTAAAGTACCTGATTGACCATCAGATTTACTGCTAGTAGATGTCCCAAACTTAAAAGCGAGATCATCCCCTGACAGACGGGATGAACAAGTAAGTTTGGGACATCTACCATCAGTAAATCTGATGTCCTTCAAATGTAGATGTCCTTTAAGGACCATTATGTCAAAAACGTCTCTAACATCATTATAACTCTCCGAACTCTGAATTTGTCATGTTTCGCACTTTCCTTCAATGAGGCCTTCTTGTCCAGGTAGGTAAGGACCTGACATATACGCTTAGCACTTACATTGACAAATAGTGGCAGATGGAGGCATAGTTGTTGCTGTCTGGCCATTAAACAGATTGTCCGTAAAAAAATTGCAAGATGGAAAGACATAGTAAGCAATGCATCCCTCCCCCCAGCCGTGCTGAGCACATACACTGCTTGGCAGGAGGAAGGACCCGGTGATGTCACTCACTGTCCATATTAGGACATCACTCAGGAAATTCCCCATTTATCGTTGGCAGAAACACTCCTCCCCGGGCATACAATGTGATGACACGTCAGGATCCTCCTGATGTATCTTTACAACTAATGCAACATATTCACAAAAACAAGGTGTGCATGAGGTAAAACGAGGTGTGAACCCAGCCTAAATACACCATGCAAGTGAGAAGGACAACATTCCGACATTCCCATAAGGATAGGATATCCAGTCTGCTCAGGCCAAGATTTGAAGGCACACTGAGCTCCCCGTCAAAAGAAGGGGGATGGCAGACCTGGAGAAAACTTGACTCTTGTCTACTCATTTGAATAGGAGAAAAACGGCTATAATTAAGTGCCTCAGTGGAAAATAATTTAAGGTAATAGGGAGAAGATTTAAACCCTTTACCAGCATGTCTTAGTAGTTTGAGAGGTAAAATTCTGGTGCAGGTCCTCTTTAAAGGACACCTGTCATCAGGTCTGTGTCACTTGTCCTGTCCCCTCTACCTGTTGGAGCAGCCCACAAGGATCCCATCACAACCTTTATCTAGTCAATTCATACATTAATCATTGCAAAATCATAATTTCTTTATTATGTAAATGAGGCTGGTCATATGGTCAGAGGCAGTGATGTCATCCCTGTTACCCCACCCCTCTCCTCCCCCTGCTCATGTCTGTGTGTAATGTATAGTAAAGCGTTGCTGGTGTATGTGCTGCATCTGCTGACATGCTGCATCCTCCTAATACACAGAGACACAGACATCAGCTACACAAGTACCTGACATGTTCTGCTGTTACATGGCTGCATCCTGGAGCTGTTGTACCTTTCACATACACACACACATGCACACACAGGCTGCAGGGGGTGTGGCCTCCAGCACCAGGAAGCACATCATTATACAGCCTCACATCATTATACAGGCTGTCAGTCATGCACTGGGGGTGTGGCTGCGCCTCCCACTCATGAATAAGCTGGACAGCTTGAATATGCTAATGACTCATTGGACATTTCACAGGGCATTTGCATACAGCTTTAGGACCTCATTGCTTAGGTTTACAGGCATGTAGAGGGACAATGAAGGGATAGAGGCAATGCTCTCTAATCCAGTTTATGAAAATATATTTAGTTTAGGGGGTTATTTCGCCTGACAGGTTCTCTTTAAGCTTAAATGTATGTTAGTAAACTGCTTCTATGATAAGTACTTCACATCACGTAAAACTATAGGTGCAAGCTAAACAAAAGCCAAACACTTCTCTCTGCATAGCAACAAGTGTCAGCGGAGGACAAGTATATATCTGCGTGGGCTGTCAGCAGATCAGCAAATGCAAAATAGAAATACTGTTAAAATACAAAAAAAACTGTGAGTGATTGAGAAAACAGCAAATTGGTTCAACACTTCACATCTTTACCAAATAAAGTCTTAGACACCATAAGTGCAAATAACTTCACTTTGCATGCGTTAATGAATCACGCCACTGGTAAAAATAAATCACAATGTGCATCTGCGACAGGGAATATTGTGATGGTTAAAAAAGATTAATGAAGGGTGTGCACTTTGTCCACTCATTCTAAGAAATGTACAGTTTTCATGATCACTGTAAGCTTAGGACAGATGGACAGATTAACTATTTCTTATCTGCAGACTGCGTAACAATGTGCTGATGCTGGATGACAGATTTGGTGCATCATCTCACTGTCCAGACTCAATTTATATGAAAGTTTGTGGCAAAATTTTTGCACCCATTATCCCAATGTAGGTCCCCATGAAAAGTCTAGGAGATATATATATATATATATATACAGGCGGTCCCCTACTTAGGAACACCCGACTTACAGATGACCCCTAGTTACAAATGGCCCCCTGGATGTTGCTAATTTACTGTACTTTGGTCCTAGGATACAATAAACAGCTATAATAGTTATCAATGGTGTCTGTAATGAAGCTTTATTGTTAATCCTGGTTCTTATGAAAATCCAACATTTTTAAAATCCACATAGACCAAAACAAATTTGTCTGGTCCCACAATTATAAAATATACAGTTCTGACTTACGTACAAATTTAACTTAGGTTCTGTAGGTTTGTTCTTATATTGTATGTAAGCCGGGGACTACCTGTATCAGGAACAGTGTACATATCTACTGCACTATGTGTCCATGGTAATGGAAAAGCCTTGAGAAATGCTAATTTCAACTACCATATAGACACGAATTGAGCCGACCCTATTATAACCCAATGTACCTAATTTTAACACAAAAAACTGGGAAAACCTATTGACTCGAGTATCAGGCGAGGGTGGGAAATGCATTAGTCACAGCCCCCCTGTATGAAGCCTGCGAGCTCCTGTAGTAAAAAAAAAAGACTTTTTGTCCTTTGTCATCTGTACACCATATTATACTATATAAAAGGGAACCTTCACCAAGACCCCCATTTTAGCTCTCCCCCAGTCCCTACAAAGCATAGTTCATAATGCTGTCAAAGAGTTTTTGTTATATGTTTTTGTTATAACTGTTGAGTCTATCAAAATATAAAAATGCTTACTCCCGACGGTGAACCCCGTAACTGTAAGTAGCTCATAAGTGTCCGCACCACCACTTTTTCGCCATTTCGCAACTTATAAAAATTTTGATTAAAAGTGATCAAAAGGTTGTAAAGTTCAAAAATGGCAACAAAATGTCCCCCAAAAAATAATGAGACCAAACATAGGTCTGTACGCTATAGTATATAAAGTTATCAGAACATGGTGAAATTAAAAACTTTTTGTGTACTAATGGTCTTAATTTTTTTAAATGTATTAAAACATATTAATACCTATATCAATCATTTGAAAGGAAAATAAAAAGACATAGCTACAGAGATTTTTGCCAATTTCACTACATTTGGAAATTTTTTCCAGCAACCCACTACATGGCATGGAATTATGAAGAACAGTCGCTGGAAAGAACAATTTGTGAGGCAGAAAACAAGTGCTAATAATCTCTGTACATGGAAAAATTTTTTAAAAAGTTATGAATTTTTGAAGGTGTAGAACAAAAAATGAAAACACAAAAGCAAAAAAAGGGCCATCCGATTCCCTACATTATGAGGGGACTAGAGGGATTTGCAAATTTGCTACTTTTTGAATTGTCAAATGTCATAAATCAGCCATCAACCTCTGGATTGTAGTCAGCAGATGCGACGATTTAGCGACCTGAAATGTTACACCCCAAGTGTCTAATATTCAATCACTGAGATAAAGTATTAGTAAACGAGTGGAGGCTCACAGTGTGCAATAAATTGGGCATATCATTTAAAACTTTATAGACACTTTACTCTTCCATGCAATATTTCGTTGTTGATTTACTATGCAACACTGACTGAAAATTTGGTATCACCCTAAAATAAATTTTGCCCAGGAACTATATCCTGGGTTCAAAATGAGAGTTTGGCCACAGTTAGCATAGAAAATCTCAATCAATACATGCAATACAATTTAATAAAGCTTTATTGATCTCTATGAAAATTGGGTGGGAGCATGCATCTAATTGAAGTTAATGAGAGAAACGGTTTTGTTCCCTATTTAAAATCAATAGTAATAAATGAAACACCTGATGTAATTTCATGGATCAGTTCCATCCTTTAATCTTGGAGCTACTGTAATTCTATATTAAGAGAGAGGAGCTAGCAATACAGAATAAATAGCAATGGCTGATAGTAGATGGATGAATAAGTACAGTATGTCCATGCTGTACACAGAAAGACCACCAATTTCAATTGCCACTATGTAGTTCTGAAAGGGAGTAAACTGGCTCCCAAATCACCCCGGAAGTAATAGAGTAAGACACTTTACATACTTTCCACACACACCTTTACTGGTTTTATGAAGATAAAAATTCCTTTTTTATCTTTATGCAAATTCACTTATCAGAACTTCAGGGGTGAGGCTTTGTCTGCTTTTTATGCTGCCCCGGGACACCTAACATAATGATAAACATCCTCAATAAAAAAAATATACAAAAATAAGTTCCTTTTCATTAAGATAAAAAATACATTTTCATTTAAATGACAAATACTTGGTTTGCGAGAAAGTTAGTCTGTAAAGCTTACAAAGTGCCCTATACAAAGCTGTCTTTGCCTGGGAGAAGAAATAGGAGCTAGTAGACTCCCTTAGATGTCCTTCATAGTGGAGCTGCAGCTCCTACAAATGATAACATGGGGTTTCTGGAGCAAGACAAAGGATTATTATAGCTAAGAAATAACTATATGAACATTTGTAATGGTAAACATTCTAAAATATATAAATAACATGTATAAAATTAAGGAATAATTTTAATAAAAACTACAAGTACAAATGAACAATCCTCCACCCTGATCACACTGTACAATGCTGACATATGTTTTACACATATTCTACAGTCAATAAAGATAGGACATTGATTCTCTTCTATCGTCAGGGTGGAATGTTGCTTCAGCCTGGGCGGTTTTACAATTCAGTTCGTGACTTCGATTCTGAAGTGTAATTATGGCACAATGGTAATGACGACGCCTTTTCAACGCAAAGTTCAACTCCTACGAAATCTACTTTTCTTTCTCTCTCCCTCTCTGAAGTGACATTTGTCTGTAAGATGTTGAAGGTGGCATTTATCTGCCAAATAACAGAACTCCTCCAAAGTTAAACAGTATTGAAAGTGTAGATTCAATTAGAGCTTATTTCAAATTCACAGCTCAGGAGAAAATTTCCAAAATGTCAGAGGAAAAGTTAATCTCCCAGTCACCTAAGAGATGCCCTTATAGCAAAGGAAGAAGTTACCTTCAAACTCTTTTAACCTTCAGTATCGGAAGACACAAGAAGATTATCTTATTAACTGTTAAACTTGTATGGAAGAGGGACTGGAGTACATTAACAGAGCACAGTTGGCGAAGGGATAAAGTCCCATTGTCAACGGCCAAAAACTAATCTTCAAGTGTTTGCAGGTCCAATTTCAATTTTCATTTAACCAATTTAATGGAATTGTTTTTATACCTCCAGAGTTATATTATTCTGAACAAAGGAATTACAAGGACACGTTATTAGCACCTGCTAGCACTGATATGCATATTAAACGACTCTCATGTGACAATATTTGCTAACTAGGTTGATCTTTTTAAGAGTAGCCATACTGAATTATCATTAAGTCACTCACTAAAATACCATCAAACAGAGATACAAAATATATTCAATGCCTGACATTTAAGGAAATGATCTACAGCAGGAAACTGTAGTTTGAAAAAAAAGATACTATATTCGATTTAGTATGTTATTTACTATAGGCTAAATCCTACCAGCCTTGACTCATGTATTATAGGTCACATGACAGGGCCATTAAACCGGACTCCAAGTCAGGTCTTTGATCATAAAGATCTATAAGTTTATGTTGTTTGAATGGCCACTAAAGCAAGATTTATTGCTGTGATAATGATTGTATGCATTACAGATGTTTAAATACTGCCTTAAAAGGGTTAGTTGGAGAGTTATGATGGAGGGGGCATACATACAGTAACTACTTCATGGCCCCCTCCATACTCCGGAATATATATGGACATAGGTCGTCACAGGAATTCCTGATTCTTGCTGCCCATGGGTGACGTGATCTGTGGCTACCAGTGGCAAATGACTTGAATCATGTGAGTATAATATGATTGACCTTATTAGACTCTTAGACTTACCTTGTTAATATTTGCTATGAGTGGCCAAACCCTTTGATACAAGACACAATTCAGCATCTGTTCTGAATCTCAATAACAATGAGAAATCTATAAAGAGTACCCAGTTTATAAAATTATTTATATAAAAACACATTCACTGGAATATTGCAAGAGGACTTGTCTGTGAAAAGTGCTCAAAAAATATAAATTTTATTTGCAGCTGCTTAAAAAATATAAAAATGGGTTATACCCTGAGTGAACTGTGTCTTTCTTCCTCCAGATAAAAAAAAATAGAGAAGGTGTCGATATGTCAGAGAGAGAAAGGGTTGCATCAAGTTATTCGCAAGTGGAATAGTACAATAAATTTTGGGTCCACTTGCTGGATTCATTTGTATGCTGACCTCTAACGTAATAACTACGAGACACACAACTAGTTATCTGTCCTAGGACTGGGTGGTCACATGATATTTATACCTGTCCAAACCGTCTCTCCTTTTTTTTTTTTTTTTTATCTGGTACACACAGGGTATTACCCATTTTATAATTTAAGCACTTTTAACAAACAAGTCTTCTTCTTGTAATATTACAGTGAATCCTTTGTTGATTGTTAATTAGAGGTTGCATCTAGATTTTATCTAATAGTTAGTAGTGAACATTATTTATACCTTGGCAAATATACATAAGCTTTCTTTTACATTTTATGGCTCAAAACTTAGCTGTATTTATTTATGCAGATAACTAGGCCTGTCAAGAACGCACTCCCCCTAATGAAGACATAAGTTGCTGAAAAGCCCCAGTAGTCTTCTGATACAACAAAGTTTTTTTTTACCACAGTAGTTATTCCAGTTATATGGCTAATCTAGATTCAGAACCGGCATCATCTAAGCGGGAACCTCATATAGAAATTTACAAGATTGGAATAAACTTCTGTTTCACTAAACATCAGCTTTGATCAGTTTTGTTTTACAAAATTGGTTACAACTAGAGATGAGCGAACATGCTCGTCCGAGCTTGATGCTCGGTCGAGCATTAGGGTACTCGAAACTGCTCGTTACTCGGACGAATACTTCGCCCGCTCGAGAAAATGGCAGCTCCCGCCGTTTTGCTTTTTGGCGGCCAGAAACAGAGCCAATCACAAGCCAGGAGACTCTGCACTCCACCCAGCATGACGTGGTACCCTTACACGTCGATAGCAGTGGTTGGCTGGCCAGATCAGGTGACCCTGGGATAGACTAGCCGCTGGCCGCGCTGCTCGGATCATTCTGTCTCTGGATGCCGCTAGGGAGAGAGCTGCTGCTGGTCAGGGAAAGCGTTAGGGTGTTCTATTAGCTTACTGTTAGGCAGGAGTGATTCTCAAAGAACCCAACAGCCCTTCTTAGGGCTACAATAACGTTCTACTTTTTTTATTTTAATTTGCATCTTTTACCATTTTGTGAGGAATTAGCAGGGGGACTTGCTACCGTTGTGTTTAGCTCTTAGTGGCACACATATCCATAGCAAAGACCGAAGTGGGAAAATTCAGTAGGGGTTGGATTTCTATTAGGCAATAACTCAGTGTCATCTCATCTGGCATAGTAGTGTGCTTCCTTTGATACTTGGCTAGAAAATAGCCATAGGAGAATACAAACAGCTTCTTGAAGCCTACAGTAGCGTTCTATATATTTGATTTCTGGTTGATCTGCTGGTGGCTGTAGTTTCTGCAGTGCATGTACTTGCCAATTCTGAGCAATTTGTAGTGAGACTTGCGACCGCTGTGTTCTGCGCTTAGTGGCGCACATATCCATAGCAAAGGCCGAAGTGGCAAAATTCAGTAGGGGTTGGATTTCTATTAGGCAATAACTCAGTGTCATCTCATCTGGCATAGTAGTGTGCTTCCTTTGATACTTGGCTAGAAAATAGCCATAGGAGAATACAAACAGCTTCTTGAAGCCTACAGTAGCGTTCTATATATTTGATTTCTGGTTGATCTGCTGGTGGCTGTAGTTTCTGCAGTGCATGTACTTGCCAATTCTGAGCAATTTGTAGTGAGACTTGCGACCGCTGTGTTCTGCGCTTAGTGGCGCACATATCCATAGCAAAGGCCGAAGTGGCAAAATTCAGTAGGGGTTGGATTTCTATTAGGCAATAACTCAGTGTCATCTCATCTGGCATAGTAGTGTGCTTCCTTTGATACTTGGCTAGAAAATAGCCATAGGAGAATACAAACAGCTTCTTGAAGCCTACAGTAGCGTTCTATATATTTGATTTCTGGTTGATCTGCTGGTGGCTGTAGTTTCTGCAGTGCATGTACTTGCCAATTCTGAGCAATTTGTAGTGAGACTTGCGACCGCTGTGTTCTGCGCTTAGTGGCGCACATATCCATAGCAAAGGCCGAAGTGGCAAAATTCAGTAGGGGTTGGATTTCTATTAGGCAATAACTCAGTGTCATCTCATCTGGCATAGTAGTGTGCTTCCTTTGATACTTGGCTAGAAAATAGCCATAGCAATAGGATAGGATTGTTTGGTTTTAAAAACTCAAAAAAAAACAAAAAACACAAAAAAAAAAAAAAAACACAAAAAAACACAAAAAAAAAAAAAAAAGAAGTAAAAAAAAAAAAAAAGTTATAACTCTCATTTTAAAAATGTTTAACCCGAGGGCTAGGGGTAGAGGACGAGGGCGGGGACGTGGGCGTCCAACTACTGCAGGGGTCAGAGGCCGTGGTCCTGGGCGGGGTGAGACACCACCTGCTGATGAGGGAGCAGGGGAACGCCGCAGAGCTACACTCCCTAGGTTCATGTCTGAAGTTACTGGGACTCGTGGTAGAGCACTGTTGAGGCCAGAACAGTGCGAACAGGTGATGTCGTGGATTGCTGACAATGCTTCGAGCAATTTGTCCACCACCAGTCAGTCTTCCACGCAGTCCACCCATGTCACCGAAATCCCCACTCCTCCAGCTCCTGCACCTCAGCCTCCTCCCCCCCAGTCTGCCCCCTCCCAGGAAAATTTGGCATTTGAACCGGCATACTCTGAGGAACTGTTTTCTGGACCCTTCCCACAGTCACAAACCACTTGTCCGGTTGCTGCTGAGCAATTTTCCGATGCCCAGGTTTTCCACCAGTCACAGTCTGTGGGTGATGATGACCTTCTTGACGTAGTGGAAGTGTGTAAAGAGGTGTCCGACGATGAGGAGACACGGTTGTCAGACAGTGGGGAAGTTGTTGTCAGGGCAGGAAGTCCGAGGGGGGAGCAGACTGAGGGATCGGAGGATGATGAGGTGACAGACCCAAGCTGGGTTGAGAGGCCGGGTGAACACAGTGCTTCTGAGACGGAGGAGAGTCCTCGACCTGAACAGGTTGGAAGAGGCAGTGGTGGGGCCAGACGGAGAGGCAGGGCCAGAGCTGGTGCATCAGCGCCACTGTCAACTAGTGAAGCTCCCGTGGTGAGGGCTCTTGCGGCGAGGGCTAGATCTTCAGAAGTGTGGAGGTTCTTTAAGGAAACACCGGATGACCGACGGACTGTGGTGTGCAACATTTGCCAAACCAGGCTCAGCAGGGGTTCCACCACTACTAGCTTAACTACCACCAGTATGCGCAGGCATATGAATGCTAAGCACCCCACTCAGTGGCAACAAGCCCGTTCACCTCCGGCCGTGCACACCACTGCTCCTTCCCCTGTGTCAGCTGCTAGTCAGCCCCCTGCCCAGGACCCTGGCACAAAAACCCCATCGTCGCCTCCACCATCCTCCACAGCATCCACCAGCGTTCAGCTCTCCATACCCCAGACGCTGGAGCGGAAACGCAAATATAGTGCAACCCACCCGCACGCCCAAGCCCTTAATGTGCACATCTCCAGATTGCTTAGCCTGGAGATGCTGCCCTATAGGCTAGTAGAGACCGAGGCCTTTCGCAACCTCATGGCGGCGGCCGCCCCTCGGTATTCGGTCCCCAGCCGCCACTACTTTTCCCGATGTGCCGTCCCAGCCCTGCACCAGCACGTGTCAGACAACATCATCCGTGCCCTGACCAACGCCGTTTCTGACAATGTCCACCTGACCACGGACACGTGGACGAGTGCTGCCGGGCAGGGCCACTATATATCGCTGACGGCACATTGGGTTAACTTGGTGGAGGCTGGGACCGAGTCTGACCCTGGGGCTGCTCATATACTGCCGACGCCGAGGATTGCGGGGCCTACCTCGGTCCAGGTGTTTCAGGCCTACTATGCCTCCTCCTCCTCCCACCCCTCCTCCACCTCCTCCTCCGAACTACCATCCGTGGGCACGGCGCCATCAGTCGGTAGCTCTAGGCACAGCAGCAGTGCCGTCGCTAAGCGACAGCAGGCGGTGCTCAAACTGCTGAGCCTAGGCGACAAAAGGCACACCGCCCAAGAGCTATTACAGGGCATCACGGCGCAGACTGATCTGTGGCTGGCACCGCTGAACCTCAAGCCGGGAATGGTTGTGTGTGACAACGGCCGTAACCTGGTGGCGGCTCTGCAACTCGGCAGACTGACACATGTGCCATGCCTGGCCCATGTGTTAAATCTGATAGTGCAGCGTTTCCTCAAGACATACCCCAATCTGTCTGATTTGCTCACGAAGGTGCGCCGCATCTGTGCGCATTTCAGGAAGTCCAGCCCAGATGCTGCCACTCTCAGGGCAGCGCAGCGCCGCCTCCAACTGCCCGCTCACCGACTGTTGTGCGACGTGCCCACGAGGTGGAATTCAACACTGACCATGTTATCCAGAGTTTACCAGCAGCGCAGAGCGATTGTAGACTGCCAGATGTCAACTTCCACCAGAACTGGTAGTCAGGTCAGTCAGCTTCCTCAAGTCTACAATGAGGAGTGGACGTGGATGTCTGATATCTGTCAGGTGCTGAGTAACTTTGAGGAGTCAACACAGATGGTCAGTGGCGATGCCGCCATCATCAGCCTCACCATCCCGCTGCTTGGCCTGTTGAAAAACTCTCTGGTCAGCATGAAGTCGGAAGCTTTGCGCTCGTCACAAGAGACGGGGGAAGAATATTCCCTTGTTGATAGCCAAAGCACCCTGAGGTCTGTTTCTCAGCGCATATCGGAGGAGGTGGAGGTGGAGGAGGATGAGGAGGAAGAGGAGGAGAATGTTGGCGAGACACAAGAGGGGACCATTGTTGAGTCCTTCACTGTTCAGCGTGTATGGGCAGAAGAAGAGGAGTTGGAGGAGTTGGAGGAGGAGGAAATGGACAGTCAGGCCAGTGAGGGGAGTGAATTCTTACGCGTTGGTACTCTGGCGCATATGGCAGATTTCATGCTAGGCTGCCTATCCCGTGACCCTCGCGTTCAAAGAATTTATTCCAGCACCGATTACTGGGTGTTCACTCTCCTGGACCCACGGTACAAGCAAAATCTTCCCACTCTCATCCCTGGAGAGGAAAGGAGTGTGAGAATGCATGAATACCAGCAGGCCCTGGTGCACAAGCTGAAACAGTATTTCCCTTCTGACAGCGCTAGCGGCAGAGTGCGTAGTTCTGCGGGACAAGTAGCGAGGGAGAGTAGGCGAGCAGGCAGCTTGTCCAGCACTGGCAAGGGTACGCTTTACAAGGCTTTTGCCAGCTTTATGTCACCCCAGCAAGACACTGTCACCTGTCCCCAGTCTCGGCAGAGTAGGGCTGATCTTTACAGAAAGATGGTGAGGGAGTACGTAGCTGACCATACCATCGTCCTAAATGATCACACAGCTCCCTACAACTACTGGGTTTCAAAGCTGGACATGTGGCACGAACTGGCGCTGTACGCCTTGGAGGTTCTTGCCTGCCCTGCCGCTAGCGTCTTGTCCGAGCGGGTTTTCAGTGCAGCTGGTGGCATCATCACCGATAAGCGTACACGCCTGTCGACTGACAGCGCTGACAGGCTGACGCTTATTAAAATGAATAAAGGCTGGATTTCTCAGAATTTCCAATCTCCACCAGGTGAAGGAAGCTCAACCTGAATAATTGATCCACTCCTCCTCCTCCTCCTCATTTTCCTCCTTCTCCTCCTCTTTGTACAGTAAAGCAGAGGAAAATGGCTATTTTTTGACAGGGCCCACTGGCTCTTGCTATAGTACTTCATGCATTTAATTTTTCTGGAGGGCCACCTACCCGGTCCTCTGTTTGAAACAATTTTTGTGAGTGCCACATACAGGCACTCAATCTATTCCATTTTTCTGGAGGGCCACCTACCCGGTCCTCTGTTTTAAAAAATTTTTGGGACTGCCACATACAGGCACTCAATCTATTCCATTTTACTGGAGGGCCACCTACCTGCTCCTCTGGTTTGAAACATTTTTGGGACTGCCACATACAGGCACTCAATCTATTCCATTTTACTGCAGGGCCACCTACCTGCTCCTCTGGTTTGAACAATTTTTGGGACTGCCACATACAGGCACTCAATCTATTCCATTTTACTGGAGGGCCACCTACCTGCTCCTCTGGTTTGAAACATTTTTGGGACTGCCACATACAGGCACTCAATCTATTCCATTTTACTGCAGGGCCACCTACCTGCTCCTCTGGTTTGAACAATTTTTGGGACTGCCACATACAGGCACTCAATCTATTCCATTTTACTGGAGGGCCACCTACCTGCTCCTCTGGTTTGAAACATTTTTGGGACTGCCACATACAGGCACTCAATCTATTCCATTTTACTGCAGGGCCACCCACCTGCTCCTCTGGTTTGAACAATTTTTGGGACTGCCACATACAGGCACTCAATCTATTCCATTTTACTGCAGGGCCACCTACCTGCTCCTCTGGTTTGAACAATTTTTGGGACTGCCACATACAGGCACTCAATCTATTCCATTTTACTGGAGGGCCACCTACCTGCTCCTCTGGTTTGAAGAATTTTTGGGACTGCCACATACAGGCACTCAATCTATTCCATTTTACTGCAGGGCCACCTACCTGCTCCTCTGGTTTGAAACATTTTTGGGACTGCCACATACAGGCACTCAATCTATCCCATTTTACTGGAGGGCCACCTACCTGCTCCTCTGGTTTGAAACATTTTTGGGACTGCCACATACAGGCACTCAATCTATTCCATTTTACTGCAGGGCCACCTACCTGCTCCTCTGGTTTGAACAATTTTTGGGACTGCCACATACAGGCACTCAATCTATTCCATTTTACTGGAGGGCCACCTACCTGCTCCTCTGGTTTGAAACATTTTTGGGACTGCCACATACAGGCACTCAATCTATTCCATTTTACTGCAGGGCCACCTACCTGCTCCTCTGGTTTGAACAATTTTTGGGACTGCCACATACAGGCACTCAATCTATTCCATTTTACTGCAGGGCCACCTACCTGCTCCTCTGGTTTGAAGAATTTTTGGGACTGCCACATACAGGCACTCAATCTATTCCATTTTACTGGAGGGCCACCTACCTGCTCCTCTGGTTTGAAACATTTTTGGGACTGCCACATACAGGCACTCAATCTATCCCATTTTACTGGAGGGCCACCTACCTGCTCCTCTGGTTTGAAAAATGTTTGGGACTGCCACATACAGGCACTATCCAAATTAAATTGTCTCCATAGCAGCCTCCACACGTTGTCTCCATTGCTACCTCCAAAAGTCGTCCATATAGCTGCCTCCATACATCGTCCCTTTATCAAACGAGGTGTGTCAGGCAGAAATTTGGGTTGTTTTCATGGATTCCACATCAAAGTTGTTAACTTTGTCGCCACCCTGCTGTGTTATCCACAAAATATACTGGCAAACTTTTACCATTTAGGGATATTATTTCAGCGCTTCTTGCGCATCTGTTTACATTCCCCTCACCCGGCATATCCTAAACTTATAAGAACGCTACTACACTTGATCTTATACAAAAGGTTCTTAGAAGTGCTGTTTGGGGAGTAGCCTAGAGACAGGGGCTTGGATTGGCGAAAGCTCGCCTGGCAGCGGAACGCCAGCTCCATGCGCATCATGCGCTTCTTGCGCATCTGTTTACATTCCCCTCACCCGCCATATCCCAAACTTATAAGAACGCTACTACACTTAACTTGGTGCAGGCTGGGACCGAGTCTGACCCTGGGGCTGGTCATATACTGCCGACGCAGAGAATTGCGGGGCCTACCTCGGTCCAGGTCTCAAAGGCCTACTATACCTCCTCCCACCCCTCCTCCACCTCCTCCTCCTCCGAATTACCATCCGTGGGCATGGCGCCATCAGTCGGTAGCTCTAGGCACAGCAGCAGTGCCGTCGCTAAGCGACAGCAGGCGGTGCTGAAACTGCTGAGCCTAGGCGATAAAAGGCACACCGCCCAAGAGCTATTACAGGGCATTCCACATCAAAGTTGTTAACTTTGTCGCCACCCTGCTGTGTAATCCACAAAATATACTTGCAAACTTTTACCATTTAGGGATATTATTTCAGCGCTTCTTGCGCATCTGTTTACATTCCCCTCACCCGCCATATCCTAAACTTATAAGAACGCTACTACACTTGATCTTATACAAAAGGTTCTTAGAAGTGCTGTTTGGGGAGTAGCCTATAGACAGGGGCTTGGATTGGCGAAAGCTCGCCTGGCAGCGGAGCGCCAGCTCCATGCCAAGATCCAACTAACATAGTTTTAACTGCAGCACCTTTAATCTACTACTAGTTCACTGCCTCCATACATGGTCCCCTTATCAAACGAGCTGTGTCAGGCAGAATTTTGGGTTGTTTTCATGGCTTCCATGTTAACTTTGTCGCCACCCTGCTGTGTAATCCACAAAATATACTGGCAAACTTTTATCATGTACCGATATTATTTGAGCGCTTCTTGCTCACCTCCTTTGGTTCCTCTCTGCCACCCATTGGTTTGAAGCCTGAGTCCATTTAGGGTATGTCGCCATGACACTCTCTAGCCTGCTGCCGCTGCCTCTGCATGCCGTCCCCTATAGTGTCAGGGTCAATTATTGGATGTTTTAGATGCTATCTAGCTTCATTCTGTCACTCTGTCATGGCCATGCTGTTGCCCATAATTTTGGCATAATGGTGCGATTAGGCAGCCTCAGAGGCATCCATGCATGCTGCCCCTGCTGTTTCCTGTCCATTTCCGTGGTGTTTCCATCCTTTTCTGAGGTTCCCAGGTGTTTGGCCAAGCTTCCCTGTGCAGAGCCTTGGTCCCCTTGAAAAATGCTCGAGTCTCCCATTGACTTCAATGGGGTTCGTTATTCGAGACGAGCACTCGAGCATCGGGAAAAGTTCGTCTCGAATAACGAGTACCCGAGCATTTTAGTGTTCGCTCATCTCTAGTTACAACCTTTGTACTAGAATAAAAAATGTAATGAAGTTATTGGGAACAGGGTCTGAAAGATAATGAACTTTGGCTTAGTTTATGTGTTCCCATTATTATTATTAAAATCTTGAGCATACTTACTGGGTTTGTGAAACCTTTAACTACTCGTCTTTGCTTTAAATTTGTCTCTCCATCTAAATTAGCAGTCTCTATATGACAAATTCCATTTTGGTCAGATGAGTAGAGAAGTAATATGTCTGCTGGAATTATTTCATTACTGAACAGCTTCACAAAGTCTCCAACACGGACGTCTTTCCAGCACTTGTCCACGTAGGTCTTCTCTTTTCTGCAACAGAACACAAATAATGGAAATTATTTCTTTATTATAGTACCTTATTTACATATTAAGTAGTCATGCAATTATCTGGAGTACCATACCATACCAAAACATATTGGTTTGGCTGCATGAAAAGAATATTTCCCTCTTGTAAAATTTGAGATAGCAATGGCTCAGTTATTTCAAGGGCGTGTCCTGCTATTCCATTTCAGTGTTTATAGGGGCTGATAATCCTTTCCTTGGCTGTCTAATGGATGTTGAATGGAGCAGAAGTGCACGTGCTTGACGGTTGCTCAATTCAAATGCAACCACAGCAAGAAGAAATTGGTGACCCCCATTAACCAGACCCGTTTCATCTTTTTTTATATACAGGAAAATGTTCAGTTGTGTAAACCCCCTTTCAAAGATCAAGGTTTACTGTACACAATTGTATAGCCTATTTGTAGATGGGGGGCAGTATGCATTTGAAGCCACTAAACAGCCACCTGATATGTCAACTCAGAAGCAGTGTGAGGACTACAATATATTCCCTTACACAAAGGTTATTTGCAAATAAAATGTACCCGTGAAGAACTTTCCTTCCATTTTTCAAAGCCAGTTTGTCAGCTATTTTTCATGTTTCTTCATAAACTACAGTCTATGATATTGCTTCATGAAAAACAGTTCTGACTAGAACATGCTGTACTTTTCTTTATATAAATGTTTTATTGAGTTTTTTTTTTAATAAAAAAGGTAAAAAGGCATTTCAAATGACAGACGAATTACATAGGTACATCAAATGCAGTGATAAACATATACAACACACATGTCTATCTACATATAGTATGTCTACAGATGGGAAGGTATGCAGGAACAGTCTCTGCTTTTTAACCTCCAGAGTCAGTTAAAACAATGTCTGTAGCCATAGATAAAAAACCAGATGGCACATGGTCGATTATCACTGTTGTGCGAATTTGCCCTAACAGCAGTAGGAAAATCCACCTAACAAAAGATAGATGGAGATTGTATCCATCTACAGTATTGTTCTTTACTCATTAAACAGTGCATTCCCGTCACTTTACAAGCTCAGTGCACATACTACAACCAGTTAAACTGATATTTCAAGATTTCTGTCTCCATTTCTGCATCCCCTTTAACCTCACTAAAGCTATAATGAGACCTGTTCAGAGCTCTAACATTGACAGTAACCTTATACACATAGTAAATGAAGAAATAAAGTACTGACAGTCCCCAGGTTATGAACAAAATAGGTTCTGTAGGTTTGTTCTCAAGATCATGCACGGTGCCTGGCCGTACGTGCAGGGAAAGATAGAACATTTTCTATCTTTTCCTCATGCACGATACAGTGCATGTGAGTGGAACCGTACTGCCGCCTGGGCACCATAGCATGGGGGGCATTTATACAACCAGATACAGCCATTGTAAAAGGGGCCTAATTCATAACAAGGTGCACCTAAAATTAGTAGTGATAAGCAAGCCGTTAAAATTCAGACCAGTAATGGTAAATTGTTGGTGCTCTGAGCCGGAGAGCACATGACAACAAGAGGCAACAAGATCTTAACGCCCAAGATCGGTGCCATCGCTTTGCAGAGAGAGTCATAGCCTGACCCCACCCAATTTCTTCTCTCTGAAAATGTCAAAGTTTGCAACTTTATTTGAGCCAGTACAAACCAGTGAAAGGGAATTATTAACCCTTTGAGTGTTTTTAATAAAAACAGTGTTCTTTCCGCAGCAAGGGCAGTACACAGTTAAACATCAGTTACTGATGGGATTTGACACAATTTACAGATGTTCATTTACATTTTATATTGTCACCCTCCGTCAATACAGAAAGATCCAGTATGTCTTTAAGTAAACATACATAAGTGAGACATGATATGAAATGATAATATTGCAAGTTTTGATTATTTTATCATGGGTTTAATAAGGTTAAATTGGAACTTGTGGTCTAATAAAAGAATAAATCAGAACAATAGAAGAAAATAACCTCAGGCAAGGAGAACCAGAGCATAGAATTGGCTTATAATTTGCCCTTTTTTCTGCATTGTTTCCTGGGTCAGGACAACTTAACCATCTTCTAGTAGAAGAAAAGAACAATGAGAAACAAGATTCTGAGAAATTCAAGTGTCTGCTCCATGCTATGTGCTCCATGCAATGTGCTACACACGGTAAGAGTGTAGTGTCTACAGCCATGAATATTATACATTGCTCACAGCGTAGAACTTTGATAAATCTACAGAATAGAGTGGTGGTGTTTTTCAGTTTGCAATATTTCATGCATAGCAGACTATATTGCTGTTTAGGGGTAAAAAATTTAAATTTTAATCTTATACGAAATAATTTTTTGGTAAATATAAAGCATTAGAGTTGTCCCCCCCCCCCCCCCCCCAACAAAAGTTATCACTGTATCTACATGGTAAGCCTTTATTGTCTGCAAATGGGTGTCTTGATTCCCCCCATCACTAGATGAGGGGCTCAGAATCTGCTGCGAGAATAATATGCTTTGGGACTGCCAGATATGACTGAAAACATACTCAACCCGTCCTATGAAATTAATAGAGTATTTAATTTTATTTGCTTTATTGATCATTCACCAATCCTGAGAAAAGACCACAACACTGAATGTTATGGATATGCGGCCATGGTTGTTAGTTAAACGGACCGTGCAACAGATCTTTTTAGTAGAACACGTCCTAGTTAGAACGGTCTTTCACCGGCCCCACATAGACAACAGTTTATGAGGATCCATGAAAAACCGATGCCAGTCTACTGCATATGAGGCTGGTTCACATCATGTTTTCTGTATACACTCAGTGCATACGTCGGGAGTGCTCCTGGTGTATACACTCAGTGTATACATTGACATATAGGGGCAGACAGAGGCATAGCTGTTGACCAATATATGTCATATACATCAAAAAAGACAGGGTGGAAAGACTATGGGGGAGATTTATCAACCAATTGCAGCTCCCCTTTAAAATATTAATTAGAATCCCCCAGACGTGTCCTTACAATGTATGGCACAAAACAATGTGAACCGAGTCTCAGACGATTTTTGCCTTGTTAATATGCAGGTTAACAGATATTTGGTATCCCTACCAAACAGCAGTAGGTAGAGATGGCAGCATTTGGATGAGAGTTGTGGCTTTTACACATTCTACCACGCAGAGCGCCCTATATTTAAATGTAGCTTTCCTTAGTTTAGGAAATCAAAATAATGTAGTGGACTACCCCTTTAAAGGGATATTCCCAGTTTTAGAAATTGATTTCCAACTACTAATTCTGGTGGTGATCTGGAATCCAGCATCCTGCAATCTGGCAAGAGCAAAGCGAATGAATGAGGTCAACATGTTGCTGCATTAAACTAGGGGAACAGGCCCATCATTCTCACTAGTTTGACTCCCATGATCAGAATGAAAGATCAAAAATGGCACATCCCATCTAAGTAAAGATAGAAATGCTTTCCAAAATTTTAAATTAACCTAAACACAACATATCATACTTGTCAATAATTACTTTATCACAGAATATAAAAAATATTTAATGGCAGTATATGTCTAGATTTTATATATAAAATGGTCAAATAGTTACTTTAAAAGTTGTAGAGGTAATAAAAAGTGGCTGACAACTGATTTTTCTTCTATATCTGCACTGACATCAACGTGACATGATAAAACACATCCTTTATATATTCCTTTCTTATTTTTTGCACTTATCAAGATGACATTCTGCAGCGTGTCAGAAATAAATAAGACACAATATAGCCATTATCCTGCAGTAATATATGACACAAAGGAGAAGAGACAGCCTTGCCCGGATGCTTGTGCCCAGTAGCCAAAGCTGACGTGCCTCTAATGTTTCCATTTTAGAGTAAAGTGTACGGAAAGGCAAAGCAGTGATAGCAGCTCCATTGTGAGCCACTGGAAAAAGACAGTAGGCAAAGTACATACTGTTTCTTAGGGAGGAGATAAGACAAAGAACAGAAAGGGAACTCTCACTTTAATTACTTTGCTTGACTATAAGGAAGTATAACAGCCCTACATTGTGGAACTGCTGCACTGCTATAATAAAGCTCAATTATCTGACTACGGAGAAGGAGGATTAGAATAGATTGATTGTGCTTTCTGTGTCTTCATCTCTAAATGCAAAAAAATATTAAGTTTAAAATACAGTGATATAAGTATATTATTAGTATAAAAAAATAGGTAGTATAAGATGAAAGGAAAAAGTTGTAAAAACAACTTATTTTGACAGTAATTAAGGAGAATAATGGGGATGTTTAGGATTAAGAAACATTTCACATTCCAATTTAAAACATGGCCACACCTGTCCGTGCTTTGTGTCTGGTATTGTAGCTCAGATTTTTCACAGAAGCTGCAATAATCTTAATACTGAATAATAATCTGTATGGAGAGTGGGTATTTATTCTTACATCATCAGCTTTACAACAGAAATTAGTCTGTCATTGTAATAAGCTCAGATATTTGCAAGCAAACATACTTTGTACTCTGCATATGAAAGACTTTGACTCCTTATAGCTAACAGTATACATTACTGAAAACTCCTTTTTTCCTGAATTTTCCAGAATACAGTACATCAGTTTCCCATTATATCCAGGATAAGGGGTTGGTAGAGGTTGGGTTTGAATCTTTAATGAATTTGAAATAAATACTTAAGCATCCTCACCTTCCCATTGAAAGCTCAGCGGCTACCTTTTAAAATGGCCAATTTTAGGACGTCTCAGATTGTGTATGGTGGCCAGGTCACGGTGCAGTGAGACACACCACACCATCACTGGGTGCCATAGACCTCTATTAGGGTTGTGATTTTGCAGCCTGATCACAAACCCCATTACAGTTATTGTGCATGAGGCCTAAAGGATATTGGTTTATTATTGTAAGCACAGAAACTGTAGAAGTTATAGCAGGCATGTAAAAGACAAGAGATTGTTATTTTGCCCATAATATGAAATGTGACATTCGATGTATGACATTATCATTGAAACATTCTCATTACAAGAGCGCTCACGTGAACTGCATGAGGAATATTGCCGTAATACAAGAGCTGTCAAGAATCCCAATCTTACACATTACAGACTACACCCAAGAAGTAAGCTCTAATTTAAGTTCATTATCCTGTATGACAAGAAAGCAGGCACATGGCTCACAATGAGAAATAACTCCTTGAAGGAAGCATTCCTGTTCACATACTTGAGCAGACACTCATGGCAATGTATGAAGTTTACCTGCACTCTAATCTTTCTTGAGGAGTCAGTGGTGTGAAAAGTAAAAAATTATAACTTTGGGTATAACTTTACAATAAAAACAGTAATTTATGCAATATTTTCATAAATTCGGGTTCGGCCGAAAATGTAAAAACTAGTTCAAGTCCGGGAACCCCCTGACTCCAACCATTTGTTACTGCTGAAAAGTCACCAATGGCACTTAAATTACTATGGTCATGAGCGCCGACACTAATACATGAGAGCGGATACTCTGCCAGTGGAACTTAAAGTTAAAGACTTAAAGACTCTGTCAGTGATGGTGAATACAAACTTTGTGATTCAAATTAGCTCAACACTATTAAGGACCAAAATGCTGAATGAACCTAATAAACCTAAAAACGGCAGTATGATTATGTCTACCATCGAGGTGTATTGTCAACACTGTGGTTGATCACTGACTGAAATAATCCTTCTGTTAGGAGATCACTAATGGTCAAAAAGTGCACAGAGGTGTAATAAGACAGCACTGTGGAAATCACAAGGAGGTGGGAATCAATGAAGGTAAAATTACCTACATATTCTGGGCCATTTGGTCTTATGGGGCAACAATTTAAACCAGTCAACAAAAGGTTTTTTCTTTTGTACCACACTTTAAGGGAACATGATACCTCTGAAAACACTACCTTATTCTTTACTGAACATGTGTCCAATTGCGTTCTACTATTTTTGTTAAATCAAGTTTTATTGATATAAAAGCAAGGAGGCGAGGGAGCATATGCTTGCAGTCAAGCTCCCTCCACCCTTCACGGCTACTTTGCCTCATACCTTCACCCTACAGCTCCAACACAGTTTCTCCTATGCAAGTTCCCATGATGCACCGAAGCTGTTCGGTGCTGAACTGAAATGTGCACTGTACATAGAGGGAAATTAACAGGGCAGAAAGGGGTGTTGCAGCAGAGAATAGTTGGCATAAGGCATGGCAACTCTGAGGAGTCGGAGGGAGCTTGACTGCATCCATCAGCTCCCTCGCCTTTTTGACCTTATGCCTCCTAGATAAAAGAAGGAATAACAATTGATTTTACAGCAACGGTGGAATGCAGAGGCCTCTTACAAGCAGCAATTGGACATATGTTCAGCAAAGAATGAGGTAATGTTTGCAGCTTATGGAGCATGTCAGAGGTGACAGGTTCCCTTAACTCCCTAATATAACCTTTGCAATATAGCAGGGCCTGTAAGGATAGTTGGAGCGAACAGAAAAAAATATTAACTGATGATAAAAAAAATATATTATTCAAAGGAATCTTACTGCCTCCGGGATGTCACAGTAATAAAATCAGATAAGACTTTTTATTGTAAAAATAAAACCGAACAGTTTTTGCCTTTGCCGATATAAAACTTTTTAAATGATTTATCTTTGCAGCTGAAATTCTGCACAAAGAAGGGTAATATATGTAGATTTTAGTTATTTGACACATGTCACAGCAATTAGTTCTGAAAAGGTCAAACCATTTCTCTATTACTCTAATAAGAGACACTAATTGCTGAGGTTTGTAAGAACCAGTCATGTACTAATATTCCACTAATATGAGATAATGATCACAGATGTTACCAAGCTAAGATTATAGATCAGTATGATTTATCTTTCAATACTAAAATTATGTTATCTGCTGGGTTAGTGTTAGGTTTATTGAAATTTAAGGGCAACCAAATGGATCTTAAGAATTCAAGGAAAAAGTGTAAATAGTTGGTACAAACACAGTTAATGAGACCTATAGTTGGCAGCTGCCCAGGCGTGAGCTGTATCTGTGACCGGGTGCCGAGAACCAGATAATAGGGCACATTTGTTATAAATGGCACATGGTAGGGATCTGATCTACAGACTTTGCATTGGGTCAAGTTTTTTTGCACATCATTCTTTAGACAAGTCTCACTGGGAAAACCCTTCAGGACAGTTTTCCAGTCAGCTGTATTGGTGGATCACATTGGAAACATTTTTAAGATCATCAAGAAAATGAAACAAATAGTAAAATAATGCATAAAAGCTATTGATCCATTATTTCCTCCCAAAAATTTTGTTCTCAGGGAATGATTGCTCAGTATTCAGTCATCAAGGTTAATGAACAATAACAATATAAATGGTTTAATCCCATTTGCCTACAGTTTAGTGAATTTAAATACAAAAATTGTCTAATACATGACAATGATGAGCACATTCAAAATATTTTTACACTTGACTATTACATTTTGCAAAAAGTTTACAATATTAACAGCTCTTGCCTGTAAAGCAAGATCTTCCTTAGGTGATCAGAGGAACCTCTGATATTAGCAGTGTAACTCTTTAATAGTCCCAATTAATTAATAAAGGACATCCCCTTTAATGCAGTTAAATGAGTTTCCAGGTGGCTGGAGAATAATGACATCATCCCTGGGACCCCTACAATGTGAAGGGTTTGTTTTTTTATAGTAGAATTCTTTTGTCATTGATATCTCTGAAGGGAAGTGAATTATCTATCTACATTATTTAGAATTATTATAGTAATACTGATTTAACATTTTATCTCAAAATTTCATGAAAAAAAATGTACCATGGGTACAGCACCTTTTTTCGATGGTAAATATGAATGGCAAATCCACTGTGCATTGTGCATATTTACGATGAACTAACAGGAGCATCAAGCGTTCATCTTTGTACTCCAGCGTTCTCTATTTGATTAAACGTGTTATGTGAACATGAGTAATCTAGTAATCTAATCCCTCAGCATAGAATGTAAATATCACATTAAGTCCTATTACAATACTAAATAAGGGTGCCAGGGGAAGATATAACACAAATGATATGTCATTTAAAGACATCCTCTTAGATTTTACAGCATAACCCATTTTTTGTGTATTAATTAATGAGATGTTAAACCCATGTATTGCTGAAGCAACAAAAGATATTGTCAATTTATGTCACCCGGAAGCCAATTATCCTGTACAATGCTATACTAGATGGTGGGTTTATTAGGAAATTATTGTGGACAAAGATTTTTATGACATTCCCTTATGATTAATTTGCACATGTGGCCACTGTAATATTCCATTAGAAGGAGATTATGAATCTGGCAAAGCAGAGACTAAAATATACCAAAAGGATTTGCCACAATACAAACAAACTTACAGAGCAATCAACATTTTCATACATATGTATATATACATATATAAATAGTAGTAGCCACCAGTCCGGCGGCCTAAAGAATGCTCTACCACCTAAAAAACAACCAGCATTTTAAATGAACCAGGATATTTTAAAGCTGCAGCTGCACCAGATTTTAGAAGGCCCTTGGGCGACAGAACCTCAGTGGGCCCCTTTGCAGTGAGCTCACATGACGGCATAAAAAATTCAGAAACTAAAAAACTGTCTAAAATATTCCCTAGTTTATCATACCAAACAGCCCTCTCATTGTTATTTTATATAAGCCCCCTATCCGCCCATGGATTTGTTACATACGCCTTATGCGGACCCCCCCCCCAGCAGCTCTGAGTCCCGGCATTAGCCCAGGTATGCCCAGTACTAACGCCGGCACTGCCCCATCCCAACCTCACGCTGTAAATATGTTATAAAGGGGCACAGTGATAAGGGTCAAAGAGACGAATGACAAAAATTAATTTAATGAAAAAAATCTATCAATTAACATATGTAACTGTAGAATGTTCTTTTTAAACTTTAATCCCAAAAAACTGATGTAATAAGTTAATTAAATGAGAAGCTAAAATCATTTTCCATTAATATAATTATCTGAAATAATGATCCAGTAAAAGGCACTTATTACCAGAACAATACATTATTGTGCATCAGACTATTTTAGATTAAACTTCCACTGAGATTTCAACATCTGTGGGTTTCCATTTTGTTCTACAGTCCAGATATAGGTAAAAAATTCTGCTGGGACAGTTGTATGCGCCATACACATAAAGCTGCCCAAACAATTGCTTAGGACCTGAAGATCCGGGAGGGCACTCATTGACATCCTCAAGAAGCCAACAATGTTTAAAGCTTGAGATCCCAGAAAGAACAACACCACACCTGGATAAGGGGGACAGCTTTACCCTGGATTAACACCTATAGGTTTTCCATTTGGCGAATCTTCCACTAGATCTGCATCAGTAAAATACTGCCCATCTATCGGACTTTCCTTTGCAATGCATATGCAGAAATCTGACGCTGCTCAATACTAGTATCTTCAAATATCTAGATTTGCCACAGAAAATCAATAAAATCCAATGTTTTTTCTGTCCAATGTGGAGGTACCCTTAAAATTTTAAAGAACCTGCAATAACCCATTAAAATTATTTAGGCTTTATGTATTATTGATGCACTGTTTTTGTATCTGCTATACTTTGCTTTTTGATGTTTTTAATAAATGAATTTAGAGGCAGATATTTTACAATTACAAATGAGTCATATTAATAATTATTATCCCAAAATAATAAGGTCACATGCTCCATTGTATAACTGTACTTACAAGATAAAATAAGTAGAACTGAAAGAGCTGTCTCAAGTCTTTGATTCTGATTTACTTGTGACTCCGATGTGTTATACACTAAGGATTGGCAAACAGAATGTGTAGATCTACAAGGGTTTTCAGTTGTGATTTATATCCTGTGTTTAGCAAAGTGGCCATGATAGTTTTGATGCATTGCAGGGTGTCTGTGAGGAGACAAGTTCTCCCTAGTCAATAGGGTACTCTATTCTTGTAAGATAAGGAATGCAGTGTATTTAGGTCTTCATATTAACCCAATGCTTCCCTTTATACACAGAGAGTGTTGATCTGCATATAAAATATTTACAACAAGTATCGAAACAGATTTCCAAAGAAATTTGGTGCCGCTTTTATCTGTATTGCTCAGAATATTCATCAACTCTTTACAAAGCAGGGACATCCATACTGTCATATTCACAAAACCACAACGAAAGGAAATCAAAAAAACACTTGACGATTTTTGTTTCACCACTTTAGGCCACCAGAAACATTATGATTTATGACTTTACCACCCTAGACTACTATGTGGGTTCATGTCCCCGTACGCGGGGAAGTCTGAGTTCTGTGTTTGGCTCACCACCCCATTTCTACCTAAGGTAACACCCGCGATTGTTGCTGGCAATGATCACAGGTGTTAACTCTTTATGTGCCAGTGGCATTGCATGCTGCCATTTACTCTGGGATCGTCACTCCAAGATGACATCTCAGGGAGTCTCAATCTTTGATCCTTGCTGGTGACGTTTAAAGAGTTACACCCGTGCCAGATCCTATTGTGTTATTAGTGAGGGTGAGTGGACAGGTTCTGGTTCAGTAATAAATCAGAAAATGTACTACTAATAAGAAAATGAATCCGCTGTACACAAGTCATTGCAAATAACTGAAAACACAAGCAAAGTTTTGTTATATATACTGTATACAGTACATGACTCATATGCCTCCTTAAGGAAATTTATGCATAGGTAGGCCACCAGAGCGCCAATGTTTTCCGATGGCGACCTGAGCAAAATAGTTAGCCGGCTTTGGAGACAATAACCGACCATTATGCTCTATTTCTCATTAGCTTTATTGGAGACCCTTGGTAAAATATTTTACAAAAAATTCATTGAATATGTACAAGTATTTGTGGGTTAAATATTTATTTTAGGGCTGATACTACCTTAGAGTACAAAACTATTAGTATAGCTGCTGGGATAAAAAAATGAAAAATACTAAAACATCTTTCAAGCTGCTTGTTGAAGCAGTCATGCTAGACGACGCTGCTGGGTACAAGAAATAAGAATCCCACGGATTGTTTTCTTAAATAGACATTCACTTAGAAACTCCACAACATCTGAATTGCTTTTACTAGTGTAAATCAGCTCACCGAGGGGAACTATTGACATGTAAACATGTATTGATGGGGCACTACAAAACTTGTTTTGTGTTATTTCTAATTTGTTGTGATGTCGGTTTACATTATTGTGGACTGTTTGTCTTTAAGGAAGCCTTTGTAGGCTAATCCGGGCTTTTATTAAGAGTGTTTAGCATGGATATTCATGTCATCATATAGAAGGATTATTGACAGGGATATGACTGAGCAGCACTATCCTACACATGGCATGCACTAGTCTGCATAGATGCATGTATGCAAGTATGAATGTAGATGCATACTACAAACATTGAAAGGAGAGTTTTTTTTAAAACATTGCAATCATTTAGCTTGGAATGCAGGATTTTGTTATAAAGTAATCTTCTAAATCTAATAGAAATGACTGAAATGTTTGTATTTCATTTAAGTAGTAGACATGTTAACAGTTATGATAAAAATACAAGAATTTGCATAGAACACAAACAGCTGACCGGTATGTCAGCAAATTTAATTTAGGGCTTTGAAAAATTTAAGGGTAAGTTAGATATACATATATATATCAGATATATTATTATGTAACCAGTGTTTAGGGATCTTCTGAAAGGCACAGCTGTTATTATACCTACAAAGGATCTATTGTCTTCTCTGGGCAAATCCTGAGCTTTTTAGTCAAGGTTTCAGTGATCTGTAGCCATATGTAATTTTTTTTTTAATCAAACCTGCAATAGGGTATGTTCACCTTTGACCACTCCACGGCTTACATAAAAATGTGATTAAGACGCAGAGTTGAGAAACTTTGTAAAAACAGTTCATTCCTTATCTTGGACTGAGAATTTTTTACAACCTAGCTCACACAAATATAGACATCACAGAGAGGTCCTTCATAAGAGACCCCTCATTTATAGCGCAATTGTTCTGCTAGTAAACAGCGGCATCACACACATACACTGTATAAATCTCACATATACATAAAGTTGCAACATATGTTGGGGGGTTTGCAAATTTTTGCTGCTAAATAGTCTTATTGGCCTATTCGGAAATGCCATACAGAAACAAATTTATGACTTGCTAGTACTTAGTCATGCCACTCCCTGTTGGCGTATATGCTGTGCTTTGTATGCAACTTTTAAAGCTGAGCATACAAACACTATAGACACAGATTTATTAAAGGGCCAAAGCCACTTCAATTAATCTTGGCAGCGGAGCTCCAAAGACAAGCATAGAACTGTCCCAAGGAGGTGCCGAATGTCCCCTATGTATGTAATACAACATAATCTAAATACATAACTTGTTCCCATATACTACAGTTAAAATCTTATCATCTCGAAACATACACATATGAAAAATACAAATACATACAAAACTATTTCATTCTTAAGTATAGCATTAGTAGTTATTCCCACTTGTCTGGTTGTACAGTATAGTAAATGCAATGCTGAGAGAATCATGAGAAATGGTATGTTCTCTATGGATAATAATACCTAATCTGCTCAAAGTAACACAAATAGCTTGCAACGTGGGAAAACTGAAATGTTACTTGCAGGTTCTTATCAAATTTCCTATTTATTTTTCCGGAGCATTTTCTTAGTAAACAGTCTTTTTTAAGGTATTTATCAGCTATATATATTTAAGTGCAGCTGGTGAAAAGTACAGATTTTAATTTCGAATTCCGTACATATGCCTTGGGGGCTTATATCTATAATTATGTATTAATGAAGCTGTAAATCAACCCTTCTAAACATTGCTGAACAACATTTCATTGATTTATGTGCAGTCATGTTTTTCATTATGATTAAAGGGGTTGCCAGGGTTAATAAATATAGCTCTTTCATTTTAGAAGGGGGACTGCAGAAACTTCCAATGTGTCCTCCATGACAAGGAAGTCCTTGAGATCTTGAGGACCACACAGCAGTATGACAGACTTATATCCAAATTTGAATAAAAAAATTAACCTCTACAGAGGAGATTTTCTGAAAGATATCAGCCAGTATATGGTGAACTGAAAATGTATCCCGTGTGAAATGTGTGGATAAGTATGGTCTCAAACAGGTGGTCATTTGGAGACGTTTCACTGCATACAGATTATTTTACCCATTGATTCCTTGTAATGGTTTCATTGATCCTGTATACACATTAGAATCTAATGTGTACATAGCATCAATGATTAGATCATTAAAAAGTTTGTTCAAGTATTTTGATCAATGGTAGATTCTGAGGATACAACTCTGCAGTTACAACAACTAGCCACTACACAGACCTAGGAGCCAACTGCTTCTTGCTCCATACACTGAATTTTGCCAGGCCAAAAATTCAGCACACCGTAGGGATTCTTATCTTGAGATTTACTGTCTAACATTCACACGACCGTATGATTTCTCCAGTCCTGTATTTACGGGCCGTATGAGCCCGTATATACGTGACGTTTTTCATCCGTATGCAGCACGTATTTAACCCGTATTTTATACATGCCCATAGACTTTTAGGGCATACAGAACTGAAATACGGGAGAAAATAGGACATGCTCTATATTTTTATACGGCCAGTATACGGTGCGTACACTCCAGTGTCAAAAACGGCAATATAAATGGTTGGACGTATTGTCCATTGAAATGAATGTGGCCGTATGTAACCCGTAAAAAAACGGTACGTATACGGCCGTTTTCATACGTCCGTGTGAATGTAGCCTTAGACAATAAAAGGTTGCGTTCCCCTGACCAACCAACTATACCTTTGATGCATCATATTTTTCTTAACATTTTTGTATCACTACTTATTATTTTTATAAAAACTCAGCTATTTTTCCTGTAACCAACTTTTGAACCCTCGGGCATCCCATTAATGGGCAGTTCACTTCTCCGTAGAATCATTGCCAATATGGTATTGTCAACAAATCTGAGCTTTATGAACCATTATGAAGGAGACACAGTTATAAATACCATCACAAAAAAAAGCACAGCCATAAGTACTTCCCCCTAAAACCACCATCCATTCTAAATTCTAAAGTAATATCGACAAATTGAGCAGAAAACTGAAGATATAGCTAAATTACAGTGAAATCAAGTGGGTAATGTGTCTATCCCTAAGTGCCACTGCAGTAATTCATACATTCATTTCCATGACATGTTCACCCAACAATGAAGCAACCAGGATGACAATACTCCAGATCTACAGGGAAGCAGCAAATGAATGAGCAATTATAACCTATTAAAACTGATGATGATTTGCCTGGGTCATTTCCTATACCACTTACTAAACATATATTAATAGCACACTCACAAAGTAATTGCAGAGTGTCTGTAAGGATAATATTTCTCAAGAAGATTGTTACGTTTGTGCATACTTCCTTCCATATTATCACATAGATATGAATCTCAGGAGGCTCTGCCACTCTTATGATCTGTACACTCCTTGCACAATTATTTGATATAGTCAGTAGAGTATATACTTACAAGGGGAATACATGACCACATAGTGTCTTAAGCAAACCAAACCATAATGTCTTAAGCATAACCACACAGAAAGCAAGTGATCACTAAAGCACCCATAATCCTTTGCAAAACAACGGCCATTGATTGAATACTAATCGGTGACTGGATCAGCCGTATTTATATAAACAAATATTGTAGTCTCATTTCAGATCTCTCACAATTCTCCAGTTATATACCGGGAAATACCTTTTAGAACTGTGTTTTGAATTGTATGATTATTTTTGCTTAGATTAAAAGCCTTTTGAAAATTAGAAGACCTTTCATAAAAATGTAGATCTTTTTTCCAATGCCCATAAAAATGAAAGGGTTTTCAAAATTTTCCCAACAGCTAGGTAATTCTAATTGTAGTTACTATTTTACAGTTCATTATTAGTTTTTGAGATTTAAAAATATCAAGTATCTGTAAGATTATTTAAGTAGTTTCTGAAGAGGTGGCTTGGTACATTTTTTTGATAAGTTATGAGAATAGAAAAAGAATAGAAATAAGGTTGGGAACCTAGTCCTACCTTATTATAGATGCAATGAAAGAATATTGATGGAGGTTTGGGGAGGGGAATAACTAGATTAAGTGTGTCATAGGCCCTTGGCTGTTCATAGAGATGGAATCTACATACAGTACTATAAGATGTAAAGGTACTAAGCAGAATAATACCAGAGTCTACCAAAAGTGTGTCCCAGTGTAAATTTGTGTATATGTTTCTGTGTCTATTGAGGAGTGATGGCCACTATATAAACTATGGGGTTCTACATTATTTAATAATGATTTAAAATGATGAAAACAAAAGTTTCAAATACCTTATATACTCGAGTTTAAGCCTAGTTTTTCAGCACAAAAAAATGTGCTGAAAACCCAAACTCGGCTTATACTCGAGTAAAAAATATATAGGTTTTACCAGGTTTTTGTGGTAAAATTAGGGGCCTCGGCTTATACTTGGGTCGGCTTATACTCGAGTATATACGGTAGATCAAATATAAAAACAAAAAAATTAAATTTTCCAAAATCAATTGTTCTCAAGTTGAATTTGTATGTAAGGCGGAACTGTATATTTTATAATTGTAATCCCAGACAACATTTTTTTGGTCTCTGTGACAATTGGATTTTAAAAATGCTGGATTGTCATAAGAATCAGGATTAATAATAAAGCTTCATTACAGACACCTTTGATAACTGTCACAGCTGGTCATTGTAGCCTGAGGCTAAAGTACAATAAAATACCAATATCCAGGGGTCCGTTTGTAACTAGGGGTCGTATGTAAGTCGGGTGTTCTTAAGTAGGGGACTGCCTGTATATATATATATATATATATATATATATATATATATATATATATATATATATTTCAGGAACAAGGCAGCAACATTCAAGTGAAAAAGCAGGGTGTCTTTTTACCATGTTGTGGTTTTGGTCGGCACAACACATTGCTGCCTTGCTCCTGAAGTATGTATTGTGGACTACATTGCCAATAGTCTTACGGATTTGCACCCACACTTTTGTGCTTCTATGGAATTTCCATATGTATGTGTATATATATGTGTATATATATATATATATATATATATATATATATATATATATATATATCACACACACATACATAAAGACGGTCCCCTACTTAAGAACACCATACTTACAGACGACCCCTATTGTCACTGGGGCGAAAGAAAAATTGTCTGGATCTACAATTATAAAATTTACAGTTTCGACTTACATGCAAATTCAACTTAAGAACAAACCTATGGAACCTATCTTGTACGTAATCCGGAGACTGCCCGTATCTATATATATATGCATATACATGAACACACACAATTCTTTAATAAGGAGCTTGTACATTTTTTTTAACCTGGTTTATTAAAACATGGGTGTTTGAATGAATATGGGCCCCACGACAGCTTTGGGCCCCAGATAGAGCCCCAAAAAGGACAATAAACATGCAGGTTATCAATGATAATTTGCTTATAACATATGTTTAAGCAGCATACTGATTCAGAACAATTGTAGTTGCATTGTAGCATAATCAAATTAGCCAATTGATAGAGTTTGTTTTATGACTACAAAAATACATTTCTTGTCACTGTAAGTAACAGAATATTAGAACCCATTTACTAAATGCCTTGTCAGGACGGCATAACTACAACACTACATCCAACCCTTCCATGTGTGTTATAGTTTATCACGTTATCATGAACATCAAGGCGCTTTGCTGAGAGTTATTTAGACGTGTTTACCTGAATACTTGAAATGTTTCTGCTAATACTCTCAGTTTATGAATAAGTGTGAAATAAACCAGACCGTGCACTTACTGGGCAAACTACTATGACTCGCACACATTCATGTGTATGTGTTATGTGTCATTTAGCAACAGCTTTCTGTAAAATGCACAGGCACTATCCCCTTTATCAAGTACGGCCACTGTATAACTAGATCATAGATCAGTGGTGGCGAACCTATGGCACGGGTGCCAGAGGCGGCACTCAGAGCCCTTTCTGTGGGCACTTGGGCCATCGCCCCAGCACACCAGACAGTACTCAAAGAATCTTCCTGCAGTTGCAAGCCACTTAAAAGATGCGGCTTTCAGACATATTTTGCTTCTCTACTTAGAACTGTAGGAAGGGAGAATGAGTAGACAGGGCAGAATTATTTTTGGAGGACCTCCTGCTGGCCCCACGATTCTCTGTGTACAGAGGGACACTGGAAAGAAGCTAAAATGATGCAAATTTTCCATCTTTCTACTGTGTTGCTGATCTCAGGAGACCAATCTAATTGAAAGTTGTTGAAGAACAGGGAGCAATAACTTACTGCTTTAATTTTTTGGTTGACACCTCGCGATAAATGAGGGGGGTTTGGGTTGCAGTTTGGGCACTCGGGCGCTAAAAGGTTCGCCATCACTGTCATAGATGTTCTACTCCAGCGTCTTTTGAATTTCAATTATAGCATGATAATAATGAATTATTCTATGGTAATAAAGACCTTCACTAAAATCTGGGTGTAATAACATGCAGTTTTGATGAGGTTTCTTGATAGACTGGGGTCATTTCCGGTTGGACTTGCCCCTACTTTTAAAACATGATGAGAACACAGGAATAAACTGGAATATTTCATAGGAAATTTGGGCACAAAACCTCCTGTAGAAGGGTAGTGGTGTAAACTAGAAACTGAAGAAGGCATCATTTATATTGCTATACCACCTTCCACCATTTTCCTTGTATACTACTTCAACTTCAATCTAGTAATTGAAATGGAACACATTCTTAACTCAAAAACCAACGACCATCAAAACACTTGTACAATTTATCTGCATGACATGGAAAAACATGAAAATATTTATCAAAAATCCCAATTTGCTTAAATATAAAAAACATTGAGGACTCATTCGGTGTATATTTACCTGCAGTACACCATGCATAGCATGTTATTAATCTCCTTGTCAGACTTGAACCTCCTGAAGTCCTCCCATAGATCCTTTATTGCTGTGATAGCCAGGATAATACAAATTGGAATAATAGCTATAGCAGGTTGAAAGGCATTGACCACTGGTACAAAATTAAGCGCTGCCAGCAACACAAAGTACACATTTGCAAAGCGATGGAACTGTTCAAAAAGGTTCTTGGGAATGAACGAAAGGAAAGTATACTTTGTGGTCTTAATTTTGTTTGTCCGGTAAACACTGTTGGGATTCTCCTTCCATTTGGAGCCTTCAAATAACAGGTTGGATTTGATAATTCGCTTGCGGTCATCCTTTTTTCGTCTTCCCCTGATAACTCTCTCCCAAATCTCGGTGGTAAGTGAGGCCATTGTTCTACATGTATAACTGAATTTGATAAAAAAATAAGGAAGGCTTTACTCAAGGTCTTCTTAGATAGGGATAGCAAGCGGAATCTTGAGTCATCATATTGATGCTGTAATAAATAATCCGGGTTCGCTTGGCTTGTTAAAAATAGTAATTTAAGAAATGCTAAAGTAAAATCCCAAAACGCCTGAGTAGGTCCTTCATGTGTGGTGAACTCCAGCAGACTATTTCCTTCTCTACTACTTGCAGAGTACACCTGTTGGTTGCAGACGTCACACTAGCTACTTGTGTGTCACACTATAAACCAGTTATTCTTAGGGCAGGACAGCTACCTCTGGGTCCTACAGCCAGCTTACTTTAATCACTGTGATGACCTGCTCACCTGACTGGTATGCTAAGAAGCAGTCACAGCTCACTTGCATTTAAGACAATGGAATGGCAGTGTGCCATGTGCCTGCATATAATGAGCCTATGATGTCTCCACTCACTGGGCAGCATATTCTGAGAGTGCGCTGGCGACTCTTTGCACTTTGTACTGTGGATTGTATATTAATGGAAACTGTAATCCACCAGAACAATCAAGCTCAGCGCAGTCACAGTCTATATACACAATATCATTACAGCTATTGTATGTCATGCTTTGAAAAAATCTATTTATTTCTCAATACCAAGAAGTGGTAAGTTGGGATATATATTTGTTCCCAGAAGAAAATCTTGTTTTTTTGCAGCATTATTGTATATTTTATCCTAGTTTTGTATGTTGTGGAAATACATGAACTGCTCTTTAAACAATGCTGTTTTAGTGGCGCTATCAGGGTCCAGGTTCATGGAGCAGAGAAAAGCATGTCTCACTCCATGGACTTCTGTCCACAAGCCCAAAAAATGCTTTTTTATCTGGAAACATCTTCACTTTTGGGTTCATGCTGCTTTAATTCAAAATCAAGGGTTGGTGTTTTAAAAGTTATTTATTCCTCAACAAAACTTGAAAAATGTAAAAAAGAAAAGTACAGATGGACAATTAAACCAAATACCAAATCTCTAAATTAGATTGTTTACATGAGGAAGTATAGAAAAAGCTTGATACAGAAAGTGGCAAAACAAAGAACAAGTCAACAGAAACCAAATATATTCATATTAAAATGAAGGTCACACCGGTCCTTTCTTTTTACTTTAACAACCTGGTTTTACATTTTACTTTTCTATCTTTTCAATTGTTTCCAGGGCACATGATGAGGTGAAGCACGGTATCTTTTCATCTATCCGCAATAATTTTATGAAAGATACCATCCATTGCATGCAATTTCTTAAAAGGTTTCCACATTCCCTGTGAAGGAATGTAGAGGACCTGGGTACATTCATAATTCTAGTTGTCCTTAGGGCTGGTCTTTACAGGACCCTTATAAAAGTTTTTCTTGGGTAATTGCTCAGTTTGTCACTTCCAAAATCAATGGACTCTATTTGTCTGCCAGTCCCTTTATCTATAGCAGATGGGCAGAAACCATACTGGACCCAACAAAGTTTTATATGCATTTTGTAATGTGAGTATTAAAGGGGTTTTACCACAAAAGAAAATTCTCACATCTCAATCCCCTAGGGATGTTTACACAAAAGAGATAATTTTAACCCCTTACTTTACAATTTTATATGCTGTTTTAGCTTCTATCACTCCCTAGGCTGCTCAGTGCAAAATCCTAGGGTGTGGGCGGGGTCTCTCTAAGCAGACACATTGTGGACCATCTATTTCTGTGGGGTGACAATGTGGTTAGGGTACAGGTGTATATACACTTTCATCTGGCTTCTGACATTGTACTAACGCACTGACACATAGGAAGAGAGATGAGAGATGATGAGATGCCTATACAGGGGAATGACAGACAGAGGCTGACAGACTTTTACACTGTGAGCACTGCTACATCTCTGTTCTCACAGATATGTGCCTGCCTCCCTGATCACTTATCTCCTTGTAGTTTGTGGCTCCTCTCTGCCAACGATGTGCTGCCAGGAAGTGATCAGTGTGAGCTCCGTCCTGTGACTCCGCTGTCACACACAAATCCAAGATGGTGCCCACCGGTCCCGAAGTCATAAGTTACAGGGTCGTGTCTAGGGGCAACTGAAATTGTGTACACCAGGACTAATAGAGACAGGTTGATATTATATCTGCGAAATGCTGTATTTTTGTTAATAACAGTGAAATAGAGAATGTGCTATTTTGTTATCCTTAGTACATATAAGAAACTTGTCTTCGTGGGAATACCCTTTTAAATAAGGGCATAATAAGCATTATGAAGTATCAAATATTTTAAAATAAATCTGTATAGTATACAACATTAAACTTATTCATATATCAATCATGAGTCACTGTTAATAGCAAGAAATTGTTAAGCAAGAAATGAATGACACGCCTTTCACTCAAGGGCAAATTTTTCGATTTACGTCAATTAGCTACCAGTAAAGTGAGATATTTTATCTTTGGGTACTTCTTTGTGCACTAAAGGTCATGAACAAAATTATCTGCCATCTTGTTTACAACCCATCCACAGATTCATGGACAGGCCATAAAAATGTGGGACTTTTGTTTTGTATGAAAAGAATGGGTGTGTTTGTTTTTCCCTGAATATAATCAACATCTTTGTGAAGCTATCCCAAAATACCACACAATGGAAGACAGTGGGATTGTAATCGCTCCCAATGCAGTACAGGCACTTCAAGTTTATGGCACCTCTCACAGGCTTCTAAATACTCTACATTCACTTTAGGAGGTGGAGGTGGCATGCATCTAGTGGGTATAAGTAGTAGGTAACTAGCTATACCACAATACTTTCAGTTACTAAAGGTTGACAATTGAGGCAGATGAAATTGGTTAAACAACCGTCAACATTGTGGGGATTACGAACCATTTTGAGCAAGAGAGAGTTAACCATAGTATATCTACATTTCTTTAGGTCACATAGTTTACCTCCATAGGTTATAGTGATGAGCAACAGCATGGATACCTCATCCAAAGTAAATGGTCTAAAGCATCATGGGAAGTTTTCTTCTCACCCTATATGTCCAATCCTCAATGCTCATTGCATGTATCATAGATATAAAATGCCAAACATGTTTTAAGAGTTAGAAAGTATCTTGATATAAGAATAGATCGACACGAGAGCTCTAATTGCCATAATTCCCTTGTTACAATTGAGAATGCTAAGAAGATAAGTATCTTAGTGCTTGTAATCTTGTCTCACTGTTTATTGTGCGCATATTTTGCTTATCACATATGGGTTAAATGCTGAAGCTTAGAAATACCTGTGATAAATCTGTCCAAGATGTCAGAAAGTTAAACAAACACTAGATCCAGAAAATCATAGCAAATTGCTTAATTGTTCACTACCCAATTCATGAGTATACAAGTAAACAAAGTAAACAAAACGGTAAAAACAAATATAAAAGCTTGAAGTCTCATAAATAAAAATAGTAGCAAAAACACTTACATTAACCTAATTATACAAATTGAAAAATATATGCATACTTATTTTTATCAATCATTAGATGTGCAAGTGTATAACAAATAACATAGAATGGGGGATGTGCTACAAAAGCTGAAGATATCGGGGGGGGGGGGGAAAGGTCAAATTCAGCAAGAGGTAATGGCCTCTATCCCTCAGGTCACAGCTAGAAAAACTGCTAGACAGTATAGCAGATTCCTCTCCCTTCACACTTGGGGCAGACACCATACCTTGGGTCTCTATTGTGGTATAGCACCTTCTAATTTCCTAATACAGTATGTTGGGTTAAGGTTAGAGATGAGCGAGCACTAAAATGCTCGGGTACTCGTTATTCGAGACGAACTTTTCCAGATGCTCGAGTGCTCGTTTCGAGTAACGAGCCCCATTGAAGTCAATGGGAGACTCGAGCATTTTTCAAGGGGACCAAGGCTCTGCACAGGGAAGCTTGGCCAAACACCTGGGAACCTCAGAAAAGGATGGAAACACCACGGAAATGGACAGGAAACAGCAGGGGCAGCATGCATGGATGCCTCTGAGGCTGCTTAATCGCACCATTATGCCAAAATTATGGGCAACAGCATGGCCATGACAGAGTGACCGAATGAGGCTAGATAGCATCTAAAACATCCAATAATTGACCCTGACACTATAGGGGACGGCATGCAGAGGCAGCGGCAGCAGCGGCAGGCTAGAGAGTGGCATGGCAACATACCCTAAATGGACTCAGGCTTCAAACCAATGGGTGGCAGAGAGGAACCAAAGGAGGTGAGCAAGAAGCGCTCAAATAATATCGGTACATGATAAAAGTTTGCCAGTATATTTTGTGGATTACACAGCAGGGTGGCGACAAAGTTAACATGGAAGCCATGAAAACAATCCAAAATTCTGCCTGACACAGCTCGTTTGATAAGGGGACCATGTATGGAGGCAGTGAACTAGTAGTAGATTAAAGGTGCTGCAGTTAAAACTATGTTAGTTGGATCTTGGCATGGAGCTGGCGCTCCGCTGCCAGGCGAGCTTTTGCCAATCCAAGCCCCTGTCTCTAGGCTACTCCCCAAACAGCACTTCTAAGAACCTTTTGTATAAGATCAAGTGTAGTAGCGTTCTTATAAGTTTGGGATATGGCGGGTGAGGGGAATGTAAACATCTGCGCAAGAAGCGCTGAAATAATATCCGTAAATGAAAAAAGTTTTCCAGTATATTTTGTGGCTTACACAGCACGGTGGCGACAAAGTTAACAAGTTTGATGCGGAATGCCCTGTAATAGCTCTTGGGCGGTGTGCCTTTTATCACCTAGGTTCAGCAGTTTGAGCACCGCCTGCTGTCGCTTAGCGACGGCACTGCTGCTGTGCCTAGAGCTACCGACTGATGGCGCCATGCCCACGGATGGTAATTCGGAGGAGGAGGTGGAGGAGGGGTGGGAGGAGGAGGAGGCATAGTAGGCCTGAAACACCTGGACCGAGGTAGGCCCCGCAATCCTCTGCGTCGGCAGTATATGACCAGCCCCAGGGTCAGACTCGGTCCCAGCCTGCACCAAGTTAAGTGTAGTAGCGTTCTTATAAGTTTGGAATATGGCGGGTGAGGGGAATGTAAACAGATGCGCAAGAAGCGCTGAAATAATATCCGTAAATGGTAAAAGTTTGCCAGTATATTTTGAGGATTACACAGCAGGGTGGTGACAAAGTTAACAAGTTTGTTGTGGAAGCCATGAAAACAACCCAAAATTCTGCCTGACACAGCACGTTTGATAAGGCGGCCATGTATGGAGGCAGTGAACTAGTAGTAGATTAAAGGTGCTGCAGTTAAAACTATGTTAGTTGGTTCTTGGCATGGAGCTGGCGCTCCGCTGCCAGGCGAGCTTTCGCCAATCCAAGCCCCTGTCTCTAGGCTACTCCCCAAACAGCACTTCTAAGAACCTTTTGTATAAGATCAAGTGTAGTAGCGTTCTTATAAGTTTAGGATATGGCGGGTGAGGGGAATGTAAACAGATGCGCAAGAAGCGCTGAAATAATATCCGTAAATGGTAAAAGTTTGCCAGTGTATTTTGTGGATAACACAGCAGGGTGGCGACAAAGTTAACAACTTTGATGTGGAATCCATGAAAACAACCCAAATTTCGGCCTGACACACCTCGTTTGATAAAGGGACGATGTATGGAGGCAGCTATATGGACGACTTTTGGAGGTAGCAATGGAGACAACGTGTGGAGGCTGCTATGGAGACAATTCAATTTGGATAGTGCCTGTATGTGGCAGTCCAAAAAAGTTTTCAAACCAGAGGAGCAGGTAGGTGGCCCTCCAGAAAAATGGAATAGATTGAGTGCCTGTATGTGGCAGTCCAAAAAAGTTTTCAAACCAGAGGAGCAGGTAGGTGGCCCTCCATAAAAATGGAATAGATTGAGTGCCTGTATGTGGCAGTCCAAAAAAGTTTTCAAACCAGAGGAGCAGGTAGGTGGCCCTCCATAAAAATGGAATAGATTGAGTGCCTGTATGTGGCAGTCCAAAAAAGTTTTCAAACCAGAGGAGCAGGTAGGTGGCCCTCCAGAAAAATTGAATAGATTGAGTGCCTGTATGTGGCACTCCCAAAAATTGTTTAAAACAGAGGACCGGGTCGGTGGCCCTCCATAAAAATTAAATGCATAAAGTACTATAGCTAGAGCCAGTGGGCCCTGTAAAAAAATAGCCAGTTTCCTCTGCTTTACTGTACAAAGAGGAGGAGAAGGAGGAAAATGAGGAGGAGGAGGAGTGGATAAATTATTCAGGTTGAGCTTCCTTCACCTGGTGGAGATTGGAAATTAGGAGAAATCCAGGCTTTATTCATTTTGATAAGCGTCAGCCTGTCAGCGCTGTCAGTCGACAGGCGTGTACGCTTATCGGTGATGATGCCACCAGCTGCACTGAAAACCCGCTCGGACAAGACGCTAGCGGCAGGGCAGGCAAGAACCTCCAAGGCGTACAGCGCCAGTTCGTGCCACATGTCCAGCTTTGAAACCCAGTAGTTGTAGGGAGCTGTGTGATCATTTAGGACGATGGTATGGTCAGCTACGTACTCCCTCACCATCTTTCTGTAAAGATCAGCCCTACTCTGCCGAGACTGGGGACAGGTGACAGTGTCTTGCTGGGGTGACATAAAGCTGGCAAAAGCCTTGTAAAGCGTACCCTTGCCAGTGCTGGACAAGCTGCCTGCTCGCCTACTCTCCCTCGCTACTTGTCCCGCAGAACTACGCACTCTGCCGCTAGCGCTGTCAGAAGGGAAATACTGTTTCAGCTTGTGCACCAGGGCCTGCTGGTATTCATGCATTCTCACACTCCTTTCCTCTCCAGGGATGAGAGTGGAAAGATTTTGCTTGTACCGTGGGTCCAGGAGAGTGAACACCCAGTAATCGGTGCTGGAATAAATTCTTTGAACGCGAGGGTCACGGGATAGGCAGCCTAGCATGAAATCTGCCATATGCGCCAGAGTACCAACGCGTAAGAATTCACTCCCCTCACTGGCCTGACTGTCCATTTCCTCCTCCTCCAACTCCTCCAACTCCTCTTCTGCTGCCCATACACGCTCAACAGTGAAGGACTCAACAATGGTCCCCTCTTGTGTCTCGCCAACATTCTCCTCCTCTTCCTCCTCCACCTCCTCCGATATGCGCTGAGAAACAGACCTAAGGGTGCTTTGGCTATCAACAAGGGAATCTTCTTCCCCCGTCTCTTGTGAGGAGCGCAAAGCTTCCGACTTCATGCTGACCAGAGAGTTTTTCAACAGGCCAAGCAGCGGGATGGTGAGGCTGATGATGGCGGCATCGCCACTGACCATCTGTGTTGACTCCTCAAAGTTACTCAGCACCTGACAGATATCAGACATCCACGTCCACTCCTCATTGTAGACTTGAGGAAGCTGACTGACCTGACTACCAGTTCTGGTGGAAGTTGACATCTGGCAGTCTACAATCGCTCGGCGCTGCTGGTAAACTCTGGATAACATGGTCAGTGTTGAATTCCACCTCGTGGGCACGTCGCACAACAGTCGGTGAGCGGGCAGTTGGAGGCGGCGCTGCGCTGCGCTGAGAGTGGCAGCATCTGTGCTGGACTTCCTGAAATGCGCACAGATGCGGCGCACCTTCGTGAGCAAATCAGACAGATTGGGGTATGTCTTGAGGAAACGCTGAACTATCAGATTTAACACATGGGCCAGGCATGGCACATGTGTCAGTCTGCCGAGTTGCAGAGCCGCCACCAGGTTACGGCCGTTGTCACACACAACCATGCCTGGCTTCAGGTTCAGAGGTGCCAGCCACAGATCAGTCTGCGCCGTGATGCCCTGTAATAGTTCTTGGGCGGTGTGCCTTTTATCGCCTAGGCTCAGCAGTCTCAGCACCACCTGCTGTCGCTTAGCGACTGCACTGCTGCTGTGCCTAGAGCTACCGGCTGATGGCGCCATGCCCACGGATGGTCGTTCGGAGGAGGAGGTGGAGGAGGGGTGGGAGGGGGAGAAGGCATAGTAGGCCTGAAACACCTGGACCGAGGTAGGCCCCGCAATCCTCGGCGTCGGCAGTATATGACCAGCCGCAGGGTCAGACTCGGTCCCAGCCTCCACCAAGTTAACCCAATGTGCCGTCAGCGATATATAGTGGCCCTGCCCGGCAGCACTCGTCCACGTGTCCGTGGTCAGGTGGACCTTGTCAGAAACGGCGTTGGTCAGGGCACGGATTATGTTGTCTGACACGTGCTGGTGCAGGGCTGGGACGGCACATCGGGAAAAGTAGTGGCGGCTGGGGACCGAATACCGAGGGGCGGCCGCCGCCATGAGGCTGCGAAAGGCCTCGGTCTCTAATAGCCTATAGGGCAGCATCTCCAGGCTTAGCAATCTGGAGATGTGCACATTAAGGGCTTGGGCGTGCGGGTGGGTTGCACTATATTTGCGTTTCCGCTCCAGCGTCTGGGGTATGGAGAGCTGAACGCTGGTGGATGCTGTGGAGGATCGTGGAGGCGACGATGGGGTTTTTGTGGCAGGGTCCTGGGCAGGGGGCTGACACAGGGGAAGGAGCAGTGGTGTGCACGGCCGGAGGTGAACGCGCTTGTTGCCACTGAGTGGGGTGTTTAGCATTCATATGCCTGCGCATACTGGTGGTAGTTAAGCTAGTAGTGGTGGAACCCCTGCTGATCCTGGTTTGGCAAATGTGGCACACCACAGTCCGTCGGTCATCCGGTGTTTCCTTAAAGAACCTCCAGACTTCTGAAAATCTAGCCCTCGCCGCAGGAGCCCTCGCCACGGGAGCTTCACTAGTTGACACATTTGGCGCTGATGCACCAGCTCTGGCCCTGCCTCTCCGTCTGGCCCCACCACTGCCTCTTCCAACCTGTTCTGGTCGAGGACTCTCCTCCGTCTCAGAAGCACTGTGTTCACCCGGCCTCTCAACCCAGCTTGGGTCTGTCACCTCATCATCCTCCGATCCCTCAGTCTGCTCCCCCCTCGGACTTCCTGCCCTGACAACAACTTCCCCACTGTCTGACAACCGTGTCTCCTCATCGTCGGACACCTCTTTACACACTTCTTCCACTACGTCAAGAAGGTCATCATCACCCACAGACTGCGACTGGTGGAAAACCTGGGCATCGGAAAATTGCTCATCAGCAACCGGACAAGTGTTTTGTGACTGTGGGAAGGGTCCAGAAAACAGTTCCTCAGAGTATGCCGGTTCAAATGGCAAATTTTGCTGGGAGGGGGCAGACTGGGGGAGAGGAGGCTGAGGTGCAGGAGCTGGAGGAGTGCCGATTTCGGTGACATGGGTGGACTGCGTGGAAGACTGACTGGTGGACAAATAGCTCGAAGCATTGTCGGCAATCCACGACATCACCTGTTCGCACTGTTCTGGCCTCAACAGTGCTCTACCACGAGTCCCAGTAACTTGAGACATGAACCTAGGGAGTGTAGCTCTGCGGCGTTCCCCTGCTCCCTCATCAGCAGGTGGTGTCTCACCCCGCCCAGGACCACGGCCTCTGACCCCTGCAGTAGTTGGACGCCCACGTCCCCGCCCTCGTCCTCTACCCCTAGCCCTCGGGTTAAACATTTTGAAAATGAGAGTTATAACTTTAATTTTTTTTTACCTTTTTTTTGTGTTTTTTTTTTTTTTTGTGTGTTTTTTAGTTTTTAAAACCAAACGATGCTATCCTATTGCTATGGCTATTTTCTAGCCAAGTATGAAAGCACACTGCTATGCCAGATGAGATGACGCTGAGTTATGAAAAAAATAAACGTAAAATAAAAAAGGAAATGGCAGACTGTGCCTAATTGAAATCCAACCCCGGGCCCTAATAAATTTTCCCACTTCGGTCTTTGCGATGGATATGTGCGTCACTAAGCGCAAAACACAGTGGTCGCAAGTCTCACTCCAAATTGCTCACAATTTGCTAGTAGATGCACTGCAACAACTACAGCCACCAGCAGATCAACCAGAAATCAAATATATAAAACGCTACTGTAGGCGTAAGTAAGCCGTTTGGATTCTCCTATGGCTATTTTCTAGCCAAGTATTAAAGCACACTACTATGCCAGATGAGATGACGCTGAGTTATGAAAAAAATAAACGTAAAATAAAAAAGGAAATGGCAGACTGTGCCTAATTGAAATCCAACCCCGGGCCCTAATAAATTTTCCCACTTCGGTCTTTGCGATGGATATGTGCGTCACTAAGCGCAAAACACAGTGGTCGCAAGTCTCACTCCAAATTGCTCACAATTTGCTAGTAGATGCACTGCAACAACTACAGCCACCAGCAGATCAACCAGAAATCAAATATATATAACGCTACTGTAGGCGTAAGTAAGCCGTTTGGATTCTCCTATGGCTATTTTCTAGCCAAGTATTAAAGCACACTACTATGCCAGATGAGATGACGCTGAGTTATGAAAAAAATAAACGTAAAATAAAAAAGGAAATGGCAGACTGTGCCTAATTGAAATCCAACCCCGGGCCCTAATAAATTTTCCCACTTCGGTCTTTGCGATGGATATGTGCGTCACTAAGCGCAAAACACAGTGGTCGCAAGTCTCACTCCAAATTGCTCACAATTTGCTAGTAGATGCACTGCAACAACTACAGCCACCAGCAGATCAACCAGAAATCAAATATATATAACGCTACTGTAGGCGTAAGTAAGCCGTTTGGATTCTCCTATGGCTATTTTCTAGCCAAGTATTAAAGCACACTACTATGCCAGATGAGATGACGCTGAGTTATGAAAAAAATAAACGTAAAATAAAAAAGGAAATGGCAGACTGTGCCTAATTGAAATCCAACCCCGGGCCCTAATAAATTTTCCCACTTCGGTCTTTGCGATGGATATGTGCGTCACTAAGCGCAAAACACAGTGGTCGCAAGTCTCACTCCAAATTGCTCACAATTTGCTAGTAGATGCACTGTAACAACTACAGCCACCAGCAGATCAACCAGAAATCAAATATATATAACGCTACTGTAGGCGTAAGTAAGCCGTTTGGATTCTCCTATGGCTATTTTCTAGCCAAGTATTAAAGCACACTACTATGCCAGATGAGATGACGCTGAGTTATGAAAAAAATAAACGTAAAATAAAAAAGGAAATGGCAGACTGTGCCTAATTGAAATACAACCCCGGACCCTAATAAATTTTCCCACTTCGGTCTTTGCGATGGATATGTGCGTCACTAAGCGCAAAACACAGTGGTCGCAAGTCTCACTCCAAATTGCTCACAATTTGCTAGTAGATGCACTGCAACAACTACAGCCACCAGCAGATCAACCAGAAATCAAATATATATAACGCTACTGTAGGCGTAAGTAAGCCGTTTGGATTCTCCTATGGCTATTTTCTAGCCAAGTATTAAAGCACACTACTATGCCAGATGAGATGACGCTGAGTTATGAAAAAAATAAACGTAAAATAAAAAAGGAAATGGCAGACTGTGCCTAATTGAAATCCAACCCCGGGCCCTAATAAATTTTCCCACTTCGGTCTTTGCAATGGATATGTGCGTCACTAAGCGCAAAACACAGTGGTCGCAAGTCTCACTCCAAATTGCTCACAATTTGCTAGTAGATGCACTGCAACAACTACAGCCACCAGCAGATCAACCAGAAATCAAATATATATAACGCTACTGTAGGCGTAAGTAAGCCGTTTGGATTCTCCTATGGCTATTTTCTAGCCAAGTATTAAAGCACACTACTATGCCAGATGAGATGACGCTGAGTTATGAAAAAAATAAACGTAAAATAAAAAGAAACTGGCAGACTGTGCCTAATTGAAATCAAACCCCTAATAAATTTTCCCACTTTGGTGTTTGAGGTGGATATGTGTGTCACTAAGAGCTAAACACAACGGTAGCAAGTCCCCCTGCTAATTCCTCACAATATGGTACTACTACCACACTACTAGTGCCAGCAAGCCCAGCCACAAGCAAATAAAAAAAAAGGATAACGTTATTGTAGCCCTAAGAAGGGCTGTTGTAGAATCACTCCTGCCTAACAGTAAGCTAATAGAACACCCTAACGCTTTCCCTGACCAGCAGCAGCTCTCTCCCTAGCGGCATCCAGACAGAGAATGATCCGAGCAGTGCGGGCAGCGGCTAGTCTATCCCAGGGTCACCTGATCTGGCCAGCCAACCACTGCTATCGACGTGTAAGGGTACAACGTCATGCTGGGTGGAGTGCAGAGTCTCCTGGCTTGTGATTGGCTCTGTTTCTGGCCGCCAAAAAGCAAAACGGCGGGAGCTGCCATTTTCTCGAGCGGGCGAAATACTCGTCCGAGCAACGAGCAGTTACGAGTACGCTAATGCTCGATCGAGCATCAAGCTCGGACGAGTATGTTCGCTCATCTCTAGTTAAGGTCTTTCTAATAATATCACAAAAATAATATTGCACATTAAGCAGGGCAGCACCATCACCATGATATCAAGAGGATTCCCAAAGACACTGCACCCATGATATCCACACTTCTAGCCTGCTATTGAATTGTTAGAGATCCACTACATGGTCTGTACATGGGGTGGTAAGTGCACAGGACGGGAGGGCAACCATACAGTGGTTTGGAAAAACAAAGCAAGGCGAGGGGAAATGGTTAATTTGGAGGTAATAACTATAATTAGTTCTAGATTATTAGATGGTATAGAAAGGTCATAGAAAAATATAGAATAATTAAAAGATAAAGTCTAAAATGAAGACAGCCTATAATGGAATGATATGATCTAAGCTGTCTAAATAGTAATAAGACTACTTAGATCTAGAACAAAAGAAGCAATTATCTGGAGGTAGAACAAGAAAGCTTGGTAGGACTTGGAAGGATGCAATAGCTTCCTTTTTGGATAAATATGAGCTTAAGGGTATCTGCAGAAAAACTTTGGTCCACAAACAACAGACCACTGTTGTTTGCAGGCCTTTTGTCTTTGGCTCCAGAGGTCTGCTTACACACAAATGACAATAGAAAAGCCAAAGAGAGAGGAAACAGTCAGGGTTCAGCATTCAAACCAGCCACCACTACTATCTAGGATGAGATGAACCATTCCCACTGATAGTGTTGTCCAAAGTATAAAGGATGGAGGGAAAATAATTGGGGATAAACCATTTGATCTGTATCTGCAAATGATAGTTGTTAGTTAGTTGCCACCAACATTAAAACAAAGTATGAGAATCTCAGGGAATGCAGAATCATTGATATCAGCCTAGATTTTGTTGCATAGCTTGGAGCAGCAGTGCACATGCTTGTCCTGCCACTCAATTAGTCTAGGTAAACGGGATCCCTAGTTTTATGATTGCTGGGTATCACCACGTTATCTCCTTTCCTGAATTACTTTTAAAGGAGCTTTCCAATTTGGACAATCCCTTCCTTCTAAGAAGTCTATCGTGGCTGTGCTTAGTATGCATCTTAGCCCCATAGACCAATAGATGTGTCATCACAGTCCTTAGAAGAGATGTCCGCACTCAGTGGAGTGCAAGTATTGCTCCAAACAACTTATCAGTTGGAGGGCCAGACCTCCCTGGGCCAATGATGAGCATTTCTAAGAATAGGCAATAAAAAAGGCTGGAGTATTTTATGCCTTTTTCATTTTAAAATACCCAATGAAATCAACAGAGCCCTGTATTGCATGGATATGGTGAATTCTTCATTAATACTTTGTAGATAAAATACTGTTAGCGTCCACAATGCCCCCATTCCATCAATTTACACACTACCAGTTCTGGCAAAGGTATTTCTTAAGCCGATGATCTCTTCTAACTATATCTGGTACACAAAGTACACCATGACAAGTATATAGAAATAGTCCCATAGAAGCAAGCAGAGTGCTACTAAACAGTGATCACTACTTCTTGGTATTCTAGTCGATTGGGCTTTCAATGCCATGGATAGATATTTAGTTAAATAGTAACAATAAGTAGAGTTCCAAAGAGATAAAGAAGAGACACATAGAAACTGATGGTAATGACTGACACTAGAAAAGTTGTTACACAACTATAAAATAGTCATCATTGACATGTAGATAAATGCAGCTCCACTTCTGATATCTTTTTTTAACCTCGCCTTAGTACAAGTACAAAGGTTAAAGGATGTTTTACTATTAGTGTATGTGATGACTGTACCAAGTCTTAACTTTAATATCTGTGGCTTTTTATAACTATTCATTTCCTTAAAACAGATTTTTTGGGAACTTTACATTACTATACTTAAATGGCCATATGTGAAGATTATTTGTAGCCCTTTTACGTTTTCTTGATATTTAAAGCACTTTGCATCTGTGACAGCTATTGTGAAAGAGATTTGCATATATATCAATTGTATAAAATACTCCGATTTCAGTGCTTTTGTGTAAAATCCATAAACTTATAAAGCTATGAGCAATTCAAGTTCTTAAGAAGACTCAAGGAGTGAGATGCAGATCACCCAGTACCAGGGTATTCCTATGCTGCACTTTTCAGAACTATATAGAGAAAAGTAACATGAAAGTACACAACGCTCTAGTATTTCAGCACTGGAACAGTCTTGTGTAGCTTTAGAACATACCGTATATAAATGTGTTGGTGTGATGAAAGTTCAGGCATATTAAATAGTTGATAAGGACGGCAGTAAAGTCAGAAGCGATATATAAGGTTTCTAAACCTAAGTAACTGTACAAGCAGTATCACAAAACTGTAAGAGTTGGTGTAAGCCGGTAGGTTGCAATTTCAAGCAAATATCTCCCAAAGGAGCATATTAAAGGGAAACTCACGGCAGATATTGACCTCATAAACTACAACCAGTAGGTTGAAAAGGAGGTAAACCCCATCAAAATCATGTTTTTTTACAGTTCAGTCTAGTGGCATCATCCAGAATGATGATTTTTTTAATTGAGATGTAAAATGGTTGTATAAATTAATGGAGGCAGAGAGCTCAGAAATAAAGAGAAGTACTATGAATGTCTTCATAGTATGGTCTCGCACAGTGGAGGAATTCATGATTTTGTTATGTATTTAAATACAAATGATATGAATATGAAGTTTACAGCTAAGTATGGTTATCAATAGAGATGAGCGAGCACTAAAATGCTCGGGTACTCGTTATTCGAGACGAACTTTTCCCGATGCTCGAGTGCTCGTCTCGAATAACGAGCCCCATTGAAGTCAATGGGAGACTCGAGCATTTTTCAAGGGGACCAAGGCTCTGCACAGGGAAGCTTGGCCAAACACCTGGAAACCTCAGAAAAGGATGGAAACACCACGGAAATGGACAGGAAAAAGCAGGGGCAGCATGCATGGATGCCTCTGAGGCTGCTTAAACGCACCATTATGCCAAAATTATGGGCAGCAGCATGGCCATGACAGAGTGACAGAATGAAGCTAGATAGCATCTAAAACATCCAATAATTGACCCTGACACTATAGGGGACGGCATGCAGAGGCAGCAGCGGCAGGCTAGAGAGTGGCATGGCGACATACCCTAAATGGACTCAGGCTTCAAACCAATGGGTGGCAGAGAGGAACCAAAGGAGGTGAGCAAGAAGCGCTGAAATTATTTCCTCTGTGAACAAAAGGTTGACGGTATATTTAGTCGATAACACAGCATGGTGGCGACATAGTGACCAAGTTCCATAACGTATCTGGTGAAACACCCGAAAAATTAGCCTGACACAGCTCTTTTGATAAAGGGACGACATGGGGAGGAAGCCATGGAGACGACTTCCATGATTAAGAGTGACTACTGGGGCATCCATATTGCTTCTATGATTGAAACTTCAGGTCTCCAGCATGGTGACAGATGGGCCGAGTTCCACTATGTATGTGGTGAAACACCTGAAAATTCTGCCTGACACAGCTCGTTTGATAAGGGGACCATGTATGGAGGCAGTGAACTAGTAGTAGATTAAAGGTGCTGCAGTTAAAACTATGTTAGTTGGATCTTGGGATGGAGCTGGCGCTCCGCTGCCAGGCGAGCTTTCGCCAATCCAAGCCCCTGTCTCTAGGCTACTCCCCAAACAGCACTTCTAAGAACCTTTTGTATAAGATCAAGTGTAGTAGCGTTCTTATAAGTTTGGGATATGGCGGGTGAGGGGAATGTAAACAGATGCGCAAGAAGCGCTGAAATAATATCGGTAAATGGTAAAAGTTTGGCAGCATATTTTGTGGATTACACAGCAGGGTGGCGACAAAGTTAACAAGTTTGATGTGGAATGCCCTGTAATAGCTCTTGGGCGGTGTGCCTTTTATCGCCTAGGCTCAGCAGTTTGAGCACCGCCTGCTGTCGCTTAGCGACGGCACTGCTGCTGTGCCTAGAGCTACCGACTGATGGCGCCATGCCCACGGATGGTAATTCAGAGAAGGAGGAGGTGGAGGAGGGGTGGGAGGAGGAGGAGGTATAGTAGGCCTTTGAGACCTGGACCGAGGTAGGCCCCGCAATCCTCGGCGTCGGCAGTATATGACCAGCCCCAGGGTCAGACTCGGTCCCAGCCTCCACCAAGTTAAGTGTAGTAGCGTTCTTATAAGTTTGGGATATGGCGGGTGAGGGGAATGTAAACAGATGCGCAAGAAGCGCTGAAATAATATCGGTAAATGGTAAAAGTTTGGCAGTATATTTTGTGGATAACACAGCAGGGTGGCGACAAAGTTAACAACTTTGATGAGGAATCCATGAAAACAACCCAAATTTCTGCCTGACACACCTCGTTTGATAAGGGGACGATGTATGGAGGCAGCTATATGGACGACTTTTGGAGGTAGCAATGGAGACAACGTGTGGAGGCTGCTATGGAGACAATTTAATTTGGATAGTGCCTGTATGTGGCAGTCCAAAAAAGTTTTCAAACCAGAGGAGCAGGTAGGTGGCCCTCCAGAAAAATGAAATAGATTGAGTGCCTGTATGTGGCAGTCCAAAAAAGTTTTCAAACCAGAGGAGCAGGTAGGTGGCCCTCCAGAAAAATGGAATAGATTGAGTGCCTGTATGTGGCAGTCCAAAAAAGTTTTCAAACCAGAGGAGCAGGTAGGTGGCCCTCCAGAAAAATGAAATAGATTGAGTGCCTGTATGTGGCAGTCCAAAAAAGTTTTCAAACCAGAGGAGCAGGTAGGTGGCCCTCCAGAAAAATGAAATAGATTGAGTGCCTGTATGTGGCAGTCCAAAAAAGTTTTCAAACCAGAGGAGCAGGTAGGTGGCCCTCCAGAAAAATTGAATAGATTGAGTGCCTGTATGTGGCACTCCCAAAAATTGTTTAAAACAGAGGACCGGGTAGGTGGCCCTCCAGAAAAATTAAATGCATAGAGTACTATAGCTAGAGCCAGTGGGCCCTGTCAAAAAATAGCCAGTTTCCTCTGCTTTAGTGTACAAAGAGGAGGAGAAGGAGGAAAATGAGGAGGAGGAGTGCATAAATTATTCAGTTTGAGCTTCCTTCACCTGGTGGAGATTGGAAATTATGAGAAATCCAGGCTTTATTCATCTTAATAAGCGTCAGCCTGTCAGCGCTGTCAGTCGACAGGCGTGTACGCTTATCGGTGATGATGCCACCAGCTGCACTGAAAACCCGCTCGGACAACACGCTAGCGGCAGGGCAGGCAAGAACCTCCAAGGCGTACAGCGCCAGTTCGTGCCACATGTCCAGCTTTGAAACCCAGTAGTTGTAGGGAGCTGTGTGATCATTTAGGACGATGGTATGGTCAGCTACGTACTCCCTCACCATCTTTCTGTAAAGATCAGCCCTACTCTGCCGAGACTGGGGACAGGTGACAGTGTCTTGCTGGGGTGACAAAAAGCAGGCAAAAGCCTTGTAAAGCGTACCCTTGCCAGTGCTGGACAAGCTGCCTGCTCGTCTACTCTCCCTCGCTACTTGTCCTGCAGAACTACGCACTCTGCCGCTAGCACTGTCAGAAGGGAAATACTGTTTCAGCTTGTGCACCAGGGCCTGCTGGTATTCATGCATTCTCACACTCCTTTCCTCTCCAGGGATGAGAGTGGAAAGATTTTGCTTGTACCGTGGGTCCAGGAGAGTGAATACCCAGTAAACGGTGCTGGAATAAATACTTTGAACGCGAGGGTCACGGGATAGGCAGCCTAGCATGAAATCTGCCATTTGCGCCAGAGTACCAACGCGCAAGAATTCACTCCCCTCACTGTCCTGACTGTCCATTTCCTCCTCCTCCAACTCCTCCAACTCCTCTTCTTCTGCCCATACACGCTGAACAGTGAAGGACTGAACAATGGTCCCCTCTTGTGTCTCGCCAACATTCTCCTCCTCTTTCTCCTCATCCTCCTCCACCTCCTCCGATATGCGCTGAGAAACAGACCTGAGGGTGCTTTGGCTATCAACAAGGGAATCTTCTTCCCCCGTCTCTTGTGACGAGCCCAAAGCTTCCGACTTCATGCTGATCAGAGAGTTTTTCAACAGGCCAAGCAGCGGGATGGTGAGGCTGATGATGGCGGCATCGCCACTGACCATCTGTGTTGACTCCTCGAAGTTACTCAGCACCTGACAGATATCAGACATCCACATCCCCTCCTCATTGTAGACTTGAGGAAGCTGACTGACCTGACTACCAGTTCTGGTGGAAGTTGACATCTGGCAGTCTACAATCACTCTGCGCTGCTGGAAAACTCTGGATAACATGGTTAATGTTGAATTCCACCTCGTGGGCACGTCGCATAACAGTCGGTGAGCGGGCAGTTGGAGGCGGCGCTGCGCTGCCCTGAGAGTGGCAGCATCTGTGCTGGACTTCCTGAAATGCGCACAGATGCGGCGCACCTTCGTGGAGGCATAGTAGGCCTGAAAGACCTGGATCGAGGTAGGCCCCGCAATCCTCGGCGTCGGCAGTATATGACCAGCCGCAGGGTCAGACTCGGTCCCAGCCTCCACCAAGTTAACCCAATGTGCCGTCAGCGATATATAGTGGCCCTGCCCGGCAGCACTCGTCCACGTGTCCGTGGTCAGGTGGACCTTGTCAGAAACGGCGTTGCAGGGCTGGGACGGCACATCGGGAAAAGTAGTGGCGGCTGGGGACCGAATACCGAGGGGCGGCCGCCGCCATGAGGTTGCGAAAGGCCTCGGTCTCTACCAGCCTATAGGGCAGCATCTCCAGGCTAAGCAATCTGGAGATGAGGACATTGAGGGCTTGGGCGTGCGGGTGGGTTGCACTATATTTCCTTTTCCGCTCCAGCGTCTGGGGTATGGAGAGCTGAACGCTGGTGGATGCTGTGGAGGATCGTGGAGGCGACGATGGGGTTTTTGGGCCAGGGTCCTGGGCAGGGGGCTGACTATAAGCTGACACAGGGGAAGGAGCAGTGGTGTGCACGGCCGGAAGTGAACGGGCTTGTTGCCACTGAGTGGGATGTTTAGCATTCATATGCCTGCGCATACTGGTGGTAGTTAAGCTAGTAGTGGTGGAACCCCTGCTGATCCTGGTTTGGCAAAGGTTGCACACCACAGTCCGTCGGTCATCCGGTGTTTCCTTAAAAAACCTCCAGACTTCTGAAAATCTAGCCCTCGCCGCGGGAACCCTCGCCACGGGAGCTTCACTACATGACACATTTGGCGCTGATGCACCAGCTCTTGCCCTGCCTCTCCGTCTGGCCCCACCACTGCCTATTCCAACCTGTTCTGGTCAGAAGCACTGTGTTCACCCGACCTCTCAACCCAGCTTGTGTCTGTCACCTCATCATCCTCCGATCCCTCAGTCTGCTCCCCCCTCGGACTTCCTGCCCTGACAACAACTTCACCACTGTCTGACAACCGTGTCTCCTCATCGTCGGACACCTCTTTACACACTTCTTCCACTACGTCAAGAAGGTCATCATCACCCACAGACTGCGACTGGTGGAAAACCTGGGCATCGGAAAATTGCTCAGCAGCAACCGGACAAGTGGTTTGTGACTGTGGGAAGGGTCCAGAAAACAGTTCCTCAGAGTATGCCGGTTCAAATGCCAAATTTTCCTGGGAGGGGGCAGACTGGGGCGGAGGAGGCTGAGGTGCAGGAGCTGGAGGAGTGCCGATTTCGGTGACATGGGTGGACTGCGTGGAAGACTGACTGGTGGACAAATTGCTCGAAGCATTGTCGGCAATCCACAACATCACCTGTTCGCACTGTTCTGGCCTCAACAGTGCTCTACCACGAGTCCCAGTAACTTCAGACATGAACCTAGGGAGTGTAGCTCTGCGGCGTTCCCCTGCTCACTCATCAGCAGGTGGTGTCTCACCCCGCCCAGGACCACGGCCTCTGACCCCTGCAGTAGTTGGACGCCCACGTCCCCGCCCTCGTCCTCTACCCCTAGCCCTTGGGTTAAACATTTTGAAAATGAAAGTTATTACTTTAATTTTTTTTTTACTTTTTTTTTGTGGTTTTTTTTTTGTGTTTTTTAGTTTTTAAAACCAAACGATGCTATCCTATTGCTATGGCAATTTTCTAGCCAACTATGAAAGCACACTGCTATGCCAGATGAGATGACGCTGAGTTATGAAAAAATAAACGTAAAATAAAAAGTAAATGGCAGACTGTGCCTAATTTCAATCAAAGCCCTAATAAATTGTCCCACTTCAGTCTTTGTGATGGATATGTGCGTCACTAAGCGCTAAACACAACGGTCGCAAGTCTCACTGCAAATTCCTCACAATATGGTAGTAGATGCACTACAGCAAGGCCAGCCACCAGCAGATCAACCAGAAATAAAATATATAACGCTATTGTAGGCCTAAGTAAGCCGTTTGGATTCTCCTATGGCTATTTTCTAGCCAACTATGAAAGCACACTGCTATGCCAGATGAGATGACGCTGAGTTATCAAAAAATAAACGTAAAATAAAAAGTAAATGGCAGACTGTGCCTAATTGAAATCCAACCCCTAATAAATTGTCCCACTTCGGTCTTTGCGATGGATATGTGCGTCACTAAGCGCTAAACACAACGGTCGCAAGTCTCACTACAAATTCCTCACAATATGGTAGTAGATGCACTACAGCAAGGCCAGCCACCAGCAGATCAACCAGAAATAAAATATATAACGCTATTGTAGGCCTAAGTAAGCCGTTTGGATTCTCCTATGGCTATTTTCTAGCCAACTATGAAAGCACACTGCTATGCCAGATGAGATGACGCTGAGTTATCAAAAAATAAACGTAAAATAAAAAGTAAATGGCAGACTGTGCCTAATTGAAATCCAACCCCTAATAAATTGTCCCACTTCGGTCTTTGCGATGGATATGTGCGTCACTAAGCGCTAAACACAACGGTCGCAAGTCTCACTACAAATTCCTCACAATATGGGCTAGTCTATTCCAGGGTCACCTGATCTGGCCAGCCAACCACTGCTATCGACGTGTAAGGGTACCACGTCATGCTGGGTGGAGTGCAGAGTCTCCTGGCTTGTGATTGGCTCTGTTTCTGGCTGCCAAAAAGCAAAACGGCGGGAGATGCCATTTTCTCGAGCGGGCGAAGTATTGTCCGAGCAACGAGCAGTTTCGAGTACGCTAATGCTTGACCGAGCATCAAGCTCGGACGAGTATGTTCGCTCATCTCTAGTTATCAACAATTGTAGTTCCTAGTCGGTGTCAGTATCATAGTAAAAAAGGTTAGAAAAAGACATCAGTCTATAAAGTCCAACCTATACATTATATTCTGGTGATCCAGAGGAAGGCAAAATCCTTGCAAGGCTGATGCCAATTGGCCCAAAGCAGGAAAAATTCCTTCCTGACCCTAATATGGGGGTCAGTATAACTCCCTAGATCAAAAGAAATTATTACCAAAAAGCTTTATTCCCTTATAATGTGATATTATTGTTCTCCAGATATTATTGCTCTCCAGGCATCCAGGTCTCTCTTGAATATGATCAATTTATCAGTGCTTACAACACCTTGTGGCGGAGAGTTCCATAGTCTCACCGCTTGTACAGTATTGAACCTTTGTCTATAGTGATGGTGGAACCTCCTCTCCTCTAGGTGAAGAGGATACTCTTCGTCATGGACACAGGCCTAGATGTGAAAAGATCTTTGGAGTCTCAGTTGTCTTTTTTCTAAGATGAATAACCCAAGGTTTAGTAATCTATCATTCTAGTCCTCACATTCTCCTTCTAATCTTGGTTGCTCTCCTCTGCACCTGTTCCAGTTTTACTATGTCCTTTTTATACACTTGCGCCCAAAACTGTACGCAATATTCCATGTGTAATCTGACCAGGGATTTATATAAGGGCAGAACTAGATCCTTATCATGACAATCTATTCCTCTCTTGATACATCCCATAATTTTATTTGCTTTAGCAGCTGACACCTGACATTGATCACTAGCATTGAGGTTACTATCCACCAATACCCCCAAGCCTTTTTCTCTATCAGTTTTAGCAATACATTTATAATTTAACACATACTTATAATTTTCATTTCCTTGGCTAAAGTGTATAACCTCACATATATCTTCAATAAACTTTATCTGCCATTTTTCAGCCCAGGCCTCCAGTTTTCCACAAATCTATAATCTAGTACAGGGGTGGCGAACCTATGGCACGGGTGCCAGAGGCGGCACTCGGAGCCCTTTCTATGGGCCCCCGGGCCATCTCCCCAGCACACCAGACAGGACTCAAAGAATGTTCCTGCAGTTCCAAGCAACTTAAAAGATGCTGCTTTCATTCATATATTTAAGTGATTCACTACTTGGTTATGTAGGAAGAGGGAGAATGAGTAGACGGGGCCGAATTATCTTTGAAAGAACTTCTGCTGGCCCCACGATTCTGTGTACAGAGGGACACTGGAAAGAAGCTAAAATGATGCAATTTTTCCATCTTGTGCTCAGGAGGCCAATATGATCGAACGTTGTTGAAGAACAAGGAGCAATAACTTACTGCTTTAATTTTTTGTTGGCACCTCGCAATAAATAAGGGGGGGTTTGGGTTGCAGTTTGGCCACTCGGCCGCTAAAAGGTTCGCCATCACTGATCTAGTATAATGCTATACTATCCTCCTCTGTATTAATTACTTTACTAAGCTTAGTATCATCTGCAAATATTGAAACTTTACATTGTAAACCCTCTAAAAGGTCATTATTAAAAATATCAAAAAGAAATGGCCCCAATACTGACCCCTCTGGCACCCCTCTAGTAACTATAACCCAATCTGAGAATTGCCATTTATAAATAACCCTCTGTTTTATATCACCAAGTCATTTTCCTACCCAAATACACAGATTTTCCTCAAGTCACAACAGACTCATTTTAGTAGAAAGATCACAAATAAAAACTCAGGGTTTTAGAAAGAACACGACTATGAGTTAGAAGACCTTTCTCTCCAGAGGCTTTCCAAAAAAGCTAATTGAACAAGCAATAAAGAATTGGTGAGGAGTAGTTGAAAACAAAATTTATATTTTGAAAAATGTTTCCCTTTTTCTTTTAGATCTAAAATTTTTATATGAACAAGTCACAACAGGATCACCTTGAAAAGAAAGTTATAATTATCATCACGGATCCCAGGGTCAAGATGCCCGGCCCTCTGGGCTGCTAATTACACACACCCTCGCCACCTCCATCTCCCATGCTCCCGGCATGGTGATGTCACACGAGAGGTATAAATGCATGCCCCTAATGTGATGTTACCCCCCCCCCTCTCCCAGTATGGGAGAGGAAGATGACAAGGGCGTGCCTAATTAGCAGTCCAGACCGCTGGACATCTTGTCCCCTTGCTCTGTGCTGCTAATTGTAAGTTTCTTTTCTAGGAGATCCCGGTAAGTCAAGACTAGCGCTGGACAGCACTGAGATTAAAATGAAGTAGAGCAGAAGTGAGTATTTCTAGGTTTTTTGTGTTGATTGAGTAATTGATTTCCTTTAAAGAAAGGCCATTCAAAAAATATGGGGGAGATTCACAAGGAGTAGTCTGCTTCAAGAGCCAACACACAGACATATCCTGGACATGGGCTACAAGTGTAGCATTCCATGTGTCAAGACATTTTTGACCAGTTCTTGACCAGTATCACACTTAAGTGTGTTACCTGGACCAAGGAGAAAAAACTGGACTGTTGCTCAGTGGTCTAAAGTGTTTCAGATGAAATTAAATTTTGTATTTCATTTGGAAATCAAGATCCCAGAGTCTGGGTTAAGATGGGAGAGGCATACAATACAAGCTGCTTAAGGTCTATTGTGAAGTTTCTACAATCAGTGATGGTTTGAGGAGCCATGTCATCTGCTGATGTAGGTCCACTGTGTTTTATCAAGACTAAAGTCAGTACAGTCGTCTATCAATAAGCGTTTTGGAGATGGAATTTTTGTTTTTCAGCAGGACTTTCCACACTGCCAAAACAGTAGCGACACCAGACCCAATAATGCAGAAAAGCTGGAGGGTGAAAAGCAACCTGGGCTTCTGTAGCACTTCTACAGTGCCATCAGCTGATTGCCTCCATGCCATGCCACACTGATGTAGTCGTTCATGCAAAAGAAGCCCCGACCAAGTATTGAGTGCATTTACTGTACATACTTTTCATTTGGCCACCATTCCTATAATTATATACAGTTGGTCTTATATAATATTATAATTTTCTAAAATAATGACTTTTCTGTAAGCAATAATTATCAACAGTAACATAAATGCCTGAAAAATTCACTCCATTAGTAATGACTTTTTGCAGATTCTAATATATCGAGAAGCACTTGTGAACACTGGGGACCAACCATAATGGCTAATGGTCAACCCAGGATCATTTGCTATACTGGTGCTATTATACCAGATTTTAAGTGTTAAGTGATTTACCGTAAGTCACCAGTAACAAAATGTTTTTACTAGTGCATTACATTGACTGGGATGCCACCAAGACAGACAGAAGTGGATGACACCACTGTGGGCTGAAGGCTCCAACATACATTAAATTATATTGTACAAATTTGCTGATTATGTTGGACAACCATCTAATATGTACACGGCCCGTTCTCAACCTTTATCCAGGCTAATCCCTAACCCCTTCAGGACTGCCATACTGCTATAAACCTCCTATTTGCACATGCAGTTTATAAATGTTGTGACAGTGACCAATATCTCCTGAACCCTGGTGCATAGAATTTTGTGTCATTTTAAACAAAAGAATCTCTGATTTGATATATCTACCCAGACAATTGTACTAAAAAATTTATTTTTATGTACAGCTTTCTATTCCCGATTTTAAATTAAGAATGAATATCTCTGGTCCTGTTGAGCATCTATTAAGAAACCACATGTCATATTATAAAGGAGATTCTCCTGTTTAACATGACAATAGAATTTAGTTTTTATATGCAAGGGTGCAATTGATATAGGAGTTTGAAGTTTGCCCCCCTCCAGTTGTTCAGCTGAAGGCAGAATATAGAAGAAGCTGCTGGAAACACTTTGTAGAAGTACATGCAGCCTCTGCATCTATAACTGAACCTGGGAAAGGCTGATGGAATAATGCTGTACATATTTATAACATATTATATCATATTTTGGTAATAGTTATTACTTATTAAAAAAAACCTTTAATTGGAAAAAGCTTATTTTTTCATATTTGTAGTCAATTATTGGCACATTTTATAAAAATATGTAGTTAATAAAACTATCCTATCAAGTTAGTCTCACATGTTATATAAAAAAACTAAGTAAAATTTGTTATGATATGTAATGCTTTTCCAGAGATATAATCATTTAAAGAGGCGCATAGCCGAACATCAAAAATTGACCTGGACATTCAGGCACTAATGACCATCAGTCATGAAGGGGTTAAGGGCAGTTATGTGAAATAAAGATGGGGCAAGTTGGAATTAGACCATCCAATACTTTTGTTCTCAGGAGCTTTTTCCATTATGTTGGGAGGTTTTATACTGATCTTGTTGGTATACTGTATAATAATCCTTTACATGATCAGGGTGTTGATAGGAGTAGGGAAGAGATTAACCAGGTAACTACATACAAAATAAATTCCACTTAATATGTTGGACAATGTAAGGTAAGCAATGCTTGAGCGTGAAATCATTACTTCATATAATTATCATCCCGCTCCCTTAGTCTTGGCAAACAAAAACAACAAAACACCGGTTATGCATTAATACTACAGAGGCACAAAACAGACGGTTTACAACAAGAACCTTAAACAAAGGCTTAAAAAAACCACACACGGAGAAAGTGTAAGAAGAAGACACATTCACTTTCCCGTATTTTATACACCAGTACTTATTTCTAAAATATCATGTTCCATGCACAGTTTAATGGTCTCTGGAGATTTCACGACATTTAATAGAGAGTCCTCTAAAACACATCAAGTGAAGATCAGGTTTCTCCTATTCCTGCGACTAGCCAGAACTAGTACAAGACAAGACAAAAAATATAACACTAAAATAAAAAACTAACATACAAAAAAAAGAAATCAAAGTAGTAATTTTATTTACTTAAAAGGGTATTCTAGTCTGGGCATTCACATTCAGTTTCATTAATCTGCCATACATAAACATTTCTTTAATTAGATGTTATTAAAAAAAATGTGCATGTGTGAAGATAATTTCTCATAAATGTAGTCATATGGTCCCTTAAAAAACAAAACTGTGTCCTTGGATAGGGCCACCTCTGCTGGAGTGATTGCACAAGGAAACAAAACGATTCTGAATATTAAATGTCCGAGGAGTTACTGCAGGTCCCACATCAGTCCTGTAGTAATGATTGCTGAATCCATGTGGTTAGGCAGGACTCAATAGCTCATGTCTGACCACCGCTACCAAAATGTGAGGTGGTCGTATCCGAGGAAGCTCATTTCTAAGGGTCAACATGGCTACATTTATGAGAAATTATCTTTACACAAGAACATATTTTTAATAACATCCAATTGAAGAAATGTTTATATATGACAAATGAATTTAATTTAATTTGAATGCCCAGATGGGAAAACCCCTTTAATGCTGCATTTTCCTTTGTGTGTCCCTTGTGTGTATGGACCACATTATTATTCCATGAAATATCATAGAGCATCATCCTTATACATTTCTTAGTATTTATTACTACTTGTTAGCCATGGAATTTATTAGCTGAAGCATTTCTAAAGCAACTCTAAACCAGATAACCAGAATTGTTGGTTTACCTTTTGTGATTTGCCACATTGTGTCTGCCTCATTTATAAAATGTTAGTAACATAAAGCAAAACCTTTACAACCATGTACATACTGAGGGGGAATTACTGTCCCACCTACAATGCAGAAAATAAAGTCACATATTTCTGAAATTTGCAACTGTTTAATGAATTGGACACTACACAATATGTGGCACATTTACGAGGCCACGCGCCAGTGTTCTGTAAGACTTTGCACATTATTTTAGGTGCAACCTGCTTGCACAGGTATTTAAGAAGTGTCTGCACCACAATTGTGTCGCGCATAACACTTTTGTGGTGCAGATGCACTATGCATCATGTTACACAAATTAGAGGGCGTTCCGATGCCCAGTTGGACCATGCACAAGATTTATCATGCAAAGTCGACAAAAGTGTATAGCAAGCCCTATATTAAAGAGGCTACTGGGGCACGGAGTAGCCGGGCGGCTTTGCCTCAGCTCTGGCCACTCCACGCCCCTGTAGCCTCTTTAGAAAATTATCAAGGCCATTAAACTTTCTAAAAGATTGTGGGGAATAAAGGATTAGGCCTAAAAAGGGCAATCCTTACATTCGTTAGACGCACCTACCAGCGGACCTACCTTAATAGGTAGATCCATAGTGGTAGGTTTCCTTTAAAGGAGTACCAAACAAAGTTGGTACACTCTGTCAGAGCAGTGCAGGGAGCACCAGTTTCATGTAGAACGTGTACTGTTCTTAGTAAATGTGTTCCAATATGTTTCTAAAAATTGGTTGGGACTCCATGGGGTGGGTTGGAGAACGGGTAGTTTAAATGAACTATAATATGGTAATATACATATAAAAATATAAATGTATGTATGTATTTGATATTGTGACTTATAGATCAAATGTACACTAACTATTAGCTGGTCTAGATTTCAGTTTATGGTGAATGGAGAACAAGAGATATGTCTTCTTTATTGAGAAAAGCCTCTTAAAAGAAACCGATCAGCAGAAATTTAACTAATAAACCAGTAACATGATGTTGTTAACACTCTGCAGATCATGCGTCTTTCAAGGCCAAGCATTGTGGCATCATCCCAAAAAAATTATTTTGAGGTGAGATGTACCGTATATCGGTTATATAATGTCAAGGGGGCAGAGAGTTCAGCACTGAAGTCGAGCTCTCCCTGGTTCAAAACAAGCCATCTGCTGTGATTTACAATTGAAAATAAAAAGATGATGTAGACTTCTGGAATTCTGCTTCCTTATATCCATGGATACAATGTCGTCATTTACAGGGAAAAGGCATTTGGAGGTGGACATAGCTTTACTTCAGTACTGAGCTAACTTTATACAACCAATACACCTCTAATTTTAATGTAATTTTTTTAGATGATGCCAATACACTGGGCCATGAAAGAAACATGATCTGGAAAGTGTAAAGCTGCTTAAGAACATACTGATAGTTGTTTATTAGTTCAATTTCTGCTGACAAGTTCCCTTTAATTATTTAGTCTCATCTTACTTTAATGCAGAGCAGATCATTGATGTATCACACATAAGTCCTGATCACTTTCACCCATTTATGTGTAAACATTTCTTACTTGTTATATACATAAGTTGTCTGTGTATTGATCTTCCTATCGTTGAGGTATCTTTTAAAATCTTCCACACCATCCTTGAATGCTATAACAAGCATCACTATGACAAGCGGCACCATAGTGATCTCCTTATGAAACACTTCAACTTGAGGCATCCAGTTCAAGATAGCGAGGGCAAGAAAGTAGAAGTTTGCAGACCTGTGTGAGGCAAAGGTGAAAGCGTCACTTGAGCTATTTTTAGACAAGCTGATAAAGAGTATACAGTAGGCAAATGAAACTGGTTTCATTAAACAGACTATGGGCGGATCATATAAAGTATTGGGAAAATCACTGAATAGACAAATACTTTCAATGAGCCTGGGTTCATACCATAAATGTAACAAGGGATTTTCATTTTGATTTTTTTATAGGGCAACTGTCACTATGTCTTAATTTTACGATAAAAAGCTTGTCCCTTCATCGATATAGGTTAAGGTTCTGAAAAGATTGGTTTGATGGAGGTCACATACAAAGTAATTTTTTGAGAATGAGGAATTTCTTGAGTAAAATTCCTGAGTGTGGACGGGGACTCTTTAAGCAGAAACTTCACAATTCCTCTGTGCTAAGAGATACTGTGGGCTGACAATGTTCTTAGATTATCGGGGTACAGATTTATCTACACTTTTATTTAGCTTCTGAAAATTCTACCACTATCTGACACATACAAAAAGAGAGATGAGAAAGATCAGAAATGAGAATTTATGAGATTCATAAGATGCATAAAACATACAATAACACACTTGAACTATGCTACATCTGATCTATAACACACACTGTCAGCTCTACTACATCTGAGCTATAACACACACACAGTGGCCTCCCCCTCGATAAAGACCTTATCTTGCCTGTAGCTCCTAGAGTAAGTCTGTGCATAGTGATTACTGGCAGGATGTCTCTGTGTGGGAGCTCATATTTTAATAGAGTGGGGAGTGGCTGGATGCAGAGAGGAGAAGCTATTCATGAGAAGACTCTGCCATGCCCAACCCTAGAAGATAGAAGATTTATGGTAGGATCCCGGGGCAACCAAATTGTATACACCAGGACTGATTGAGACAGATAGGAATTGTAGTTGTGAAATATAGTGTAGGTATAGTGGGTCATAGTCAACAGGAAAGGGGTATTGTTTATTAATAGTCTTTAGGAATGGTGTGTTATCCATGGGAACACATTTGATGAAAATCACCAAGATGAATTTTTATTCTCTTTGGTTGCCAAATTGTCATTATAATTATTTATGGTTAGGGTTAATCATAACAATTGTTGTGTGTATATGATTGTTTAATGGAGGCATATGTAAGTTTAGCACATAGGTAAGTGTGTGAGCAGTAAATAAACCCTGGTTCAACTGACTCTTTTTCTACAAACTTATTTATAAATCTGCTAAGCTTGCCCTGACTGTAATATCACTGCAGCTTGCCCTGCTCTGCTTGCTGTATGAGATGCTGCCTGCAGGTAAGGCAGTAAAATCTGCTCAACTATGCTTGCTCTATAACATGCCACTTTCAGATACAACTTTACGCTGGTGTAAAGTGATCTGCAGAAGTCCTTAAATGCAATTCTATATTTTGTTCACTAGTATCAGGGGCTACATTTTTTGACAATAGTTTAAAAGATATTGATAGTAATTAGAGATGAGCGAACACTAAAATGCTCGGGTACTCGTTATTCGAGACGAACTTTTCCCGATGCTCGAGTGCTCGTCTCGAATAACGAACCCCATTGAAGTCAATGGGAGACTCGAGCATTTTTCAAGGGGACCAAGGCTCTGCACAGGGAAGCTTGGCCAAACACCTGGGAACCTCAGAAAAGGATGGAAACACCACGGAAATGGACAGGAAACAGCAGGGGCAGCATGCATGGATGCCTCTGAGGCTGCCTAATCGCACCATTATGCCAAAATTATGGGCAACAGCATGGCCATGACAGAGTGACAGAATGAAGCTAGATAGCATCTAAAACATCCAATAATTGACCCTGACACTATAGGGGACGGCATGCAGAGGCAGCGGCAGCAGGCTAGAGAGTGTCATGGCGACATACCCTAAATGGACTCAGGCTTCAAACCAATGGGTGGCAGAGAGGAACCAAAGGAGGTGAGCAAGAAGCGCTCAAATAATATCGGTACATGATAAAAGTTTGCCAGTATATTTTGTGGATTACACAGCAGGGTGGCGACAAAGTTAACATGGAAGCCATGAAAACAACCCAAAATTCTGCCTGACACAGCTCGTTTGATAAGGGGACCATGTATGGAGGCAGTGAACTAGTAGTAGATTAAAGGTGCTGCAGTTAAAACTATGTTAGTTGGATCTTGGCATGGAGCTGGCGCTCCGCTGCCAGGCGAGCTTTCGCCAATCCAAGCCCCTGTCTATAGGCTACTCCCCAAACAGCACTTCTAAGAACCTTTTGTATAAGATCAAGTGTAGTAGCGTTCTTATAAGTTTAGGATATGGCGGGTGAGGGGAATGTAAACAGATGCGCAAGAAGCGCTGAAATAATATCCCTAAATGGTAAAAGTTTGCAAGTATATTTTGTGGATTACACAGCAGGGTGGCGACAAAGTTAACAACTTTGATGTGGAATGCCCTGTAATAGCTCTTGGGCGGTGTGCCTTTTATCGCCTAGGCTCAGCAGTTTCAGCACCGCCTGCTGTCGCTTAGCGACGGCACTGCTGCTGTGCCTAGAGCTACCGACTGATGGCGCCATGCCCACGGATGGTAATTCGGAGGAGGAGGAGGTGGAGGAGGGGTGGGAGGAGGTATAGTAGGCCTTTGAGACCTGGACCGAGGTAGGCCCCGCAATTCTCTGCGTCGGCAGTATATGACCAGCCCCAGGGTCAGACTCGGTCCCAGCCTGCACCAAGTTAAGTGTAGTAGCGTTCTTATAAGTTTGGGATATGGCGGGTGAGGGGAATGTAAACAGATGCGCAAGAAGCGCATGATGCGCATGGAGCTGGCGTTCCGCTGCCAGGCGAGCTTTCGCCAATCCAAGCCCCTGTCTCTAGGCTACTCCCCAAACAGCACTTCTAAGAACCTTTTGTATAAGATCAAGTGTAGTAGCGTTCTTATAAGTTAAGGATATGCCGGGTGAGGGGAATGTAAACAGATGCGCAAGAAGCGCTGAAATAATATCCCTAAATGGTAAAAGTTTGCCAGTATATTTTGTGGATAACACAGCAGGGTGGCGACAAAGTTAACAACTTTGATGTGGAATCCATGAAAACAACCCAAATTTCTGCCTGACACACCTCGTTTGATAAAGGGACGATGTATGGAGGCAGCTATATGGACGACTTTTGGAGGTAGCAATGGAGACAACGTGTGGAGGCTGCTATGGAGACAATTTAATTTGGATAGTGCCTGTATGTGGCAGTCCCAAACATTTTTCAAACCAGAGGAGCAGGTAGGTGGCCCTCCAGTAAAATGGGATAGATTGAGTGCCTGTATGTGGCAGTCCCAAAAATGTTTCAAACCAGAGGAGCAGGTAGGTGGCCCTCCAGTAAAATGGAATAGATTGAGTGCCTGTATGTGGCAGTCCCAAAAATTCTTCAAACCAGAGGAGCAGGTAGGTGGCCCTCCAGTAAAATGGAATAGATTGAGTGCCTGTATGTGGCAGTCCCAAAAATTGTTCAAACCAGAGGAGCAGGTAGGTGGCCCTGCAGTAAAATGGAATAGATTGAGTGCCTGTATGTGGCAGTCCCAAAAATTGTTCAAACCAGAGGAGCAGGTAGGTGGCCCTGCAGTAAAATGGAATATATTGAGTGCCTGTATGTGGCAGTCCCAAAAATGTTTCAAACCAGAGGAGCAGGTAGGTGGCCCTCCAGTAAAATGGAATAGATTGAGTGCCTGTATGTGGCAGTCCCAAAAATTGTTCAAACCAGAGGAGCAGGTAGGTGGCCCTGCAGTAAAATGGAATAGATTGAGTGCCTGTATGTGGCAGTCCCAAAAATGTTTCAAACCAGAGGAGCAGGTAGGTGGCCCTCCAGTAAAATGGAATAGATTGAGTGCCTGTATGTGGCAGTCCCAAAAATTGTTCAAACCAGAGGAGCAGGTAGGTGGCCCTGCAGTAAAATGGAATAGATTGAGTGCCTGTATGTGGCAGTCCCAAAAATGTTTCAAACCAGAGGAGCAGGTAGGTGGCCCTCCAGTAAAATGGAATAGATTGAGTGCCTGTATGTGGCAGTCCCAAAAATTGTTCAAACCAGAGGAGCAGGTAGGTGGCCCTGCAGTAAAATGGAATATATTGAGTGCCTGTATGTGGCAGTCCCAAAAATGTTTCAAACCAGAGGAGCAGGTAGGTGGCCCTCCAGTAAAATGGAATAGATTGAGTGCCTGTATGTGGCAGTCCCAAAAATTGTTCAAACCAGAGGAGCAGGTAGGTGGCCCTGCAGTAAAATGGAATAGATTGAGTGCCTGTATGTGGCAGTCCCAAAAATGTTTCAAACCAGAGGAGCAGGTAGGTGGCCCTCCAGTAAAATGGAATAGATTGAGTGCCTGTATGTGGCAGTCCCAAAAATTGTTCAAACCAGAGGAGCAGGTAGGTGGCCCTGCAGTAAAATGGAATAGATTGAGTGCCTGTATGTGGCAGTCCCAAAAATGTTTCAAACCAGAGGAGCAGGTAGGTGGCCCTCCAGTAAAATGGAATAGATTGAGTGCCTGTATGTGGCAGTCCCAAAAATTGTTCAAACCAGAGGAGCAGGTAGGTGGCCCTGCAGTAAAATGGAATAGATTGAGTGCCTGTATGTGGCAGTCCCAAAAATGTTTCAAACCAGAGGAGCAGGTAGGTGGCCCTCCAGTAAAATGGAATAGATTGAGTGCCTGTATGTGGCAGTCCCAAAAATTGTTCAAACCAGAGGAGCAGGTAGGTGGCCCTGCAGTAAAATGGAATAGATTGAGTGCCTGTATGTGGCAGTCCCAAAAATGTTTCAAACCAGAGGAGCAGGTAGGTGGCCCTCCAGTAAAATGGAATAGATTGAGTGCCTGTATGTGGCAGTCCCAAAAATTGTTCAAACCAGAGGAGCAGGTAGGTGGCCCTGCAGTAAAATGGAATAGATTGAGTGCCTGTATGTGGCAGTCCCAAAAATGTTTCAAACCAGAGGAGCAGGTAGGTGGCCCTCCAGTAAAATGGAATAGATTGAGTGCCTGTATGTGGCAGTCCCAAAAATTTTTTAAAACAGAGGACCGGGTAGGTGGCCCTCCAGAAAAATGGAATAGATTGAGTGCCTGTATGTGGCACTCACAAAAATTGTTTCAAACAGAGGACCGGGTAGGTGGCCCTCCAGAAAAATTAAATGCATGAAGTACTATAGCAAGAGCCAGTGGGCCCTGTCAAAAAATAGCCATTTTCCTCTGCTTTACTGTACAAAGAGGAGGAGAAGGAGGAAAATGAGGAGGAGGAGGAGGAGTGGATCAATTATTCAGGTTGAGCTTCCTTCACCTGGTGGAGATTGGAAATTCTGAGAAATCCAGCCTTTATTCATTTTAATAAGCGTCAGCCTGTCAGCGCTGTCAGTCGACAGGCGTGTACGCTTATCGGTGATGATGCCACCAGCTGCACTGAAAACCCGCTCGGACAAGACGCTAGCGGCAGGGCAGGCAAGAACCTCCAAGGCGTACAGCGCCAGTTCGTGCCACATGTCCAGCTTTGAAACCCAGTAGTTGTAGGGAGCTGTGTGATCATTTAGGACGATGGTATGGTCAGCTACGTACTCCCTCACCATCTTTCTGTAAAGATCAGCCCTACTCTGCCGAGACTGGGGACAGGTGACAGTGTCTTGCTGGGGTGACATAAAGCTGGCAAAAGCCTTGTAAAGCGTACCCTTGCCAGTGCTGGACAAGCTGCCTGCTCGCCTACTCTCCCTCGCTACTTGTCCCGCAGAACTACGCACTCTGCCGCTAGCGCTGTCAGAAGGGAAATACTGTTTCAGCTTGTGCACCAGGGCCTGCTGGTATTCATGCATTCTCACACTCCTTTCCTCTCCAGGGATGAGAGTGGGAAGATTTTGCTTGTACCGTGGGTCCAGGAGAGTGAACACCCAGTAATCGGTGCTGGAATAAATTCTTTGAACGCGAGGGTCACGGGATAGGCAGCCTAGCATGAAATCTGCCATATGCGCCAGAGTACCAACGCGTAAGAATTCACTCCCCTCACTGGCCTGACTGTCCATTTCCTCCTCCTCCAACTCCTCCAACTCCTCTTCTTCTGCCCATACACGCTGAACAGTGAAGGACTCAACAATGGTCCCCTCTTGTGTCTCGCCAACATTCTCCTCCTCTTCCTCCTCATCCTCCTCCACCTCCACCTCCTCCGATATGCGCTGAGAAACAGACCTCAGGGTGCTTTGGCTATCAACAAGGGAATATTCTTCCCCCGTCTCTTGTGACGAGCGCAAAGCTTCCGACTTCATGCTGACCAGAGAGTTTTTCAACAGGCCAAGCAGCGGGATGGTGAGGCTGATGATGGCGGCATCGCCACTGACCATCTGTGTTGACTCCTCAAAGTTACTCAGCACCTGACAGATATCAGACATCCACGTCCACTCCTCATTGTAGACTTGAGGAAGCTGACTGACCTGACTACCAGTTCTGGTGGAAGTTGACATCTGGCAGTCTACAATCGCTCTGCGCTGCTGGTAAACTCTGGATAACATGGTCAGTGTTGAATTCCACCTCGTTGGCACGTCGCACAACAGTCGGTGAGCGGGCAGTTGGAGGCGGCGCTGCGCTGCCCTGAGAGTGGCAGCATCTGGGCTGGACTTCCTGAAATGCGCACAGATGCGGCGCACCTTCGTGAGCAAATCAGACAGATTGGGGTATGTCTTGAGGAAACGCTGCACTATCAGATTTAACACATGGGCCAGGCATGGCACATGTGTCAGTCTGCCGAGTTGCAGAGCCGCCACCAGGTTACGGCCGTTGTCACACACAACCATTCCCGGCTTGAGGTTCAGCGGTGCCAGCCACAGATCAGTCTGCGCCGTGATGCCCTGTAATAGCTCTTGGGCGGTGTGCCTTTTGTCGCCTAGGCTCAGCAGTTTGAGCACCGCCTGCTGTCGCTTAGCGACGGCACTGCTGCTGTGCCTAGAGCTACCGACTGATGGCGCCGTGCCCACGGATGGTAGTTCGGAGGAGGAGGTGGAGGAGGGGTGGGAGGAGGAGGAGGCATAGTAGGCCTGAAACACCTGGACCGAGGTAGGCCCCGCAATCCTCGGCGTCGGCAGTATATGAGCAGCCCCAGGGTCAGACTCGGTCCCAGCCTCCACCAAGTTAACCCAATGTGCCGTCAGCGATATATAGTGGCCCTGCCCGGCAGCACTCGTCCACGTGTCCGTGGTCAGGTGGACCTTGTCAGAAACGGCGTTGGTCAGGGCACGGATGATGTTGTCTGACACGTGCTGGTGCAGGGCTGGGACGGCACATCGGGAAAAGTAGTGGCGGCTGGGGACCGAATACCGAGGGGCGGCCGCCGCCATGAGGTTGCGAAAGGCCTCGGTCTCTACTAGCCTATAGGGCAGCATCTCCAGGCTAAGCAATCTGGAGATGTGCACATTAAGGGCTTGGGCGTGCGGGTGGGTTGCACTATATTTGCGTTTCCGCTCCAGCGTCTGGGGTATGGAGAGCTGAACGCTGGTGGATGCTGTGGAGGATGGTGGAGGCGACGATGGGGTTTTTGTGCCAGGGTCCTGGGCAGGGGGCTGACTAGCAGCTGACACAGGGGAAGGAGCAGTGGTGTGCACGGCCGGAGGTGAACGGGCTTGTTGCCACTGAGTGGGGTGCTTAGCATTCATATGCCTGCGCATACTGGTGGTAGTTAAGCTAGTAGTGGTGGAACCCCTGCTGAGCCTGGTTTGGCAAATGTTGCACACCACAGTCCGTCGGTCATCCGGTGTTTCCTTAAAGAACCTCCACACTTCTGAAGATCTAGCCCTCGCCGCAAGAGCCCTCACCACGGGAGCTTCACTAGTTGACAGTGGCGCTGATGCACCAGCTCTGGCCCTGCCTCTCCGTCTGGCCCCACCACTGCCTCTTCCAACCTGTTCAGGTCGAGGACTCTCCTCCGTCTCAGAAGCACTGTGTTCACCCGGCCTCTCAACCCAGCTTGGGTCTGTCACCTCATCATCCTCCGATCCCTCAGTCTGCTCCCCCCTCGGACTTCCTGCCCTGACAACAACTTCCCCACTGTCTGACAACCGTGTCTCCTCATCGTCGGACACCTCTTTACACACTTCCACTACGTCAAGAAGGTCATCATCACCCACAGACTGTGACTGGTGGAAAACCTGGGCATCGGAAAATTGCTCAGCAGCAACCGGACAAGTGGTTTGTGACTGTGGGAAGGGTCCAGAAAACAGTTCCTCAGAGTATGCCGGTTCAAATGCCAAATTTTCCTGGGAGGGGGCAGACTGGGGGGGAGGAGGCTGAGGTGCAGGAGCTGGAGGAGTGGGGATTTCGGTGACATGGGTGGACTGCGTGGAAGACTGACTGGTGGTGGACAAATTGCTCGAAGCATTGTCAGCAATCCACGACATCACCTGTTCGCACTGTTCTGGCCTCAACAGTGCTCTACCACGAGTCCCAGTAACTTCAGACATGAACCTAGGGAGTGTAGCTCTGCGGCGTTCCCCTGCTCCCTCATCAGCAGGTGGTGTCTCACCCCGCCCAGGACCACGGCCTCTGACCCCTGCAGTAGTTGGACGCCCACGTCCCCGCCCTCGTCCTCTACCCCTAGCCCTCGGGTTAAACATTTTTAAAATGAGAGTTATAACTTTTTTTTTTTTTTTACTTCTTTTTGTTTTTTTTGTGTGTTTTTTTGTGTTTTTTTTTTTTTTGTGTTTTTTGTTTTTTTTTGAGTTTTTAAAACCAAACAATCCTATCCTATTGCTATGGCTATTTTCTAGCCAAGTATCAAAGGAAGCACACTACTATGCCAGATGAGATGACACTGAGTTAGTGCCTAATAGAAATCCAACCCCTACTGAATTTTGCCACTTCGGCCTTTGCTATGGATATGTGCGCCACTAAGCGCAGAACACAGCGGTCGCAAGTCTCACTACAAATTGCTCAGAATTGGCAAGTACATGCACTGCAGAAACTACAGCCACCAGCAGATCAACCAGAAATCAAATATATAGAACGCTACTGTAGGCTTCAAGAAGCTGTTTGTATTCTCCTATGGCTATTTTCTAGCCAAGTATCAAAGGAAGCACACTACTATGCCAGATGAGATGACACTGAGTTATTGCCTAATAGAAATCCAACCCCTACTGAATTTTGCCACTTCGGCCTTTGCTATGGATATGTGCGCCACTAAGCGCAGAACACAGCGGTCGCAAGTCTCACTACAAATTGCTCAGAATTGGCAAGTACATGCACTGCAGAAACTACAGCCACCAGCAGATCAACCAGAAATCAAATATATAGAACGCTACTGTAGGCTTCAAGAAGCTGTTTGTATTCTCCTATGGCTATTTTCTAGCCAAGTATCAAAGGAAGCACACTACTATGCCAGATGAGATGACACTGAGTTATTGCCTAATAGAAATCCAACCCCTACTGAATTTTGCCACTTCGGCCTTTGCTATGGATATGTGCGCCACTAAGCGCAGAACACAGCGGTCGCAAGTCTCACTACAAATTGCTCAGAATTGGCAAGTACATGCACTGCAGAAACTACAGCCACCAGCAGATCAACCAGAAATCAAATATATAGAACGCTACTGTAGGCTTCAAGAAGCTGTTTGTATTCTCCTATGGCTATTTTCTAGCCAAGTATCAAAGGAAGCACACTACTATGCCAGATGAGATGACACTGAGTTATTGCCTAATAGAAATCCAACCCCTACTGAATTTTGCCACTTCGGCCTTTGCTATGGATATGTGCGCCACTAAGCGCAGAACACAGCGGTCGCAAGTCTCACTACAAATTGCTCAGAATTGGCAAGTACATGCACTGCAGAAACTACAGCCACCAGCAGATCAACCAGAAATCAAATATATAGAACGCTACTGTAGGCTTCAAGAAGCTGTTTGTATTCTCCTATGGCTATTTTCTAGCCAAGTATCAAAGGAAGCACACTACTATGCCAGATGAGATGACACTGAGTTATTGCCTAATAGAAATCCAACCCCTACTGAATTTTCCCACTTCGGCCTTTGCTATGGATATGTGCGCCACTAAGCGCAGAACACAGCGGTCGCAAGTCTCACTACAAATTGCTCAGAATTGGCAAGTACATGCACTGCAGAAACTACAGCCACCAGCAGATCAACCAGAAATCAAATATATAGAACGCTACTGTAGGCTTCAAGAAGCTGTTTGTATTCTCCTATGGCTATTTTCTAGCCAAGTATCAAAGGAAGCACACTACTATGCCAGATGAGATGACACTGAGTTATTGCCTAATAGAAATCCAACCCCTACTGAATTTTGCCACTTCGGCCTTTGCTATGGATATGTGCGCCACTAAGCGCAGAACACAGCGGTCGCAAGTCTCACTACAAATTGCTCAGAATTGGCAAGTACATGCACTGCAGAAACTACAGCCACCAGCAGATCAACCAGAAATCAAATATATAGAACGCTACTGTAGGCTTCAAGAAGCTGTTTGTATTCTCCTATGGCTATTTTCTAGCCAAGTATCAAAGGAAGCACACTACTATGCCAGATGAGATGACACTGAGTTATTGCCTAATAGAAATCCAACCCCTACTGAATTTTCCCACTTCGGTCTTTGCTATGGATATGTGTGCCACTAAGAGCTAAACACAACGGTAGCAAGTCCCCCTGCTAATTCCTCACAAAATGGTAAAAGATGCAAATTAAAATAAAAAAAGTAGAACGTTATTGTAGCCCTAAGAAGGGCTGTTGGGTTCTTTGAGAATCACTCCTGCCTAACAGTAAGCTAATAGAACACCCTAACGCTTTCCCTGACCAGCAGCAGCTCTCTCCCTAGCGGCATCCAGAGACAGAATGATCCGAGCAGCGCGGCCAGCGGCTAGTCTATCCCAGGGTCACCTGATCTGGCCAGCCAACCACTGCTATCGACGTGTAAGGGTACCACGTCATGCTGGGTGGAGTGCAGAGTCTCCTGGCTTGTGATTGGCTCTGTTTCTGGCCGCCAAAAAGCAAAACGGCGGGAGCTGCCATTTTCTCGAGCGGGCGAAGTATTCGTCCGAGTAACGAGCAGTTTCGAGTACCCTAATGCTCGACCGAGCATCAAGCTCGGACGAGCATGTTCGCTCATCTCTAATAGTAATATGAAAATTAATAAAAATCTAAAACCTTTATATACCTGTAGACCAATATCTATTATATCTCACCTGTAAAACTGTTCAAATATGTTCTTTGGTAGAAAGGTTAAGATATTATATTTGCTAGTGTGGATTTTGTTTCCAGCATAAAACCTGGAAACTCTCTTGTAGTCTGCTTCCCATTTTTTGTTATTGGCATAAACAACCCGTTGCTTCTTCAAGTTGTAAATTTGACCTTTTTTCTTGGGTGAAAGGAGAGGAGTTCTTTCAGAAGGACATGAAGAGGAATTTTGTAAAACTCGCCAACGGTAAAAATTTGAATCCATGGATAATACCCTAAATCAGAAAATAAAATGCAACATACTATAAATAAATAATTACACACTACTTAGGTAATTCCTTAATGCTATATACTGCTCAATACCAAACCCATGTTTTGGGATCTTAAAACATTTAATGATACATATGATAGCATAATGAGACATGATAGAGCAGTCAATGTCTCAAAATGTGCTGGCTTTTCTCTAAATTATAATATAATAATACTATACATAGATAATTACATGAAAGTGACCACCTCCAGAGTATATACATTTTTTATATTGTGCACAGTAGAAATGAGGCATATCCAACTTACTAATACTGTGTAAGAAAAACAAACATACAAGAGCAGTCTATTAATGCTATTGTAATTTTTTTCCCAAGAAAATAATTTTGCATTATATTTTTTAAGACATATTCAGAATATACAGAGACTATGTCTGTATAGAAGCAGATTTAAACTTATCAAGTAGGATTCTGTCAGATATTCAACCAAATCTTCAATAACATCTACAACGTCATTGTTACATCTGTATCTGTCATCCTCTGGCTGTAAGGTACGGCTGAGGATGCGCTAATACGTCTGTTTCTTGAGTATTTACTTCAATTATAGTCATACAGCTGTTACTGACAGACTCTTCCTCATTTGATTTCAGAGTTGTGGTCCAATCATTTCCGGCCTAAAACTCTGACATCACTTTCCCTCCGAACCGGGACTCTGGCATGTTTCTTGAAAGGGGCAAGCAAGGCTCAAAATCCATAACAGTTTTTCATGGCTTTTTACATGAGATCTGTAAAAAATGCCATGGGTGTATTTAAGGCAGCTTACTTGTGGCAATTCTCCCAAAACTAAGAGGGTGTTTTAATAAACCATGTTTTAGGATGCATGTCAAATAGGGTTGCAGTAACTCCATTCATGTACATGCATACAAAACATATATAACCACACAGATTTTCCATAGAATGTAGAATTGTAGCAAAAAAGTTGGTGACTTGGAGATGCAGTAGAGGAACTTCCCGAGAAAAGAATTTTCTAAACTTTATTAAAGAGGTCAAATAATGAACATGTTACCAATTGCACCATTTTGTAAATCAGAATGGAACGTGTCATTTCAGGTAAGAATGAGTTAACATCCTTTCTTCATCTATGACAGCTGAGCTCGTAAATCATTTTGTGTCATTTGGAGACTAATAATAGCTTTCCATGGTCTTATTATAGGGTCTTATGCTGTTCCATGATTTATTCTTCAGTGAATACACCTGATGTCACAATGAATTTATAATATAAACATCAGAGCAGATTCTGCTCCTCTTGCAGTTTTTCCCATTACCTACCATTTCAGAAATAATTAAGGGTTCACTGACCTATGCAAATCAATTAAGAACTTAACAACAGATGAATGCCGTATCTATAATTAGACTTTACCTAACAATACACATTTTCTGCTGATTATAATTGTTACTCAGGCCCTGCTGCTTAGCAATATAATACGAAATGGTTCATAAAAAAATGCAAATTAAGTTTTAAGGAGTTGTCCAGCCAAAAAAGAAAATATTCAGGAAAACAGACGATTATGTAATAAAAAGTATGAAAAGTTATACTCCAACTACACTGTCCCGCCACTCCCAATGAACACATTTCACTAGTAGCCAATCAAAGGCACCGGCAGCCAACTGTAGCAAGTGATTGGCTGTCCCTGTCAAGAGAAGAGACCGGAGGAAGATCAGTAAGCGGGAATAGTGTCAGGCAGCCCACAGGACCCAAACAGGTAAATTCTGTGTCCCGTTTTCCCCATCCTCAGCGCAAACTAAAGTTTCCTATCTATCCTAGACCAAATCAGATCACAACTATTAGACCAAAAATATTTGTCTAAAATACTATTAGGTTTCCAACCAGCGACATGTTACTGGATGAAATAGTGTACAATGCTGTTGTTTTTTTCCAGTATCTTTGGGCAGATTTGCTGCAAAAGTTTGTAATGAATAATATGATAATATACTTCAATGTCAAGGCCACATGGGTCACAACAGATGAGCCGCTGCATAATCAATGGCGATAAACCTGTTGTATTTTAAAATGGTAGTGGAGGGAAAGGGATTATAGCAATTTTAATCAAAACACTGTGCCGATTCTATTCTGCCAAAATTTCTGGAAAATTGAAATCCACGCAAGTAGAAAAACACATCAGGTTGTGACTATGTGAGGCCCACTGCAGGATGTTTGTAATGGACAATATTCAATCCAAAAAAAACTGACATAAATAGACAATGCTTTGTTGCAGGTGTTGCCTTTTTCTCTGTGTTAGCCTGGGATGTCCTAGTTTTCATCCTAATGGAGCACACACAATTATTCTCTATCAGGTACAGAACTTTATGACAACATGTCTGGTGCAGACTTTCTCCCAGATGGCTTTAAATCTTATAGCAGAACTCCACAATTTAGCCCTGATAATCCCCACAGTGACCACAGTTGAATACCACCCTGGATAACAACAGTGTTCTTAAATAATATATACCCATCATAACAAAAAACTTCCACTTACTGACCTTCACCTAGCTCATAAAATGCGCATTATAATAAATGCTTAACCCCTTAAAAATCATGCACCAAATAAATTAGAATATACAAAGTATTAAATATTCCCCCCTAAATCCCTTCCTCTTCCAATCCCTTCCCTTCCTTGGTGGAACTTGATGGACATGTGTCTTTTTTCAACCGTATACCGTAACTATAAAATACACTGTATATTATATAACCCACCCAAAACTTTAAAATTACAATACACACTGTAACATGCCTTGTTTACTTGTTATACAGAATACCCCCTAAATTATTGTGTAGATACAAGCACCCAAACATACATACAGCTACACACGCAATTAATTTCCATTCAGCTTCCCTGTTGGAAATTAAACATTTATGTGCAGTGTTTTTAAGGGTATTGATATTACTATTGATCCTTTTCCACTTATGCAGCAAAGAGAACAGAGACTTCTGTGTCTGGCTCCATTCATCGTGTTAGTTTTGGCACCAAAGCCACCTGAGAAACATTCATTGGTGTGAATCAGACACCCATTGATCTTACAGATTGTATCATTTCATCTGCAGACTAGGTCAGGAATTTGTTATTAGCATTTATCAGGGATCATATTACTATGGTCCAATGCATATGACTTCTGCAAAACAACACGGCAGTTGAAAGCAATAATGTTTTATTAAAATATCCTACAACATTAGGAGAATGTTCTTGTTATGGAAAAATTAATAGTCTAAGAAATCCTAGTAATTAATAAATATTAACATTAACAATAAGCATTTTATGATTTTTTTAAATACACTTGCATTTTAGTGCATGAAATAAGTATTAATTGCACCCATTTAACCCCTTAACGACTTGGCCTTTTTTAGTTTTTTCACTTCCATTTTTCACTCACCAACTTCAAAAATCTATAACTTTTTTATTTTTCCACATAAAGAGCTGTGTTATGGCTTATTTTCTGCGTAACAAATTGCACTTCATAGTGACGGTATTTAATATTCCATGGCGTGTACTGGGAGGCGGGAAAAAAATTCCAAATGCAGTGAAAATGGTGAAAAACCACATTTGTGACGTTTTCTTGTGGGCTTGGATTTTACAGCTTTCACTCTGCGTCCCAAATGACATGTCTACTTTATTCTTTGGGTCGGTACGATCACGTGGATACCAAATTTGTATAGGTTTTATAATGTTTTCATACATTTAAAAAAATTAAAACCTCCTGTACAAAATATATTTTTTTTATTTTGCCATCTTCTGGGGCCAATAACTTTTTCATACTTTGGTGTACGGAGCTGTGGATAGTGTCATTTTTTGCGAATTTTGATGGCATTTTCATTACTATAATTTTTGGGACTGTGCAACCTTTTGATCACTTTTTATTAATTTTTTTATATTTTTCAAAATGGCAAAAGAATGCCATTTTCGACTTTGGACGCTATTTTCTGTTACGGGGTTAAACGTAGTGAAAAAACATTACCATATTTTGATAGATCGGGCATTTTCGGACGCGGCGATACCTAATGTGTTTATGATTTTTACTGTTTATTTATTTTTATATCAGTTCTAGGGAAAGGGGGTGATTTGAATTTTTAGGTTTTTTTATTATAATTTTTTTTTTTTAAAACTTTTTCTTATTTTTACTTTTACTATTTTTCAGACTCCCTAGGGTACTCTAACCCTAGGTAGTCTGATCGATCCTATCATATACTGCCATACTACAGTATAACAGTATATGTGGATTTTACTCCCCATGCATTACAATGTGCAATTAGCACATTGTAATGCATGGGTTAAAACGAAGTAGCCTCGGGTATTCGGAACACCCGAGGTTACCATGGCGACGGATCGCAGCTCCCCGTGACGTCATCGGGGAGCAGCGATCCACAACAAGATGGCGGCGCCCATGCGGCGCCATCTCTTTGAAGCCGCCGGCAGCACTGCCGGCGGCGATCGAGGCGAGAACACCCGCGATCGGTGCTAGCACCGATTGCGGGTGTTACCGGTAAGCCTTTGCTGCAATATGCAGCAAAGACTTACCGGCTATGGAGAGGGCTCGGCCCGCGAGCCCTCTCCATGCACCGGGACCCAGGGTTAAACTTGTTACCGATATAATAGACACCTGCCCGAATACTCAATCAATCACACTCCAACCTCTCCACCATGGGCAAAACCAAAAAGCTGTTAAAGGACACCAGAGATAAAATTGTAAACCTGGCCAAGGCTTGAATGAACTACAGGACAATAGACATCCGGTTGGTGAGAAAACAACAAACGTTGGCACAATTATTGAGGTCAGGAATTAGCCCAGAAGTACACAGAAAGTCTTTGTCAATGACCTGAAGCAAGCTGGGAACACAGTCTCAAAGATTATCGTTAGTAACACACTACGCCGTTGTGGATAAAAATCATGCCATGCCCCACTGACCATCTGGATAATCCAGAGGTCAGATGAGATCAAAATACAACTTTTTAGCATCTACTCCACTTGCTGGGTTAGTAGAAAATCAAAAGGATGAGTACGACCCCAAGAACACTGTCGCATATGTGAAAAATAGGAGGTGGAAACATTATACTTTGGGGGTGGTTTTCTGCAAAGGGGACAGGGGGACTACACCCTATTAAAGGAGAATGGGTGGGGCCATGTATTTCAAGATTTTGGACAAAAACATCCTTCTCTCAGTAAGAGCATTGAAGATTGGTTGGTGTGGTTGGGCCTTTCAGTATGACAATGGCCTAAAACACACAGCCAGGGCAACTAAAGCACAGCTCCGGATGAAGAATTTTGGGTCTTTCATTATTTGGTAGGGCTGCATCAGCATTTCATTACTAGGGAAGGGACTACATAGGGCATAGGGTCTCTGCTGCAGGGCATTTCATTACTGGGGGAGGCTGCTGGGCATTTCATTCCTGGAGAGGCTGTGACCAATGCATTTCCCACCCTAGGCTTATACTCGAGTGAGTACGTTTTCCCTGTATTCTATGGTAAAATTATAGGCCTCGGCTTATATATATGGCAGATTAATTGAATAAAATGTCAATGCCCAAATAAAAATACCCATTTAAAGTGGATCTTTCACCATCTCTTAGTTGGAGTTCTCTTAGACCAAAACATTTCAGAGTAACCATTGTTACTCGCCGGATTTATCAGTGATGGGAGGTGCGGGCTTAAATCATACATTAGCGCACGATTCGCAAGCGTATGGTAAATCCTTCCCCATACAATTAATAATCAGACTCATCAGATGGATGTGCATTTTTACCTGTGCAAAGATCACGGTGTAGGAGAGGGGCAGGAGGTAAACTGTGACCATCACATGTTTATTGTGCTTAAAGCCTCCAGCTTTACAATAAACATGTAATCTTTCCATGTACTTGGGTCTGTGATGATAAGATTATAAGGCTGGCGAGTTAACTTTCTAACTTAAAACTTCATATTTTTTCTGATATTTCTGATACTGAAATATATTGTTTCATATGACTATGTTAATACTCTGTAATGTCTAATCTTGTTTGTATACGTACCTCATGATTTATAAAGTGCTGGAATATTACAGCAGGTAATAGGTACATAACTAAAGATAATTTATTATTTTAATTCTTATTATGTTGTGACACGGCAGCAGAGGTTTCTGCTAATGGCACAGAGACACAGCGGATGCCACAGAGGGTGATAGTCACAAGTATGAAAGGCAGGTGAAGGAAGGAGCCTTGGAGACTATCACTGCAATGTAAGAATAGAAATGTACCCTAGATTTCTGCAGCTTCTATGGTGCCATCATTACAACCACAGCAGATGGTAATATGCAGTTTGGTGCCAGTGTATGAGGCTGAACCCAAAAGAGAAACCTGAGGGTGTTAGAAGAATAACTCAACATCTGCTCAAAAATAATCAGTATAAATGTCCCCTAAGGCTTGGGAACTGAATGCGTTTTTATTTCCCTGGATCATTTATTGTGTATTTTAAACTTTGATTTAAAGTGATTACAGTTTTATAAAGAAAATGTACTTTTTGTAGTCAATAAACTTGTTGTGTGTTTTCACAGTTTGTATAACTACGAATTGTTATTTTTAAAAGTCTTTGATATAAAGTGAGGGACTCATTTGTTACTTCATTCTTTTATCATTCATAGGGTATGAAAGTTAATAGTACAATGTTTAAAGGCAAGCCTAAATGTTCAATTTTATATGTAAAGCAAATATCAATTATTGGCACAGTTCACATATTTGGCCTTCTTCTTCTTATATTATAGTAGAATCATCTAAATTTCAGAACAATTCGGATGGAATTCCCCGGCACAATTTTATCACATATAATAAAGTTATATGACATTGAAAAGCCAGCTTATTGTCTTAATAACATTAACAGTATTTGGAAATCTATAAGAAAGCCTTCAGGTGACAGCTATATTATTATTTTACTCTACTTTCATTATTTACATGTAATAAGGAACGCTGCGATTTTGCCTGCAGAGATGTAGTTATATGAGGATTTCACAAGAGGAAAAATTCTTATCAAAATCTATCATAGTAAAACAGAAAAAAAACAAAACAGTATTTTAAGGTAATACCCATTCTAAACCAATATTATTAGGGTGTTATGGGGAGTAAAGAACAAAACATATTTCTGCAATACAATGGTTAGCTTATGTAAGGGTTAGCTAGGGGTCATTCATAAGGCATGTTATGCTCATGGTATACTGTGCTGGGGTAAGGTGGTGTTAATAAACTAGTCTTTATTACTTTTTTTTGGTACATGTCTAGGCTGGGGGGGGGGGTAAACACATTTTACAATAATGATTCACACTATAAACCCATATAAACCCAAGAAAAAGTTTTTCATAAACAAAGTCTGATAAAACTATATTGAATATAGTAGGCCAAGGTGTCTCAGATTTGGAGATCCACCTAAACTGGCAGTAATAGGGCTTATTACATTCCTACTTCACCAGAAAACCATCTGAGAAGACATGCCCTTTTTTTTCTTTTTAGAACAGTTTCCACTGGAAAATCTTCATCAGAATGCACTTTCCTTTCATTTTAAATAAAGAAAGCATCATGCAATGTTTTATAGCGGATTTAAACTCAAAACTCAATGGGGCCGATTTATGAAAAGTTTCCTAAGGTTAGACAGTCTTATGCTGCATCAGATTCATACAAGTGTCTTATGCTAAATGGTAAATCTGTCCTGGTAGAAGACTGACTAGTCATACTTCTACTAGTTGGCTTACTTTACGCTAAAAAACTAGTAGAAAATTCTGTTGGGTCAGCAGTATTTTTGGCGCACTGACCTTTTTGGCGCAAGATCACTAAATCTCCCCCAATGCCCTCAATGTCTTATATTCCACATGAGTCACCAGGGGCATAACTGGCAACAGTCAGAAGCGATTTAAAAGGAATCCAATTTCCAATAGTCTACTTGATGTGTAGCAAACCACTACTGATGAAACTAGGCACCAACTCTGGAGGAACTCGTGGTAGAAGATTTAAAGTACAAGTACATATGCTTTCTCTATCAATAGATGCCTCCAATGACCTTTCAACATAGAGAAAACTAGGTTATATTTAATCCAATACCTCACACAGAACTGAAAGTAACAGGAAAAGGCCTCCTAATTTATAAACTCCTTAATATTGGCTAATCATGTAAAGAACACTGGGGGTAATTTATCATTAGAGCGGCTCTTTACGAAATGTGTGTGCGCATCTTTTGAGTTCTGCTGCTTTAAAATTCACTTAAGTGGTCCTGCCCCTTATAAATCTGCTGGCAGCGTCTTATGCTATGTGTGTTATTTGCGAACATCACACAAAAATTTGTAAAATATCATCAAAAGTCACAGAACATAGACCAGGGTAGGGACTGGCATCAATTTGCGCCGAAACCTGTGCCTAAATGAGAGTTGCAATTGACGTCAGTCCTATTAAGAAAACGAGTCTATGCAAATAATGACTCTAGTGCAAGCAGGGTCTATGTCAAAGTGACTTTCCATTATGCCAAATGAACATAGGACAGTTCAAAGTCGCAAAGCAGCATTTGTATCACAATAACGGCAAAACAACGCAAAACATAGACAGCCCAATGATAAATCAGCCCCACTGAGGTTTACGGTGAAAAATAACTAAAGATAAAAACTTTTCTACTTTCACCAAAATAATCTAAAAAATTGCTATTCAACGAAACAGCCCAGAAATCAGTAGGAATGAAGAACTCAATGACATGTTTAACATTTTGCTAGGGGAACGTAAATCTGGGTAGGAGAAAGTAGTGTGTAAATAAATCCTGCTTATCTTTGATACGGCCTGTAACTCCCTGAGAGGATATTATCTTCGCAGTGCAGAAAGTAAATCATAAAGGCAGAAGCTACTATTTATACACATGATCCCCAAAACGGCTAATTTATATTTCCCTTAAAAAAGATGAGAATTATGTATGTGACAGAGCTCTTGAAAGCAGTGGAGATATTCTAATAAATTATATCTGAATCGATTTTAGCTCAGAACCATTATAAATGAAGGTAAAAATCTTTTCAAAGGGCAGTTTGCCAGCGTCAAAAATGTTCTGTATTATGAGATGGATTTTTTTTTAACTTCCTACACGTGACATTATCTGTTAGAAATATACATTGGTTACAGTACCCAAAAACAAGCCTTTAAGGATCATTGCAAGGCTCAATTATCTCATCCCATTATTTAGTCACCCATAATAAAAGTCTGTCTATGACCAAAGATACATCTCTTCGCATCTCAGCCCTGTAGAAAAGACCAAACAGGGCTGCAGTCTCCCTTTCTCAAGAGCTCAAAGAAGCTTAAGGTAGGTTGTATCTGTGATGTGTATATGCTGTATGTGTTTTTGTTGTATGGTGTTTACATAGTGTATGTGTGTATATATATGCTGTGTGTCTATATATAGCACGGTATGTGTGTATATGTGATGTGTATATACTTTGTATGTTTGTGTACGTGTATAAATGTGTTTATCAGTAAAAAACAGTTTCTGTAGAGAGATACACACAATATATATCAATAATGTAATATAATGTAATATATTTATGTGTAATATATTTTAACCTGGAAGGGGGGCCCCATTCAGAAGTGTGCTATGGGGCCCTGCCTCTCCTAGTTACGCCCCTGCAGCAGGTCACATTGAAGGTGAGCTAGCATTTTCTTGAAGGCTTTATGGAAGGTTGTCTATACATGACTCTGTACTCTCAAATCAGTGCTTATCACATAAAAGTTTCAATTCAAAAAGTGAAACTCATATATTATATAAAGACATTACAATTACAGTGCAAGTGTTTATTTATGTTAATTTTGATGATTATGGCTTATAGCCCAGGAAAACCCAAAAGACATTGGGCCAGATTTATCAAGAGTGAAGCAAACTTGTTTCACTAATGTGCAGAGTGTGCCACATTATTGAAGACTGGCACACGGTCTTCAATAACCTGGAGTACCCTTCTCACACACCGATCATGTTTATCCAGGAGTGCACCAGCTTTTTTTGGTGCACTTAGTTTAATGGCCATGTGGCACATTTCTGTTGGACTTTTGACATAAATGTGGCGCACGGTCTGAATCGACACCGGAAAACCCCTTTAGGTGCAGAGACTTGTGACACAAAACTGGTGCAAACACATCAAAAAGCTATTTTCACAGGTATTGAAGTGCGAAGAGCGGCAGAAAACTGGCACATACAGTTTAATAAATGTGGCCCACTATCTCAGAAAATTAGGATATTTTTTAGACCAACTATAAAAAAATTTTGAACACGGAAATGAAAAGTATGTACATTAAAGGGGTTGTCCACTTTCAGCAAATATTTGATATGGTTTGTGTAAGGAAAAGTTATCCAATTTTACAATATACTTTCTGTATCAATTCCTTACAGTTTTCTAGATCTCTGCTTACTGTCCTTCTATGAAAGCTTCTTTGTTTACTTCCAGTGGATAGAAATCTGTCCATGGTGACGTGGTGGAGGTGCACGAGCTGTTAGTATCACACAGTTCCTATTACTCTCTGTGATAATAAAGGTTCATGCACTTGCATGTCTAACACATCAGATGGACAGGTTTCTATCCACTGGAAGTAAACAGAGAAGATTTCTACAGCAGTACAACAAACAGAAATTTGTAAAACCATGAGAAATTTATACAAAAAGTATTTTGGAAAATTGGATAACTTTTCCTTACACAAACTATATTAAATATTTCCTGAAAGTAGACAATACCTTTAAATGCACTCAATACTTGCTCCTTTTGCATGAATGACTGCTTAAGTGTGGCATAGCATGGAGTCGATCAGCTGAAGGCACTGAAGAAGTGTTATGGAAGCCCAAGTTGCTTTGATAAAAGTATTCAGCTCATCTGCATTGTTGGGTTTTGTGTTTCTCAATAGACTCTCTATAGAGTTAAGCTCAGGAGAGTTGGTAGTTTCGACAAGTGTCACGTCCTCCTGGAAGATGAAAATTTCCTATCCAAAAAGCTTGTCCGCTCAGCAGTCCATTTCCTTTTCTCCTTGGGCCCAGGAAAGATGCTTCAGCCATGGTCTATCGGTTTGACACATGGAATGTGATGCTTGTAACCCATGTTCTGGATACTTCTGTGTGTGGTGTCTCTGAAGCACTAACTCCAGCACCAGTCCACTCCTTTTGAATCTCCCCCAAATTTTTAAATGGCCTTTTCTTAACAATCCTATCAAGGCTGTGTTTATCCCTGTTGCTTGTGCACCTTTTTCTACCACGCGTTTTCCTTTCTCTCAACTTTTCATTAATATGCTTTGATACAGCACCCTGTGGATAGCTTCGTTAGCAATGACCTTTTGTGTCTTCTCCTTCTTGTGGAGTGTGTTTTGTGCTGTACTGATTTTTTGGAATTGCAAAAAGCACCTGAGACCTACTCATATCCCACATGCAGTCACATCCATCTTGACTTCTGAAATCTCAGGAGACACTTTTATTTAGTCTTCAAAAAAGACTACAGTTTCCTTTATGTCAGATGGATAGACCTAACCAAATATGGTTTAAATCACCCAAGCTAAATGGATCTGTGAAGGTGTGGCATCGGTAATGGAGGAGTAAGTGGATGTTATTGGGGCATACAAATAGGCAAAGGAGGATATATAGTAAATTGGTGTCTCAAGGTAACAATGCATTCTGGGTTTATGGCAGCCACTATGTCAGAGATTAAAATAAATTAACTAAAAAAAAAAGAAAAAAATTATATATATATATATATATATTATTAATTTTCTTTTTTTTCCTTTTAGGAGGTATGTTTAAATGTGTATGTACATGTGTAGTAAATATAGTTAAAAAGGTGTCACTGGTGTATAACACTTGCATGTATTTACAAAATGCCAGTGTACAACTCATATTCCCATCTCTATCAATAATCATGTAAAATGAATAATTATAGGAATAATGATAATACTTCATAAATCTTATCTATACTTACATACAGCATAAGGTCTATCTCAAAATAGTAATCTCCAAGACAGGATATTTTGTTTGGTCACAGAGTTATTAGCGCACAAAGTAAAATTCCTGTCTACATTTTTTACATTTTATAAAACCTGTTCTAGACGTCATGTGTCTCTATGGAGAGATACAACAAAATGTAAATATTCGCCATATTATACATATACATTCACCCACAACAACAAGGGAGATCAATTTTTGGTGTAAAAAGTTTATAGATATGTGTTTGTAACCTTTATAATGTAAAGGGGCTAGTTGTGGGCATAGAATGGGCAGGACCAATGACCTCCACCATATTTATCATTCTTTACCTGAGTTTTCTTGGGTAAATATTTATGAAAATTTATGAAGTCATGGTTAGGAGCCAAGGTAGATTTTGGTCTAGGCATATGCACTGTTGAAGGATTCCCCTAATTTATGAGGTGTGAGGTGCCTCATCATAAACTAAGCACCAAGGGATATGAAGTCTAGAGTAAAAAATGGACTTTTTGATTTATCCTACCAATTAGAGAAACATTAATATGCTGCATCCTCATGTTGTGTGTTTATTTTTAGAAGGTTTTTTTTTATCACTGCATCATTTACTGTATATACTTGAGTATAAGCTGACCCAAGTATAAGCCGAGGCCCCTAATTTTACCGCGATAACCTCGGAAAACCTATTGACACGAGTATAAGCCAAGGGTGGGAAATGCATTGGTCAAAGCCTCCCCAGTATATAGCCTGCCGGACCCTGCCCCATAGTATATAGCCAGCACCTGCCCCCCAGTATATAGCCAGCAGCGGGGGAAGCCAGAAAGGTGAGTTTTGATAATTTTTTTTACTCGAGTATAAGCCGAGTTTGGGTTTTCAGCACATTTTTTGTGCTGAAAAACTAGGCTTATACTTGAGTATATATGGTAGATTAATAAAGATTTTTATGGTTTATCATAAAAATATGTCTATATGACTGTCTTCTTGTATTGGGGTGATCTGCATGCTTGTGGAGAAAACTGGGCTCAGGTGATTCTTCCTAATCCCTTATTTTGTAATTAAATGTTTCGTTTATGGACTGCAACAGGATTTTTAATGAATTTTTTATATGTCTGGAAACATAAAACAAAACAATGAAAAGTTAGGAAACCACACTATATTTCTCTGATGTACTGAAAGTAAACAAAGGCTTTGATTCATATATTGAATGGCCAAACCATCTTTCCCCCAGACCCTATTATGGCAAGTAACTTGCATAAAAGATTGATAGAATAGACCAATTTGGATAGTGGTGGTATGTCTGTTCTATAGCCAGAAATGAGTTTTCATTTTTTGGATAGAGTCTACCTGCACAATTATAACTTTGTTGTGCAAATCAATGTTTTGTCTCCTCACTTATCTCAACAAAAGCCTTAGGAAAAGATTTTATTCTAATTACAACAGATGGGCCCCTTAAACATCATCATCATTAAATGATGCCAAGAAAGTCCTTTAGTTGTGCTGTTTGCTTGGCAGGTCAGTTGATAATCGGACTGCCTCTGGGTGACACAGCAGTTAGCAAAACAAACTCCAAAACAAAGTGATAAAACAACTGGCTTCTACACAATAGACCTTTATGTGTGGTAGAAATTACATTTGAGGTCTATAAGAGTCAAAGACTGACATGATGGACTATAATCCAGTGGTGGTGAACCTATGGCACTGCATGGGCACCCTTGCCATCACCCCAGTGCAGGGCTCGCCAGACAGGACTCAAGGCCTCTTTCAATCACAGGCAGCCCAGGACCCTAGAAGGAAGCTACAATGATGATCCAAACTTCTTCTCCTTCTTTCTACTGTATTTGTGTCCTCAGGTGTCTATAGATGTTAAACTGCTTAAATTGTGGCATTGGCACAAAAAATGTGGGTTTTGGTTGTAGTTTGGGCACTCGGTGTCTACATATATAACTCAGAATTTAATCTAATTTTCTAACCTTGTTTATATCAAACTGAAGCCCCTATAGGTATATCCCAAGTACAATGCACAAGTGGGATATATTTATGTTTCCTATGGCGTAATGTTGCATGTGTATTAATTGCATTTGTATTAATTGATGGGATACAAAGTTAAGATAAGATAAGATAATCCTTTATTAGTCCCACAGTGGGGAAATTCACAGCGTTACAGCAGCAGAGAGGGTTCAGAGAGTGAAGCACAAACTATGACAATAATATTAGGGATAAATGAACAAAAAGAAAAGGGGGATAAAAAGACAAAAAAGAGACAAGCAATGATCGGCAGTTTGATGTTTAGTCTGTGGATGGGACTTGCAGGGACTGGTTAGGTGTGGGGCGCAGGTTACTTCTGTTTGGGCCTTGTTTGTTGAACAGCCTGATGGACAATTTGTAAAAACATTCCTAGCACATTGATCGGTCTAGAAAAGGTGACAGTTAGAGATGAGCGAGTATACTCGTCCGAGTATACTGCTCGGTCGAGTATTAGCATACTCGGACCGGCTCGTTACTCGGATGAGTATCTCGCCGGCTCGAGATCGAGCAGTAAATTAATAAAATAAATTGAATAAAAGTATTTTTATTGTAAAAAAAAAAATTACACATGTTTGCAGATGTTTTACTTGTAAGAACACATTGAAATAACACTATTCTTCACTTTCCAGGTGTTCGCGCGTGTCTCCCGCTAGATTCGGAGATGTTCGGAACATCTGGAATGTGAAGAATATTGTTCTTTCAATGTGTTCTGCACTTAAATGGTCCTGTATTCACTGTTTTTAATGTTTTAATTCTATTCTTCACTTTGCAGCTGTGCGCGCGTATCTCCGAACCTATCGGGAGACACGCGCGCACACCTGCAATGTGAAGAATAGAATTAAAACATTAAAAACAGTGAACACAGGAGCATTTAAGTGCAGAACACATTGAAAGAACACTATTCTTCACATTCCAGATGTTCGTGCACATCTCCTAACTTAGCGGGAGACACGCGCGAACACCTGCAAAGTGAAGAATAGTGTTATTTCAATGGGTTCTTACAAGTAAAACATCTGCAAACATCTGGAATTTTTTTTTTGCACTGTTCTTTTACTGTTCAGTTTTATTAAAAAAATGCTCGGGTCTCCCATTAACTTCGATGGGGCTCGTTATTTGAGACGAGCACTCGAGCATCTGGAAAAGTTTGTCTCGAATAACGAGCACCCGAGCATTTTAGTGCTCGCTCATCTCTAGTGACAGTCCATTTTTAACCATGAAACAGGTTTCCTCTCATGTTTCTTTTTTTTTATACTCTATAATAATATAAAAAAACTTTAAAGGGACTATTTCACTTGTTGTAACCTCCAACATGACTCTTTGGTTGGTCTAGAAAATAATTTCTAGATTTACACTTAAAGTCACCAATTAACTTATAAAAATTTTACTTTAACCCCTTCCAGCCGATGACCTTTTTCAATTTTGCTTTTCCGTTTTTTGCTCCTCGTCTACATCCACAACTTTTTTATTATTCCGTGTACAAAGTTTTATAAGGGCTTGTTTTCTGCATAACCAATTGTACTTTCTAGTGGATGCATTTTCCATACCATGAACTGGGGAACAGGAAAAAATGAATTTGGCGAAAAAATGCTGACATTTTCTTGTGGACTGTTTTTGCTGAGCGATCCAAATGACAAATTCCCACTTATTCTTTGGGTCTGTGCAATTTCAGGTATACTAAATTTAAAAAAATTAAAACCTTATGTAAAAAAAAGATTCCGTAATTTTGCCTTATTCGGATACCAATAACTTTTTTTTATACTTAGAAGTTAGAGTATGGATCTGTGTAAGGTGTAAATTTTTGTGGGACATGAAGACATTTTCATTTTAAAGACAAGCTTTGATCACTCTTTACAACTGCGAATAACGATTTTTGTATATTGATAGAGTTGGACTTTTGGGACGTGGCGATACCTAACATGTTTATGATTTTTATTTTTATATCAGTTGTAGGGAAAGCGAGTGATTTGAACTTTTAGACTTATTTAAAATTTTCTTTAGCCTTTTTTCTGTATTTCTAGACTTCCTAGGCTACTTTAACCCTAGGGGGTCTCATCACTTATACAGTATATTGCAACACTACAGTATACTTGCAGTATATGGTAAATTCACTGGATCTGTAAAAGAGCCTGCTGATAGCCAGCCATAGAACCCTGTGTTAGGGTACTGGCTATCATAGAAACTGGCCAACTGATGACATCAGTGTGGGCTTGACTGAATCCAAGATGGCTGCTCCCATGCGGCACCTTAACTTAAGTGCCATCATCACGTCTTATGCTAACTATGCTGCTAATAACTGCTGTTTACAGAGCGGGCTCAGTCTGGAAGCCCGTACCATACATCCTTAACCAACATGTGCCAAACAGTTATGACACATGGCGGTAAGGTTATTTCCATCCTTTTGGCCTCCATGGCAGTATTATGGAAACTAAAGATGTTTCAGCTGCCAGTGGCTTGGGTTCCTGGAGTCATTATATACCAGAATATACATAACGATATGGATTATTATTCGCTTATATTTCACTTTAGTAAATTGTAATATTATAAACCATTTCTAAACTTATTTGAAGATAATTTTATTACCAAGTGTGTTTTGTAACTAAGGAAAATATTGAGCATTTCTTTTTAAGCTGTGATGATATCAGTAGTATTGGTTTTATTTTCACCTAATGGGTAGAGTAATTTCCTCTTGCACAAGACGCTTTATATATTATAGTTATAAACAGGGAATCATTATACAATTAGCATTCCAATTATTCGGTGACAGGCTGTAATCTGGATTAAATACATTTGTAGTTGCTATATAACTAATTAAAACATATTGGAGAAGTGTAAAATCTAAGCTGTGTTCCTATGATAAGAGTCTACACCAGTGCTGCATAGAAAGGATATTACATGATATTTAAAAGGTTATTTTCAGCAAATTTAAAATAGATGTTGCTCCAGTTTAAACAATGGCCGTGGCCGTACTGTGCGCTACTTCCTGGTGTCTCCTAACACAAAAGAAATGCTTCACGATTCCTCTATGATGATTCAATGGCTGAATATATGTCTTTGCTCAGGCAGAGTCCTATGGAAGACACTTGGAAGTGGAGCAAAGAAAGGAAATAGCATTGTCTTCTATTAAGCTATGGAAAGCTCCTTTAAATAGAATTTCCAGGTACAATTGTATTTCATTGTACATAAATTGTATATACCCATGTTTCCTTCTGCTGCTAGTCTTATATCAAAAACATTCTCAATGTTACAAGCAAATGGACAAACATGATAGGGCTTTGCATTAACTGTTTTTGGCATTGAATCTTCTCTTTTTGCAAAGATGAATCCAACTAGCAAAAGCCACCCCATGGGTCTACAAGGTAGGAGAGCTGCACCAAAAATAAGATCTTTGGACCATGATATATACATATTAAATGATGTTATTACATGAATACCGTAAAACGTGAAACCTTCTGATAATCCATTAATAGTCAATCATGTTGGGTCCTAAAGAGCTAAATGTTCTTTGCTCTCTAACTCTACACAAGGTTGGACTGGTGCCATGGCAGGGGCCAAAATTTGTCCCAACAAAAGGCCACTAGCAGTGATAGTCATAGTACGTGTTACGGCTGTAACCTGCCGCTCGCGGTCTATCACTGTAGCTAGTAGCAAATAGCATGTGCAACTTATAGATGCAAATGCTATAGGCTACTAGATACAGTGACCCCATGAGTGTGACACAGCGCACATCACACCTGACCCGGCACACGCATAAACCTGCATGCTTGGCTGCGTGATGTTGTCATCATACAATGCCAAATTCCTTTTCAGTCAGTTTCACTGCTGCAGCAAGAGGATGAGGAAGCAGTGGGGATAATTTACTAAGGGTCCGTTGGATGCACTTTCATGGGGTTTCACAAATATATCCTTTTGCGCTGAATTGCCACGGGTTTTTGGCACACGCGATCGGATTTTGGCGCATCGGCACCGGCTTGCACGCAACAGAAATCGGGTGGCATGGCCGTCGGACAACCTGACGAATTTTGACAAACCGCGGAATTTAAAAAACATTTTGTGTCGCAAGATCAAGCACTCACATGTACTAGGAAGAAGCAGGAACTCCGGCGGACCTTGGCGCAGCAGCGACACAGGAAGGAACTCATAATGTGGGTCTATAATGTGAGCATAACTTACATTCATCTAAAAAATAAAATGGATAATATAGATCTACACAACTGGTGTCCATGCCTTTTCTCTGTCTATAATGTGAGCATAACTTACATTCATCTAAAAAAGAAAATGGATAATATTGATCTACACAACTGGTGTCCAAGCCTTCTCTCTGTTTTTCCCCCATGATATCTTATACAGTTGCTTTGGGAAGGGTATACACTATTATCCATGTGACTTTATACTGTAACTGACTGTTGTATTCTTAGGTGTTTAGTGTGGAGATGTGCTGCAAAGAGTTGCAGACATGTAGTAGAACATTCTGCAGCAATAAGTTACAGCAGAAGTTGTCATGTAGTCCTTAACCCAAAGGAGGAGACATTTCACCTGTGAGGTACTATGTCGCACTTCTGCATCTGATCAGAATGTCACTGGGGCACATTTCCTGAAAATAGTGCAAACTGCATTATGTAGTGCATGGCTGTGTAGAGTGCAGAGGGCATCATATTCAGGATTTGTGGCCTCAGTTCTTTATGAATCTGGCACCCTCTTCACTGCTCCGATAGAATGTACCACTTTTTTTTGGTGCACTTCTAACATGGGCCATGTGACACATTTCTGCCAGAGTTTGCATGTTAAATGTGGCACGTGGTCCTTCTGCGCACCGGAATTCCCCCTTAAGAGCAATAATTTGCACCGCATGAAGAATAGTGCACACAAACTGGTCACATGCCACACAAATGTGGCGCAGACACTTCTTAAATACATGTGCATGCAATTAGCACTGAAAATAATGTGCAAAGTCTGCCAAAAAACTGGTGCAAACACTTTAGTAATGGTAGGCCACTGACAGCTGTTAGCATATGTAATCTGATATCCAGAGTATCAGTTAGATAAGTCTACCATGTGTATGTGGTGCCATGACCCCCAGAGTGCAGGATGTTAAATTCATCAGTTATTACAAATGTTGTCAGCATTTTCTTATGGGTAACATTGGGCAAATGCCTGACCACGGCCTTAACTACCAGCAGAAAATCTGGAAACCAGGGGTAATTGCTATAACATTCCCAACATTGGGGCACATTTACTAAGGGTCTGTGGACCGCGATTCTGTCGGGTTTACTTTTTTCCCTGAATTTCCCCAGGTTTTTGGCACATGCGATCGGTTGGTGGCGCATCGGCTTGCAATGCAACACAAATCGGGGGGCGCGTGCCATTAGACAACCCGACTGATTCGGACAAACCGCAAAATTTTAAAACTAAATTGTGTCACAAGATCAAGCACTTACATGCACGGGGAAGAAAAAGGTGAACTCTGGTGGACCTTTTCGGGGAAGCGACACATGAAGGAAATTGGAGGCACGACCTTAGCGAATCGCGGCAGACGCGAATCCTCGGCGGAAACGCACAGCAAGACCTGGTAAGTAAATCTGCCCCATTATTTCCCTGACAATGTGACCCCTGTGTACAAATCAAGAGATATTCACTGGAAGACAGGAAAGAAGAACAGGATTACTTATGTTTTATTTCACTGCCCCCCAGTGCCTAGAAATTCCTAGATAATGGACTCCCCCAATATAGGTAATATTTCTATGGATCAGTAGAGTGGGCCCCTAGAATCTGACCCTGACTCTACATAAGGAAGTGCAATTGGTTTTTGACTATGTACTAGTGGCAAATAATATACTTCATTATGAGTTTCCTGGTTCATAAAAGGTCAGACAGATTATTTGGTGAACAAATTTGCTTTGAAAAGAAGCTTTTAACAAACTACAACCTGCAGGTGGTTTGCTAGGCAGTAAAATGTTACTAACGTCACTTTATCTCTTTCAACCATAATATAAAAAAGGCTGATAAAATGTGTTGCAAGTTTACTTTTAGCAATTGTCCATTAGCAAATCTGTAAAGTTTTTTTTTACCACACAATGAGGCACATTTGCTTACCCCATCCCCAAAGTTCACAGAAAGCGCATTGTCCGACTATAATGCACTGTGCCACGATTGTGCGCCTGATATCATGAATGTGTAGCTTCCCTGGTCAGGTCCTACAGAGTTCACCATCTTAGTGGTGCATGTTAGGGTTAGGGCTTGCGACACAATTCGAAAATCAAACCCCACGCTCAGTCCGAATCAATCAGACCGTCGACGGCATGCACCCACATGGAAGCCAGTGCAGCTGCGCCAAAAAAAGAGCTGCATGTCACACAACTGCAACGTGCCCACTACTTAAATACCTGTGCAAGACACTTTCCCATTAAAGATAGGGCAGTCTGAAAACAGGGCAACGCAAAGCCTAAGTAAATGTGCCCCAATATTATTTATGTAAATACCATTCCTTGTCACTACACTGTAAATTTGATTGTTTATGGGAGCATGGGGTCTGTTGGTACTCAAGCAACTATTCCATATGTCTGCTCATGGAGCGACGGGAAACAAAAGTGAGAATAGGCATGTAGGCACGTCCTGCGTATCCTGTATGTTTACGTAATGCATCTGCAACTAGAGAAAATCATAAAAATAGTAGGGAAGGAATATTAGGAGAATTGTTTGAAGGAATCTCTTCTCTAAGGACAAGTTGGCCCAGTGAGATAAGTCTCACTCACGTCATAGGAAGTTTAATGAGAAATATAGAGAATTTAAAGGTGGTTTATTTTTTAAATACCAACTTCTGCAGAGCATGGATATTTGTTATCCAAAAATAACACCAGGATTATGCCCTTAGGCCTCATGCACATGACCATATGCAGATTCTGTGATCTAGCTGCACAAACTTGGCCAGCTCATAGCTTCCATAGAGGTTTCTTAAAGCTGGTCACCATGGACAAGTATCGGGCAGACATGCCGTCAAAGATAGAGCAGCTCCTAGTTTTGATCTGATTTGCACCCTAGCTCTCAGATTCCTATTGAGAGGGGAGTTGTGAGCAGTGCCCCCCCCCCCCGTACCCTGCCATGTTAATACAAATTCTTACAACAGTGCATGGACACCAGTTATATTTATGATGACCCACTTTAAAATGAAGTTAAAATGTTCAGAAAAGCTAAAATGGGAGGAACATAAAAAAGTTACAAATAAAAATATGAAAAATGTTTTCCACTTATACCAGATATATAACATCTCTTCACTTTGACCAAGTGAAATATAAAGTTTTATACCAAACCTAAAGTGCCAGACATTTGTTTAATTATGGAGTCATAAATCTTCAGTTAACATGTACTAACGACCCAACTATGTCTGAGAAATAAAAGTAAGCAGGACATCATCTGTATTCTGTTGATTCAAGCTTCAAAGTTTCATATAGGAGTATACTAAACTAGTTACATTTTGCCTGAGATGAGTCAATTGTGCCTGTCTGCTGCAGAGCTATACATAGCAGCAGCATAGTTGAGGAGAGGTAAGTAACTGGGAGGCGGGGAGGCATATTTTGAGGAGGAATAAGCCATATTATAAGGTACAGGGGGCCAAATTATAATTAGGATGCGGAAGCCACAATATAAGGAGGAGGAAAAGGGACCACAATATAAGGAGTAGGAGAAAGGGGCCGCAACATAAGGAATAGGAGGAAAAGGGGCACAATATAGAAAGTAGGAGAAGGGGGGCACAATATAGAAAGGAGCAGAAGGAGGCCATAATATAGGGATGAGGAGGAGATTGACACTAAATAAGGAGGAGGAGAAAAAGGCCACAATATAAGGAGGAGGAAGAGTGGCAACAATGTAAGAGCTGTTTACATGAATGCAGAGCAGGGACGTTTCTGCCATCGGCCGGACAGCCAGATCGGTACTGTTATAGTTAATATAGTTCTGGCATGGTTGCTTTGCCAGCAGAGGGAACATACTTGCATTAGATTTGTATATAATACAGGAACTCCTATCCTCTGCTTTGTGTGTAGCAGATCATGTAGTGTGGGATCGTGCCACCGTACAGCACATTTACATGGGCTGCACACATTCGTGTAAAACAACCCTAAATAGAAAGTCCAGAGCAGCACAGGCCAATAGTTGATAGTTGGTGCAGTAGCCGGTGATCCCTTGGCATGGGTCCTTGATATAGGTAGTGAAGAGGCAGCACTCAATAATTTGCTGTGTGATGGAATAAAGGATCACCACTTCACTAAATATATATATATATATATATATATAAGAGAGAGAGAGAGAGACAACCAAGGGGGCATTTATACTATGAGGGGATCACTAGTGGGCGATTTAGGGTGGGTAGTGTAGTTAGGCTGTTTGGAATTCTCGCACCAGGGCAAGATCTTCTATCTTGCCCAGCCCGCAGGTATCCTGTGCCGCTGCGCAAGAAATCAAGCAAGAATAAAGAGGATCCCTCACGGCCCACAGGTAATGAGGGTATGGTCTACCCCTAAGAAAATGGTGGCAGATGTCCTTTAAAGACCATCACCCGTTGGGTGTTAATGGCGGGTACACAGACAGCCACCATACTTCTGTCAGACAGAAGACCTGGCACAGAAAGTGTGATAGGTTAAAGGGTTATAGCTCCTGTATCACCAAGAACAACAGTCCCTTCAGACCCAGGTGATGTAGGTACAAAAATAATCACAACTTCTTGCAGTGTGCCGGAAGAACTCCCCTGCAACCATCATTGTCCGCAATGTCAACCTACAGTTCTATGTGGTCCTATGTGGACACTAGAATCCTTCTGCAAGATGTTTATCTGGAGAGATGACCAGTAATATAGCCAACCTTTTAAAATAAAAGGACAAACCAAGTACACTGTCCAAAAGGAGAAGGCAGTGGTGAATGATACAACTATAGGTTTAAAGAAAAACAAAGTATTTACAGTCAACAAGACAACCCAAACTAAATTTACTGCAAAGTTTATGCAATTAGTTTTACAGGACCACAATTTAACACATCTATAGGTACATATATTGATATATGGACACATATACAGGTAACATACCAGAATATGTTTTGAATATGAGAAGAAATCAAAAGAAATTTTCACAATTGGACCATCCGCTTCATGTGTACCTAAAGCACCATCTTTTGTAAGGCTGCAGTGTTAACAATTGTTGCTCCAATAGGAGGTGTGTTTCCTATGAAAATGAAAAAAAATGTGTTTATAAAATATAGAAAATTTTTCATTTAAATCTTGTGATCATTTGATAAAAAAAATAATAAGCTAAACAGCTACATGTAAGCATATATCATGTGTACATCAGCATATGTATGTCTTTTCTGGGGCCCACAGCAATTTTTTCTTTGGGAGGGAAGCCACACTAAGAGATTAGCTGGTCTTGGAATGACAGAGATGGAGTCTAACACTTGTGGCATCCTGTAAGATAGAATCTCAATTCTTACCTGCCTCTCCCCCCCAACTCAGATACCCTTTTACAATCGTTCTAGTAGTATCTGTTGCTTCACACTGCCCCAGGCAAGGACCAGGAAACAAGAATTTTACGTCAGCAAGGTTTTAGAAACTTGCAAATGTGTGTCAGATAATATTCACATGTAGCTGTACAGTGGTGGACTCCAAGAGCAGATTTTACTGGTGGCCCCTAAGCATCTTATCCCAACACTGGGTTACATTTTGGGTCAAACCACCCTAATAATATATTAAAGTGGCTGTATACCCATTTAATCTGCTGCTCTACTGCGGAGTAGGAATATCTAGTGCAAACCCCTTCAGTTGTCAAGTGAAGAAATATATAGGAAAGCTCTATCGTCTGTGATTATCTTATTTAAATGGAGACTCATTCAAGAAATCTCACATTACAATCAGGAAGAAAAATGATCGTTTTTAATAGATAACAATAGTGTTTGCTTAAAGTTTCTCAACTGGAAATAACAGTCAATTATTATGCAGTATGTAATTAACGTACAAGTCATTACCAATAGGTCCACATTTTAGTGTAACATTAGCCAATACAAGCTAATAAACCCCTACAAGAATAAAAACAGAATATTACAGAATATGGGGCAAGCACATTTTTCAGATCAGAGGAAGGTACATTTGCTTTATGAAAGGGGTTCCTATCAGTGGAGTAATGATCGCGGTCGCAGCAGGTGCAACCATGACCGGGCTCGGCAATGGTCAGGGGCTCGCAGTCCGAGGCGTAACAGCAGCTGTAGCTGCATGGCACAGAGGCCTGCCTTCTCCAACTGCGTCCGCTTGCCCTACACATCCTATCCGCGGCCGGCCCATCCCATCTGGGTCCGACAATGTCAACTGTTGCCGCCCATCCGACCTTCCCACCAAGACCATGCGCCCGCCAAGCCGCCCTCCCTCCTGCTGGCACAGCAGGCCAACCCTCCCTCCTGCTCGTCGGCACAGGCGACCAACCTTCCCTACAGCCCAGCGGCAAAGCTGGCCACTCTGTGTTCCCTGTGAGTGTGCCCTGTGAATGTATGAATATGCTGTGTGAGTGTATGTGCAGTGTATGTGCTGTGTGGGTGTATGTGCTGTGTAGGTGTATAAGCTGTGTAAGTGTATATGCTATGTTGTGTATATGCTGTGTGTGTGTGTGTGTGCTGTGAGTGTGTGTGCTGTGAGTGTGTGAATGTGCTGTGTGAGTGTATATTCTGTTTGTGTATGGTGTGTGCCCTGTGAGTGTATGTGCTGTATATGTATAATGTGTATATGCTGTATATATTGTACATACGTGTATATGTTTTATTTATACGCAGCATGTCTGTATATACTGTATGTGTTTATATGCTGTATGTATGTGTGTACATAAACATGTGGGTATAAGTATATACATGTATGTATGTGTGTACAAGTATAGACATGTGTGTATATGAAAGTGTATAAATGTGTGCTTCCATCACTATACCTTTATACCAACTAAAAAGGTATAACATGATTTTTTCTATTACATTTACACACTGCTTTATTGTTTTTGTACCTATTATTTTACTGCAGAATAGATCTGTAAGTTACAGAAATAAGGGACAATAGAAGGCTACAGCCAAGTTTTATGACTGAAAACTTTCCACTTAAAAATACTTCACAAAATTTTGCTGAAGTGTAAATTCTTAAGCCAAGTTATTTTAATGTTTATGAAGGCCATGAACCAGAAATAACTACAGGTGAGGAGTGCATAGCTTTGGTATTGAACTGACTTTCTGAAGCAATATTACCATCTAATCATTGTAAACCCCAAAAGACTCTGACATATTGTGTCATTTAATGGTTGTTAAAGTCAGTGCCCATAAAACCATCTTCGCAGAGGAATCTAATGCCAGTGGCACATGACCTTGGTAAGTCCTTAAAAAACAGTCAAAGTGGTGGCTGGATTTGAAGGACCATCCAACGAGCAGCAGACATGGGGTCTGGTGAGTTGGTACTAAAAACTACTAGTTCAGTTAAAAGTAATACCTCTGTTGATAAAGCCACAGACTAGCTGTTTATAGTTTAGTCATACTAGAGTTACGTGGAGTCCACGGACCTTACCGTTGTGTTATGACCATTGTTTATGTTTGACTCTTTTCCCTTGAGTTGTGATATGATACACGGTGGCACACTGCTGCACGGTGGCTTGCTGGTGGAAGGGGAGCCACTTGTTTTTTTTTTTTTAATGATGGCGATTAGAGATGAGTGAGTATACTCGTCCGAGCTTGATGCTCGTTCGAGTATTAAGGTACTTGAAACGGCTCGTTGCTCGGACGAGTATTTCCCCTGCTCGAGATCGAGCATTTAATTAAAAAAACACAATGAAGAACAGTGAAGAATAGAATAAAAACAGTGAACACAGGATCATTTAAGTGAAGAACACAGTGAAAAACACAGTGAAGAATAGATTACAGATGTTCGGCACATCTGCTTACTTGTCGGGTGATACGCGCGGAAATGTGCGAACAAAATAGTATCTGAAGAACAATATATATGTGTGAAGAACACATTGAAGAACGCGGTGAGCAGGACAGAGACACCGGGAAGCAGCACAGAGACATCGGGGGAACAGCAGCACGGAGACACCGGGGAGCAGCAGCACAGAGACATCGGGGGCACAGCAGCACGGAGACATCGGGGGCACAGCAGCACGGAGACATCGGGGGCACAGCAGCACGGAGACATCGGGGGCACAGCAGCACGGAGACATCGTGGGCACAGCAGCACGGAGACATCGTGGTCACAGCAGCACGGAGACATCGTGGGCACGGCAGCATGGAGACATGGGGGCACAGCTGCACGGAGACATCATGGGCACGGCAGCACGGAGACATCGTGGGCACGGCAGCACGGAGACATCGTGGGCACGGCAGCACGGAGACATCGTGGGCACAGCAGCACGGAGACATCGTGGTCACAGCAGCACGGAGACATCGTAGTCACAGCAGCACGGAGACATCGGGGGCACAGCAGCACGGAGACATCGGGGGCACAGCAGCACGGAGACATGGTGGGCACTGCAGCACGGAGACATGGTGGGCACAGCAGCACGGAGACATGGTGGGCACAGCAGCACGGAGACATGGTGGGCACAGCAGCACAGAGACATCGTGGGCACAGCAGCACGGAGACATGGTGGGCACAGCAGCACAGAGACATCGTGGGCACAGCAGCACGGAGACATCGTGGTCACAGCAGCACGGAGACATCGTAGTCACAGCAGCACGGAGACATCGGGGGCACAGCAGCACGGAGACATGGGGGCACAGCAGCACGGAGACATGGTGGGCACTGCAGCACGGAGACATGGTGGGCACAGCAGCAAGGAGACATGGTGGGCACAGCAGCACGGAGACATGGTGGGCACAGCAGCACAGAGACATCGTGGGCACAGCAGCACGGAGACATCGTGGGCACAGCAGCATGGAGACATCGTGGTCACAGCAGCACGGAGACATCGTGGGCACAGCAGCACGGAGACATGGGGGCACAGCTGCACGGAGACATCATGGGCACGGCAGCACGGAGACATCGTGGGCACAGCAGCACGGAGACATCGTGGGCACAGCAGCACGGAGACATCGTGGGCACAGCAGCACGGAGACATCGTGGGCACAGCAGCATGGAGACATGTGGGCACAGCAGCATGGAGACATGGGGGCACAGCAGCACGGAGACATGGGGGCACAGCAGCACGGAGACATGGGGGCACAGCAGCACGGAGACATCGTGGGCACAGCAGCACAGAGACATTGTGGGCACAGCAGCACTTGTTTTTTTTTTTTTAATGATGGCGATTAGAGATGAGCGAGTATACTCGTCCGAGCTTGATGCTCGTTCGAGTATTAAGGTACTTGAAACGGCTCGTTGCTCGGACGAGTATTTCCCCTGCTCGAGATCGAGCATTTAATTAAAAAAACACAATGAAGAACAGTGAAGAATAGAATAAAAACAGTGAACACAGGATCATTTAAGTGAAGAACACAGTGAAAAACACAGTGAAGAATAGATTACAGATGTTCGGCACATCTGCTTACTTGTCGGGTGATACGCGCGGAAATGTGCGAACAAAATAGTATCTGAAGAACAATATATATGTGTGAAGAACACATTGAAGAACGCGGTGAGCAGGACAGAGACACCGGGAAGCAGCACAGAGACATCGGGGGAACAGCAGCACAGAGACATCGGGGGCACAGCAGCACGGAGACATCGGGGGCACAGCAGCACGGAGACATCGGGGGCACAGCAGCACGGAGACATCGGGGGCACAGCAGCACGGAGACATCGGGGGCACAGCAGCACGGAGACATCATGGGCACAGCAGCACGGAGACATCGTGGTCACAGCAGCACGGAGACATCGTGGTCACAGCAGCACGGAGACATCGTGGGCACGGCAGCATGGAGACATGGGGGCACAGCTGCACGGAGACATCATGGGCACGGCAGCACGGAGACATCGTGGGCACGGCAGCACGGAGACATCGTGGGCACGGCAGCACGGAGACATCGTGGGCACGGCAGCACGGAGACATCGTGGGCACAGCAGCACGGAGACATCGTGGGCACAGCAGCACGGAGACATCGTGGGCACAGCAGCATGGAGACATGTGGGCACAGCAGCACGGAGACATGGGGGCACAGCAGCACGGAGACATGGGGGCACAGCAGCACGGAGACATGGGGGCACAGCAGCACGGAGACATGGGGGCACAGCAGCACGGAGACATCGTGGGCACAGCAGCACAGAGACATCGTGGGCACAGCAGCACAGAGACATCGTGGGCACAGCAGCACAGAGACATCATGGGCACAGCTGCACGGAGACATCGTGGGCACGGCAGCACAGAGACATCGTGGGCACGGCAGCACAGAGACATCGTGGGCACGGCAGCACAGAGACATCGTGGGCACAGCAGCACGGAGACATCGGGGAGACTTCAGTGGTAGAAGAGGAGCGGATCCCGGTACAGCGTATCTCCCGACAAGTAAGCAGATGTGCTGAACATCTGCAATCTATTCTTCACTGTGTTTTTCACCTAAATGATCCTGTTCACTGTTTTTATTCTATTTTTCACTGTTCTTTACATCTGCTAACTTGTCAGGAGATAATATACGCGCGGAACAGTGAAGAATAGATTGCAGATGTTTGCATACATCTGCTAACTTATCAGAAGACATTCTTTTTCAATTAAATAACACATTTTATTCCCGAACCATGGTCCCTTTGAAAAATGCTCGAGTCTCCCATTGACTTCAATGGGGCTCGTTATTCGAGACGAGCACTCGAGCATTAGGAAAAGTTTGTCTCGAATAACGAGCACTCGAGCATTTTAGTGCTCGCTCATCTCTAATGGCGATATATAATGTATGCATTAGGTGCTGATATCATAGCTCTACTAGGTTTACTAAGTATTAGCAGTCTTCCAGGTTGTGTGGCATAGCCTTCAAAGAAAATAACTGTTTAAAGGAAACCTTTGCGGCCAAGGCTACTCTAGGCACCGAGTAGCTGATGCACAGGCTCCCCTGTGTGTCCATGAGCCTGCATGGGCCATGCTGTTGCCTTCACAGGTGGCATAGGCGCACAGGGGATGGTTCTGCAGGGGATACCCTGTGGGGGGGTAGAGTAGGCTTAACTGCAATATAACTACAATTATGATGATATCTCATTTATATAGTTCATTCTATATTTTTACAATTTGGCTGAGGAAAAACTAATATAGAGAAAATGTCATATGTTTTAGTATCTCCATCTGTTTGGAGACATAACTTTGGTAACTTTCATTTGACAAAGCTGGTTTAGGGCTTATTTTTTAGTTGTTATTTTCAATGGTACCATTTTGGCTTTTTTTGATGGCGACTTTTTGAAACAATTTTGTGAAGTTTTTCTAGGTTGGGTTCCAGGATTATTAAAATTACAGATTAGGGCAGAGGCAGGCTGGAGGAATCTACCATCTACCAGATATACTTCTGATGGTAGATTCTTCATGGAAGGTTTCCTTTAAGGAGTTAAAATAGATCTCAAGGTCATATAGCCACTGATTAAAAATGCTCCCATTCTCAGCCTGCACAATCACTAACTACCCATTATGACCCATTAAGACACTTTAAAACATGACTGTAGTTGAGAGCCCACCCTACATTACCCCAACAATATTTCAGGTTTAATACCTAACTCAGTGAAAAATGCCTCAATCTCTGTTGCCTTAGATACAATTTTATGACATGTTAGTGTCGTAAATATATCTCTCCATCAATTTCATTTATTGTATCTAGTATAATTATGAAAGTATTGATTTATCATATACATTTTTTTTTATTTGCGATAGACATCTGATTGAGAAAAGGTTATCAAGTTCATTTTATCTAAAGAAGATTATTACTCAAGTCAGGAGGTGCATGGAAAAATTTCCCAGAGGTGATCGTTTTTAATCTATCCCACATCCAACTACTATTCCGCATCGATCACTCTCCAACACAGATAACATTTGGTCCATTTCACAATGTAAAATGTAATCAGACTTAGAGGCGCTCACAGAATTTGGAAATATACAGATATTAGTCCTGGCACACTTACTTTGATCTTAGGTTTAAAATGAGAATTGCAAAAAGAACAAAGGAATAAAAAGCTTGTTTCTCAAAAGGTTTCTTCTTAATCAGAAACTATAAACCAGAAAGGGTGAACAGGTTAAATGAATAGGTGGCAACAGGCAGCCGGAGCATACAAATGAGACACAACTCATGAATCCGAAAAGGTTAGAATTTCCAATTATTTCCTTTCTAAGAAAATTCATCATGAAGCCAGCTCAAAAATAACATTAAACACAAATCAAGAGTGATTTTTATTTTAAGACACCGTTTTATATATACTGGTGGTCACTTTTTTATCCCCAACAGACAATTTAAATAGTTACTCTTTTTTGTACTAAGATTTAACCTTATCCCTCCACAAGATAGATGATAAATGTCTCAATAGTTGGGACTCTCCACAGCGACCCTACCATTTCTGATTACAGGAGTCCCCTGTCTAAAAGAAGAGTCAAATCATGATGCAATACTCTGCACTTAGAGATTAAAAGCATCTATATTTAGTTCAGTAGTGTGGTTTTCAGGGGCTAATTCTTCCAGCTGTGATGTTGACCCAGCAATGCCGAGCAGACATAGTGAATTTGAAACCTGCCTTGTGTTGGTGTAATAACTCTAACATCTAACCTATTATAATAGTTTATTTTATTGATATGCCAATTAGCTGAAGAGACTACAGGGGTATGGAGTAGCCTCTGTGAGCTGAAAGTCTGGGGTTACTCTACGCCCCAAGTAGCCCCCCCCCCGGCATATCCATGCTGTATGTGAATGCAGCTTCATGGCCCATGCAGACACAGTGGCTTCGCCTTCACCGGCAAGCTCTAAAGATGCACAGAAGCTCCTGTTCCCCAGCTGGCTTCACCCAGCACCACCAGCCACTATGTCTGCACTGGCTGTGTGTCTGCGTTCATAAGTATCATGGACACACAGGGGGGCAACTCTGCAGAGGCTACTGAGGGAACGGTGTAGCCTTAGTGCCGTAGCTCACAGAAGTGTGATTATTTTTCAGATGACTAACTATATGGCTACCAAATTGAGTTGGTATTTGGCCAATATTGAAATAAGACCACCTATGCTGTTATTGAAAGTTGTGGCCACAGTTTCAATAAAACCTCAAATATACAAAACTGGTCACTTTGTCCCAAGTGTAAAATGTCCACAATATATATCATGCTACTTATATGTAGAATGCATGTAGCCCTATGTACATATTATGTCTTTCGTGGGCATGGGGAACATAAACAACATTATACAACACATACAATGACCAATGTATTTGGTTTAAAGCCCCTCTCTTACTCCTATTGCAGGCATTAACTCTTTAAATTCCACTGGCAAAGTAGCCAGCGGTATTTAAAATCTTAGTGGCCGCACTTTCTGGAACTAAACTGCTGGAAGCACAGTATGTCACCAGGTTTGGAAGAGTTGTTGCTCCCTAGTGTCGTGGTAAGTGCTGACTCATGCGCACTCGCAGTAGCATAAATGTCAATGCCAACTTTGCCAGTGCGGTTTAAACAGTCAACACACACAGTTGGGATCAGTGGCCACATACATTGTGGATTAACTGGTTGGGGCTTAGGTTCAGAAATTTGGGTTTGGCTTAACTCGCCTGAATCCTAATTTTAACAGGTCCTCACATCACTAGTTTTGACCTGCTGCCCTTCACTAAAACATGGATCAAACAGGATGACTCTATTTCCTCTGCTATTCTTTCCTAAGATGGCCCTCATTCCCATTATCTCATATGACTGTATTTATACTCTAATGTCTTATTCTGTTTGTATATGATTTAAGTGATTTATATTATTACTATTAATGGAATAGGAATATCTCTTGATTTGTCAACATTGTACAAGTACAAAGTACAGTCAGTTAGCAGAGTTTCTGTAACACTATTAACTAGTGCACTATTAACATGCTGAGCCACATTGAGAAGGATGAATTAAAGCCTATAGTAGTGTATGGATAATCAGGTCATAGGATTATGTAGATAATCTGTGTTATCCTGTGACAGATTCCTGATAAGCATAGCTATATATAGTTCAATGAATTTTATATGTGCTTACTTTAGATTTCAAATTCAGATTGTATACTAATGTAGATAGCCATTTATTAACCACAGTATATACACACCTGGGATTCTGGGTCATGGATTGATTTAAAATTATAAGACATTAACATAGTTCTGCTATATCCTACAAATAGGAGATTATGCAAACCTTACAAATTGTCAGTTTTATCAATCAATCATTCAAACAATGTTTCAATGGTAATTATAAAATATGTCGAGAAAAAGGAGGATACATTTGCAACAGTGAATCAGCCAATTTATGATCGGCTCTTTACTAGAGATGAGCGAACATACTCGTCCGAGCTTGATGCTCGATCGAGCATTAGCGTACTCGTAACTGCTCGTTACTCGGACGAGTATTTCGCCCGCTCGAGAAAATGGCAGCTCCCGCCGTTTTGCTTTTTGGCGGCCAGAAACAGAGCCAATCACAAGCCAGGAGACTCTGCACTCCACCCAGCATGATGTGGTACCCTTACACGTAGATAGCAGTGGTTGGCTGGCCAGATCAGGTGACCCTGGGATAGACTAGCCGCTGCCCGCGCTGCTCGGATCATTCTCTGTCTGGATGCCGCTAGGGAGAGAGCTGCTGCTGCTCAGGGAAAGCGTTAGGGTGTTCTATTAGCTTACTGTTAGGCAGGAGTGATTCTTAAAGAACCCAACAGCCCTTCTTAGGGCTACAATAACGTTATAATTTTTTTTTTTTTTTATTTGCAGCTAGTACCATATTGTGAGGAATTAGCAGGGGGACTTGCTACCGTTGTGTTTAGCTCTTAGTGACACACATATCCACCTCAAACACCAAAGTGGGAAAATTTATTAGGGGTTTGAGTAGAATTAGGCACAGTCTGCCAGTTTCTTTTTATTTTACGTTTATTTTGTTTAATAACTCAGCGTCATCTCATCTGGCATAGTAGTGTGCTGTAATACTTGGCTAGAAAATAGCCATAGGAGAATCCAAACGGCTTACGCCTACAGTAGCGTTATATATATTTGATTTCTGGTTGATCTGCTGGTGGCTGTACTTGCTGCAGTGCATCTACTATCAAATTGGGAGCAATTTGGAGTCAGACTTGCGACCACTGTGTTTTAGTGACGCACATATCCATCGCAAAGACCGAAGTGGGAAAATTTATTAGGGCCCGGGGTTGTATTTCAACTAGGCACAGTCTGCCATTTCCTTTTTTATTTTACGTTTATTTTTTTCATAACTCAGCGTCATCTCATCTGGCATAGTAGTGTGCTGTAATACTTGGCTAGAAAATAGCCATAGGAGAATACAAACGTCTTAATTACGCCTACAGTAGCGTTATATATATTTGATTTCTGGTTGATCTGCTGGTGGCTGTACTTGCTGCAGTGCATCTACTATCAAATTGGGAGCAATTTGGAGTCAGACTTGCGACCACTGTGTTTTAGTGACGCACATATCCATCGCAAAGACCGAAGTGGGAAAATTTATTAGGGCCCGGGGTTGTATTTCAACTAGGCACAGTCTGCCATTTCCTTTTTTATTTTACGTTTATTTTTTTCATAACTCAGCGTCATCTCATCTGGCATAGTAGTGTGCTGTAATACTTGGCTAGAAAATAGCCATAGGAGAATACAAACGTCTTAATTACGCCTACAGTAGCGTTATATATATTTGATTTCTGGTTGATCTGCTGGTGGCTGTACTTGCTGCAGTGCATCTACTATCAAATTGGGAGCAATTTGGAGTCAGACTTGCGACCACTGTGTTTTAGTGACGCACATATCCATCGCAAAGACCGAAGTGGGAAAATTTATTAGGGCCCGGGGTTGTATTTCAACTAGGCACAGTCTGCCATTTCCTTTTTTATTTTACGTTTATTTTTTTCATAACTCAGCGTCATCTCATCTGGCATAGTAGTGTGCTGTAATACTTGGCTAGAAAATAGCCATAGCAATAGGATAGCATCGTTTGGTTTTAAAAACTAAAAAACACAAAAAAAAAAAAAAAAAAAGTTAAAAAAAAAATACAAGTTATAACTCTCATTTTCAAAATGTTTAACCCGAGGGCTAGGGGTAGAGGACGAGGGCGGGGACGTGGGCGTCCAACTACTGCAGGGGTCAGAGGCCGTGGTCCTGGGCGGGGTGAGACACCACCTGCTTATGAGGGAGCAGGGGAACGCCGCAGAGCTACACTCCCTAGGCTCATGTCTGAAGTTACTGGGACTCGTGGTAGAGCACTGTTGAGGCCAGAACAGTGCGAACAGGTGATGTCGTGGATTGCCGACAATGCTTCGAGCAATTTGTCCACCAGTCAGTCTTCCACGCAGTCCACCCATGTCACCGAAATCGGCACTCCTCCAGCTCCTGCACCTCAGCCTCCTCCCCCCCAGTCTGCCCCCTCCCAGCAAAATTTGGCATTTGAACCGGCATACTCTGAGGAACTGTTTTCTGGACCCTTCCCACAGTCACAAACCACTTGTCCGGTTGCTGATGAGCAATTTTCTGATGCCCAGGTTTTCCACCAGTCGCAGTCTGTGGGTGATGATGACCTTGTTGACGTAGTGGAAGAAGTGTGTAAAGAGGTGTCCGACGATGAGGAGACACGGTTGTCAGACAGTGGGGAAGTTGTTGTCAGGGCAGGAAGTCCGAGGGGGGAGCAGACTGAGGGATCGGAGGATGATGAGGTGACAGACCCAAGCTGGGTTGAGAGGCCGGGTGAACACAGTGCTTCTGAGACGGAGGAGAGTCCTCGACCAGAACAGGTTGGAAGAGGCAGTGGTGGGGCCAGACGGAGAGGCAGGGCCAGAGCTGGTGCATCAGCGCCAAATGTGTCAACTAGTGAAGCTCCCGTGGCGAGGGCTCCTGCGGCGAGGGCTAGATTTTCAGAAGTCTGGAGGTTCTTTAAGGAAACACCGGATGACCGACGGACTGTGGTGTGCCACATTTGCCAAACCAGGATCAGCAGGGGTTCCACCACTACTAGCTTAACTACCACCAGTATGCGCAGGCATATGAATGCTAAACACCCCACTCAGTGGCAACAAGCGCGTTCACCTCCGGCCGTGCACACCACTGCTCCTTCCCCTGTGTCAGCTGATAGTCAGCCCCCTGCCCAGGACCCTGCCACAAAAACCCCATCGTCACCTCCACGATCCTCCACAGCATCCACCAGCGTTCAGCTCTCCATACCCCAGACGCTGGAGCGGAAACGCAAATATAGTGCAACCAACCCGCACGCCCAAGCCCTTAATGTGCACATTTCCAGATTGCTAAGCCTGGAGATGCTGCCCTATAGGCTAGTAGAGACCGAGGCCTTTCGCAGCCTCATGGCGGCGGCCGCCCCTCGGTATTCGGTCCCCAGCCGCCACTACTTTTCCCGATGTGCCGTCCCAGCCCTGCACCAGCACGTGTCAGACAACATAATCCGTGCCCTGACCAACGCCGTTTCTGACAAGGTCCACCTGACCACGGACACGTGGACGAGTGCTGCCGGGCAGGGCCACTATATATCTCTGACGGCACATTGGGTTAACTTGGTGGAGGCTGGGACCGAGTGTGACCCTGCGGCTGGTCATATACTGCCGACGCCGAGGATTGCGGGGCCTACCTCGGTCCAGGTGTTTGAGGCCTACTATGCCTCCTCCTCCTCCCACCCCTCCTCCACCTCCTCCTCCGAACGACCATCCGTGGGCATGGCGCCATCAGTCGGTAGCTCTAGGCACAGCAGCAGTGCCGTCGCTAAGCGACAGCAGGCGGTGCTCAAACTGCTGAGCCTAGGCGATAAAAGGCACACCGCCCAAGAACTATTACAGGGCATCACGGCGCAGACTGATCTGTGGCTGGCACCGCTGAACCTGAAGCCAGGCATGGTTGTGTGTGACAACGGCCGTAACCTGGTGGCGGCTCTGCAACTCGGCAGACTGACACATGTGCCATGCCTGGCCCATGTGTTAAATCTGATAGTTTAGCGTTTCCTCAAGACATACCCCAATCTGTCTGATTTGCTCACGAAGGTGCGCCGCATCTGTGCGCATTTCAGGAAGTCCAGCACAGATGCTGCCACTCTCAGGGCAGCGCAGCGCCGCCTCCAACTGCCCGCTCACCGACTGTTGTGCGACGTGCCCACGAGGTGGAATTCAACACTGACCATGTTATCCAGAGTTTACCAGCAGCGCCGAGCGATTGTAGACTGCCAGATGTCAACTTCCACCAGAACTGGTAGTCAGTCAGCTTCCTCAAGTCTACAATGAGGAGTGGACGTGGATGTCTGATATCTGTCAGGTGCTGAGTAACTTTGAGGAGTCAACACAGATGGTCAGTGGCGATGCCGCCATCATCAGCCTCACCATCCCGCTGCTTGGCCTGTTGAAAAACTCTCTGGTCAGCATGAAGTCGGAAGCTTTGCGCTCCTCACAAGAGACAGGGGAAGAAGATTCCCTTGTTGATAGCCAAAGCACCCTTAGGTCTGTTTCTCAGCGCATATCGGAGGAGGTGGAGGTGGAGGAGGATGAGGAGGAAGAGGAGGAGAATGTTGGCGAGACACAAGAGGGGACCATTGTTGAGTCCTACACTGTTGAGCGTGTATGGGCAGAAGAAGAGGAGTTGGAGGAGTTGGAGGAGGAGGAAATGGACAGTCAGGCCAGTGAGGGGAGTGAATTCTTACGCGTTGGTACTCTGGCGCATATGGCAGATTTCATGCTAGGCTGCCTATCCCGTGACCCTCGCGTTCAAAGAATTTATTCCAGCACCGATTACTGGGTGTTCACTCTCCTGGACCCACGGTACAAGCAAAATCTTTCCACTCTCATCCCTGGAGAGGAAAGGAGTGTGAGAATGCATGAATACCAGCAGGCCCTGGTGCACAAGCTGAAACAGTATTTCCCTTCTGACAGCGCTAGCGGCAGAGTGCGTAGTTCTGCGGGACAAGTAGCGAGGGAGAGTAGGCGAGCAGGCAGCTTGTCCAGCACTGGCAAGGGTACGCTTTACAAGGCTTTTGCCAGCTTTATGTCACCCCAGCAAGACACTGTCACCTGTCCCCAGTCTCGGCAGAGTAGGGCTGATCTTTACAGAAAGATGGTGAGGGAGTACGTAGCTGACCATACCATCGTCCTAAATGATCACACAGCTCCCTACAACTACTGGGTTTCAAAGCTGGACATGTGGCACGAACTGGCGCTCTACGCCTTGGAGGTTCTTGCCTGCCCTGCCGCTAGCGTCTTGTCAGAGCGGGTTTTCAGTGCAGCTGGTGGCATCATCACCGATAAGCGTACACGCCTGTCGACTGACAGCGCTGACAGGCTGACGCTTATCAAGATGAATAAAGCATGGATTTCTCCTAATTTCAAATCTCCAGCAGGTGAAGGAAGCTCAACCTGAATAATTTATCCACTCCTCCTCCTCCTCATTTTCCTCCTTCTCCTCCTCTTTCTACAATAAAGCAGAGGAAACTGGCTGTTTTTTGACAGGGCCCACTGGCTCTAGGTATAGTACTTTATGCATTAAATTTTTCTGGAGGGCCACCGACACGGTCCTCTGTTTTAAACAATTTTTGGGAGTGCCACATACAGGCACTCAATCTATTCAATTTTTCTGGAGGGCCACCTTTCCGGTCCTCTGTTTTAAACAATTTTTTGGGACTGCCACATACAGGCACTCAATCTATTCCATTTTTCTGGAGGGCCACCTTTCCGGTCCTCTGTTTTAAACAATTTTTGGGAGTGCCACATACAGGCACTCAATCTATTCAATTTTTCTGGAGGGCCACCTTTCCGGTCCTCTGTTTTAAACAATTTTTTGGGACTGCCACATACAGGCACTCAATCTATTCCATTTTTCTGGAGGGCCACCTACCTGCTCCTCTGGTTTAAAAACTTTTTTGGACTGCCACATACAGGCACTCAATCTATTCCATTTTTCTGGAGGGCCACCTACCTGCTCCTCTGGTTTAAAAACTTTTTTGGACTGCCACATACAGGCACTCAATCTATTCCATTTTTCTGGAGGGCCACCTACCTGCTCCTCTGGTTTGAAAACTTTTTTGGACTGCCACATACAGGCACTCAATCTATTCCATTTTTCTGGAGGGCCACCTACCTGCTCCTCTGGTTTGAAAAATTTTTTGGACTGCCACATACAGGCACTCAATCTATTCAATTTTTCTGGAGGGCCACCTACCTGCTCCTCTGGTTTGAAAAATTTTTTGGACTGCCACATACAGGCACTATCCAAATTGAATTGTCTCCATAGCAGCCTCCACACGTTGTCTCCATTGCTACCTCCAAAAGTCGTCCATATAGCTGCCTCCATACATCGTCCCTTTATCAAACGAGGTTTGTCAGGCCGAAATTTGGGTTGTTTTCATGGATTCCACATCAAAGTTGTTAACTTTGTCGCCACCCTGCTGTGTTATCCACAAAATACACTGGCAAACTTTTACCATTTACGGATATTATTTCAGCGCTTCTTGCGCATCTGTTTACATTCCCCTCACCCGCCATATCCTAAACTTATAAGAACGCTACTACACTTGATCTTATACAAAAGGTTCTTAGAAGTGCTGTTTGGGGAGTAGCCTAGAGACAGGGGCTTGGATTGGCGAAAGCTCGCCTAGCAGCGGAGCGCCAGCTCCATGCGCATCATGCGCTTCTTGCGCATCTGTTTACATTCCCCTCACCCGCCATATCCTAAACTTATAAGAACGCTACTACACTTGATCTTATACAAAAGGTTCTTAGAAGTGCTGTTTGGGGAGTAGCCTAGAGACAGGGGCTTGGATTGGCGAAAGCTCGCCTAGCAGCGGAGCGCCAGCTCCATGCGCATCATGCGCTTCTTGCGCATCTGTTTACATTCCCCTCACCCGCCATATTCCAAACTTATAAGAACGCTACTACACTTAACTTGGTGCAGGCTGGGACCGAGTCTGACCCTGGGGCTGGTCATATACTGCCGACGCAGAGGATTGCGGGGCCTACCTCGGTCCAGGTCTCAAAGGCCTACTATACCTCCAAATCCTCCCACCCCTCCTCCACCTCCTCCTCCTCCGAATTACCATCCGTGGGCATGGCGCCATCAGTCGGTAGCTCTAGGCACAGCAGCAGTGCCGTTGCTAAGCGACAGCAGGCGGTGCTCAAACTGCTGAGCCTAGGTGATAAAAGGCACACCGCCCAAGAGCTATTGCAGGGCATTCCACATCAAACTTGTTAACTTTGTCGCCACCCTGCTGTGTAAGCCACAAAATATACTGGAAAACTTTTTTCATTTACGGATATTATTTCAGCGCTTCTTGCGCAGATGTTTACATTCCCCTCACCCGCAATATCCCAAACTTATAAGAACGCTACTACACTTGATCTTATCCGAAAGGTTCTTAGAAGTGCTGTTTGGGGAGTAGCCTAGAGACAGGGGCTTGGATTGGCGAAAGCTCGCCTGGCAGCGGAGCGCCAGCTCCATGCCAAGAACCAACTAACATAGTTTTAACTGCAGTACCTTTAATCTACTACTAGTTCACTGCCTCCATACATCGTCCCCTTATCAAACGAGCTGTGTCAGGCAGAATTTTGGATTGTTTTCATGGCTTCCATGTTAACTTTGTCGCCACCCTGCTGTGTAATCCACAAAATATACTGGCAAACTTTTATCATGTACCAATATTATTTGAGCGCTTCTTGCTCACCTTCTTTGGTTCCTCTCTGCTACCCATTGGTTTGAAGCCTGAGTCCATTTAGGGTATGTCGCCATGCCACTCTCTAGCCTTCCGCTGCTGCCGCTGCCTCTGCATGCCGTCCCCTATAGTGTCAGGGTCAATTATTGGATGTTTTAGATGCTATCTAGCTTCATTCTGTCACTCTGTCATGGCCATGCTGTTGCCCATAATTTTGGCATAATGGTGCGATTAAGCAGCCTCAGAGGCATCCATGCATGCTGCCCCTGCTGTTTCCTGTCCATTTCCGTGGTGTTTCCATCCTTTTCTGAGGTTCCCAGGTGTTTGGCCAAGCTTCCCTGTGCAGAGCCTTGGTCCCCTTGAAAAATGCTCGAGTCTCTCATTGACTTCAATGGGGCTCGTTACTCGAAACGAGCACTCGAGCATCGGGAAAAGTTCGTCTCGAATAACGAGTACCCGAGCATTTTAGTGCTCGCTCATCTCTACTCTTTACTCATCCACTAACTACACTTAATCGTGCCTTTAGTGGTTTTGTGTAGTTAGGACAGTGATGGCAGTCTACATTTAATTTAGCTTATATAGATGAATGCACTACATTACAGTATTGTTAAACATCTTGCAGTTAATATAAGGGACTGTTCATATAACCAATAAACTATCCAAGTCGGTATCTACAAAGCATATTTAACCTCCACAGTCCATAATATGGTTTGCTTTTTTGCTAAATTATTTTAGTAGATAGATGGGATCAATGTTTATGGGAGGGACAAGTTCATCTAAAACACATCCCCTAACTCACCATTGGTTCAAGGCTCTAGAACCAGTGAAGGTATCAGAGATATGTGGTGCTAAAGATTGCGTTTTATTGGAGGCAATGGCTGAAGAAGGCCCTAGTAGCCGGCTGAAACATGTAGTCTGAAATAATATACAATGTTTTATTATATACTCTGTAGTCTGTTTTCAATCCTGAAGGAACTTCTAAGGGTGTGAACATTAGGCTATAGTTCTGCTCTATGTGGCCTGCTCACATATTTTCAACTTCATTTAATGTTATTTGATTCCCATAGTCCCCTGGGTTGTCATATTACATAGTATAATATTCAGTTGTGGACATCTAAATGACTAAATCCTGTCAATATAAATTAATCTGTAGTCTGCACACAAGTCACATGCTGCTAAAGTACAGCTTATGTTAAAAGTGAGATGCCATTCGTTTCCAGTGCCATTTAAAATGAAACCTTCTGTGACACAGATCAATACGTTATTAGAGTGAATAACAATCCAAATGAACTTTAACACAGACAATTACACCTTTGGCCACAATTCCCTGTGTAGCAAAGTGTTTGAAGGTCAAAGTCGGAATCGTCTTCTTGATATTAAAGTCACTTAAAAAAAAGTATTTAAAAAACAGTGTAGGTAGTATTTACCCATCTATCCCTGTCACAGCTATATGGTTTTCAAAGGCACACCACCACCAAAAAAATAACATACAAATAAAAGCTTTAAACCAAAACCTAAAAGAATTTAAAATAAAATACAGGGATTGTCATATAATGGCAATTACATTACAACTCATTTTCAATACATTTGAAGAACTTCTCCTATCAAGTATACATAAATGTTGGTAGGCCAAGGGGGTATAATTTTAAATCAAACCAAGATTTTTTTGCTCTCATCTTCCCACAAGCATTGCATCTGTAGCACATTGGGTGAAATATATTTCATTGTATTAAGTTCCAGTCTCACCTGTAACCCGTCAGTATTCTGCCTGATTTATTAAAAAACCTTGGCTAGTGTTTAGCAGACCCAAACGAGCCTGGTTCGGGAAAAACTTCCCCCCACAGTTAATGCGCAACACATGGCAATGGATGAGCACCAGAACTTTGCCAGCTTTATTTAAACAGTTTCATAGTTTCATAGTTTATACGGTTGAAAAAAGACACTTGTCCATCAAGTTCAACCGAGGAAGGGTAGGGATTGGATGAGGAAGGGATTTAGGGGAAACAATCATATATAGCATAACAATCAATGTTATTTAGCTGTAAAAAGGCATCTAGACCCTTCTTGAAGCTCTCCGCTGTCCCTGCTGTGACCAGCGCCTGAGGCAGGCTATTCCACAGATTGACCGTTCTCATAGTAAAAAAGCCCTGTCGCCTCCGGTGATTAAACCTTGGTTTTTCCAAACGGAGACAGTGCCCCCTCGTCTTTTGATTTGATTTAATCTGGAACAACTTACCACCATATTTTTTGTATGGACCATTCATATATTTATATAAATTAATCATGTCCCCTCGTAGTCGTCTCTTTTCCAGACTAAATAAATCTAGTTGTTTTAATCTTTCCTCATAACTAAGACCCTCCATACCCCTTATCAGTTTTGTGGCTCTACGTTGAACCCTCTCCAGCTCCAGGGCATCCTTTTTATGGACTGGTGCCCAGAACTGGACAGCATATTCCAGGTGTGGCCGAACCAGTGCCTTGTATAGTGGTAATATTACATCCCTATCACGAGAGTCCATACCACTTTTGATACATGACATGATCCTACTAGCTTTAGAGGCAGCTGATTGACATTGCATGCTGTTATTCAATTTATGATCTACTAGTACCCCCAGGTCCTTCTCAACAAGGGACTCTCCCAGATTTACTCCCCCAAGGACATATTTTGCCTTTGGATTATTAGCCCCCAGGTGCATAACCTTACATTTAACCACATTAAACCTCATTTGCCAAGTGGATGACCAAACATTCAGTTTGTCCAAGTCACCCTGCAGCCTATGAACATCCTCCATAGACTGTATTACACTACACAGCTTGGTGTCATCTGCAAAAATAGACACAGTGCTTTTAATTCCTACCTCTATATCATTAATAAATATATTAAATAGTAGTGGGCCAAGCACAGAACCCTGAGGTACACCACTCATAACTGGTGACCATTCCGAGTAGGAATCATTGACCACAACTCTCTGGATACGATCCTTCAGCCAGTTTTCAATCCAATTGCAAATGATTTCTGCCAAACCAATAGCCCTAATTTTACCCATCAGGCGTCTATGAGGGACAGTGTCAAATGCCTTTGCAAAGTCCAAGAACACAATATCCACAGCTGCTCCTCTATCCAGGCACCTGCTCACCTCTTCATAGAAGCAGATAAGGTTAGTTTGACAACTTCTATTCTTAGTAAACCCATGCTGGCTGTCACTTATTATACTATTTGATGTCACATACTCCAGTATGTAGTCTTTTACTAACCCTTCCAATACTTTCCCCACAATGGAAGTTAAGCTTACAGGCCTGTAATTGCCTGGCTAAGTTCTAGAGCCCTTTTTATATATTGGCACCACTTTTGCCTTGCGCCAGTCACTTGGCACCACACCAGACATTACGGAATCCCTGAAGATTTTAGACAGTGGTACAACAATAACAGAACTGAGTTCTTTAAGAACTCTGGGGTGTAACCCATCTGGTCCAGGAGCTTTGTACACATTGATTTTATTGAGCTTAGATTGGATAATGCCTACATTCAGCCAGTCTACTATATTACAGGGTGCATGACCCGCACTGGCACCACCCAAGTCAGAAGTTCTCTCTTCTATTGTATAAACGGAGCTAAAAAACCTATTAAGTATCTCCGCCTTCTCTTGGTCTCCAATCACCGATGCCCCATTTTCAGAATAAAGGGGTCCAACCTGTTGTGACACATTTTTTTTTGCATTGATATACCTAAAAAATTTCTTGGGATTTGTTTTGCTATCTTTAGCCACCTGTCTTTCATTTTGTATTTTGGCTGATTTGATTTCCTTTTTACAGATTTTGGTAAGTTTTTTGTAAGTATTGAAAGCCTCAGGTGACCCGTCAGATTTATATTTTTTAAATGCCCTCTTTTTCTCATTAATTGCCCTTTTAACTGTAGCTGTAAGCCACGCGGGGTGTAATCTAGCCCTTCTATACTTGTTACCTATTGGAATAAATTTAGAAGTATAAAAACCCAGGATAGATTTGAATTTCTCCCATTTAACATTAGTATCACCATGTGACAGTATCTGATCCCAGTCTATATCCTGTATTGCAGCCCGGAATTTTTGGAAATTAGCCCTCTTAAAATTCAAAGTTTTCGATTTTCCCACCTGTTTCTGCTTTTTAAAGTTTAAGAGGAAAATAATTATATTATGATCGCTGTTCCCAAGGGGTTCCCGGATACTGACATTTTGGACAATCTCCGCATTGTTAGAAATCACAAGGTCCAACAATGCGTCACCTCTTGTGGGATCTTCTACAAGCTGCACCATAAAATTATCCTGAAGAATGTTCATAAAATGTCTCCCCTTCACAGATAAAGACGCGGCCTGACCCCAATTTATATTTGGAAAGTTAAAGTCTCCCATTATCACTACGGTCCCCTCCTGTGCAGCCCGCTCCATCTGTTTATATAGGTGACCCTCTATTTCCTCAGAGATGTTAGGGGGTCTATAAATTACACCAAAAATAATTTTCTCAAAGCTCTCTTGGCTTTGAATTTCTACCCACAAAGTTTCAGCCTCCTCACACTCTGAGACCACTGACTCATTCACAATCGCTTTTAAGTCTCTTCTGACATACAGACATACACCACCTCCCCTCCTATTCGCCCTGTCTTTCCAGAAAGAGTGTAAAACCTTGAATATTAACACCCCAAGCATGTGATGCATCGAGCCATGTCTCTGCTACACCAACAACATCTAACTGTTCCTCTAATATCAGAGCCTCAAGCTCGCCCATTTTGCCTGTGATACTTCTGGCATTTGTGAACATACAATTTAATTTTCCACAGTTATTTATCTGATTTAAAGTAATTTTACTGGCACATATATCCTCACCACCGTTCTGTAACTTGTGGATCTCCTTATCCACTGCCTTAGGCCCCCATACACCGCCCACATCACCACCCACCAACATAACCTGCCCCCTCTCTGACCTGTCTACCCCTTCAGTGTCTTCCTTTTCCTCCTCCCCCGATCCTAGTTTAAATACTCCGCCACCCCTGCTAGGATCTTCTCCCCCAGCACAGCAGCCCCCCTTCCATTTAGGTGCAAGTTATCTGCGGAAAACAGGTTGCACCCCAGTGAAAAGTCAGCCCAATGCTCTAGGAACCCAAATCCCTCTGCTCTATACCAGGATCTGAGCCATGCATTTAACTCCCTGAGCTCCCGCTGTCTGCTCTGTGTAGCGCATGGCACAGGTAGAATTCCGGAGAATACTACCTTGGAGGTCCTTTACTTAAGCTTTGAACCTAATTCTTTAAAATTATTCTTCAGGCTTAACGGGTTAACACCCGTAATCGTGCTATGATAGAGTGTTACTGGTTGGAGTCCAGGTTCGGTACCAGAAACTGGATTTTATCAGGTCCACTCATTATTAGAATTACATTAAAAAGTCTTTTCATCATTCCCAGAGGAGCAAAACCAAAGGAAGGCTAGTTTCCAATTTGAACCCGCAACAGGCAGTAAATATTAAAAAATGGTAAAGCTTGACTTCTCTAGCATATAAATGAGTCAAATAGAGATTATGTTTTTTAAGTAAAAATCATAGGCACACAAAGCAGCTGAGCAGTGTACAGTGGAGTGAGCTGTAAATACAGAAGTGAGAACTTAGCTCCTATTTGATCCCTCAATACTTTCAATCTACCCCTCAAATTTGAAAGTCACTAGTATGTACAACTTTTTATTTCTGGGCCAAAACTCTGCTTTAGAATAGGACCCCGGAATAAGCCACTTTTAAATGTATCTGTCTATTTATGGGATGTATTTATACATCGGGCTGTTCTTCGTGCCAGTATCTTCATTCATAAATATGTCCTTATTTTGAAACAAATTTAACACAGTAGAATTTCGAGCAGCTGTGAGCTATGTGCAGACAGAACATATGAAAAAGAGGGGAAATTATACTTCCTGACAAATTCCACTGGATTCTATGAATCACCACCAATTCTTTCATAGTGATACAAACATGCATAAACCAATCTCATTACGGCTGCATCATGGCTTCCTCAAAGACAATGGAACAATTAACCATCTTAATGTTTAAATCATTTCCAAACTACAGAGGAATTGGAAGGGGGGGGAGGACAGAGGCATCTCTGCAAATGAGCAGCCAAGAGTACAAGTATAACTCACAATAGTAATGCAAAGTAGGCCATGTTTAGACAATTTAGGTTATAAAAATGGTAGCATGACCTAAAGTATATCAATATACCAGCATATTTTATGATAGAAAAACTGACTTCTTTTATAAAAACTACTTCTATACTGGTGTTTTGTAATACCCAAGCTGCTCTGCTACAATCCATCGCTGTTATACAGATTTTACTAGGTGACTAATCATGCTTCATGGTAGCAGGTAAATAATAAAAAGCAAAATAAGAATAATTTGTAAACTGGCATATGACCCAAGAGAAGGGTGGCACATGAATCCAGAATCCAAGGCGATTGAATCAACATCTAAGATGCATCCCGGGCCTTGCCCATGAGGAGTGAGGCAGGACGGCTGAAGTATCAGAAAAATCATTGTCATCAGCGTCTTTAATTATCGATGCAAGTGATGTGAACAGCGGAGCAGCACTGACACTTCTGTATGACTCAATCTCAGAGATGCTCTTTATGGTGTCACACTGGCCTAAGATGCAGCAGGCTTCTGGCAGAAAAACTGGGAGAGGAGAAGACAGCAAAGGTGGGGGAGAATGGAGGTATTACTTTTATTATTTTCTTACTCCCCACAGTAAAGCTTCACCTACTGAAACTATGGGAAGGCTGTATATTTCTAAAACTCCGGTACAAAGGGCGGGGCGCTGTACATTTATAAAACTTTTAGGGGTTGCATAGTGATAATACAATGGAAGGGCTGTATATAAACAGCAGGATGGCATGGATGAACAGAGCAAGGGACAATGGGAGCGACAGAGAAGGTAAGCATAAGTTATTTTGTTTTATTCTGAGGACAAGTATGATTCTGAGGCACCAATCTGCTCCATGGCAGATGCTGATGACTTAGAGCAGTGAGGAGATCATACCCCGTAAATCTAGAGAAGATGAACTCTTTGTTGGTCTTAAGGCTAAATGCCAGTGGGTGAATAACACACTTAAGGCTTTTTTTGGACGAATGAAAAGAGCTGGAAAAAAGGGTTCAGTTTTTTAAATGTTTCAAAAGACATCTAATCTTTGATCAGGACGCATTCAAGTTCGGGATTCCTGTCCCATAGTGTATGTTCAGGTCACAAGAGTGGTCAAAATAATGGATCCCCCTTCAAAGATACCGTTCAGCTCTATGACCCCATGAAAAGGAATCAGAGTCACTTCTCAAAAATAATACAAAAGAAAAGAGCTGCCAAAAAGTATTTATATAAAAGGCATATCTTTTATTAATGTTACACACAAATCAAATGCAGACATGTTAATCCCACAATGAGGAAATCCAGAATTAAATTTACATAGGGGAAACAGGTAGTCCCAGATGGAGAATGGGACATCCACAGAGTGCTTATGGCCCCCTCCTTTTTACTGACTGTCCTACGGTCACACAAATGCCCATAAAAAGTTTTCCAATGCGTCCAACAGTGGGACAAATAAAGGTAAGGTGACAGTGATAAAGTGAAACTAGTAATTAAATTGAACCGGAGGTACCTTACGGTATTACGGGTTCAAAAAAAGTCTTTTCAGGACACACTTACCCATAGGCATAATGACGGGCGGACCGGGGGCAGTCAGAGGAGAAGGCCAGATGGATTACCCAGACGCACGTTTTGCACAGTGCTTTGTCACTTCTCAAAAGGGCCTGGGAATCATCTATGCTCAGTTTAAAATACAACCTTATGGCCACATCTGTGGCTCGAACACTTCTCTTCTGGATAGGGAAATTAGAATCTCATATCCAAGAGGGCACACATAGAACAGCTATTCTAGAAAGTTTTCCCCTACTGAAATCTGCCACATCCTTCCTTAGAAGATTCTTTCATAAGGTTCTAGTTAAAAAAAGGGGGCATTAACCAATGCCTCCAGTAGAGTTCTCTGGCTAAAACAACGGTGGGGGTTATATTCACCCAAAAACTAAACTACGTAGACTTCCATTCTCTGGAGAATTCATGTTTGGACCAGAGCTCGATACCATGCTAAAAAAAGCTTCTGACAAGCAGAAAGGCTTCCTGGAGAATAAGTCCATCAGCAAAAAGTCTTCTTTTCGAGGCTTCAAGAACTCCAAAAATTCCTTTCGAGACAAAGGTGTTGCTGGAGCTACCCGAAAAGAGATAAGTAGAGGGTTCCTCTTCTCAAATTCCTCTGATTTTAACAGAAGCAATGACGCCAGGGTTGGAGGAGACTTCTCGATTTCAAGGATCAGTGGTCACTAATTACATCAAACCAATGGGTCTTGGACATTATACTCCAGGGTTACAGGATAGAATCCGACCATCCACCCCACAAGATACTTCTATCTCTTTTCTTCATTTTCTCCTGCTTCTCACCTACTCATCTGGCACAAGGTATCTTCTCTTATTCATCCTGGGGTTGTGATTCCAGTTTCTCAGAACCAGGAAAAGCATGAGTTCCATTCTTCCTTATTTCTAGTGAAGAAACCAAATTGCTTAATAAATTTAAAACTCCTCAACAGCTTCATCACCTACAGGAGATTTTGTATGGAGTTGGGAAGGTCCGTTGCCCAGCTCATCCACACAGATTCTTAAACGTGCACTGTAGACCTCTGGGACACCTATCATGTTTCCATTCAACCCCTTGCCAAAAACAACAAATGTAAAATCAACAACAAATACTCACATGGGACATACAAGGAATAGAGTCGGGGTGGCATGCCCACATGTTGCCTTCTTGTGGGCATCCAACTTCCACTCCCTCCCTTGTATGTCCCAGTGACTCCAAGTGACACTTTCTACTCTCTGGTAGCAAAGGAGGCAAGCGAACATCTGGAAGCTTTCAGTGAGGTCTGGAATATGCCTCTTTCATATGTGTTCCCCCAAGTAGGAAACCTGTTACATTTGCGAAATACCATAAGATCTGGAAAATCTTTATAACCTTTTATAAAGACAATCCCCACTTATTCAGCTTCAGGGAGGGAACAAGGGGAGGAAAGAGTCCAAGATGACCATTGCAAGATGGTTAAAATCAGCAATTGCATCTTTCTATACAGGACATGGGAAGGCAATTAATTCTAACATTAAATTGCACTCAACACATGCCATATTTGCCTCCTGGGCAGAGAAAAGGTGTGTCTCCTTCCTTGGCACAGATCTGCAAGATGGCAACATGGTCCTCACCATCCCCCTTTGTGAAACATTACAGCTTGGATTTGCCTAGCTCTGAAGGTCTATCCTTTGGAAGTAAGGGGCTGCAAACGGTTGTCCCACCTATCACATACTGAATAAAATTGTTTTATTTATTTGATTTGAGCATATTTATCCCATATTTTTGTGCAATTTTAAGATTTTTTAGGCACAAACGGAAGTTTTTTTAAAAAAACCTAAAAAGTCCCAAAAACTAAAAAAAAAAAAAAAAATCATACACAACACCAAAAACCTACGCACATCTCAGACTGATATAAGTGCAGAGGACAACTTTGAAAAGACACAATAGAAATACAATGATACATTAGCTCAATTCAATCACTTCACCAATATTGAGTTGGGATATCAATTTATAAGTCAAGTTATTCAAGTTATACTAAATATTTTTTACATAAACTACAGTATGGATCAATCTAGCCAGAAAAGAATCTTTCTGAACCACATAACACTTTTCACTTGTTAATATTCGCCCAACATTCATGCCATTTTTTTTACAATATATAGGACGCGCAGTGCTGATAACTTTTTTTATAGGAAGCATAATAAATAATGAAGCCCACGGTCAGCAAGTCCATTACATGTCGATGTAAGACGCATACTGAAAGCTGAATATCCAGCCTGTTCTTTTACCAGTATGCCTGATCTTCCTGTATAATGCTCAGTATGACTGAAGAACAAGCAGCATCCTCCCATCTGCATTTGTAAACCCTGGTAAATGAAATGATTGGTCTAAAATCTTCTAGGAGAATATCGCTCTGCTGATAGAGTGCAGCCATGTAGCTGTCCTGCAGGCAGTGCTGAGATGAATAATTCAAATGCTGCAGGTTGTTGTTTGTCAGCTCCCTGGCAGGCTGCGTTTTCCCAATAGCATTGGGGAAATCCTATCTACAGATTATCTGCCACAAAGCAATATTTCGCGGTTCACGCTGTTTGCCTTTCTAATTTCAAATGCATTGTATTTGAAAAGCACAATTTATAAATAAGGAGAAAAGCCTTGTTTGACGTTCTGCGTGGAAGGGGGGGGGGGGCATAGCACTTAGGACGTGCTGCAGGTTTATGCAGCTTGCCAGAATAGAATGGGTTGGTTGGACACAGGCTTACTCTTGACTTTGTTTTTAAAGCCTATAAAACATCCCTGTGTGTTTTATCAACAGGTGAGAGGTAGAATAGATACGTGGAAAGGTTATATTGTCTGCAATGACATCGCTGCAAGTGTTATATACTCATAAAGAGAACACATGCAAGCTGTTATCTGCATGTACAAAGGAACATACTATAAAAGGTAAGTGTTAGGGAAGAGGTAGTTATTGGCTCTCTATGCTATCACCATTGGCTTATGCTTTAAGTTTGATTAACAGCAGGAAATGTTTTCATATTAGTTATTTTGACCCGTCGGAAGCAGTACTTCCTACGATGTCCCCCTGGCATCTGGCTGATGGAGTGTAGAGTCAGGTCAATGGACGTAGCAGAAAGTCCAAAGTAGTCAAACTCCTTCATACCATTCCTAGTTATGGCTCACAATAACTAATGGAATAACAAAGGGATGAACTGGCCCTTCTAAATATTATTGGGTTTTACCGTTCATCAAGACAATTACAGCTTTCCAAGATAAATGTACATTGTAAATGAATATGGCCATGTAAAGGTCAAAGACAGCTCAGCTGTTCACATGGACAATTCACCATGTACAGTATTTTCTCTACTCATTGAACATGATTATTAGGCAAAGTACATATGTACCTGCATGTGACCGATCTCTAAAGTGGAATTCCATCAGCATGAATGCCAATGTAAATATGAAGTCCCATTTAAGACTACATCTCCAACTAAGAATTCCATACGTGAGATGCATCCCATGTAATTATACAACATGAATCACTTCACTGGCAAGTTAAATGCTTTTCAGTAAAGTCATGCACTGTATTTAATAATAACCAAGGAGATAAATAGGCAAAATGCCACATTTAAGTGTAATCATCTCATATAAAATCAGCATGTCATTTCACTAATAGCGTGTGTACAGACAATAAAAGAGTGGAATACATAAACAAATGGCATACATCATGTTTGCATCATGAACATGCTGGCAATTGTGAGCCCGGAGTAATTACTTCAGGAATATTGTTAAGCAAACCCAAAGTTTGCGGATTCAGGTCCATGGACCCAAACTCAATAATCAGTCAGAAGTTTTAGATCGGCCGACTACATGTTAATCAATTTGGTGCGTGCGTGACCGCATGTCGGCAGCACTGCATGATGCCATTTTGGGGAGGATCATCGATTCCCATTACATTATTGGGGAGTGATGATCCTCTCCGATATGGTGGCACACACATGCACGACATTGAATTAGATGCCACCAAAGGCTTTGCCAGGGCCATTTGACCTGGGCCATCAGGCAGTGCCAGAACCAATCACTGGCCATCTGGCAGTGCCAGAACCAATCACTGCTATTACTGATGGGGGTCTGGATCTGAGTGTGAGCTCAATGCCTGAGCACAGCAAGAATGGAATGTGCTGAAAACATAACAACAAAACATCCTCTGAATAACCAGACCCCTAAACTGACTACATAGAGAACCCCATTGTCACTGATGTTCCCAGGATCCAGCACTGGCTCTGACAGGCTGTCCCACGCGTCCCCGCCTCCTAGGGCATGCGCACATCGGCTTCCGAAGATTTAAAGGGTTAGTTTGCCGAGACTTGGTGCTGGATGGCTGCCAATTCTCATAAATTCTTAGCCCCTTCCTGTCTTCCCTGCTGGATGTTTGTGTCTCACAGCCTTAGAAAAAGCTTGTTCCCATTTCCTTTGCATTCATTGTGTTTTCCTGCTGTGACCTTGATTCCGTTCCTGACTACGCTTCTCTGCTGCCTGCCTTGACCTGTTGCTAAGTCCCCGACTCTGATACCGTGCTGCACTAACCTCCAGCCTGTCCCCAACCACAAACCTGCCTTCCGTTTCTGCCACCACAGACAAAGTCGCACCTCTGCAATGACCTGGTGGTACCGCCGCAAAGCAGGTAGGACTTGCTGCGCCGGGCTCTGGTGAAAACTGGGTGCCACTTAGACTCTTGTCCCAGGTGTCGGCTTACGTTATCGTCCACGGCGGTCCAGTGGGTCCACTACTCCTGGAGCTTGACACCCATAAATGATATAAAGCCCCACTAAGGCTGAATACACATAAAGCATTGTGTTTTGAAATCCTGTGCAAATACGTCAGGCAACAGTTGCATGCATATAAGTGCATGCGCTTTTGCCTTTAAAATTTGCAAAATGTAAAACATATATTACTACTTACATAACACATATTCCCATTTGTGTGTTTTACCTTATGTATTGTCAATGCAGTTCCACAACCCTGTTAGTGATTCACCCTGCTGAGTTATATACACACGCCTGTTGTAGTTCTATACAGCTCCCCTGATTTATTTATAGATGTACCCCCTCTAATTTATTTAATGACCCCCATATACATACTTTCAATTTAGACTATATGCATTACTCTATATACAGCCAAGTAAATACAGCCCTTATATGAACCCCCATTAATTATATACAGCCCCTGTAGATAAGTATATACAACTAGACCCCCCTAGTAGATAGTATATAGGGTGCCACATACAACCCCCAAACATAATATACATACTACATAATATATACTTCCAGGGCCAGTATATGCCGGGCGTGCACACCGCACGGATGTCATGTTATTCATATCCTAGAAAAACTTGTGCCTTAACAAATAGACCCCTGAGGAACCTTTGGCAAAGATGAAATGCGAAAAAGGGTCCTAGGGTTTAGATTTAGCTGAATGTAGTTAGCCGCGATCGCACCAATTTAGTCCAGCCATGCTAGAAATATAAATTGTTTTGGGCTGAGTACTAATAAGTCAGTGGCACAGTAGTACTCATCAGCTGTCTGTCTTTGAGGATACAGTGTGGATGGTAGCCCAATCACACTGTACTTCAAAGTTTCTTGTCGCTTGTGTTTAGCGCTGACAGTGGTATTACGAGGCTGCGGCGCACTTAAGCAATAGCCAGGGAGTTATTCAATAGCAGAAATCTTCTGAAATATTCACCCATTAACCAATGCTTTGTTTATTTGATTTCAAAGCGACAGAAAGTAACATAGAGCGTCTGTTTTTACAGTCCTGTTTAAAAATAAATTTTAAACAAGAGAAATAAAAGCTATGTTTCATATTTTGAACAATAAATATAGCAGGGAGATATTATTTTGATACTACATCGCAAATAAACAATCAGTATACTGCCAGGGCCCCAATGTGGGAAGTGTAAAACTAATAACCAAATTAGTAATACCATTATCACAGACACCAGATAAAAAAAGAACTATGGATATATGGATATCCCTAAAAAAAAAAAAATAAAAAAAAAATAGGGTTTCAGCGCCATCACTCCCCGCTGTGGCACCCATGTCTATTCTGCAGCCACACTGGCCTGTGTCATACAGAGTGGTGCACACACTTTGCCTGTCAATTACATCAGTGTCTTAAAGAATCTTGCCAGAAGACTTTCCAGAGTTTGGCCTCCTTCAGGGGTCTGCAATCTGTCACCTGAGGCACCCAATTTTCATCCCTTAAGCACATGTGAAGCACGAAACGGACCGTCGCCTTCAGTGGGCTCCTGCTGTTGTTCTTACCTCTTGCAGCCATGTTTTATACTATTTTGGAATAAAGACCATCATTTTTAGCGGTCAGTGCCAGCTCTAATTCTTTTCTTCTAGTTTATTGCTAGATTTTCATCCCCGCTTATAGCATTGTGAACGTTCCAACTGGCCTTTTCTTTTTCAACCTACTTGAGTGGGATATACCCTTTTCAGCCACCCATGCATAAGGCTTTAGTACAATCAATGGAGAAATACGATTAACACAGACACAGGATAAAGAAAAATGGATATAATTTTGAAAATTTACTAAACAAACAAACAAACAAACAGTACTTTAAGACTGACATCCCACCTGGGTCAATCATTCCTTGACAAAGATACTGTATGCTTCTCAAATTTTTATTCTCACCTGGTATATTGGGGGAGATTCATCAAGGCTTGCACTAGAGCACGTCTAAGAATTGTCAATCTAACCCCCATACCCATGCCAGGATCCCCCGCATCAAAAAATAGCTTTAACTGGCGCAGGTTATAGTTCAATTCTCAACATGGTTGTGCACCCAGAGGCAGAGCATCTTAGTGTATCCAGCTCAACCTGTACATAACATTAAGTGTGTGAAACACAATGCGCCAGCACTTTGTTAATCCCCCTCCTTATGTTTTGTTTACTCTTAAAACATCGATGACCAGCAGACAATTGTTCTTTCTTCTTTAAGTCATTAACCCCCTCCATCCTTCTACTTTCCATTTTCTTTTTGCAACTACCACCCTTCTCACCTTATCAATATTGATAGAGGGGCAGATTGGTGGAAGGAAACACAAGCAGTGAGCAACATTAAAAAAAAGTTTAAAAATTGAAAGGTTCAAATAATGTTATTGCATATTCCCAGCATTTTACCATACACCTCAACAATTTTGAGTACCACAACATATAACTGTCAAATATTAGAGATGAGCGAACACTAAAATGCTCGGGTACTCGTTATTCGAGACGAACTTTTCCCGATGCTCGAGTGCTCGTCTCGAATAACGAACCCCATTGAAGTCAATGGGAGACTCGAGCATTTTTCAAGGGGACCAAGGCTCTGCACAGGGAAGCTTGGCCAAACACCTGGGAACCTCAGAAAAGGATGGAAACACCACGGAAATGGACAGGAAACAGCAGGGGCAGCATGCATGGATGCCTCTGAGGCTGCTTAAACGCACCATTATGCCAAAATTATGGGCAACAGCATGGCCATGACAGAGTGACAGAATGAAGCTAGATAGTATCTAAAACATGCAATAATTGACCCTGACACTATAGGGGACGGCATGCAGAGGCAGCGGCAGCAGGCTAGAGAGTGTCATGGCGACATACCCTAAATGGACTCAGGCTTCAAACCAATGGGTGGCAGAGAGGAACCAAAGGAGGTGAGCAAGAAGTGCTCAAATAATATCGGTACATGATAAAAGTTTGCCAGTATATTTTGTGGATTACACAGCAGGGTGGCGACAAAGTTAACATGGAAGCCATGAAAACAACCCAAAATTCTGCCTGACACAGCTCGTTTGATAAGGGGACCATGTATGGAGGCAGTGAACTAGTAGTAGATTAAAGGTGCTGCAGTTAAAACTATGTTAGTTGGATCTTGGCATGGAGCTGGCGCTCCGCTGCCAGACGAGCTTTCGCCAATCCAAGCCCCTGTCTCTAGGCTACTCCCCAAACAGCACTTTTGTATAAGATCAAGTGTAGTAGCGTTCTTATAAGTTTAGGATATGCCGGGTGAGGGGAATGTAAACAGATGCGCAAGAAGCGCATGATGCGCATGGAGCTGGCGCTCCGCTGCCAGGCGAGCTTTCGCAAATCCAAGCCCCTGTCTCTAGGCTACTCCCCAAACAGCACTTTTGTATAAGATCAAGTGTAGTAGCGTTCTTATAAGTTTAGGATATGGCGGGTGAGGGGAATGTAAACAGATGCGCAAGAAGCGCTGAAATAATATCCCTAAATGGTAAAAGTTTGCAAGTATATTTTGTGGATTACACAGCAGGGTGGCGACAAAGTTAACAACTTTGATGTGGAATGCCCTGTAATAGCTCTTGGGCGGTGTGCCTTTTATCGCCTAGGCTCAGCAGTTTCAGCACCGCCTGCTGTCGCTTAGCGACGGCACTGCTGCTGTGCCTAGAGCTACCGACTGATGGCGCCATGCCCACGGATGGTAATTCGGAGGAGGAGGAGGTGGAGGAGGGGTGGGAGGAGGTATAGTAGGCCTTTGAGACCTGGACCGAGGTAGGCCCCGCAATTCTCTGCGTCGGCAGTATATGACCAGCCCCAGGGTCAGACTCGGTCCCAGCCTGCACCAAGTTAAGTGTAGTAGCGTTCTTATAAGTTTGGGATATGGCGGGTTAGGGGAATGTAAACAGATGCGCAAGAAGCGCATGATGCGCATGGAGCTGGCGTTCCGCTGCCAGGCGAGCTTTCGCCAATCCAAGCCCCTGTCTCTAGGCTACTCCCCAAACAGCACTTCTAAGAACCTTTTGTATAAGATCAAGTGTAGTAGCGTTCTTATAAGTTTAGGATATGCCGGGTGAGGGGAATGTAAACAGATGCGCAAGAAGCGCTGAAATAATATCCCTAAATGGTAAAAGTTTGCCAGTATATTTTGTGGATAACACAGCAGGGTGGCGACAAAGTTAACAACTTTGATGTGGAATCCATGAAAACAACCCAAATTTCTGCCTGACACACCTCGTTTGATAAAGGGACGATGTATGGAGGCAGCTATATGGACGACTTTTGGAGGTAGCAATGGAGACAACGTGTGGAGGCTGCTATGGAGACAATTTAATTTGGATAGTGCCTGTATGTGGCAGTCCCAAACATTTTTCAAACCAGAGGAGCAGGTAGGTGGCCCTCCAGTAAAATGGAATAGATTGAGTGCCTGTATGTGGCAGTCCCAAAAATTCTTCAAACCAGAGGAGCAGGTAGGTGGCCCTCCAGTAAAATGGAATAGATTGAGTGCCTGTATGTGGCAGTCCCAAAAATTGTTCAAACCAGAGGAGCAGGTAGGTGGCCCTCCAGTAAAATGGAATAGATTGAGTGCCTGTATGTGGCAGTCCCAAAAATTCTTCAAACCAGAGGAGCAGGTAGGTGGCCCTCCAGTAAAATGGAATAGATTGAGTGCCTGTATGTGGCAGTCCCAAAAATTCTTCAAACCAGAGGAGCAGGTAGGTGGCCCTCCAGTAAAATGGAATAGATTGAGTGCCTGTATGTGGCAGTCCCAAAAATTGTTCAAACCAGAGGACCGGGTAGGTGGCCCTCCAGAAAAATGGAATAGATTGAGTGCCTGTATGTGGCACTCACAAAAATTGTTTCAAACAGAGGACCGGGTAGGTGGCCCTCCAGAAAAATTAAATGCATGAAGTATAGCAAGAGCCAGTGGGCCCTGTCAAAAAATAGCCATTTTCCTCTGCTTTACTGTACAAAGAGGAGGAGAAGGAGGAAAATGAGGAGGAGGAGGAGGAGTGGATCAATTATTCAGGTTGAGCTTCCTTCACCTGGTGGAGATTGGAAATTCTGAGAAATCCAGCCTTTATTCATTTTAATAAGCGTCAGCCTGTCAGCGCTGTCAGTCGACAGGCGTGTACGCTTATCGGTGATGATGCCACCAGCTGCACTGAAAACCCGCTCGGACAAGACGCTAGCGGCAGGGCAGGCAAGAACCTCCAAGGCGTACAGCGCCAGTTCGTGCCACATGTCCAGCTTTGAAACCCAGTAGTTGTAGGGAGCTGTGTGATCATTTAGGACGATGGTATGGTCAGCTACGTACTCCCTCACCATCTTTCTGTAAAGATCAGCCCTACTCTGCCGAGACTGGGGACAGGTGACAGTGTCTTGCTGGGGTGACATAAAGCTGGCAAAAGCCTTGTAAAGCGTACCCTTGCCAGTGCTGGACAAGCTGCCTGCTCGCCTACTCTCCCTCGCTACTTGTCCCGCAGAACTATGCACTCTGCCGCTAGCGCTGTCAGAAGGGAAATACTGTTTCAGCTTGTGCACCAGGGCCTGCTGGTATTCATGCATTCTCACACTCCTTTCCTCTGCAGGGATGAGAGTGGCAAGATTTTGCTTGTACCGTGGGTCCAGGAGAGTGAACACCCAGTAATCGGTGCTGGAATAAATTCTTTGAACGCGAGGGTCACGGGATAGGCAGCCTAGCATGAAATCTGCCATATGCGCCAGAGTACCAACGCGTAAGAATTCACTCCCCTCACTGGCCTGACTGTCCATTTCCTCCTCCTCCAACTCCTCCAACTCCTCTTCTTCTGCCCATACACGCTGAACAGTGAAGGACTCAACAAAGGTCCCCTCTTGTGTCTCGCCAACATTCTCCTCCTCTTCCTCCTCATCCTCCTCCACCTCCACCTCCTCCGATATGCGCTGAGAAACAGACCTCAGGGTGCTTTGGCTATCAACAAGGGAATATTCTTCCCCCGTCTCTTGTGACGAGCGCAAAGCTTCCGACTTCATGCTGACCAGAGAGTTTTTCAACAGGCCAAGCAGCGGGATGGTGAGGCTGATGATGGCGGCATCGCCACTGACCATCTGTGTTGACTCCTCAAAGTTACTCAGCACCTGACAGATATCAGACATCCACGTCCACTCCTCATTGTAGACTTGAGGAAGCTGACTGACCTGACTACCAGTTCTGGTGGAAGTTGACATCTGGCAGTCTACAATCGCTCTGCGCTGCTGGTAAACTCTGGATAACATGGTCAGTGTTGAATTCCACCTCGTGGGCACGTCGCACAACAGTCGGTGAGCGGGCAGTTGGAGGCGGCGCTGCGCTGCCCTGAGAGTGGCAGCATCTGGGCTGGACTTCCTGAAATGCGCACAGATGCGGCGCACCTTCGTGAGCAAATCAGACAGATTGGGGTATGTCTTGAGGAAACGCTGCACTATCAGATTTAACACATGGGCCAGGCATGGCACATGTGTCAGTCTGCCGAGTTGCAGAGCCGCCACCAGGTTACGGCCGTTGTCACACACAACCATTCCCGGCTTGAGGTTCAGCGGTGCCAGCCACAGATCAGTCTGCGCCGTGATGCCCTGTAATAGCTCTTGGGCGGTGTGCCTTTTGTCGCCTAGGCTCAGCAGTTTGAGCACCGCCTGCTGTCGCTTAGCGACGGCACTGCTGCTGTGCCTAGAGCTACCGACTGATGGCGCCGTGCCCACGGATGGTAGTTCGGAGGAGGAGGTGGAGGAGGGGTGGGAGGAGGAGGAGGCATAGTAGGCCTGAAACACCTGGACCGAGGTAGGCCCCGCAATCCTCGGCGTCGGCAGTATATGAGCAGCCCCAGGGTCAGTCTCGGTCCCAGCCTCCACCAAGTTAACCCAATGTGCCGTCAGCGATATATAGTGGCCCTGCCCGGCAGCACTCGTCCACGTGTCCGTGGTCAGGTGGACCTTGTCAGAAACGGCGTTGGTCAGGGCACGGATGATGTTGTCTGACACGTGCTGGTGCAGGGCTGGGACGGCACATCGGGAAAAGTAGTGGCGGCTGGGGACCGAATACCGAGGGGCGGCCGCCGCCATGAGGTTGCGAAAGGCCTCGGTCTCTACTAGCCTATAGGGCAGCATCTCCAGGCTAAGCAATCTGGAGATGTGCACATTAAGGGCTTGGGCGTGCGGGTGGGTTGCACTATATTTGCGTTTCCGCTCCAGCGTCTGGGGTATGGAGAGCTGAACGCTGGTGGATGCTGTGGAGGATCGTGGAGGCGACGATGGGGTTTTTGGGCCAGGGTCCTGGGCAGGGGGCTGACTAGCAGCTGACACAGGGGAAGGAGCAGTGGTGTGCACGGCCGGAGGTGAACGGGCTTGTTGCCACTGAGTGGGGTGCTTAGCATTCATATGCCTGCGCATACTGGTGGTAGTTAAGCTAGTAGTGGTGGAACCCCTGCTGAGCCTGGTTTGGCAAATGTTGCACACCACAGTCCGTCGGTCATCCGGTGTTTCCTTAAAGAACCTCCACACTTCTGAAGATCTAGCCCTCGCCGCAAGAGCCCTCACCACGGGAGCTTCACTAGTTGACAGTGGCGCTGATGCACCAGCTCTGGCCCTGCCTCTCCGTCTGGCCCCACCACTGCCTCTTCCAACCTGTTCAGGTCGAGGACTCTCCTCCGTCTCAGAAGCACTGTGTTCACCCGGCCTCTCAACCCAGCTTGGGTCTGTCACCTCATCATCCTCCGATCCCTCAGTCTGCTCCCCCCTCGGACTTCCTGCCCTGACAACAACTTCCCCACTGTCTGACAACCGTGTCTCCTCATCGTCGGACACCTCTTTACACACTTCCACTACGTCAAGAAGGTCATCATCACCCACAGACTGTGACTGGTGGAAAACCTGGGCATCGGAAAATTGCTCAGCAGCAACCGGACAAGTGGTTTGTGACTGTGGGAAGGGTCCAGAAAACAGTTCCTCAGAGTATGCCGGTTCAAATGGCAAATTTTCCTGGGAGGGGGCAGACTGGGGGGGAGGAGGCTGAGGTGCAGGAGCTGGAGGAGTGGGGATTTCGGTGACATGGGTGGACTGCGTGGAAGACTGACTGGTGGTGGACAAATTGCTCGAAGCATTGTCAGCAATCCACGACATCACCTGTTCGCACTGTTCTGGCCTCAACAGTGCTCTACCACGAGTCCCAGTAACTTCAGACATGAACCTAGGGAGTGTAGCTCTGCGGCGTTCCCCTGCTCCCTCATCAGCAGGTGGTGTCTCACCCCGCCCAGGACCACGGCCTCTGACCCCTGCAGTAGTTGGACGCCCACGTCCCCGCCCTCGTCCTCTACCCCTAGCCCTGGGGTTAAACATTTTTAAAATGAGAGTTATAACTTTTTTTTTTTTTTTACTTTTTTTTGTTTTTTTTTGTGTTTTTTTGTGTTTTTTGTTTTTTTTTGAGTTTTTAGAACCAAACAATCCTATCCTATTGCTATGGCTATTTTCTAGCCAAGTATCAAAGGAAGCACACTACTATGCCAGATGAGATGACACTGAGTTAGTGCCTAATAGAAATCCAACCCCTACTGAATTTTCCCACTTCAGCCTTTGCTATGGATATGTGCGCCACTAAGCGCAGAACACAGCGGTCGCAAGTCTCACTACAAATTGCTCAGAATTGGCAAGTACATGCACTGCAGAAACTAAAGCCACCAGCAGATCAACCAGAAATCAAATATATAGAACGCTACTGTAGGCTTCAAGAAGCTGTTTGTATTCTCCTATGGCTATTTTCTAGCCAAGTATCAAAGGAAGCACACTACTATGCCAGATGAGATGACACTGAGTTAGTGCCTAATAGAAATCCAACCCCTACTGAATTTTCCCACTTCAGCCTTTGCTATGGATATGTGCGCCACTAAGCGCAGAACACAGCGGTCGCAAGTCTCACTACAAATTGCTCAGAATTGGCAAGTACATGCACTGCAGAAACTAAAGCCACCAGCAGATCAACCAGAAATCAAATATATAGAACGCTACTGTAGGCTTCAAGAAGCTGTTTGTATTCTCCTATGGCTATTTTCTAGCCAAGTATCAAAGGAAGCACACTACTATGCCAGATGAGATGACACTGAGTTATTGCCTAATAGAAATCCAACCCCTACTGAATTTTGCCACTTCAGCCTTTGCTATGGATATGTGCGCCACTAAGCGCAGAACACAGCGGTCGCAAGTCTCACTACAAATTGCTCAGAATTGGCAAGTACATGCACTGCAGAAACTAAAGCCACCAGCAGATCAACCAGAAATCAAATATATAGAACGCTACTGTAGGCTTCAAGAAGCTGTTTGTATTCTCCTATGGCTATTTTCTAGCCAAGTATCAAAGGAAGCACACTACTATGCCAGATGAGATGACACTGAGTTAGTGCCTAATAGAAATCCAACCCCTACTGAATTTTCCCACTTCAGCCTTTGCTATGGATATGTGCGCCACTAAGCGCAGAACACAGCGGTCGCAAGTCTCACTACAAATTGCTCAGAATTGGCAAGTACATGCACTGCAGAAACTAAAGCCACCAGCAGATCAACCAGAAATCAAATATATAGAACGCTACTGTAGGCTTCAAGAAGCTGTTTGTATTCTCCTATGGCTATTTTCTAGCCAAGTATCAAAGGAAGCACACTACTATGCCAGATGAGATGACACTGAGTTATTGCCTAATAGAAATCCAACCCCTACTGAATTTTGCCACTTCAGCCTTTGCTATGGATATGTGCGCCACTAAGCGCAGAACACAGCGGTCGCAAGTCTCACTACAAATTGCTCAGAATTGGCAAGTACATGCACTGCAGAAACTAAAGCCACCAGCAGATCAACCAGAAATCAAATATATAGAACGCTACTGTAGGCTTCAAGAAGCTGTTTGTATTCTCCTATGGCTATTTTCTAGCCAAGTATCAAAGGAAGCACACTACTATGCCAGATGAGATGACACTGAGTTATTGCCTAATAGAAATCCAACCCCTACTGAATTTTCCCACTTCAGCCTTTGCTATGGATATGTGCGCCACTAAGCGCAGAACACAGCGGTCGCAAGTCTCACTACAAATTGCTCAGAATTGGCAAGTACATGCACTGCAGAAACTAAAGCCACCAGCAGATCAACCAGAAATCAAATATATAGAACGCTACTGTAGGCTTCAAGAAGCTGTTTGTATTCTCCTATGGCTATTTTCTAGCCAAGTATCAAAGGAAGCACACTACTATGCCAGATGAGATGACACTGAGTTAGTGCCTAATAGAAATCCAACCCCTACTGAATTTTCCCACTTCAGCCTTTGCTATGGATATGTGCGCCACTAAGCGCAGAACACAGCGGTCGCAAGTCTCACTACAAATTGCTCAGAATTGGCAAGTACATGCACTGCAGAAACTAAAGCCACCAGCAGATCAACCAGAAATCAAATATATAGAACGCTACTGTAGGCTTCAAGAAGCTGTTTGTATTCTCCTATGGCTATTTTCTAGCCAAGTATCAAAGGAAGCACACTACTATGCCAGATGAGATGACACTGAGTTATTGCCTAATAGAAATCCAACCCCTACTGAATTTTCCCACTTCGGTCTTTGCTATGGATATGTGTGCCACTAAGAGCTAAACACAACGGTAGCAAGTCCCCCTGCTAATTCCTCACAAAATGGTAAAAGATGCAAATTAAAATAAAAAAAGTAGAACGTTATTGTAGCCCTAAGAAGGGCTGTTGGGTTCTTTGAGAATCACTCCTGCCTAACAGTAAGCTAATAGAACACCCTAACGCTTTCCCTGACCAGCAGCAGCTCTCTCCCTAGCGGCATCCAGAGACAGAATGATCCGAGCAGCGCGGCCAGCGGCTAGTCTATCCCAGGGTCACCTGATCTGGCCAGCCAACCACTGCTATCGACGTGTAAGGGTACCACGTCATGCTGGGTGGAGTGCAGAGTCTCCTGGCTTGTGATTGGCTCTGTTTCTGGCCGCCAAAAAGCAAAACGGCGGGAGCTGCCATTTTCTCGAGCGGGCGAAGTATTCGTCCGAGTAACGAGCAGTTTCGAGTACCCTAATGCTCGACCGAGCATCAAGCTCGGACGAGCATGTTCGCTCATCTCTATCAAATATCAAAAATAATGACTTCCTAGTCCAAACATTGACACCAAGAGTTTGAGATTCTGCCCGGCAAGTTAGATGTGTAGGGTGAGTTAATAGGCCACAGATGATGAGAAATGCCTAGAGGTATATCTCTAGTCCCTTGATCACAACTTCTAAGGCCCTACAGCTACATGAGAAAAGTTCTTGTCAGAACAAGTCAGTCTCCCTACCCTCATCTCCCAGTTATTGCTAAACATGTTTGTACCAACATTGCTCATTATATGAATTCTGATGGGAAGACTCTCGCATACTGAGGTATAATAATATTCTTCATTCTGTTTTGGAGGACTAGAGGGTAAACAGTAGGCGTCAGGGTCAGAAGACAAACATCCTTCATTTATTGTTTTTCTTTAGATGAAAGAAAGGGAAAAAGAAACTAGACATTTGCTGAATTTTACCTGCTAAAAGATACATTCTAGTACGTACTAAGTAAATAAAGTTAAAAATAGAGCTTAGATATTAAAACGCATTAAAAATATTGGACAAGGAAAATATTTGGCATGTAAAAGGATCTCAAATCTCAATCTTTACACAGCAGCATTACTTTAATTTGATATCTAATCAAAAAATAGATATACCCCCATATTTCAATTTTGATCTGGTTTTGTTAACATCCAGGTTATGACCTGGATGTTAACAAAACCAGATCAAAATTGAAATATGGGGGTATATCAAATACCTAAATATAATAGTGTAATATTCAAGGGCTTTTAATATTTATATTTGTTTCATTTTATATAAAATATAATATAATTTATTTTTTATATTATTCATTTTCCCAGTCTATGGTTATAGTTTATACGGTTGAAAAAAGACACTTGTCCATCAAGTTCAACCAAGGAAGGGAAGGGATTGGATGAGGAAGGGATTTAGGGGAAACAATTCTATATAACATAACCATCAATGTTATTTAGGTGTAAAAAGGCATCTAGACTAGAGATGAGCGAGCACTAAAATGCTCGAGTGCTCGTTATTCGAGATGAACTTTTCCTGATGCTCGAGTGCTCGTCTCGAATAACGAGCCCCATTGAAGTCAATGGGAGACTCGAGCATTTTTCAAAGGGACCATGGTTCGGGAATAAAATGTGTTAATTAATTGAAAAAGAACGTCTTCTGATAAGTTAGCAGATGTATGCAAACATCTGCAATCTATTCTTCACTGTTCCGCGTGTATATTATCTCCCGACAAGTTAGCAGATGTGAAGAACAGTGAAGAATAGAATAAAAACAGTGAACACAGGGTCATTTAAGTGGAAAACGCAGTGAAAAACACAGTGAAGAATAGATTGCAGATATTCTGCACATCTGCTTACTTGTCGGGAGATACGCTGTCCCGGGATCCGCTGCTCTTCTTCCACTGAAGTCTCCCCAATGTCTCCGTGCCCCTATGTCTCCGTGCCCCGATGTCTCCGTGCCCCTATGTCTCCGTGCCCCTATGTCTCCGTGCCCCTATGTCTCCGTGCCCCTATGTCTCCGTGCCCCTATGTCTCCGTGCCCCTATGTCTCCGTGCCCCTATGTCTCCGTGCCCCTATGTCTCCGTGCCCCTATGTCTCCGTGCCCCGATGTCTCCGTGCCCCTATGTCTCCGTGCCCCGATGTCTCCGTGCCCCGATGTCTCCGTGCCCCGATGTCTCCGTGCCCCGATGTCTCCGTGCCCCGATGTCTCCGTGCCCCTATGTCTCCGTGCCCCTATGTCTCCGTGCCCCTATATACCGTGCCCCTATGTCTCCGTGCCCCTATATACCGTGCCCCTATGTCTCCGTGCCCCGATGTCTCCGTGCCCCTATTTCTCGGTGCCCCGATGTCTCCGTGCCCCGATGTCTCCGTGCCCCGATGTCTCCGTGCCCCTATGTCTCCGTGCCCCTATGTCTCCGTGCCCCTATGTCTCCGTGCCCCTATGTCTCCGTGCCCCTATGTCTCCGTGCCCCTATGTCTCCGTGCCCCTATGTCTCCGTGCCCCTATGTCTCCGTGCCCCTATGTCTCCGTGCCCCTATGTCTCCTTGCCGCTCCGTGCCGCTGCCCGATGTCTCCGTGCCACTGCCCGATGTCTCCGTGCCGCTCCCCGGTGTCTCTGTGCTGCTCCCCGGTGTCTCTGTGCTGCTCCCCGGTGTCTCTGTCCTGCTCACCGTGTTCTTCAATGTGTTCTTCACACATATATATTGTTCTTCACATACTATTTTGTTCGCACCGTTCCGCGCGTATCTTCCGACAAGTAAGCAGATGTGCCGAACATCTGTAATCTATTCTTCACTGTGTTCTTTACTGTGTTTTTCACTTAAATGATCCTGTGTTCACAGTGTTCACTGTTTTTATTCTATTCTTCATTGTTCTTAACTGTGTTTTTTTAATTAAATGCTCGATCTCGAGCAGGGGAAATACTCGTCCGAGCAACGAGCCGTTTCGAGTACCTTAATACTCGAACGAGCATCAAGCTCGGACGAGTATACTCGCTCATCTCTAATCTAGACCCTTCTTAAAGCTCTCTGCTGTCCCTGCTGTGACCAGCGCCTGAGGCGGGCTATTCCACAGAGTGACAGTTCTCATAGTAAAAAAGCCCTGTCGCCTCCGGTGATTAAACCTTGTTTTCTCCAGACGGAGACAGTGCCCCCTCGTCTTTTGATTTGATCTAATCTGAAACAACTTACCACCATATTTTTTGCATGGAACATTCATATATTTAAATAAATTAATCATGTCCCCTCGTAGTCGTCTCTTTTCCAGGCTAAATAAATCTAGTTGTTTTAATCTTTCCTCATAACTAAGGCCCTCCATACCCCTTATCATTTTTGTGGCTCTACGTTGAACCCTCTCCAGCTCCAGGGCATCCTTTTTATGGACCGGTGCCCAGAACTGGACAGCATATTCCAGGTGAGGCCGAACCAGTGCCTTGTACAGGGGTAATATTACATCCCTATCACGAGAGTCCATACCACTTTTGATACACGACAAGATCCTACTAGCTTTAGAGGCAGCTGATTGACATTGCATGCTGTTATTCAATTTATGATCTACTAGTACCCCCAGGTCCTTCTCAACAAGGGACTCTCCCAGATTTACTCCCCCAAGGACATATTTTGCCTTTGGATTATTGGCCCCCAGGTGCATAACCTTACATTTATCCACATTAAACCTCATTTGCCAAGTGGATGACCAAACATTCAGTTTGTCCAAGTCACCCTGCAGCCTATGAACATCCTCCATAGACTGTATTACACTACACAGTTTGGTGTCATCTGCAAAAATAGACACAGTGCTATTAATTCCTACCTCTATATCATTAATAAATATATTAAATAGTAGTGGGCCAAGCACAGAACCCTGAGGTACACCACTCATAACTGGTGACCATTCCGAGTAGGAATCATTGACCACAACTCTCTGGATACGATCCTTCAGCCAGTTTTCAATCCAATTGCAAATGATTTCTGCCAAACCAATAGCCCTAATTTTACCCATCAGGCGTCTATGAGGAACAGTGTCAAATGCCTTTGCAAAGTCCAAGAACACAATATCCACAGCTGCTCCTCCATCCAGGCATCTGCTCACCTCTTCATAGAAGCAGATAAGGTTAGTTTGACAACTTCTATTCTTAGTAAACCCATGCTGGTTATCACTTATTATACTATTTGATGTCACATACTCCAGTATGTAGTCTTTTACTAACCCTTCCAATACTTTCCCCACAATGGAAGTTAAGCTTACAGGTCTGTAATTGCCTGGCGAAGTTCTAGAGCCCTTTTTATATATTGGCACCACATTTGCCTTGCGCCAGTCACTTGGCACCACACCAGACATTACGGAATCCCTGAAGATTTTAGACAGTGGTACAGCAATAACAGAACTGAGTTCTTTAAGAACTCTGGGGTGTAACCCATCTGGTCCAGGAGCTTTGTACACATTGATTTTATTGAGCTTAGATTGGATAATGTCTACATTTAGCCAGTCTAGTATATTACAGGGTGCATGACCCGCACTGGCACCACCCAAGTCAGAAGTTCTCTCTTCTATTGTATTTTGGTTATCAAAATACAAAACACTTCTAGCACTAGCATGATTATTGGGACATGTCCTAATGCCATATTTCACTCTTGTGAAGAACATATATGAATAAGGGGGATTCACATGCCAGATTTTGTCCTGTTCAATAAGCCATCCATATTCCTTACTTCCCCCCTCAACTTGATTAGCCTAATTGAGCTAGCTAGAGCGTTATCAACTACTCAAATCAGACACACTGGGGCACATTTACTAACCCAGTCCATGGAGCTTACAGAAAGTGCATTGTCTCGAGGATAATGCACTGTGCCGCGATTCACTTAGATTGTGCGCCTGATATCCCACATGTGTCGCTTCCTCACTCTTCTTCTTCCTGGTGCATGTAAGTGCATTGTCCTGTGCAATTTGAAAGTTAAATTCCGCACTCAGTCGGAATCAGTTGGATTGTCCCCCAATTTCTGCCGCATGAAAGCCAGTGCAGCTGCGCCAAATCCAATTACATGTGACACAATCCCAGTGCAGACACCTGTTAAATACCTTTCAAAGCTGTGAAAATCGTGAAGGCAGCGAACAGCCGACAAAAGTGAGTAGCGCGACGCTTAGTAAATAAGCCCCAAAAGGTCATAAAATCTCAGACCAATATGTTGGTTATGGAGTTATGATCCATCTCAGTGCAAGGGCAAATACATTTTTGGAATCGGGATAGCCAGGGGATTGTATAACTCTGACTTATCAGTTTCTAGCATTCTTGGACACAGAGATACAAATTCCTCTGTATAAACCCTAGCAAATTTGGAACCATAGCAAATGGGTCAGGTTTGGTATCAATGTGATCCAGGGATTCACCTGGATCCAATTAAATCAGAACCCTGACACTATGACTTCCCATTGATAAGTTATTAGACCCAGTGTCTTTTCTTGGGAAACCTGTTACCATCACCAACCCAGGAACGATCACTGAGTGTGGCCTATCTGTTTCTATGAAGCCCATACAAGGTAACTAACATACCAAATTGCTGATACTTGTAGTCCTACCTTTGTATTTTGTACTAATTGTCTACTATGCCCTGAGGCAATTAAATATAAAATGTAACCTGTGTAGATCTTTTATCTCGAACCACGAATTCCCACGTCTGTGTCTTGGTTAAATACATGCTTTCCTGGTTGGTTCCTCACCCTGTATAATCCCATTACTGACTGGGCTTATACTAAAGGAGAACCGGTGGCAACTTATTGGGTTGATAAGATTCTGTTTCACTGAGGCTACTTTTAGCTATTCAGGGTTATATATTGTTGTGCCATATCCTAAAGTTATGCAAACAACTCTAAATCAGTTTCTGCTACTTCCAAAACCTGTAAATTCTGGGAGTGTCTATTTCATTTCAATATGTCTAAATGTATTATCATATAATGACACTCAATAAGAATTTTCCAGGTTTCTAAATGCAAGGTAAATTCCACTTCAATGGTGCTCTTATTTTGATTTATTTTTATTCTGCACTTTAAAATACATACAAATTATGAAATAAGCTTAAAATACTGTTATTTTACTCATTTTAGGATGGTGTTCCTTTTTCTCTTTTTTTATTTTTACTTTCAGAACCATTGCTCTGTCACACAATTCATTACAATCAGGTTGCTGATGCCACCTGGTGGTGTAGTTACAGGCAAACATACATTAATCTCAACAGTGGAACACCTGTCGCTATGGCTTGTTTGGGTGTATGGAACTCATAGAGGAGGGATTCCAGCCAGAAGTAGAGAGCCACTATGTAAGAGAATAAAGTAGCAAAAATAAACAATTGACTCCAAACCACCAGAAAACAGGAGAGGACAACTACGCTGAAGGAAAAAAATGAAGCAAAAGTCGAAACCTTCACAAACTCCAAGTAGTTTAAAATGCTTTCCTCCGCTTCTACGTTCATAAATCATACATAAAACAAGAAAAGAAGAACAGTACCTGTTGTCTCCGCCCCAGACTTTTAGGAGTAGATATATACTTGCAATTCCAATAAATCGGAACGGTGTTTCACTCGTTGACCATGATCGTCCAGCATGAAGGGCACACACCTTTATTGCTGTGTGTGCTGGTCGATCATGGTCAATGAGAGAAACACCGTTCCAATATTTTGGAATACATCTCTTACACACTGGGCTTGGCCATGTATTATATGATCATCCTTTTACATTAAAGTGCACTACATAATTTCCTTCCTTGCAGCTAATTATGTTGGTGTTACTACTTTATACAATTACATACATGTCTTAACCCATTAAGGACACAACCTTTTTTGTTTTTTAAGTTTCCATTTTTTTTCCTGCCCACCTACAAAAATCAGGAACTTTTTTCAGTATATAGAACTTTTAAAGAACTTTTTTTCTGCGTAACTAATTGTACTTCCTGGTGAAGTTATTTAATACTTTATGCTGGGAAAGTGGCAAAAAATATTCAAAATCTATGGAATTTTATGAAAAAACACATTTGTGCAATTTTCTTGTGGTCTCTGTTTTTACTGCTTTTACTGTCAGCTGTGAACGACACCTCTGCTTTATTCTTTGGGTCAGTATATTCATGTGGATATGAACGTTATATCGTTTATGTTTTAATAGAATTTTTTTTATTATGCTAATAACCTTTTTTGTGGTAGCAAGGGAAACACAAGATGATGTTTTACTTTTTACCATTTTGTGGCCTGTACGACCAGTCATCATATTTGATCATATTGACCAGATTTATTTCCACTTCAATCCCTCACTTCCTGTTAGTTTTTCCAGTACTAGACATTTAACTGAATTACAGTACAGATTATTTATTGATATGCCCTAGACATAATATTTCAAAATAAAAAGACTCAGATGTTTAAAAAAAACATAAAAGCAACAGATTTTTCATTCCATTAAAGGATTTTACAGCTTGAAATAAATTCCAGTTTTCTTTTAGAAGACTCTGATACTGAAAACCAGAGCTGCTTTCATGTTGTTAGTCATTCAAGCTGTTAGAGAGGAGGAATCTTGCCTGATAGAAAATAGCTAAAAGCCTATGACACGGGAAATGTACTGACACTACGTGCACACTTACCTTTGGATTGTGGTAGCTGCAGACAACTATGTTCCTGAACCTATTTTGAATTTTTAATTTCTTTTCTTTTTTTTTTTTTAGATAGGATGGACAGCAATTAAACACAACATTTTGTAAATTTGACCCCCATATCTGCTGTTATGAAACCATTAGGAGAGCAGGAAAAAAAAGTTGGACCGAGTATACAGTGCTGTAGGTTTGTGCGGAGTATAATATAATATGTCCTTTTAGAGCAGTCGACTGCCGCACAAGCAGGGGCTCTTGGGCACTCCTGACCGTAAAAATAGTCAGATTCTAATCAGCCAGATGCAAGTTGTACAACACTAACTGAAGGAGTGAGCAAATTAATATTATACAGTATATATATATATATATATATATATATATATATATATATATATATATTGGTGTAATACAAAGAGTTGCATTGCATGGCATTTGATTGTGTATCAGATAATTTATAGATTTTTTTGTAGATTGTTATTGGATATCTCTTATACTGTACATAGCATCATTACTCCACCATGCACATTTTACCTTTGATTGATCCAGAGCAGAAAATGGTGAAATGCTCATGAGGGAAGCCATTATAGAGATTTAGGTACTAATCTGGGGATACCGTTAGGATGCACAAGCTCAGTGAATGGCCACTGCCTGCAACAGCTGGAGGCAGTAAAGGAAGTGCTTCTGCAGACAATACAGTGTATGGGTAATACCCAATAAGGACCAGGCTAATTTCAATTTTTATGTTCTTTTTTTGTGTTTTTACCACCAGAAATTCATAAAAGGGATTATTTTCTGTAGGACAATTTGAATCTCTTAGTGGTATCATTTAATATTCAACGCAATAAATTGAGAAGCTGGAAAAAAATCCCAATTGCCATTTAAAAATATACAGTTTCTACAGCTTTCACTGTGCTGTTGGAATGACATATCCTATATTTTCTTTGGTTCAGTTCAATGTTTAGCTATCCATAGGGTCATTGATTGTGCATTGAGATTTCATCCTGTTGATACCAATTTGATGCAAGTGTGACTCTCAATCATTTTTTGGGTGGTTAAGGTGTTAACCAAGCATTCTATAGGGTTGGTTTACAATCATATAGCCTTAGCTGTCATGTGTGCAGTTGCACAGGGCTCCAGCCTGCAACGAGCTATAATATGATTATTCCTTTCTTGAATATAATTATATCCAGAGACATCATTTTCACTAAAGACAGGTTGCAGAAGCCGATCACATCATCATAGCAAATATATCTTTCTGCTTTTTCTAAGCATTTTGTTACAATATAATTGCGTGTTTTAACATGCATGGCTTTCTGACAAAATCCTCTGTGTAGTCACAGGGGTTGGGCTTTTGTTTGGATGCATTTAAAAAAACAACATACTGCTCAGCTCTCAGCCCTCACCTTTCTGCTCCTTCATAGGAACAGAGCTCACAGTGTGGACACCCTGCGAGTGCCCAAAGTGCACCAGTTCTCTTCTGGTACACTCAGTTTAATGGGTGTTCACCAGAACTATGTCAGGATTTTGGCATAAATGTGGTGCATGGTGTGAATATGCACCCGAACGCCCCTTTATGTGAACAGTATTGCAGTGCAGCTACGACATAAAACTGGGAGAACACTTCATAAATACATGTGCAAGCAGTCTGCAGATGTATTTATCTGCATTCAATGCCAGAATACTGACACAGACTGCTTAGTAAATGTGGCCATTTGTGTTTTTTAGAACAGGAATGTTAACTTTTTTTTCACATTTTTTCCTTAGATTCATTCCGCATTTTACCCAATTCAATCTGAAACTAAGCAATAAGACACTTGCATACATCTAATATATAAAGCTGGATGTATGTGTGTGTATGTATGCATGTCCGCAAAAGGAATCTGCACCATCACGCTTACAATAACCAAATTTTGCGGTTGTTGCCTGTGACTCAGGGAATGTCTTAGACCATTGTCTTTCTAAAACCCACTTATTAACCACCTTATACAGAAGCTATTGTCTGCTGCTGTGGCAGTTGATTGGTTGCTATTCTGCCATAGGTCATTAATATCAGCTCTGAGCTTTAATTAGCTACTACAAGCAATGATTAGAAGACAGCTTATGTGTGAGGAAAGATGGATAGGGATACAGAGAAAGGTGGAGATTATCAGCATTGTCTGAGGTAAAACTGCCCATGGAAACCAATCAGAGATCAGCTGTAATTTTATAAACAGCTGTAAAAGAATGCCAGCCACACAGACAGTCACTGAAAGAGACTGCCGGTCACACAAACAGTCACTGAAGGAGGCGGCCGGCCACACAAACAGTCACTGAAAGAGACTGCCGGCCACATAGACAGTTACTGAAAGAGACTGCCAGCGACAGTCAGTCACTGAAAGAGACTGCCAGCCACACAATCAGTCATGAAAGAGACTGCCAGCGACAGACAGACAGCCACTGAAAGAGACTGCCGCGACAAACAGACGGTCAGAGACAATCTGAGACAGTCTACAGATACATTGAAAATATTTTTTGATAACCCATTCTATATTGTTGTAGCCAAGAGCAGTTATTTACTATCCCGGGAAATGCCAGAAGCTACAGCTAGTGTTATATAAAAGCAGTGGAATACTATTTGCTCAATGAGAATGTAAGTGTGTGTGTAATTTGTATAAATATAAGTAAATGTAGAGAGGTTTCATTTTTCTTCATGCATATTGCGCACAAATGGATACATATGTAAAGGTGTAAGAAACATATTGTATGTTTATAAAATGGCAACTATACATATTAGTGCAGCATAGTAGTACTGTTTATGCTGCAAAATTACATTTCATGGGGAAGATAGATAGATAGATAGATAGATAGATAGATAGATAGATAGATAGATAGATAGATAGATAGATAGATAGATAGGGCTACTAAAACTTGTATGAGATTTCTTGTTTTATAGAATAATAATCAAACTGAGGTATGGTGTGAGGTGAGGCTGGCTTAGGTTCACACTAGCATTTTGTTCTAACATTGTGCACTGGCATTTTGACAAATAAAAAAAAACATAGGAACCTGATCTTCTAATGGATCACCCTTGTGTATCAGATGAGCTGCTGCCAGAACATTCATTACATTTTAAACTATTTTCCAAATGACTTTTATGACAGTTCAGACAGGGTTTACTTGCAGCTATAACAAAGAGGGCGGTAAGTTAGTTAATGGTTAATTTAAAGTTTGATATTTAGATCATTTTAGAGAGCCATGGCATGTTGTGTGAGAAAACAAGGGATCCAGCATCCATAAAATGCCTACAACGCATAACATCAATGTATTACCTGATGATATCCTACTTCAAGCATTCGCTGAAACATGGCCAACTGTTTTAAAAATACAATATACACTCACCGGCCACTTTATTAGGTACACCTGTCCAACTGCTCGTTAACACTTAATTTCTAATCAGCCAATCACATGGCAGCAACTCAGTGCATTTAGGCATGTAGACATGGTCAAGACAATCTCCTGCAGTTCAAACCGAGCATCAGTATGGGGAAGAAAGGTGATTTGAGTGCCTTTGAACATGGCATGGTTGCCAGAAGGGCTGGTCTGAGTATTTTAGAAACTGCTGATCTACTGGGATTTTCACGCACAACCATCTCTAGGGTTTACAGAGAATGGTCCGAAAAAGAAAAAAACATCCAGTGATCGGCAGTTCTGTGGGCAGAAATGCCTTGTTGATGCCAGAGGTCAGAAGAGAATGGGCAGACTGGTTCGAGCTGATAGAAAGGCAACAGTGACTCAAATCAACCACCCGTTACAACCAAGGTAGGCAGAAGAGCATCTCTGAACGCACGGTAAGTCGAACTTTGAGGCAGATGGGCTACAGCAGCAGAAGACCACACCGGGTGCCACTCATTTCAGCTAAGAACAGGAAACGGAGGCTACAATTTGCACAAGCTCATCGAAATTGGACAGTAGAAGATTGGAAAAACGTTGCCTGGTCTGATGAGTCTCGATTTCTGCTGCAACATTCGGATGGTAGGGTCAGAATTTGGCGTCAACAACATGAAAGCATGGATCCATCCTGCCTTGTATCAACGGTTCAGGCTGGTGGTGGTGGTGTCATGGTGTGGGGAATATTTTCTTGGCACTCTTTGGGCCCCTTGGTACCAATTGAGCATTGTTGCAACGCCACAGCCTACCTGAGTATTGTTGCTGACCATGTCCATCCCTTTATGACCACAATGTACCCAACATCTGATGGCTACTTTCAGCAGGATAATGCGCCATGTCATAAAGCTGGAATCATCTCAGACTTGTTTCTTGAACATGACAATGAGTTCACTGTACTCAAATGGCCTCAACAGTCACCAGATCTCAATCCAATAGAGCATCTTTGGGATGTGGTGGAACGGGAGATTAGCATCATGGATGTGCAGCCGACAAATCTGCGGCAACTGTGTGACATGCTATCATGTCAATATGGACCAAAATCTCTAAGGAACGCTTCCAGTACCTTGTTGAATCTATGCCACGAAGAATTGAGGCAGTTCTGAAGGCAAAAGGGGGTCCAACCCGTTACTAGCATGGTGTACCTAATAAAGTGGCCGGTGAGTGTGTGTGTATATATATTTATTTTTTTTTTTTCTCTAAAAATAAGACACCCCAGTAACCTATTGAGAAGCAGCTCTCCCCACACCGTACATTTGTGTTAGTAGATAATTTAGATTCTCCAAGTTGTTGTGACATGGGTGAAGAATTCATGGATAAAAATCACTGATAGCTGCCTCGTAAATGCATTATGTCCGCCTCTAAGAAAATTGCTATTGCATTAGAGATTGGAGAAAATCATTCTAAAAGAAACAGAGTTACAAAAAAATCAGCATGATATTCAGGTTTTGGAGAGCTATGATGAGGTTCCTGAAGGTGTTGATAAAACGGTCTTAAAATACTTGGATCTCCAGGTGTACCGTATATTGTATATTGCAGTGATGGTGAACCTTTTAGAGACCGAGTGCCCAAACTACAACCAAAATCCACTTATTTACCAGTAAGTGCCAACATGGCATTTCAAGCAATAACTGCTAACCAGTAACATTGCTACCAGTTCTTCTACATCATTCAATTATATTGGCTCTCCTAAGGCCACCAATACAGTTGAAAAAGGGTAGGTAAATAAAATCAGACCATCATTGTAGCTTCTCTCCAGGAAGAATGGTGGGTCAGCAGGATGACCTCTAAAGACAAAGCAGTTCTGTCAACACCTTCTCACTTTTCCCACTGTTTCAAACAGCCAATGAATTGTCGCTTTAAAATAGTGCTGAGAGCAGCATCCCTTAAGTTGCTTGGGACTGCAAGAAGATTTGGTGGATTTGGTCCTGTTTGGTGAAATTGGAGAGATTGGCTTGAGTGCCCACAGAAAGGGCTCTAAGTGCCACCTCTGGCACCCGTGCCATAGGTTCGCCACCACCGGCATATTGTACATAGAAATAGAGTCACAAGAAATTCTTGATGCAATTCTGGCTGGTTATGCGGATGTCTGTGATGACTACAGGATATAACTTTTTTTTTTTTCAACAATACATTTATTTCACAAAATAAGACATCCCCTGAAAGTGAGACCTAGTGCCTCTGAAGGATGCAGAACGTAATATAAAAAAACCCACTGTCTTATTTTCAAGGAAACAGGGTATATAGATTCCATTACAGTATGGTCCCTTCTACACTCTCCTTCTACACGTGTGCTGCTCGGCTCGCACGGCACGAATGCTGCACACCGGGAGTGAACTCAGCATGTCAGTTCACTCCCGGTGTGCAGCGTGCGGGTCGTGCGATCCGAGCAGCATGCGTTGTGAGTGTGATGCTAGTTCATCGCATCACACTCGCGAGTGTAGAAGGGGCCTAACTTACCTACAAGTTTTTGTAAATACTCATATTTAACATCGTAGGGGCATCAGTGCTTACATAGTATTTGATTCTACTTTGTGTTGTGATCTCTTAGTTTGGCTACACTAATATGTTAGTCTTTATTATACTGAGATTTATCATATCAGCTGATACTCTTCTACATATTGGCACCAGATAACTACAGAGTTGTTTGGTTGCTTAGATACATTTAGGGATCATCATATATTCCAGATGGTTCAGAAAGTATTCAGACCTCTTTAAATTTTTCACTCTTTGTTTCATCGTAACCAATTGGTAAGATCAAAAATGTTCTCTTTTTGATCATTACCCCATTTTGACAGAAAAAAACACAGAAAGGTAGATATTTTTGCTAATTTATTAAACAAGAAAAACTAAAATATCATATGGTCATAAGTATTTAGACCCTTTACTCAGTATTGGGTAGAAGAACCTTTTGATCTAGTACAGCCACAAGTCTTCTTGGAAATCATACAAGTTTTTCTCACCTCCTTGTAGATCCTCTCCCGTTCCTTCAGGTGGATGGTGAATGTTGGTGGAGGCCATTTTCAAGTCTCTCCGGAGATGCACAATTGGGTTTAGTGTAGGTCTGTGACAGCAGCACAGCAATAACAGAATTGAGTTCTGTAAGAACTCTGGGGTATAACCCATCTGGTGCAGGACCTTGTTATTTTATTGAGCTTGTCTACATTCAGCCAGTATACTATATTACAGGATGCATCACCTGCACTGGCTCCACCCACTCCAGATGTTCTTTTTTCTATTGCATAAACGAGGTCTGATATAGACAGGTGTGTGCCTTTCCTAATCAAGTCCAGTAAGTTTAATTAAACACAATAAACCAGTAGAACCAGCTTAAGAAGGATCAGAAGGAAATGGACAGCATTTGAGTGTCACAGCAAAGGTTCTGAATACTTATGATCATCTGATATTTCAGTTTTTCTTCTTTAATAATGTAGCAAAAATATCTCCATATCTGTTATTCATCTAATCTAATTTACTTATAAAATATTAATTACTATACGGATAAATGTAAGTTTGATTGTAAATATTTAGCTAATTGAGGTTATTGGCTACTTTATGCCTCCAAGGTACAGTTGTTTGTCTGGTTGCCTAGCTACATTAAGGGATCATCATATATTCCATGCCTGCGCTCTGATTACTGCTTACTCAGCCCATATGAAGTAACTTCTAGTGTCATGTATGTTTTCCCTCAATTTATTTCATAAATATTTTTGTAAGATATGCCATTGCTGCCATTAATGACATACCTCTATTTCTATACTTCTATCAGTTCGGTTTTGTCTGCTTGTAGACCATTTTTAGGCTATCCTGCTGTATTGGTATCTCTCAAAGATACCAATGGCATTCTACAAGGTACAGTTAGTAAAATAGCCATGTTCTCAAAGCTGGAGCACTTGCATTGTATCTCTTACTTTTCCAAACCACTTAGTCTTACTTTCTACTGCAGTCTTGAGCAGCTAGATCCTTTAATGGGCCCTTCCAGAAATAGAGGTCAGACATTCATGAGCTTTCTAGGAAGGAATGGCAGGAGGTAGAATTTGTCATCTATCAAAACCATAGAAAGTGTCCTGGTATAAACCAATTTTCTTCATATGACTTATAACAGACCTGTGGTCATGCCCATAATAAGTCAGATTTGGTCTAAGGTCCTCAAATTCATGAACATTCATGAACCTTGGCTTTGCTTCTTGGGTATTATCAATGAGCTGGCACTCAGCTATTGAGAAAAACGTTTTTCAGATTTCACTGCACTGTGATCAGAAGATAATTTTTATGACCTAGACCAGGGTAATCTGATAATCTGACAACATTATGACTGCTGATAAGGTACCCAGTGTTGTGCTGCAAGGAGTGCGTGTTTTGGTTGGACCTTAAGGATGTTTGTCTTGTTGATTTTCTTTAGTTGTCAGTTTTCATTAGTTGTTAGACTCCTGGGCCTGTATCCTTTGCTCTTTTTGAAGTCTTACCACTAGGTGCTGTTACCTGCCTGTACTCACTTGTCTCATGTATTTAAAGGTTAGCTGTCTATTTGTTTGTCATTTTGTTGGATTGCAGAAATAAATCTTAGAAAAAATAATTGATGTGCTAATGACTTATGTAAGGGTTGCCTCATCATCAGTTGGATAGTTTCACAATTATAGGAGCGTGTACATGTTTATGGGTATGCAAATTGTTTTTAACATGTTTGTGATTTGTCACCTTGCTTGACAAAGAACTTGATACGAAACATGTTGTAATGTTGTTTGAGTGCAATGTTTTCTCTTTGCTAATGCTTTGGTGTTATATTCCTGGATGTGATAAATTTTATTGTGATAATGAAATAAAACATGACATTTTATGGATGTTGGATACTTTTTCTCCTCTTTTCCCCTGTTATTGCCTGAAGATCAGTTGGTAGACCTGTTCATCCTGACAATTACATTTAATGGACATGTCGGAGAAAGCATGTAAAAACTACAGTTCTTGTTGTTGAAGTATTTATTTTCAATGACAATTATTTACTATTCTGTTGTTGACTTACATTATAGATTTCGTAAGGTTTCCAATTTAATTTTCAGGGCAACAATAAGCTTCAGGCTAACCTGCTCTTTGCTAATATTGATGCTTGGTTTAATATATTTTTGCAAAGACTAATGTGGGTTTTAAGGCTTAAAGTCAGATAAAGCTAACTTTTATCTGTGTAAAATGCTTGACTCCGTTTTATTCTACTCCAACCTGCATGGGTAATTTCTTTTAGCTCCAGAGATTATGGGAGGACCTAGATATTATTGGGGATGCAGTCAATGACCTGCATCCTACCCAGATAAGTACTTTCTAAATCCGTGGTAGAGGAGAAAGCAAGAGACTCCCTCCTCCGCCAATTACAATGGAGCTTAGCATTTTGGGAGCCCTCCAGACAAAAATTTGTCTGAGGCCCTGAAATGGAAAATACATTTTCAACAATACCTTAGTGAGAATAGTCAGGCACCATCTTGATCTTAGGTTCTCTACATCGCTCTCATCAAGATATGGGAACCAGAAAGGTTTGTTTTCTACAACATCAAGAATGCCTCTTACACAGGACACTGTGCTGCAGGTTATATTTCTGATCTATGGCTGTAGGTGGACATAATTCCCCTTTAGTTTATGTTTGTCTTAACTGCCTTCCTGTCAAACTTCAATTTATTATTGAGTCTTATTCTATTCAAATTATTTAACATGTGAAACAGAACAGACAGACAGAGGGCTATGAAACAAAAGAGCCAGCTATTTAAAACACTGAAGCTAGTTGTCTCTTAAAAACTGGGAGTCCATCATATTTCATCCACTAAATATGCCAAAATTATAACTCCCACCCACCTGCTTTCTGGATGCCAAACTGCTTTCTGCATGCCATGCTAGGGGTGTTAGTTGTCTGAGTCAGCTACCTAGATTAAATTCCCAGTTTTAGCCATTTTTGGCATTTTGCTGGGAATAGGTAAATTTGTTACTACCAGGCAATCCCCAGGTTACGTACAAGATAGGGTCTGGAGGTTTGTTCTTAAGTTGAATTTGTATGTAAGTCGAAACTGTATATTTTATAATTGTATATCCAGAAAAAACATTTTTTGGCCCCAGTGACAATTGGAGTTTAAACATTTTTTGCTGTAATGGGACCAACGATGATCAATAAAGCTTCATTACAGACTCCTTACAGCTGATCATTGCAATCTAGGATTATAGTAAAGCGTTCAGAAAGCTTCACCAGAGGTCAGAGGGGTCTGTCTGTAACTATGGGTTGTCTGTAAGTCGGGTGTCCTTAAGTAGGGGACCGCCTGTACTGAAATTGGCATTTTCTTGGGTGAAAAATTTGCCCCATTTGATGTTCAGAACCAATCCAAGTTCAAAATAGATAGAAAATATATAGCACAACATACTTATAACTGTTCCTTTTTAAAATTTGATGTCAATCCAGAGACAATTTTCATATCATACTATGTCCTTACCAATTAATAAATGCTAGATCGTAGAGAGCCAAGTAATCTTTAATGATGTCATGGCCAAGTGACCACATACTTCATAAATTGAAGGAGGTTGATTACCTGATATCAATAAAGGTCCTTTGTCCCAGTAGAATCTTCCTAGGAGGGAGTGTAGAAATATGGCAGCCATCTTGTGACATGCAAAGTGGACTCCAGAATGGACAACCCAAGGTAGCAGCTTTCAAAAGGAGAATACTAGGTATCTTTACCACAGATTGGCTATGTATGGTTACATTTTTACTTTTGAGTGGGTTTTTTTTTTTTAATTTAAGGACAATGATCCTCCATCTTTTGATGGTCACCTTCCCTTCTTGTAAATAGTGGTACATGTTTGAAAATTCAGCTTAGAGCCATGCAGGACTTTAGACCCCTTCCAGCGTATCTTTAAATAATGACTTAAAACTGTTTTCTACTTATCTCATTAATGCCACGCCACCATTTAATACTGATATCTGCATTCTGTAACTAACATGCATTCATTTTGTAATTATAAGACACTTTGAGACACACTGTGACAAATCCCCTATATAAAGTAATTATTATGAAAGAACAAATTTGATAACTTGACTTAGGAAATAATTTTACTGCCAGAAAGACTGCTTTTCCTTCTACTGAAAGCAATCGACTTCCTTGTTTAATTAAATTATAATTGATCCCAAGCTTTGCTCCCCTTAAACTAGGAGTTTAATAGCTGTTGTAGACTGCAGGAGTTGGTTTACCATCAGATAATTGCAAAAAGACATCCAGCCCCTCAGGTGCTAATTATCTTACAATAAACCACGTCAAGCCGAGTCTTATTATGGAACAGCCAAGTGCGGCAAGTCAGGTTAAAGTAGACCAAGGTTGTACTCATTTATCATGAACAAATTATACTCTAAAGCTTGATATTGGTTACAAGTCTGGTAACAAGAGAATAAGTCTTTTCTGGAACAAATACTCTTAATCTTGACATTGTTAAACCTGCCTACTTTAATACAATCAATACAGAGCGGGGAAAGCCTCACAGAATTCCTATGATATTTGTTAATAATGAAAAATAAAGTTATTCCTTCCTGTGGCAGAAGGAAAGTTCTTTCTGAAGAGATTATATAAAGAGTTCTAAAGAGGTTGACTAGAACTTTACACAGGAAAAGGTAGGCATGGACCCAACCACAAACCTGTCAAATGTTGCGTGAATTAAAGGGAATGTGTCACCGGAAAATGACCTAATTCTTTATCAACTTACAGGAATTTTCAATGATAAAGTAAACACTTTCTTTGCAGCAGTTACTACATTTTCAGACAAATAATTAGTAGTTACATAGCATTATTTTGTTGCACTGCATAGGACTGTTATTTAGACATTTAGATAAATGTGAGTGCAAAGCGTTTTTCACTGATTCGTTGCTATAGAAATCATAGACTGCAGTCATCAGTTTCTAGGACACTTATGAAAAACACTTTGGAATCCTAGTAGAAAATGATTAGACTACCAAGGAAAACAAATCAGTTTTTCACTGACAGCACTCAGACTATTTCTATGTGAAAGGCTCCTTACTGTTTATTTGAATAATTCAATTCAAGGCCAGTTCCAATGTTAAAGGGAACCTGTTACCAGGAATGTGATTTTTAGCTGGTGACAGGTTCTAATAGCCTTTGCTACACTGATTTTAAAATGCCTTTGTCAGTATTCAGAATAATTGCAGTAGTTCATATAAGTTTAACCCCTTACCGACATGTGATCTACTAGTACTTCACATGCATGCTGCACATGATTGCAGAGGGCTCACGGTTGAGCCTTCTCCACAGTCAATAAGTGTTTGCTGCATATTGCCATCTTGGCTCAGATCGTCGCTCCACGTGTCGTCATCGGGAAGTGTTGATCTGTTTCTATAACAACCGTATGATGGTATATGGTAGGAACAATCAGACAACCTATGGTTAAAGTACCCTAATAGTACCCTAATAGTATTTTTTTTTAAAGTTAAAAAAAATGTAATAAAAGAAACATTACACCACCCACAGCTTCATACACTAGTATGGAAAAAGTTATTAGCGTCAGAAGATGCCAAAATGAAGAATTTCTTTTTGCATCGATTTTAATTCTTATAAATGTCTGAAAACATTATTCTTTGGGTTGGCATGATCATATGGATAAAGTAGACATGTCATTTAGGACGCACAGTGAAAGCCGTAAAATCTAAGCCCACAAGAAAATGGTGCAAATGCATTTTTTCACCAATTCCAATCATTACATTTTGAATTTAGTCGTTAAAGGGTTAATTTACATTACCTGACTCTCTGACAGCAGCAGGTGGTGAGTCCTGAGCAGGGAGGAGTTGCAGCTGCAGCCTGTGTCACTCTTCTCTCCTCCAAACTCATGCAGCTCCAGTTTGGTGGGGAGGAGAGGGAGAATGCATGAGGAGATAAAGACACACAGGCTGCAGCTACAGCCTCCACCCACCCTTCGGTACTCTTGGTACACTGCTGGTAGGGAGCCAGGTAACGTAAATCAAACTATTATAAACTACTAATAATTTAGATAGCTTACAAAGGCATTTTTAAAATCGGCATAGGATAGGCTATTGTAATCTATCACTAGCTAAAAATTACATTCCTGATGACAGGTTCGCTTTAAATATGTATTTAAAGCCTTAGGAATCATTGGCAATTTTAGGAATACCATTGCAGGACTAGTCACATATTTTGTAGTTGAGTTTTTCTAAACATTTCTATTGTTTAAATGTTTTTCTTCCGTTGAAAGGAAGATTTCAGATCTGTAAAGAAATCTATACCCTTCTATACCCCAAGTGTGTTCTAATTTGTGTAAATATGTAAGATATTGAATATTGTCATTTGGTATAGTGTGTAGTATGGAGCTGTATATTTTCTTTCTTATTTGCATTTATTTAGAAACCTGTAGGTGTCACTATAGCATTTCCAGTCCAGGAAAGAATTTAGAAAACCTTAGTACATATTAATAAAAGGCACGTGTAAGAATGTTCCAACACATTCTTACAAAAGTTGACTCAATTGCTTCACACCTTGTACGCCTGAATGCACTTCGTTCACACAGTAACTGATATGCAACTCCAATTGGCCAAATTAACTGTGCATTTAAAGATAGTTTAAAGGGATTATCTCATAAAATCTTTTTATGATATCTTTATATATTTAGTCCTCCATGTTGGTCACTGTACCAAATTGATTTACCAAATTGATTCCAGTGGCTAGGTAGCATCAAACTCAAATAAATAGGAATTATGGAAGGCAAATAATTTTACGTAATTCTGTACTTTTTGTTATAAACCTAAAAATATGTATTTGCTGTTTGCTATGCAATACAGAACTAACAGGGAACTCTATATGCTTCTATGAAGAGTGAACACTATGGTAAACACACAAAGGGTGAGTTTATCCAGAATGGACTATTGTGCACCAGTCTTGACCGCCCCCCCCCCCCTCTCCGCTCAAGATGAGGCACAAGCCTCTTAGTAAATTGGTCATACATTGGTGCACCTGGATGAATTCTGCAATAACCTGTGACACTATTCTTGTACATTTGGATAGTAAATGTGCCATGCTGGAGTGTCCTACACCCTGTCACACCCACTTGGCCACAAGTCGCAATTCTTGTACAAGGCATGAAAATGTTGCATGGCGAGGCCATAAAGAAACTGGTGATCAAGGCATGTTAAATGCTGCCATAAAGTCCATATGCTGTATGATGACTTTAATCTTGCAATAGTTATCCAATCAGCCTTCAAATAAGACACATCTACAAAGTCACATTACATAGTCATTATTTGATCAGTGAGCAGATGCTCCATAGACATGGCTTAGTGGCTTAGTGATAGAAAACAGAGGGTGGTCATTAATGGCACATTCTCAGATTGGGTTGATGTTACCAGTGGAGTGCCACAGGGGTCAGTATTGGGGCCACTTCTTTTTAATATTTTTATTAATGACCTTGTAGTGGGTTTACACAGTCAAGTTTCAATATTTGCAGATGATACTAAGCTGTGTAAAGTAATAAATACTGAGGTCGATAGTTTAGCATTACAGAGGGATTTGTGGAAGCTTGAGGGATGGGCAGAGAAATGGTTGATGAGGTTTAATGTAGATAAATGTAAAGTTATACACTTGGGCCATGGAAACAAAAAGTATAATTATGTTCTAAACGGTCAATTACTTAGTAAAACTAAGGCTGAAAAGGACTTGGGGGTATTGGTGGATGGTAAACTTAATTTTAGTGACCAGAGCCAGGCGGCTGCTGCTAAAGCAAATAAAATAATGGGACGTATCAAGAGAGGAATAGATTCTCATGATAAAGACATAGTTTTGCCCTTATACAAATCCCTGGTCAGACCACACATGGAATATTGTGTACAGTTTTGGGCACCAGTGTATAAAAAGCATATAGTAGAGCTGGAACGGGTGCAGAGGAGAGCAACCAGGATTATTAGGGGAATGGGGGAACTAGAATACACTGACAGATTAAAAAATTTGGGATTATTCAGTTTAAAAAAAAGACGGCTGAGGGGAGACCTCATTACAATGTACAAATACCTGAACGGACAGTACAAGGATCTCTCCAAAGATCTTTTTATACCTCTACCTGTGACCAGGACAAGGGGGCATCCTCTACGCCTAGAGGAGAGGCGATTTTACCATCACCATAGACAAAGGTTCTTTACTGTAAGAGCAGTGAGACTATGGAACTCTCTGCCGCAGGAGGTTGTTATGGCAAACGCTATGTACATGTTCAAGAGAGGCCTTCATGACTTTCTGGAGAGAAAAAATATCATGGGTTATGAGGATAAAACATTTATTTATTTCTTAAAGGTTGGACTTGATGGACTTGCGTCTCCTTCCAGCCTTATATACTATGATACTATGATACTATGACATATTAGCTATATAAACACTGGAGACCTTTAGTTTTTTCTGGTTATCCTTGTAAAAATTCCATAAATCCATGGAAATGTTCCTAAAGGCCTGAAGTCCTTAGTTCGGTAACATGTATAAAATCATAGCCATGGCTATTAGGCCAATCACAGCCATGGCTTGTAGCTAGCTACGAAGCGTCAATTTGCCAGATTGGCTGCACAGTCACCAATCAGGCAATATGTTTGGGTTGCGGGATGCACCTGAACCTCGGACTTAAATTTTGGGTTTGGTCATCTCTAGTGTTAGGTCTTCCCAAATATTCCATGAAACTAACCAAGTATAGTATTCACATACATTTTTTATGAAAATTATGGCTCACATGAACTAATTTCATAACAAATATTAACTACTATCCAGGTAAAAGAACTAGTGTTCAAAAAAAAGAGGTGAAGCCTCAAGATATCATATTGTATATCAACATCCCTCTTAATTGACGGTAACTCAAATATTTGACAAAAGCAATTAACTGCACCATTAACAAAGTTATAGTCTAAAATACATTAAACAGGGTCATTATTTTCCCTGCCAGTAAATGTCAGCGCAAATATTTTGCACAGTAAAGCCCAAAGCATTAATCACTTTGGGTCCGTAACAAAAAACAAGCAGCTTTATCCTTCTAATTATCCTGCTAGATCATACCTCCCCTCAATAATAAGCCATTCTAAGGATTTAGTGGTTAATAGAGAAGGAATTGTTTTCACTAATCTGATTTACATAGCAGACATTACATCCTGGTGTAATGAAGAATACTTAAAGCTGCTTCACGTTCAGCATGGAGCCCACAATATGTAGAAATACAGAAGTGTCTGCACTACAATTTGTGGAAGGTAAGTGTGGCATAAGTAAAAGGGGCATGGTTTAATATATGTTGTCTTGGTGTTAAGGTGTAAGTGCAGGTGGACAGTGGTGGACATTTTTCTAACATAATGGGGCAGATTTATCAAGCTGTCTGAAAGTCAGAATATTTCTAGTTGACCATGGCAACCAATCATAGCTCAGCTTTCATTTTACCTATGCTCATGAATATTTCAAAGGGGAGCTGTGATTGGTTGCCATGGGCAACTAGAAATATTCCGACTTTCAGACAGCTTGATAAATCTACCCCAATATGTAGTGTCAGTGGGCTGTGTGTGAGCAACAGACAGATGGTCAGGATAGGGATTTATAGGCATTGCTTAATAAGAGATCTGAGCTAACTGCAAGGGTTGCAGGCATTTAAAAGCTAAAAATAGTAAAATAAATTAATCTTTTAGAAAAACTGAATGCATAGTGGGTATCAAGATACAGAACCCCCTCTGCTTGTAATAGTAGCTGTCCCAAGCCTATACAGGCTGAACACAATAAGCTAAAGGGCGGCTTTAGTGCTGGGTTAACCCAGTCAGAAAAATCTCACTCAGCTAAACCAGTTCCCTACAATCTACTGTCAATATGCAAAGACATCGAAACAGCACTGTCTAAGCTTCTTGAAAGTCAGGCTTGATGTTAAGGGGACTCCTGTAAAGGTAACTAAAACAGTCATTGTTTTCCTTCCTCTATTCTGGAATCCCCCAGTGCAGCGCCCATGGTTGTAAGTCTCCACACGTCTCCATGGCAGTCTTAATTAGCAAAGTCTTTTACTTTTTGACCCTAGTCAAAAGCCTCTCAATTAACCAAACCAGATCCTTACACTGTACTGACAAGATACAAAGACATTGAAACAATGCTGTCTAAAGTTCGGAGTCTGTCAGTAGGCTTCTTGAAAGTCATGTTTGATGTTAAGTGGGCTACCTTACAAGGTAGCTAAAAGAGGCATTGACTTCCGATTTTAGAAAACATATTTGCATATTTCTCATAAGCTCCATGGAATGGGTTTCCATTGCAGAGCAGATACACACAGGGCTTATATTACCAAATATGATGGCAAGCATCATATGCAAAATGGCTCCAACTGGACTCCACTGGAACAGTGGAAACATGTTCTATAGAGGGAAGATGGACAAGTCTGGTTTAAGGGATTGCCATGACAATATAACTCACATTGTGTCAACTGTTCGAAGGAGAATGGACACTGCTTTGGGTTTTTTTTTCCTTTGTACCAGTAAATAAAAATCTTAATAGCAACTATTCATATGGATACATTCCAACATATCCCCGAAAGCTTTCCCACAACACCGGAAGCTGATTGAGCTGCAAACAGGGAGCATGACATTAATGACTACGGATTCAGAATGGAATGTCATTAAAACTCCTGTAAGTTCGACAGATAAGTATCACATTATTTTATTTACACAGTAAATATTAACAACTAACAAACTTCAAAAAAAACAAACTTCTGATTTGTTCACAAGAAATAGAGGTCCGCGCTTGATACACAGGGATGACATAGGGTGGGGCCCTGTATTGATAATTAAAGAGTCAGGTCATTTAGGGGCATTCATAAAACAATAGTGCATTAAAGCAATTGTTTCTTGTACCAAAAGAGAGAGGTTTTGTAGAATGCTTTTGATCATATTGCTAATGATGAGATTGATGTCGCCAGCTGTAGCAATAGGCATCGAGTGAGGGAACAGCATGGGATGTTTTGCTCTGGGCTTTTCCAAATGCAAATTACAATAGCAAATGACTAGGGAACGTGTAATTCCAGTTTTAAAAATCATTCCTTTCAAATAATTTAAACTCATCAGGCTAGAAAGTAAACAGGGCATACAAAGATTAGAAAAAAATAAAGTTACAACCCAAATACTGTTTCCAAACCCTTAAACCGCCCACAGGGACCAATCAGACAGCCAAACACTGGATCATTTGTCCTAAAATAATTAATGCTATAGGTGATGGATTCATCACTACATTGTCTGGTTTCTTCTGCTACTTTTCAAGACTTTTTTTGTTGCAGTTGATACTTTTTTGTCTCAAAAAATCTCAACTGCAACAAAAAGGCCTTAAACGGTATTAGTAGGAGGAGTTATCACTACGTTGTCTGGTTCCTTCTGTGTATACTTTTATGGACATTTGTTTTATTATTGCATCAATTGTGGACTGGAAATAATCCCACCTAAGTGGTTTTTATTGACACCTTTAGGACACAAATTGGCCTTCAGGACAGAGCCCTTGTTTCATTTTTCCATGCTCACTTTCTAATACACATAACTTCTTTATTTTTTTTATTTGACACAGCATATGAGGGCTTGTTTTTTGTGGCAAGAGTTGCTTTTACTTCAATAGGCTAATTTTAGAGTAAACATGGCATAATGATAAAAAATATATTAATGGAAATCTACCATCAAAATTCAACTTTTAAAATTCTGCTAAGCATGTGTTACATCATGGCCGGCGCCAGCACCCGGCTTACCCGGGCAAGTGCCGGGGCCCCAGAGGTCTCAGAGGGGCCCACAGCACACACTGCCAATTCAAGCATACTCAATTACATCGGCATGCTTGTTGCCGATGTAATTGAGAGAAGCGTGAGAAGCGCTTCATTCACACTGCCGGCGCGGCTGACAGGGGGCGGCACCGCAAGCGGACAGTCACAGAACATAGGTGCATCGGCGTCACCGATGTATTTCTGCTGCACAGCGCCTATTGCTGTGCAGGACGCTGGACGTGATGACTTCACGCCGCCAGCGTCCCTGCTGCTGCACAGTAGACGCTGTGCTGAAGATGTAGCAGAAGAGCGGCGAGCCCCAGAAGAGATGAAGGAGAAATCGCATGCAGCCCTTGAGGTAAGTTAGCGTTTATTTTTTTTTCTGCCCACTAATAATGTGTATTTAATTAATTAATGGAGGCTGGGAAGGGGGGTATATATTAATTAATGGACCCTGGAGGTATATATTAATTAATGAAGCCTCAAGGAGGTATATATTAATTAAGAGACCCTGGGAAGGGGGGGTTATATATTAATTAATGGACCCTGGGGGGTATATATTAATTAATGAAGCCTCAAGGGGGTATATATTAATCAATGGACCCTGGGGGGGTATATATTAATTAATGAACCCTGGGGGGTATATATTAATTAATGGACCCTGGGGGGGTTATATATTAATAAATTAATGGAGCCCGAGGGGTATATATTAATAAATGGAGCCTGGGGGTATATATTAATGAATGGAACCTGGGGGGTATATATACTCATTGATTAATGGAGCCCAGGGGTGTATATTAATTAATGGATCCCGGGGGTTATATATTAATCAATTAATGGAGCCTGGGGGGTGTATATTAATTAATGGAGCCTGGAGGGCTTTATATACTTAATTAATAAAGCCTGGGGGGCTGTATACTAATGGACCCTGGGGGGGCTGTATATACGTAATTAATGGACCAGGGGGCTGTATATACGTAATTAATGGACCAGGGGCTGTATATACGTAATTAATGGAGCCTGGTTGCTGTATATACTTAATTAATGGAGCCGTGGGGGATGTAGGGGTGTTGTATATCAATATTTGTATATTAAAATTCAGCGTTTTTTAATGCCACCACATTTCACTGCTTAGGGGCCCACTGAGGCTCTTTCGCCCAGGGGCCCACTGAAACCTGGAGCCGGCCCTGTGTTACATCCACGCTGTAGCTTCACAGGTTGTTACACTGTAAAGAGCACCTCAACCCTCTCACCGGTGTGCTTAAATTTCCTCTGCTACAGTGTGACTACTTCAAGCAGAAGGAGGGGGTGAAGTACTAAAGGAACAGATGGAAATGACCAGATCATCAGGGCGAGCATTCTCATCCAATGTCAACAATGTGTAAAAAATGTGTTTATTTTCTGCACATGCCTCTTTCCACATATAATGCAGGTTTTTTCTTTTTTTGCAGAGAGATCCATCAGAAAAGCAGCCTGCTGCCTTTTGACAACCCCCACTGAAATACTCATGTACGTTTCTTTCTTACCCTACTTGCCCCTATTATAAGCCTATGCTATCAGGAAGTTGATAGTAAGGGGAACTTCAAAAAGTATAAGCCTTAGTGAAGAGAGGTACAGAATTGATACATTTATTCTAAAAAGCCAGCAAATGCATATCCTGTATATATGTAATGCCTCATTCTTTTTGCAGGGGTACATGTGCCATGTGCTATGCTACAGGTCATCCATTGTGTATAATTTCGTAGTGGTTTCTCAGTATATAAGGCAAAAAAATAAAAAAAATGTTATCAAGTCCAACATGGTCTTGGACTTATCACAGACTAATGCGAATGTATCCTGGGATCATGGACGTGAGAAGTGCCACAGACTGATCACCCTGCTGGGGACTGAACTCATAAAACTGCTATATGATGCACAGAGTTCCTGTTTCCCCGATATGCAGCAGAGCCAACAGTAGAGTGTCACTACTGCTACATATTGGGGAAGCAAGAACTCTGTTCATCATATAGCAACATGATGAAAGGATATCAGTCCCCAGCAGAGTGATCAGTCCATGGCACATCAAGAAGCAATAATAACTTCCTAGATCAACATTAAATTAACTAGTTATTTAGTTCCCATAACCCATGATATTTTTGTTCATCCAGGCCTCTCTTGAACATGTACAAAGTATCCGCCAAAACAACCTCCTGCAGCAGAGAGTTCCATAGTCTCACTGCTCTTACAATGAAGAATCCCTCTCTATGGCGATGGTGGAACCACCTCTCCTCTAGATGTTGGTCTTGTCAACAGGTCTAGGTATAAGAAGATTCATATCTCAGAACCATTTATTTTATAGTGGATGTGTTGGGTATTGTAGCACAGTCTCACTAAAGTGGTTGACCACTCTTTTGTTTTTTTGTAATGTCTACGTAAGGGGGGGGGGGGGTGATAAAAGATGTATATTGGTAAATCACCTTAACAGTTCTGTGCCACTCTCTTGATACAAAATGTGAAGCCTCCTGTCAATCAGACATTCCTGTCCATAAAATGGCCGCAGATGGAGGGTCACATGATCTCTATCTGTCCATTAACAATCGACCTGCCAGGAGCTTAATCTTATATTCATGAATACCAACAAACGGCACTGACAGATAGATTGGTCTTAAACATAGATCACATGACCCTCCTTCTGCAGCCATTTTATGTTCAGGATGTCTGGCTGATGAGGTAAAATACAGGAGACTTCACTTTACATATCAAGAACGTGGTGCAGAACTTTTAATAAATGTATATTGGTAAATTATCTAATATCCTGCAACCCCCCCCCCCCTCACACACTTACACACACATTACAAAAAAAATGTGGTAAAGTGCCAACCCCTTTAATTTAAATCAGAATATTAAACAGCATGTCCATGTGACCAATGAATATAATCACGATAAAATCTCAGAAAATCCCTTTAAGCTACACCATAACAATGTCTAATCCTTGGCATAATACCCCATATAAGTGAAGCTTAAAGGCAATTTAATAAAGATGTTGGGGATAAGTACTCAGGAAATTAGTTATATGCACTGGGGAACCTGGAGACAACATTTTTCTGCAGCTAGAAAACTCAACACATAAAAATAATCTGAGGAGGAAAAAACTGTGAAATGAATGATGATAAACAAGCAACAATGCATAAAATAGACTGATTCTCTGCACTGTTAAGGTCAGAGCTGTCCCTAGGGAGAAAGATGTAATTTCAAGTCTCAAAATGTCAACAGCAGCAGCAATCTGCGGCCCAACACAAGATGTGGCTTTTAGAAAAATTAACTACATGGGATGGGTTACTTTATTTAAGCTCCTTGAGATGCCACACTTGCTGCTGGTAAATTATCTTTGCCAACATGGTGAATGGCTAATACATCTTGCTAGCTACATCATATTACACACAAGTTGGCTATAATGATTCATTGAAAAGTAAATAAAGTTTGTCCAACTTAATGTAACTTGTAAAACTTCTCAGGCAAACAGAGAATTATTTATATGCTCAACAGTCAACTTATATAACCTGAAAAGAGTATTTAAAGGAAATCTATGCCTGGGTGCAGTGCTTCTAAACCAAACACACTTGCATGCTGGTTTGTGCTTCCTGAAACAGGATTCGTGCTTCTTTTTGCCTCTTTTATCTTAGTTTTTGAGAAAAAGTAATATTTTTTAATGAGCCTCAGGGGCTCCATGCTACCTCACAGAAGCCCCTATAGGCTCCATTGTCTACTAATTATTCATGCCTCCCTTCAGTATTTCTGCCCCCTCCTCTCTACGCAGCCAGAGGGCCGAATAGAGGTGTGAATAATTTGCAGATAACAGAGAAAAAAGGGGGTCCTGTGTCGTAGACAGAAGCCCCTGAGGCTCATTTGCCTCATATTTTAGAAAGACGGTTTTCTAAAAAATTAAGCTATTAGAAGCAAAAATAAGAATGGATTTTTTGTCAGGTGGCACATAGCAGCATGTGTCCTTGGTTTAGAAGCACTGAACCAAGTTTAAGATTTCCTTTAAATGTTCCCCATCTTAAAAATTATTTATTGGCTATATAAGCCAATAAACCAACAGGCTACTGAACCAGGTACAAGGGTGAGCCCAGGAGTCTGGAAATAGTGGGGGTTGGTATCACCAGTCACTATACTGTTCAGCTAGGATCTTTAGATTCTGGTAGTGTAATCAGCTGTGAAAATGTTACTACAGCTGCTAACACTACCAGAAATGAAGATACACTGACTCAAACCAGCCAAATGCATCGTAAATATGCAAAAATGAACGCGTTTTAAAACGCGCCAAGAACAGACTAAGAATGTACAATGTGACTGCACCCTACTAGTTTTATGAAGCAAAGGGTAAGGGGATACTATTGTAAGGTGTAGTGAGCTGTCATCATATAGCTAATATATTAGAGCCTCTCATGTACCATGGACATAGCTGGTCAATGAGGGAAACTTGTCAGGTGCAATAATATATGTTACCCATATGGCCCTGGACTCATGTACAGTGAATCACTCAGCACAACTGCTCAATCTGAACAGAGCCACATGTTAGGTTCAGTTAATTTCCCTGTCATCAGTCATTTGAGCACCGATACAAGTAATAGGGGGCACGGCACAATGTACCCCCACTAGATTAAATAGATTGTTCGCAAAATCAAATAACACCACAAAAAAGGAAACAAATACCTAAATATAAAAACATGACACTTTTTTTAGATCAACTAAAACAAATCCATTTAAAAAGAGAGACAACATACACAGAAAAAGTCCACCACATGTTTTGCCTTGCTTCATCAGGAGTATATAATATATTATACTATATACCTCATCAGGGTATCATTATATGCCCCTGATGAAGCAAGGCGAAACATGTGTCGGGTAGTGTCCACCTGTAGTCTGTAGGGTTTTTTTTTTACGGCCTTGGTTATCTCTTCCTGTGAGAAGGGTGTATTCAATGACTGGAGCTGATCTGTTGGGTGGGTAATGCAGGATTGGGGGTTTCCTGCGTCAAAAATATATGGAATACGAGATTTCGCCTGTAGTTTCCTAACTTTATTTGCCATTGATCTAGTGGCCTTGTTGTGTGACCCATAGTGTGTTGTTTTTAGAGAGGTCATATTCCTCCATGAGCTGATCCCTAACATGGCATCTAAGTTTGTGAAGGTTTTCATGGTTGGGACTTGACCACGTCCTTCCACAGAGCATTTCTTTTAAAGGGCGAGTTAAGCCCATTCACATTATTAGACCAAATGTTAATTGACATGGTGTACTCAGAGCTGTCTGCTTACTGTCCTTTTTTCTACAAACAAAAATGTTAAGAAAAACACTTAAACTGTGTTATGCTGAGGTGACCTTATATCTGATCTCTACAGCTGTAGCTTGCTCAAAAATGGTCACTTTTTCTGACCTTTTAGTGTTATTCAGATAGAAACAAGTATAAATACCAAGAAAAAACAAACTAAATGCTACCCTTATTCAGAGTTCTCTCACAGATAAAATAACCTGTCAGGTTGTATATACAACCTGATGAAAAATGGGGTAAAGTTCACCTAATTTCTCTCCTGGACCTGATTACAGTCCCAAGGTCAATGCTTCTGGTGCTCTTCTTCTGGAGATGGGCGTTTGGATGGTATTCCCATGATGTCAATGGGTACACGGATCCCACAAGACTGCAGAAAAGGTGGGCCCTCTTCTGGGCTACGAATCACATGCATCGCTCAAACTTTTTGGACCAAAAGCTTAGTAGGATACCCCCACTTGTAGTCGATGCCAGTGTTGCGGAGTGCTGATATCAGTTGGGCAAACTGACGGCGAACTTGCAGGGTGGCTTGGGAGCAGTCAGAGAAGATTTGAATGTCCTCATAAAGGGCCAGAAGAGATTTAACTTTTCTGGCTGCGAGCATTAAAGCCTCTTTGATGTGGAAAAAATTGATTCTAATGACAGAGTCTCTGGGGATTTCATCGGGTAGGGATCTTGGCTTTGGTAGCCCATGGGTTCCTTAGTCGAAACCTCTGGCAAGAGGGCTTTGTTGATGCTCACGATGAATGATTTAAGCTCCATTGGGGAAACCAACTCCGGGATACCCCTGAATTTCACATTGTTGCACACATACATATTCACACACTCACAGAGTTACACATATAGTGTGGGTGCTAAACTGTGGTGACTCCCTTAACCCTTTAACGACCAGTGACGTAAGAGCACGTTACGGCTCAGCTACGGGTGCATGGAGAGGGCTCATGGGCTTCATAGCTGCATATAGCAGCAAAGACTTACTGGTAACAACCGCGATCGGTGCTAGCACTGTTCGTGGGTATTAAAGGCAAAGCTTGTTGCCTTTAACAAGCCACTGGCAAAGCTTGTTGGAGATCGTCACTCCCCATGACATCATCGGGGAGCGGCGATCGGTTGCCACGACAGCCTGAATTTAACCCATTCATTACTATATGCTAGTTGCACATTGTAATGTATGAGAATGAAAATCCCCATATACTGCCATATAGTAGTCAAAAATAGAAAAAAAAAATTAGAATAAAAAAACCCTAAAAATTCAAATCCCTAGAACTGATATAAAAATAAACTGTAAAAATCATAAACACATTAGGTATCACTGCATCCAAAAATGCCCGATCAAAATATAATAACGTTTTTTCACTGCGTTTAACCCTGTAACAGAAAATAGCGCCAAAATTTGTAAATGGCACTTTTTTGCCATTTTGAAAAATATAAGGCCCCTTCTACACTCGCGTTTTTGACGCACGTTTTCTGCACATGCTTTTGACGCGCAGAACTTGCATTGCACTCTGACCCATTGTAATCAATGGGTCTTTTCAGACTTGCATTTTTTTTCACACACACACGGGTTTTTTTTAACTCGCATTTAAATCTCAGCATGCTCTACTTTTGCAAGTCACGGGCGTGAAAAATGTACCATACAGGTCTATGGAGATGCATCAAAAATGCCATAGTTTTTCATGCATCAATTGCCATAGAAAAGATAGACCTCAGTCCCAAGTCCTTTTCACGTACATTACCTGCGTGTGAAAAAAAGCATTGAAATTGCGCGTGAAAAACTGAGACACTGAACAAACTCTGAATGAAAACTGATTGCACTCTGATGCAAAATGTCAGTTTTTCACGGACCAAACCCTGATCACACCCTGAGCAAACTCTGACGTGATCTGCAACGCAAGTGTGAAAGGGGCCTAAAAAATTCAATAAAAAGTGATAAGAAGGTCGTACATCCCTAAAAATGCTAGCACTGAAAACTTCCTCAAAAGTCACAAAAAATGACACCACCCACAGATCCTACACCAAAGTATAAAAAGTTATTAGTACCAGAAGAAGAAGGCAAAATCTAAAAGAAAATTTTTGTACAGGAGGTTTTAATTTTTGTAAATGTTTGAAAACATTATAAAACTTTACAAATTTAGTATCCACGTGATCGCACTTGTCATTTGGGGCGCAAAGTGAAAGCCGTAAAATTCAGGGCCACAAGAAAACAGCGCAAATGTGTATTTTCACCAATTTCACTGCATTTGGATTTTTTTTCCAGCTTCCCTGTACATGTCATGAAAGGATGAATACCATCACTATGAAGTGCAATTTGTTACACAGAAAACAAGCCGTTACAAAGCTTTTTACGTATAATAAAAAAGTTATAGATTTTTGATTGTTGGGAGTGAAAAATGGAAATGAAAAAACAAAAAAGGGCCAGGTCCTTAAAGAGTTAAGCCACTATCCTGAGAAGAGAGCGATCAGCTTTTTTTGTTTGTTTCATTGTCTGTTTAGTTGCGGGGAATGGCTGATCTGTAGGGATCCTGAGAGTTGGAACCTCATCTATCTGATATCAAAATCTTAAGCACAGAAAACTCAAAATGATTGATTCTTAAATTAGGAAGCTATTAAGTGATTGGTTCAATGACCTTTTCTACAATGTCTGCTTTATGCAATGGTTAGAAGCTGTATTCTAACTTTCTGTTCTCTATCCCTATAATACCGTCACCAATACAGAAACAGCTGGAGAGCAGGAGGAGAATATACAGATGGAGGATTTAAGTTGAAAGCTCAAAGTAGCACGGTACAGAAGATTTTTTTATTAATTAAACAATATTATTATTATTTCTATAAACTAAACATTATAGTAAATAACTTCTTACCAGCCTTGTGATGAAGGGAAGAGAATATTGTGCTGATGCACATGCACAACACATCACAATACTAAATCATACTGCAAGTCCTTTCTTCCTTATTTTTTATTGCGGTCACAAAAATTTGCATCGTCATTACAGGGTTTGGTCACATGAGAAATGTAGAGATTTACTGGGAAATGCATTGCGGGATTTTATTAGTTTAACAAATGATGAAAAACAGAATATTTAAAAACAGTAGCCAATTTAAATGGGAAATGAATGAAATGAAAGAAAATTGTTGGATAAAATCAATAGCTTCTACAAATTGAATCTTGGATCGTTCACTCATCTCTAGCAGTGGTTGTTGTTACATTATGTAAGTGATTGTCGTTAGCCCAAATACAAGATCACTAACACAAATATGGCTCTGAAGAAGGGATCAGAAACTTAGATCACACGATTGATTATATAACTCAATTATTAAAGAATACTACATTCTTCTTCTCTTTGTTATGATGCTCTCATTCATCTGCAAACATACAACATCTCAAAAATCTCACTTCCTTTTTACAGAAAAATCCCACTGGTTTATTATGTGGTTAAACACACGACTGACCGAATACGATATATGTTTCAGTAAGCAAGGAAATGAAATTCTTTGACAAGAGATTAAAAAGAGCTGTTCTCATGCTAGAAGAGTATAAAAGGCAAAGGGGGATATTCCTCTACAGCAGGCGTGCACAACCTTTTTCAGACGCAATGGCATGCCACACTCTACTTTACGGGCCTGCACTATTAACCAAAACCCTAGATGCACCAAAAAAACATAACACAGAGGAAATACTCCCAGAAACCATTACTGCATAATACTGTTTTGTACAGTAACATAGACCCCAGGGCAGACTACAAGACACAGCACAAACAAGATGATAATAAAGATAATGGAAATTGTCTGAACCCATGCAATTGTGAATAACTGGCTGCACGCAGGGGCTTTGGTAGACCCCAGTACTGTGCCCTGACTGCCTGCAGCCAGCCAGTTATATTTATTTATTATCTGCTGCAAACGGACGATTCTTGCCTTTTTGCTGCCTGGGGTAAAATGATATAACTACTATAATACTGCCCCCTATGTACAAGAATAGAACTACTATTATACTATCCCCTATGTACAAGAATATCATAGTATCATAGTATATAAGGCTGGAAGGAGACGTAAGTCCATCAAGTCCAACCTTCAAGAATTAAATAAATGTTTTATCCACATAACCTGTCATATTTTTTCTCTCCAGAAAGTCATCCAGGCCTCTCTTGAACATGTACATAGAGTCCGCCATAACAACCTCCTGCGGCAGAGAGTTCCATAGTCTCACTGCTCTTACAGTAAAGAACCTTTGTCTATGGTGATGGTAGAATCGCCTCTCCTCTAGGCGTAGAGGATGCCCCCTTGTTCTGGTCACAGGCCTAGGTATAAAAAGATCTTTGGAGAGATCCTTGTACTGTCCGTTCAGGTATTTGTACATTGTAATGAGGTCTCCCCTCAGTCGTCTTTTTTCTAAACTGAATAATCCCAAATTTTGTAATCTGTCATTGTATTCTAGTCCCCCCATTCCCCTAATAATCCTGGTTGCTCTCCTCTGCACCCGTTCCAGCTCTACTATATCCTTTTTATATACTGGTGCCCAAAACTGTACACAATATTCCATGTGTGGTCTGACCAGGGATTTGTATAAGGGCAGAACTATGTCTTTATCATGGGAATCTATTCCTCTCTTGATACATCCCATTATTTTATTTGCTTTAGCAGCAGCCGCCTGGCTCTGGTCACTAAAATTAAGTTTACCATCCACCAATACGCCCAAGTCCTTTTCAGCTTCAGTTTTACTAAGTAATTGACCGTTTAGAACATAATTATACTTTTTGTTTCCATGGCCCAAGTGCATAACTTTACATTTATCTACATTAAACCTCATCAACCATTTCTCTGCCCATCCCTCAAGCTTCCACAAATCCCTCTGTAATGCTAAACTATCGACCTCAGTATTTATTACTTTACACAGCTTAGTATCATCTGCAAATATTGAAACTTGACTGTGTAAACCCACTACAAGGTCATTAATAAAAATATTAAAAAGAAGTGGCCCCAATACTGACCCCTGTGGCACTCCACTGGTAACATCAACCCAATCTGAGAATGTGCCATTAATGACCACCCTCTGTTTTCTATCACTAAGCCAATTACTTACCCAGATACACAGATTTTCTCCTACTCCCAGCAGTCTCATTTTATATACCAACCTTTTATGTGGCACGGTGTCAAATGCCTTTGAAAAGTCCAGATATACAACATCCACAGCGTCCCCCAGATCCAGTCTTGAACTTACCTCCTCGTAGAAACCAATCAGATTAGTCTGACAGGACCGATCTCTCATAAACCCATGCTGACCCATAAACCCAATACTGCCCCTTTATGTACAAGAATATAACTACTATAATACTGCCCCCTATGTACAAGAATATAACTACTATAATACTGTCCCCTATGTATAAGAATATAACTACTATAATACTGCCCCCTATGTACAAGAATATAACTACTATAGTAATGCCCCCCTATGTACAAGAATATAACCACTATAAAACTGTCCCATATGTACAAGAGTAGAACTACTATAATGATGAGGCAAAGGAGAGAAGGTGGGGATCCAGCACCAAAAAGTGTTCCAAGGGAAAAACAAGCTGTTAAAACATATCCAAAAATTTATTCATCATATTAAAAATGCCAAAATGCAAGACATGGATGCAAAAAAGAGACCAAAAGCATGTGCAGGACAAGAAACCATGTACAGCAGTAACGCGTTTCGGACTATCAGTATGTCAGTCCTTAGTCATACCTTGTTTGCTGTAGCCCGCTAAGAGTTTAAATCAAAATACATGTGTTTTGAAACACATGTATTTTGATTTAAACTTAATTGATTTAATCATGTCATTAATTGAGGGACTTTAAAATAATTAATTCATTAGGGAACAAGCAGGTAGTCCCGTCCACATCAGCAAAAGCTGAAAGCCTCATATATCTATTAGCTCTATATCTCAGGATAGAAATAAGGAAGAAGAATGATCCAGCTGTGCTAAAACTATTTTTGTCAAGTAACTTTACAATGACTTTACTCCTCTGAAATCTGCTATGATGCCTTTTAAAATGTGATTGCACTATGTATGATTTTATCATGACTAAGGGTGGTTAGACGGAACGCGTAAATCTGTATTGTTGTGTTGTGTTCATGTACATGATGTGCCATGTTTTTTAAAGAAATAAAGAAATGGATTGCAGTTTGTATCTTTGTGTGCTGGACCTCTTTTTCTTTTTGATTTGTTTATAACCCATTGAGCCTCGGGTTAATCCTGTGCACAGGAGCAAAAGCCTACAAGGGACGGTGATCTGGAATATATGCTTTTAGGAATATTTTGGTAAAGGTTTATACAATTTTACTGTTCATTAAGAAAAAAGAAAAAACTTTAATGGGAAAATTACAAAAAGGTGTATTTTTGCACTTTTTTATTTATTTGTCTGCCAATTCTATTAACAAAAAGCATTTTATTAATAAAATTACTCTTGCATGTCATTGAAAAAAACTGTCATAATTGTCATAATATGTAAAGTATTTACAAAGATATCAAAGCACAAAATCATAGGGCACAAAGATGTGTTCCAACCTATTATTGGATAGGTTATTAATAGGAGATTAGTGGGGATACAACAAGGGGCACACTCATTGATCAGCTGATAACAGCTATGACACTGCTCCAAGTAGGACAGAGCTAGAAGACTTACACTTCAAGGAGAGTTGAGACTTAGGTGCCCATGAATCAAAAATACACAACACACCTTTAAACCATCTCATAATAACGATTGATCTTTTGGATAGGTCAATGATAAGTTTGGTCTGAAAAACCCCTTTAGGAAAATCATCAGCACAGAATTGTACATCTCAAGGCACCAGGTGTCAAAATCTCCAGTAGCTTAAGCAGTTTTTACTAAAATATTTTTTAGTAATTTTATTAGACCTAATTGGTTATTTGATTGAAACGTTATTTGAACATGTATAAAAGCTTTCTAAAATTAAAATTATCCTTCCTATTCCAAACATAACCTTGTAAAACTAAAAAAAAAACATATTTCATAGCTAGACCCTAATGCTTTGCTCCTTTCCACCTAATTATATTCTTATTATAGCCCTATTCAGACATGTCACCTTGTCCCTTCATTGACAGCTACTGCCTCATACATGCTGAAATCCCCAGAGGGAAGGAGCCGCTACACACCGTGTCGAGTCCAAGGGCTTGTGTTTAGTTTCAGCAAACATTTTTAGATATTTGTATTCTACTATGAGGCTTACAGTGTAATAGATACGGTAATAACCAGATCTTGACAGTATATATGTAATTTCCAGTGGAACATTGTGGACATTTGATTTGTTCCCCCCTGTATAGGGGTTCTCCAGTATGTGTGATGCAGTGGTACTTACAATTCTTTTCAATCTCTTTGTGGTCCAAGTCAAATTAGCATTAGAAATGTAGATCTACTCTAAGGTTGGAGAATAAATATAACCCTGAGCACTGGGGTCCTTTGGGCCTAAGGTGTCTATTATATTAATGGACAAAAAGCATGCAGGAAATTTGTTGGACAAGCTTTTTTGTCTAATCCGCAGCCTTCCTATCAAGCATTGGGCATTGTGATAAATCTGACTGTTAAGTCTAACTTTAAATAGTCATACTTTTGGACTGCTTAAGTACATGTGCTCCATTGTCTGTATGGGACTACAAACAATTACATTTGTCGATTGTGGCAAAGACTCAAAAATGCAATATTTGGAATTTCTGCCTGCTTTCTGCAACTAGAAACTATTGAAGTCATTTCTGCTAGTGACAATCTTGACTTAAATGGATTGTACCAAGTTAGAAAGATATCCACTATCCACAGGTTAACAAGCTCATCAATGAAGCTCCAACTGGTGAGACGCCACAAGTCACAAGAATGAGACCCTCAAACAATATGGAGAACAGGGGTCTCTTTTACACTAGTGGGTCAAACATGCATCCTGTCATGCAATTCAATACTATGGGAGTGTCAGAATATGCAGAGAACTTCGCACTGCCATCTCTGCCCAAGCAATTTCAGTAAATTGGAGTGCTGGAGTCGACAGTAGAATTGGAGTGTACAGTGCTTGGAAATTTCCGGCTCTCAAATACTATTGAATGGAGCAGCAGGACACTTGTTTCTCATGGGATTCCACCTTTGGTTGAAGTTTTATAAATCAAGAGAAATTTTAAGCGTGTCCTGTTATATTACTTCCCCTTCTACACCCCAGTTTCCCATACAATTTTCAAAACTGAAAGGATTGTTTCATAATAATTCTTTCCCACAAAATCCCTTTTTTTGTTGTTTTGAATAAATAATTCTGGGGCTGTTCATAGCCGTAAAACATATCCTGATCCTGTCTGACTTAAGAAAGTGACTCTGTGTCAGCATCGGAGTCTGATGAATTTTCAAGCTATGGAAAAGTTTCAATTCACTGATAAATGCAGAGGTATTCAAAATGACAAAGGAGTCTCTAAAAGTTGCAAACTGTTCACTATATAGCAATTATAATTTATTATAGGAGATCAGAAAAATTTCCACTGATATATTATTTTCATCCAGCCATTTCATTATAATGTGCAGGACGGTACAGCGGCTTATAGCATAGTTTGGATCAAGTTCTTCCACCCTCAGTGATTCAGGTCATCATCAAGTTTTCCTCCTCTCATTTTTTTTAAACGCAGTTTTTTTCTTTGCAAGAAGTTTGACATGAAAGGTGTAAAGTCAGTCACCATGGGAACCAAATCCGTTTATGAGAAAAAGTGACGTGACCAGGTTGTTTGTAGTTCATGTTTGCAGTGCCAATGTGTCATCCCTTTCCTGACAGGATCTCCTCTAGGGACCCGCCTGGCGCTCACTTTCTCCACCGCTTATTGTATTTTGGCTTCCCACATGCACCTCTCAGTTACAGCACTTGCTGCATAATGCAAATGCTAGAATGTCAAACTAAAAGGGAGCATTCAGACTGACAAAGGACAGATCATTATCATGAAAACAGAAGAGATATACACCATGTACAGAGAAGAACTTCATTGTATGCAAGCCGGGATCTGTGGAAAGGTCACATATACCCTGGTACAGGGTGGGGATGGTGAACAATGGGAATTCATCTCATCTTAAAATTCCTTTTCTGTGCCACAGAGGAAAGAATAAATGCTACTGACTTTAAGGACAGTTATTTTAATGGCCTATTATTCTTTCTAGGATGGAGAAGTTCATCCAGCCAAAATACATTAAATTGCTTGTACAATAAAAAATCATTGTATTGATAAACGTTTGTGTAAAATATATAAATAAATTTAAAATAATTTTTCAATCTCTGCAGGGTTTTAATGCTGCTGATCCCCCATGACTCTGCACATTCTTTAATACAGACTTTTTATCTCTGCAGCTAATAATGAGCTGTAGTGGGTCACTGGCTCAACTTTGTCTCCTCCTAACTGAAATGATAGCATCTGAGATCACTATGACACTTGGACCAGCACATGGAGCGTTCAAGCTTAAATACTGTGGTTTGAATAAACATTTTACAAGGAATTCTAAAAACCTATATTATACGTACTGTGCAAAGGTAGGAAAAACTACTGCTAATGAATGCTTTCATGAATAGAAGTATGGATAAAAGTGATAAAATGTTTTCAGCTGGAGGATAACAACCATATACATACAGCCAATGTTATTAAAAATGATCTTCAGCATTGAAGTCATGTCCCACACTGAGCTCTGATACATCATCAAGTCTGGAATCTCAGATACATGCCTCTCTATCACTATAACTGTCCAATAATTTTATAGCTACTGACAGGGCCAATAAAGATGAAGCAAATACCCTCCTACATCACAAATCTGAACTGGCTAACCCCCTCTGTTTGAGGATGGTTGACATGCTGTACCAACATAAGATCATTTTTTTTGAGAGTTTACTTGAATTTGTCCCTCTTGGAAAACCTATGAGAAACAACTTGAGTGTTTTAGAGATTGTTCTGAGGTCTTATTTATGCAAGCGTGGAGGAAATGCAAAAATGCAATAGTATGCAAGGCATAAGTGGGGATGGCAATCATTAGGTCAGGGAGGCAAAACGACTGGAGACTTTGCCATTTACGTCCACTTTTGCAGGAATTTAGAAACTTAGAAGAGTCTGAGGGCTTGCACAGTTTAAATCACCCATCTTGTCAGCAAGTTTTTGTTTTTTTTCAGTTCTTGGTGACTTGAAGAGAGCCTGTCAGCTCACAGGTGCCTTATAAACTTAACAAGTGGACATTGAGGTGAAGTTCCCTTCATCATAAGCATATGTTCTTTAAAAAACGCTATGGTCTACACACAGGTTAAACTGCAAGGTCCAGTTCACCACCTCTTCCATGGTTTCTCCACCAAGAGTCTTCTACTCATCCTTTCTAGACAGTGCTCTACTTTTCCTGTGTAGGTGGGCATTAAAGAAACACTGCATTCAGCCTGCACATTTTCTCAAGAAAATTGAGAAGATTTCTTATGGCACTTCACCAGCAAGACTTTATGCTTCATTATTGTGTGACCTGAGAGTTGTAAGGTAGATGGGTTTGATCATCTAATAACGAAGATTGCAGTACCTTAAGGACATCTACCATCCATTTAACTGATGGTAGAAGTGTCCAACCAGGATAAAGAGTTATACAAATTATGCTAATTAGCCAAGGGTGCTCTGGAGCTCAGAGCTCTTCGTATTTTAATTTATTCATTCCCCCCACCCCCCAGCAGGACTGCTAGCACAATTGTGGGAATGAATAAATTAAAATATGAGGTGTTCCAGTGACTTAGCCCCGGGCTAATTAGCATAATTTTTCATCAGGAAATTGTTAGTAGGACATGTCTACCATTAGTAAAACTTTAAAGAACAGGTAATTGGGCTCTGTACAAAGGCTAAAAGCTATTAAAAATTTAGTGGTTTATATTTATCTCTGTCTAAAATGTATCTAATGTGTTCAATTAAAAACATGAATCGTTCAATATTTTTGTATTTTTAATTTACTTGGATTCTGTTAGTCTATCATTACGACTCTCTTGACAAAATCAGACATTTTGTTAGAGATCAATGACAAAATACAGGAAATGTTATAGGGTATCAATTACTTTTTCTTGTAACTGTAGGCAACCTGGGGAAAAAAACTCTAACTTTAGCAAGATACAGTAATAGGGTTCACTGTAAATTGCCCAACTAATGTATCAAAAAATACATCCACACACCTGCAGTTACAGGTCAAAAGCTGACATAACAGCAAGCATATATGTTTTATACCAGGCAATTTTTACAATTTCTAATAGATGTTACAAGTCAGTTACCTTCAATAGACCGCCAGCTGAGTTCATGTACAACGGGAGTTTGTAGCGTCATTTATAGAGGTGAGAAAAAGTGTTTAGAGAATCGATGACCCATAAAGGGCAATCAATCATCTATAACAGGTAAGTTCATGACATTAAATTTTGCTCCTGTGGATTTATTTACTACTGGTCTAATGGAGTCTTCAAGTCCACTATTCACATTCAATGACTTTAGCTTTACAGGAGAAACATCCGATCAAACGGAAAATGTAACCAGAAGATTTCCTATTGATGGTTTCTATCTGGGTGAATTTATCTGTCATGTCATAATTCTGGTCTTTAGAAAGAAAAAAGGTCTTTCAAAGTTCACCATTGTCTTGTTTTCTGCAGTGTTCCCCGAGTTATCACCTGAATCCAGATGTGAAACTTTTTTTTTTTTTAAAAGCTCACAAATGTTGGCACAAATCTAAGGCTGCCACTTAGCAGACATAGACATTAGATTGCGACTTTTGTTCCAAAATGTTGCAAATTCATATAGTCCAAACACTAAATGTATCAATAAAGTCCCAAAAGCAGTCAGAAAAAGCCAGACTTATGATATATGTGTCCCACTGAATAGCATTTTATGTCACTTTTTACAGAAAAATGATGTTTTATTTTACATTTATAATCACATCCTCCGCTTTCAATTTATATCTATAACAGAGTTAAAAAGGTGGCTGCCACTGGAAACTACAAGTCCCATGATCCTTTAGTTCTCAGTAACTCCCCTCCCTCTAATGCTCTGCTCCCAATGATGATCTAACAGACTTTCTTGCTCTGTTACCATAGTAATGATGTGTGTCACCACAACACTGGCCTACTACAGCCAAACATAGTGATGATCACATGACTTGCCCAGGCAGGTGCAGGTCATGCGATGTGGACATGTGACCAGCGGCCATCTTCCGTTGTAGAGAAAATCAATTGACTAATTAATTGGCCATTAGCATTTAATTCTTCATTAACCCCTTAGCGCTCTGCGCCGTAGCTGTACTGCGCTGAGTCCCGCGAATAGCGCTCAGCGCAGTACAGCTACTACGCAGAGCAGATGCCGGTTCAGCGCTGCATAGCAGCCGAACCGGCATCGTTAGCCGCGGGATTTCAGCGGTAATCTACCGCTGACATCCCCGGCTAACACCCGCGGTCGGAGTGGGCTCCGATCGCGGGTGTTTAACCCGTTAAATGCCGCGGTCAACGCGACCGCGGCATTTAACATGCCTTCTGGGGGTCTTTACCCCACGATCGCCCCCCCCCCGCACCGTTTTCGGGGGGGCCATCGCTGTTTTGGCTCCTCTGAGGTCCGATCGGGACCCCAGAGAAGCCTGGAGGGTTTACCTTTAAGATGGCGTCTGTGACGTCATCTTAAAGGCAAAGTGTCAGCCTATGCATCTGCATAGGCTGGCACTGATAATACCCTGCAATACATTAGTATTGCAGAGTATTATCAAGAACAAGCAATCAGATGATTGCTTGTTCATATCCCATGGTGGATCATGTAAAAAATGTACAAAATAATGTTTTTCAATAAAAAATTACTTTATAAATCACTAAAAATGCCCATAAGCCCCAAAACATATAAAGAGACATATAACGCTCAAAAAAGTCTAAATCATAACACAAACCCCACATATATAGTATCACCGTGTCCGTAACAATCCATAGAATAAAACTAAATAACTATTGAACCCATATGATGAACGCCGTAAAAAAAAACCGTCAAAAAAACGCCAAAAATTATGATTTTTACCTATTATATCCCACTAAAAATGCAATAAAAAGTGATCAACAAAACATATGTACTCCAGAATGATATTGTTGCAAAGAACAACATGTCGCGCAAAAAACAAGCCATCAACCAGCTCTGTAGCCAAAAACGTAACAATGTTATGCCACTTGGAAGACAGCGATGCAAAAATGATAGATTTTTCCCTACATTAGGGTTTTATTTGGCAAATTTAGTAAAACATAAGAAAAAATATTCATGTCTGGTATCCCCGTAATCGTATCGACCCATAGAATAAAGATAACAGGATTATTAGGCTATACGGTGAACACGAAAAAAAAAAAAAGTAAAAAATCCAGTACAGAATTGATGCTTTTCTACTCATGACCTCAAAAAAAGTTCCAAAATTTTCAACAATAGGTGATACCAACCCCAAAATGGTAACACTGGAAAAAGCATCTCGTCCCGCAAAAAAAATGCCGTCACATGGTGCAAATAACGGAAAAGCGAAAATTTTATAGCCTTCAAAAGGGGGCAACCAGAAAACTAAAATCCTGGCAGCTGCAGGGTGCTCCTTCCCTTCTGCGCCTCGCTGTGCCCCCATAACACAAGTAACGGCCACGTGTGGGGGGTCGCTGCACTCAGGAGAAATTGTAAAACAAATTTTATGGTGAGTTTTCTCTTTTTATCTTTTGGAAATGTGTAAATTTTAGGGCAAAATGAACGTATAACCGACAAAATTTGACCATTCTAAATTTCACCGCCATTTTGATTCAATTACTATGAAGATCTCAAGGGGTTAACAATCTTTGTAAATGCTGTTTCTGATAGTTTGAGGGGTGCAGATTTGAAAATGGGTTGGTTATATAGGGGGTTTTGTTGCTAAATATGTAAAATTTGATTTCAAACAGTATTTATCCCCAAAATAGTCAATTCCGAAAATATGGAAAATCGCTATTCGATTTGTAGGCCGCGTGACGTCAAAATAAATTATCCAAACATTTCAAAAATTATGAAAATGTAAAGTAGACAAATGGGAAATGTTATTCTGCAAGTTATTTAGGTGGTAAATCTATCTGCCTGAAAACGTGGTGATTTTGAATTTCGAAAATGGCAAATTTTTCTAAAAATTCATCATTTTTTAATTTTTTTTTGTAAATAAACGCAAAACTTATCAGCCAAAATTTACCACTAAAATGAAGTACAACATGTGGGGAAAAAACAATCTCAGAATCGCTTTGATAAGTAACAGTGTTCAAAAGTTATTACCACAGTAAGAGACACTGGTCAAATTTCAAAAAAATGTTGCGAGCCTTAACCTGCAAACAGGCTGCGTCCTTAAGGGGTTAAAGTGTATGTCAACAGCATTGTGCTGCTAAGTGGAGCAAAATGAACTAATTACGTATTAGCTTATATTTTAATTAACCATTTGTATATGAATCATGCTGATTCCTGGAATACCCTTTTAAAATAAGGCCACCAACCTCCACTTGTCATACTTTTTATGTGGGTTGTATTTGGACATATCAGTGGTCACCAACAAAGGTAGTTGAATCATTGCAGGCCAGAATGGTACTCCATGGCGTCGCAAAGAATATAGACCAGTTACACAACTTATCCTTCATAGAGGAAGCTGCTACAGTTTAGTGAGTCTTCAAGAAAGAAAAAAAAAGTTCAGCTATATCTGCATTTTCAAGTCAAATCCTGTGCTGTTTCCTTGGTAACATTCTTATGTATCTGCTAAGTTATGAGAACAGCAGTGAAAAGAAGAAAATGGATCATTTGTGGTATTTTTAACATACATTCTCTATAAATATGATGCAAAAATAAGCAAAATCTTAATTTACTTAAACTTTATAATTTATCTTAAAAATCCTAACTAACAGGAGTATCCTCTCTCATTATGTGATAGCATCTCTGTAGTGAATGAACTAGAAAACAACAAAAAGATATTTATTTCTAGACACATTCATTTAAGACGATTTATTGCAAAACTTGTGTCTTGTGAAAAAAGGAAGGAGCACATTGAGGCTTCATTATAGCGGTATTTTATATCCTCGGAAAACTGCAGGTGCTGCTCAAGCATCTGGTAATGTCGGCCTTTGGGGAATAGTAACTGCAGGGTGTTATTGACTCCGGTGCCAACAAGAACACCACAGGGGTATATAAATATACCGGCTTATCATAAACGCTCATGTAAATAATCATGGCACAATTATAGTTGTAGAGACTCAAGCTATTATCAATGTCCAGAGAAGTCAGTGTTTATGTCCTTGTAAAACTCATATCACCGCGGTGCGCGGAAATATGCAGGTTATGAGTGGGTAATAAATGCAATGTAGGTGAAAATATAATAAATCATGAAATATATTGGCCTGAAGTTATTGTTCTTATAGTGTTAATAAACACATCCTGACTTTGAGAGAGTAGGTTGAATCACCTTTGCTATTTCTCATAGCTAATGCATCAGGGCAGAACAGTAGAAATAGGTTACAGTGGTGGAAATCAATGCAGATCAGAGCGTGTTTATTGCTCATAGCAACCAATCACATCTACGTTATCAATAAATCTGTCCAAGTTTCCATAGTCAATTATACTGGGAATCTAGACATGGCAATTGACTGATCAACCAATATGTGACCTCTCTAGTGATCTTCTGATCATGTGATGCACTCACAGGTAAAAACTTTAAATAACCCTTTTACTGACAGTGTGGTTCAAGGAAACCATCAAAATCAAGCATGATAAACCAGGGGAACTTACTTACAGATGTGGTAATCTTCTTATGTTTATTATCCATGGTATCCTTCCTTTTATAACCAGGTAAAGAAGGGGGAAAGTGCTGACGGAGCAGGAAGGAGGCAAGACATGAAATAGCCTGTGAAGCCAAAGCATGGAGGAGCTCTAGTAACACCTATCAGAGCCCTTCTGACTCATTGGCATTAACCCCTTTCCGACGCTCGCCGGATCCCGGTGCATGGAGATGGCTCGCGGGCCGAGCCCTCTCCATAGCTGGTAAGTTTTGCTGCATATTGCAGCAAAGGCTTACTAGTACCACCCGCGATCGGTGCTAGCATGTGGCGCCATCTTTCCGCGGATCGTCGCTCCCCGTGACGTCATCAGGGAGCAGCGATCCGTCGCCATGACAACCTCAGGTCTTTCGAAGACCTGAGGCTGTCTCGTTTTAACCCATTCATTACAATGTGCAATTGTAATGAATGAGGAGGAAAATCCCCATATACTGCGAAACTGTAGTATGCCAGTATATGATAGGATCCATCAGGCAACCTAGGGTTATAGTACCCTAGGTAGTCTGAAAAATAGTAAAAACAAAATTAAAAAAAGGTTTTAAAAAAATTAAAGTAAAAAAAAACTAAAAATTCAAATCACTCCCCTTTCCCTAGAACCGATATAAATATTAATAAACAGTAAAAATCATAAACACAGAGGTATCTCCACGTCCGAAAATGTCAGATCTATAATAACGTTTTTTCATTGAAATCAGTGGCGTAACTACCAAGGTAGCAGCTGCTACGGGGCCCATGAGGTTCAGGGGCCCAGGGATGCACGGACCCTGTGTGCAGTGCTTTGCCAAGTGGTCTGGGAATGCACTGCCGGGTCCCTGACAGATCGTGTCCCCGGGCCCCTCCCTCTGTGTCTCGGCTACTGCCCCTCTCCTGGCCCACCCACCTCTCCTGGATCGCCGAGTCCCTGAAACTACCACCTGCCCCCACCCTGACCCGCCCATCCGCTAGCCACCCCCCTAACACCTAGCCACCCCCCGCAGCCCGCCTAACACACTGGCCGCTGACACATTCCACCAACGGCACAGTTGACGCCATGCCTCCCGTCCCGGCGAACGCGCCCTCCCACCCAGCGAACGTACCCTCTGCCCTCCTGCCCGGCGAACGCACCCTCTGCCCTCCCGCCCGGCGAACGCACCCTCTGCCCTCGCCCCCCCCCGTCCCGGATGTGCAACCACTCCAACCCCCCCTCCCTCCTGCCCGAACACCTGCCGGAACACCCGCCCGAACAACCACCGGAAACACCCGCCTGATGCCACGGCAGGGCGGTCATCCAAACATCTTAAAAGGTATGTATATGCTGTGTATATTGTGTATATATGTATATTGTATATATATGTATATATTGTGTATTTATGTATATACTGTGTATATATGTATATATTGTGTATATACTGTGTGTATATGTGTATATACATGTGTATATGTGTATATACATGTATATACTGTGGGAAAAAGGAAGATGGCAGCACTCCAAAAAATAGTGAAGCAAAAGTACCGGTTTATTCAAACATGTGCCAAACAGCTACGTTTCGGCTCCTATGGCCTGGAGCCTTCCTCGCTTGAGGAAGGCTCCAGGCCATAGGAGCCGAAACGTAGCTGTTTGGCACATGTTTGAATAAACCGGTACTTTTGCTTCACTATTTTTTGGAGTGCTGCCATCTTCCTTTTTCCTATATCCTTTATACCGAGTGCTGCTACAACACTTTTTGTTATTTGCATGTATATACTGTGTATATACTGTGTATATATGTGTATATATATGTATATACTGTGTATATTGTGTATATACTGTGTATATGCGTATATATGTATATACTGTGTATATGCGTATATATGTATATACTGTGTATATGTATATTCTGTGTATATACTGTGTATATGTATATTCTGTGTATATACTGTGTATACTGTGTATATATGCATATACTGTGTATATTGTGTATATATGCACATACTGTGTATATTGTGTATATGAATATACTGTCTATATATGCATAGATGCAAATGCTGTATTTATTGTGTATATATATATATATATATATATATATATATATATATATATAATGTATGTGTCTTTTTGTATATGTTGTGCATATTGTATGTATATATATATATGCTCAATATACTGAATGTGTGTATTCCCCGTATGTGTGTATGTGCTGTATATACTGAATGTGTGTGTATTTGCTGTATGTGTGTATATTCTGTATGTATATGCAGTATGTGTGTATTTGGTCTTTTTATACTGTATGTATGTGTATATTTGGTCAGTGTATATACTGTGTGAGTTTGTATACACTCTGTATTAGTGAATAAATGTATAAGAGTGCATAAATATGTGTGTGTGTGTTTAAGTGTATACTTGTATGTATATGGGTGCGACTATATACGTGTAGAACTTTATGTGTATATAAGTATATAAAGGTGTTTATGTATCAGTATATAAATTTGTGTACTTGTATAAATATGTCCATGTAGGGGTACATTCACAAGAATGTATGGAGAGGGGAGGGGTGAGCCGCGATCACCTTTCCTCCTCTTCCATTGTATAAAAAAAAAAAAACAGGGCTGACTTCCTTATTTCTCAATAAAATGACACATTTTATTGGTCCCCTTGAAAAATGGAAAAAGCATTGGAAAAAGTTTGACTCGAGTAACGAGCACTCGAGCATTTTAGTGCTCGCTCATCTTTAGTATACATGTAATGTGAGGCGCACAGTGAAAGCTGTAAAATCCAAGCCCACAAGAAAACTGCGCAAATGTGTTTTTTCACCTATTTCACTGCATTTGGATTTTTTTCCCCACTTCCCAGTACACAGCATGGAATAATACCGTCACTATGAAGTGCAATTTGTTGCGCAGAAAACAAGCCATCACACAGTTCGTGTAAAAAAAAAAATTATAGATTTTTGATTGTGGGAGTGAAAAATGGAAAGGAAAAAACAAAAAAAAGGGCCAGGTTCATAAAGGATTAAAGGGTATCTACTATTAGAATGAACGACTGTATGCAAATGAGCCTGAGGGGCTCCAGGCTCCATAGGTGTTAATGGAGCCTGGAGCCCTCAGGCTCATTTACATACAGCCCTTCATCCTGGTGGTAGATGACCTTTTACATACAAACTGGCTGTCTTGAAGGGGTTAATGAAAAGAAAGGCTCAGCTAGAAAAACCAAATAAATGTATACGGCACCTTAGAAACTGAACAAACGTAAGGGCAAAGCACAAATGACTCCCTATCAAAGCAGAGAGCATCATATATTCATGAATTAGACATAGAAACCAGGCCAGCTAAATGCCTGTGCCCTTCTGGAAATTGTCCTCTGGAAATGTTGGACTGCGTGCAGTTTGCTGTGAATAAGCCTGTGCATGCTCTTGAAAGGCAATATGTTATCAGCACATAAGGAGCGTTAACATGCATGAACTGGAAGCGCATGTAAAATTGCTACCCAGCAGGCGACTGACTTTCCCAGAAGACTCGGCCGTGTACATCACTTAGCAGAATTATAATAAAATAGAAATACTCTCCTGCTGCTCAAGTGCTGCTTCAGTTTTCCTCCTTTTAACATTTTGCAATATGTTAAAAGTTTGAATATAAGATAAGAACGTCCCTGTAATGTGAAACATAAACACTGCAAAATCTTCAAGGACAGAACTTATAAACAACACATTTAGATTTGCTTTTAATTTGCTGAACACTGCACATGAAATTAAATGCTTGTACGCAGGAGAATAATCCAATAAAAAATCTAACATAAAAAAAGATCAAAGACAGAACAAAATTACACAAACAAATGTCAAGGCTTGAACTATGGGGGTGGGTCAGCATAAGTGGAATTGGTGCGGTTAGGCAACTCTTCCCATAATGATGGATCACTTTGGGTACCTGCTGGGTGGCATCATGGAGAGTGGGTGCAATAAAATGGCTGCTATGGCCAACTTCTCATAAAAAAAAAATTCTCAAATCTCAAGCCCATAGTGATGTTAACACAAAGAGCATTTTTAACCTCTTACTTTACAATTCTACTCAGTTTTATTGCTATTTAGCTCCTATCACTCAGTGAAGGTCATTGTAAGATTCCAGAGTATGAGCAGGGATTCTCAAACCAGACACTTCATGATCCATCTAGTTCTGTGAGCAGGGTCCAGGTTTATATATACACTTTCATTTACCTTCTGAGATGAGACAGATCAGAGATGATGAGATACATGAGATGCCTATTTCACACAATGACAGTCAGCTCTCTTACATCTCTGCTTTCCACAACACACTAGATCTGCTGTGCCTTCCACCCCAGATAAAGAACTTAGCTGTCTCTAGTTGTTCTCACGCTGCTGTCGGTAATGTATTTGCCAGTGTGAGCTCCATCATGGACTACAGGGGGGAGGGATAGAGTGCAGGGAGCAGAGAGAGAGGAACTTAACTCCACGACCTCACACAGAAATCCAAGATGACCCCCCAAACCTTAAGTCAGAAGTTACAGGGTCGTGTCTAGGGGCAACTGAAATTGTATACACCAGTACTGATAGAGACAGGTTGGACTTATAACCGTAAAATGCTGTATTTTTGTTAATAATAGAGAATTAGAGAATGTGTAATTTTGTTATCCTGAGTAAAAACATGTCTTCGTGGGAATACCCCTTTAATTCATATTTTTGGTCTGTGTGCTTAATTTGTTAAGTAGATGGTGAGAAGAGTTTGTTTGACCGGCAGGCTTATGTGATGTCACAGCCCTATAAAAACAAATGGACATTTGCAATCCTGTCATTTCACACTGCATGTGCTATCTCTAGCGTCTAGCTGCTTGACCTCGGTAGCTGCTGGAGTGATTTTTTCAGGATTCTGTATTCCCCAAATTTCAAGGTTTTTTGTTGATAAAGTAGATATCAAGAAATTCATGTCAAATCAATATAGTTGATTAGCCAATATGTCAGACAGAGAGAGTTGGCGGGTGGAGCAAGCACAGGTCACAGCACAGTAAGGGGACGTTGCAGCAGGGGCGACTCTGTGAGGCCAGAACTTCCCTTGTCATTGTCCGTTGATGACCACTTCCTCCCAAATTAGATCTGACAACCCCAGCCAAGAGTTGGGTTCGTCAGCTACAATCCTTAGTTGGCATGGCCCAGGAGCAGGTCAGCGGCCCTCACCTGTCCTCAACCAGCCTCTGTCCTGTTCATTTCCCTCAGCCAGAGATCTACTAGTTGGTTTGGGCTCAGCGCCTCTATACAGTGAGGATGAAGTCTTTGAGGACAATCAGCAGCTGCTTGGCAGTGAAGAGGTGGGGCAGACATCCGCTGCTTTGTGCAATAGGTAGGAAAGAAGAGATGTGGAGAGTGGTACGGGAGGTTACATTACACTTGCAAGTAGTCAAGCTGTGCATACTGAGACCATTGAGGAGAAAAGCAGTGACAGGGAAACACAAACCGATGATGATGTAGCCGATCGCATTTGGGAGCCGGGTGAAGCAAGGGCTTCATCATCATCGGGAGAAGGGGTTGTCAGCTTGTGCGTCAGGCAGCAAGTTGCTACTGTGGCCATGAGTCAGCAGGGTGGCAGCAGTGCGAGGACGGGAGCCAAACGGCCGCAGGGTACAAAATTCGCTTTGCAGGTCCAAGTAAGCAGTGGCACAGGGGCACAGGGGCTCAGTGAGGCAGCGGCGTTTGTAGTCACTGAGTGCACAGTGTTGGCTGTAAAATTACCCACAGTGGCAGTTTTCTCAACATCAGAGTAGCCGAGCGTGTGTATATGTAGAATCTGCGGGCAGTAATTGAAGCGCGGCCAGAGAGCTAGCATTGGCACCATGGCCCTGCATCAACACATGCAGCGTCAGCATCTAATGGCCAGGGAGAAACGTGTCTCCTCCAAGTTGTCAAACTGCTGCTAATGCGCCAATGTCCGCCTCCTCCTTCTCCACCAACACCTCAGCCTCCACAAGCCTAAGTGCTGCTCCATCATACCACATGGGCAGGGCACAGGTGTCACGCAGTTCTACACCTGGTATGCCTGGACGAACAAAGTCACACAGGGGAGGAACTGCTCTGCATCATGCAAGATGGTTGTTCAGTGCGGCGGGGGGGCCATCGCTACCCCAAGGAGAACTCGCTTGTCCGCCCATAATATGGAGAGACTGACCTTTGTCAAGATGAATTAGGCTGGGATCGGCCAGGATTTCAAAACACCTTATGCATCAGATTAGATCAGCCAGGACGCCTCCCCTAAAACGTTGAGAAAGGAGTCTGGATTTTAACTACCTGCCTCAGTCACTATTGTGATGCTGCCACCTGTTTCATCTGCCTCCCACCATCTTTACCATGGACTGGAATTGTCACCCACCTCCACACTCTGTCATTGTGCCACTTTCTGACCTCCTACTGCTGCTGCTGCCACCACGTCCACACTTTGTCATTGTGCCACACTGTGGCCTACCCTGTTGCTGCCACCACCATAATTTGTTATTCTGCCACTTTCTGGCCTCATGCTGCTGCTACTGCTGCTGCCCACCTACACACACCGTGATTGTGCCACTCTCTGACCTCCTGCTGCTTCCGCGCACCTCCACACTGTTATTGTGCCACTCTGTGGCCTACCATGTTGCTGCCAACTGACCTCCTGCGCCCTGGAACACCCTGGGATTTCCATAATACTGTTTTCACCCTCCACCACTCTATGACGTTGCCACTCTATTTGGTTTTACCCTTCATTTGATCTGTCAGAAGGAATGAAAAGCTTCAGGATTGATAGCCAAAAGCAGGAGTGGATAGAGAAAACACAGATCATGCAATTATCCCATTAACTGGTCATCTCTGTTTTGGATCAACTCCTGTTTGTTTTTGGCTTTAGCAATACTGATGGATTATTGACCGATTGAAAGCAGACACTGATGGATGAAAAGAAGAGCAAACTGATCAGTGACGTCAATGCAAAATTACTGCTGTCACCCTCGTGAATTCTTTTTTTGGGGGTTTCAACATGTATCCGCGTTTAACAGAACAAGTTCTGTCGTAATCTATGGAATCATCTGATGTCAGTGTAAAAAGAGTGCACTCTTTGATGTCATAGTGGCATCTCGGCCCTCAGCTCGGTCCTTTGGAGCTGGCAAAGACGTTACCTTGACAGGCTGCGTTCCTGGTTCATTTGGTGAAGTTGGCCCCTGTAACCCCCCCAAATGAGTTGTCTACTTTCAGCAGTTCTTCTACTCTTGAAGTTCTCCTACTCTTGAGATGGGACTTTATGCAACAACTAGAGTGTGCTTGGCTTAACTTCATTCAGTAACAGATAAGAATAAGCCAGTAATCCCAAGCAGCAGTAACATACATAATTACTATAGGTTAGGGTATTTTTCCCGTTAACAGATTTCACCTATCTCATCAGGAGATATCTTCTGCTGCCTAAAACCTTTTAGCAGCTTTGTATAATCAGAACCGCAAATGGTTCATTTTAATTCGTCCTGATCTGGATTGCTTCCTACCTTTTAATTTGTTTTCCGAATACCTCTTCCATCTCAATTTTGTGCTGCTCTGCCATCTGGTTGTGGACTCTCTAGTTTGTGAATATATTCTCATGTCCATATTGGTTTACCTCAGCTTTTTGACCTTCTCTTTGATTTTTCCTCTTACCTATCAAATGTAGGATATGTTGCACAGCAAGAAGTGTATTTTAGGGGTTTATTTCGGGCTCACTCAGATCCCTCTTCCCGTTCTGACCTGATATCAACCATCGGAAATAATAGATACTACAGATAATGATACCATGGCATATATTCAATACTATGTAGTCTGTGTGCAGGAAAGATTTTCATTGCATTCTTTATCAAATACTAACGCAACTAAATTAAAAAAATGTTTATGTGTGTGTGTGTGTGTATGTGTGTGTGGGGTTATAGGAATACAACAGTACAACATTTCAGATGCTTGCCAATTCCGAACTGGTTAATGTCTCCAAAGCACTTTATAAAAAGAAATAAAAAAAAAATACAATATGTTTTAATGCGATTTAAGTAGAGCTGTATTGTACCTTCATCTTATTGATGCTAAAAATATGAAATTTTCTCTCTTGACATCAATAAAATGTCAAAGATGCAACAATGAATCCACAAACCAATTTATCAAACGTCAAACTAAATGACCTTTTCTGTCTTCTGCTCATACAATTTTTGGTAATAATTTATGTATTTTTGGCTTTACTTTCAAAGCTTATAACTTCTAATATGTATATACAGTATACATATATTTTTTACACGCACACACACATACATACACACACACAATGAAACATGTTTGGAAAATTGTGTGAAGAGATTTTTTTTTGATACATGATACAAAAGTGAGGTAATCTTAAGCTTTAACGCCACTTCAGTTTTCTTCTGTCCTCAGTTGTGTCATCTGACTAGTAATCTTCCATTTGAAAAGGCACCTTATGTGTAAATAGGAAGGAGTACATGTATTCATTACTATGGTACACTCAATGTGAGATTACATGCTCATGACGTTGGGCTGCAAAAAATTGCCACAACATACTACTGTCAGCAGAAATGTCTGCCAAAGTTGGGCAGGAATAGGACCTGCTCTGAATCTTGTGGCACTAGCAGACGGCCGTGGAAACCAAAGCTGAATGGGAGACCTTAGAAATACATGGGATAGGGTGGTATCTGATACAATGGCTAGCACCTGGTCAATAGTGATCATGGAATGAGCACTTAACCTCATAGAATTTTTCTATTAGTAGCCAAAATCTTCTCCATACACAAGATGCTTTCAGCTGGACAAGAGTGGATAACTCAGAAACACAATTTCCTTTGAGACTTCAGTATCAACCATTTACACTATGTACTTTCTAACAGTTCAGAGAATAAAACTATTGGTGGCAGTGTTACTTTACATTATCGTGGACAATTGGTGTACCCTAACATTCAGTAACAATATGGCCACAAAATATGTTCATATGACCTCAACGAGGCCTCTAGCAAGTTGCAAACGCTCCAGTACCAAGACTGATTGACTAAAAAAGTGGTCAATATCCTGATGCCCTTAAACAACAGGCTCCCTGCTATCAATGGATTGAGGGCAATTTTATAAACAAAGGCACCTTATGGGTTTGAACAGATATATGGCACAGTTCTAAGTTTTAATTTTCTGCATAACTACCCACATTTACTGGAGTGATATAATGTTCAGAGCACTGTAACTAGATAAAACATAAATAACTAAAATTACATAGATAACTAAATTCATAAATACCTGAATATTACCATTATACCGTAGCTACTTTACAATATACATAAATGAATGATTACTCCTGTACTTTGAGGTTCTCCTAGACAGAACAAGGAGGAGAGTACAAGAAGAATAATACAAATGCTCTACATAGCACAAAGAGTTAGAGAATATATTACTTATCCTTACCTCACATGATAATGTGGCCCCCCTACTGTGGATTACACTCTGCACTTAGAAAGGAACCCACATACCATACATGGCAGGTCCCATTGTCACAACTTTACTTCCAGATATAAATGGTATTTAATGGCCGTGTATTGCACACATTTTCTATTGCTGAATTTCACCTAACACCTAACATACATTATCCACAGAAAAGTCATATATAAATGATGCTGTCATTGTATGGTGACATTTAAACTAAAACTATAAAATAACACTAAGCGATAAATTGAGGGCCATTGAAAATTAATGCAGCGTCTGCTGTTCTTCTTATGTACTTAAATTGTATTTAGCTTGACTGCTGCTCTCATTTCTGTAACTTCTCTTCTAATTTCCAGTTAAAGTGGTTTTGGGTCATTAATAACAGGTGTACACCTGTTCGGAGGACTTGGAACACTGTTACGTTTTTAATAATAACCGTTTCCTATCATACGCACCACCAAGCTGTTTCATTGTTTATTACAGAGAAATGAGTATTGCATTCTACATTGCACTCTTTATCTATTTTTTAAGCTTTGCAGCTGTTAAAATGTATCTATAATAGGGCAATTATGTCAAGTGCATTTGCCATTTGTCAGAAGTACTTCAAGCTATAAAAGAAAAAAAAGTTTAGTTTTTTTGTGATAGTGTATGCAATTATTTAATGATATTCAGTGCCCCATCAATCTAAAGAATAAAGAGGCACTAGTACCACATTAGAAATAAGCCCTCTTTAAATGAAAGGGGCTATCCTTCAGTTCCACTCATGGTCAGCTGATTGTGGCTCTGTCATTTTTAGGACTGGACCTCCCTATCATAAACATATCACACCAATCTATGCTGCAGAACACAGGAGGTTCGAACCATGGAACATTTAATGGCTCTTTTAGAAAATAGGGTTGACATATTTGATCTCATTTGGGCCCCTTGGAACCTGTACTGGTCCATATTTGTGGTTAGTTAATACACCCCCCTCTAAGGAAGCAGAGTGAAAGCCCCCCCCCCCCCACTACCCCTTCCTCCTTGTGTAATCCTCTCCATCAACTGTTTCCTCTGTGTTTAAGTTTCAATAATGTTTAGACTTCGCAAAACTTTGGGGCGTGAGTCATGCTACATTTATTGCTTCTCTACTTTAATGCCAATGTAAAATTGAATATATATATATATATATATATATATATATATATATATATATATATATATATATATATATATATAGAGTTGAACAAATAAAATAGTTGAGATATTTTAGTTAGATGTCTTTACTTGAGTGTGACATTAGCTGCTCATATTTCAGATGTTTTATGTATTTGTCAATAATGGTACAGGTTCACAGGGCAAGTCTTATTCAGAATTTCTGCCCATGGATAATGCCTAAATTTGGGTGACATTGACTTTTTTTTATACACTTGGTTTAATTTCCTAGCACAAACTGACATGCTGCAGGTTTAAAAGAGGTCTACTTTCTGAGCTCCACTGCCCATCAGATTCATTAAAGTGGCTTTGGCCTTTTAATAAATGTTCTTAAGGTCTATTTTCTGTCTGGTATTTTGTTTTCAAAAAGTCCCCCCCAAAAAAGTCTCAAAATACATAAAAAGGCTCAGTACATAGACCAGCAGGGCACTGTAGTGACTATGAAACATTTTGCAAAACTCTCAAGTCATGAATCTGGCCCTGCACAGTGTTGCACTAGTAGTAGTTTTATGATTATGCCAGATTCATGAAGAGGTTTTAAAAAGCCCTGTGAGACTTTTTAGCAGTCAAGAGTCTCAAATAACCTCACACCAGCTACTTTGAGACTTTTTACGCCCCCCCCCCCCAAAAAAAACAATGATAAATAAGTCAAATAACTCCCACAGTGCATATATACATGCATACATACATACATGCATTCACACATATATATATGTGCTGAAAAACGTCCCCTCGGCTTATACACGAGTCTACTACAAAAAAAAATGACCACTTAAAAAAATTAACTTAAATACTCACCCTCCGATGTCAGTGCGGCTCCCCGATGTCGGCGTGGCTTACCGATGTCCCCGATGTCAGCGTGTTCCGTCTTCTTTCTTCTCCGCGGCTCTTCTTCTTTCTTCCGGCATGGACGCGGCCATGTTTTCTTTGTGACCGCGCATACTATGACATCAGCGGCTGCGTCATAGTATGCGCATGCTAGAAGAAAACATGGCCGCGTCCATGCCGGAAGAGAGAAGAGGAGCCGCGGAGAAGAAAGAAGACGGGACGCGCTGACATCGGGGACATCGGTAAGCCGCGCTGACATCGGAGGGTGAGTATTTAAGTTTATTTTTTAAGGGCCGTGGGGGGGCTGCTGTATACTACTAGGGGTTTGCTGTATACTACTAGGGGCTGCTGTATACTACTAGGGGCTTGCTGTATACTACTAGGGGCTTGCTGTATACTACTAGGGGTTTGCTGTATACTACTAGGGGTTTGCTGTATACTACTAGGGGCTTGATGTATACTAGTCAGAACCTATCTTTCAACTCCCAAACAGAGAGGGGTGAAAAAGACCAACATAAACAGCCGGAAAATGTTGTTAATAGTACAAAGTATAAATTTTATTGGGTCAAATAACAAAAACAGTAGTTTAAAAGTGAACCCACTATGAGAGGGGACACAAGCAAGAGTTGCATCGCAGGAAACCGATCATAACACAAAGATGAATGATATGTAAAGGCAACAGTGGCCAAATGGGGGTGTAAAAACAGTCATAATGGGAAGTGTGGAAAATAGAGAAATGGTGACCTAAAAATCAATACATATGAACCTTGTGACGAGCTTACCTATATTGTGATCGTTGCCCAGGATAGCAGCAACCCCGACGCGCGTTTCGGCTGATGGAACAGCCTTCGTCTGATGTATACTACTAGGGGCTGCTGTATACTACTAGGGGCTTGATGTATACTACTAGGGGCTTGCTGTATACTACTAGGGGCTTGCTGTATTCCCACCCTCGGCTTATACTCGAGTCAGTGGTTTTTCCCAGTTGTTGGTGGTAAAATTAGGGGTCTCGGCTTATACTCGGGTCGGCTTATACTCAAGTATATACGGTATATATCAGAGAGAGAGAGAGAAAGAGTGAGACAGGCTTACATTACAGTTACATAAAATCCCACTAAAATCAAAAAACCTACCAGATTTATTATGTGACAAAAAATACTGTCCATGCTTATGGTCTCTTAGGGGAAAAAAAGTACCCTTTCAGCACTGCTGAACTCAGCTTTGCTACCCCTGCCATCTGCATATAGATTTCACCTTGAATGATATTTAGCATAATGCACTGTACACAACAGTCCTCTGTATAAGATGGTATGTGGGTACGGTCACCTTTGTTTTTTAGACCTTTCTTTCCTCCTTGTATCTGTGAGTAATGATGAGAACAGAAAAATCATCTAAGCGTGAAGAAATATGAGAAGAATATTAGTTGAACGTGGGAGAAGATCTGAAAGTTATTTCTGAACATGCATTTAATGTAACTCCTCCTCACACATTTATTTTCACGAACTTCACCCTCCCACACTCTTCAATTGTCATAAAGCCTGAATAGAAGTGCTCTTTGAGAAATAATTTACATCTAAAACGCTTTCTATATGTAGAACATAATCTAGCATCTGCCATTATAGGTACAATCTTATTCAGCTATATACCGTAGTTAAATATCTAAACATCCTTTACATTTTGTGCTTGATTCATTAACCATTTCACTATGACAAATGTATTCAGTTTAGCATGCTTCTATAAAAGGTCACTGGTTTATCAGTGGAGGATAGGAAGGCCTACAGCCTTCAGTCCCCTACCGGACTCCTTCATCTTAAAGAATCAATGCTTAAGTCACCACAGGGTTGGCCCTTGGGATGTACAAACCAGATGAAGGGGAAGTCTCGAAGCCTTAAGAATGAAAGACGCTGATGATCAAAAGGGACAGAGTTTCTGTGGTGGGAACAAAAATACTTGTAGTGTGTGGTCTTCTTAATGTCTCTCCAGCCATTAGGGGCTTCCTGGACTTGACGCATGTTACCCAAATAAAATGGTCCATGAGACAATTCCCACATTGACAATGGCGACTTAAACGCACTGCTTTATAATGATGCTAGTTGCTTTGAGTTTTCAATCTGACCACACGTCAACTGCCATATGAATTAGAATTGGTTTTAACACAAGGTGAAGAAATGCTCAGGTGGCATAACAGAGGTGCCACTTGTGTAAAAGGCGGAGGAAGCGTATAGGAATGACATGAGTGCGTAATCAATGTGAATAGCACCTAAGTAGTGTGTTTGCTACGAGGCACATTGCACTGATGAACAACTGATCAAATATGACTGCATGGTTGCGAGACACACTGCACTCAGTAGGAGACAGGGGGGATAATACTGATTGGGACCTCGAAAATTAGGGGCTCCTTTGAATCTGCCTCTGAGCACCTACTGAATTGCCTGTTTTACTATCTGCCTCTGAGCACCTTCTGAATTGCCTGTTTTACTATCTGCCTCTGAGCACCTTCTGAATTGCCTGTTTTACTATCTGCCTCTGAGCACCTACAGAATTGCCTGTTTTACTATCTGCCTCTGAGCACCTACTGAATTGCCTGTTTTACTAGGTTCGTGGCTGAAGAGTGGCCTCATTTTTAACATATAACCAATAAAGATTTGTCGTTTTAAGTGTTCTAATTCTCAGGCAGTAAATATATGTACTTTTGAACACAAACCAAATAATTTTCATTAAGTTTATACTATTTATAATGATGCTAGTTGCTTTGAGTTTTCAATCCGACCACACGTCAGCTGCCATATGAATTCATAGTTTCATAGTTTCATAGTTTATACGGTTGAAAAAAGACACTTGTCCATCAAGTTCAACCAAGGAAGGGAAGGGATTGGATGAGGAAGGGATTTAGGGGAAACAATTCTATATAACATAACCATCAATGTTATTTAGGTGTAAAAAGGCATCTAGACCCTTCTTAAAGCTCTCTGCTGTCCCTGCTGTGACCAGCGCCTGAGGCAGGCTATTCCACAGAGTGACAGTTCTTATAGTAAAAAAGCCCTGTCGCCTCCGGTGATTAAACCTTGTTTTCTCCAGACGGAGACAGTGCCCCCTCGTCTTTTGATTTGATCTAATCTGAAACAACTTTCCACCATATTTTTTATATGGACCATTCATATATTTAAATAAATTAATCATGTCCCCTCGTAGTCGTCTCTTTTCCAGACTAAATAAATCTAGTTGTTTTAATCTTTCCTCATAACCAAGACCCTCCATACCCCTTATCATTTTTGTGGCTCTACGTTGAACCCTCTCCAGCTCCAGGGCATCCTTTTTATGGACCGGTGCCCAGAACTGGACAGCATATTCCAGGTGAGGCCGAACCAGTGCCTTGTACAGGGGTAATATTACATCCCTATCACGAGAGTCCATACCACTTTTGATACACGACAAGATCCTACTAGCTTTAGAGGCAGCTGATTGACATTGCATGCTGTTATTCAATTTATGATCTACTAGTACCCCCAGGTCCTTCTCAACAAGGGACTCTCCCAGATTTACTCCCCCAAGGACATATTTTGCCTTTGGATTATTGGCCCCCAGGTGCATAACCTTACATTTATCCACATTAAACCTCATTTGCCAAGTGGATGACCAAACATTCAGTTTGTCCAAGTCACCCTGCAGCCTATGTACATCCTCCATAGACTGTATTACACTACACAGTTTGGTGTCATCTGCAAAAATAGACACAGTGCTATTAATTCCTACCTCTATATCATTAATAAATATATTAAATAGTAGTGGGCCAAGCACAGAACCCTGAGGTACACCACTCATAACTGGTGACCATTCCGAGTAGGAATCATTGACCACAACTCTCTGGATACGATCCTTCAGCCAGTTTTCAATCCAATTGCAAATGATTTCTGCCAAACCAATAGCCCTAATTTTACCCATCAGGCGTCTATGAGGAACAGTGTCAAATGCCTTTGCAAAGTCCAAGAACACAATATCCACAGCTGCTCCTCCATCCAGGCACCTGCTCACCTCTTCATAGAAGCAGATAAGGTTAGTTTGACAACTTCTATTCTTAGTAAACCCATGCTGGCTGTCACTTATTATTCTATTTGATGTCACATACTCCAGTATGTAGTCTTTTACTAACCCTTCCAATACTTTCCCCACAATGGAAGTTAAGCTTACAGGTCTGTAATTGCCTGGTGAAGTTCTAGAGCCCTTTTTATATATTGGCACCACATTTGCCTTGCGCCAGTCACTTGGCACCACACCAGACATTACGGAATCCCTGAAGATTTTAGACAGTGGTACAGCAATAACAGAACTGAGTTCTTTAAGAACTCTGGGGTGTAACCCATCTGGTCCAGGAGCTTTGTACACATTGATTTTATTGAGCTTAGATTGGATAATGTCTACATTTAGCCAGTCTAGTATATTACAGGGTGCATGACCCGCACTGGTACCACCCAAGTCAGAAGTTCTCTCTTCTATTGTATAAACGGAGCTAAAAAACCTATTAAGTAACTCCGCCTTCTCTTGGTCTCCAGTCACCGATGCCCCATTTTCAGAATAAAGGGGTCCAACCTGTTCTGACCCATTTTTTTTTGCATTGATATACTTAAAAAATTTCTTGGGATTTGTTTTGCTATCTTTAGCCACCTGTCTTTCATTTTGTATTTTGGCTGATTTGATTTCTTTTTTACAGATTTTGGTAACTTTTTTGTAAATATTGAAAGCCTCTGGTGACCCATCAGATTTATATTTTTTAAATGCCCTCTTTTTCTCATTAATTGCCCTTTTAACTGTAGCTGTAAGCCACGAGGGGTGTAATCTAGCCCGTCTATACTTGTTACCTATTGGAATAAATTTAGAAGTATAAAAGCCCAGGATAGATTTGAATTTCTCCCATTTAACATTAGTATCACCATGTGACAGTATCTGATCCCAGTCTATATCCTGTATTGCAGCCCTGAATTTCTGGAAATTGGCCTTCTTAAAATTCAAAGTTTTCGATTTTCCCACCTGTTTCTGCTTTTTAAAGTTTAAGAGGAAAATAATTATATTATGATCGCTGTTCCCAAGGGGTTCCCGGACACTGACATTTTGGACAATCTCCTCATTGTTAGAAATCACAAGGTCCAACAATGCGTCACCTCTTGTGGGATCTTCTACAAGCTGTACCAGAAAATTATCCTGAAGAATATTCATAAAATGTTTCCCCTTCATAGATGAAGACGAGCCCTGACCCCAATTTATATTTGGAAAGTTAAAGTCTCCCATTATCACAACGGTCCCCCCCTGTGCAGCCTGCTCCATCTGTTTATATAGGTGACCCTCTATTTCCTCAGAGATGTTAGGGGGTCTATAAATTACACCAAAAATAATTTTTTCAAAGCTCTCTTGGCTTTGAATTTCAACCCACAAAGTTTCAGCTTCCTCACACTCTTCTGAGACCACTGACTCATTCACAATCGCTTTTAAGTCTCTTCTGACATACAGACATACACCACCTCCCCTCCTATTTGCCCTGTCTTTCCGAAAGAGTGTAAAACCTTGAATATTAACACCCCAATCATGCGATGCATCAAGCCATGTCTCTGCTACACCAACAACATCTAACTGTTCCTCTAATATCAGAGCCTCAAGCTCGCCCATTTTGCCTGTGATACTTCTGGCATTTGTGAACATACAATTTAATTTTCCACAGTTATTTATCTGATTTAAAGTAATTTTTACTGGCACATATATCCTCACCACTGTTCTGAAACTTGTGGATCTCCTTATCCACCGCCTTGGTCCCACATACACCGCCCACCTCACCACCCACCAACATAACCTGCCCCCTCTCTGACCTGTCTACCCCTTCAGTGTCTTCCTTTTCCTCCTCCCCCGATCCTAGTTTAAATACTCCGCCACCCCTGCTAGGATCCTCTCCCCCAGCACAGCAGCCCCCCTTCCACTTAGGTGCAAGTTATCTGCAGAAAACAGCTTGTACCCCAGTGAAAAGTCAGCCCAGTGCTCTAGGAACCCAAATCCCTCTGCTCTACACCAGGATCTGAGCCATGCATTTAACTCCCTGAGCTCCCGCTGTCTGCTCTGTGTAGCGCATGGCACAGGTAGAATTCAGGAGAATACTACCTTGGAGGTCCTTTCCTTAAGCTTTGAACCTAGTTCTTTAAAATTATTCTTCAGGCTCCTCCACCTACCATCTATTCTGTCATTGGTACCAACATGGACCACGACAGCTGGGTCATCCCCAGCCCCTCCCAGTAATTTATCCACCCTTTCCACCACATGCCGAACCCTGGCACCAGGGAGACAGCAAACCATTCGGTTGAGGCGGTCTTGGCGACAAATTATTCTATCCGTCTTCCTGATTATAGAGTCCCCTACAACCACTAGCTGCCTTGGCTTGCCTGCACTCCCATCCACCCTACTACTAGCTGGTCTGCTCCCCCGGCTGTGAGGGAGAGCAGGATCCGCTAGGGCTGCCATTTCTGACACTGACGTCCTGACATCATTGCACAATTTTGCAATTTTGCTTGGATGTTCAGAGTCAGAGTTGGCCTTCCTTTTCTTTGACCCCTTCCTACCCCCTCTATTTACAGTAACCCAGCTACCCACCTGGCCCTGCTGGCTTTCCTCTCCACCCTCCACTTCTACCCCGCTTATTGCTTGCTCAGTGAGCAGCATACTCCTCTCAAGATTGTCAATTGCTCGCAGCCGTGCAATATCTTCCTCCAGATCTCTAACACGAGCTTCTAGTAGAAAAATATGGGCACATCTGTCACAGCGGTATTCACCCTCGAACTCTTGTTCCAGCAGTGTATACATGTGGCAGAGTGTGCACTGGAGCATACCACCAATCTTGCTAGCCATATCCAAGTTACAAAACTGTGATGAGTATATAAATCAAGAGATATAAAATGTAGGTTACTTACAGTTCTGTGGACTTCTCTTTTTCAAACTCCGCTTTTTTCAACTCACTTAAGTTCACTAGCCACTTAGAATCACAAGCCAAAACTGAGCGAGCTCAAAAGTGAGTTGCTAGACCTTAATTTATCAGGTGTGAACACTAATCCCTCCTCCCAATTAGCAGACCAGGCAAAGAAAGGAAAAAAAAAAAAAAAAATCTATTTAAATTGTGACACTAAGAAACGTGCCTTGCTATTACCTGTATACTCAGTCCACAATCACCCAAACAACAGATTCACTCTTATCACACACAAAACTCCGCTTTTTTCAACTCACTTAAGTTCACTAGCCACTTAGAATCACAAGCCAAAACTGAGCGAGCTCAAAAGTGAGTTGCTAGACCTTAATTTATCAGGTGTGAACACTAATCCCTCCTCCCAATTAGCAGACCAGGCAAAGAAAGGAAAAAAAAAAAAAAAAATCTATTTAAATTGTGACACTAAGAAACGTGCCTTGCTATTACCTGTATACTCAGTCCACAATCACCCAAACAACAGATTCACTCTTATCACACACAAAACTCCGCTTTTTTCAACTCACTTAAGTTCACTAGCCACTTAGAATCACAAGCCAAAACTGAGCGAGCTCAAAAGTGAGTTGCTAGACCTTAATTTATCAGGTGTGAACACTAATCCCTCCTCCCAATTAGCAGACCAGGCAAAGAAAGGAAAAAAAAAAAAAAAATCTATTTAAATTGTGACACTAAGAAACGTGCCTTGCTATTACCTGTATACTCAGTCCACAATCACCCAAACAACAGATTCACTCTTATCACACACAAAACTCCGCTTTTTTCAACTCACTTAAGTTCACTAGCCACTTAGAATCACAAGCCAAAACTGAGCGAGCTCAAAAGTGAGTTGCTAGACCTTAATTTATCAGGTGTGAACACTAATCCCTCCTCCCAATTAGCAGACCAGGCAAAGAAAGGAAAAAAAAAAAAAAAAATCTATTTAAATTGTGACACTAAGAAACGTGCCTTGCTATTACCTGTATACTCAGTCCACAATCACCCAAACAACAGATTCACTCTTATCACACACAAAACTCCGCTTTTTTCAACTCACTTAAGTTCACTAGCCACTTAGAATCACAAGCCAAAACTGAGCGAGCTCAGAATTGGTTTTAACACAAGGTGAAGAAATGCTCAGATGGCATAACAGAGGTGCCACTTGTGTAAGGGGGTTGCCCACCTTTGAGATTCTAGGGCACCATTTGACCACCACCATAATTTGACTGAGACCACATTGTTGATAATAGTATATCCTACATAACATGTCGTAATGTTGATTAAAAATAAAATGTATTTACAGGAAAAAGCATCCTCAAAATGTTTTAGAGAAGAATGTTTTAGAAGACTCTAAAACAAATTACAAATTCCACCTAAGTGATTTATGGTATCTTTAAAGTGTACCTCCTCTTTCAGCAAACTATGGGCCAATTTTATCACAGCTACTTAGTGCCAGTGTATGGTAAGTGTGCCCCTATGTATATCACTTTCAACTGGCTTTTATCTCTTTTGCATCTGCACCCAAACTTTGTGTCCTTTCTGTTCTGGTGGGTGTAAACTTAGGTGCTGTTTCTCGCCTCAGCATAGAACTTCTCTGCAAGTTTACTACTACTGTGGTGCAATTTGCACCCAAAAATTGTCTGAAATGTCCTGTGCCAAATTGAAGGGTTTTATATTGTCTACTAGTCAGAAAAACAAAGTTGTGTGGAATCAGTGCGTAAAGAACTAACCAGTTTTCTGGTGTGAGCTAGACCAACTAATAGACGAGTCTTACACTAGAAAGCCTGGCATATCCTGGCACAGTGTAACTGTGTACTGGCTTATTCTGCAACACTTTTGATATATCTCCCCAAGTAAGTTTCTGTCTTGTTAGTAGAAAATTTCAGCATCAAAAGCAGATTAGAAAGGATGGAGGGAGGGAGAGTGAAAATCCAAAGTAAGTGAAAAACTCTGCTCTGATAAAATGTAGTATATTTATGAAGTGTTTTGTGTTTACTTTTACCGCATTATATGCAAAGACGTTGAGACGTTAGTGACCATTTAACCCCTTAACAAAAATACATCAGATGGTGCCTGGCAATGTTTGGAGAGAGCTCACGGACGAGCCTTCTCCATACCTGGAGGATGTTTGCTGCATATTGCAGAAAACATCCTCTAGTAACACCCGTGATTAGTGCTAGCAGCCGGCAGCTTTAGAAAGATGAAGATCTTCGCTCCCTGTGATGCCATCAGGGAGCAGCCATCTGGTCACATGCTAGCCTTGCGTCATACAAAGTCCCAAGGCTGTCTGAATTTAACCATTTCATTACAATGTGCAATTTGCACATTGTAATATATGATGAAGTAAATCCCCCTGTAGTATGCCAGTATATGGTAAGAGCAATCAGACAACCTAGGGTTAAAGTACCCTTGGGAGCCTGAGAAATAGAAAAAATTATATATATATTTTATCAACACCCATTTCTCTAAAACTGATATAAACAGTAAAATCCTAAACATGTTATGTATCAGTGCTTCCCAAAATGTCCAATCTATCAAACTATAATAACGATTACACTGAAGTATGAAATGGTTATTAGCTCCAGAAGATGGCAAAATGAAGAAATTGAAAACATTATAAAACCTAAATAAATTTGGTATCACCGTGATCGTAGAGTTTCAAAAAATAAAGTAGACATACAGTGAAAGCCCACAAGAAAATGGTGAAATGCATTTTTTCACTAATTTCAATGCATTTGGATTTTTTTCTCCCTCTTTGCCGTACACGGTATGAAATATTAAACACTGGCACAATGAAGTGCAATTTGTTATGCAGAAAACAGGCCCTCATATAGCTATTTACATGGAAAAAAATTAAAAAGTTACGGATATTTGAAAGTGGGGAACGAAAAATGAAAATGCAAAAAAGGGCCTGGTCGTTAAGGGATAAAGTATCAGTGACTTGATCTTTATTCCCCGTTCTAGCAATTGACATGCACCCATCCGTCCTTTGTTAGCGATATAACACTACGGAGTCAAGTGGTCCATGCAATTAATGGCACATCAGAAGACGCACATGAAGAGATCTGTAGGACATTCTTCCTACTAAAGATTACAGGCACATTTACCATGCATGAGTAAAGCAACAAGGAAGGGATTGCTGTATGGAACATGCTCCCATGTGATCTCAGGGGAAACAGCGGCATTTTGATTGAATTCATTCAGTCCCTCTGTTATTATCAAGTCTCTATGACAGCAGAGGACAAGCTGCCTTTCAGCAGGCAGGATTCAGGAAAGAATCAAGAGGCCCAATGGAATTTCTCTTCCGATATCACAAAACATTGATTCTTTGAACAGCTCTGCAATTTAATATCTCAAAGCTTCTGTCAATGAATGTGACATATTAGGTTTTAATAAAGCTTATTGACTTCAAGCAATTGGGCATTTGTCAGGCCTGAAAGCTAAGAATCATTAGCAATGGTCGTTCACCAATTCATTACTTTACAAGAGTAAAAGCTGACACTGAAATGATGTATTATGATAAAGATAGATGGCGAGGGGGGGGGGGGGGATACAGAATTCAAAGTGGAGCTCAATGTCAGAACTACAACTCTCAATGTGAGGAAATATTTTTATACATGTTTACAACAGCTTTTAGATTTCTCTCTTTTAGGATGGACATTTTTGTGTTGCTTCTAGTGAGTATTGCACATTGTATAAGCTGAAAAGATGTGAGGAGGAGCGACAACCACTTTGTACCCGTTTCCGTATCAGATGCTTGGTTGTCAACATTCATTCAGCTGTTATTACTTACAGTACAAGTTGAAGCCTATCTCCAATATAATAGAATGATGTATCACATTTCTAGAATTATATATTGGAATTATTTATACAGTATGTGTAAACTATTAGGGTGATGGATAGGAGATTACTTGCTGCTGACCACATGAGGGAATACAAGGCAGCAGGGGCGGAACTTTAGGGGATGCAGAGGCCACGATTGCACCAGGGCCCAAGAGGTTAAGGGGGCCCTTATGGTGTCACTTTCCCATATGAGAAGACTATTGCTATAAACCATACATTATAATCGGGGGCCTGGCACAGACTTTGCACTGGGGCCCATCAACTTCTAATTATGCCACAGCATGGCAGGAATTAGAGAAGAAGGATCCCCAGTCCTGTCATTCTGCTGTCCTCTCCCCTGACATTTCTTATCTGAGCTGCCAATTCATGCTGTGTACTATGGAAGATGTGCACTGTTATATACATATTATGCTGTATATTGCATAGCGTAATATGTATATTAATGGGGCAGCATGGTGGCTTTGTGGTTAGCACTATAGCCTTGCAGCACTGGGGACCTGGGTTCAAGTCCCAGGGTCAACATCTGCAAAGAGTTTGTATGTTCTCTCCGTGGTTGCGTGGGTCTCCTCCGGGTCCTACAATTTCATTCCACACTCCAAAACATACTGGTAGGTTGATTAGATTGTGAGCCCAATTGGGGACAGGGACTGATTTGGCAAGCTCTGTGTAGCGCTGCGTAATCTGTGTGTGCTATAATAATAAAGGAATTATTAATTATTATAATGGTGCACATTTTTCATTCTTGGTGTGTCAGTTCGGATGCCTAGGCCCCCTGACACTATAGGCACCAAAGCAGCCACTATGCCTGCTACTGCTGTAGTTACTCCCCTGTGCCTAGTCGCATAGAGAGACAGTATATTTTATCTTGTTTTTATTGCAGGTAATTCTCATATACTCCAATAGCATATGGAGAAAAAGCTTAATGTACCATATATTTTAAGCATCTCAGAACACAACAAATGCAGCTCAGTTGAGGTATCAGTAGGAAAACATAAAGGCAAGTATTTCTTCCTTATAGTTTAATGAATTGGAGTGCTATTACCAGCATTATGTAGATAATGGTAAAAGCGGTTCTTCAAACACTTTAGAGTCACTAATAAACTTTATATCCCTGAAGGTCAGGAAAAACTTGTAAGAAGATCAATCAAGTAATGACTTTACCTTTACTTCATTTTCCATTGTCACAGAAGTAATCAAGTGAAGAGCAGATTTAACTCTGACAACAAATGACCATGGCACTTACTGTAGGCCTCTAAATAGAAAATGAACCAAATATAGAAAATTGTCACCTAGAACTTACTTACTGAAAACTTTGTGGACTACTGACCATCATTGTTAATTACAGTAAGCGCAATAGACATCTCATTACAAAATTATAGGTACTACTAGAATTACTACTACCACTAATAATAATAATAATAATAATAATATGGAATTAGAAGCCCTTTTTAGAACAGCTGCTTCTGGGAAGGTTATCTACATGATCCAAAGTCTGTGTCTGTTTCAATATGTTCCCAGAAACCCAAAAGGACTGTTCTAAACAGAATCCTTTTATCCAGAGTTCCATTATGGATCATTTAATAAAAACTGGGAGGAAAATCTGGAATATAATAATAAATCTTTATTTATATAGCACCATCTTATTAAACAGTACTTTACAAATTGTGGGGTACAGATACAAACAAAGCATACAGAGTACAGACATGATCACATGAGACAATAGGAGTGAGAACACTGCTCGCAAAAGCTTACAATCTATGAGGAAGAAGGGGCAGTGCAGAATATTTTATTTGGGGCAATACAAACTTTTATGGTTTTACAACAACAAAGTATCCTGTAGCATTTCACCGTTAATAAGCAAGTAGTGTGCTGTATCACAATGTCCTGTAACTATGCTTGTATGCAACAAAGTAACTAGCAACATGTAAGAACGTGTCTCTCACAGTAGGGCACATTTACTAACCCGACCGAGGAGTTCATCCAGTGCATTGTTCCGACGATCATGCACTCTGCCGCGATTCACTAAGATCGTGCGCCCGATATCCTGCATGTGTTGCTTTCCCGCTCAGGTCCGCCGGAGTTCACCATGTTCTCCCCGGTGTATGTAAGTTCATTGGATGTGACACAATTTGAATGTTAAATCGCGCACTGAGTGCAAATCAGTCGCCCACCCCCCCATTCCCGATTTCTGTTGCATGACAGCTGTCGCAGCTGCACCAAAATACGATCACGTGCAACACAATCCCCTGCTAAATACCTGTCACAGAAAACGTCAGGAAGTCTGACGAAAATGCGATATGCGGACTCTTAGTAAATAAGCCCCAGTGTGTTTTTGTAACTGTAACGTTAAGCCTGTCTAACTGTGTAACAATTGCCAGAACACTATGTAAAAAAGAATTTCCCCTCAGGAGATCAATAAAGTTATATTGTATCATATTCTAAATCAGTTATTTCATTTTTTTTGCTTGCTTTTCCATTTTAAAATCCTCACCAAGACGTACACCGAAGAACAAAATTAGAGAAAAACACCAATTTTCCTAAATATCAAGGTCATTGTTGTAGTCCTATGTGAATATATCCTAACACGAGTAAAAAAAGCAGTATTTTAAGCGTACTTCATAAACTATATACATTCTAAATCATAGAATAAAAAATGTAAATGACAAACGAAAAAGACTGCTGTTCAAAATTAGAGGACATTAGAGGACAAGATCCTTAAATATACTCAGGATAACATAATTAAACATTATCTAATTTACTAATATTAACAAAAATACAGCATTTCAGAGATATAATGCCAACCAGTCCTGACATTTACAATTTTGGTGGCCCATGGATCTAACCGTAAACCTTCTGACTATGGTAGGAATAGCTTCTCTTGTCTGCATGGCTGCAGTGCCTCCTGCCCCCCCCCCCCCCTTTGTTACAATACCAGCTTAGACACAGGCAGTTCCTACAGGCACGCAGAAGTGTAAAGAGACTTGCTCTACTAGCTACAGGTAAGGTAAGGACTTACAGGTAAGATATGGGAGGGAGGTATATATCACAGCTGAGAGTGTCATTGTGTTTTATATACATCTCATTGATCTCTTCATCTCTGATCTGTCTCATCTCTCTTATTTAGCTTCTGAACTAGTATCTGACACAGAAAAAAGTGTAGATAAACCCTGTACTATGACAATCTTAGCACATTGTCAGCACATGGCATCTCATAGTAGAGGGTAACCATGAAGTGTCTGCTTAGAGAGTCCCTGTCAATACTTTTTACAAAGATCACCACTGAGTGATAGGAGCTAAAACAGCAATAAAACTGAGTAAGAATGTAAAGTAAGGGTGTTCAAAATTATCTTTATTGTGTAAATATCACTAGGGGGTTAATATTTGATAACTTTCTTTCATGGACAAATCCCTATAATGATCTGGCAGCTTAGCTTTCCAGTTTGTACTGTCTTTGCAAAAATGGTGTGCAGTTCCAAAGTGACTGAAACCCTACAACAGCAGGTTGTCCAAATGAAGGCGACCCCATCAGTCATAGCTAGAGACGTTGATCATGACAAGAGGGGGTTGAACTCATAGAACAGGTGCAAATCTTTCCATAGTAACTTATTTCTTATTGCAAGCCATTGGTACCTTGCTTTGGCTCACAATAACTGATGCAAAACCCTGATGATATAACTCTATTTTATGAGGTATGAACTGGCCCTACACTGCAATTCTTGATCACCTTCTATCCATTAGCGAGCTCTTTACCAAGGTCAGTCTAACATTATGGCTATATATCAACATGGTCAGGGACTGGTACAGTAACTTTTATTTAACCCTGTACAAGCCTGGCTTATATTCAAATGTTATTAGAAAATGATCTGCACAGACAGACAATCTTCTTTGATACAGTAAATACAGTATTTCTATAGTACAGATTGCTGGACAAAAATCAAATATGCTGAGTTACAAGATCTGACCTTGAAGCAAGACTTCCAAATCTTTTATCTTTTCAAGATACTCAAGTAACAGATGGCCTTGTTGCAAAGATTTTTCTGAATGAAATTGTATTCAGTTACTTACCTGTCAAGCAGCCATAGTTGTTATTGATTAGTGAACTTACCATTACATACAAGACCCATCGTGTAATAAATCACTTAAGACTGCTAGGAGTGAATTGAGGAGAATCTCTATATAGTTATTCGCCATGTTTAGGTATATCAAGGTAAACTAAACACTAATACCGGTTGTCCTTATACCTACTGTATGTTAAAGTATTTAGCTCTGTGTCCAATCTTCAAAAATGAAGACTTTAAAAGTATTATCAATACAACAGTGCCGGATGTGTGTGTAGCAAGTTCTAGCTGCAATGCCAATGCAATATTGGGCAGCTAGGGCAATCGCTAAATAAGTGTTGTATGTCTAAGTGTATCCTGGTATGCCATTGATGACGCATCGATCAGTAGGGTTGATGCAGAAACGCGTCAGGCAGGGACATAATTGAGACAGACCTACTATATACAACTACTGATAATAGGTGTTACAGCGGGAAGCTAACCCGTGCTCCTGTGATTGCGCCTACTTGTTTCTTGGTGCATTTTATCGGACTTCGGTGGGCACATATGTGTTTGGATTGTCACCTGAAGGTGTACCTTGAAAAGCCTGAATGAATACTTATGGCTATTTTTAGCACACTTTTAATGATATTTTGAATAAAGATATTAAAGACTTTTAAACGTTCTAATCAGGCAGATAAAAAATGTTCTGTACACTGCAAAGTCTTCATCTAATCTGGTCTAGTTCCTATAATTAAATTAAACATTTTATAGTAAGGAGGTTCTGTGTAGGTAAGATTAAAAGAAGTTAAGATAAATTAGATGTGTAGCTTTTAGCAAAACAAAATGTCACAGACAAAAATATACTGTATAATCCCAACCAATAATATTAAACTATTCAGAGGTCTTATACTACCCATAAATAGGAAACATCCACCACCTATAAACTGCAAAGAGACCTTAAAGGAGTTTTACTGAGACCCCCACAGATCACAAAAACTAGGGGTACGATGGGGTCCCACGTACCTCCATCGGACCCCTCGTCGCTTTGTCAGACTAATGGAGCATACGGCCGCGCATGACCGTTCTGCTCCATTAATCTTCTATGGAGCTGATGGAAATCGCCAAGCTCTGCACTCGGCGATCACCGTCAGCTCCATAGAGATTAATGGAGCAGAATGGTCATGCGAGGCCGTCTGCTCCATTAATCTGATGGAGCAATGAGGGGTCCTACTGACCCCTCGTTTTCGTGCTCTATGGGGGTCTAAGCACTGAGACCCCCACTGATCAGCGAGTTAGTCCCTATCCCGTGGGTAGGGCCTAATTTTGCTTTGTGGGAAAACCCCTGTAACTGACCCTCCTTCCCCCAAAAAATTACCGTTCTTTAGTCCAATGACCTTGAATAGCTGCATGGATCTTTCCTTCTCCCAGGGCCTATATGAGGCCATAAAAGTCTTATGGGCTCTGGCTCCATATAGCTCATAAGGTAATTAATAGTAACATTTTTGGGATGGGGAATAATGCAAGAATCAATTTGTCAGGTCTTAAAATGTTTCTGTACACCACAGTAAATAATTCAGACACAGCTTTCAGAACTTTAACTGCTGCCTATGTTTTACAGTGGAGCCAAAATCCCATTAACAAGATGCAGCCGGCAGCTCTACAAATTAGTATTTTGCTGAGGCTTTGTTGCAGCTGAAATATCTAAATTTGATATACTGTCACGGGCGCTGGAGAAATGAAAGGGGTTACGTTCGCCTTTGTAAATCAGACCCTTCTGAAGCATGTTTGCACAAATCGTTCGGCTGACAGGTTTTTTTTTTTCTCATTTCACTTGACATTTAAAACATTTCTTCAACTGCATTTCATTTTCTGCATCTCATCTTCTTGCGAAGCGTTTTCATCAATAGTACAAGATTGTCAAGATTGTGGTGATTGTTTTTTATTTGCATGCCATTAAATACAAGCGTTGTAGTACTAAATGGAATGACTCGGGTACGTGATTCTGTATGTTTGCCGCCAAAATAACTTTGTTTAAATTGTACAAAATTGGGATGTAATCAAATGTTTACTATTAGAATTCCATATTCAAAAAAGACTGATGAGGTACGAGGTGACTGGATGGTGGAACATAATAAAATAATTGCCACAAAATATAAATGTTACTGGGAGATGACTGGGAGGAAATTGGGCATCTCTCACATGGGCTCCATCTAAAAATTACATTTACTTTTTGGGGACATGTAAAAATTAGTAGCACATCACAAGAGAATAAAATTTGCACGCTGTCCTACGTCAGCTTGTCTTCAAAGTGACATGAAAGACTGCCCTCCGCTTCACAGAATAGAAATGTTTCTGCATCAAAGACAAGTTGTTTACCCCATAAAACTATATATTACATTGTGCTACTTGATGTCATATTTGTCTTTGTTTTATCTCATTTTCTCTGTTATATTTAGTTACATTTGTGATTTTGTTTCACTCGCCCAGCAAAATTTACCATTACTTAGTATTCCAGTGATGTTCACTGTTGTCCAAACATTTGCGACTTTTGAGCAACTTTTTAAATAAAAAATGCTGCAAAAAAATAAATAAATAAATAAACAAAAACACTAAAAGACCATTCTCACTAATGGGAGGAATAGCAGGATGAGTATGCTTCCTGCCATCACACTATTAGTATCAGAAATTACCAAGGACAGTGTTTGGCTAGCACGGCTTATATCATAGATAGAGAATGTGAGTGCTGGCGCTCAGCAATTTCCAACACTTTTACAAAGTTGAATGGAGCCTCAGGATGCATACTCGTCCTGCCGCTCCACCTATCAGCAAGGATGGCACCTACATTCTTCAGATTGCTGTATAGGGGACAACTTAAATAGAAGGTACGACCTGTTTAAGAGTCAGTTAAGAAAGCATTTTTTTTTGTGGTCATCCATGCCTCCATCATAGGCATAAATCGGTACAAGTTGTTCAATGATGAAAATGTGAAAAATAGTTAAAATATTTCTAATGTAATATAACTAACATACAACTAAAGGTTAACCGGTGCTTTGTTTTAACCAGATTCTGTTGTGTTTTTTGTACTTCAAAATTCTCCATCCATTTTACTGAAGAAAAACTTCTTCCATGTTATTTTCCAAAAAAAAAAAAACGACAATTATTTGAGTTCAATAGTAAACAGTATATTTAGAAATGCAGCCACTATATCTTCGTGCCATGTCAGCATTGTGTTTGGACACTTTAAGTAAAGGTTTCATTTATCTCTACTTAGTTCCTGGAGCATTAATTCTTTCTGTAATCAATAACTACATTATAACCTGATCAGATACTAATAATTTACAGTAGTCTGAAACCTTTTAAAAGTATCAAATGGGGTGTACAAACAATCATGTTTTGCAAGCTATTAGAAGGTCACTGTATTAGATATGGGGACAGTGCAGAATAACAATTAATTTCAATCAATAACAAATTAGCAGGATGGATTAGAGAAGGCTGAAATCTACAAAGGGCTCAGCCATTTATATTTACAAAACTGATCAATAAACTGCCCATCCAAAATCAGATCTACAGTTCTCTCCCAGAAAGCATTATATATACTGTATATACTCTACATACTTAGGACACAATCATTTTTGATAAAAAATATATTTTCTTGTAACACGTTTGCTGTGGAATGGAAAATCTGCATTGTGCAGGAGGCGATCACAGTTTATAAGTTGATGTTCATTTGTCCCTTAGTACAAATCTAAATCATCTGTGCATAGAAGGTAAAGCTAATTTAACCGGTTAAGGACCGGGCCCTTTCCCGTTTTTTCATTTCCATTTTTCCCTCCCCACCTTCAAAAATCTATAACTTTTTTATTTTTACACATAAAAAACTATGTGACGGCTCGTTTTTTGCGTAAAAAATTGCACTTCATAGTGATCACATTGAATATTCCATGCCATGTACTGGGAAGCGGGAAAAACATTCCAAATGCAGTGAAAATGGGGAAAAAACGCATTTGTGTCGTATTCTTGTGGGCTTGGATATTACGGCTTTCACTTCATGCCACAAATGACGCATCTAATTTATTCTTTGGGTCAGTACGATTACAGGGATAACAAATTTGTATAGGTTTTATAATGTTTTCATACATTTACAAAAATTAAAACCTCATGAACAAATTTTTTTTTTTTAATTTTGCCGTCTTCTTGTGCTTATAACTTTTCCATACTTTGTTGTATGGAGTTGAGGGTGGTGTCATCTTTTGCGACTTTTGATAATGTTTTCAATGATATTATTTTTTGGACTGTACGACCTTTTGATCACTTTTTATAGAATTTTAAAAAAATTTTTAAATGGCAAAAAAGTGCCAGTTTTGACTTTGGACGCAATTTTCCGTTACGGGGTTAAACACAGTGAAAAACCGTTATTATATTTTGATAGATCAGGCATTTTCGGACGCGTCGATACCTAATGTGTTTATTATTTTTACTGTTTATTTATATTTATATCAGTTCTAGGCAAAGGGGGGTGATTTGAATTTTTAGGTTTTTTATTATAATTTTTTTTTAAACTTTTTTTTTATTTTTACTTTTACTATTTTTCAGACTCCCTAGGGTACTTTAACCCTAGGTTGTCTGATCGATCCTACCATATACTGCCATACTACAGTATGGCAGTATATGGGGATTTTACTCCTCATACATTACAATGTGCTGATAGCACATTGTAATGAATGGGTTAACCCAAAGTAGCTTCGGGTCTTCGTGAGACCCGAAGCTACCATGGCGATGGATCGCCGCTCCCCGATGACGTCGCGGGGAGCAGCAATCCTCGGAAAGATGGCGGCGCATTTGAGACCCAAAGCTACCATGGCGACGGATCGCCGCTCCCCGATGACGTCACGGGGAGCAGCAATCCTCGGAAAGATGGCGGCGCATTTGAAGCCGCTGGCAGCTTTGCCGGCGGCGATCAGCAAGAAAACACCCGCGATCGGTCCCGGCACCGATCGCGGGTGTTACCGGTAAGCCTTTGCTGCAATATGCAGCAGAGACTTACCGGCTATGGAGAGGGCTCGGCCCGCGGTTAAAGTTTAACCGTCATTTCAAAAACTTTTGATATGTTGTAGGGCAGGTAATTTTAAGCACTTTTGCAATTGGATTAGTTACCCGAATCTTGCTCCTTTCTCTTGTATTCTGCAGACTTCCCCTAGATGTCAGCAATCTCACATATGTCAGTTGCTAAGCTCATCCCGTCTTCAGAAAGAAGCTGAGACTACGGAAAGAGAGACACCCCCCCCCCCCATCTCTCTCTTTCCAATCAGCTGATTACCACAGGGCTCACTGCCCCAGCACTTCTCCCCAGCAGGGAGAAGCCATCACTAATGTAGTGACCAAACATCTGAACTCTCATCTCTCCTCAGCTTTCCCTACACCTGTGTATAAACACATTATCCACACAGAAAGAAACTGCAGCCCCCTCCCTCCATCACCTCACACAAGGAAGTGGCAGGAGACAAGTTTGCAAGTCTTCAAGCTTTCACCTCATGTGCTGCGCCCTCATGTGCTGTGCTGGAGTGTTACTTATAGACAGATTAATAGACAGATAGATAGATAGATAGATAGATAGATAGATAGATAGATATATGGATAGAAGATAGATAGATATGATATAGATAGGATATACATAGATGGCTAGGAGATAGAAAGATATTAGATAGAGGATAGATATGAGTAGGAATAATTCCCAGGGACACTTGGAGCAGAATTATGTATTTTAGTTTTTTTTTTGCTCAGGATGACAGTTACACTTTAAGGAATATTCACCAATTAAGAGCTCATTAACACATAGATGTTTGTTTTTCATTCTGCAACATCTGTCAAGGAAAAAAGTAGCAGAATAAGTTGGGCCCTTATTAGGAAATAGTGTTTTGGCCCCCTCTGCATAGGTATGAACTTCACGGGCTGAAATGCACATACCATATATACTCGATGATAAGCCTAGTTTTTCAGCACAAAAAATGTGCTGAAAACCCAAACTCGGCTTATACTCGAGCAAAAAAAATATCAAAACTCACCTTTCCAGCTTCCCCCGCTGCTGGCTATATACAATGGGCTGACTATATATATTGGGGCAGGGGCCTGGCTATATACTGGGGGATATGTCCTGCCAGGCTATATACTGGGGGGCAGGTGCTAGCTATATACTATGGGGCAGGGTCCGTAAGGCTATATGACTTTGACCAATGCATTTCCCACCCTCGACTCATACTCAAGTCAATAGGTTTTCCCAGGTTTTTGTGGTAAAATTAGGGGCCTCGGCTTATACTTGGGTCGGCTTATACTCGAGTATATACGGTAGTTACATGTCCTCAAGGTTTCCATACACATGGCAGCACACCAGTGGTAATGCATTAGAATTACTATCATCATGCTGTACCTGACATGTGAATAATCAATAATAAATATGCTGCCTTTCTCAGTAATAATTCACATGTGTTTAGCTCCGGAATTCATGTACAGGCACCACTACATGTTAAAGGCTACCAACAAAGTTGAACATCCTTACAGATGTTTTTGACAGAAGAAGAGGATTTTGGAAGAAGCGCTGCGTAAAGTAATTCTTCCCATACATCAATCCTCAGTATTGTGTACTGACTAGTCTGGGTTGCTGGTGCCCCAACACCTTGGGCACCACCTCAGCCACAACAAGGAAGTATGTCTTGGATTTACACTATTTTTCTGTGTTCACTGGTCCTGTAGCAGTATCATCCAAATTCTTTTTCATATGTTCCCATTCATCCAGTCATATATTTATCCTAAAATCCTTGATTTTTGAATATGTTACTTCCCATAAATTTTAAAACCTTGTTCCAGTGCAAATACTGCTGTGGTCTCAGCCTTATTTAATGAGTTAACTTTGAATGGAACGTTCCTTTAAAAGGTTCTTTTCAAATGGGGGGTTATGGTTAAAGAAATTTAGAGCACAAATATACTATATATTTGCATACAGAGAGATGGGATGAAGAGAAGCTGCATTCTCGTAATAATTTGAGAATTATACTTCAAAATAGGAAGCCACACAATTCTAACAGTGGAGGGGAGGATGTCATTTGTGAAATCCACCATCTGCTTGCATACCAGAGGTCGGATGGAGCTCCTAGAAAATCTCCCAGGAAATCTGGAAAGACTGTAATGGAAGCTCTCAGCATATTTACCATGATGTCACCGAAACCATAAGTCGATTATGTCATGAAGCCACCAACTTGTTTAAAGATGTTGCATTCTATAAATGTCACCCAGAAATTACTATTGCCTTGTGTTTGCAGGGTCTGAAAAAATCACTTTGTTTGTCACTTGTTAGTAGGCAGAATCTAAATGTTACAAGAACCAGTTTCTGGTGCTGCAGGTCCGAATTTAGATGTAACAGAAGCACAATGTCAGTGTACCATTCATTTGTGACAAGGCTGCCAATTATGCAAGATGTCTCATATTGTTGGCATATGCCTGCGTGTGAATTAAGATTACTAAGCAAATGTCAAGCTGCGTTTAGCAGACCTTTGCAGTTTCTACCTTAGTTAGCAAGCAGATTGCTAGAGATCTAAAAGAATAACATTTATCCTGGACAAAATCATGCTCTTCGGATGGATTGAGGAAAGAAGGGGGGGGGGGAATAAGAGGAAGGTTTCTTTTCTATTTTTTTCATTAAAAGATAGATTCTTCTAAGCTTTAAACTACAACGGTTTTTGCAGGGCGAGCCTGTTGGTTTTAATACAGTTAAGCAAATATGGAGAAAGAAAGATGGGAAAAAAATCTATGATTAAAAAATGACAAAAATAAAAAATGATCAGTAAAGTTTCACCGCAGGGTCTGGGGGAGTGGCAGCTGACTAAGAAAAAAGGTTTTTTTAAAAAAAATATTCTATATACTATAATATATAGAGGGAATTTTAAAGATAACAGGTCATATACATCCAATCTAATGCAGTTTTTAAAAGGGGGATGACATTAAATTCATGTCACTTTAACTACATGATTTTAAACAACCAAGTTGCTAAATTTCATTAATAGTGCATGAATAATTTACGGTACTTTAACATCATAGATACTGCACTTTTAAGAGACAAATTGACTCACCTTAACATATAGCACACTTTTTTTTAACTGGGTACTCGAATACCTTACCGACAGGCCTCAATTCATACAGCTAGGTAACATACAGTCAAACATGGTTTTCAGCAAAAGAGGCACAGCCCAAAGTACTGTTCTCTCACTGTTCCTCTTTACCCATTATACATCTGAATTTAGCAATAACTTATATCACGGTCACCTTGAACACTACAGGGACCTCATCAACTCCTTCATGGAGTGGAGTGAAAGCAATAACCTCATCCTAAACATAGACAAAACAATGGAAATGATCATCGACCTACCAAGGAATAAAACAGTCTCAAGATCAATCACCATCAAATGCCAAGCCATTGAACAGGTCAGAACTAGAGATGAGCGAGCACTAAAATGCTCGGGTACTCGTTATTCGAGACGAACTTTTCCCGATGCTCGAGTGCTCGTTTCGAGTAACGAGCCCCATTGAAGTCAATGGGAGACTCGAGCATTTTTCAAGGGGACCAAGGCTCTGCACAGGGAAGCTTGGCCAAACACCTGGGAACCTCAGAAAAGGATGGAAACACCACGGAAATGGACAGGAAACAGCAGGGGCAGCATGCATGGATGCCTCTGAGGCTGCTTAATCGCACCATTATGCCAAAATTATGGGCAACAGCATGGCCATGACAGAGTGACAGAATGAAGCTAGATAGCATCTAAAAAATCCAATAATTGACCCTGACACTATAGGGGACGGCATGCAGAGGCAGCGGCAGCAGCGGAAGGCTAGAGAGTGGCATGGCGACATACCCTAAATGGACTCAGGCTTCAAACCAATGGGTAGCAGAGAGGAACCAAAGAAGGTGAGCAAGAAGCGCTCAAATAATATTGGTACATGATAAAAGTTTGCCAGTATATTTTGTGGATTACACAGCAGGGTGGCGACAAAGTTAACATGGAAGCCATGGAAACAATCCAAAATTCTGCCTGACACAGCTCGTTTGATAAGGGGACGATGTATGGAGGCAGTGAACTAGTAGTAGATTAAAGGTACTGCAGTTAAAACTATGTTAGTTGGTTCTTGGCATGGAGCTGGCGCTCCGCTGCCAGGCGAGCTTTCGCCAATCCAAGCCCCTGTCTCTAGGCTACTCCCCAAACAGCACTTCTAAGAACCTTTCGGATAAGATCAAGTGTAGTAGCGTTCTTATAAGTTTGGGATATGGCGGGTGAGGGGAATGTAAACATCTGCGCAAGAAGCGCTGAAATAATATCCGTAAATGAAAAAAGTTTTCCAGTATATTTTGTGGCTTACACAGCAGGGTGGCGACAAAGTTAACAAATTTGATGTGGAATGCCCTGCAATAGCTCTTGGGCGGTGTGCCTTTTATCACCTAGGCTCAGCAGTTTGAGCACCGCCTGCGGTCGCTTAGCAACGGCACTGCTGCTGTGCCTAGAGCTACCGACTGATGGCGCCATGCCCACGGATGGTAATTCGGAGGAGGAGGAGGTGGAGGAGGGGTGGGAGGATTTGGAGGTATAGTAGGCCTTTGAGACCTGGACCGAGGTAGGCCCCGCAATCCTCTGCGTCGGCAGTATATGACCAGCCCCAGGGTTAGACTCGGTCCCAGCCTGCACCAAGTTAAGTGTAGTAGCGTTCTTATAAGTTTGGAATATGGCGGGTGAGGGGAATGTAAACAGATGCGCAAGAAGCGCATGATGAGCATGGAGCTGGCGCTCCGCTGCTAGGCGAGCTTTCGCCAATCCAAGCCCCTGTCTCTAGGCTACTCCCCAAACAGCACTTCTAAGAACCTTTTGTATAAGATCAAGTGTAGTAGCGTTCTTATAAGTTTAGGATATGGCGGGTGAGGGGAATGTAAACAAATGCGCAAGAAGCGCATGATGCGCATGGAGCTGGCGCTCCGCTGCTAGGCGAGCTTTCGCCAATCCAAGCCCCTGTCTCTAGGCTACTCCCCAAACAGCACTTCTAAGAACCTTTTGTATAAGATCAAGTGTAGTAGCGTTCTTATAAGTTTAGGATATGGCGGGTGAGGGGAATGTAAACAGATGCGCAAGAAGCGCTGAAATAATATCCGTAAATGGTAAAAGTTTGCCAGTGTATTTTGTGGATAACACAGCAGGGTGGCGACAAAGTTAACAACTTTGATGTGGAATCCATGAAAACAACCCAAATTTCGGCCTGACAAACCTCGTTTGATAAAGGGACGATGTATGGAGGCAGCTATATGGACGACTTTTGGAGGTAGCAATGGAGACAACGTGTGGAGGCTGCTATGGAGACAATTCAATTTGGATAGTGCCTGTATGTGGCAGTCCAAAAAATTTTTCAAACCAGAGGAGCAGGTAGGTGGCCCTCCTTAAAAATGGAATAGATTGAGTGCCTGTATGTGGCAGTCCAAAAAATTTTTCAAACCAGAGGAGCAGGTAGGTGGCCCTCCAGAAAAATGGAATAGATTGAGTGCCTGTATGTGGCAGTCCAAAAAAGTTTTCAAACCAGAGGAGCAGGTAGGTGGCCCTCCAGAAAAATGGAATAGATTGAGTGCCTGTATGTGGCAGTCCAAAAAAGTTTTTAAACCAGAGGAGCAGGTAGGTGGCCCTCCAGAAAAATGGAATAGATTGAGTGCCTGTATGTGGCAGTCCAAAAAAGTTTTTAAACCAGAGGAGCAGGTAGGTGGCCCTCCAGAAAAATGGAATAGATTGAGTGCCTGTATGTGGCAGTCCCAAAAAATTGTTTAAAACAGAGGACCGGAAAGGTGGCCCTCCAGAAAAATTGAATAGATTGAGTGCCTGTATGTGGCACTCCCAAAAATTGTTTAAAACAGAGGACCGTGTCGGTGGCCCTCCAGAAAAATTAAATGCATAAAGTACTATACCTAGAGCCAGTGGGCCCTGTCAAAAAACAGCCAGTTTCCTCTGCTTTACTGTAGAAAGAGGAGGAGAAGGAGGAAAATGAGGAGGAGGAGGAGTGGATAAATTATTCAGGTTGAGCTTCCTTCACCTGCTGGAGATTTGAAATTAGGAGAAATCCATGCTTTATTCATCTTGATAAGCGTCAGCCTGTCAGCGCTGTCAGTCGACAGGCGTGTACGCTTATCGGTGATGATGCCACCAGCTGCACTGAAAACCCGCTCTGACAAGACGCTAGCGGCAGGGCAGGCAAGAACCTCCAAGGCGTAGAGCGCCAGTTCGTGCCACATGTCCAGCTTTGAAACCCAGTAGTTGTAGGGAGCTGTGTGATCATTTAGGACGATGGTATGGTCAGCTACGTACTCCCTCACCATCTTTCTGTAAAGATCAGCCCTACTCTGCCGAGACTGGGGACAGGTGACAGTGTCTTGCTGGGGTGACATAAAGCTGGCAAAAGCCTTGTAAAGCGTACCCTTGCCAGTGCTGGACAAGCTGCCTGCTCGCCTACTCTCCCTCGCTACTTGTCCCGCAGAACTACGCACTCTGCCGCTAGCGCTGTCAGAAGGGAAATACTGTTTCAGCTTGTGCACCAGGGCCTGCTGGTATTCATGCATTCTCACACTCCTTTCCTCTCCAGGGATGAGAGTGGAAAGATTTTGCTTGTACCGTGGGTCCAGGAGAGTGAACACCCAGTAATCGGTGCTGGAATAAATTCTTTGAACGCGAGGGTCACGGGATAGGCAGCCTAGCATGAAATCTGCCATATGCGCCAGAGTACCAACGCGTAAGAATTCACTCCCCTCACTGGCCTGACTGTCCATTTCCTCCTCCTCCAACTCCTCTTCTTCTGCCCATACACGCTCAACAGTGTAGGACTCAACAATGGTCCCCTCTTGTGTCTCGCCAACATTCTCCTCCTCTTCCTCCTCATCCTCCTCCACCTCCACCTCCTCCGATATGCGCTGAGAAACAGACCTAAGGGTGCTTTGGCTATCAACAAGGGAATCTTCTTCCCCCGTCTCTTGTGAGGAGCGTAAAGCTTCCGACTTCATGCTGACCAGAGAGTTTTTCAACAGGCCAAGCAGCGGGATGGTGAGGCTGATGATGGCGGCATCGCCACTGACCATCTGTGTTGACTCCTCAAAGTTACTCAGCACCTGACAGATATCAGACATCCACGTCCACTCCTCATTGTAGACTTGAGGAAGCTGACTGACCTGACTACCAGTTCTGGTGGAAGTTGACATCTGGCAGTCTACAATCGCTCGGCGCTGCTGGTAAACTCTGGATAACATGGTCAGTGTTGAATTCCACCTCGTGGGCACGTCGCACAACAGTCGGTGAGCGGGCAGTTGGAGGCGGCGCTGCGCTGCCCTGAGAGTGGCAGCATCTGTGCTGGACTTCCTGAAATGTGCACAGATGCGGCGCACCTTCGTGAGCAAATCAGACAGATTGGGGTATGTCTTGAGGAAACGCTGAACTATCAGATTTAACACATGGGCCAGGCATGGCACATGTGTCAGTCTGCCGAGTTGCAGAGCCGCCACCAGGTTACGGCCGTTGTCACACACAACCATGCCTGGCTTCAGGTTCAGCGGTGCCAGCCACAGATCAGTCTGCGCCGTGATGCCCTGTAATAGTTCTTGGGCGGTGTGCCTTTTATCGCCTAGGCTCAGCAGTTTGAGCACCGCCTGCTGTCGCTTAGCGACGGCACTGCTGCTGTGCCTAGAGCTACTGACTGATGGCGCCATGCCCACGGATGGTCGTTCGGAGGAGGAGGTGGAGGAGGGGTGGGAGGAGGAGGAGGCATAGTAGGCCTCAAACACCTGGACCGAGGTAGGCCCCGCAATCCTCGGCGTCGGCAGTATATGACCAGCCGCAGGGTCACACTCGGTCCCAGCCTCCACCAAGTTAACCCAATGTGCCGTCAGAGATATATAGTGGCCCTGCCCGGCAGCACTCGTCCACGTGTCCGTGGTCAGATGGACCTTGTCAGAAACGGCGTTGGTCAGGGCACGGATGATGTTGTCTGACACGTGCTGGTGCAGGGCTGGGACGGCACATCGGGAAAAGTAGTGGCGGCTGGGGACCGAATACCGAGGGGCGGCCGCCGCCATGAGGCTGCGAAAGGCCTCGGTCTCTACTAGCCTATAGGGCAGCATCTCCAGGCTTAGCAATCTGGAAATGTGCACATTAAGGGCTTGGGCGTGCGGGTGGGTTGCACTATATTTGCGTTTCCGCTCCAGCGTCTGGGGTATGGAGAGCTGAACGCTGGTGGATGCTGTGGAGGATCGTGGAGGTGACGATGGGGTTTTTGTGGCAGGGTCCTGGGCAGGGGGCTGACTATCAGCTGACACAGGGGAAGGAGCAGTGGTGTGCACGGCCGGAGGTGAACGCGCTTGTTGCCACTGAGTGGGGTGTTTAGCATTCATATGCCTGCGCATACTGGTGGTAGTTAAGCTAGTAGTGGTGGAACCCCTGCTGATCCTGGTTTGGCAAATGTGGCACACCACAGTCCGTCGGTCATCCGGTGTTTCCTTAAAGAACCTCCAGACTTCTGAAAATCTAGCCCTCGCCGCAGGAGCCCTCGCCACGGGAGCTTCACTAGTTGACACATTTGGCGCTGATGCACCAGCTCTGGCCCTGCCTCTCCGTCTGGCCCCACCACTGCCTCTTCCAACCTGTTCTGGTCGAGGACTCTCCTCCGTCTCAGAAGCACTGTGTTCACCCGGCCTCTCAACCCAGCTTGGGTCTGTCACCTCATCATCCTCCGATCCCTCAGTCTGCTCCCCCCTCGGACTTCCTGCCCTGACAACAACTTCACCACTGTCTGACAACCGTGTCTCCTCATCGTCGGACACCTCTTTACACACTTCTTCCACTACGTCAACAAGGTCATCATCACCCACAGACTGCGACTGGTGGAAAACCTGGGCATCAGAAAATTGCTCATCAGCAACCGGACAAGTGGTTTGTGACTGTGGGAAGGGTCCAGAAAACAGTTCCTCAGAGTATGCCGGTTCAAATGGCAAATTTTGCTGGGAGGGGGCAGACTGGGGGGGAGGAGGCTGAGGTGCAGGAGCTGGAGGAGTGCCGATTTCGGTGACATGGGTGGACTGCGTGGAAGACTGACTGGTGGACAAATTGCTCGAAGCATTGTCGGCAATCCACGACATCACCTGTTCGCACTGTTCTGGCCTCAACAGTGCTCTACCACGAGTCCCAGTAACTTCAGACATGAACCTAGGGAGTGTAGCTCTGCGGCGTTCCCCTGCTCCCTCATAAGCAGGTGGTGTCTCACCCCGCCCAGGACCACGGCCTCTGACCCCTGCAGTAGTTGGACGCCCACGTCCCCGCCCTCTTCCTCTACCCCTAGCCCTCGGGTTAAACATTTTGAAAATGAGAGTTATAACTTGTATTTTTTTTTTAACTTTTTTTTTTTTTTTTTTTTTTTTTGTGTTTTTTAGTTTTTAAAACCAAACGATGCTATCCTATTGCTATGGCTATTTTCTAGCCAAGTATTACAGCACACTACTATGCCAGATGAGATGACGCTGAGTTATGAAAAAAATAAACGTAAAATAAAAAAGGAAATGGCAGACTGTGCCTAGTTGAAATACAACCCCGGGCCCTAATAAATTTTCCCACTTCGGTCTTTGCGATGGATATGTGCGTCACTAAAACACAGTGGTCGCAAGTCTGACTCCAAATTGCTCCCAATTTGATAGTAGATGCACTGCAGCAAGTACAGCCACCAGCAGATCAACCAGAAATCAAATATATATAACGCTACTGTAGGCGTAATTAAGACGTTTGTATTCTCCTATGGCTATTTTCTAGCCAAGTATAACAGCACACTACTATGCCAGATGAGATGACGCTGAGTTATGAAAAAAATAAACGTAAAATAAAAAGAAACTGGCAGACTGTGCCTAATTGAAATACAACCCCGGGCCCTAATAAATTTTCCCACTTCGGTCTTTGCGATGGATATGTGCGTCACTAAAACACAGTGGTCGCAAGTCTGACTCCAAATTGCTCCCAATTTGATAGTAGATGCACTGCAGCAAGTACAGCCACCAGCAGATCAACCAGAAATCAAATATATATAACGCTACTGCAGGCGTAATTAAGACGTTTGTATTCTCCTATGGCTATTTTCTAGCCAAGTATTACAGCACACTACTATGCCAGATGAGATGACGCTGAGTTATGAAAAAAATAAACGTAAAATAAAAAAGGAAATGGCAGACTGTGCCTAGTTGAAATACAACCCCGGGCCCTAATAAATTTTCCCACTTCGGTCTTTGCGATGGATATGTGCGTCACTAAAACACAGTGGTCGCAAGTCTGACTCCAAATTGCTCCCAATTTGATAGTAGATGCACTGCAGCAAGTACAGCCACCAGCAGATCAACCAGAAATCAAATATATATAACGCTACTGTAGGCGTAATTAAGACGTTTGTATTCTCCTATGGCTATTTTCTAGCCAAGTATTACAGCACACTACTATGCCAGATGAGATGACGCTGAGTTATGAAAAAAATAAACGTAAAATAAAAAGAAACTGGCAGACTGTGCCTAATTCTACTCAAACCCCTAATAAATTTTCCCACTTTGGTGTTTGAGGTGGATATGTGTGTCACTAAGAGCTAAACACAACGGTAGCAAGTCCCCCTGCTAATTCCTCACAATATGGTACTAGCTGCAAATAAAAAAAAAAAAAAATTATAACGTTATTGTAGCCCTAAGAAGGGCTGTTGGGTTCTTTAAGAATCACTCCTGCCTAACAGTAAGCTAATAGAACACCCTAACGCTTTCCCTGAGCAGCAGCAGCTCTCTCCCTAGCGGCATCCAGACAGAGAATGATCCAAGCAGCGCGGGCAGCGGCTAGTCTATCCCAGGGTCACCTGATCTGGCCAGCCAACCACTGCTATCTACGTGTAAGGGTACCACGTCATGCTGGGTGGAGTGCAGAGTCTCCTGGCTTGTGATTGGCTCTGTTTCTGGCCGCCAAAAAGCAAAACGGCGGGAGCTGCCATTTTCTCGAGCGGGCGAAATACTCGTCCGAGCAACGAGCAGTTACGAGTACGCTAATGCTCGATCGAGCATCAAGCTCGGACGAGTATGTTCGCTCATCTCTAGTCAGAACCTACCAGAACCTGGGTGGACTAATTGATGAAAACCTGGACTGGGCTAAAAAATGCAACTTGACGGTTAAGAAAGCAGCATTGAGAACGTATTTTCTCAGGAAACTGAAGTCCTTCAACGTATGTAACAAAGCCTCAGAATGTTTTATGAATCCTCAATCGCCTTATGAATCCTCCGTTACCTGCTGGAGGGTACTATCGAAAAAGGGATGAGAGCAAAATTGCAAAAATGATTAAGGGGGCACAGTTGGCACACCACTGGGGCAGTTTGAAGAGGTCTGGCATGACAGATACATCAATAAATTTGCTGCAATCTCAATTAACAAATCACACCCACTGTACCAAATCATAGCAAATCAATTGAGTACAATTAGTGATCGCAACTGACTACTGTACTGCATAGTTTACAAACTCCTTTGTCCCCAAAGCAATTAATATATATAACAAATCCTTCAGTACCCACAAGACAAAGACCAATACTTTCTGCCCAACCCAGCCTCAATACCTCCAATAATTATTTTTGTGCTCCATGTGTTGCATATTCATACGTTGTCCAGGCTCGGACTGTGTGTACAAAATGTCCCAAAAGGAAACAAACTATAATTCACAAAGCAACTCTTTCTAGTGTATGGGGAGAGCTCTTTCCAGGAAACTCTTATCACCCAAGAACAAAAGGATCAGGCAGTAGAATTCCAACTTGACTGACTCTCCATCAACTGAAGTCATTGTGACCTATAGAAAATGATTTGGTAATGAGGCAATCAAAGGCAATATTTAGTTTATTAGTTTTGTATCAACTGCTACAAAATTATACATTCTCCAATTTCTCCTGTCTGAGTCTGCACTAATCTCCTCTCTGCATCAGCCCCCATCCTTGAATTCCAAGACGAGGTCACACTCACACAGATACTTCCTGCCAGCAAGCAATAGCACAGCGGAGCCGACAGTGTATGTTATGGCTGAGATAGCAGGGCTGAGAATGTAATTGTATGTTATATGTGTGTCTTCAATTTTATCTCTCATCTGTCTCATCTTTCTTTCAAGAAGTCAGATACAAGTGAATGTTCAGAATCTAAATGAACGCTTATATAAACCTTTACCCTGATAATCTAACCACATTGTCAGCACACAACATTCCACAGCACTAGATGGATCATAATGTGTCTGCTTGGAGAATTTAACACTGATGAGCCTGGGATTGATAGGAGCTAAAACTGCAATAAAAAAGTGAGTAAAATTGTAAAGTAAGGGGTTAAAATGATCTTTATTGTGTAAACATCACAAGGGGATTGAAATTTGAGAATTTTCTTTCATGGGCAAACCCCTTTAAGGCTGAATGTTTAAGGCTATACATTCTGGAATGGATGTTCATAGGAGAAACATCAATCTATGCTGATAAATATATATATATATATATATATATATATATATATATATATATATATGATCTGTTATATGCTACAGACAATCTGCTATCTTAAGGTAAGTTCATGTGATGTGTCAGTGTCAGCTTACCCTAGGAGCCAAGAACTTTTGAGTAGAAGCAAAGTGTGTGTTTAAGAAGCTGTGTGCTGTTGTAAGATGTCCTGCCATAGCTTGCCATAAAGTGAAATCAGATTTACCAGTGACACCTCAGCTCCACTATGTCTCTTCGCTTCAGTTCACCAGCTGTTTCTACAGAAATTTGAAATAAAATTTGCCAGGAAAAAATGAAGTATATCCATTTTCTTGGATGTTTGCTTAAAAGCAAATATCTGAATACTGGTATCAGAATACAAAGAACCCTATATGACCATTGAGGCTCATCAATCTCAGGACAATTGACATTCTTGATGTTCTTCAGAGGACTCCTGGCTTTTATAAGAATGGAAAGCTCTGACATTATCCATGTGGATGTAAAGGTTTGAAAAAACCGGGTTGGTATAAGACGCGCTGCCCCAATTGAGTTGTATCCGACACGGTAGTGGAGTGCAAGATATTATTTATTTAGAGGATAAAAGGGACTACGCGTTTCGGGGGTGGTCTACCCCCTTCCTCAGGTCCGTGATAATTGCTAGGCAAAACAACATGATAAAAACTAGTTTAGAGTATATATACATATAAAAGATGATGTTTGTTTTTTTGAAAAGATTATATAAAGAATAAAAACGTGTCTATAAAGTACAGGTCATTTCGTCGCAGATAGTAAAACAGGGCTGTACGTGGGTTTTTTGGGATGATGTACTTTTTTTCTTTTTTTGTTAGGATGCCCTGTGTGGAAGCTTGGTTGATTAGAATGGATAGAAGATTAAGGTGTTCCTGTTTTGGATCATGGGTGAGTTTTTTATAGTATTTGGTGTCTGATAGTATTTTTTGGCTCTCTGCGATATAGTCTGTTTTATCCAGGATCACTGTGCCGCCCCCTTTATCTGCTGGCTTGATTACTATTGTGGTGTTTTGTGTGAGTGTTTTTAATGCTTTTCTTTCTCCAGGTTTGAGGTTGTGGCGAGTGGTGGTTTGATTTGACCGGTCTATTGTTCTGAGGCTGGTGGCGACTGATGTGTAGAAGGTTTCTATGTGAGGGCCTCGGTTGTGTATGGGGTTGAAGTCTGATTGTGGTTTGAGGTCGGTATGAATGTATGGGTTGGTGGCGGTATTGTCCGTGGTCTCGGTGGTATTATTATCTAGAAGAATTTTATTCTTGTTGATAGCAAAGTGACGCATTAGGGTGAGTTTTCTGGTGAAATGGTTAAGGTCTAAAAAAAGGTTAAATTCGTCCGATTCGTCCGTCCTGTGTTTACCCTGAACCCCGGCGATCCTGTGTTCACCCTGAACACCGGGAACAGTAAGTTATCTCCCCCCTCATACCCCCGCTATCATACAGATGCTCTCATTCAAGGCACTTAATCCCCCTCTCACTCTTCAACAGCCGTCCTGTGTTTACCCTGAACCCTGGCGCTCAAGGTAACTACATAATTGATTTGTACACCACATTATATCATTAACCCATCTCCCTATTACCCAATTCATCTGCATCACAAACCCATCTGTTCCACGCATCCACTATAGTATGGAATCCCGCCTGCTCTACACTATCTTTTTCTCCACCACCCCATACCTGCATGATATTTTATATATTACATTTTTATATATTATATTTTATATATTCTATACAGTTTACCCTATTACCATATTTTATATTATTTATATTCAGACGTCCCTACATGAACCACATGTATTTTCTTTTTATGAATTTTCTTTTACGCATTACTATGAATTTCCTGTTTATGTATTTCCTTTGATACTATCAATTATGAATTATTTTTGTCAGTACTTGTATGATATGAATTTATTCCACCAAGAAACGACGAAATGACCTGTACTTTATAGACACGTTTTTATTCTTTATATAATCTTTTCAAAAAAACAAACATCATCTTTTATATGTATATATACTCTAAACTAGTTTTTATCATGTTGTTTTGCCTAGCAATTATCACGGACCTGAGGAAGGGGGTAGACCACCCCCGAAACGCGTAGTCCTTTTTATCCTCTAAATAAATAATATCTTGCACTCCACTACCGTGTCGGATACAACTCAATTGGGGCAGCGCGTCTTATACCAACCCGGTTTTTTCAAACCTTTACATCCCTGTGATTCCGTATCCGGCACTACCACTGTACCGGACCCCGGGAAGACGCAGCACACCCTAGCCACAACTACCGGAGAACAAAAAGTATCTACTCTAGACGCATAAGACACAAGGTGTCTTCAGGTGAGCAGATACTCTCTAATACCTCATCTCACTTATAAGTGACCTATTGCACTAGGGGCGCCGCCCGTGTCTCGTTCTATTTTTCATTATCCATGTGGGAGAGATATTTTGTTTCCTCAAAACTCAAAGTGAAGTAACCACCATAGACACATCCGTTGGCATCTGAAGCATTAACATTCTCTAATCAAATGAATGACAATGCTGCCATTACGGACACTGCTGTGGAAAACAACACAGACCTGGCAGCTATGATTGCAAAGAGACTTTCAGTTCCCGTATGAACATACCAGTAAAACCCACATTGTGAAGGGCACTTTACTAACGTTTTATCCAACCTTTTGTTTCACACAGTCTGGTCTTGTTGAAGAAAATTCCATTTCAATAGTTATTTAAACGAACCATATGGCTGGCTGCATCTCCTGGTGAATCCTGTTTCTTCTTCCAATTAGGAAGATTCCAATTAGGACTTTTGTTTAACTTAACTTTCCTAGTGGTTTGCTATGTCTGGAAAGTTTATTACTTTCCCTATAAAATGCTTCTTTTGTTGGCTTTCCAAAAGCTTACCTAGCATGGTCGGTCAAGTAAGATAATGGACTAGGTCTTATTTTTCTGCTTTGAGGCTTATTGCTAGAATTCCCTTGCCAGGGCATCCAAAGTAATGGCCATCAATGATACATAATGATTAAATTGCTAAATGAAAAATATATTACTTTGTTGCTCCTTAGCTTATCAAGGACTAAAAACCAAGAATACATGTCTCCCTCGGAGGAACAGTTACACAAGCTTTAAAATAACAACTACAACAGATAACCAGACCATTGGAAGCACCCCTGTCCTAAACACTGCTAATGTTCATGTATGCTGTTCATACAATCAATGGGTAACACATGTCCCTAGATGTCCCTATTTCTGTGGCCTCCTAAAGACGGTGGTGGTTTTTACTGCATGGGCTGCACAGCTTAGAACAGGTTATATTCCTACCAGACTTTGTGGTTCCAGCAGTCCTTACTATGGTCATCTACATATGAACGGACCATCATTTTTTGTTATCCGATATAGCACATGTCCATGTGCACGTAGGGTAAGTCTATAACATATTTTCAACTCACCTCAATACTATCTTCATTAGATCTACATCTATATCTAAGATCTAAATTTTACATCTGCCAATCAATTTTTTTACTGCAATATTGGGTCAACACCAAAAAGAAGAGAGTTTGTAAATATGTAAATCTAATTTAATAGATTGTATAGCTGATCTTTGGGGTCTAAGGACAGCCAGACTCACAGGTTCTGGAGCACTGGCATTTAGTATATAGATAAAACTATATTATATATTAGAATTAGGAATGATGTGTTATATTGATGTTCAGCAATAGAATAGCGGAATAAAAGTATGTGATATAAAGTCTGTGACACAAATATCTATTTCAAAAATGAATACAAACGGTTTATTGAAATGTTATGACAGAGGCAGCATAAAATAACTTAAAAACACATACAAATGTGTGTGTCTGTATGAATAGTGACCAACAACAACCATGCATACTCTCCTAACCCCAAAGACTAGTTCATTCTATACCTAATGAAAAGAAAATTACATATCCGCATGACATGATGTGAATCTAGGTAACAATACGAATAGAAAGAGGAGAACTCATGTGGAGAAAGGATAATCTCCAAAAATACCTATACTGACAATGTCACCATGACAAAATGTTACAATGAAAAAAGTGGATATCACCTGGTTAGTTGTTTTCTTTTTTCTTTTGTATAAAGATGTGTGGTGTAAGTAGTCTTTTCGCATGTCTGTGACAGCATTGAGTCATCAGTGTTTGATCATGGATAGACCTTTAATTTCTCTTTAAATTATTTAAAGTTCTGCCTCATTCATTTGTATTTGCAAATGGTCCTTCACCTATTCAAATTAAAAACCATTAAAATAACTGCAACACCAACCTTCTGCTTGGGAGAATGGAGAACATCTCATCTGTCAATTCTTATCATCATGCATTACAAGTGCACTGCCATTTAAAGGGCATTGCAAAGCAACCTACTTCTGTTACCATATGGTCCTAATTACCATTGGGATGTTGCCCGTGTTATGTCCATTTGCCTTGTTCTTCCTAATAAACACAGCAAATTATTTTCACAGAGCTACAGTTTTCTGACAAATCAGGCAAACAGATAGAAGAAAAGCAATTTATAAGGTGAGCATTAACTATGCAAAAAGTAATAAAAAAAAGATTGTACATTTTTCACCATGTGCTGGTAAGAGAAGATCTAAAGGCTCAAATATTTACTCAAATATATACCGTAAATAATGGATTAAAGAAAAGTCTCCAAAACACAAAAATAAAGTGTTTTTTATAATATTATAATATTCATAACAAGCCACGGTGCTCGAGGACTATATGAACACATGAGATGTTCTAATCCTAAAGATTAGAACACTAGATACCAAGAATAGGCAGATGTTTTAACAAATAAAAATCAATAGAGATCTGCTTGACAGATCATTAAGCAAAGCAAACAGAAAAAAAACATGCTTGAAAAAAGTGACCTCTAGACATTATGTTTTTGCCTGGATCTTACTAACTTCTACAGGATCAGCTGACTAATATCTAGGGGATGGTTTTATTTGGTCAAATCAATTGAATGCGCCATCAAATGGAGTCTACCACATCACCAAGCATTATAATCTACAGCATGTTGTAGATGAGTGTATTCAGATTCACAAATACTTTTAGTATTTCTGTCCAATATGCCGTTTTAGAAAAATTGTCATCTTAACCCATTCACGACCACCCATCAGAGATATACAAAGGACGAGCATGAAGGGGAGTTTGGAGAAAGCTCACAGACTAAGCCCTCTCCATATTGTAATGCTTGATTTTGTTTGTATATTTCCAAGAAATCTGATGCTGAGCAACATGTATAGTTTTAATATGTATTTATTTAATATGATAATTTATGTGATTGTTAGAAAAGCTTCTATGTGAAAAGCTATCCTGTCACAATTTTCTTTGAGGGACCATTGATCCCAATGACATAAAGATAATGATACTTTTAGCAATTGTTGTTTCGCAAAACATTCTGAAGGTAACTTTCCTTTTTGAGGTTTTACTGTAAGCAGCATATTTCCTACATTCTATAGTTACTATAGTTTCATAGTTGCTTTGCTGGCATTTATCAAGAAAGAAATATAAATTCAACATATCAAATTCAGTTTATGGTCATACATGGCCTGTTCCACAACTCAATAGACCACATGGAATAGCTTATTTTAATACCAAACTCAAGTTAAAAGGAACTTGGGAGGATAAATTGATATCCCATAGTCCAGGTACATCATCAGATGTACACATGAGATGCTAGCTTATCTTGATACAGCTGTCTGATGGAACAATAGATAAAGAGATAACATATAAAAGAAAATTATATTTGGTCGGGATGGGGTTGCTTAAAAAAAAACCAAAAAAAAAAACCATGTCCCGGTTTGTTTACAGTACTGGGATATGGGGACTGGTGGGTATGGTCAGCCACTTTGACCGGCCGTAAGCTGAACTCAGCACATCTTTTGTGCCCCTGTAAACAAACAGAAGCACGGCCAGTAGAGACGGGACATCGGGAGGGACCGTGGAAATAAGTAAAATGTTTATTTTATTTAAGCAGCCCCATCTGGGGTTATATTTTTTCAGGTCTCAGACAACCCCTTTGAGCCGGTGAAGGTCAGGCAAGAGTGACTTTTCTCCAACACTCTTCTTTAAATAAACACCTTTATTTAAAGTTATTTTTGCAAGGTCCTGAATCTCCAATGATATAGATTTATTATGAATCTCTCATTGTCCGGAATTAGTTTGTTTACACCTTTTGGGCCTAGATCCTCATGACAGGATTCCTTTAATAATAAGAGCAAAGATTTACAATGCCTTGTATATTATATAGTAAAACAATTCCTCTCCCTTTAGGTGTTATACTTGACAATACATGAGCCGGATGCACCTTAAAACATTTAATTAATTGAAACACTAATTGTTGTTCTGATTCTCTCTCGTCTAGACTATTGTAACTCCCTACTAATCGGTCTTCCACTTACTAAACTCTCTCCTCTACAATCCATTCTCAATGCAGCAGCCAGGCTTGTCTTTCAAAAGGCAAATGCTACACGGATGCCTCCAGTTTGAGCCAGTCACTGCACTGGTTGCCCTTCTCCTTCCAAATACAGTTTAAATTAATAACTCTCATTCACAAAGCTCTGTATAATGCGGAACCTCCCTACCTCTCCTCCCTTATCTCACTCTACCATCCGACCCACTTTCTTTGATTCACCAGTTATCTTAGATTATTTTGTTTCTTGATTCGAACCTCCCACTCACATCTTCAGGACTTAACTACTTAAATATATTACAAACAAATCCATATTTAGTGTACATAATAATCTAGTACAGTTTTTCCCCTAAAACTCCTCCCCATCCCCCATTTGGTTACATTCTTATTCCTTATCCATAGAAAAAAAAAAAGGAAAATTTCGCCCTCCCTCTTCCCCTCCCCCATCACTCCCCGCACTGCTCGTGTCCGCCCGTCTTAATCATAGTGTGTGACATCAACAAGGTTTTGAATGTAGAGTATTTAAAACCAATAGACTATGTAGTTACCTACCAAGAATCTAACCTATGATCTTTTTCTCCACCAGGGGAAAAAAACAACTCAATCCACTTATGCCATAGTTCTTTATATTTCTGTTTCCCCCCAGAACCATTTCTCTTATTCTCGAACTCTTCAGCCAAAATGGTCTTATTAGTGATACATTTCCAGAATGTCACTGAAGGAGGGTCCGGAGAGGTCCATTTTTTTATAATGCAAAATCTTGCAGGAAATAACAGTTTCCTGACAACATATTTCTCCTTTTCTCTACCCTCGTCCCCATCCCAAATACCCAGAACACAGGTCACAAAATTCACAGGTATTTGGGTATCATAGCACTTCCCCAGTTGCTTAATAATTTATTTTAAGGGTTGATAAAATCTGGTTCCTCCATAATGGAGTAAATGGGAGTATTTCCGTAAGATGCCACAAGTTTTTAATCTCCCTCCATACTTGATACATCAATGAGAGAGTAGGGTACTGTTTTTTATACACTCACCGGCCACTTTATTAGGTACACCTGTCCAACTGCTTGTTAACACTTAATTTCTAATCAGCCAATCACATGGCGGCAACTCGGTGCATTTAGGCATGTAGACATGGTCAAGACAATCTCCTGCAGTTCAAACCGAGCATCAGTATGGGGAAGAAAGGTGATCTGAGTGCCTTTGAACGTGGCATGGTTGTTGGTGCCAGAAGGGCTGGTCTGAGTATTTCAGAAACTGCTGATCTACTGGGATTTTCACGCACAACCATCTATAGGGTTTACAGAGAATGGTCAGAAAAAGAAAAAACATCCAGTGAGCGGCAGTTCTGTGGGCGGAAATGCCTAGTTGATGCCAGAGGTCAGAGGAGAATGGGCAGACTGGTTCGAGCTGATAGAAAGGCAACAGTGACTCAAATCGCCACCCGATACAACCAAGTTAGGCAGAAGAGCATCTCTGAATGCACAGTACGTCGAACTTTGAGGCAGATGGGCTACAGCAGCAGAAGACCACACCGGGTGCCACTCCTTTCAGCTAAGAACAGGAAACTGAGGCTACGATTTGCACAAGCTCAGTGAAATTGGACAGTAGAAGATTGGAAAAACATTGCCTGGTCTGATGAGTCTCGATTTCTGCTGCGACATTCGGATGGTAGGGTCAGAATTTGGCGTCAACAACATGAAAGCATGGATCCATCCTGCCTTGTGTCAACGGTTCAGGCGGGTGGTGGTGGTGTCATGGTGTGGGGAATATTTTCTTGGCACTCTTTGGGCTCCTTGGTACCAATTGAGCATCGTTGCAACGCCACAGCCTACCTGAGTATTGTTGCTGACCATGTCCATCCCTTTATGACCACAATGTACCCAACATCTGATGGCTACTTTCAGCAGGATAAGGCACCATGTCATAAAGCTGGAATCATCTCAGACTGGTTTCTTGAACATGACAATGAGTTCACTGTACTCAAATGGCCTCCACAGTCACCATATCTCAATCCAATAGAGCATCTTTGGGATGTGGTGGAACGGGAGATTAGCATCATGGATGTGCAGCCGACAAATCTGCGGCAACTGTGTGATGCCATCATGTCAATATGGACCAAAATCTCTGAGGAATGCTTCCAGCACCTTGTTGAATCTATGCCACGAAGAATTGAGGCAGTTCTGAAGGCAAAAGGGGGTCCAACCCGTTACTAGCATGGTGTACCTAATAAAGTGGCCGGTGAGTGTATATCTGCCCACTCCAAATGACAGTTTCTAAAACTTCCAAAATATTAAGTTTCACTATATCCTTCCCTGAACCCAATGTCCTTATGAGAAGATCTGCCAAGAGAGAACAGTCCCATGTCAATATATATGTTATCTGCTCTATAAGAAAGTAGGCCTGCATATCTGGAAAGTCCAGACCCCCCTTATCATATGGGAGCCTCAACACCTCTATCTTCATACGAGGCTGTCTTTCCCTCTTGACCAGGTCACGGAAGAGGGACTCCAGGATCTTGAAGATCTTCCCCGGTATCCATGTAGGAGAGGCAGACAAAACATATAATACCTTTGGGAGTAACTGCATTTTAATCAGTGCAATCCTACCTATCGTGATGATGGGTAATTTTTTCCAAGTTTTTATTTTACTTCTAATATACCCTAACACGGGAGTAATATTATTCTCGATATAGCCATAAATATCCACTGATACCCTAATCCCCAGGTATTCTACATAGCTATGTGGTTCAATAATTTTAATATCGTTGGGGACAAAGGACTTCAGCGGATCTACCGGAAGGCAGCCGTACTTTTGCCAATTTATCATTAACCCAGACCTTTCCCCAAACTCGCTAAAAATTGAATATACCCTCGATATTGTTTCAGTGAGAGACCAAAAACAGGAGAATGTCGTCAGCGTATAACGAGATCTTTTCATGTGCCTCTCCCTGTTTAAACCCAACTACAAATCCTACATGCCAGGGGTTCCAATGCTATAGCAAAAAGTAAAGGGGAAAGTGGACACCCCTGTCTTGTTCCTCTACTCATTTTAAAGGCCCTGGAAATCTCCCCATTAATTAAGAGTCTGGCTGAAGAGCAAGTATATAATAATAATAATAATAATAATAATTTGATCCAGGCTATGAATCTATTACCAAATCCCATGGACTCCAAAGTAAGCCACAGGTAATCCCACTCAATTGTGTCAAGTGCTTTTGATGCATCTAACATCATTATGGTTCACTCCCTAGGATTGTCAGGCATGAACTGTAAATTAAAAAACAATCCCCTAAGGTTGTCCATCATGGAACAGCCAGGCATAAAGTCACCCTGGTTCCCATGTACAATACTCTTAACACATATTTTAAGGTGTTCCGCTAGAAGTTTGGCCAGGAGCTTATTGTCTGAGTTGATCAACGAAATGGGTCGAAATGAATCTATTTTCGAACTACCCTTCCCATTTTTTAGTATCAAGGTTATGAGGGCCTCTCTCATAGATGGAGGGAGTTCCCCTTTCTCCAAGGAGTGGTTCCAGACCTCCAAAAGATACCCCATTAGTTCCTCTTTATAAAGTCCATACAGTTCGAACGGGATCCCGTCCAAACCTGGGGAGCATCCCCTAGCAGTGCGAGACAGAATCTTAACTGCATGCAACTTTAACTTTTTATTAACCAATTCTTGGTACTCCTCCTGTCTGTTATCCGTAAAATGCTTCTCTGCAGTACCACTGACTTTGGACTTTGTATATTAGATTCCGGCTGATGGCTGGTTCAAGCAGCATCACTTTTATTTATTACATTTTTATACCATTCCCTTATAAAAATGGCTGGACCATTATACAAGCTCTTATACCTCTTGTGTCATCCCCTCATCCTCATAGACTGTTAGCTCTTGTGAGAGGGTCCCTCATTCCTATTGTTTCATATGACTCTATAATGTCTTATTTTATTTGTATATGTTCCCCGGAATCTGTAAAGCGCTACGAAATTTGTTGGTGCTATAATAAAAAAGATTATTATTATTATTCAGTCCAAGTAACACCAATGTTTAAGCCTAAATATACAATAAGTGTTGTATTTAAATGTGGGACAAAAGATTTATACTTCAGTCAATAGATTCTTGTAAATGTTCTTTTCCACCATCGGTGAACATGTTTCTAAAGTCAACCTAAACAAATAAAAAGCATTGTTAAATGTGCCAATTTGATTGGATGATTAAGCTCAGCAATTTCCAGCCCTATTTTGGTTCATGTTCTCATTAATTCCATCAGCGTCTCATCTCACAATAGTATATTCCAAACATGTCTCTCCAGGCAAGAGGCTTATTTTAACAGAATATAAATTAGGAATCAATACGCTACTGTTGGAGGTTTATCTAAGGTGATTTTATAGTACAAGAACCTATAATTGCCTGCAAAAATAAAGTTTTACTTGTGCATTCTAGGTTATCACAGAATCAGGATATAGGAAACAGGGTGGAAAACAAATGTTTAGCATATAAGACCTTAAAGACACATATTTCAAAAATGCCAACAGCTTCTAGTACAATGCTAGCAGTGTGGATGGACATCTAGGCCCATAACAGGTTAAGGTTCATTTCAATGTTCAAAATTTTGCCTCCTTTTTGTTTTATAATTGGGAGGGGGGTATACTACACCACTGGGCAATTTGCTAGTGGATGGAGTTCGGGGAGTGGGTATGCACTGGTGGGCAGTGTGTGGGAAGGGAGCATGTACTATAACTAAACATCAGCAGCAGAGCAAATGGAAGTCTCCCCTTCACTCTACAGCTTCTGCTTATGTAGTGAGGAGAAGGCTGTGGTAGAGCACATGCCACTATTATATCTATTTATAAGAGGTGGCCGGCCAGAAGCTGACCTCAACATAGCTTTTGTGCCCCTGTAAACAAACAGGAGGACGGCATGGTGAGACAACAGCATGGGATACCGGCAGTGACGGAGGAGGCAAGTACAGATTTGTTGTTTTTTTTTAAATCCCTCCCCAGGCTGCCCCCAGAATTTTAAAAACAATCGGACAACCACTTTAATAAGGAAGGGTTAGATGGCAGAGCACACACTATACTCTCTGTCCTGGCATTCAAAGGACACATCCCTCCACTCTGCTTCCTCCTGACGGCAAAATACAGTACAAGCCACTGCCCCTCCCCACATCCTGCCCCCCTTCTAACAGATCCCATAGACAGTGTCCAGATTGCTGCACTGAGTACATAGACTAAATATACTGAAAATGTAGTTTACCCCAAAATATAAACACAAAAGTGCTAACTATTGGTTAATAAAGTAAGTTACATAACACTATGTTCTGGCAAATTCTCTAAAGAGAGAAACGTTCTTGAAGGTTTAGTTACTGTTTAACTTGGAGCTAAGCTTTTAAAATATGTTATATAAACATGTGATCAGTATGCATACAGGAGGAAAAATGCATTTTCTGGCCAACATATGATGTTTTTAATTCAGAATAATTAATAATAATAATTCCTTTTATTAATATAATGCACACAGATTACGCAGCACTACACAGAGATTGCCAAATCGGCCCCTGTCCCCAATGGGGCTCACAATCTAATCAACCTACCAGTATGTTTTGAAGTGTGGGAGGAAACCAGAGGAAACCCACGCAAACATGGAGAGAACATGCAAACTCTTTGCAGATGTTGACTCTGGGACTTGAACCCAGGTCCCCAGCACTGCAAGGCTGTAATGCTACCCACTAAGCCACCATGCTGCCCTATTCAGAATTGTATCAACAGTTATTCCCTTTGCAGGCTTATTTGGGGGAGATTCATTATTAATTAAATCTCCCTCTCTCTGCCAGTTTTTGGCTTTCTCTGACCTGCCGGTCATCTAAGGGGATGCCAGAAGAGTAATAGTGTGGGTGATTTACTATTCACTATGCTATTTTTCTGGCAGAAAAGGCATGTAAAAAGCCCCGCCTCCTTCGGTTTAGTTTTTTTTAGCTTTTTTTAACAAAACCTCTTCACTGATCTTCTGTTCTACCAAAAGAGACTGGTGGTGTTAGGATTGGTGAGGGCAGAGGTAGAGGGCAGAAACCCTGCCTCTAATAAGAAAATGATTTATCCTGGACAACAGAGGTGCCACTTTATTGATTGTTAAAACATCCAATGAAAAGAACTTATTTGACAGCTTAGAAGTAAAAGTCAAGGATCTTTTGCTTCTGACTTTTTTTTTGAAGCAAAATAAACTTTGCAGAGTGGGGCATTGCAGCTGACTTTGTGTGGAAATTAGCAATTTGTTGGTTGCAGCTCAGATTTAGCTTTTTATTACATTTACCTTTCTCGATTCAAGAAGTAATGACCTTGTAATGAAAATGTTCAGCGGAGAGCTCTAATCCCTTCAATGGATTTTTCTGAAGATAGCTTGAATTTATAAACCTTTAAATTTTAGTTTAACCAATGTATCACAGTAAGACGTCAACAGGTTTACAGATTAAGAAGCTGAAGAACACGTTGTTATGGCATGGGTTTGAAGTAGTGTATTGAATGAGATGGCAAAATGCATTTGAAAATGCCTTTCAAAACTCAAGGCAAAATACCATAAATATAAGTAGATACTATACTTTGAAGCTAAACAGTGCTATTTTCATACTTAAAGGCATTTGATGTTCTACCTCTTGTTGTGGCTTTTGACAGAAGGATTTACGGATAATGTTTAGAGAAAATGTCACCTTAAATTAAATCTCATGTCTAAAGCTTTTTAATTATTAAAAAGATTAAATTACTATAAATCCATGCATTTATCAAGCAGACAGGTTCCCATATTATCCCTAAAACAAGGACACAGATTGTAAAGAGAAGGAAACAGTCAATACAAAGTCTTCAACTGTGTTACTTAAAGACTATCAGCAGCTGTAAATACGAAGATGATTCTTATACAGAAATTTCAGACTATTCAATGTTTCCTACTCCTTCTTAAATTATACATGAAAAAATATCATATAGCTAGAGACGAGTAGAACTAGGTCCGATTCGGCATTCAGGTTGGTCAGTCGGACCCAGAAATATTGCCTGATTGTCTACCGACCTATCAAATTGATGGCTCATGGCTATGATTGGTTGGTGTACAGGCATCAGTTAGTCCAGAATATAAGCAGAGTAATGGTTTATTTAGTCCATGATTAGTGAAGAGCAGAGGTACGGTGGGTTCGGCCGAACCTGGACCAAAATTCTGGGTTTCTGTACCTGGACTGAATATAAAACCCAGTCACTGATTATACTTTAGTCAACCTTTATACTGGGTCCTCTCATTAACAAATTTAATCGCTGTTGACACTGGCCGCCATTTCGCCATTTTGTAACAGAATGGAGAGACAAGATCCTCAGAAAAATTATGTGCAATTATGTGCCACTGGAGGCTTTTCCCACGTTGTGTAAAGGATAACAAAATATATATATAATATATATCCTAATAATCTCTTACCAAGGCCCTTCCCTCACAATTTCCTAGTTTGGCTGGACAGCCAGATCAAGGAAGAGTAATGGTCATCCCAAACTTCTTCCATTTAAGGATTATGGAAGCCACTGCAATCTTAGGAAGTTTGAGTGCTTCAATTCTGTAACCAAGGCTAGATCTTTGCCTTACCACAATTATGTCTCTGAGCTCCATGGGCAGTTCCTTCAAACTCATAATTGTCATGTGCTCTAACTTGTACTGTGAGCGTCTTATATAGAAAGGTGTGTGCCTTTTCCAATTAAGTTGAATAATTTTAATTAAAGACAGCTAGGCTATAAGTAGTAAAAGTTATAGAAGCATCTCAAAGAAGTAGAATGAGTAGAAGCATCTCAAGGAGGATCAGAAGGAAATGGACAGCATCTGAGTTAATATGAGTGTAAGTGAAAAGGGTCTGAATATTTCTGAGATATTTCTGCTTTTCAATTATCAAAAATATCTACCGTTATTGGGGAAGGATTAACCCAGATTGAAGTGCAGATGCAAATTTAGACAAATGTACACCTGAGAAGATTCCTGCAGTTCACATGAATGGGGCTACCATCCTCACAAATTCATTCAGTCAAGCATGCTTCCTGCAGCTCCATTCTGTGTCTATGAGAGTGCTGACATTTTTGAGGATGCATGCTTTACCTGCCACTTCATCATTTAGTGAAAACAGGACCCCCATTCTTGCAAATTTTGATGGTCTGTTTGGCGTCCTAGCAGTCTGACTGATATTTATCAAATAGTTATTCCCTATCCTGTGAATAACAATGAGATTTTAGACAAACCTTTAACAAAATGTTAAAGTTTTTGATGAACATGGACTTAAGATCAGTGTACAAAGATTCAACAGTGTTGGAGTTTATGACTAGCAATTAGGAAGAAATGGAGAAGGATTAAACAAAGCTCTTTGCATCCTGAGTAAAAGAGGTAGGACTCATTAACATTTTAGAAAGTGCCTTTTCCCCTTAGCTTTCTAAACCAAAGTCTTCAGGCAGTTGTTAATACTTACAAGAGCATCTTATGACGTATCACAGGGGAATTGAATGTTACTATAATTTGAGCCCCACGGGTACATTTGTGAGCCATATGCTATAAACATGTGCCAAAAACAATAACTTTTCTTTGTTACATTGGCAAATAGAAACTTAAAGACTTTACTAATATAAATCTGGCAAGTTGTGGATTAGTTTTATTTACATAGTAGGATATTGTGCCAAGAGATGGCTGCAGGTGATATTTTTTCTTCTGGAACATAACTAATCTTTGTTTCCTTGCTCAACATACAACAATTTAATCAAAATGTAAAGGACATCTACCACCAGGATCAAGGTTTGTAAACCAGGCACACTGATGGTGTGTGCTTCCTCTGGAAGGGTCCATTCTCCTTTAAGCTTCCTATACCCTTGTTTCAATAAAAAAAATGCAAGTGAGCCTGAGGGGCTCCAGGCTCCATTAACCCGTAACCCGGAGCCCCTCAGGATCCTTTGCATAATTTTAAAAGCCATAATACAGCAACACTAAATTCAAATAAAAGATGATTTGTGCTAAAATATGTCAACTAGTAAAGATAGGCTAAGTTCCACCTTAGTTGCCAAAAACTTAAAGATCCCCCATACAACAATTCTGTTGTGGACCACACATTTAACCAAATAAATCCTAATATAAAAACTTTTTGTGGGATATTAATGGGAAGCAAATTATAATTTAAAACCAAAAGGAAAAAACATACTAGGGGATCATTGGTTTGGGTCAATGATTTTACAGTCATATATACTATGTATATATTTGGTGCATGGGCCATATGGCGATATACAGAATCTTACAGATTAGGAAAGCAAAAATGCAACTATAAAAATTGTATATAACAAAAAGTAAAAACAGTATTGAGCGTGTGATGATCATATGTGTACAAGGGAGATTCATACGCCAGATATTGCCCTGTTCATCAAGCCACCCATGTCCCTTACATCCCCCCAGCCTCATCTTAATTAGCCTAATGGAGCTTGCAAGAGTGTTATCTAACAATACAGGGGGACAAGCTTCAAAGAATTTCTGCAGTCGCAATATCTCCAAGGACCTCTCAGAGACAAAGAGTTATAAAAAATCTCAGACATATACATTGGTTAGGGACATTTATGGAGTTATGATCCATTTTAGCCCAAGGGCAAATACATTTTTGGATTCTGTATCGTCAGGGTATTGTACAGATATGATTCATTAGGTTCTAGCATCCTTGTGTCAAGAGATAAATATCTCAAGATGGGACCATAGCAAATGGGTCAGGTTTGCTATCAATGCGATCCAGGGATTCACCAGGATCCAATGATACCGGAATCCTGTACCTATGACCTCCCCTTGAGAAGCTATGACTCCAAGGTTCTGGATTTAATACCATGTAGGACAGTCCATAAAGCCCTCCTGGGGGTATGGGTATGCAGGGGTTTGTCTGCACCTAATATAATCAGAGCACCCCTGATGCCCCTGGTCTTTCACCTGAGGGAAAACTGATCATCACTGATCTAAATCACTTACCGCGCCTTTCAGAACCTCTATGTTCTGGGAGTGTCAATAAAAGGATAATTATCTGACCTTGTGTATCCCTCAGGGGTCCGAAACGTCATCGTTCCTTTCACATGGGGGTTTTGAGAAAGTGATTATTTAGGAGTACTGACTGATGTGGTTTTTTACTTTCTTGGCAATAAAATTTAAGGATGATAGGTTAAAGAATATAATCCTTACATGTTTTGACATATTACTTATTATATTATAGATGATATTGAAGAGTGTGGTCTCCATAAGATTAATGATCAAAATCAGAATAGAGGGAGCAACATCTGACAACAGTTGTGTCATCTTCACTTTATTAAACACATCACGGTACCTTGTACAGCAGCTATTCTTGTTGTTGAAGCTCAGCCCCATTCTCTCAATCTGGGCTGATCTCACTATGTGACACATAGATGTAATGTCACTGGCAATTATAGCTAAAGAGATGCTCAATGTTGCAACTGCTCATCTGATATGGATCACCCAACCTAAGAATAGGTGATCAATAAGAAACCTCCACAGGAATAGCATGTGGAGGATAGCAAGCAAACTAATTCTACTACAAGGACAGAATTGTTTAATGACCTTCATAGCTGCAAACAATATTAACCTTAAAACTATAAAAGTACATATATTTCAACACATTGGGGCACATGTATCATAGTTTCAGCTAGCCAAATTGACTAATTTTAGCAACTTTTGCAGTTTTTGCGCCATTTTTGCGACTTTTAACTCTGTTCTTTTTCAAGTACGCCTTGGTCTGCACCTTGTGCAGTGTGCCTTATGTATCTTTGTTTTCCAGATGTTCTGTGCAACATTTTGCCGTTTTTGCACCATTTTTACACCAATTTTGGCAAAATTCTGCACCTGGTCCAGGGCAAGTGCAAAGGAATTTTTTTTTCATAGACCCCATTTTAACATGTAAATTGGAATAATTTCACATGCTTTAACTGTTTAACATTTTTCACAGTAACCTCTTTTGTCAAAATTTTTTCAACTTTTTCAATTTTTGTATTTTTTTTTTGGTTACTTCTAAGGGTGAGGTCACACATAGCAGTTTAATTGCGTTTATAATGCGTTTTGAAAATAATTACAACAGCTGAGGGGAGGTGATCTGCCTTATTTCATTACTGTTAACATTTGTGTTTACAGAACACAATATAAACACCACATTAATGCACGTGTTAACATTGCATTTACTATGCGTTTTGTAAATGAAAATGTTAACAGAAATGTCATTAGGAAATTCCCCTTTCCTCAGCTGTTGTAAAAGGTTTCAAAATGCATTAAAATGTTAAATCCCAAATTAACAGTAGTGTCCACTCCTGTATATAACCCCCTCACGTGGCTTGTGTCCATGTGGATTTGAGACGTTTCCAACAAAAAGTCTCAAAAAGAAGCCAAAATTTGCACCTGCCACAATAGGAAAAACTGAACATTTATCACAAGTAAAAAGACAGGATCATACATAGGGCCACATGTATCACTCGTTTTTTCTGTTGTTTTTGCGCCTTTTCATTCAGGCGCACAGTTTTTTGCGCCATTTTTGCGATTAAACGCCAAACTAGCCGCACAGCAAAAATAACCAGCTTTTTCCTCATCTATCTTAGCAGTCCAGATGTTTTGCTGCGCCTAATGATATTCATCACTTGCAACGTTTTCATTTAGGCGCAAAAACAGGCACAAAAACACTCCAGCCCGAAGGTGGCGTTATCTGAGAAGAAAGCACTGAACCCCTTTGCAGAACAGCTCATTTCTCGCAGCAAAGCTCATCCAGACACTAGAACAGATAATAGATACATTACAGACAGGAGCTGCAGACTCTATTTACAGTTCATCACCTTCTATTTACAAAACATTCTGCAAAACGCTGAGCTCAGAGCAAGAGAGAAGAGAACTTTGCAGAAGTTTGCAGAATGTTGCAGATACGACATACACGTGTCCCCCATGTAATTCTGCACAGTATCTGAGGGGGATACTGTGCAGAATTACAGGGGTGCAACAGGAGACCTGCACTAGTGGATACCCTCCAGGAGAAGCCCCTGCTGAGGAGGTCACTGGGTGCAGGGTGTCACACACCTGGGTGCTGCTGTGAGTGTTATCTTCATTCTGGGCTGTGGGAGAAGTAGAGAGGAGCTTGTAGTAGGATTACATGTAAGTGAATGTTAGCCTGAATCTAACATTGCGCCGAAACTGAGCCAAAATTGCGCCTAAACTGTTTTAAAGTAAAGTGATTAATAAGAGGCAGAAAATATACTTATCACAGATGGTTGTAGCTGCGGAATTTAGGCGCAAGTACTACTCTACACAAAAGTGATAAATGTGACCCATAAGGTGCAAAGCCTAGCCGCCAAAAGTCTCTAAAATTCACCTCAGAGAAACCAGACTATGATACATGTGCCCCATTGCCTTGAAAAGAGTTACATGACAATCAGAAGAAATAACAGAGGGGGAGTGACCCAGGTAAATGAGTTTCCTTAGGGCAAGTTATTGAGTTACAAGTAATTCTTGACATCATTGATAATACACAAATAATCTCCAAAATGTTGATTTGGGGAACATCTCTATTGTAACATGCTGGAATACAATCATCAAATTGGACAGAAACTTAAAGATTTCCTCCTTTCCTATTCATTTTATTTTCCCCAGAGAACATTTGCGGTGTAATTATCAAAAAGACAATGAAAGTGAGAGACCAGATAGCAGAAGACACCATGATCCACTTCCAACCATCAGCTAGACAGATATCTGCACTGCAAATACATTCCAAACATTAAATATGAAATCTTTCCAGCAAATGGGGAAAAAGCCATCATAAATATGCTGGAAGCTACAGCTAATTAGGAGATAAGCAAAATGCTTTAATGCTGAGGAATTAACAAGCTCATAAAACCAGCACCTTTTACAAAATCATAGGGCCAGCGAAAAGTGGAAAGGTTAGGAAAGGGCCAGTTTAATTTACCATCCAATTTGTATTTATGCATCTATAAGAATTTTATCAAGCATCCAAGACCGAATTTCCTTATTAGAGGAAGTGTCATTTTTTTTCCAAGTTATTGGCTTAAACATTGTTAGTTCCTCAAAGTAGAAGGCTGCTAATGAACGCTTTTTATCATTTCTTATAGAGCACTTATTGAGGTCAGCAATTCGGACTCGTACTTGATAGTCTTCCTAGTGATCTACTCATGGAAAAACATCTAAATGTGCTTTTTGCTTGAAGTTATTCTAGGACAACGGAAGCATAAAAAGCACCAGTGAAATTTTTAGTGTAAAAAGAGACATTTTATTATTTGTATAAATGAGATAAGTATGACCGTCATTCATGGAAAATCATTCATAGTAAGAGTCTCAACATTAATACAAATAGATATATGATGATTTGTGCACAAAGAAGGGCAAGTTCTGTATACAGCAAAATGCTCACCAGATGATGCCATCTTGGCTCAAAAGCAGTGATTTATCATTTCCCTCATGTTGCCAAGTTCTGTGCAGTAGCTTCGTTTCTATTTTTCTAGTGCTTGTTATGGATGGAATTACCAATTTAAATGGTTTATCTACCTTTATGTCATGGTGGTTTCCTTTATGCCTGTATAAACACTTAAAAAGTTTAGAGTGGGAGATCAGGACGATTGTGACGTCAGTGGATAGGATGCGCATATCATTCTGTGCAGTTTTTCAGTGCAAGGGGGATTATCTATCTTTATTCATACAGCTCATAAAAATCATCTCGGAGGAATAAGGTCTATACATCATTAATATTACATGCTGAACTTCCAGTGTTATCAAAGTGGGATTCCTGTCCTATGACCTCATGCTCTCCCACAACTTTCCACTATTACACAAAGAGCCTGGGATTGGATAATGTTTTCTGCATCCTATAACTTAATGTCTAGAATTGCTTTGATTCCTGCAAACATATGTGAAGCATTTCTGAGCACTCCCCCCCCCCCCCTTTAAAAAGCATTTATTACCCAACATGTGAAAAATGAATTCTCCAGAGGCAGGAATAGGTTAAGGTAAAGGCCGTCTGATGTGTCACATCCCATCACAAGCAGGGGGGGAGGGGGAGTGAAGATAACCAGGGTCGGTCGTTTTCATTTACCTGTATGTAAGAAAGACTTACAGAAACATTTAAGCGACAAACAGTGTGGGGGGGGGGGGTCATTTAATATTAGCTTTACACCAGTTTTTATTGGCCTTTTTTTTTCCTGTTGCTGCTCCATGTGCGCCATATTTTTTACATGACGTCTCCACAATTTAGCTTACTTTTCTACGTTACATTTGGGCGCAGAACTTCTAGTTTCCCAATCCTTTGTTGGTGCAATTGTTGGCGTATAATTAGGCCAACAGAAAACTTCTAAACCCCTTCGTGAATGTGGTTTGTCAAATACATTAAGGCTACGTGCCACAATTTAAAATTAAAGTTCAAAACACCACTAAAAATCAGGAACCTATAAAACAACTTTTAGTCCCTAAAATAATAAATGTCCCCCAGTCAATAAATAATTTCTGACTGTGGTTAAACAGATATGTGCTATATGAAAATCTATTCAATATTACAAATATTACATAATCAGAGTTGATTACTGTATTCTGTAATGGAAAATGCCATTTTATTAGAATGCTGAAAACTACTGTATTACACAAACTAGAGTTCGTCCTCTCACACAACTATTTTTTGTCTGGGGGTCCTTCTTGCAGCTCCAGCGGATTGTGCCCCCTTATGTGCCAATTTGTTCCTGGGGCTGTGGGAGAGGGACCTCCTAACAGGCTAGCAGGATGCACTATTACATGCATCATCATAACAACCAGACAATCAATGCTATACCAACAGGTCAGTACCTGTGGATACGCAGAATATGTTCTACGGAAAAGGACTTTGAAAAGCAAGCAAACGAATTAAGAAGAAGATCCCGTGATCATGGCTACAGTCAAAGTTCCCTTAGGAACGCATACAATCGAGCCAAGATTCATTTCCAAGTACCACTGTCAGTGGGAAAACATGAGAGACAGATTAGCTTGCTTTTGGCCCTTATTGAGATCAGATAAGACACTATCTCCCCCCCCCCCCAGACCAGGTATTACTTCCCAAAGGGCAAAGAACCTAAGGAATGTCTTGGTAAAGAGCCACTATGAAAAGAAAGAGATCAACACATTCCTTAATACTAGGGGTCCAAGAGGGAGGTGCAAAACCTGTGGAAATTGCGTGGCATGCCCAAACAGAGAAAGAACAGACACATTTATAGACTCTTCAGGACAGAGGGAATTTAAAATTACAAATTCCATAACTTGCAAAACAAAAGTGGTAGTTTGTGGAGAGATTTATATTGGTCTTAATTCTAGGGAACTAAAAGTAAGAGTAAGAGAGCATGTAAGAAATAGTTTTCCCTATATATAATAATTTACATGGGCATTGCAGAGCATAAACCACCCCTGACGAGGAACAGGTGATATCTTCCTTGATAGAGTATTTCTGACCATCTTTATCTTCAAAGGTTGTCATCTTGATCAGGATTTGTCAGGCTGTACATAGGCCACACGGATAGAAGCCAGCATATTTATGGCGTTGGTTTTTCTTTGCCCATCATTTCTTCTGATCCCCTCCAGATGAGTACTACATCATCGATGTGTCTATTCCAAAAAATCACATGTTGTGTGAATTCTTCTAGTTTGTTACAGAATACCCACTCTTCCTCCCACCACCCAAGGAACAAGTTGGCGAACGTGGGCGCACAGGCTGCGCCCATCGCCGTTCCTTGGGTCTGGAGGAAGAAGCGGGCATCGAAAATGAAGTAATTGTGGCGAAGAACAAAAAATAGTGCTTCTAAGATAAATTCTTGTCGCATCGGACTCTTGTCATTATGGCGTTCAAGGAAATACTTTACTGCATCGCATCCTATTTGATGTCCTATACTCGTGTAAAGGCTCTCTACGTCAACCGTTACTAGTATTTCCTCATGTTCTAGATGCGCTCCTTCCAGATCTTTAAGGATTTGCATCGTGTCTCTTGTGTATGAAGAGAAATCAAGGACATAATGTCTTAGCTCATTATCTAGCCATTGACTTAGTTTCTCGGTCAGGCACCCAATACCAGACACAATAGGCCTACCAGGTGGAGCATTTAGGTCCTTGTGTACTTTTGGCAACATATAAAACGTTGCCACTTTTGGGTGCCTGACCGAGAGAAAGTCCTTTTCCTTGGAGGAGATGGCCCTATTTTGCAATCCCTTCTCTAAAAGGTTCTGGTAGTCCACCAGAAATTGGTCGCTCCATAAATGTTTATAGCACTGTTTATTGAGCAGCTGTCTTCTGGCTTCCTTGATATAGGCTTCCTGTGACCAAATGACAATGTTCCCCCCCTTGTCGGATTGTTTGAATATGACATCATCCCACTTTTTTAACTCGTCTATAGCTAGACGTTCTTCCTTTGTAATGTTATTATTATTAGTGTGGGTCTCTAGTTTCTCAATGTCCCTAGTCACCATTTCAGTAAAAATTTTTACTGAGGGACAGGATTCAAAAGAGGGCATAGTTTTTGATTTAGATTTTAATTTTGGATTTGTAGTATTCTCCGGTTTTTGGGGATTATTGGACGATTGGTCCTTAGGAGTAATAGAACTCTCTTCTGCCAGTTCCACGAGAATATGAAGAATATCTTCCTCTTGTGTGCTACCGACGTTGCTGGGACAGTCCCCCGGGATAGGGACGGTCTCCTCATTGAGAAACATCTTGTCAATTAATTTCCTACCAAAGAGATGTAAGTCTTTTATTACTTAAAATTTCCTGAGGGGTATAGTAATGCAAAAGTTGAGGCCTTTTCTTAGAACAGAGGCTTGAGCCCCTGTTAGGACATGTCGAGAGAGGTTTATTATCTGCATCGATCCATCTGATCGCTCTGATCTTATTTTTTCCTCCCCCGTGTATTCCAATTTTGGGTTTGTGCTCCTCTGTTCCCGTATCCCCATTTTTGTCTGTCCCGTAAAAAACGCTGGCTATTCGGTCCTGTCCCTATTGTGGCGTTTGTATTCAACTGGGTGTTGTTAGTATTCGTGGAATCAGTTTCTGCTTCTGTCTCATATGTGGACGAGTCGCTTAATTCAGACCAAGTTTCTCTATCTCCCCCTTGTGTTTTCCTAAACCTTCTTCTCATTGGTTGGGGATTTGTCACTTTAGTGTCCCATTTGTATATACCCCGTTTTAAGGTCCCTCTGATCTCATATGTACATCTATTTTACACCTGAATATCATATATTGAGACCTTTCGATGCCAAGTATATCTGTGGACCTACAAAAATTATCACACGCTGTGTACAGTGTGTATCAAACCTCATACAGATGTGCTAAAGACCAATAAGTAACATATAGAAAAAAGAGTGATAATTTCATCTATACAACTGTTGAGTCGTACAACTGTTGAGATCTTTAGAGAGATCCTTGTACTGTCCGTTCAGGTATTTGTACATTGTAATGAGGTCTCCTCTCGTCTTTGTAATTGTAATGAGGTCGTCTTTTTTCTAAACTGAATAATCCCAAATTTTGTAATCTGTCATTGTATTCTAATCCCCCCATTCCCCTAATAATTCTGGTTGCTCTCCTCTGCACCCGTTCCAGCTCTACTATATCCTTTTTATACACTGGTGCCCAAAACTGTACACAATATTCCATGTGTGGTCTGACCAGCGATTTGTATAAGGGCAAAACTATGTCTTTATCATGAGAATCTATTACTCTCTTGATACATCCCTTAATTTTATTTGCTTTGGCAGCAGCCGCCTGGCTCTGGTCACTAAAATTAAGTTTACCATCCACCAATACCCCCAAGTCCTTTTCAGCTCCAGTTTTACCAAGTAATTGACCGTTTAGAACATAATTATACTTTTTGTTTCCATGGCCCAAGTGCATAACTTTACATTTATCTACATTAAATCTCATCAACCATTTCTCTGCCCACTCCTCAAGCTTCCACAAATCCCTCTGTAATGCTAAACTATTAACCTCAGTATTTATTACTTTACACAGCTTAGTATCATCTGCAAATATTGAAACTTGACTGTTAGAGATGAGCGAACACTAAAATGCTCGGGTACTCGTTATTCGAGACGAACTTTTCCCGATGCTCGAGTGCTCGTCTCGAATAACGAACCCCATTGAAGTCAATGGGAGACTCGAGCATTTTTCAAGGGGACCAAGGCTCTGCACAGGGAAGCTTGGCCAAACACCTGGGAACCTCAGAAAAGGATGGAAACACCACGGAAATGGACAGGAAACAGCAGGGGCAGCATGCATGGATGCCTCTGAGGCTGCCTAATCGCACCATTATGCCAAAATTATGGGCAACAGCATGGCCATGACAGAGTGACAGAATGAAGCTAGATAGCATCTAAAACATCCAATAATTGACCCTGACACTATAGGGGACGGCATGCAGAGGCAGCGGCAGCAGCGGAAGGCTAGAGAGTGGCATGGCGACATACCCTAAATGGACTCAGGCTTCAAACCAATGGGTGGCAGAGAGGAACCAAAGGAGGTGAGCAAGAAGCGCTCAAATAATATCGGTACATGATAAAAGTTTGCCAGTATATTTTGTGGATTACACAGCAGGGTGGCGACAAAGTTAACATGGAAGCCATGAAAACAACCCAAAATTCTGCCTGACACAGCTCGTTTGATAAGGGGACCATGTATGGAGGCAGTGAACTAGTAGTAGATTAAAGGTGCTGCAGTTAAAACTATGTTAGTTGGATCTTGGCATGGAGCTGGCGCTCCGCTGCCAGGCGAGCTTTCGCCAATCCAAGCCCCTGTCTATAGGCTACTCCCCAAACAGCACTTCTAAGAACCTTTTGTATAAGATCAAGTGTAGTAGCGTTCTTATAAGTTTAGGATATGCCGGGTGAGGGGAATGTAAACAGATGCGCAAGAAGCGCTGAAATAATATCCCTAAATGGTAAAAGTTTGCAAGTATATTTTGTGGATTACACAGCAGGGTGGCGACAAAGTTAACAACTTTGATGTGGAATGCCCTGTAATAGCTCTTGGGCGGTGTGCCTTTTATCGCCTAGGCTCAGCAGTTTCAGCACCGCCTGCTGTCGCTTAGCGACGGCACTGCTGCTGTGCCTAGAGCTACCGACTGATGGCGCCATGCCCACGGATGGTAATTCGGAGGAGGAGGAGGTGGAGGAGGGGTGGGAGGAGGTATAGTAGGCCTTTGAGACCTGGACCGAGGTAGGCCCCGCAATTCTCTGCGTCGGCAGTATATGACCAGCCCCAGGGTCAGACTCGGTCCCAGCCTGCACCAAGTTAAGTGTAGTAGCGTTCTTATAAGTTTGGGATATGGCGGGTGAGGGGAATGTAAACAGATGCGCAAGAAGCGCATGATGCGCATGGAGCTGGCGCTCCGCTGCCAGGCGAGCTTTCGCCAATCCAAGCCCCTGTCTCTAGGCTACTCCCCAAACAGCACTTCTAAGAACCTTTTGTATAAGATCAAGTGTAGTAGCGTTCTTATAAGTTTAGGATATGCCGGGTGAGGGGAATGTAAACAGATGCGCAAGAAGCGCTGAAATAATATCCCTAAATGGTAAAAGTTTGCCAGTATATTTTGTGGATAACACAGCAGGGTGGCGACAAAGTTAACAACTTTGATGTGGAATCCATGAAAACAACCCAAATTTCTGCCTGACACACCTCGTTTGATAAAGGGACGATGTATGGAGGCAGCTATATGGACGACTTTTGGAGGTAGCAATGGAGACAACGTGTGGAGGCTGCTATGGAGACAATTTAATTTGGATAGTGCCTGTATGTGGCAGTCCCAAAAATGTTTCAAACCAGAGGAGCAGGTAGGTGGCCCTCCAGTAAAATGGAATAGATTGAGTGCCTGTATGTGGCAGTCCCAAAAATTCTTCAAACCAGAGGAGCAGGTAGGTGGCCCTCCAGTAAAATGGAATAGATTGAGTGCCTGTATGTGGCAGTCCCAAAAATTGTTCAAACCAGAGGAGCAGGTAGGTGGCCCTGCAGTAAAATGGAATAGATTGAGTGCCTGTATGTGGCAGTCCCAAAAATTGTTCAAACCAGAGGAGCAGGTAGGTGGCCCTGCAGTAAAATGGAATAGATTGAGTGCCTGTATGTGGCAGTCCCAAAAATGTTTCAAACCAGAGGAGCAGGTAGGTGGCCCTCCAGTAAAATGGAATAGATTGAGTGCCTGTATGTGGCAGTCCCAAAAATGTTTCAAACCAGAGGAGCAGGTAGGTGGCCCTCCAGTAAAATGGAATAGATTGAGTGCCTGTATGTGGCACTCACAAAAATTGTTTCAAACAGAGGACCGGGTAGGTGGCCCTCCAGAAAAATTAAATGCATGAAGTACTATAGCAAGAGCCAGTGGGCCCTGTCAAAAAATAGCCATTTTCCTCTGCTTTACTGTACAAAGAGGAGGAGAAGGAGGAAAATGAGGAGGAGGAGGAGGAGTGGATCAATTATTCAGGTTGAGCTTCCTTCACCTGGTGGAGATTGGAAATTCTGAGAAATCCGGCCTTTATTCATTTTAATAAGCGTCAGCCTGTCAGCGCTGTCAGTCGACAGGCGTGTACGCTTATCGGTGATGATGCCACCAGCTGCACTGAAAACCCGCTCGGACAAGACGCTAGCGGCAGGGCAGGCAAGAACCTCCAAGGCGTACAGCGCCAGTTCGTGCCACATGTCCAGCTTTGAAACCCAGTAGTTGTAGGGAGCTGTGTGATCATTTAGGACGATGGTATGGTCAGCTACGTACTCCCTCACCATCTTTCTGTAAAGATCAGCCCTACTCTGCCGAGACTGGGGACAGGTGACAGTGTCTTGCTGGGGTGACATAAAGCTGGCAAAAGCCTTGTAAAGCGTACCCTGCTCGCCTACTCTCCCTCGCTACTTGTCCCGCAGAACTACGCACTCTGCCGCTAGCACTGTCAGAAGGGAAATACTGTTTCAGCTTGTGCACCAGGGCCTGCTGGTATTCATGCATTCTCACACTCCTTTCCTCTGCAGGGATGAGAGTGGAAAGATTTTGCTTGTACCGTGGGTCCAGGAGAGTGAACACCCAGTAATCGGTGCTGGAATAAATTCTTTGAACGCGAGGGTCACGGGATAGGCAGCCTAGCATGAAATCTGCCATATGCGCCAGAGTACCAACGCGTAAGAATTCACTCCCCTCACTGGCCTGACTGTCCATTTCCTCCTCCTCCAACTCCTCTTCTTCTGCCCATACACGCTGAACAGTGAAGGACTCAACAATGGTCCCCTCTTGTGTCTCGCCAACATTCTCCTCCTCTTCCTCCTCATCCTCCTCCACCTCCACCTCCTCCGATATGCGCTGAGAAACAGACCTCAGGGTGCTTTGGCTATCAACAAGGGAATATTCTTCCCCCGTCTCTTGTGACGAGCGCAAAGCTTCCGACTTCATGCTGACCAGAGAGTTTTTCAACAGGCCAAGCAGCGGGATGGTGAGGCTGATGATGGCGGCATCGCCACTGACCATCTGTGTTGACTCCTCAAAGTTACTCAGCACCTGACAGATATCAGACATCCACGTCCACTCCTCATTGTAGACTTGAGGATGCTGACTGACCTGACTACCAGTTCTGGTGGAAGTTGACATCTGGCAGTCTACAATCGCTCTGCGCTGCTGGTAAACTCTGGATAACATGGTCAGTGTTGAATTCCACCTCGTGGGCACGTCTCACAACAGTCGGTGAGCGGGCAGTTGGAGGCGGCGCTGCGCTGCCCTGAGAGTGGCAGCATCTGGGCTGGACTTCCTGAAATGCGCACAGATGCGGCGCACCTTCGTGAGGAAATCAGACAGATTGGGGTATGTCTTGAGGAAACGCTGCACTATCAGATTTAACACATGGGCCAGGCATGGCACATGTGTCAGTCTGCCGAGTTGCAGAGCCGCCACCAGGTTACGGCCGTTGTCACACAACCATTCCCGGCTTGAGGTTCAGCGGTGCCAGCCACAGATCAGTCTGCGCCGTGATGCCCTGTAATAGCTCTTGGGCGGTGTGCCTTTTGTCGCCTAGGCTCAGCAGTTTGAGCACCGCCTGCTGTCGCTTAGCGACGGCACTGCTGCTGTGCCTAGAGCTACCGACTGATGGCGCCGTGCCCACGGATGGTAGTTCGGAGGAGGAGGTGGAGGAGGGGTGGGAGGAGGAGGAGGCATAGTAGGCCTGAAACACCTGGACCGAGGTATGCCCCGCAATCCTCGGCGTCGGCAGTATATGAGCAGCCCCAGGGTCAGACTCGGTCCCAGCCTCCACCAAGTTAACCCAATGTGCCGTCAGCGATATATAGTGGCCCTGCCCGGCAGCACTCGTCCACGTGTCCGTGGTCAGGTGGACCTTGTCAGAAACGGCGTTGGTCAGGGCACGGATGATGTTGTCTGACACGTGCTGGTGCAGGGCTGGGACGGCACATCGGGAAAAGTAGTGGCGGCTGGGGACCGAATACCGAGGGGCGGCCGCCGCCATGAGGTTGCGAAAGGCCTCGGTCTCTACTAGCCTATAGGGCAGCATCTCCAGGCTAAGCAATCTGGAGATGTGCATATTAAGGGCTTGGGCGTGCGGGTGGGTTGCACTATATTTGCGTTTCCACTCCAGCGTCTGGGGTATGGAGAGCTGAACGCTGGTGGATGCTGTGGAGGATCGTGGAGGCGACGATGGGGTTTTTGTGCCAGGGTCCTGGGCAGGGGGCTGACTAGCAGCTGACACAGGGGAAGGAGCAGTGGTGTGCACGGCCGGAGGTGAACGGGCTTGTTGCCACTGAGTGGGGTGCTTAGCATTCATATGCCTGCGCATACTGGTGGTAGTTAAGCTAGTAGTGGTGGAACCCCTGCTGAGCCTGGTTTGGCAAATGTTGCACACCACAGTCCGTCGGTCATCCGGTGTTTCCTTAAAGAACCTCCACACTTCTGAAGATCTAGCCCTCGCCGCAAGAGCCCTCACCACGGGAGCTTCACTAGTTGACAGTGGCGCTGATGCACCAGCTCTGGCCCTGCCTCTCCGTCTGGCCCCACCACTGCCTCTTCCAACCTGTTCAGGTCGAGGACTCTCCTCCGTCTCAGAAGCACTGTGTTCACCCGGCCTCTCAACCCAGCTTGGGTCTGTCACCTCATCATCCTCCGATCCCTCAGTCTGCTCCCCCCTCGGACTTCCTGCCCTGACAACAACTTCCCCACTGTCTGACAACCGTGTCTCCTCATCGTCGGACACCTCTTTACACACTTCCACTACGTCAAGAAGGTCATCATCACCCACAGACTGTGACTGGTGGAAAACCTGGGCATCGGAAAATTGCTCAGCAGCAACCGGACAAGTGGTTTGTGACTGTGGGAAGGGTCCAGAAAACAGTTCCTCAGAGTATGCCGGTTCAAATGCCAAATTTTCCTGGGAGGGGGCAGACTGGGGGGGAGGAGGCTGAGGTGCAGGAGCTGGAGGAGTGGGGATTTCGGTGACATGGGTGGACTGCGTGGAAGACTGACTGGTGGTGGACAAATTGCTCGAAGCATTGTCAGCAATCCACGACATCACCTGTTCGCACTATTCTGGCCTCAACAGTGCTCTACCACGAGTCCCAGTAACTTCAGACATGAACCTAGGGAGTGTAGCTCTGCGGCGTTCCCCTGCTCCCTCATCAGCAGGTGGTGTCTCACCCCGCCCAGGACCACGGCCTCTGACCCCTGCAGTAGTTGGACGCCCACGTCCCCGCCCTCGTCCTCTACCCCTAGCCCTCGGGTTAAACATTTTTAAAATGAGAGTTATAACTTTTTTTTTTTTTTTACTTTTTGTTTTTTTTTGTGTTTTTTTGTGTTTTTTGTTTTTTTTTTGAGTTTTTAAAACCAAACAATCCTATCCTATTGCTATGGCTATTTTCTAGCCAAGTATCAAAGGAAGCACACTACTATGCCAGATGAGATGACACTGAGTTATTGCCTAATAGAAATCCAACCCCTACTGAATTTTGCCACTTCGGCCTTTGCTATGGATATGTGCGCCACTAAGCGCAGAACACAGCGGTCGCAAGTCTCACTACAAATTGCTCAGAATTGGCAAGTACATGCACTGCAGAAACTACAGCCACCAGCAGATCAACCAGAAATCAAATATATAGAACGCTACTGTAGGCTTCAAGAAGCTGTTTGTATTCTCCTATGGCTATTTTCTAGCCAAGTATCAAAGGAAGCACACTACTATGCCAGATGAGATGACACTGAGTTATTGCCTAATAGAAATCCAACCCCTACTGAATTTTGCCACTTCGGCCTTTGCTATGGATATGTGCGCCACTAAGCGCAGAACACAGCGGTCGCAAGTCTCACTACAAATTGCTCAGAATTGGCAAGTACATGCACTGCAGAAACTACAGCCACCAGCAGATCAACCAGAAATCAAATATATAGAACGCTACTGTAGGCTTCAAGAAGCTGTTTGTATTCTCCTATGGCTATTTTCTAGCCAAGTATCAAAGGAAGCACACTACTATGCCAGATGAGATGACACTGAGTTATTGCCTAATAGAAATCCAACCCCTACTGAATTTTGCCACTTCGGCCTTTGCTATGGATATGTGCGCCACTAAGCGCAGAACACAGCGGTCGCAAGTCTCACTACAAATTGCTCAGAATTGGCAAGTACATGCACTGCAGAAACTACAGCCACCAGCAGATCAACCAGAAATCAAATATATAGAACGCTACTGTAGGCTTCAAGAAGCTGTTTGTATTCTCCTATGGCTATTTTCTAGCCAAGTATCAAAGGAAGCACACTACTATGCCAGATGAGATGACACCGAGTTATTGCCTAATAGAAATCCAACCCCTACTGAATTTTGCCACTTCGGCCTTTGCTATGGATATGTGCGCCACTAAGCGCAGAACACAGCGGTCGCAAGTCTCACTACAAATTGCTCAGAATTGGCAAGTACATGCACTGCAGAAACTACAGCCACCAGCAGATCAACCAGAAATCAAATATATAGAACGCTACTGTAGGCTTCAAGAAGCTGTTTGTATTCTCCTATGGCTATTTTCTAGCCAAGTATCAAAGGAAGCACACTACTATGCCAGATGAGATGACACTGAGTTATTGCCTAATAGAAATCCAACCCCTACTGAATTTTGCCACTTCGGTCTTTGCTATGGATATGTGTGCCACTAAGAGCTAAACACAACGGTAGCAAGTCCCCCTGCTAATTCCTCACAAAATGGTAAAAGATGCAAATTAAAATAAAAAAAGTAGAACGTTATTGTAGCCCTAAGAAGGGCTGTTGGGTTCTTTGAGAATCACTCCTGCCTAACAGTAAGCTAATAGAACACCCTAACGCTTTCCCTGACCAGCAGCAGCTCTCTCCCTAGCGGCATCCAGAGACAGAATGATCCGAGCAGCGCGGCCAGCGGCTAGTCTATCCCAGGGTCACCTGATCTGGCCAGCCAACCACTGCTATCGACGTGTAAGGGTACCACGTCATGCTGGGTGGAGTGCAGAGTCTCCTGGCTTGTGATTGGCTCTGTTTCTGGCCGCCAAAAAGCAAAACGGCGGGAGCTGCCATTTTCTCGAGCGGGCGAAGTATTCGTCCGAGTAACGAGCAGTTTCGAGTACCCTAATGCTCGACCGAGCATCAAGCTCGGACGAGCATGTTCGCTCATCTCTATTGACTGTGTAAACCCACTACAAGGTCATTAATAAAAATATTAAAAAGAAGTGGCCCCAATACTGACCCCTGTGGTACTCCACTGGTAACCTCAACCCAATCTGAGAATTTGCCATTAATGACGACCCTCTGTTTTCTATCACTAAGCCAATTACTTACCCAAATACACAGATTTTCTCCTATTCCCAGCAGTCTCATTTTATATACCAACCTTTTATGTGGCACGGTGTCAAATGCCTTTGAAAAGTCCAGATATACAACATCCACAGCGTCCCCCAGATACAGTCTTGAACTTACCTCCTCGTAGAAACCAATCAGATTAGTCTGACAGGACCAATCTCTCATAAACCCATGCTGACGCTGGGTTATAAAAGGCAGCATGCTGAAACACGCATCGGGGTGTCAGTCATCTGGGAGGACTTGGTAATTCTGATGCCAGGTAATAACATTACCATACTTTTTATTTATACTGACAAATTGGTCATATACACAGGGTGGCTTTATCTATGTAGTTAAGCATCATACAATGTAGTTAAGCATCATACAAATAACCACCATCCTGTGTATTGTATAGCGTCTGTATAGTTACTACTCTGTTTTCTGGCAACCAGTTAATAATTATTTATCATTGGCATATTAACTTGACCGTATCCACACCTCCCAGATGTTTATGTTATCCCACCAGCACAAGCTGGCACTTCTGTATAATGTCTGTTCCCCTGTACAATTGTGATGAATTCTTTAATAAAATGATATTTTTGTAAATTCAAAATTGTAGAATTCTGGCTTTTCCTTAATAGTTTTTTTGGAATCGATGTCAGTAATCGATAAATAGATTTATATAAAGGACCACTGAATTATTACTAGTTTCCCTCGTACATATATACGTGTTCTGGTACTGTTATTGATGTATTATTACACAATAAAGTAGCCTGAATATATATATCTATATATCTATATCTATCTATCTATATTTCTTTCTATATATACACACATACATACACATATATATATATATATATATATACACATATATATATATATATATACACACATATATATATATATATATATATATATATATATATATATATATATATATATATATATAGCTGTGCTGAGCAAGCAAATTCAGGAAACTAATTATTTTACCAGGTAAAATATTGTTACAGTATATAATGTTTATATAAAGCAGCTCTCCTTTTCAATGGTAAATCATTGTTTCATTCTCTATACCTTACTATGCAGTACAACCCATTCTCTGGAGGTTAATATATGATATGCCTCTACCTCTCGCTTTATCTGTGTGTGCCAACCAGGCTATCATTCACAATTAAATTGAGAAGCCATTCCAACAGTAGCATCATCTACTGTATTGATGGCCATCGGTGCCATAATGTACTGTGGTGTTCTTTACATGCTGCTTATAATAAATAACCTTTATTATTTTCTCAGAAGAGACACACTCCTGTCTCAGGAAGGGCTCCACAAGAGGAATGCTCTTTAAGTAATGCGATCTACATTTGTAGTAGCAGGGAGTTTATCACTGTCAGTGTGCGCTTCGTCTCAAGGACCTCTTCTAATGAAGCATTTCTATTTCACTACACCTTGAGCACATTGCTTGATTAGACTTTGACACAGAAGACCAGGCTTTTAGGAAAATAAAAAAAGTCTCTTGGACAAAACAAAATATGCATCAAATAACAACATAACAGGTCTTGCATTGGAGGATGCCCCATATGGTCTGTGGGATGGGATCTGTCACTGCCCACCCTTAGGAATTAAGAAGAGGACCTGAAGAGGGCGTCAGAAAGATGAGTACTGGGTTTATTTTATGTACTGGAAATACTGGGGGGAAGGGGCTGGCTATAGACTGGGGTGGCATGGGCTGGCTGGTTATAGATAGGAGGGCATGGGCTGGCTGGTTATAAATAGGGGGGCATGGGCTGGCTGGCTATATAGGGGGTGCAGGCTATATACTGGGATATATAATGACCATTTCCCACCCTGGGCTTATACTCGAGCCAATAGGTTTTATATTTTCTTGTGGTAAAAATTAGGTGCCTCAGCTTAAAGTTGAGTATCTATAGTAAGTGAAAAAGTCACAAAGGGCTTTCCAAGCCACTCAAATATAGTGAGCAAAGACATAGCATGGCTAGTGCTGCTATATGACATGTGACTTTTCCCACTATGTTGTCATAGACAACAAACAGTGAATAAGAACACTGCAAACAGATTTATTAACTACTTTAACAAACCTGACAACTGAGCTCTGAAGGTAGTCATAGAATTGTCCAATGATAAATCCTCCAATACACATATATATCTGGTAGTAACTCTATTTCATAGAGCCTTAACCTGTGATTTTAGATAAAATTAATCATCAAAAATCATGATGTGCTGTGAAGAGTTTCCAAGAAAAGTGATTGAGGTAATTGAAGTCATCTCTGTGCAACGACCTCTTTTTCTTTTCCCAATAATATTAGTTTGCCCATTTTGTTATTAAGTGAAGCATTCTATCGATTCTAAGTAATGCATGGCTGAAATGACATTTCAAGGATATTTCAACGGACACACAGAAGGTTAATGGTCCGCTGTTCGCTTTAGATTTCTACTGATCTGTCGGTAAATACAAACAGTCTTCTAAAGAAATGTCCAGAAAACAAATTACATATTGTATCAAAAAATAAATGACAAAACAGACAATAATGTGGAAGCTACCATTACGTAACTGACCTTAAAGTCTGTTCCAATTTTACTAATGTACAAGTCAATAAAAAGGGCATCAGAATTAATATGGCGAAGCTTAAAAGAAGTTGTAGGACTTACAAAGTTACATACAAAATAAAAGAACTCACCTCAAATAACTTCAATTCAACAGATGTTTCCTTCCCAAAATACTGTATATTCTTTCTCCTAAGCAGCATGACTCATGTCTATATATTTAGCTTTTAAGGGCAAAGTATAGACAACTCATCCAGGCAAGTTGCTTTGCATTCTTCTCTGTCATCTTTGTTGAACAGGTTGACATTTCTGATATCTCACAATGTGTGATAGGACTAGGCACATGTACCGAGCTAAGTGTGTTTATGGTTCTGACTGCATCCCTAGTATTGGATGACAGTCAGTCAAGTCTGGCTTGAGAAAGAACTTAGTCTAGCTTGGGAGCAGAGACTGGGAGCATCTTCCCAACCACCAGTGCAGACATCCAAGCATTGCCGTTATGGAGAAACAGTATGAAGCAGTAAGCAGTGCGAAAGGTCCTAGAGACCAGGAGATGACAATATAATCATATAGTTATCTTGAAGTGAATCTACCAGTTTCTTAGCGCTGGGCCCTCTCTGTACAGGGTGCTTGTCTGCTGAATTGAGTCAGTTTTCTACACTGTGAAGAGATGCAAAAACATCAAGATATTGATGTCCAGAGTTAAGAATTTGTGCCTTATGGAATCTAGGTACTGGTTGACTACTATCCCACTTCATGTAATTAGGCTTTCTGAAAAAGTCACGCTTAAAGTGTAACCGTCATTCTGAACAAAAAAAAAAAATTTACATAAATCTGCTGTGTCCCTGGGAATCATTCCTTAAAGTATCTTGCATCTTGGCCCTAATTTAGTACCTTTTTTAGGCCCATAGCAACCAGGGTTTCCAGCCCTAAAAAAAACTAAAAAAAAAAAAAAATCAGCAGGAAGGACCTGCCTCCTGTCACCTCATCACAAGCGCCTGCTGACCAATGACACCATATCTATGTATCTATCATCTAGTCATATCTTTCTATGTATATACACTATTTAACTATCTACCTATCCAGTAAAAAGCGGGCTGCACTCCGTGGTTCCAATTTCAAAATAAAAGGTGAACTTTATTGAATAAGAGGTAATGTTTTGGTGTATAACACCTTCATCAACCAACTAACAAGTGACCCACATTGAATATATATAGCAAAATATAGTAGGTGATCAGCATAAAGAGGCGTGTCTTAAAGTACCTGCGCAATATTGTGTAATTCATCATTGTACAAACATATAGAAAAATACATCCAAAGGTGAAGTTCATCAATTTCAAATACATTTATACAACAATGTCATTATTTACAAAGTACTACATTATAGTACAAAGTATAATCATAAGGTGTACAAGTGAAACAACAAGTGTGTAAAAAAGGGCTTAAAATGGAGATAACTCTCAAGGTCCACAGCTGATGTAATCTGAGTGTCTGTGGATCCAACATGCACATGTGCAGTGGTGCCCAGAGGATGCTGAGAAGCCATCTTGGAAAAGGGCAACCAAGCCCTCAATGCAGTGTGCACCAAGGCAAAAAAAAATAATCATCACATGACCAATGACAACAACTGAAAGGGACAAATGAGCATATACACATTGTCCTAAGTTGTAAACTACTAAAGTAAGGAGACTGCCCTCGTTACTACAGCAAAAGATACAACATAGTAATATACACCTCTACACGGTATATACATATTCAAGGTGATTTATGGTAGTTAGCTCTAGGTGCCCACTATGGTATATCTGGTTGCCGTGGTAATGTGGGTGGTCCCCTTACTTTAGTAGTTTACTTCTCCACCCCCCTTACTTAGGACAATGTGTATATGCTCATTTGTCAGGGTCATTTGATGTTTATTTTTTTGCCTTGGTGCACACTGCATCAAGGGCTTGGTTGCTCTTTTCAAGATGGCTTCTCAGCATCCTCTGGGCACCACTGCACATGTGCAGGTTGGATCAACAGACACTGAGATTACATCAGCTGTAGAACTTAGGGCTTCCACCATGAGAGTTCTCTCCAGGGCATTTTGGGTAATTTTAACCCCTTTTTTACACACTTGTTGTTGCACTTGTACACCTGATTACACTTTGTACTGTATAATCGTACAGCTAATAATGATATTGTTATATACATGTATTTGAAATTTATGCACTTTACCTTTGGATGTATTTTTTATATGTTTGTACAATGATGAATTGCACAATACTGCATAGGCACTTTAAGACATGCCTCTTTATGCTAATCACCTATGTTTTGCTATATATATATATATATATATATATATATATATATATATATATTTTCAATGTGGGTTGATGAAGGTGTTACAATAGTAATAATTATGTGATATACTACATGGTGGCACGCTGTATGCATTTTAAACTACATGGTGGTGCACTGTATGGATTTTATACTACATGGCGGCAAGCTGTATGCATTTTAGAACACATGGCGTCACGCTGTATGCATTTTGCATACATTTATTTTCACACCAAACCAAAATGATGGATCTGGTTCTGACATTCCCTGATAAATTACACATATAGGGGGGGGGGGCATCTCTATATGGCTCGCTTAGAGCAGCAGAATGGCTTGGTTCACCCCTGCATGAAACATATCAAAAGTTTTTTGAAATGACGGTTACTCTTTAAGGTCTTTAAGTGACTTACAAGGTAACCCAAAGTTTTCCTTACCTCGTCCTGGAAACACAGTAGACAGCCAAAACCCAGAACAAGGCAATTTGCCTATTAGATGCCCCAGTTGAGCCATTAGTCAATTGCTCAAAAATCTTTATTTCACATAATTGAACAAAAAAAAAAAAGCTCTAGACATAGGAATGAACATTGTGTGCATCTACCAGAGAGAAGTGTATTATGCTGGGTTTCTTTGCTGCAATTTAGAAGGGTCTGATCTGTCTAGACAATAATCCCTGTATCACTTTATTCAGTGATTAATATAAAATAGGTATATGTATCTACAGCTAATTATTCTTCTTCATTAAATTATAAACAGAGTTTAAAAAATAAGATATAGTAGGTGCATCAATATATAAAAGAACAACAAGAAAGGTTAGGAGCCGTCTGAAGGAGTCATGAACCTTCTAGTAAGTTCTAACACCAGGTTATTAGGTAATCAGCAGCTGTAGATTCTGCCTGAACCGGCAAGGGTTAATTCGATGGGATTCTGTTTACCAATTGTATTGCATTATGTACACTAGAGTGTGATTGGAGAGTTAGCCACCACCTGACCAGAATAAAAAAAACCTCTGGACAGAGAGGGGATAGGTCGCTTTGTCTCTTAGGCCCAGGTCAGTTCTAGAGAGATCTTGGAGGACATGCTCTTACCACAGGCCTCAGCTCTCATAGTGTCTCTGCACCATCGGCACTGACACTCAGCTACCAGGACAAGAGCTGCAGCATCCACAACTGGACACAGCTCCATCCCAGCCTGCATCTACTACCAGGCTGATGAACCATTCCTACGGACCACTCTGCATGACCACTCCAGTAATCCAGAAACTCCCCACTCCCCATCCATCACCCAGGGACATATGTTACGGACACTCAGGGGTTGCCCCACGGAGAACCGGTACATCAGCCTCTCCCTCCATATTTCTTGCACACACCACCTGCTTGAGACCTGCCAGGCTGTAGGACAGCCCTCCGGTCCCCATAACCAGCACCATTACATCAGCGTGCCTAGGCCGCAACCGCCAGCCACTCCGGTATTCTGGGCCCTGGAAGCCTCCAGGCCCCAAGAAAAGGCTAGGCCTGGTGGGGTATGTTGCAAATGTGTAGTGGTTTATCCATAGTCTCAGTGTCCAAGTCTAACTTTATATTCTGCTGTCTTCCCCTCCAGTGCTTACAAATTCCCTGATCTCATGACAAAGTGTGTATTTCTATGAAGTAGCAAAGTGGGCCCTCAGAATCACTTTCACTTGTGGGTCCTAGGTACACCAGTCTAATCCTTAACTATTGTACCATAATAACACCTAATACAGTCAGTGACAATATATTTGCCATTTGGTTAGTGACAGCTAAACTACCACAATACAAATAATTATTTCATCAAAAGTATCAGAGTAGAAACCAGCCACAAGCAGACTACAGGAGGCCTGATCAGACAGCCACAGACAGAGAATATACAAATTACATAATCTATCTCACGTACAAGGTTTTAAGAAGGTTCAAGGCTCTCACTGGATCTTGTGTATAGAAAGATCCAGTGTAGTTAGTGTAGTACTAGTGTATTGAAAAATAGTTCAATAATGATTATATAGAAAAAATAAATTATAAGAAATTTACCAGTCCCCTTAAATACTACTTTCTTCCTAGCAGAGACTTACTTAATGACTATTAATGCAGCATTTGACAACTTTAAAAGGTTGTCAAGGAAAATATATTCATGGTCTAACCTCAGGACAAGCCATCAATATCTGATTGTAGGGGAGGGGACACCTGCCCCTTGCACTGATCAGCAGTTCAGTCTTGCATAAAAGCAGATCATGAATCTAAAAGTAGTCGACCCTGCAGCGCTCTATATGGTGACGGGAAACCGTTACAGCAGCTGTGGCACACTTTTTCTTCAATAGGCGGTGTAGTCATGATTTCTGGCATAGAACACAAGCCAAATACTTCCAGCTCCATGATTAGAGATGGGCAAATCAATTCAAACGAAGTAGAATTCTTTCCGAATTTCAGGAAAACTTTGGTTTGGCAAGAATCCGAAAGTTTACAGTGATTCGTAGGAACAATTTTTTTCCCCCTTTATTAGCAAAATGGCTTGGAGCACAACGTGTTACATGGGGCAGAGAACTCTGGGAAGAAGAAAGGAACACCATCGATCCCATGTGCGAGGATGGGAGCCAAACGGCTGCAGGGTACAAAACCTGCTTTGCAGGTCCAAGTAAGCAGTGGCACGGGGGCTCAGCGAGACAGCAGCGTTAGTAGTCACTCTGTGCAGAGTGTTGACGGTAAACTCGGTGGTGTGGCAGTTTTTTGTAAAGACACCAGAGGAGCTGAACATGAGTAAATGTAGAATCTGCAGGCAGAAAGTGAAGTGTGGCCAGGGAGCTAATGGCACCAAGGCCCTGCGTCAACACATGCAGCACCACCATCCAATGGCCTGGTGTCTCAGATGGCACACATGCCATTTCCACCAGTCAAGGCTCCAACACCACTGCTGACGGGAGCTTTTGTCTTTGACATTATCTCCCGGTCCAGATGCTCCTGCTCCTCGCTACGCATGGCGCCAGCTGTCATTGAACAAGGCGATTACAAAGAGACAACTGTATGCGTCCAGCCATCCTAAGGTGCAGAAACTGACCCTGCTCCTGTTGAAGTTGATGGCACTGCAGTCCCTCCCTTTCCAAGTCATGGACTCTGCACCCTTCAGAGAACTAATGGCTTGTGCCGAACCGAGGTGGAGAGTTCCAAGCCAAAATTTCTTTTCCAAAAAGGCAGTGATGCTCCATTATACCACATGTGCAGGGCACAGCAGTGTCACGCAGTTCTACACCTGGTTTGCCTCGGCGAACAAAGTCACACAAGGGAGGAACTACTCTGTGTCATGCAAAAAGAAATCAATGTGTGGCTTTCTCCATAACAACTGCAAATTGGAACCATGGTGACAGACAATGGGAGGAACATGGTGTCCGCGCTGCACCAAGGAGGGATGGCCCATGCACCCTGCATGGCGCACGTGTTCAATCTGGTTGTCTAAAGGTTTCTGAGTTCTTCCACCAATCTGCAAGACATTCTAAAAATGTCCAGGAAACAGCACATGCACTTCATCTATTCTTACAATGCCAAGCACACCCCCCTCAAGTTGCAGCGGCAGAATGGCCTCCCCCAACACAGGCTGATATGCGTTGTTGCCACCCGTTGGAATTCCAGCCTCCATATTTTAGACTGTCTGTATGAACAGAGAAAAGCCTTTATTGAATTTTTGATGATGCAAGCGGACAGGAGTACTCCCCTGTGTAACTTTGATGTCAGCCACTGGCAGCTCATGCATGACACCTCCCATTTTCTCAGGCCCTTTGAAGAGGCCATGTTATTTGTCAGTCGCCTGGACTACAGGATGAATAATGTCATTCCACTGCTTCATGTCCTGGAACAGATGCTGCTAAATCTGTCTGGTCAGAGCACTGGAGAAGAGGTGACTAAATCTCATGGCCACAAGTCCAGTGGGGGCTAAACTGGAGGAGAACATTGGAGAGTCTGGTGAAATTAGTGTTTTTCCTACTAAGGTGACAGGAGAGGAATAGAAGGAGCATCCGGAGGAGGTAGAAGACGAGACACATGACCCAGAAGCACTGTGGCAGTATACAGTGGAGATGGAGACTGGGAGTCCCTCAGAGTCACTTGTGCAGATGGCCAGCAGCACGCTGCTTTGCCTTACTAATAGATACAGCTGAAAAGTTAACATCCGTGCCGAGAGGGAGGAACAACTGGCGTACTATAGAGAAATACTGTGCAGACAGTTGGTCGCTGTCTAAGTGCGCCATTGTCCATCCTCTTTCACGTCTGACCAGGGAATTCCTGGCAGTCATCGCTCACGTACTAGTGCTGCTGTGGGGAGATAGGGGGTAGGAGCAGTAGCAGCTCCGTCAGCAGCAGCTTAAGTCTGGAGTCCTTAATGAGCCGCTTCCTTCACCCGCCTAGTGAGGAGGATAGCTGCCAGCAGAAGGACATGGAGCAGATCCCGCACCAGCAGGTGTTGGCATACTTGGACAACACTCTACCACCCCAGGTAGAGGATCCCCTCGACTGCTGGGCAGCCAAACTTGATGTTTGGCCGTAACTTGCAGAGTTTGCAGAACAGAAGCTGTCCTGTCTCGCCAGTAATATGTCATCAGAGCCGGTGTTCAGTACGTCGGGGGCCATGCTTACTCCAAGGAGAACCCGCTGCTCCGGATGTGGAAACTTACCTTTGTCAAGATGAGTCAGGCGTGGATTGGCCAGGATTTTAAAACACCAATGTCTTATCTATCAGATTAGATCAGCTATGACACCTCCCCCAAATGTTGAAAAATTAGTCTAGATTCTAACTACCTGTCTCAGCCACTATTCTGATGCTGCCACCTGCCTGATGCCAGACATCTGCTGCCAGTTGCTCCATTTGCCACCCCCAACTTTACCAGCGACTGGAATTGTCACCCACCTCCATACTGTTGCTGCCGCCACCAGAATTTTTCATTGTGCCACTCTCTGGCCTCATGCTGCTGCTACTGCCCACCTACACACACTGTGATTGTGCCACTTTTACTTCCTGCTGTTGCTGCTGCCGACACCTCCACCCTTTGTCATTGTGCCACTCTGGCTACTCATGCTGCAGCCAACTGACCGCTGTCTCCCTGAAACAGCAAATGATTTCCATTATGCTGTTTTCATCCTCTACCACTCTATGACGTTGCCAATATGTTTAGTTTTCCCCTTCATTTCATCTGTCAGAAGGAATGAAAAGCTTCAGGATTGATTGCCAAAAGCAGGAGTGGATAGAGAAAACACAGTGCATGCAATTATCCCATTAACTGGTCATCTCTGTTTTGGATCAACTCCTGTTTGTTTTTGGCTTTAGCAATACTGATGGATTATTGACTGATTGAAAGCGGACATTGACGGATGAAAAGAAGGGCAAAATGATCAGTGACATCAATGCAAAATTACTGCCGACACCCTCTGCACTCTTTTGGGGGGTTTCTACATGTATCAGCTTTAACATTAACAGGTTATGTCTTAATCAATGGAATCATCTGATGTCAGTGTAAAAAGAGTGCACTCTGATGTTATAGTGAGATCTTGGCCCTCAGCTAAGTCCTTGTCAGGCTGCATTCCCGCTTCACTTATTTGGTGAAGTTGGCCTCTGTAAGTGCACATGGAATTGAATAGTGAAGTGATTCTAAGAGCCGCGGCTATCATGTGTGGTTCATACAAAAACACAGCATTCTTTGAAGACCAAACCGCGCTCCTTATGCATTTTTGGGCATGGCACAATGTTCTACAAGACACAACAAGCTCTCTGCAGCCAAGAAATATATGTTTTTTAACGTGATTCACCATGATTCGATTTGGGTCGAATCAAATTTTGTCGGAAAATTTGGTGAACTCGCGAATCGATTTTTTGAAAAATCTCTATCCATGATCTGTCATGAGAACAAGCTTATTAATATGAGGGGTTGCGTGACAGTCCCCACCGGTCACATATAAATGACCTATTGTATCCAGAGGATAGACTATCAATATGAAATAATGATCAACCTCTTTAAAAGTCACTAGAATCAAAGATTCTATTACACCAACTAAAAGACAAAGAATGTGTCTGTTTTAAGGAAATTGAAGTCAATGATGTGGAACAGCTATTCCCTAATTTTATTTTCTTCCTGTACAGTCACAAAATATGCTTTGTTAGCCAGTATAAATGTAACCCTTACAACAAAATTGAACATACAATATTTCTAATGCGCAGTATGAACTTTGTTTTTAGAGAGCACTCCCCCCCCCCCCCGCTGTCTATGAATTCTTGCTCCTTATTGATTTCAACATCATTGACTTAGAACAACTGCCAAACTTTTTTCAAGTCAGTCTAAAATGTGAATTCCTAATTGATGTCAATAAGTTCTTCGAGTTTTCTTTTCAAATGTAGCAATATTCATGAGATAGATTTAAGAGTTGGTACACGACAGAGTACCAATCAATATTAAGTAGAGAAATTTTGATCATTGCAACAGACCCAAGTTTCTAGTTATTAAGCTTTTCAACTGGGGACTAGCCTTGAAAAGAAATATGGCATATTGGAGAATTACCAAAATCTATAATTTTTAACCTATGAGCAAGAAGCCAATGATCTTGAAAAGGAGATGTACAAATAGATGACTTTTAAGAATTATGTAATAAGCACAAAATTAATAAACAGTCATGGTTAGTATATTTGTTCTATATGATCATTTTACATATTAATCTTCTATTAATCCATGGAAGGCTTGATGCTTCTAGGGGTCAGTGATCCTGTGTACACAATGACATGTTGCTTTGGCAACTTCACTGTGGTACTCCTTGCCACCTCAATAGTCTTCACTTGAAAAACATAAAGAGGCAAGTAAACCACAACAATTCTAGCTCAGCTGTTACTATTATTTAGCAGTATGTCGGCTCTATAATGACCAATGCATGAATATTTATAGCGGAGAGGGATAAGCCGTTTTGCTGACCCACAACAATTCAGAAGGCTGGTAAATGATGTTATAAACCTGTCCCAACCCTTTGGAGTGTCACATGATTGTGTTACCTGGAAGCTGAGCCACAGATATGGACAACACACGGATAACATCTGTGTTGCATCTGATTGATTTCACTTGCAAATAGACTTCTATGGAAGAGCAGAGCCAAAAACACAGCAAAGAATAGGATCTACTCTGAGTTTTTTCTCAGGGGCTCTAGGCTCATACTCTATGCTGTGGAAACTATGTCCATGTGTATGAGCCCATAGAAATACATGAGAACAAGAGCGAGGAGCAGAGACAGCAGCTAGCACACATAAGAAAAATACTGAATACAACAGAATTGTTTATTGTCGTTTCCTTGTTCTTCTCCTGTAACACAGCAGAGCAATGTAGCTATTAAGATGGATGTATAGATCCATAATCTGTACACATTAGGGGATATTTATCAGTGCTTGTATGCCAGTTTTCTGGTGAACAAGCCCTAAAATAATCACTATTGCTGCTAAAGGAATTGAGATTATTTCCTCCGTTCTGCCACTTAGCATGGAGAGGTGTGAAGAGGGTGCGGTTGGCAGTGGAGTGGGCTGGTATAGCCTGAACATAGAATTATACAGGTGAAGTGTACAGGGGAACTAGCGCGCAAAAGCAGGTAGAGGCCCCCACTGATTGTAGCCCATATAGGGTACACATTTAACATCTATGTAATAGGGAAGGCTTCCACCTAAGGCTGCATTCACACAGCCATTGTGGGAACATATATCTGGCTGCCATTTTGTGGCAAGATGTACGTCTGCATAGATGGCTCTGGTGACCCAGCTGCAGTACATTAACACACACACGTGTAGCAACGTACCATACACGGGAAAAAGATAGAGTATGCTCCATCTTTCCCTGTAAATAAGGCCGGGCAGCACTATTCCCTATGGAGAGGGGAATAGGCAGGCACCCCCTTAGCTAGTAATCCATGTGATAGGCAGGGTCCCCCCCTTAGTTGGTAATCCTTAAGATAGGCAGGCCCCCCCTTAGTCGGTAGTCCATGTATTAAGCAAGGCCTCCCTTGGTAATCTGTGTAATAAGCAGGGCCCCCTAAATCAGTAATCTATTTACTAAGTAGGGCCAACCAGTGGGGGCCCTTCTATGATCCGGCCCTGGCCACTGTTGCTGCTAATGCCAACCCCTTAGGAGTGACTTGGTGGGGGCCCTGGGAGCTCACCCTATAATCTGACCCTGATGACAATCGCATACACACAAGAGATCTGAGGCAAATAGGTCACATTTCACAAAATTGCTGTGGATTATGTGCAACATCCCTGCCAATGCAAGGCAGAGGAGTTGTTGCGAATAAGCCCCTCATATGTGTTTTCCCCTAATAGAGAGTCTGATCAGCTCCTATGCAGGAAACTACACATATAATTAGGTCATTGTGCAGCGGTAGATTCTGCCTGGATAGGCAAGGGTTAAATGTTATTCATGTTTTCATCCAATGATATGCCTCAATGCACTTAATTGTGAACTGGAGTGTAATTGGAGAGTGAGCCACCACCTAACCAGGAGGTGTAACAAAACCCCTGATCAGGAAAGTTCCAGAAGTGAGCAAGTCTTAGCATCTAGCTTCTGATTGAGAAGCACAACTACAGGGCTCGTGCTCTGACCACAGGTCTCCTAGGCCTCAGCAGCTCTATAGAGTGTCAGTCCACCTTCAGTGCTAACACTGAACCAGTCCAGGATAAAGATGAAGCTTCCTACCTTGGACACAGCTACATCCCAGCCTGTCCCTGCATCCAGGCTGGTGAACAGACTCCTGTGGTTCCCTCTCCAAGAGCACTCCCAGTATCCTACCTCTGTAAGGAATCGTTGGGCACATTGCCTGCTGTCGCTGTTGATTCAAATAAAGAACTGTAAGTTATTTTTGCACAATGTGGCCTCCGGCTGGTCCCTGCTATGGCTGTAACATCAAGGGTGCACCATCCATTTACCGGGGACACACACTACAGACACGAAAGGGCTTCCCCAGGGAGAATGAGTACCACAGCCTCTCCCTTTGTATCATTTCTTGCATACACCAGCTGCTGGAGACCTGCCAGGCTGTAGGACAGCCCTCCGGTCCCCATACCAAGCCACGTAACACTAGCGTGCCTAGGCCGCAACCGCCAGCCACTCCGGTATTCTGGGCCCCTGCTGCCTCCAGGCCCCAAGAAAAGGCTAGGCCCTGGTGGGGGCCGTTGCATATGGAACAGAAATAAACCTCTAATGTTGGAGCTTTCAGTACAAGCAGATGCAGCAGGATCAGGGTATTACAGTCAGTCACCTGCTGCTGATCCAGGGTCCACAGGACTCTTATGCTCTTTCTCATGTACTATTCTCATGTACTACTAAGTCCCTACTTACAAGATGAGCATACTTGTCCCTTGTCCCCAAGAGGTTACATAAATGTACTCACTTGTCCAATGCATTTCTTTCAGGTGCTCAATGAATAAACTGCACCTAAAACCACCTTGAAACTGAAAGCACGCCATTTTAACTAAGTCATTTAATTTGTCATAGTCATAGTCATTTTTTTATACCAATTCCCCCCCAAACAAACAATAGAATTATCTAGACTGCAGTATTTGCACTCCCTGCTCTTAGGTATTTATCTGCTGTGTGTCCTTCATCTGACAGCAAACATACTTGTAACTGTGTAACAAGAAAATGTAAGAGAAACAGAATTTGAGAATGTATTTCATATTGGGAACAATTTAAAAAAATGATCTGATTTTTTTTTATAAACAAGGGCCAGCAGAAAATGATCTTATTATTTGATTCACATGTACCTATTAGAATAATTGCATGTACTTTTTTTAATTCTAAACTATGTGGGACAGAAGTGGGAGAGAAGGTATAAATAACATTTTCTACTCCTATTCTTCAATTCATTCATATTTGGCTTTTAAAACCACATGCACAAACCTAAATGTGTAAATGCCCCCAAAGACACAGGACATTTCATTGATTTCCTGAGCAGTATTTACTATGTAAGTCCCCATTCCCGATAATGCACCTTATATTACCCAGATAGTACTATGTAATCATTAGGTGTCCAAATAAATCCCAGATAGTTAAACAGAAATCTACCACCAGAATCAAGTATTGCCCCCTCTGACAGGATTTGCTCTCATTTTAGCTTCTTATGATGTTCTTTTTACAAAAAAAAGGCTATTAATATATGCAAATGAGCCCGAGGGGCTCTGGATTCAATTAATAGCTATGGAGCCCAGAGCCCCTCAGGTTTATTTGCATCATTTTTAAAAACTTTAAAAGGGCATAAGAACCTAAAAGAAGAAGAATTTCTGCAAGAGGGGGCACAAACCTGTATGTCAATGTGCATGGTTTACAAACCTTGATCCTGGTGATAGATGTGCATTAAGGAGTTTTGCTTAGTCCTGTGCATCTCTCTTTAGGTTTCTGTTGCTTTGCCCCCCAGTTGTGGTATTAGATGTGCATGTTACATGTATAGTCCATCAGGACAGGTAGTGAGATATCACAGAATGGTATAACAGTCCCCGCTCTTCATTAGCAATGATGGTAACAAAGTTTACTGAGAACGGTGTAGTACATGTACAAATGTGATGCTCTATTTTACTGTATGATTGCAATCAGAACAACAGAAAATGTTGTCAGAAAATACAATAAGATTATACCCAAACAACACATAGGGTGTGGAAGACAATGATTTGCAGGCTTTCTTGAGGAACAGCAAAGGTTGAGCAACATTGTTTGCGCCTCACAATATAAAATCAGAGAATGTGTGCCAAACCTGTTTCTCAAGTTTACTACAAGGGAATATATGAGATAAACAGAAGATAAAATGTCACAACAACATGGACAAACAAAGAATTCGTACATTTTACTGTGCACCATAAATTCAACACTGACCTCGTATAGCCTTCAAGGATGAAATGAAGGCCTACTGTTGGTCTGTTAATAAGGTGAACATTTTTAAAGAAATATACTCCAAAATTATGATGCAATTTCCCCAAAAAAACAACTGTCTGACACCTTCTGCACACAAATGAGTGCAATATTGGGCTGCTCACAGAGGCCTATATGTCATCATCATGGGATGTCTTCTCATGCCCAAACTCGGGTAGGAATAGAACTTGCTCATATAGTTTGTAGCAGGGGCAGTCGGCACCATGGCTGTTTGTATGAGGCCCATGTACTTGAGGTCTAAGACAAGCAGTGAGTTATTTATCCTTGCAGACACATCAGTTTTTGGTCTTAATGTATTTAACATGTTGCAACTGCCATTTTGTGACATTTTTTGCTTTTTAGCCAACCCACTCCAATTATTACTTCAGACAACTAAGTCCAAATTTATTATGTGACTTCACATGTTGAAGACCAGACAGTATTCATTAATCTTTTTCCGACATGTACTAATATACATGACCAAGAACAGTTAGAACTCATTGTGGAAAATAAATCAAATAATTATATACAGACAGTGCCCCAGGTACATACAAGATAAGAACAAACCTATGGAACCCAAGTTGAATTTGTATATTTTATAATTGTAGATCCAGCCAAAAAATGTTTGGCCCCAGTGACAATTGGAGTTTCAAATTTTTTTTCTGTGAAAGGACCAAGGATTATCAATTGCTTCATTACAGACACTTTATAGCTGATCATTGTAGTCTGGGACTATGGTAAAGCATCCAGAGAGCTTCACCATAGGTCACAGTGGGGTCCATCTTTAAAGGAAACCTACCACTTGAAGTGGTAGGTGTAAGAAGGCAATACGGAGCCTATTTTTGTTAGTGTTTTAAACCGCTGTATCGCGGTTTAAAACACTTTTTAAACTTTATGGCCGAAGCTGCTTCGGCGCACGGAGGTACGCACTCGGCGCACCATGCGCGCGGCTCTCTAGAGTTTAAAAAGTGTTTTAAACCGCGATACAGCGGTTTAAAACACTAACAAAAATAAGCTCCGGCACCAGATCACCCTGAGCTGGTGCTCGGTATTGCCTTCTTACACCTACCACTTCAAGTGGTAGGTTTTCTTTAACTATGGGTTGTCTGTAAGTCGGGTGTCCTTATGTAGGGGACCGCCTGCACTGTATTAACAATGTCTCGTTATTATGTGACATCTGCCATCTGTGTGGTCAGTTTGAAGACATGATCTGCAATTTCAATTACATCAGTTTTAAAAGACATATTACTTTGTTCTAGAAACACCAATATAGATAAATAAGTTATTGGAAATATTGTAAAATTAGGGTATAGCGTCATGGGAAAAGATGGATTGTACACAACTAGAAAAATGCATTAAAAAGGGTTTTCCCACGAACTAAAGTTAGGCCCTATCCACAGTGGGGGTCTCAGTGTTGAGATCCACCCAGATCACGAGAACGAGGGGTCCATCACTGAGTTGGGTGATTTCCGTCAGCTCCATAGAGATTAATGGAGCAGAGCGGTCATGAGCGGCCATCTGCTCCTTTAGTCTGACGGAACGAACGGTTGGGGTCTCAGCACTGGGATGCCCACTGATCAGCAAGTTAGGCTCTATCCATGGGATAGAGCCTAACTTTAGTTCATGGGAAAACCCCTTTTTGATAAAGATAGATGATTTGCATTTTAAAATCAGAGAAATCATATAATACAGAGCTAAAACACATGAGTGGCAGCACTACTACTCACAAAATGTATCCAGAATTAGGCCATATCATGTATAATCATTAATAGGGCCTAAAAGGTTTTTGTATCTTTTGCATACATCATGCACCAATGAATGCCAGATACATAGCAATATTGTCATATTAGAGGAAATCTTGTGTCTAGCGGCCTTACAGATATAGGAGCTACATTTTCTCCATATCCATTTGAATGTTTTTGAAAGAAAAATTCTGATAATTCTTCAGTGAAAAGTTTAAACAGCATATAAACAGTATTCCCTTCCAAGCCTTTGTGGCTTGTGAGCTGTGACGGTTCACGCTATACAATGCAAATCTTCATCAAGCCAGGTATAATATTATTAGGAATACTTGAAAACGCAATTCAAACGCTGTGTGTAAACACGATATTATGGTAACTCCCCATGTATTAGATATGGATTTGACACATAGCAAAATCAACAGCTTTATAGAGTAGCATTGTAATGTGTGGGATTGATGACAATACCATACACACATTGGGAATATTTGATCTACAGCAAATAAGTGATATGTCACTTAATGTGGTATTCCCTCAAAGCTAAGATTCTTAAATATACTCAGGATAACACAAGAACACATTCTCTAATTCATTGTTATTAACAAAAATACAGAATTTCACAGATATAATTCCAACCTGTCTCTATCAGTGCTGATGTTTACAATTTTGGTTGTACCTGGATATGACCGTAAATCTTCTGACTATGGTCAGATTCTTCTCATGAATAGCTTCTCTTGTCTGCACAGTGCAGTGCTCTCTGCCTCCTGCCCCTCCCCCCTGCATTACAAGACCAGTTCAGATACAGGCACTTCCTACCAGCCAGTAGCAGTGTGCAGAGACTCAGTCTAAGGCTACTTCACACGAATGTGTGAAAACGGCCATATATACGGTTACCATACTTCCCCATTCTTTTCAATGGGCAATACAGACTTCCATTGAATGGCTGTATTGCGCACCATACCTTTTGAGCTATATAAAAATATAGAGCATGTCCCATTTTCTAATGTATTTGTGTCCGTACTTCCCATTGAAGTTAATGTGAATGTATAAAATATGGGTTTCATACGGGCTACATACGGTTGTGTCGTATGTGCAGTATCCAAAAACAATGGTAGGTGCATTCTGTCAGCCAGTCAATAGTCAGCCATCCATCATTTGCCAGCCCACCATATTTTATAAGTATAGAGTGCCATATGTGCGCATTACGGATAAAAAATATCACATATATGGATTCATACAGCACAGAAATACAGGACTGGAGAAACCACACCATTTCATCATCATCTCTGATCAGTCTCATCTCTCTTTTTCTATGTGTCATATAATAGTAGAAAGTTCAGAAGCTAACTAAAATGTGTAAATAAGTGTGTAAAAAAAAGTGTAGATAAACCCTTAATCATGACAATCTAAGCACATTGTCAGCACACAGCATTTCATAGTAGATGGTTTCCGCTCACAATTTTACACTGACCATCACTGAGTAATAGGAGCTAAAACGGAGTAAAATTGTAAAGTAAGGGGTAAAAATTATCTTTATTGTGTAAACATCACTAGAGGATTAACATTTGAAAACTTTCTTTCATGGACAAACTCCTTTAATGCTGCAGATCCAGGTGCGGAAACCAACATGCGCAAATCAAGACATTAGAGATGTTCCAATTTCTGCTGGTTTTTGATGCTGTAGCTGCAGGATTCTGAATCCATTCTGCAATATGTGCAGATACATTAGAGGTGCTTTATAGGGAAAGTTCAAAGTTATTTTTTGGAGCTATGCTGCATCTCCCAAAATACGGAAGGACATCATTGAGATCCTGTCATGAGATAACAGCTTGGTAGCAGACTGTGGGCCTAAATCTTTAGGACAGATTCCCTTTAAGGGGATTTTCAGTAAAAACAAAATTTTCCCTGAGCAGGAATAACTTCCTCCAAATGTGTTTTATTGCAATTTGAACTGAATGACTCACTTTTGAATGTAATATGCATCGGTTTTTATGGATGTGATCCTGCTTAAAGGCGTTTATAATGGTGGGTTGTGCTCAAACACGGTCTATGAATGTCAACCTGTGAAGATTAGCTTTAAAGCAGAATTGTGAGCAGGGAGGTGGAAATTCTATACTGTATGTTTGGAACTATTTAGAATCCAAAGCATCACATAAAGTAGATTAAACCTTAAAATAGCATGTTACTGGATGCCTAGGTTCAATATGGAAAAGTCCATAATATGTCCTACAAAATTACATAAAACTGTTTACAGTCACATAAAACATTATTTTCAGAACAAAAGTTGCTAAACCTATTATTATGTGTACTGAAATGCTCTAATCCAGCACTTTTATAATTATTTTCCTTCCTCTGCTGACTTTCCCACCTAGACATTCAACAGCAGCTTTGCAGAGACTAGAGGCTTATTCACACCATCATATATTTGGTGAGTGTATGCAACATTCTGCACACAGGCTCATGCCTACCACAGCAGTTATGGCAGTTGCATCTGCTTATTTGCCCCACATTTTTAACTTTTTCTGTGAAAGGAAGCCAACTCACTCCACGTTTCACTAGAAAACTTTGTGGTAGACAAATTTACGAAGGGAGACTTTTCAAAAGTTTTAAATTTAGGTGCAGTGCGACAAATTTGTGGCTTTTTTTCTTCTCTAGACATTACTGCCTCAAAATTGCCAAAATTAAAACAAATTAATCACAATGTCTTAGCCTCTATAAGGAATCTAAAGTGTAAAAGGCATCCATAGAGTTCTTAAGAAAAGCAAAGAAAATAAAAGTGTGTTTTTTTCTGCAATGCACACAACTGTTTTTCAGCACAAACAATCTACAAAGGAAGTAGAACTCACTGGTTCAGTTTTAGTGATTTATTCCAGTTTTTCCGGGAATAGAAGCGCGCACTACTTTAGTCTGTATTGTCAATGAAAGCCCAGAGACTTGTTTAGGGAGGAACAAACACAAAACACCAAATTGTCTGTTTGTTGCTAATACAAAGTGAAAAAGCCCACAAAGCGATCCTGCTGTATCCGTCCCTTCACTAACCAGACCATTCATACAACAACCTGCCATGGTTTCGGGTTCCCCACACAATTCTTCTGACCTGCAGGTTACAACTCCCTGAATATTCTCAAAGCACTGAAGACAACAATAATCCCAGGCAAGGAGTTCACTTTTGAGCAGTTTCGATGTGTAACCCTCCTCATACACAGGACTGTGAGCAGGACTCAGCTTGCCATAGACAGTCACGTGATCCGCTCACCTGCACACACCTGAGGACTTGCATCCAATATAGACGTCTGCGATTTACAAGTTTTATCAAGCGCCGTAAATTCACATACTGTAACATTTAAGGGACTTACTGTTACTGAAGACAAGGCCTCCTCTTTCCCAAGCACATCCACAGCTTGAAACAACAGAACTTCTGGGACAGGTTACATTGAAAGTTTAGTATCCAAGTCACTCCCACATACCCTGCATTACTGGGAGAAGAAGTCAATCTCCATAGCACTGACTATTAAGATAAGAAGCTTTTTAGCCACACCTAGTCCTCTCCAGCTTCTCACCAAAGTTTCTAGACAGTCTGTATAATCCCAGTGTGGGCAGTCTTCAGTGACCCAATGAATTCCTCACAGTTCACACAGATCTGCATTGTGCTCCCTGAGTGTACAAACACTTTGCACATGGGTCCTATTAACCACATGAATGCCAGTAATGTATAGAATGGACCGTGACAGTTTAGGGACAAAGATTTTATGTTAAAAATAATGCATGACACTAACAACTCTTGTATATTTATAAAAGTGTCAGAGGTGAAATATTTGAGTAAAACAGTAGCTGCTGCAGTTCTGTGACACCCATACATGATGCAGAGCCTCCCTCACATTACCCCTCCCAGTGTTCTCCTTCCCTCCCAATACTATAGTAAAAAATAGCATAGCACAAAACACACACACACACATGTATATAAATCTGTAACACATACATTCCATACATTCAATCTGCAAACAAAACCTCTGCTCTCGGTATCTGGCTTAGGTAAGCCTCCTATTGAAAAGTGATTTGGACGCACATGATACAGTCACATCTACAATGTCCCAACATTCGGCTATCCTTCAGCAGCAGGGTGCATGCTTGTCCTGCCCCTCCATCCTTTAGGGAGAACGAGATCCCGGTTCTCCTAAATGTTTTCATGATTGGTGGTGGTTCCATTGATTGGAAGTTGTCCTATATCCTGTGGATTGGGTATAACTTCCAAAGTTGAGACAACCCTTTTAATTTAACTTTTTTTTTATTTGTCCATCAAATGAGCATTATTAGAGCCTGTTTTTGAAAGATAATAATGAGTATGTAAAGGATGGCATATTTAAGTTTTTCATTCTCATGATTTTTAAATGTATTATGGTAATTTGTTCATGATGTGGCTGTGCCATATAATTGGTGCATATTTATCATCAGAAGGCAATTTTTAACTATTCCCTTATACCTTCTTTCTAAATACTTTCATACCTCCCAAATGTCCTAAATTCGGAAAGATAGCCGAGACTTTGACATAAGGGCAGGAACGGGTAGGGGCACCTCTTCTTTCTTTTTCTAGGCCCCCATTCTCCTTCATTTTTTTTCTTGAAGGTAACTTATACTGCCGTAACATATTTTGCCCTGAATGCAAATAATAATACAGTTTTATGCTATGTGTAACATTTCTTGCAATGTATAATATTCCTTAGCATTTAATGTAATTATTGCTTCAGCATATAATTGTTTGTCTGTGCCATATTAAGAAGCTGGTATTGGGTGTGGAAAAAGAAGAATATTGAGACTCGCCTATTGTTATAAAGAAAGTACCATGACAGGTATAAATAGGATCTAAGTTGTCAGCAAAGTGAAGTAATAACTCCCATAAACTATGCTTACTGCATGTATAGTGAGATTAGGATATTGCTTTACTGTATATTATGCTGCATGAAGTTCACATTCTGCCAGGAACCAGGGGTAGTGGACCCACTAGACCACCGCAGATGATGATGTAAGCCGACACCTGGGAGCGGAGTCTAAGTGGTACCTAATTATCACCAGAGCACGGGTTGGGCTTGCTGCGGTGTGGTACCACAGGTGCGATTTTGTCTGCGGTGGCTGCCAATGTGAGTAGTACAGAGTTGTAAGGCAAAAGTATGGTCAAGGACAGGCAGGAGGTCCAGACAGGCAGCACAGGTTCTGAGTCAGGGACATAGCGGTAGGTCAGGACAGGCAGCACAGGAACAAGTCAGGAACGAAATCAAAGTCACAACAGGAAATCAGTATAGTTGCAAAGGGCAATGAACACAGCTTTCTCTGAGGCATAGAAGCAAAAATATCTGGCAGGGGACACAGGAAGGGGCTGGAATCTATCAGGGCAGGTGGCCGGGCAGCAACAATTATCGGCACACTGGCCCTTTAAATCTTACAGAGCCGACGCACGTGCGCCCTAGAAGACAAGGACATGTGCATTGGGGCGCGGACACGCCCCTGGAGCCAGGAAATGTAAATCGTCATGCAGGCTGCTTCTGTGGGTACAGGGAGGCACACAGGTGCGTTTGCAACCTGAGATATGGGTGCCGTAGCACTCGTAACAGTACCCCTCCCTTCGGCCCCCCTCTTCTTGGACTGGATGAACCTGTGCAGAAGAGCACAATCCAGGGTGTTGTCCTCAGGCTCCCAAGACTTATCCTCCAAACCGAACCCCTTCCAGTTGACAAGATAGAATCGCTTCCCTCTGACCGTCTTCATATTAAGGCCCTCTTTCACCTCGAAGACATTAGTAGCATCAGTTTCAGGAGCAGGAGGAGGTACTTGCCAGGAGAAGCGATTCAGGATGACAAGTTTCACCTGGGAGACGTAGAAGGATGCACATGGTGGGCGGAAGATGAAGCCTGTAAACCACAGGATTAATGCGTTTCAGTACCTCGAATGGACCCAGGAAGCGAGGACTGTGCTTGTAGCTGGGAATCTTCATCTGGACAAACCTGCATGACAGCCACACTTTATCCCCCGGAGAGAAGATCAGAAGAAAGTTTTTTGTCAGCCTGGGTTTGGTTCGGGCAGACGCCTGAGGTTAGGAAAGACAAGTCTGCTACCAGATTGACTTAAGATCTCTGCCCAACTCCTCCAGGCAGGAACATTGGAAGGCACACACAGAGGAAGCAGTGGACGCGGGTGCTGTCCATAGAATATGAAGAAGGGGGTGGAGCTGGCAGGTTCAGAATCCAAAGAATTATAAGAAAACTCTGCCTATGGCAACAGGGTGGACCAGTCCTGTTGGGAGGAGACAAAATGGTGAAGATACTAGCCCAGGGTCTGATTAACCCTCTCAACTTGCCCAGTCGATTGCGGATGATACGCAGAAGAGAAATCTATTTTTAACTTGAAGTTTTTTGCACAGAGAACGCCAGAACTGGGAAACAAACTGGACCCCTCAGTCGGATACAATATGTAGAGTCCCCAAGTCAGTATCCTCTTCCGTTGTGAAGGTCGGACATAGGTCTCACCAGGAGGAAGCTGTCTCAGATCCACAGGAGCAGCAAGAACCAGGCGTTCAGTTGGAATGATATGTTGAGGAGCAGGATCTTCTCCAATGACATCAGAGGCACGAGAGATGTCATCGGCCTTAACATTCTTCTCCGCAGAACAAAAATGTATTCGGAAACTGAAGCGGGAGAAGAAGAGGGACCAGCGAGCATGTCGTCGGTTGAGGCGCTGAGTAGTCTGGAGGTACAGGAGGTTCTTGTGATCTGTATAAAAACTGACTGGATGATGAGCTCCCTCCACAAGATAATGCCACTCTTCAAAGGCAATTTTTATGGCCAGGAGCTCCCAATCATCGATAGAGTAGTTCCTTTCTGCAGCCGAGAAGATCTTGGAGAAGAAGCCGCATGCGAGGGTTCGACCCTTGGGCCCTTTTTGAATAAGAATGGCTCCAGAACCAACCAAGGAGACGTCAACTGAGTATAGGAGAAGAGGCAAAGTCAGATTTCAGCTTGGAGAAACCTTCTTCAGCTGCTGGAGGCCACAGCTTAGGATTGATGATTTTCCTTGTGAGTGCCACAATAGGAGAAACAAGGGAGTAGAAATGTGGAATAAGCTGCCGGTACTAATTAGCAAAGCCAAGGAATCTTTGTATAGCGCAAAGTCCCACTGGACAAGGCCACTGTATTACCACAGACAACTCTGCAGGATCCATTTATAATCCCTTGTCAGAGATGATGTATCCAAGGAATGATAGACTTTTCTGGTGGAACTGGTACTTTTCAAGTTTGGCATATAGGCGGTTAGCCCTTAGGCAACTAAAGACTTGTTGCAAGTGGACCTCATGAGACTCTAGGTCTGAAGAGAATACAAGGATATCGTAGACAATGCCACAAGTGTACAGTAGATCTCTAAAGATGTCATTGACAAATTCTTGAAATACTGTGTTAAAGGCAGTATTCCACTCATAATCCTCACGGATACGAAAAAGATTCTATGCCCCCTGAAGGTCCAATTTTGCGAAGACCTTGGCTCCGCTGAGGCAGTCAAAGAGATCCGTGATCAGGGGTAGTTGGTACCGGTTCTTCACAGTTATTAAGACCAAAGTAGTCGATGCATGGGTGGAGAGAACCATCTTTCTTGGTCACAAAGAAGAAACAAGCACCGGCAGGAGAAGAAGACTAGCGAATGAAATTGCAAGGAACACAGCTTTCTCTAAGGCATACAAGCACAAACATCTGGCAGGGAAGACAGGAAGGGGCTGGAATTTATCAGGGCAGGTGGCTGCTGCGGGAGCCAGGGAAGGTAAGTGAGCATGCAGGCTGGTTCCGGGGGCACAGGAAGGCACATGAGTGAGCCTGCAACCCATGATATGGGTTGCAGGAGCACTCGTGACAGTAACCGTTCCCCTTTGGCCTCCCCCTCTTCTTGGACTGGAGGAACCTGTGCAGAATAGCACCATCCTGTATGTTATCCTCGGGTTCCCAAGACCTCTCCTCTGGACCATTCTGAAACAGTCCCTGGTTATCTTTTAATTCGTATGCTATAGAACATGCATGAAAATACAGACATCAGGGTAAACTTTTTTCAATGGCATGAGTTTAATGCATGACTTAGATCAGAGTAGTTCATTCAGCCATTTTCATGGATAGGATTAGATTGGATCAGTGGAGCGTGAAAAATTTTGGGGTGAACACTATATATTAGTGTTGTGTCAAAATTCTGTGGCAATGTGGACTCGGACAGCACTCACATGAGAAAATTACTTGTGGGCAAGGGACTTTAGCATGAAGTTCACTTTAATTGCCTTCTTTGAGTAAGGGCTCAAGTAAACCAAAGTTCACACTTAAAACCTACAAAGAAGGAAACCTTATGTAGGTTAATTTTACAGATTATTTTAGTTAAGATCAATGTATTACAAGAGTTTTGCTTGTCTACTAAAGACCAGTAAGAATTAGAGTGAAAGACATACTGTAATAGTAACAATAATTCTTTATTTATATAGAGCCTACAGATTACGCAGCGCTACACAAGGCATGACAAATTGGTCTCTGTTCCCATGGGGCTCACAATAGAGACAACTTACCAGTATGTTTTGGAGTGTGGGAGGAAAGCAGAGTACCTGAAGTAAACCCACACAAACATGGAGAGAATATACAAACTCTTTGCAAATGTTGGCCTGGGTGGGACTTGAACCCAGGAGTCCAACACTGCAAGGCAGAAGTGAAGCAGGTTTATTGCAAAACAATTCACTGAGAAGGTGATCTTTGTAATCTCAGATAAATGGATTAGTTGCAGAAATGCTCCAAACTAAGCTTTCAGGATATACTTTCAGTCCTAGAGTCATGGTGATAACTAGAGAAGGGCGAATTATTAAAAAATTTGATATGCCAAGTTCGCCGAATCGAATCATGGCGAATCACATTAAAAAACTGTTATTTCCTGGCTGCAGAGAGCCTGTAGGGTGTTGTAGAATGATGTTTGGTCTTCAAACAATGCTGTGTTTTAGTATGACACGCACATGACAGCCGCCGCTCTTAGAATCACTTCACTATTCAATTCCATGGGCACTTACAGGGGCCAACTTCACCAAATAAGCGAAGCGGCTACGCAGCCAGCCTGACACGGTAACATCTGTCAGGAGTTGATCCAAAACAGAGATAACCAGTACATGGGTATTTGCATGTCCTCTGTGTTCTGTATCCACTCCTGCTTTTGGTTATCAATCATGAAGCTTTTTCTTCCTTCTGACAGATAAAATGAATGGGAAAACCAAACATAGTGGCAACGTCATAGAGTGGTGGAGGGTAAAAACAGCATAATGGAAATCAGAGGGTGATCCAGGGAGACAGTGGTCAGTTAGCAGCAGCATGAGTAGGCCGCAGAGTGTCACAATGACAAATTATGGAGGTGGTAGCAACATTGTAGGCTACAGAGTGGCAGAATGACAAAGAGTGGAGGTGTCGGCAGCAGCAGCAGGAGGTCAGAGAGTGGCACAATCACAGTGTAAGTGGATGGGTGGCAGCAGTAGCAGCAGCATGAGGCCAGAGAGTGGCACAATGACAAATTCTGGTGGTGGTACCAACATGGCAGGCCACAGAGTGGCACAATGAGTGTGGAGGTGCTGGCAGCAGCATCATGAGGTTACAGAGTGGCACATTGACAAATCCTGGAGCTGGCAGCAACATGGTAGGCCACAGCGTGGCACAATGACAAAGCGTGAAGGTGTCGGCAGCAGCAGCAGGAGGTCAGAGAGTGGCACAATCACAGTGTAAGTGGATGGGTGGCAGCAGTAGCAGCAGCATGAGGCCAGAGAGTGGCACAATGACAAATTCTGGTGGTGGTATCAACATGGCAGGCCACAGAGTGGCACAATGAGTGTGGAGTTGCTGGCAGCAGAAGGTCAGAAAGTGGCACAATAACAGAGTGTGGAGGTGGGTGACAATTCCAGTCTTTTTTTAAAGATGGTGGGAGGCAGATGGAGCAACTGGCAGCAGATGTGTGGCATCAGGCGGGTGGAAGCATCAGAATAGTGGCTGAGGCAGGTAGTTAGAATCCAGACTAATTTTCCAACGTTTGGGGGAGGTGTCATGGCTGATCTAATCTGATGCAAAAGGCATTGGTGTATTCAAATTCTGGGCATTCCAAGCCTGTTTCATCTTGACAAACGTCAGTCTCTTCACATTATGGGTGGACAAGCAGGTTCTCCTTGAGGTAACGATGGCCCCAACCACACTGAACACCCACTCTGATGCCACACTACTGTCCGGGCAGGACAACTTCTCTACTGCAAACTCCACAAGTTGCGGCCACACATCAAGTTTGACTGTCCAGTAATCCAGGGGATCCTCTACATGGAGTGGTAGAGTGCTGTCCAAGTAGGCCACCATCTGCTGGTGCAGGGTCTGCTCCATGTCCTGCTGCTGCTGGTGGAGGCTACCCTCCTCACTAGGCAAGAGAAGGAAGCTGCTCATTAAGGACTCCAGACTTAAGCTGCTACTGCTCCTACCCCCCCCCATTTCCCTACAGCAGCTGTGGCAGTAGTTCGTCCTCACTGTATAGTGGCTCTGAGCCCAAATCACCTACTCAATCTCTGGCTGAGGGAAATGAACAGGACAGAGGCTGATAGAGGACAGGTGAGGGCCGCTGACCTGCTCCTGGGCCATGCCAACTAAGGGTTGTATGTGACGAACCCATGGACTCTTGGCTTGGGTTGTCAGATGTTATGTATTATGTTTTGTAGTGGATGACCTAGTCAACCAATTGAGAACCTTTGGGTTGTTCATCAACAATGTCCCCTTACTGTGCTGCGACCTCTGCCTGCTACACCTGCCCCCTCTCTGCCTGACATATTGGTTAATCAACTATGTTGATTTGAAATGGATTTCTAGATATCAACTTTAGCAACAAAAAAAATTGAAATTTAGGGAATACAGAACCCCAAAAACGGACACCCTGGACATTGAGCAAAAATCAGCTACTGAGTAAAAGCAGCTACATGCAGGAGACAGCACATGCACTGTGAAATGAAGGGGTTTGCAAATGGCCATCTTTTTTTATAGGGCTGTGACATCACATAAGCCTGCCGGTTGCTGATTGGCTTACCTGTCTTCACATGTGATCGAGGGTGTTCCTTTCTACTTCCCAGAGTTCTCTGCCCCATGTAACACGTTGTGCTCACGGCCATTTTCTACAGCTTTTCTTTGGTCCTGAAGTAGTTAACCCATGGAGTTCCTACTCCTCACCTGCTTTCTATGCTGTCTGGATCTCTGAGCTCTGACCCCAACACTATTTAGGCCACGCTTCGATATCACATATTAGTCCTGCCTAACCTTCTTTGACTGCTGGTTATAGCAGCTTCTCAGCTCCACACTTTCCTTGTCCCCCCATATGTTGTAATGCTGCTTTGTCAACTACTCTTGTTTGTTTGTAATGTTGTGTCCAGGGTCGGACTGGCCCACCGGAGGGCCGGTGAATCCTCCGGTGGGCCCTCGTTACTTCCACTATGGTAGGGGCCTCCATACCCATCTGAGGCATCTGCCTGCAGGGTCTTATTGGCCCACAGTGGGCCCCCGGTAGGTCCGCGGCGCTACGGCAGGGGCCTCCATACCCATCTGAGGCCCCTGCCAGTGCGTGACAGCACCGGTACTCGATGCGGCCGTTAGCGGCCACTCGAGTACCGGCTTTAATGCGCTGCTATTGTGCGTGCGATGCGGCCGGGTTTTTTGCTGGCACGCGAAGCACTGTGACCCCTGATGCGCGACAGCGTGATGATGCACTCACGCTGCCGCGCATCTTGTTCCTGTCGGTCGCGTTGTAGCTGTGAGAAGAGAAGCGGAGGACGCGGGAGCGCTACTAAAGGTGAGTGAGTTTTATTATTTTAGACTACAAGACTAAATATATTATAAGGGGGCCCCATGCCAGCTCTATAAAGAGTAAAAATGACCACATATAATAAGGGACCCCTTATGCAGGATTATATACATAATTTAGAGGGGGCACTATAAGATTGTATAGAATAATGGGAGTGGTTGAAGAAAGCACTAGAGGACTATATGTAATAAGGGAGGGGGAGACATTGCCCATATATACAGGATAGGAGTAGTAGTACTGTGCTGTGCCCATATATACAGGATAGGAGTAGTGTACTGTGCTGTGCCCATATATACAGGATAGGAGTAGTAGTACTGTGCTGTGCCCATATATACAGGATAGGTGTAGTAGTACTGTGCTGTGCACATATATACAGGATAGGAGTAGTAGTACTGTGCTGTGCCCATATATACAGGATAGTAGTAGTAGTACTGTGCTGTGCCTATATATACAGGATAGGAGTAGTAGTACTGTGCTGTGTCCATATATACAGGATAGGAGTAGTAGTACAGTGCTGTGTCCATATATACAGGATAGGAGTAGTAGTACTGTGCTGTGCCCATATATATATATATATATATATATATATATATATATATATATATATATACAGGATAGGAGTAATAGTACTGTGCTGTGTCAATATATATACAGAAAAGGAGTAGTAGTACTCTGCCCATATATACAGGATAGGAGTAGTAGTACTTTGCCCATATATACAGGATAGGAGTAGTAGTACTTTGCCCATATATACAGGATAGGAGTAGTATTGCTGTGCTGTGTCCATATATACAGAATAGGAGTAGTAGTACAGTGCTATGTCCATATATACATGATAGGAGTAGTAGTACTCTACCCATATATACAGGATAGGAGTAGTAGTACTGTGTTCATATATATACATGAAAGGAGTAGTAGTACTGTGCCCATATATACAGGATAGGAGTAGTAGTACTGTTCTGTGCCCATATAGTAGTACTGTGCTGTGCTCATATATACAGGATAGGAGTAGTAGTACTGTGCTCATATATCCAGGATAGGAGTAGTAGTACTGTGCTCATATATACAGGATAGGAATAGTAGTACTGTAATGTGCCCATATATATACAGGATAGGAGTAGTAGTACTGTTCTGTGCCCATATATATACAGGATAGGAGTAGTAGTACTGTTCTGTGCCCATATATATACAGGATAGGAGTAGTAGTACTGTGCTGTGCCCATATATATACAGGATAGGAGTAGTAGTACTGTGCTGTGCCCATATATACAGGATAGGAGTAGTAGTACTGTGCTGTGCCCATATATACAGGATAGGAGTAGTGTACTGTGCTGTGCCCATATATACAGGATAGGAGTAGTAGTACTGTGCTGTGCCCATATATACAGGATAGGTGTAGTAGTACTGTGCTGTGCACATATATACAGGATAGGAGTAGTAGTACTGTGCTGTGCCCATATATACAGGATAGTAGTAGTAGTACTGTGCTGTGCCTATATATACAGGATAGGAGTAGTAGTACTGTGCTGTGTCCATATATACAGGATAGGAGTAGTAGTACAGTGCTGTGTCCATATATACAGGATAGGAGTAGTAGTACTGTGCTGTGCCCATATATATATATATATATATATATATATATATATATATATATATATATATATATATACAGGATAGGAGTAATAGTACTGTGCTGTGTCAATATATATACAGAAAAGGAGTAGTAGTACTCTGCCCATATATACAGGATAGGAGTAGTAGTACTTTGCCCATATATACAGGATAGGAGTAGTAGTACTTTGCCCATATATACAGGATAGGAGTAGTATTGCTGTGCTGTGTCCATATATACAGAATAGGAGTAGTAGTACAGTGCTATGTCCATATATACATGATAGGAGTAGTAGTACTCTACCCATATATACAGGATAGGAGTAGTAGTACTGTGTTCATATATATACATGAAAGGAGTAGTAGTACTGTGCCCATATATACAGGATAGGAGTAGTAGTACTGTTCTGTGCCCATATAGTAGTACTGTGCTGTGCTCATATATACAGGATAGGAGTAGTAGTACTGTGCTCATATATCCAGGATAGGAGTAGTAGTACTGTGCTCATATATACAGGATAGGAATAGTAGTACTGTAATGTGCCCATATATATACAGGATAGGAGTAGTAGTACTGTTCTGTGCCCATATATATACAGGATAGGAGTAGTAGTACTGTTCTGTGCCCATATATATACAGGATAGGAGTAGTAGTACTGTGCTGTGCCCATATATATACAGGATAGGAGTAGTAGTACTGTGCTGTGCCCATATATACAGGATAGGAGTAGTAGTACTGTGCTGTGCCCATATATACAGGATAGGGGTAGTAGTACTGTGCTGTGCCCATATATACAGGATAGGAGTAGTAGTACTGTGCTGTGCACATATATACAGGATAGGAGTAGTAGTACTGTGCTGTGCACATATATACAGGATAGGAGTAGTAGTACTGTGCTGTGCCTATATATACAGGATAGTAGTAGTAGTACTGTGCTGTGCCTATATATACAGGATAGGAGTAGTAGTACTGTGCTGTGCCTATATATACAGGAAAGGAGTAGTAGTACTGTGCTGTGCCTATATATACAGGATAGGAGTAGTAGTACTGTGCTGTGCCTATATATACAGGATAGGAGTACTGTGCTGTGCCCATATATATACAGGATAGGAGTAGTAGTACTGTGCTGTGCCCATATATACATGATAGTAGTAGTAGTACTGTGCTGTGCCCATAGATATACAGGATAGGAGTAGTAGTAGTGTACTGTGCCCATTTATACTGAATAGTATTTATTAGGACTTTTATATATAATATTTGATAAGAGGAGCAGTAAATACAAGGAGAATATTTAAGTAGAGCATTATATAAAACATACCTGATAAGTAGGAGCACTGTAAGACTGTATAGGTGAAGTGATTAATTAGAAATTATATACAGTATCGTAATTATGAATGAAGTCCAATTTATTAGGTGTATCATATGATTTACTCAGGGGTGTGCATGAAATATACTGAGGAGCTCAATGTAATATTTGATTTATGGAGAGGGCACAGTATGGTTTTTGTTATGGGGGTATATTAGATATTTGTGGTGGGCACAGTGTGGTCAGTTGCGAGTGGGACATTGTTATCCAGGTGACATTGTGCTGTAGTGACGGTGATATTTTTAGTTGCACAGTGTGGAGATGTGCCACGCAGAAATGAAGATATCTGGTGGAAAATTCTCCAGTGATAAGAAAAAAAAGGGAGAAGTCGTCCTGCAATTCAGTACCAATAGGAGACGGCATGTGACATGTGAGGTACTGGATCCCACTTCTGAGTCTGATAACTGTAATTACTGACTAACAATATAGACAATTCCTATAATGTCAGTGCCTAGTTCTTATGGGCTGCAGAGAACATTCGGAGAAGGTGAAGGGTTATAGTTAGTTATTCTTATTGCTAAGTTAGTGCTAAGCACAATGCAGCCGCTGTGAACTCTGGAATATTTCTAGGTAGCGGTATGGTGGGCCCCCAGAATCAATTTCTCTGGTGGGCCCCAGGCACCCTAGTCCGACCCTGCTTGTGTCTGTGCTTTGTTCCAAAAAGGAATCATCAATAAGTAATCCCTTGCCATTAGGGTTTGAGTTTATAGCAGGTAGAGGCAGCTGGGAGTTGGTCAATCATCAGGGCTGCATTATGACTGAAACAAGGACAATGGGGAAGATTTGTCAAAAGTGTATGTGAGCAGTTAAATTTTAGCTCTGATTGCTGGGTTTGTTTTGTTCATCAGTGCATAACACATGTTAGCCTTACCCTGAATAGCTAATAAACTCTAAGGCATACTTCATAGGCTATAGAACAGGAGAGGTATCTAGAAACTAACACCTCTAATAGCCTGTCTGTCACGGGTGCCCCTGCAACCTCTATCGTGGGTCACAGGCACACCCATGTTCCTCCGTGTGCCCCAGTCAGGAACTTACCTTTCCTGGCTCCAGCAGCGGTCTCTGCTATGCCTGCGCTCCTGCGCAGACGTCTCCGCCTCCTAGGGCGTGTGCGTCTGCTCTGTAAGATTTAAGAGGCCAGCACGCTGGTAATTGGTGCTGGCCGGCTGCCAATACTGTTAAATAGCCAGCCTCTTCATGTGTCCCCTGATGATTTTTGTGCCTCATAGCCATAGAGAAAGCTTGTTTGATGCCCCGTGTGATTATACTGAATTCCTGTTGTGACCTCAATTCTATTCCTGACCTTGCTTCTGTGCTGCCTGTCCTGACCTTCTGTTACATCCCTGACTCTGATTCTGTGCTGCCTGTCTCGACCTCCTCCACGCTTCTGCCTAACGATTCTGTATTTCGCCTTGACCGCCACCGCAGACAAAGTCGCACCTGTGAAATGACCTGGTGGTACTGTGCCGCAGCAAGTCCAACCCTCTTTGCGGCGGGCTCTGGTAAAAACCGGGTGCCACTTAGACTCTGGTCCCAGGTATCGGCTTACGTCATCGTCCGCGGTGGTCCAGAGGATCGACCACCACTGATCCTGACAGGGTCATAAAAACCATGGGGATGATTTACTATTGGTTATTTTATCATTGGAATCATTCAAAAATTTGTCTGTTCTCAATAGCTGTGGTAAAAATTCTGTAACTCTAGTGTGAACGCTGGCTGAAAGCCACTTTCAGCCTCACATTGCATCTTAATCAGGGGAAACCATGAGTGCCTTTGAAACGCCTTTCAGATTTAAAGCAGAATATATAAATGATCAAAGCAGAACATTTCATATTTTTCTTAACACCCACAAAGATGAAAGGATTTTTGGTTGTAAAATTGTTATTTTATAAACACTGAGGAAAGAAATCTTCCCCATAAAATTGTAATGAATTGCGGATTTGCGCAGATAAAGTTCAGTGATCTATAGAATTTAATTTTTTCTCTGTCAAAAAGCCTGGAATGAATTAAAGAAGGAACGATATGTACAAGAAGTACATTTGTCTCCTTCTGTCTTTTCTAGTCCATAGAATAGAGATTAGTATAAAAAAATAATACCTTACTGAAGTGTAAAAATAGGTTTTCCTAGAGTAAATGACAAGAGGCCTCCAGTTAGAATTACATCATTCTGGCTTCCATGGAAATTAAACAGAATCTGTCACAACTGAACAACTTTACTTTCACCAAAGTATTTTTTTCCCTCTTGATCTGAACACTAGGCTAGTGCTACATGCAAGGTATGTGTGATTTCCATTTAAACAAAGTAGTTTCTGTATCTAGTAGACACATATAGCAGGGCTATGTTTTGGGCACAGCCATTACTTGATGTGCTATCTTATTTCTGCCGATCACTGCCTTGTTCAATACTAATTAGAAAAAAGTTTTCACAAGAAAATTGCCTTTTCTTAAACCAAAACTTAATGGGGGACATGCATTATGCCATTTTTAAAGTAGAAAAAGGCGCCACCGGTCAGCCTTCATTTATGCAAAAACTTATTTTGTAGCGGTAGATGTGGCTGGGACAGGGAAAAGGGTGGGATCATCAGCCTCCACTAGATTTATGAGTTTTTACTCAAGAAAATTGTTGCCTCCTGATGGCAGAAAGTTACATAGTTGCATTGTTAGTACAGTTGAAAAAAGACATCAGGTTTAACAAAGTACAGCATGGGAAGGGTCTGAGGGGAAGGTATGTAAAGGAATGCAATTCTATACAATTACGTAGACATCAATGTTACTTTGCCATAAGAAGGCATTTCTGAAGCTCTCTGCAGTCTCTGCTGTGGCCAGATCCAAAGGCGAGCTCTTTTGATGTAATTTAACTTTTTACAATTTTATTTGTATGGACCATTTGTCCCAAAAAATATTTTTATCTTTTCTCATATCTGAGATGTTCCACACCACTTATAATTTTTGTTTCTCTCTGCTGGACGCCCTCCAGCTCTAGGGCACATTGTTTCCTAAAAGTAATTTGTATATTCCAAGTGAGGCCATACCAATGCTTTGTACATTGGTAATATTGCATCCCTATCCCAATAGTTCATACCTCTTTTAAAGGAGACGAAGGTCCTTGTCAACAAAGAACCTTTGTATTTTGTCTGTTTGATGCTTTAAAAAAAATCCATACCACTATATTTTATAAAAGCCAACTTGAGCTTATAATTACTTTACAGGAGCATCATAATAACATTTGGCTTTCATCAAGGATGTGACTAGGAGAGACACATAGCAGCCTTCTGAATGGGAACCCCCTTCCCCTTAAAAATATGCACATCTGTACAGTCAAACAATCATACACTCATGTGCACACATTTATGCACTCAAATATACATTTATACATACACTATATACATTACAATTCGCCTTTGACTTAGTTGTCTAATTCCATTATTGTTTCATCAAGTGAGTCTATGTATGTTGTTGTACTTGTTTGGTCTTTTTGGTTTGTCTCATAGTATTGTTTTTTTTTTTGCATTTGTCACAAAATGTTCTTTTTTTGGCGCACATGTCTCTCTAAGGAGCAATTGGTCTTGATAAATTTGGTAGTGGATTTAGTCCTATTTCTTTGCCAGGGGGTGACTGGAGTCATTTTGTGAAAAAACATGTGCCTAAACAAAAATCTGCGTCAAATCGCAAATCATGAATTCAGTTCAGTATTGTGAAAACAAATCTATGCAAATAATGAATTTGCCGTAGACAGGGCCCATTTTAAAGTGTCTTTGCAATGTCCTATGTTCATTTGCCTCAATGAAAAGTGGCAAAAAAGCAATTGTATCACATGTGCGCCAAACATAGACAAAAAACCCAATGATACATTTTCCCACAAACTATTTGTACATCATTCACGGCATCTGATCACCATACAGCATAAATACAGCATATTTGCACACATACAACATATAAACATATATATACATACTTAACATATATAGATATACAGCATATATTCACACACCTACAGTATATGCACTTTACATATACACACACATTCAGAGCATATACACATCCATGTATTTATACACTCATTCACATATACACTCACCGGCCCCTTTTTTAGGTACACCACATGGTCAAGACAATCTCCTGCAGTTCAAACCGAGCATCAGTATGTGGAAGAAAGGTGATTTGAGTGCCTTTGAACGTGGCATGGTTGTTGGTGCCAGAAGGGCTGGTCTGAGTATTTCAGAAACTGCTGATCTACTGGGATTTTCACGCACAACCATCTCTAGAGTTTACAGAGAATGGTCCAAAAAAGAAAAAACATCCAGTGAGCGGCAGTTCTGTGGGCGGAAATGCCTTGTTGATGCCAGAGGTCAGAGGAGAATGGGCACACTGGTTCGAGCTGATAGAAAGGCAACAGTGACTCAAATCGACACCCGTTACAACCAAAGTAGGCAGAAGAGCATCTCACTACGCACAGTACATCGAACTTTGAGGCAGATGGGCTACAGCAGCAGAAGACCACCTCTGGTGCCACTCCTTTCAGCTAAGAACAGGAAACTGAGGCTACAATTTGCACAAGCTCATCGAAATTGGACAGTAGAAGATTGGAAAAACGTTGCCTGGTCTGATGAGTCTCGATTTCTGCTGCGACATTTGGATGGTAGGGTCAGAATTTGGCGTCAACAACATGAAAGCATGGATCCATCCTGCTTTGTATCAACGGTTCAGGCTGGTGGTGGTGTCATGGTGTGGGGAATATTTTCTTGGCAATCTTTGGGCCCCTTGGTACCTATTGAGCATCGTTGCAACGCCACAGCCTACCTGAGTATTGTTGCTGACCATGTCCATCCCTTTATGACCACAATGTACCCAACATCTGATGGCTACTTTCAGCAGGATAATGTGCCATGTCATAAAGCTGGAATCATCTCAGACTGGTTTCTTGAACATGACAATGAGTTCACTGTACTCAAATGGCCTCCACAGTCACCAGATTTCAATCCAATAGAGCATCTTTGGGATGTGGTGGAACGGGAGATTCGCATCATGGATGTGCAGCCGACAAATCTACGGCAACTGTGTGATGCCATCATGTCAATATGGACCAAAATCTCTGAGGAATGCTTCCAGCACCTTGTTGAATCTATGCCACGAAGAATTGAGGCAGTTCTGAAGGCAAAAGGGGGTCCAACCCGTTACTAGCATGGTGTACCTAATAAAGTTGCTGGTGAGTGTATGTATACTCAGTTTGGAATGTCAGAGGTCACAGGTCGGACTTCATGCAGCCCACTATCTGCTGACCACATGGGGGAAATAGATATGAGAGATTCTTAGTCCTGCCATTCTGCTTCTGACATACTATAAGGCAGTGATGGTGAACCTTTTAGAGGCCAAGTGCCCAAACTTTAACCCAAAACCCTGCTTATTTACTGCGAGGTGCCAACCAAAATTTAAAGCAGTAACTTATTGCACCCTTTTCAACCACTTTCAATCAGATTGGCCTCCTGAGGAGAGCAACACAGTAGAAAGATGGAAAATTTTAATCATTTTAGCTTCTTTCCAGTTTCCCTCGGTACACTGATAATTCGGCCGTGTCTATTTCTCCCTCTTCCTACAATCCCAAGTAGCGAAGTAAGTATCAAAATATGACTGAAAGCATCAACTTTTAAGTTGCTTGGAACTGCAGGAAGATTCTTTGAGTCCTGTCTGGTGTGCTGGGGTGATGGCCCGGGTGCCCACAAAAAGGGCTCTGAGTGCCGCCTCTGGCACCCGTGCCATAGGTTTGCCACCACTGCTATAAGGTATCAGGTCAGATGCTGCGGCCCCCTGAGATTGTGGGCTTCATAGCAGCTGCTATAGCTGCTACCTCTGTGGTTATGCCCATAGCTTTCATCAATGCTCTACATTTCTGTGTGAAGCACTATCATACTTTGTAGTGTCAGAAATAATTTAAAAATTGTAGAGATTTTTCTGAAGACAGAAAAGTTAAGAGGAAGTTCATTTTCTGATGCACTGAAGGATTCAAATTTTTTCAATAAAAATATAACAAAATCTGCCTATTCGACCTTAGGATTAAAGCTTTCTCATGAGTCAGCCATCACTGGTCAGATTCAATTAAATACCCAATATCATTAGGCTTCTGTCATTGGCAGATGAAGCTTGTCTTTAAATATAGCATCTGTTGTTCATGCTTGATTATACTAAAAGCGCTTTATGTCATATGGCTGCTATTGGCTTTAATAACGCTGGAATCCATTGAACTTGTGAAGTCAGAAATAGATCATGTTGTTATATATGTATCTGGCCATAGGTTTCACTTTGAATTAGAGGGGTCATGAATTAATCCACTTAATGACAAGATTGATAATGAAGTGTATCGATCTGAAAAGCAATATGTAATTCTAGATGACTCAATCTGTAATGATTTTAGATTAAGGCTTTTAGAGCAGCATGTAATTGTGTTCTTTGAATATCACATGTGCCTTTTAAGTAATAATAACTCAATTGCAGTTTTATGTTTTCTTCTAGGCCCAACATTCGTTGATTATATTTGGCCATTTGTTGAGATTTTTGGAGAATAAATTAAAAATGTAAACATGCCTGTAAAAGAAAATATAAGCAGGCCCCGGGTTACATACAAAATGGGGTCCATAGGTTTGTTCTTAAGTTGAATTTGTATGTAAGTCAAAACTGTATATTTTATCATTGTAGTTCTAGACATATTTTTCTTTTTGTCCCAGTGACAAATCGGAGTTTCAAATTTATTTGCTGTAATGGGACCAAGGATTATCAGTAAACCTTCATTACAGACACTTTACAGCTGATTATTGCAATCTAGGACTATAGTAAAGCATCCAGAGAGCTTCACCAGAGATCATTGGGGGCAGAGGAGTTAGTCTTAAACTAGGGGTTGTCTGTAAGTCGGGTGTCCTTAAATAAGGGACCGCCTGTATACCTTTATTTATTCCATATCTTTCATGAAGGAGATCTGAATGTATTACCGTATTTTCCGGACTATAAGGCGCACATAAAAGCCTAGGATTTCCTGAGAAATCCAAAGTGAGCCTTATAGTCCGGTGCGCCCTATGTATGTAGGAGGGCAGCGGACCCTACTTACAAAGGTCCCCGCTACCGGAGACACGCCGCACAGACAACTTCTGCAGCGTCGGTCTGCAGTCCCCGCTGGAGATCTGCTGTCTCCGGTAGCGGGGATCTATGTAAGTAGGATCCGCTGCCCTCCTCCACCTGAACGGACCCCCTTCCCCGGACCGCTCACCTCTTGCCGCTCCCACCTCTCACCACTCACCGCTCTGTTTTCTGCCACGCCCCCGGACCTCTGCCATGCCCCCGGCCACCCTGCGCCTTATAGTTCGATGCGATTTATATATGGAATTTTTCCATATATAAGGAGTTTTCTACAAATACTCCTTATAGTCCGGTGCGCCTAATGGCCCGGAAAATACAGTACTTTTATTTGTTTATTACTTTTAGTGATGCCACACAAAGTGACGGAGCCAATTTTAGTTTTTTGGCTCCAAGTCCAATTATTATGCTCCTGTAATCGATATGTATAAACTGTACCCTCACACCTCATTCACATGAACACTCTGTCCTGCCATATTTACTATACTTCCACTATGCCTAACTATAGCTTAAACCTCTGTGAGGTCAGACCTGTTCTAAACAGATCCCTTCCAGATCTACTAAGAGGCTAGAGCCTTTTATTAGATCCAGGAGGAAGTCCACTGGGGGGGGGGATTTTAAGACTGGCATTTAAAGCACCATGCCTGATAACCTCCCTGATCACTGGCATATAAAGTGGTTGGTGCACAGAGAGGGAACCGGCCATAGACCATTAATAGAATTCCAGTAAAGGAGATCCAGCATCCAGACCAAACAAAAATTATTAAAGTTTACTCTTTATTGTAGAAAAAAATTTGACCATGCTATGACTAAGGACTATAATGGTCCAAAATTCCTAGTCCATTCAGCCTGGTCCCTGCTGCTTCTGCCCACTAAGGAGATTGCTCCTCTTCGGGCCCCTACGTGATGCGGGTGCCGTACAAAAAATTACGTTGGTAATCGGTTGACATCATCAGGTGTGACGGCTGCTTGAGGGGCCCCAAAGAGGAGCCGGAGGAATCTGAAGACGGAGCCAGAGCAACCAAAGCAAGAAGAGGACCTGTGGGGAGTACAGTATTAAATTTTCTTTTATATAGCCTTGGCATGCTCGAGGCAGGGGCTGGCCAACTATATACTTGGGGGATAGGCTGGGTTTATACTTGGGGGGTAGGGGCTGGCAGGCTATATACTGGGGGGGGCAGAAGCTGGCAGGCTGCATACTGGGGGCAGGGGCTGGCAAGCTATATACTGGGGGGCAGCGGCTGGCTGTATACTGAGGGCAGGGGCTAGCAAGCTATACACCAGAGGGCAGGGACTGGCTGTATACTGGAGGGCTTGGGCTGGCAGGCTATATACTGGGATGCAGGGACTGGCTTTATACTGGGGGCCAGGGGCTGACAGGCTATATACTAGGGGAAATGGGCTGGCAGGCTATATACTGGGGGACAGGGGGCTGGCTATATACTGGGGGGCAGGGGGCTGGCTATATACTAGGGACAGGGTTTGGCTGTATACTGGGCGGCATCGGCTGGTTGGCTATTTACTGGCGGGAGGGGGCTGGCCATCTATATACTGGCTGGAGGCTGTGATCAATGCATTTCCCACCCTAGGATTTTACTGGAGTCAATAGGTTTTCCCAATTTTTATGACCCAGCTTATACTCGGGTCGGCTTATACTCGAGTATATACAAAATAATAACATATATATATAGTATATATAAAATAATAAAAAAACACCACCTACTTCCCTATATATACTTATATATAAAATAGCCCCCACCCCAAACACAAAATAGGTATCGATGCATCCCTAGGTACCTTGGACAAGCATCTGTTACATTATTATACCTGTATTGTCAGGGGCAGTATGGGGCATCCATATTGCGCTGCTATGATTGCAACTTCAGGTCTCCAGCATGACAGATGGGACGAGTTCCACTATGTATCTGGTGAAACACCTGAAAATTCTGCCTGACACAGCTCGTTTGATAAGGGGACGATGTATGGAGGCAGTGAACTAGTAGTAGATTAAAGGTGCTGCAGTTAAAACTATGTTAGTTGGATCTTGGGATGGAGCTGGCGCTCCGCTGCCGGGCGAGCTTTCGCCTATCCAAGCCCCTGTCTCTCGGCTACTCCCCAAACAGCACTTCTAAGAACCTTTTGTATAAGATCAAGTGTAGTAGCGTTCTTATAAGTTTGGGATATGGCGGGTGAGGGGAATGTAAACAGATGCGCAAGAAGCCCTGAAATAATATTGGTAAATGATAAAAGTTTGCCAGTATATTTTGTGGATTACACAGCAGGGTGGCAACAAAGTTAACAAGTTTGATGTGGAATCCATGAAAACAACCCAAACTTCTGCCTGACACAGCTCGTTTGATAAGGGGACCATGTATGGAGGCAGTGAACTAGTAGTAGATTAAAGGTACTGCAGTTAAAACTGTGTTAGTTGGATCTTGAGATGGAGCTGGCGCTCCGCTGCCAGGCGAGCTTTCGCCGATCCAAGCCCCTGTCTCCAGGCTACTCCCCAAACAGCACTTCTAAGAACCTTTTGTATAAGATCAAGTGTAGTAGCGTTCTTATAAGTTTGGGATATGGCGGGTGAGGGGAATGTAAACAGAAGCACAAGAAGCGCTGAAATAATATTGGTAAATGATAAAAGTTTGCCAGTATATTTTGTGGATTACACAGCAGGGTGGCGACAAAGTTAGCAAGTTTGATGTGGAATCCATGAATACAACCCAAAATTGTGCCTGACACAGTTCGTTTGATAAGGAGACCATGTATGGAGACAGCAATATGGACGACTTTTGGAGGCAGCTATATGGACGACTTTCGGAGGCAGCTATGGCGATGACGTGTGGAGGTAGCAATGGAGACAACGTGTGGAGCCAGCTAAAAAGACGACATGTGGAGGCTGCTATGGAGACAATTTAATTTGGATAGTGCCTGTATGTAGCAGTCCAAAAAAGTTTTCAAACCAGAGGAGCAGGTAGGTGGTCCTCCAGAAAAAATTAATAGATTGAGTGCCTGTATGTGGCACTCCCAAAAATTGCTTAAAACAGAGGACCGGGTAGGTGGCCCTCCAGAAAAATTAAATACATAGAGTACTATAGCTAGAGCCAGTTGGCCCTGGCAAAAAATAGCCAGTTTCCTCTGCTTTAGTGTACAAAGAGGAGGAGAAGGAGGACAATGAGGAGGAGGAGTGCATACATTATTCAGGTTGAGCTTCTTTCACCTGGTAGAGAATGAAAATCCAGAGAAATCCAGGCTTTATTCATCTTGATAAGCGTCAGCCTGTCAGCGCTGTCAGTCGACAGGCGTGTACGCTTATCGGTGATGATGCCACCAGCTGCACTGAAAAACCGCTCGGAACAACACGCTAGCGGCAGGGCAGGCAAGAACCTCCAAGGCGTACAGCGCCAGTTCGTGCCACATGTCCAGCTTTGAAACCCAGTAGTTGTAGGGAGCTGTGTGATCATTTAGGACGATGGTATGGTCAGCTACGTACTCCCTCACCATCTTTCTGTAAGGATCAGCCCTACTCTGCCGAGACTGGGGACAGGTGACAGTGTCTTGCTGGGTTGACATAAAACTGGCAAAGTCCTTGTAAAGCGTACCCTGCCAGTGCTGGAGGCATAGTAGGCCTTTGAGACCTGGACCAAGGTAGGCCCCGCAATACTCGGCGTCGGCAGTATATGACCAGCCCCAGGGTCAGACTCGGTCCCAGCCTCCACCAAGTTAACCCAATGTGCCGTCAGCGATATATAATGGCCCTGCCCGGCAGCACTTGTCCACGTGTCCGTGGTCAGGTGGACCTTGTCAGAAACGGCGTTGGTCAGGGCACGGATGATGTTCTCTGACACGTGCTTGTGCAGTGCTGGGACGGCACATCGGGAAAAGTAGTGGCGGCTGGGGACCGAATACCTAGGGGCGGCCGCCACCATGAGGTTTCGAAAGGCTTCGGTCTCTACCAGCCTATAGGGCAGCATCTCCAGGCTAAGCAACTTGGAGATGTGGACGTTGAGGGCTTGGGCGTGTGGGTATGTTGCGCTATACTTCCTTTTGCGCTCCAGCGCCTGGGGTATGGAGAGCTGAACGCTGGTGGATGCTGTGGAGGATCGTGGAGGCGAAGATGGGGTTTTCGCACGGCAGGTGTTTGGGCCGGGGTCCTGGGCAGGGGGCTGACTAGCAGATGACACAGGGGAAGGAGCAGTGGTGTGCCTGGCCGGAGGTGAACGGGCTTGGTGCCATTGAGTGGGGTGTTTAGCATTCATATGCCTGCGCATACTGGTGGTAGTTAAGCTGTTAAGCTAGTAGTTGTGGAACCCCTGCTGATACTGGTTTGGCACAGGTTGCACACCACAGTCCGTCGGTCATCCGGTGTTTCTTTAAAGAACCTCCAGACTTATGAAAATCTAGCCCTCGCCACGGGAGCTTGACTACGGGAAACATTTGGCGCCGATGCATCAGCTCTGGCCCTGCCTCTCCGTCTGGCCCCACCACTGCCTCTTCCAACCTGTTCTGCTATAGGACTCGCCTCTGTCTCAGAAGCACTGTGTTCACCCGGCCTATCAACCCAGCTTGGGTCTGTCACCTCATCATCCTCCGATCCCTCAGTCTGCTCCCCCCTCGGACTTCCTGCCCTGACAACAACTTCACCACTGTCTGACAACCGTGTCTCCTCATCGTCGGACACCTCTTTACACACTTCTTCCACTACGTCAATAATGTAATCATCACCCACAGCCTGCGACCGGTGGAAAACCTGGGCATCGGAAAATTGCTCAGCAGCAACCGGACAAGTGGTTTGTGACTGTGGTAAGGGTCCAGAAAACAGTTCCTCAGAGTATGCCGGTTCAAATGCCAAATTTTGCTAGGAGGGGGCAGACTCGGGGGAAGGAGGCTGAGGTGGAGGAGCTGGAGGAGTGCTGATTTCGGTGACATGGGTGGACTGCGTGGAAGACTGACTGGTGGACAAATGGCTAGAAGCATTGTCCGCAATCCACGACATCACCTCTTCGCACTGTTCTGGCCTCAACGGTGCTCTACCACGAGTCCCAGTAACTTGAGACATGATGAACCTAGGGAGTGTACCTCTGCGGCATTCCCCTGCTCCCTCATCAGCAGGTGGTGTCTCACCCCGCCCAGGACCACGGCCTCTGACCCCTGCAGTAGTTGGACGCCGACGTCCACGCCCTCGTCCTCTACCCCTAGCCCTCGGGTTAAACATTTTCCAAATTAAAGTGTAAACTTTAATTTTTATTTTTTTTTGTGTTTATTATTTTTTTTTTTTTATTTTTTTTTTTAGACAAAACGATGCTATCCTATTGCTATGGCTAGTTTCTAACCTACACTGACAGCACACAACTGGAGTTTGTGCTGTGCCTGATGAATTTGAGTTATAAAAAGAAATAAAGGTAAAAAAAAAATAAATCAGCAGACTCTGCCTAATTCTAATCAAACCCCTAATAAATTGTCCCACTTCGGTGTTTAAGGGGGATATGTGTGTCACTAAGAGCTAAACACAACGGTAGCAAGTCTCCCTGCAAATTACTCACAATATGGTACTAGCTGCACTACTAATGCCAGCAAGCCCAGCCACAAGCAAACAAAAAAAAAGGAAAATATAACGCTATTGTAGGCCTAAGTAAGCCGTTGGGGTTCTCCTACGGCTATTTTCTAGCCTACACTGAAAGCACACTGCTTTGCAAGATGACTTTGAGCAATAAAAAGAAATAAAGGTAAAAAAAAATAAATCAGCAGACTCTGCCTAATTCTAATCAAACCCCTAATAAATTGTCCCACTTTGGTGTTTAAGGTGGATATGTGTGTCACTAAGAGCTAAACACAACGGTAGCAAGTCTCCCTGCAAATTACTCACAATATGGTACTAGCTGCACTACTAATGGCAGCAAGCCCAGCCACAAGCAAACCAAAAAAAAGTAAAATAAAACGTTATTTTAGCCCTAAGAAAGGCTGTTGGGTTCTTGTAGAAATACTTCTGCCTAACACTATTCTAATAGAACACCCTAACGCTTTCCCTGACCAGCAGCAGCTCTCTCCCTAGCGGCATCCAGACAGAGAATGATCCGAGCAGCGCGGGCAGCGGCTAGTCTATCCCAGGGTCACCTGATCTGGAAAGCCAACCACTGCTATCGACGTGTAAGGGTACCACGTCATGCTGGGTGGAGTGCAGAGTCTCCTGGCTTGTGATTGGCTCTGTTTCTGGCCGCCAAAAATCACAATGGCGGGAGATGCCATTTTCTCGAGCGGGCAAAGTATTCGTCCGAGCAACGAGCAGTTTCGAGTACGCTAATGCTCGAACGAGCATCAAGCTCGGACGAGTATGTTCGCTCATCTCTAATAATAACCTATAGAATAATTGTATCATGCTTATTAAACTGCGATGAACTGCGTAAATGGTTTAATTAAAACACAATAGCAAAACAGCTGTTGCAGAAAAGAGTTAATAAATTTGAATCATCATGCTATTTTTAGCTTGAAAATTAACCCATTGGAAAATACAAATCTAGACGCATAAAAACAAGCCCTTATATGCCCATGTGATATATATTAAAAAAAGTTATATCTTTTGGAATTTGAGCAGGGAAAAAAAGTTGAAAAGTTCTGTGTCCTAAATGTCCTGGAGCCCATTTTAGGCCGGGCCCTTAAGGTGTTTAAGGCTAACATGGAGACATGCCACACATTACCAGATGTTTGTTCTGCCCTTTCTAATCATTCACAAGAGAAATACCTGGTGTTAGGCAGAGTATCCAGTGGATAATAAATGTAGTAGAAAGAAAAAAACACAGTGATGCTTTACCATGAAATATAAGATACACACTATTCCAGACATTTATCAGGGCTTGTACACTAGTTTTCTGGTGTTTTCGAATTGTTGAGAAATTATTTTCACCTTTACACCAATTTCATGCCAAGTGGCCGGCGGCAGAGTGGACCAAAGTGGGGCACACTTGCTATTGCCTGGACCCCCTGAAGGACTTCTCTCTGAAACGTAGATCAGGAGGGCAAGTTTGATATGGACCCCCCTCCATCCATTCCAATCAACAGTCTCTTTGCTATACATGTCTTTTATTACTGATTTGTGGGTTATCACTGCGCAGAATTCAGTATTGTCACAGGTACTCAAACGTGCCTGCAGGCGCTTGCGCTGTTCACCTGTCCCCTCTCCGGATTCCCGCCCTGGGCCCATGTGTGTGTGTCCCCGACCCTACGGCGCTCGCATCCCGGCTGCAGGAAATTTAAAGGGCCAGTGCACCCTTAATTGGCGCTGGTCATTTCCCAGAAGGCTATTTAAACCTACCTCTTTCATCACACCCTGACGGATCTTTCTGCCTAGTGCCTTAGAGAAAGCTTTGTCTGATACTGTTTTTGTGATTTTCTGTTATGACTCCGGTTCCGCTCCTGACTATACTCCTCCGCTGCCTGCCTTCACCTATTGCTACCTCCCCGACTCTGATTCCATGCTGCCCTTCTTGACCTCCTGCTTGTCCCAGACTACGAGATTGCCTGCCATTCCTGTACCTTGACCTTGGCTGCCACCGTGGACAAGTCACGCCTTTGGTACCACGCCGCAGGAATACTATCCTGCTTTGCGGCGGGATCGGGTGAAGACTTGTTGCCACTTAGATTCCGGTCACACCTATTGGCTTTTGTCATCTTCCTCGGTGGTTCAGAGGATCCACTACCTCCGATCCTGACAAGTATTTATTCAACCCCATTATTTTAATACAAAATTCTTTGCTTAGAGACTGGACTATTTGGTCATAGATGGGCCTTTTTAGAGGATTGTCACATTGTGGTTTCATCCATCTGATATTATTGTGCTCTCATCATTGCATATGCAAAATCATTTGCCAGGTTTTTTGGTGAGCTCCTATTCATGCCGTGCCATTTGATGGGCTGTGCCCTGTAATAGGTCATCTTTTAACCATCATCTGGAGTATTGGTGCTAGCCCTCTCAAATCTTGTTTTATGTTGATTTTTCTTTGAAGCTTGAACGGTCTCTGGTAATAGCACAATTGTTAGGCATTGCAGCCAGCAACCAAATATATAAGGAACCAGAGCCAGAGGTGCGGGATTTCATCACAATAAATTTCCTCCTATATTTCCAGTTTAAAAGCTTGATTTTAAATTTTCAGCTTGTACTTCAGATAGTGTTCCGATATTAGCGTATTTTCTACTTGAGTTCTCCTTAGAACATAGCATTTTTCATTACCTGTGTAAAAGCAAAATATAACATTAAAATGTATGGGAATGCATAGGTTAAATATCACTGAATAATGTAATAAGGCAAATCCTCTGCTGCAGCTGTGAATAAAGAATATGATATTCTGTTTTCATTTGTGTCACTTACCTAACACAAGCAGATTTTTCATAAACATCAAACATTAGGTAGAAACACAGTTTGTCTTAGAATTACCAAGAAATGAAATGCTTCTCATCCATCTTCCTCTATTAAAAAAACAATATTGTGCAGAGAGATAAAATATTAAGAATGAAACTGAAAGAGCAATGTTACTTATTTATAATACCTTGGTGGAAGAAAGGCAAGTGGTGCCATTTTTCAAAACTAAATTATGTAATAGCCGGTGTGCCAAAAAGTGTCAACCCCTCATTGACACATTTCCTTTAATTCCCACAATGGTTGTCACTGAGCTTAGATCATAGTGTATATGTGCTCCTTGGCATATGTGTGAGATAAAGCTGTTGCTCCACAATGCTAAATTTGTTGTGGGACCTACCTATATTATTCCCTTTGTTGTATTGTTGTTTCCATATGTTGCAGAAGGGTCTTCTGCCCACATCAGGCACTAGGGCCCAAATGTGATTTTAGCCAATAGCTACAACCTTTCTTCATGATCAACAGACTAACAGGATTTCCTGTGACATCCTGTGTCCTGCTATCTTCCAGCTCATGAAGGGCAGTATGCAGTCATTACTGTTACACACTTCCTACGTCATAACAGAAGCGGGGTGTGCATAACCATTGTAATTGGAGTAGTTATGATGTAGATGGCTTTTCTACATGCCCCCTCTATGAGCGGGAAGGTAGCAGGACACAGAAGAACAGAGATCTGTTGTGGACAGGTCGAATGACCCACCAGTCCCAGCAGCTGTAAAACCTATGCCAGATTAATTACTATAAGAGTGACCCTACAAAGGACTAGTACATAACCGGTATAGTTTTCTGATAGGGGCCAGTCCTTAAAAATAATTTAATTATTCTAAAAAATTATCATATCTGAAATCCCTTTACAAGGTCAAGCCATCTATTGGAAAAAGTGTCCATTTTATGTCACTTTGTTTAAAGAGAAATAATATAAATGTATATGAATGCTTCGCATAAACCCATAAACAGATGTTCAATGTATTTTCCACCCTGATGGATTTTCCCTTTCAGTACAAGCTGTGAAAAAACAGCTGGAAAACCTCCAGGGAACAAGACATAATAAGTGTGCTAATTTGTATGTTATTACCCATAATCCTCGTCCACAATAGTAGGGTTTATGACAAGTAAGAAAGTTACTATGCAGGACTAATGTGCACTGTCCATTTTATCCCTTAAACCTGTTTTGATTTGAGGGATAAAATGGAAGATAAAGGACTTAATACCATTCTCGTATAATCCCTAATTCCTGATCTATAAATACTTACTGATTATCTACTGGAAAATATTAGCTAGTGAACAAGAAACTGTTAATATAATTAACATAATAATATTCAGACAGTAGTTTAAATCTAGATTCCCAGTTAAATGTGTAATTGTGTATATTCCTTAGACTGTCACTCCAAGAGACTGCCAGAGAAAGACAGTCACTCAAAAATATGGTCAAAGACAGTCTGAGACAGTCTATAGATACATATAAAATATTTTTTGTTAACCCATTCTATTTTGTTTTAGCTAAGAACAGTTATTTACTATCCCGGCAACACCGGGAGTTAAAGCTAGTTTTATATATATATACAATTAAAGCAATGAGTCTGTTACATATTTAGATTTTCCTTCAGCATTCGATCATAGTATGATAGTATATACAGCTGGAAAAAGACACAAGTCCAACCTTTAAGAATTAGGCAAATTTTTTTTCCCCCATAACCCGTGATGTTTTTGCTCCCCAGAAAGTCATCCAGGCCTCTCTTGAACATAAACATAGAGTCCGCCATAACAGAGTTCCGCAGGCGATGGTAGAACCTCCTCTCCTCTAGGTGTAGAGGATGTCCCCTTGACCTGGTCACAGGCCTAGGAATAAAAAGATCTTTGGAGAGATCCTTGTACTGCCCGTTCAGGTATTTGTACATGTAATGAGGTCTCCCCTAAATTGTCATTTTTCTAAACTGAATAATCCCAAATTTTGTAATCTGTCATTGTATTGTAGTCTCCCCATTCTGCTAATAATCTTGGTTGCTCTCCTCTGCAACTGGTCCAGTTCTACTATGTCCTTTTAATACACTGTTGCCCAAAACTGTACACAATATTCCATGTGTGGTCTGACAAGTGATTTGTATAGGGAAAAACTATGTCCTTCTCATGAGAATCTATTCCTCTCTTGATACATCCCATAGTTTTATTTGTTTTAGCAGCAGCCACCTGGATCTCATCACTTAAATTGAATTTACCATCCACCAATACCCCCAATTCCTTTTCAGCCCCAGTTTTACCAAGTAAAATGCCTGTTTAGAACATAATTGTACTTTTTGTTTCCATGTCCCAAGTGCATAACTTTACATTTAGCTACATTAAACCTCATCAACCATTTTTCTGTCCACTCCTCAATCTTTCACAAATCCCTCTGTAATGTTATACTATTGGCCTCAGTATTAATTACTTTACACAGCTTAGTATCATCTGTAAATATTGAAACTTGACTGTGTAAACCCACTACAAGGTCATTAATAAAAATAATAAAAAGAAGTGGCCCCAATACTGACCCCTGTGGCACTCCACTGGTAACGTCAACCCAATCAGAGAATGTGCCATTAATAACAACCCTCTGTTTTCACTATCACTGCTATTACTTACCTAAATACACAGATTTTCCTCTAGCCCCGCAGTCTCATCTTATGTACCAATCTATTATGTGGCACTGTGTCAAATGCCCTGGAAAAGTCCAGATATACAACATCCACAGTGCCCCCCAGATCTTGTCTGGAACTTACCTCTTCATAGAAGCCAATCAGATTATTGTCACAGGACCGATCTCTCATAAACCCATGCTGATGCGGGGTTACTGTTTGTTATTATGTATGCTGAATCAAGTCAAAAGGAACGTGTACCTTTAACTCAGGGATTTTGAGGGGCAACAGAGTGGGGAAAACAAATTCAATTTCAGCAGTTCAGCAGTTGACATCTGGTAACTATCTAAGATTTTTTTTACATTAATAAACCTATTTTTAATATACCATCAATGTAATTCCTACTTTTCTCCGGGCTTCTCTAAATCCATAGAATTCCAGTTTACTATTACTTTATTTTTGTGACCCTGTATCTTCCTTTCTTTGCTAAGTTAATGACTAGCATTATCCGATTGCGGCTACTACTGTTTCAAATAAGTAATATTGTTGCTGGCTCAAAGGTTTAATTAGGTCAAATAGAACTGCAGGTTTTCTCTAGAGTTTTCCCATTCTTGGCAGTACAAACCAGTGAAGCAAAGAGAAAGGGAAACTTTTTATGCTGTAACTTCTTGCTTCAGTTATAGCGTGGGAGATTAAGTTGATGCTTTTGCTGTTGAAATGTTCACAGTGATATCATGAAATCCTGGAAAGTTCTTGATTCTTTATGAAGCGCAGCCAGCATTTACTCTGCAAAGCTTGAGTGAACTATTAGTGCTACTTATATCCTGTGCACATTATCTTTAGTTTTAGATTTATAATATTAATTTACTTGATTTTCATTTGTATTTGAGGTTTAAATTTGACTTGAGACTTCCAGTCACCTTAAATTTGTTCCATACAGCAACAAAAAATCATGCATGCATGGTTTAGGTACATACAGTACAATACAATATAGATAGCTTTACGTCCATTACTGCAGATACATTCTAAGTATGTATATATAACATATAATTAAGTAATTAAGGTAGGAAAGTAGGTAATATACCGTATATACTCGAGTATAAGCCGACCCGAGTATAAGCCGAGGCCCCTAATTTTACCACAAAATACTGGGAAAACCTATTGACTCGAGTATAAGCTGAGGGTGGGAAATGCATTGGTCACAGCCTCCCAGTATATAGCCAGCCAGCCCCTGCCCCAGTGTATATAGCCAGCCAGCCCCTGCCCCAGTGTATATAGCCTGCCAGACCCTGCCCCAGTGTATATAGCCTGCCAGACCCTGCCCCAGTGTATATAGCCTGCCAGACCCTGCCCCAGTGTATATAGCCTGCCAGACCCTGCCCCAGTGTATATAGCCTGCCAGACCCTGCCCCAGTGTATATAGCCTGCCGCCGCTGCCGGACAGATCACACAGAAGATATACAGGGGTCACCGGAAAGGTGAGTTTAGATATATTTATTTTTTTGACTCGAGTATAAGCCGAGTTTGGGTTTTTCAGCACATTTTTTGTGCTGAAAAACTAGGCTTATACTCGAGTATATAAGGTAATATAATACAATATAATAAAGGTATAATAATGTAATTATATAATATATATATATATATATATATATATATATATATATATATATATATATATATATGGTATAACATAGATTGTTTAGTTCCTCCTTGAGCAACTTGACAAAGATTTTCTATCTTCTGGGACCACCATAACAAAAGGTGTCTCATTTCCAAATGTATTAAGCTGCAGGTGGAGCATGTACAATATTGATCCATAAATTTTCTATGGCTCTGTCAGAGATCCCAAAGTATTGTACGTACCTTGACTTTTGGATATTGGATGGACCCTCACTTTGTCATTACAACTCAAAAGGAAACACTGTGTCCGATATAAATAAACACAAAACACTTTATTTTATGGTGTCAAATAGGCCACAGCTTTATTTAAATCACAAGACTAAAACAGTTAGAGGAGGAGTTGGTGTGATTCACCTATACTGTGAGATCCCCAGCTGCTTGACAAACAGCCCCCAGCCAGACAGCAATTAAGGAGCAGCACGCTCTGGCTTGCCATTCTAGCAGAGCCAGTGCACTTTAAGGGCACCGATGAACCTTGTGAAGATCCTCACCCCTGTGCTTCCCCACCGTGCCCGCCCCTGGATGACATTACCATTAAGACATCCTTCCACTTCCAAAGTTCGGCCTGTTCACCACCATGAGGTTTAAGATCCTCTATTAGTTAAAAATTAGTCCACCTGCAACTTCCACCCAACTCCTCCACCGCCACAGAAGAGGCCGTTTGACACCTCAAATCGACTCGACCCCACACCAAGCCAATAAACTAGTTCTCAGAGATGTATTTCCAAAACACACAAGGAAATGTCCAAGTAAAATAGTATAGGCCAACTCAAAGAAATGTAACTGACTATATAGTAATGACAGCAATAATAATCCACTTTAAAACAGTGAAGTACGAAATCATAAAAGAGTAACCATGATTCCAATATATACATGGGGGCTAACCTACCGTCTTCTATTAACCGGTTAAGGACCGGGCCCTGTCCTGTTTTTTCATGTCCATTTTTCACTCCCCTCCTTCAAAAATCCGATGACGTCACGGGGACCAACGATACTAGGCAAGATGGCGGCACCCCTGGGCCGCCACCTTTTTTGAGGCTGCCGGCAGCTTTGCCAGCAGCGATCGCTGTGACAACACCCGCGATTGGTGCTAGCACCGATCATGGGTGTTAATGGTAAGGCTTTGCTGCAATATTCAGCAAAGACTTACCGGCTATGGAGAGGTCTCAGCCCGTGAGCCCTCTCCATAAAGCGGGACATGACCGCCGCCGTGAATACAAATACAAAAATACTGCACCTCTGCTTAGATAATGGTTCTGCACAGCTAAGTCTACTAGTTATGATTCATCAAACACCAGGATGTAAATAAGTCCTATACATACCATTAATATAGAACAGAAGACAAGAAGAGAATAGATGTAGGGGTGGGGCATTTGTTGTTCAATCTTTCGCTGCAGTCTCTGACTAGACTTCCCTTCTTCTAATATAAATTGTTGTGCAGGCCAAGAGTCCTAGTTGAAAACTACGTTTTGACCAGGAGCAGCACCTACTTGGTGCTGCCCGCTCTTCCTACAGGCATTATTCATTGTGTCTACATCAGCTTCCAAGGACAAATTAGAAAGGCACCATTCCTCCGGCCGCAAGTCACCTAGCTCAAAGAACCCAATTTATTCTGCCAGCATGTGACATGCAAGTTCCAGGGATGTATCAACAGGATCTGTAGAAACCAGGGGGCCATACCCATGATGGCTACTCCTCCACCCCAGGGGGCCATACCAGTGATGGCTACCCCTCCACTCCAGGGGGCCATACCCGTGATGGCTAGCCCTACACTCAAGGGGGCCAAACCAGTGATGGCTACCCCTCCACTGCAGGGGGACATACCCATGATGGCTACTTCTCCACTCCATGGGGCCATACCCATGATGGCTACTCTTCCACTCCACGGGCCATACCTGTGATGGCTACCCCTCCATTTCAGGGTGCCATACCTGTGATGGCTACCCGTCCCCTCCAGGGGGCCATACCCATGATGTCTACCATTCCACTCCAGGGGGCCATACCCATGATGACCACCCCTTTATCCAGGGGGCCATACCCCTGATGGCTACCTCTCCACTCCAGGGGACCATACCCGTGATGGCTACCCCTCCACACCAGGGGGCCATAACCGTGAAGGCTACCCTTCCACACCAGGGGGCAATAAGCCTCTTACCTCAGTGGCCCCACTTTAAATGTATCACCTCACATGCCTGGCTATTATTGTAAATGAGCAATGTTGAATCATAAAATGTAATAATAATAGTACATAACCAGCCTGCTAGTCTGAATACAGCCAATTTCTACCTGTTCCTATATACAAAGTAAGAGACTTTCTCAGAACTAGTATTTATTTATATGTTAACTGCATGTGATAATGCATTTAAGATCTGCATACCACTTAAAAAACATTCCCCGTGATTTATAAAGTGCTACAAAACATAATAGCCCTAACATAAATAAAAATATTATTATATCATTTAGTTACCGTATTATAGTTTGAGTGTTAGCAAGAAGGAAACTCCACACAAACATTTAACCCTTTAAGGAAACAGCCATTTTATAGCTTAAGGCTCAGCCCCAATTTTTTGGATTCTAACTTGCGTCGCTGTATATGGTAATAACTAGAGATGAGCGAGCACTAAAATGCTCGGGTACTCGTTATTCGAGACGAACTTTTCCCGATGCTCGAGTGCTCGTCTCGAATAACGAACCCCATTGAAGTCAATGGGAGACTCGAGCATTTTTCAAGGGGACCAAGGCTCTGCACAGGGAAGCTTGGCCAAACACCTGGGAACCTCAGAAAAGGATGGAAACACCACGGAAATGGACAGGAAACAGCAGGGGCAGCATGCATGGATGCCTCTGAGGCTGCTTAATCGCACCATTATGCCAAAATTATGGGCAACAGCATGGCCATGACAGAGTGACAGAATGAAGCTAGATAGCATCTAAAACATGCAATAATTGACCCTGACACTATAGGGGACGGCATGCAGAGGCAGCGGCAGCAGGCTAGAGAGTGGCATGGCGACATACCCTAAATGGACTCAGGCTTCAAACCAATGGGTGGCAGAGAGGAACCAAAGGAGGTGAGCAAGAAGCGCTCAAATAATATCGGTACATGATAAAAGTTTGCCAGTATATTTTGTGGATTACACAGCAGGGTGGCGACAAAGTTAACATGGAAGCCATGAAAACAACCCAAAATTCTGCCTGACACAGCTCGTTTGATAAGGGGACCATGTATGGAGGCAGTGAACTAGTAGTAGATTAAAGGTTCTGCAGTTAAAACTATGTTAGTTGGATCTTGGCATGGAGTTGGCGCGCCGCTGCCAGGCGAGCTTTCGCCAATCCAAGCCCCTGTCTCTAGGCTACTCCCCAAACAGCACTTCTAAGAACCTTTTGTATAAGATCAAGTGTAGTAGCGTTCTTATAAGTTTAGGATATGGCGGGTGAGGGGAATGTAAACAGATGCGCAAGAAGCGCTGAAATAATATTGGTAAATGATAAAAGTTTATTAGTATATTTTGTGGATAACACAGCTGGGTGGCGACAAAGTTAACAACTTTGATGTGGAATCCATGAAAACAACCCAAATTTCTGCCTGACACACCTCGTTTGATAAAGGGACGATGTATGGAGGCAGCTATATGGACGACTTTTGGAGGTAGCAATGGAGACAACGTGTGGAGGCTGCTATGGAGACAATTTAATTTGGATAGTGCCTGTATGTGGCAGTCCCAAAAATTTTTCAAACCAGAGGAGCAGGTAGGTGGCCCTCCAGAAAAATAGAATAGATTGAGTGCCTGTATGTGGCAGTCCCAAAAAGTTTTCAAACCAGAGGAGCAGGTAGGTGGCCCTCCAGAAAAATTGAATAGATTGAGTGCCTGTATGTGGCAGTCCCAAAAAGTTTTCAAACCAGAGGAGCAGGTAGGTGGCCCTCCAGAAAAATTGAATAGATTGAGTGCCTGTATGTGGCAGTCCCAAAAAGTTTTCAAACCAGAGGAGCAGGTAGGTGGCCCTCCAGAAAAATTGAATAGATTGAGTGCCTGTATGTGGCAGTCCCAAAAAGTTTTCAAACCAGAGGAGCAGGTAGGTGGCCCTCCAGAAAAATTGAATAGATTGAGTGCCTGTATGTGGCAGTCCCAAAAAGTTTTCAAACCAGAGGAGCAGGTAGGTGGCCCTCCAGAAAAATTGAATAGATTGAGTGCCTGTATGTGGCAGTCCCAAAAAGTTTTCAAACCAGAGGAGCAGGTAGGTGGCCCTCCAGAAAAATGGAATCGATTGAGTGCCTGTATGTGGCAGTCCCAAAAAGTTTTCAAACCAGAGGAGCAGGTAGGTGGCCCTCCAGAAAAATTGAATAGATTGAGTGCCTGTATGTGGCACTCCCAAAAATTGTTTAAAACAGAGAACCGGGTCGGTGGCCCTCCAGAAAAATTAAATGCATAAAGTACTATAGCAAGAGCCAGTGGGCCCTGTCAAAAAATAGCCAGTTTCCTCTGCTTTACTGTACAAAGAGGAGGAGAAGGAGGAAAATGAGGAGGAGGAGGAGTGGATCAATTATTCAGGTTGAGCTTCCTTCACCTGGTGGAGATTGGAAATTAGGAGAAATCCAGGCTTTATTCATCTTAATAAGCGTCAGCCTGTCAGCGCTGTCAGTCGACAGGCGTGTACGCTTATCGGTGATGATGCCACCAGCTGCACTGAAAACCCGCTCGGACAAGACGCTAGCGGCAGGGCAGGCAAGAACCTCCAAGGCGTACAGCGCCAGTTCGTGCCACATGTCCAGCTTTGAAACCCAGTACTTGTAGGGAGCTGTGTGATCATTTAGGACGATGGTATGGTCAGCTACGTACTCCCTCACCATCTTTCTGTAAAGATCAGCCCTACTCTGCCGAGACTGGGGACAGGTGACAGTGTCTTGCTGGGGTGACATAAAGCTGGCAAAAGCCTTGTAAAGCGTACCCTTGCCAGTGCTGGACAAGCTGCCTGCTCGCCTACTCTCCCTCGCTACTTGTCCCGCAGAACTACGCACTCTGCCGCTAGCGCTGTCAGAAGGGAAATACTGTTTCAGCTTGTGCACCAGGGCCTGCTGGTATTCATGCATTCTCACACTCCTTTCCTCTGCAGGGATGAGAGTGGAAAGATTTTGCTTGTACCGTGGGTCCAGGAGAGTGAACACCCAGTAATCGGTGCTGGAATAAATTCTTTGAACGCGAGGGTCACGGGATAGGCAGCCTAGCATGAAATCTGCCATATGCGCCAGAGTACCAACGCGTAAGAATTCACTCCCCTCACTGGCCTGACTGTCCATTTCCTCCTCCTCCAACTCCTCCAACTCCTCTTCTTCTGCCCATACACGCTGAACAGTGAAGGACTCAACAATGGTCCCCTCTTGTGTCTCGCCAACATTCTCCTCCTCTTCCTCCTCATCCTCCTCCACCTCCACCTCCTCCGATATGCGCTGAGAAACAGACCTAAGGGTGCTTTGGCTATCAACAAGGGAATCTTCTTTCCCCATCTCTTGTGACGAGCGCAAAGCTTCCGACTTCATGCTGATCAGAGAGTTTTTCAACAGGCCAAGCAGCGGGATGGTGAGGCTGATGATGGCGGCATCGCCACTGACCATCTGTGTTGACTCCTCAAAGTTACTCAGCACCTGACAGATATCAGACATCCACGTCCACTCCTCATTGTAGACTTGAGGAAGCTGACTGACCTGACTACCAGTTCTGGTGGAAGTTGACATCTGGCAGTCTACAATGGCTCGGCGCTGCTGGTAAACTCTGGATAACATGGTCAGTGTTGAATTCCACCTCGTGGGCACGTCGCACAACAGTCGGTGAGCGGGCAGTTGGAGGCGGCGCTGCGCTGCCCTGAGAGTGGCAGCATCTGGGCTGGACTTCCTGAAATGCGCACAGATGCGGCGCACCTTCGTGAGCAAATCAGACAGATTGGGGTATGTCTTGAGGAAACGCTGCACTATCAGATTTAACACATGGGCCAGGCATGGCACATGTGTCAGTCTGCCGAGTTGCAGAGCCGCCACCAGGTTACGGCCGTTGTCACACACAACCATGCCTGGCTTCAGGTTCAGCGGTGCCAGCCACAGATCAGTCTGCGCCGTGATGCCCTGTAATAGCTCTTGGGCGGTGTGCCTTTTATCGCCTAGGCTCAGCAGTTTGAGCACCGCCTGCTGTCGCTTAGCAACGGCACTGCTGCTGTGCCTAGAGCTACCGACTGATGGCGCCGTGCCCACGGATGGTAGTTCGGAGGAGGAGGTGGAGGAGGCATAGTAGGCCTGAAACACCTGGACCGAGGTAGGCCCCGCAATCCTCGGCGTCGGCAGTATATGACCAGCCCCAGGGTCAGACTCGGTCCCAGCCTCCACCAAGTTAACCCAATGTGCCGTCAGCGATATATAGTGGCCCTGCCCGGCAGCACTCGTCCACGTGTCCGTGGTCAGGTGGACCTTGTCAGAAACGGCGTTGGTCAGGGCACGGGTGATGTTGTCTGACACGTGCTGGTGCAGGGCTGGGACGGCACATCGGGAAAAGTAGTGGCGGCTGGGGACCGAATACCGAGGGGCGGCCGCCGCCATGAGGTTGCGAAAGGCCTCGGTCTCTACTAGCCTATAGGGCAGCATCTCCAGGCTAAGCAATCTGGAGATGTGCACATTAAGGGCTTGGGCGTGCGGGTGGGTTGCACTATATTTGCGTTTCCGCTCCAGCGTCTGGGGTATGGAGAGCTGAACGCTGGTGGATGCTGTGGAGGATCGTGGAGGCGATGATGGGGTTTTTGTGGCAGGGTCCTGGGCAGGGGGCTGACTATCAGCTGACACAGGGGAAGGAGCAGTGGTGTGCACGGCAGGAGGTGAACGGGCTTGTTGCCACTGAGTGGGGTGTTTAGCATTCATATGCCTGCGCTTACTGGTGGTAGTTAAGCTAGTAGTGGTGGAACCCCTGCTGAGCCTGGTTTGGCAAATGTTGCACACCACAGTCCGTCGGTCATCCGGTGTTTCCTTAAAGAACCTCCAGACTTCTGAAGATCTAGCCCTCGCCGCAAGAGCCCTCGCCACGGGAGCTTCACTAGTTGACACATTTGGCGCTGATGCACCAGCTCTGGCCCTGCCTCTCCGTCTGGCCCCACCACTGCCTCTTCCAACCTGTTCTGGTCGAGGACTCTCCTCCGTCTCAGAAGCACTGTGTTCACCCGGCCTCTCAACCCAGCTTGGGTCTGTCACCTCATCATCCTCCGATCCCTCAGTCTGTTCCCCCCTCGGACTTCCTGCCCTGACAACAACTTCCCCACTGTCTGACAACCGTGTCTCCTCATCGTCGGACACCTCTTTACACACTTCCACTACGTCAAGAAGGTCATCATCACCCACAGACTGTGACTGGTGGAAAACCTGGGCATCGGAAAATTGCTCAGCAGCAACCGGACAAGTGGTTTGTGACTGTGGGAAGGGTCCAGAAAACAGTTCCTCAGAGTATGCCGGTTCAAATGCCAAATTTTCCTGGGAGGGGGCAGACTGGGGGGGAGGAGGCTGAGGTGCAGGAGCTGGAGGAGTGGCGATTTCGGTGACATGGGTGGACTGCGTGGAAGACTGACTGGTGGACAAATTGCTCGAAGCATTGTCAGCAATCCACGACATCACCTGTTCGCACTGTTCTGGCCTCAACAGTGCTCTACCACGAGTCCCAGTAACTTCAGACATGAACCTAGGGAGTGTAGCTCTGCGGCGTTCCCCTGCTCCCTCATAAGCAGGTGGTGTCTCACCCCGCCCAGGACCACGGCCTCTGACCCCTGCAGTAGTTGGACGCCCACGTCCCCGCCCTCGTCCTCTACCCCTAGCCCTCGGGTTAAACATTTTTAAAATGAGAGTTATAGCTTTAATATTTTTTTTACTTTTTTTTGTGTTTTTTTTTTTTTTTTGTGTTTTTGAGTTTTTAAAACCAAACAATGCTATCCTATTGCTATGGCTATTTTCTAGCCAAGTATGAAAGCACACTACTATGCCAGATGAGATGACACCGAGTTATTAAACAAAATAAACGTAAAATAAAAAAGGACAAATGGCAGACTGTGCCTAATTGAAATCCAACCCCTACTAAATTTTCCCACTTCGGTCTTTGCAATGGATATGTGCGTCACTAAGCGCAAAACACAGTGGTCGCAAGTCTCACTACAAATTGCTGACAATTGGCTAGTAGATGCACTGCAGCAAGTACAGCCACCAGCAGATCAACCAGAAATCAAATATATAACGCTACTGTAGGCGTAAGCCGTTTGGATTCTCCTATGGCTATTTTCTAGCCAAGTATGAAAGCACACTACTATGCCAGATGAGATGACGCTGAGTTATTAAACAAAATAAACGTAAAATAAAAAAGGACAAATGGCAGACTGTGCCTAATTGAAATCCAACCCCTACTAAATTTTCCCACTTCGGTCTTTGCAATGGATATGTGCGTCACTAAGCGCAAAACACAGCGGTCGCAAGTCTCACTACAAATTGCTCACAATTGGCTAGTAGATGCACTGCAGCAAGTACAGCCACCAGCAGATCAACCAGAAATCAAATATATAACGCTACTGTAGGCGTAAGCCGTTTGGATTCTCCTATGGCTATTTTCTAGCCAAGTATGAAAGCACACTACTATGCCAGATGAGATGACGCTGAGTTATTAAACAAAATAAACGTAAAATAAAAAAGGACAAATGGCAGACTGTGCCTAATTGAAATCCAACCCCTACTAAATTTTCCCACTTCGGTCTTTGCAATGGATATGTGCGTCACTAAGCGCAAAACACAGCGGTCGCAAGTCTCACTACAAATTGCTCACAATTGGCTAGTAGATGCACTGCAGCAAGTACAGCCACCAGCAGATCAACCAGAAATCAAATATATAACGCTACTGTAGGCGTAAGCCGTTTGGATTCTCCTATGGCTATTTTCTAGCCAAGTATGAAAGCACACTACTATGCCAGATGAGATGACACTGAGTTATTAAACAAAATAAACGTAAAATAAAAAAGGAAAAATGGCAGACTGTGCCTAATTGAAATCCAACCCCTACTAAATTTTCCCACCTTGGTGTTTGAGGTGGATATGTGTGCCACTAAGAGCTAAACACAACGGTAGCAAGTCCCCCTGCTAATTCCTCACAAAATGGTACTAGATGCAAATAAAAAAAAAAAAAAGTAGAACGTTATTGTAGCCCTAAGAAGGGCTGTTGGGTTCTTGGAGAATCACTCCTGCCTAACAGTAAGCTAATAGAACACCCTAACGCTTTCCCTGACCAGCAGCAGCTCTCTCCCTAGCGGCATCCAGACACAGAATGATCCGAGCAGCGCGGGCAGCGGCTAGTCTATCCCAGGGTCACCTGATCTGGCCAGCCAACCACTGCTATCGACGTGTAAGGGTACCACGTCATGCTGGGTGGAGTGCAGAGTCTCCTGGCTTGTGATTGGCTCTGTTTCTGGCCGCCAAAAAGCAAAACGGCGGGAGCTGCCATTTTCTCGAGCGGGCGAAGTATTCGTCCGAGCAACGAGCAGTTTCGAGTACGCTAATGCTCGAACGAGCATCAAGCTCGGACGAGCATGTTCGCTCATCTCTAGTAATAACTTTTAAATGCTGTTACTTATCAGAACGAATCTGAGATAGTTTTTTCCCCACGTGTTGTGCTTCATTTTAGTGGTAAATGTTGGCTGATAAAATTTGTGTTTATTTCCAAAAAAAAGAAAAAATGATGATTTTTTTGGGGAAAAATTTGCCATTTTTGAAATTCTACATGTTATACATCATTTTACTGGTAAATGTTGGATGATAAAATTTGCTTTATTTGCAAAAAAAGAAAAAATGATGATTTTTTTTGAAAAATTTACCATTTTTGAAATTCTAAATCATTGCGTTTTCAGGCAGATAGATTTACCACCTAAATAACTTGCTGAATAACATTTCCCATATGTTTACTTTACATTTTCATAATTTTTGAAATGTCTGCATAATTTATTTTGATGTTGCGCGGCTTACAAATCGAATATCGATTTTCCGTATTTTCAGAATTGACTATTTTGGGGATAAATACCGTTTTGAATGAAATTTTACATATTTAACATCAAAACCCCCTATATAACCAACCCATTTTCAAATCTGCACCCACCAAATTATAAGAAACAGCTTTTAGGAAGATTGTTAACCCCTTGAGATCTTCACAGTAATCAAATCAAAATGGAGGTGAAATTTAGAATGCTCAAATTTTGTCTGTTATACGTTCTTTTAGCCCTAAAATTTACACATATCCAAAAGATAAAAAGAGAAAACCCACCATAAAATTTGTTCTGCAATTCCTCCCGAGTACAGTGACCCTCCACATGTGGCTGTTTTATGGGTGCACAGCGAGACGCAGAAGGGAAGGAGCGTCCTGCAGCTGCCAGGATTTTAATTTTCCCATTGGTCCCTTTTGTAGGCTATAAAATTTTTGCTTTTTTGTTATTGGGGCCATGTGATTTTGGGGTTGTTATCCCCTTTTGTTGAAAATTTAGGAACTTTTTTTGATAGCAGGAGTAGAAAAGCATCAATTCTGTACTGGATTTTTTACTTATTTTTTTTGTGTGTTCACCGTATAGCTTAATAATCATGTTATCTTTATTCTATGGTTCAATACAATTACAGGGATACCTTACATGTATATTTTTGTGACATAACACTTTGAATTTTTTGGCTATGGAGCTGATTGATAGCTTGTTTTTTTCGGGACATGTCCTTTTCAAGCATTATTCTGGAGTACATATTTTTTTTTATCACTTTTTATTGCATCTTTTGTTTGAGTGTATAGGTAAAAATCATAATTTTTGGCAGGTTTTTAACAGGTTTTTTTTTAACAGCGTTCATCGTGCCCATTCAATTATGATTTACTTTAGTTCTACGGGTTGTTACAGAAGCTTTGATACTATATATGTGGGGTTTGTGTTATGATTTAGACATTTTTTGGGTTATATGTTTTTTTATTTGTTATGGGGCTTATGGGCATTTTTTTATTTATTACTTTATTTTTTATTGAATAACATTTTTTTAACTTGTTTACTGTTTCCACTATGGGACATGAACAAGCAATCATCTGATTGCTTGCTCATGATAATACTCTGCAATACTGATACTGATCATGATGATCACAATTAAAACTTTTTCCCATTCCGCTAAAAAAGCACACCTTGCCCAGGTTGAATACTAAAGTATAAAGAAGTTACTGAGTGTGGCAAAATCAGACTTTAAGGAAATAAGACACAACAAACTATGTTAATTTTATATCTGCGTGGTTGTACTGACCCAAAGGATTAATCAATTGTGTCAGTTGAATCACACAGTTAAAGCTGTAAATCAAATCCCTTAAAGGACATCTATCGCCAGCTCAAGGATTGTAAATTATGTAAATGAGCCTGAGGTGCTCCAGAATCCAAAAAAGTTAATGGCACCTGAAGCCCCTCAGGCTTATTTGCATCATTTTTAAAGCACCTTTTTCTTAAGAACAAGGGCATAAGAAGATAAAAGAACAGCAGATCCTGCCAGAGGGAACACACACCAGTTTGTCTGTATGTTTGGTTTACAATCCTTGATCTGGTGATAGACATCCTTTAAGAAAATGGTACAACTGTGTCCTTTTGCCAATCCCACCACATTTAATTTTTTTATCAGCTTCATTTGTAATCTCAAAATTGTTCCAAAATCCTTTCTGGCGACACAAGCAAATATGCAGTTATCGGTAGCTCCTGTCCCCAGGGACACAGTGTTAAATTCAGGCACTAGATTAAATGTTCTGAAGACTTTTAACCACAATCTTATATCTTCCTATTACTGACTTGTGTTATGTACATACCGAAACCTTGTGAGGAAGATAATTGAATTCTTGTGATTATCAGAGTAAGAATTTATTTTTCATCATGATTCCAAGCTCACAAATAGATTAATAGACATACAAAGAAAGTCTTATTTACCTCAGCGACAAGTCACGTTTAAGCAGTCTGTTTTTTTGTCCCAGTCTCCAAAACTGTTTTGATCTACAAGTTAAGGTGGTGGTGAATATCTTTGTGTTAATACTAGGAAAATACAAATGATTGCTTACTGGTCTTTTTAAAGAAAAAAGAAACTTGGTCTGGAAAATAAAGAAATGCATCTTTTATCTTTTATATATTTTTTATATACGCATATACACTCACCTGCCACTTTATTAGGTACACCTGTCCAACTGCTCGTTAACACTTAATTTCTAATCAGCCAATCACATGGCGGCAACTCAGTGCATTTAGGCATGTAGACATGGTCAAGACAAACTCCTGCAGTTCAAACCGAGCATCAGTATGGGGAAGAAAGGTGATTTGAGTGCCTTTGAACGTGGCATGGTTGTTGGTGCCAGAAGGGCTGGTCTGAGTATTTCAGAAACAACCATCTCTAGGGTTTACAGAGAATGGTCCGAAAAAGAAAAAACATCCAGTGAGCGGCAGTTCTGTGGGCGGAAATGCCTTGTTGATGCCAGAGGTCAGAGGAGAATGGGCAGACTGGTTCGAGCTGATAGAAAGGGAACAGTGACTCAAATCACCACCCGTTGCAACCAAGGTAGGCAGAAGAGCATCTCTGAACGCACAGTACGTCAAACTTTGAGGCAGATGGGCTACAGCAGCAGAAGACCACACCGGGTGCCACTCCTTTCAGCTAAGAACAGGAAACTGAGGCTACAATTTGCACAAGCTCATTGAAATTGAACAGTAGAAGATTGGAAAAACGTTGCCTGGTCTGATGAGTCTCGATTTCTGCTGCGACATTCGGATGGTAGGGTCAGAATTTGGCGTCAACCACATGAAAGCATGGATCCATCCTGCCTTGTATCAATGGTTCAGGATGGTGGTGGTGGTGTCATGGTGTGGGGAATATTTTCTTGGCACTCTTTGGGCCCCTTGGTACCAATTGAGCATCGTTGCAACGCCACAGCCTACCTGAGTATTGTTGCTGACCATGTCCATCCCTTTATGACCACAATGTACCCAACATCTGATGGCTACTTTCAGCAGGATAATGCGCCATGTCATAAAGCTGGAATCATCTCAGACTGGTTTCTTGAACATGACAATGAGTTCACTGTACTCAAATGGCCTCCACAGTCACCAGATCTCAATCTAATAGAACATCTTTGGGATGTGGTGGAATGGGAGATTCGCATCATGGATGTGCAGCCGACAATTCTGCGGCAACTGTGTGATGCCATCATGTCAATATGGACCAAAATCTCTGAGGAATGCATATATATGAACCTGTCCAGCAAATAGCGCAAACACAACCAGACTTGGCGAAAGCTGTCAGACTGGGTAAGTGGTGTCAAACTAACCCTGCAACATTCCTGCTTATTATGGCCCCGCCTACAGCAAATAAATCGTCATTGTAAGGGTAAACCAACTATCAGGAACCTGACCCTGAGAGACCCTGCAAGGTGAGAAGGGGAATTATTATGTCTCACAGCTGCAGGATGGTGGAGCAGACAGATAACAGAAAGTCAGAGACAGACCATTGCTCACACAAGGACATAGAAAAATGTCAAGCCAATAACCAAACACAAGTCTGAGCCAAGGAAAGCAGGGACACATTGGGAGAGACAAGACATCATAACACAGAGGGAAAAACAACAGATAATAGATGGACAAGCAAAATCAAACTGATCTAGTTCAAATCAAAGATGTCGACGAGGCACAGAATCGTTTAGCAAGAAAATAGTCAAATAAAGGTAGCTGAGGTTGGATACACAGCTGAGGTTGGTTGAGTAGCAAAACTATAGCAAAAGCAATAGACAAAAAATAGGACTGAAATAAAAAGAAATCTCTGATAGAACTGTGCAGTATAAAGGGAGTAATGGATTCTACCCTCAGCAGCTGACTGGTTCAGTTTTCCATCAGTCAAGCCACAGCTGCACACAAAACAAACTTAAACTCACACTCCTCTTCCCCTGAGGCTGTGTTCCCATGTTTAGTTTCTCAGATGCAGTTTTTGATGTCCAGACCAGGAGTGGAGTTAAATGACTGGAGGAGAATTAACTCTTCTCAATGATAAGTTCATACCCATTATCATCCACACCTGCTTTTGGCTTAACATGGAAATGCAGCCTCAGGCTACATGCACATGACAATGTGCTTGCGCGGGCCAGGTGCCAAAGAGGGGAACCATCCCTTTCCATAGAAAGCCAAACAGCTGTGACCACAATTTGGCAAAAGAAAGGACATGTCCTTCATTTTGTTGCGCGCACGCCAAGTCAAGTCTCGGTGCTGTGAGACACAGCATGGTCACTGCACTATGACCCAGTGCCGTAGACCTCCCTGAAACATGATCTCATTCAATGCAATTCATTGAGTTTTAACAGTTTTATTGCCTTTACCTGACAAAAAATTTTCTCCAAAAGGTATTCAGACTTCGACACACAGAGCTGTGTATGGTATTATTTTTTTTTGCAAGACAAGCTAGTTGATATTTTTATTGATGTAATTTTAGGAACTGTGTAAGCTATTGAAAACGTTTTGTTAAAATGTTTTAGGGTTCAAAGATGGAGTAGGAGATGATTGTTGCCAATATGTAGAACTTCAGATTTTGACTGCAGCGACCAAGATATAAACCAGCCACTGAGGTCTGTTCATACAACTTTAGTAGAGGAAATACACGTCACTCGATGTCTAGGGTTTGACGGGTCCACAAGTAGGCTACAACACCATACTTATAAGTGAAGAAAAACTTGGCACTCCTTGTTTTTTGGAAAAACAAGGAGTGCCAAGTTTTTCTTCACTCTTCATACAACCTTAACATTGTGGTACAGCTACAGGTTAAATCATAATTGGGCAGTTGAACTCCAACGTCACCCATTATTTCTCAAATCTGCCATAGGAGGAAAGTGGTGGGTTATCCAAAACCATAACTATAAACAGTTTTGTTAGATTTTCATCTTACGTATGTTGGGCCCTTAAGAAACAAGTCATACTTTTTATCCAAGGGTTCCAAGTTTTACAGCAATTTATATAAAACATATGTACATTGTAGTTATTGATGCAGTATTATGTCAACATTTTATATAGTACTGGTTGGCTACCTGAAGTGCTATCTTGTCAAGCACATAGTTGTGGGATCATTTTGTCCTGCAATCCCCAATCTGATTTTCACAAGGGTGCAGAGTAGAGATGAGCGAACATGCTCGTCCGAGCTTGATGCTCGGTCGAGCATTAGGGTACTCGAAACTGCTCGTTACTCGGACGAATACTTCGCCCGCTCGAGAAAATGGCAGCTCCCGCCGTTTTGCTTTTTGGCGGCCAGAAACAGAGCCAATCACAAGCCAGGAGACTCTGCACTCCACCCAGCATGACGTGGTACCCTTACACGTCGATAGCAGTGGTTGGCTGGCCAGATCAGGTGACCCTGGGATAGACTAGCCGCTGGCCGCGCTGCTCGGATCATTCTGTCTCTGGATGCCGCTAGGGAGAGAGCTGCTGCTGGTCAGGGAAAGCGTTAGGGTGTTCTATTAGCTTACTGTTAGGCAGGAGTGATTCTCAAAGAACCCAACAGCCCTTCTTAGGGCTACAATAACGTTCTACTTTTTTTATTTTAATTTGCATCTTTTACCATTTTGTGAGGAATTAGCAGGGGGACTTGCTACCGTTGTGTTTAGCTCTTAGTGGCACACATATCCATAGCAAAGACCGAAGTGGGAAAATTCAGTAGGGGTTGGATTTCTATTAGGCAATAACTCAGTGTCATCTCATCTGGCATAGTAGTGTGCTTCCTTTGATACTTGGCTAGAAAATAGCCATAGGAGAATACAAACAGCTTCTTGAAGCCTACAGTAGCGTTCTATATATTTGATTTCTGGTTGATCTGCTGGTGGCTGTAGTTTCTGCAGTGCATGTACTTGCCAATTCTGAGCAATTTGTAGTGAGACTTGCGACTGCTGTGTTCTGCGCTTAGTGGCGCACATATCCATAGCAAAGGCCGAAGTGGGAAAATTCAGTAGGGGTTGGATTTCTATTAGGCAATAACTCAGTGTCATCTCATCTGGCATAGTAGTGTGCTTCCTTTGATACTTGGCTAGAAAATAGCCATAGGAGAATACAAACAGCTTCTTGAAGCCTACAGTAGCGTTCTATATATTTGATTTCTGGTTGATCTGCTGGTGGCTGTAGTTTCTGCAGTGCATGTACTTGCCAATTCTGAGCAATTTGTAGTGAGACTTGCGACCGCTGTGTTCTGCGCTTAGTGGCGCACATATCCATAGCAAAGGCCGAAGTGGCAAAATTCAGTAGGGGTTGGATTTCTATTAGGCAATAACTCAGTGTCATCTCATCTGGCATAGTAGTGTGCTTCCTTTGATACTTGGCTAGAAAATAGCCATAGGAGAATACAAACAGCTTCTTGAAGCCTACAGTAGCGTTCTATATATTTGATTTCTGGTTGATCTGCTGGTGGCTGTAGTTTCTGCAGTGCATGTACTTGCCAATTCTGAGCAATTTGTAGTGAGACTTGCGACCGCTGTGTTCTGCGCTTAGTGGCGCACATATCCATAGCAAAGGCCGAAGTGGCAAAATTCAGTAGGGGTTGGATTTCTATTAGGCAATAACTCAGTGTCATCTCATCTGGCATAGTAGTGTGCTTCCTTTGATACTTGGCTAGAAAATAGCCATAGGAGAATACAAACAGCTTCTTGAAGCCTACAGTAGCGTTCTATATATTTGATTTCTGGTTGATCTGCTGGTGGCTGTAGTTTCTGCAGTGCATGTACTTGCCAATTCTGAGCAATTTGTAGTGAGACTTGCGACCGCTGTGTTCTGCGCTTAGTGGCGCACATATCCATAGCAAAGGCCGAAGTGGCAAAATTCAGTAGGGGTTGGATTTCTATTAGGCACTAACTCAGTGTCATCTCATCTGGCATAGTAGTGTGCTTCCTTTGATACTTGGCTAGAAAATAGCCATAGCAATAGGATAGGATTGTTTGGTTTTAAAAACTCAAAAAAAAACAAAAAACACAAAAAAAAAAAAAAAACACAAAAAAACACAAAAAAAACAAAAAGAAGTAAAAAAAAAAAAAAAGTTATAACTCTCATTTTAAAAATGTTTAACCCGAGGGCTAGGGGTAGAGGACGAGGGCGGGGACGTGGGCGTCCAACTACTGCAGGGGTCAGAGGCCGTGGTCCTGGGCGGGGTGAGACACCACCTGCTGATGAGGGAGCAGGGGAACGCCGCAGAGCTACACTCCCTAGGTTCATGTCTGAAGTTACTGGGACTCGTGGTAGAGCACTGTTGAGGCCAGAACAGTGCGAACAGGTGATGTCGTGGATTGCTGACAATGCTTCGAGCAATTTGTCCACCACCAGTCAGTCTTCCACGCAGTCCACCCATGTCACCGAAATCCCCACTCCTCCAGCTCCTGCACCTCAGCCTCCTCCCCCCCAGTCTGCCCCCTCCCAGGAAAATTTGGCATTTGAACCGGCATACTCTGAGGAACTGTTTTCTGGACCCTTCCCACAGTCACAAACCACTTGTCCGGTTGCTGCTGAGCAATTTTCCGATGCCCAGGTTTTCCACCAGTCACAGTCTGTGGGTGATGATGACCTTCTTGACGTAGTGGAAGTGTGTAAAGAGGTGTCCGACGATGAGGAGACACGGTTGTCAGACAGTGGGGAAGTTGTTGTCAGGGCAGGAAGTCCGAGGGGGGAGCAGACTGAGGGATCGGAGGATGATGAGGTGACAGACCCAAGCTGGGTTGAGAGGCCGGGTGAACACAGTGCTTCTGAGACGGAGGAGAGTCCTCGACCTGAACAGGTTGGAAGAGGCAGTGGTGGGGCCAGACGGAGAGGCAGGGCCAGAGCTGGTGCATCAGCGCCACTGTCAACTAGTGAAGCTCCCGTGGTGAGGGCTCTTGCGGCGAGGGCTAGATCTTCAGAAGTCTGGAGGTTCTTTAAGGAAACACCGGATGACCGACGGACTGTGGTGTGCAACATTTGCCAAACCAGGCTCAGCAGGGGTTCCACCACTACTAGCTTAACTACCACCAGTATGCGCAGGCATATGAATGCTAAGCACCCCACTCAGTGGCAACAAGCCCGTTCACCTCCGGCCGTGCACACCACTGCTCCTTCCCCTGTGTCAGCTGCTAGTCAGCCCCCTGCCCAGGACCCTGGCACAAAAACCCCATCGTCGCCTCCACGATCCTCCACAGCATCCACCAGCGTTCAGCTCTCCATACCCCAGACGCTGGAGCGGAAACGCAAATATAGTGCAACCCACCCGCACGCCCAAGCCCTTAATGTGCACATCTCCAGATTGCTTAGCCTGGAGATGCTGCCCTATAGGCTAGTAGAGACCGAGGCCTTTCGCAACCTCATGGCGGCGGCCGCCCCTCGGTATTCGGTCCCCAGCCGCCACTACTTTTCCCGATGTGCCGTCCCAGCCCTGCACCAGCACGTGTCAGACAACATCATCCGTGCCCTGACCAACGCCGTTTCTGACAAGGTCCACCTGACCACGGACACGTGGACGAGTGCTGCCGGGCAGGGCCACTATATATCGCTGACGGCACATTGGGTTAACTTGGTGGAGGCTGGGACCGAGTCTGACCCTGGGGCTGCTCATATACTGCCGACGCCGAGGATTGCGGGGCCTACCTCGGTCCAGGTGTTTCAGGCCTACTATGCCTCCTCCTCCTCCTGCCACCCCTCCTCCACCTCCTCCTCCGAACTACCATCCGTGGGCACGGCGCCATCAGTCGGTAGCTCTAGGCACAGCAGCAGTGCCGTCGCTAAGCGACAGCAGGCGGTGCTCAAACTGCTGAGCCTAGGCGACAAAAGGCACACCGCCCAAGAGCTATTACAGGGCATCACGGCGCAGACTGATCTGTGGCTGGCACCGCTGAACCTCAAGCCGGGAATGGTTGTGTGTGACAACGGCCGTAACCTGGTGGCGGCTCTGCAACTCGGCAGACTGACACATGTGCCATGCCTGGCCCATGTGTTAAATCTGATAGTGCAGCGTTTCCTCAAGACATACCCCAATCTGTCTGATTTGCTCACGAAGGTGCGCCGCATCTGTGCGCATTTCAGGAAGTCCAGCCCAGATGCTGCCACTCTCAGGGCAGCGCAGCGCCGCCTCCAACTGCCCGCTCACCGACTGTTGTGCGACGTGCCCACGAGGTGGAATTCAACACTGACCATGTTATCCAGAGTTTACCAGCAGCGCAGAGCGATTGTAGACTGCCAGATGTCAACTTCCACCAGAACTGGTAGTCAGGTCAGTCAGCTTCCTCAAGTCTACAATGAGGAGTGGACGTGGATGTCTGATATCTGTCAGGTGCTGAGTAACTTTGAGGAGTCAACACAGATGGTCAGTGGCGATGCCGCCATCATCAGCCTCACCATCCCGCTGCTTGGCCTGTTGAAAAACTCTCTGGTCAGCATGAAGTCGGAAGCTTTGCGCTCGTCACAAGAGACGGGGGAAGAATATTCCCTTGTTGATAGCCAAAGCACCCTGAGGTCTGTTTCTCAGCGCATATCGGAGGAGGTGGAGGTGGAGGAGGATGAGGAGGAAGAGGAGGAGAATGTTGGCGAGACACAAGAGGGGACCATTGTTGAGTCCTTCACTGTTCAGCGTGTATGGGCAGAAGAAGAGGAGTTGGAGGAGTTGGAGGAGGAGGAAATGGACAGTCAGGCCAGTGAGGGGAGTGAATTCTTACGCGTTGGTACTCTGGCGCATATGGCAGATTTCATGCTAGGCTGCCTATCCCGTGACCCTCGCGTTCAAAGAATTTATTCCAGCACCGATTACTGGGTGTTCACTCTCCTGGACCCACGGTACAAGCAAAATCTTCCCACTCTCATCCCTGGAGAGGAAAGGAGTGTGAGAATGCATGAATACCAGCAGGCCCTGGTGCACAAGCTGAAACAGTATTTCCCTTCTGACAGCGCTAGCGGCAGAGTGCGTAGTTCTGCGGGACAAGTAGCGAGGGAGAGTAGGCGAGCAGGCAGCTTGTCCAGCACTGGCAAGGGTACGCTTTACAAGGCTTTTGCCAGCTTTATGTCACCCCAGCAAGACACTGTCACCTGTCCCCAGTCTCGGCAGAGTAGGGCTGATCTTTACAGAAAGATGGTGAGGGAGTACGTAGCTGACCATACCATCGTCCTAAATGATCACACAGCTCCCTACAACTACTGGGTTTCAAAGCTGGACATGTGGCACGAACTGGCGCTGTACGCCTTGGAGGTTCTTGCCTGCCCTGCCGCTAGCGTCTTGTCCGAGCGGGTTTTCAGTGCAGCTGGTGGCATCATCACCGATAAGCGTACACGCCTGTCGACTGACAGCGCTGACAGGCTGACGCTTATTAAAATGAATAAAGGCTGGATTTCTCAGAATTTCCAATCTCCACCAGGTGAAGGAAGCTCAACCTGAATAATTGATCCACTCCTCCTCCTCCTCATTTTCCTCCTTCTCCTCCTCTTTGTACAGTAAAGCAGAGGAAAATGGCTATTTTTTGACAGGGCCCACTGGCTCTTGCTATAGTACTTCATGCATTTAATTTTTCTGGAGGGCCACCTACCCGGTCCTCTGTTTGAAACAATTTTTGTGAGTGCCACATACAGGCACTCAATCTATTCCATTTTTCTGGAGGGCCACCTACCCGGTCCTCTGTTTTAAAAAATTTTTGGGACTGCCACATACAGGCACTCAATCTATTCCATTTTACTGGAGGGCCACCTACCTGCTCCTCTGGTTTGAAACATTTTTGGGACTGCCACATACAGGCACTCAATCTATTCCATTTTACTGCAGGGCCACCTACCTGCTCCTCTGGTTTGAACAATTTTTGGGACTGCCACATACAGGCACTCAATCTATTCCATTTTACTGGAGGGCCACCTACCTGCTCCTCTGGTTTGAAACATTTTTGGGACTGCCACATACAGGCACTCAATCTATTCCATTTTACTGCAGGGCCACCTACCTGCTCCTCTGGTTTGAACAATTTTTGGGACTGCCACATACAGGCACTCAATCTATTCCATTTTACTGCAGGGCCACCTACCTGCTCCTCTGGTTTGAACAATTTTTGGGACTGCCACATACAGGCACTCAATCTATTCCATTTTACTGGAGGGCCACCTACCTGCTCCTCTGGTTTGAAGAATTTTTGGGACTGCCACATACAGGCACTCAATCTATTCCATTTTACTGGAGGGCCACCTACCTGCTCCTCTGGTTTGAAACATTTTTGGGACTGCCACATACAGGCACTCAATCTATCCCATTTTACTGGAGGGCCACCTACCTGCTCCTCTGGTTTGAAAAATGTTTGGGACTGCCACATACAGGCACTATCCAAATTAAATTGTCTCCATAGCAGCCTCCACACGTTGTCTCCATTGCTACCTCCAAAAGTCGTCCATATAGCTGCCTCCATACATCGTCCCTTTATCAAACGAGGTGTGTCAGGCAGAAATTTGGGTTGTTTTCATGGATTCCACATCAAAGTTGTTAACTTTGTCGCCACCCTGCTGTGTTATCCACAAAATATACTGGCAAACTTTTACCATTTAGGGATATTATTTCAGCGCTTCTTGCGCATCTGTTTACATTCCCCTCACCCGGCATATCCTAAACTTATATGAACGCTACTACACTTGATCTTATACAAAAGGTTCTTAGAAGTGCTGTTTGGGGAGTAGCCTAGAGACAGGGGCTTGGATTGGCGAAAGCTCGCCTGGCAGCGGAACGCCAGCTCCATGCGCATCATGCGCTTCTTGCGCATCTGTTTACATTCCCCTCACCCGCCATATCCCAAACTTATAAGAACGCTACTACACTTAACTTGGTGCAGGCTGGGACCGAGTCTGACCCTGGGGCTGGTCATATACTGCCGACGCAGAGAATTGCGGGGCCTACCTCGGTCCAGGTCTCAAAGGCCTACTATACCTCCTCCCACCCCTCCTCCACCTCCTCCTCCTCCGAATTACCATCCGTGGGCATGGCGCCATCAGTCGGTAGCTCTAGGCACAGCAGCAGTGCCGTCGCTAAGCGACAGCAGGCGGTGCTGAAACTGCTGAGCCTAGGCGATAAAAGGCACACCGCCCAAGAGCTATTACAGGGCATTCCACATCAAAGTTGTTAACTTTGTCGCCACCCTGCTGTGTAATCCACAAAATATACTTGCAAACTTTTACCATTTAGGGATATTATTTCAGCGCTTCTTGCGCATCTGTTTACATTCCCCTCACCCGCCATATCCTAAACTTATAAGAACGCTACTACACTTGATCTTATACAAAAGGTTCTTAGAAGTGCTGTTTGGGGAGTAGCCTATAGACAGGGGCTTGGATTGGCGAAAGCTCGCCTGGCAGCGGAGCGCCAGCTCCATGCCAAGATCCAACTAACATAGTTTTAACTGCAGCACCTTTAATCTACTACTAGTTCACTGCCTCCATACATGGTCCCCTTATCAAACGAGCTGTGTCAGGCAGAATTTTGGGTTGTTTTCATGGCTTCCATGTTAACTTTGTCGCCACCCTGCTGTGTAATCCACAAAATATACTGGCAAACTTTTATCATGTACCGATATTATTTGAGCGCTTCTTGCTCACCTCCTTTGGTTCCTCTCTGCCACCCATTGGTTTGAAGCCTGAGTCCATTTAGGGTATGTCGCCATGACACTCTCTAGCCTGCTGCCGCTGCCTCTGCATGCCGTCCCCTATAGTGTCAGGGTCAATTATTGGATGTTTTAGATGCTATCTAGCTTCATTCTGTCACTCTGTCATGGCCATGCTGTTGCCCATAATTTTGGCATAATGGTGCGATTAGGCAGCCTCAGAGGCATCCATGCATGCTGCCCCTGCTGTTTCCTGTCCATTTCCGTGGTGTTTCCATCCTTTTCTGAGGTTCCCAGGTGTTTGGCCAAGCTTCCCTGTGCAGAGCCTTGGTCCCCTTGAAAAATGCTCGAGTCTCCCATTGACTTCAATGGGGTTCGTTATTCGAGACGAGCACTCGAGCATCGGGAAAAGTTCGTCTCGAATAACGAGTACCCGAGCATTTTAGTGTTCGCTCATCTCTAGTGCAGAGTCATGGCTTTCACTTTTTAGCACAATGCAGAGATCTGGTGTTTACTGTAGGAAATACTGTGTTCCTTACTCAGGGTAGATTCAGAGATATAATTGTAGCATACAAACCTAGGGGAACATTTATCTGTATCTGTGCAATGATGTATTGCAGGTTATAGCTGGTGCACAGGTGCAAGACAGAAACACCCTGAGCAGGCCCACTCAGGGTATTTTTGTCACGGAAGTGCTTTACAAGCCACTGATATAACGGGACAATGATCTTGGTGATACAAGTGGAGGGGGAGGTAACTAAGGACGCAGTCGCACGATACCAGCAGCTTGTTCGTTATATGCACGGAAGTGCTTTATAAGCTGCTGGTATCGTGCGACAACGTCCTTAGTTACCTCCCCCTCCACTTGCATCACTGAGATGTTAGTCACGTTATACCAGCGGATTGTTCTTTATGCGCACAAGCCACTTTACAAGCCACTGATATAACGGGACCGCGATCTTAGATCCGACTTACATACAAATTCAATTTAAGTACAAACCTACAGTCCTATCTTGTACGTAACCCGGGGAATGCCTGTAAATCTAACACTGTTCCGCTAAAACTTGGCTGGCAACCAGTGTTAGGTACTTAGGAGAGAGGGCATTAGGTGTCACTCTGCATGCAGCGTTGGTCCTGAAAAGCACAATGCATGCAAAATGAGTATCACTGGGCGGGCATGCTCTCACTGAGAGAGCCTGTGAGTCACTATCACAGCTTGGAGGCAGACACACATCCGTTGTGGTAGCAATGCCACTGCGTGTCACTCCCAGAGACAGTCAGTTCGCAGAATATCTATTAATGTGAAACAATTTTAGTACTTTAAATAAGGAGAGACCCAGGGGAGGGGTAGCTGAATCTTGTGTGTGCCTGTGTTTTCTCATGCACCCTTTCTCTAATCCACACCATCCCCTTCTACCCCCCTGCCTGCTCAGTGCCCATGACAGGATATGAGGAGGGGGGATAAAAAGTTTGGAGGACAGAACACTGACACAGGCACACACAGGCTGCAGCTGCCCTTCAGTGGGACTCACCACACATTGCTTACAGGGAGCCAGGTAATATGAATTAAACTTATATAAACTACTGAAGTGACAAAGGCATTTTTAAAATGAGCATAACATAGGCAATTGGAGCAGGTTTGAGTGAAGTTTTTGCTTGTGATCGAGCTTAAATGACTAAATATTTAGCTACCCATGTGTCATGTGGATTAAGCATATTGCAGGGCAGACTTAGATGTCTGTAATTGAAGACAAAAACCAACCATTGATTTGAGGTGGTGGCAGATGTAATCAAAAGGGTTTGTCCACTTAAAGAATATTCCAGCAAATAATTGATACTGTTTGTGTAATAAAACATTATACAATTTTCCAATATAATTTCTGTATCAATTCTTCATGGTTGACTAGATCTCTCCTTGCTGTCATGCAACAGAAAGCTTTATTGTTAACTTCTTGTGGATAAACATCAGTCAATGGTCATGTGATGTCACAGAGTCGCCCGGCTTGTTACAAGCTGTGCACCTGTGTGACACCACATGACCATGGACCAATGTACAGGAAGGAAATGATGAAGCATCTTGTTGCATAACAGCAAGAAGACAGCAAGCAGAAATCTAAAAACCATGAAGAATTGATACAGAAAGTATATTGGAAAATTCTATAACTTTTAATTTCACAAACAATATCAACTCCTTTAACTTTCCCTCTGAGCACTTTTGTGTTCAGTGTTCACAATATGCTGCATTTTCTGTGACTGCACATATCTGATATGTAACCTAGGACAGGACAATTTCTGCCAAAGTGTTGTGTGGGGCAGGATATTTATTTGCCTTCTCTGCCAAAAAAATTGTCTTAGAAGTCATAAGTAATCTCCTTGTGTTAAAAACTGTACTGTATTATGGTTGTTATACAGTTGTATATTTTGTGTTTATTTTTGCACCTTTATTTATCATTATCTATTTAGGCCTTTTCAGTTACACGGAGTAAGGGTGCATTTAGAGGGCCAGATGCTTGCCTGTACTAGTTCCCATGTGAGCACAGGGCCAGGAAGAGGGGTTAACACTCTTCAGCCTTCTTCCCTCCATAGGCAGATGAGTGACAAGTCCTATATCCCGACTCGATGACGGTGCAGCGATACACCATGTGCTCCTGCACCATCACCAAGAGCCAAAGAAGTGACCAGATCATGGCTACCATAATGGCCGTCTGAATGAGCCCTAAAGAATATGCAAATAACTTTTCTGGAAAACAGGTAAACTGACTACAAGTCCCATAAATTTCCCACCTACGTGAATACACACTGCACATTCTGGACTTTTCTATTCCACCTCTGTTCTGCCCTGGCCTTTCACTATTCCACACAAGTTATCATCAACTTACTTTTTGTTATCACCTTCCTCTGTCCACTTTCCCTGGGAACTTTCTAATTTACGATATTGTATTTCTAGTATAGGCTTTATCAGAATTTTTAAAGGCCACCCTTGAAATATAAGGAGAATATAGGATTTAAAGAATTCAAGTTGGTTCAATTACAACTATAAAATAAAGAATTTCAGTCATCTTAATAGTTCTAAACTCCAGTCTCAGTTCAGTATGTTTAAAGTTAACTTTTGGAAAACTGACATTTGCCAGTACAGTAACATCAAAATGATAGCTTCGAAAAGAACACTTAAATGTTCAAAAACACTTTTAAGGATCCATTTTGATGGTTTGAGCACCTCTCTAAAATCTAATAGCATGTGTTAAGAGGATAACATCAGAGTTCTTATTATAGGCTTCTATTGGGTGCACTTCACAAACTGTTTTCTGTGTGTCAGGTTCATAGAACAGATCCCATCAGTATAATTTCCATCTGGGATTTGCAATGCTCTTCATGTAATGCAAGTACCGAGCACCAAGAGCAAAGTTATACCTGGGGATACAATGAATCCTGCAAATAAGAACACAAATAACATCATTTTATAAGACCACTTACCATCTGATACTTAAACGACTAATGAATGGAATGGCTTGTAAAAGAAAATAAGTATTTAGAAATATGATTTATGGGTTTATGGACTTGTTAAAAAGGTATCCTACAGATTTGTAATGGCAGGACATAAACAAGAACAGTGAGCTCTGGTGCTAATTTGGACCCCCTAAACAGAGGCCTATCACTGGTTGACGTTCTCTCACTGAGTAAGTGTGAAGATGTAACAAGATAAACAGACAAAACATAAACACTGACCAAATAGCAATCCAATTAGATAAGTCCAAATTACAATTAAGAGATCAGATAACAAGAGATAGACAAAGCAAGAGATATAGCTTGTGTGAACACAGCTTGACAGCAGTTTGACCAGCAAGGAGTGAAGGTTTAGCTGGACACTTAGGCTGCGTTCATAACGCGATGATAGCCCACAGAGGGTGTGCCTTGACCCAATCGCATATGCGTTTCCAGGGAAACACATGCAATCAATAAAAAGGACCCGGTGTCTTGCATTTAAACAAATACAAAACACCGGGGCCTGGTTACCGATCGCATGCGTTTCCCTCAAAATGCACAACGTTAGCGGAACATCAGTCTGTGGCCTTATAGAAAGGCTAGGCCCTACCGCAAGGGGAAGCAATCACAGGTCCACAGTGTTATCTCTTTCAAGACTTAAGCAGAGTGAGAGATGGCACTGGAGCCCAGTTCAGATTGCTGGAAAAGACCAAACTCAATGTTAACAGAGGATAAAGCAGGCACAGACGTGACAAAATTACTCTAATTTTGCATAAGATTGTGCAGTAATCAGAGTATTATCTATTTTATTAGTGAGGTTTAATCTTATTTTGTCGTATCAGTCATACTAAAGAAAATTTACTCTATAGCAGTGATGGCGAACCTTTTAGAGACTGAGTTCACAAATTATGACTAAACCCACTTATTTAAATGCAAAGTGCCAACATGGCAATTTATGAAATAACAGGTTGCTAACTGTTTTGCCACTGCTTTTAATTGTATCTAGGTCATGAGGACACCAACACAGTTGAAAGAAAGAGGAGGAATTCAAATGATCCCCTGAAAAGGAAGAACTGCGGGGCCCAGAGCAGGAGCTCCAATAATAACGCAGCCTTGTCTGCACCTCCTTGCTCCTCCTGATGTCTCAGGCAGCTAAAGATGTGTACCTTCAAAATAGCACTGATCACAGTACATCCTGGGTGGCCAGGGATGGCAGGAGAAGATTTTGAGTCCATTCTGGAAACTCTGTGCTGGGGTTATGGTCTGGGTGCCACAGAGAGTGCCCGGAGTGCCACCGCTGGCACCCATGCTATAGGTTCGCCACCGCTGCTCTATAGTGTACATAATGGGGCACATTCACTAAGGCCCTTGCCCCAATTTTCTTTCTGACTTTGCACTTTCTTTCTAGTACAAACTGCTTGCACAGGTATTTAAGAAGTGTCTGAGACAAATTAGGGGAATTCCAGAGCTTTTTCCCACGGTGCGCCAGATTTATCATGCTAAGTCAGACATAAGTTGGTTGCAAGCAATATGTTGGTGAAAAGATTTGTGATTTCTGGCACCCGTTCTTCATGAATCTGGCACATCCTGCATTATACACAGGCAAGCCCACTTGTAGTCCAGTTGGCACTACTATTAGTAAATATGCCCCAATCTTTTCTTCAATGTTAAAGAAATCATAAGAGAAATGGCTGAAAACCTCCTGCTCCGGAACCTGAAACACAACTATTTGAGATATGCTGCAGTACAGATGGGAGAGGCCATGGCTCTTGTAAATACTCTAGGCTTAGTTATGGTTATGATGGTGGGATTAAGGGAGAAAAATTAATAAATGGTTACTGTGAGGAGCAGGCAAGAATGCAAAATGTATTTGCAACATCTGCCCACATTTACTAAAAACAGTGCAAACTGCTCTATGTGCAGTTTACCTGTGTTGTGTGCAGAGGGCACCAGATCCAGGATTTCTGGCACATGTTCTTCATAAATCTGGCACCCTCTGCACTGCTCTGACAGAGTGCACCATTTTTATTTTGGTGCACGTTTAACATGGGGCGTTCAACACATTTTTGTCGGACTTTGCATGTTAAATGTGGCTCATCGTCCGACTGAGCACCAGAACACCCTTTTCAATGCAGAAATTTGTGTGGCATCAGGTATAGTGCAATTGTTTCTCCGACAATTCTTCAATACATGTGCAAGCAGTTTGCACATGAAAGAACATGTAAAGTCCAACATAAAACTGGTGCAGGGGCTTTAGTAAATCTGGGCCAGTGTTTACAAACAGTAATAGTACTATTTACCTGTCCAGATTCTATATAGCTTTAGTAAAGACACCATGTGCCTGGAATGGGCGGAGGTACCTTTGTTTTTAATTTAGGGCTTTTTTTACGGCTTTTCTTCTGGACAGATGTGTCCTAGGAGTTTTGCCTTTTTAATACATATTAGTTAAAGGGGTTCTCCAGTAACATATATGTTAGCCACTATTAACAGGACAGGGGCTAACTTGCTGATCATTGGGGGTCTCTGTGATGGGACCCCCACTGATCATGAGAACATAGTCGTACTATGAGATGAAGAGTGCAGCTGGTCACACAAGTGGTGGCTGCTCTATTAATATGAATGGGGCTGACAGAGATTGCAAAGCATGAAGCATGCTTTCCACGTGACACCTGAACTCCCCCCCCCCCCCAGGTACCTAACACTGCTTTGCCATCCAGGTCCTGAGTGTTAGGTTTACTTTCTCACAGATCACTCGGTCCAATCAGTGAGAGAAGGAGAGGTGAAGCAGTGGCACGTGGGACTGGCATAGTGACTAGGACTGGTAGTTAGTACTTCTACCACTGTGCCAGCTAATCCAGCAGCTATGCTAACACCACTGCTCTACGCCAGCAGCTATGCTAACATGTAAGTAGGAGAAAGTTTAGAATATTTATGATAATTTAGCATAGTAATGTGTACCACTGTCTGGGTTACATTCAGTGTGGCCCCTACAAGATTTTGCACCCAGGCGCCTCCCCCTTCCTTAACCTGGCCCGGAGAACAAATCAGAGGAGGATAAGCAATTTTTGTGGGCAGTCACCAATACAGTTGTGTCATCAGTGTGCTGCAAATTCGACCATCTCCATACAGACTGGGGTTTTTGCGTTAACCCTTAACTCGCCATTGGCAAAGGTGGTTGCAGCATGCTACTCCCCGTGACTTCATCAGGAAGTGACCATCCTTTACAATGACAGCCTGGAGTATTTACAAACCCCAGGCATGGTCATTTTTGAAGACCTGTTACAATATGCCTGTGTATAGCTGTTTTGAAGTATATGGTAGGAAGGGTTAGAGTACTCTAAAAAAAATTAAATAAAAAGTTAACCATTTATACCACATGTCCTGTAGCATCTGTGGCATCACAGACCTGCTATATGATTATTCCACAGTGCATCTCTGGTTTCCTCAGTAACAGCAGGTCCTGAGAAGTATAGTGCTCTTTCATCAAGGAAATCAGTTAACATTGCTAGGGAATATTGTAAGCAAAGCTGGTGAAAGTTATCTGCAAATTCTAACAACAGCTGCATACATGTTCCTGGGAGAGTATCTGACACAAATCTCTTTCAGTGGTTGCTTGCTTCCTTTATCTAGACTTTTGTGGTCCTGGCAGTATCCTGTTGACAGGCTTTTACCTTCAACCCAGGAGCTCTTAGATCTCGAGCCAGAATCATATGCCCATAGAGCAGCAGGCCACAGGCAACAGCAAGATGTTATGAGCGGCTGGGGGTCCACCCAGCTCAGGGGCCCACCGATGCATTCACCACGCCAAGCATGCTTTTGGAAATTTCTGCTGCAAGATCAAAAATTTGCAACATCAACATCAGCCCTAAGGCTCTACACAGCTGCCAAAATGGTCAACCTGCCCCTGAAGCCTGGGTATATGCAGTGTCTGCATAAGGTGTAGGTTATTATGTGCAGCGATATATGACATTTGTATATATGAAGAATATGAATGTGTTGGTTTTCTGTAACTTTAAAACAAATGGTAATATTGATGCTCATAAATGATGTTTAATATTTAAGTAATTGATAAAGAATTATTTTAGAAGTAGTTTTTTGCTCTTTTTAGATGTTGGTGTATTAAAGAGTAAATGAAACATTTTTAACTCTCAACATTTATATTTTGTTGAAAAAACATTGACTTGAGGCAGAAAGCCTCATTGACGTCAGCGGCTTATTATTGTTATCATCTGAAATTTCTGTCAGTTGCTTCCCCAGAGCAGGTTGCAGCTGGAGAAAATGTATGTAATTCTTTACTATCCTTTCTTCCTATTTATTTCTTCATGTATAAAATGGGTGAAACGTTCAAATTGTTATGTGATAAATCTATTGTAATACAATATGGCAATGTAGAGGTTAACTTTTAAATTGGTTTCCGATTATGACTCAAAGTGGTTTGTATCCATTATGGTTTATGTGTCATAACACATCTATTCTTAGTTCCACCATCTGGAATGTTGCATACATTTCATTGCTATGCTTAACACCTTAGGTGCAAGGAGTGTGGAATATAACATTATAACATATTGTCAATCGACTTCACATTCCTCTTATAGGTAATGACAAAGGGGTACATGAAACTATTAAATTACTAGTCAACGTTAGGCGGTAGCCAAGTTACACAAAAAAAAGATGATAGCAAAGATTTTTGTCCAATATATTTTTATTATAGTGCATGTCTATATGTGTATGATGGTATATAACAACCAAAAAAAAAATCAGAGAAGCAAGAGCTGTATGGATGTGACACTGAAGAGAATCAGTGATAGTAAGTGCATGCATAGCAAGGTTGGATAACTGATCACAGTAGTGGGCAGAGGTTAACTAGTCATACAATGGCTCTTTAGGTGTAATCACACTATTCCTGACATTTGACATAGTAGTAGTATGTCAAGGGTGGCAGGGACTTCCCACAACGTGACGTTCTACTACGTTTCCCACTTTGGGCATCGGCTGCTGAACGGAGCAGGTGCCAGAAGCTGTGGGTATCAGCTGTATATTACAGCTGACACCCGCCTTTAATACTTTAGATGTGTAATTCATAAGTGAACCAGACCCTCCTGCACAGCTTATCGGGGTACTCGATTCTCCAATGGCAGCCCTGGGTCTGGCCAGTGCCCTGGGGCTGCAAGATGTCTTCAGCCAGCTGGCCTTGAATCCTAGAAGGACCCGGCAGATACACTCTGAGCATGCACAGCATGACACAGTGTAATACATCTGTATTACGCTGCATAAGGTAAATAAAAGCTTGAAAAAGCAATCACAGGATCGATTGCTCAAGCCAACCTGTAAAAACAAAAATGTTTAAAATGCTTAATAATGTTTTAATTTAAAAAAGTCCCCGAAACATTCCCTTTACACATTTAATAAAGTACAGAAAAATGCAAAATCCCAAAAATAAACCCACATATTTGCTATCACTGGTGCATATTTACTTACCCGGTCCAGTCGCGATCCAGCGGCGGGTTCTCAGACGCTGATTCGGGTCTGGCTGGGATTCACTAAGGTCCGTGCACCGATATCCACTAAGTGTCGCTGCTGCGCCGAGGTCCGCTGGAATTCACCGGAGTTCACCTTCTATTTCTTGGTGCATGTAATTGCAACACTTTTTTTTTTTTTAAATACTGCGGTTTTTCTGAATCCATTGGGTTTTCCGATGGCCACACCCCCGATTTCCATCGCATGCAACCCAGCGCGATTGCACCAAAATCCCGGTGGAATTCGGCACAAAACGAAAATCGTCGGGATCCTCGGACCCTTAGTAAATGAGCCCCACTATGTCTTTAACAACCTGTACAAAAAATCAGAAGCATTATTGGACACACACAGAGATCAGCATAAAAAAGAAACATGGAAAACTACATTCTTGATAAAATCCCTTCACAAAAATGTTCCCAACAGTGATCAAAAAAAGTTAAGTGCGCCAAAACGGTATAACTGAAAAGGAAAACTTAACACTTAAAAAGTAAGCCCTAAACTAGCTTTTTCATCCAAAAAGTATAAATGTTATGTCTCTGAAAAGATGGCAGTACCAAAGCAAATGAGATTTTCTCTATATCAGTTTTTCTTCAGTAAAATTGTAAAAATATGTTAAAAAACTATATAAACCATAATTGTAGTTATCCATAGCATATAGATAACATATTTTAATGGTGTGGTGTATGGCCCCAAAAAAATACAAAAAGAAAGGAAAACAGAATCCCACAATACATTCAAGAGTTAATGAAACCTCATGATCCCTTTAATGCCATGGCATGTGCCCATACAGAAGTTTACCACCACATATGGGGTATTGGGTATCAATCTTTGTGGAGCCTTTTTGGTTGTTGAGCGGTGTAGTTTCTATAAAGGGGGTAATTTATGGGGTTTTACTATTATTGATGTCTCTCAAAGTCACTTGAATATAGAGAAAGTCCTTCAAAAGCATGATTTTTGAAAAATTGCACCTAAAGCTCAAAGCCTTATGACATCCAACAAAAATGAGAGGATGCATAAAAAACCAGGTCATGATGCATAAAAAACATCCGGTAAATGTTATTTATCAAGTATTTTTGCTGTTTTGACTATGTGTCAACAAAGTAGAAATGTTGTTAATTTTGGTAATTGAGAATTTTTTCCAAATGTTCACAATTATCCATTTTTTCATACCACCAAAATGTACAAAGTGTCACGAAAAACCTCTCCAATTCACGTGTCAAGCACCAAGTAGCCAAACAAATTTTTTTTCTAACTTTATCCTTTATTCAAACTGATACAGGTCAGGTATTTTTCCTAGCTTAAAGTTTTTCTAATATGTAATTTATTTGCACTAGGTTGGGGTGAGAAGTCTCTGTTCACATAGCAAATTCTTCACATACCGTATATACTCGAGTATAAGCCGACCCGAGTATAAGCCGAGACCCCTAATTTTAGCACCAAAAACTGGGAAAACCTATTGACTTGAGTATAAGCCACGGATGGGAAATGCATTGGTCACAGCCTCCCAGTATATATCCAGCCAGCCCCCAGTAGTATATAGCCAAACAGTCCCCAGTAGTATACAACCAGCCTGCCCCATGTAGTATACAGCCAGCCTGCCCCATGTAGTATACAGCCAGCCTGCCCCATGTAGTATACAGCCAGCCTGCTCCATGTAGTATACACTCAGCCTTCCCCATGTAGTATACAGCCAGCCCAGCCTGCCCCCAGTAGTAAACAGCCAGCCCAACCTGCCCCCAGTAGTATACATCCAGCCCAGCCTGCCCCAGTAGTATACAGCCAGCCCAGCCTGCCCCCTGTGGTATACATCCAGCCCAGCCTGCCCCCTCTATTATACAGCCAGCCCAGTCTGCCCCCAGTAGTAAACAGCCAGCCCAGCCTGCCCCCTGTAGAATACAGCCAGCCCAGCCTGACCCCAATAGTATACAACCAGCCCACCCTTATAATATAATAAAAAAATAAACTTATATACTCAACCTCCGGCGGCGCCGATGTCCACGTGGCTCCGCTTCTTTCTTTTCCGCAGCTCATCTTCAATCTTCTGTCTTCTTTAAAAGCCTGCAGGGCACGGCCAAGCGTCTTCCGGCCGGCAGGTGCATACTATGACGCGGCCGCTGCTGACGTCATAGTATTCCCCTGCTGGAAAGGCGATAACATGGCTGCGCCCTGCAGGCTTTTAAAGAAGACAGAAGATTTAGGAGGGGGGCCGAAAGGAAAGCAGAAGCGGAGGTGCACGGACATCAGGGGAGCCTGGCGGACATCGGGGAGTTGCGCCGAACATCGGGGCTGCCGAAGGGTGAGTATATAATTTTTTTTTTTTATTGACTCGTGTATAAGCTGAGGTGAGGTTTTTCAGCACATTTTTTGTTATTTTGTTGCAGAAAAAAGAATCTGCAGTACAAGCACTACATTCTGGGGAGAATCCAAGTGTAGACCACTCGAAAGATAGGGCCAGGTCAAATAGGACCATGTGAACATATCTTAAGGCATGTCTTTTTTTTGATGCCTTATTACCCAAATTCCTTAGTTGCTATCCCCAGTAACAGACCGTTATGCTATTGTAGAAGTAGCAGTAACTTAAACAAAAATCTTTACCAGGAAATGGGTCACAAAAGGCCTTAAAGACGAGACATGAGCTAAGGGAAGGAGCCAATGATGTGAGCCATTCATAGAAGGTCAATAAGGTGTCAAAATCAGTTGCAATTGCATAAGAGCCAGGGCAGTGTATGAACCTCAGTAGGTAGGCAAGAAAAGGCAATATTATTTGATAATAGGTTGGTCACCAGTTTTGATTGCATCTTTTGGTGGTGGTTGCTGAATTAATCAGCCAGATCAGGATGACCGTTTCCCTCTAAAGAGGGATCCATGCTGCTTGCTGCAACCGAATAGTTTTGGAGTTTGAGAACAAAGCTTTTGGGCAAATAGTTTTTTGGTCCGCAGGTAAGTCTTACATAAAGATAAAGCGAAAACAGGAACTTTCAGTTCAGCCAACAAAAACAAATAACGAAACCACATTATAAAATCTTATCATGCACACAGCTGAGTATTTTGTGAAGGGTAAATTTGCAGTACATATTCAACTAACAGCAACTACCAACACTAAAACTATCTATCTAAATCTATTATTTTCAGTTCATTTTGTCTCTGTTTTTCATTTCATCTGGTTCTGGATTCCTCAATGTGTCCCTAGCTGCATATGAATGGATCACGCTATGATAACATCAAAACAGTTTATTAAAGCAATATCTTTTATCACCAAAGAGGGGATGAGTAGAAAATCATTTTCGTCTCTCTGCAATGATGTTCTCTGTCACACAAGATTAGAATCTTTCTAAACATACACACATTTAAAAGCTGATTGAAATCTAGAAATCTTTACAATGATATCTCCTTGTCTACCTATAAGAAAGGTCCGTTCTTTCACTGGAACAGCTTTTTCTATAACCCCTTGAATTAACTGCTTGAGGTTCAGTGATAAATAGTCATTCAATTACTAGACTTTCTTTATACCAAGGAAATAATCCAAAGCTTAAAATTTGGAAATCAATCCAAAGTTAAGAATTCTAAATGTTTTGCTGTTATCAAAGCATACAAAGCAGTTTTGTATGACTTTCATCAAAGTTGTATGAATTTGTGGAAACTCCTGCTAGTTACCTTTAGTCAGGGACGGACATATATCGGTGGAACATCTGGCCTGGGGCTAATACGAGGCCAGTTTTGGACTGGTGTAGGTCCGGTCAAAAAAAATAAACCATGTACTCACTTTTCCGACACTCCCCTGCAGCTCCGCTACTTCATGCAGTCCAGCTGGCTGTGACAGCTCAGACTGGATATATACTGGGGTGGGTAGGCTGGCTAAATACTGTAGGGAGAGCAGGCTGGCTATATACTGGGGGGGACTGGCTGTCTATATTCTGTGGGAGGGGGCAGGCTGGCTATATACTGGGGGGGCTGGCTGTATACTGGGGTGGGCTGGCTAGCTATCTACAGGGGGATGGCTGGCTATATATGGGGGGCTGGCTGGCTATATACTGGGAGGGGTCTGGCTAGCTATACATTGTGAAGTCTGACTGGCTATATACTGGGGGGGCTGACTGGCTGTATACAGGGGCTGGCTATATACTGTGGGGCTGGCTATATACTGTGGGGGGCTTTCTCGCTATTAACTTGGGTAACTGTATACTGGGGTGACTGGCTGGCTATATACTGGGGGGCTAGCTGGCTACATACTGGGGACTGGCTGGTGGTGTTTTATGGTATAGTAGCAGTAGTAAAACATGTACATGTAGCACCCCAATAGGTGGGTGTTCAGCTCACCCCACAGTGTGATGGTCCAATGTCCTCTGGTATCAGCCTTGGTGCATGACATGGGGAAGACCACTGTAAGGTCCCGATACAGGAAAACATGCAAAATATCTTGGCGCTCATATAAAGCCACCAGGTTCGGTTTGGACCGACGCGTTTCGACGCCCGTGCATCTTAGTCATGATCGGTCATGACTAAGATGCACGAGCGTCGAAACATGTCAATCTTTTAAAGGCTGTAGCTGTAATGATGTTCCGGAGATGGGAATAAAGAGGAAGATATTTATCCAAACCGAACCTGGTGGCTTTATATGAGTGCTGAGATATTTTTTCATGTTTTCCAGTAGCAGTAGTAGTAACACTAGTTATATTCCTGTACATAGGGGCAGTATTATAGTAGCTAAATTCCCATACTTGGGGGAAGTATTATAATAGTTATAATCTTGTACGCAGGGGTCAGTATTATAGTATCATATTCTTGTACATAAAATGCAGTATTATAATATATTTTTACTTAAGTTCAGTATTATAGTACCGTTAGTCAGGGACGGACTGGCCATATAACCCATCGGCTATATACTGGGAGCTGGCTGGCTATATACTGGGAGGGGGCTGGCTGGCTATATACTGGGAGGGGGCTGACTGGCTGTATACAGTGGCTGTCTGGCTATATACTGGGGTAGCTGTATACTGGGGGGCTGTCTGGCTATATACAGGGAACTGGCTAGTGGTGTTTTATGGTATAGTAGTAGTAACAATATTTATATTTTTGTACATAGGGAGCAGTATTATAGTGGCTATATTCCCATACTAAGGGGGAAGTATACTAGTTATATTCTTGTACATGGGGTCAGTATTATAGTATTATATTCTTGTACATAAAATGCAGTATTAAAATATATTTTTATTTAGGGTCAGCATTATAGTAGTTACATTCTTGTTTATCTAAAAAGGTATTGTTGTAGCTTTTTTGTATCTATATCTATATATCTATATCTATATATAAGACAGTATTAAGTTGCGTTCCTTTAAAAAAGAAGCTTTGTTTCTGCACAAGGGAGGCAGTATAAATATTTCTCACTGCATCGTACATGTTGATTTAGGCCTCTATCAACAGTTTGTGAGGAGTTAAGTAACTTCACCTACATCAAATGGTCGCACTTCCTTTATTTGACCCTGCCCACAGAATGGGGCCACTATTACAGTGTTAAGTAAGAAGATTAACTTCACTTTACCTTTCCAATGAGCCATAGAATAAAGCATGCTGGGACAACCTTACTAAACTTTTTACAAAATTTTAGGAATTAATCATGCAGTTGATAAGTTGTTTAAGCAAGTTGTGTTATATGATCCACTGAGAGCTGAATCACAAGTGAAATAAGCCTTAAGTATGGAAATAATAAATCATCAGCCTCCTGTCTTTATTACTCTGTGCTGAAAGAGAAAGAAGATCAGTAAAATGCACCAAGAGGCTACTTTACTTAATATATAGTACGGTTTACTATAAGCACCTGCCCTAATCATTTTTGTAATAATAATTATTGTTACTGAAAAGTTTAGTTACATTCTAAAGAGGGTCTACATAACCCCCTTGTCAAGAAAACTTGCAATAACAAATTTTTGCACCACAAGAAGAACTTTTTCTACCCTATGTCAAGACATATATTAATTTTTAAAAATCCAGATTTTTAGACGTGCTTCTGAAGATGGAGGCAGTCATCATATAAAAATATTTACATGTATTTACATGTTCTTGATTAGGACACCGCTTTAGGACACCCTTTCATCAGTTCCATTATACAGTATGCACACAGTAAGGGGTAAAAGTATAATGTACAATATGGTATAAACATAAAAACTTTCTCAAATAGAGGACAAATAATACGAAGAGCCAAACAAATATTGCTTAACTATATATTGGAAAGGGATAATTGAAGAAATACATCCATTTTAACTGTATACAGGGTTATTTTATTTCATGTAATTTTCCCTAAGAAATCTGAATCTGCAATAAAAAATGGGGCTTCCCATTTAAGATGGTGTGCTATCTAAAATACAAGTTACCGATAACAGGTTAGAAGTACTAACCAGGAGGCTTACGACACAAGAAGGGCAGGAGATTAGGAGGATTTCATGTAGCTGAAGTCCTTTGCTTCCCACAATCCCTGTCTCTGCCTATATGCCCATCCTAAATCACAGATGACAGCTGGGTAACAGTTCCTTCCCTGGTTCTTTGCACAGAACAATTAAGATAAACAAATAAGAAGGACAGACAGACAAATAGTGAGGTCAGGCAAACCAAGTCAAAATTAAGATGGCGGAGATGTACAAAATGATAAAGCATCAGAAAAGTCAAAGGGAATAAGCAAAGGGTCAGAAAAGGCAAAGCACAATATAGTATACAGATAACTAGAGCCAGAAGATTTGTCTAACAGGCACAGTATTCAGTCTTTGATTATAGGCTCATCGTGAACTCTGTGTATTACCTCCAATGCTGCTAGAAATATTTTCAAAATATCTATCTATATTGTATATATTTTTCTGAATTTACTAGTCTAATATTTAATTAGCCTTATTTTTGAATAACTGAGGAGATGACATTTGTCTACTATATACTGATTTCGTTTTCCCTTGTCTCTCTTCTCAGTTTCACTACTTGGACTTTCATCTTTGCAGTCTAGAGATTCTGAAACATTTGTTGTTCTGACACAGTCAAGTTCAAGTATTAATAAGGTACACATTTCAATAGCACTTACATGAGGCATTTTACATTTAGGACAATGGTTAACATGGAAAAGTGAAATAAAAGCTAAAATATATATCCAAATGCACAGGTTCTATCACCTGAGTGAAGAAACAAGCATTAAAAGAGTGTTTGAGAGTTCCTGGATGACCTTGTCATTGTCCCCTCCTGCTTTCTGGCACATAATAGACATAACACATTCTTGCTCAGTGGTCTGATCTGCTGCCTAAAATCATATTACCTAGAGATGGACATGCCCACAAAGTGTCCTGCAATGTTAGACCTGCTGGTGCCTTTAAGCTTCCGTATTAACCTAACAATAACCTGTGATGAAACCTAAATAAATGTATAAAGGGACAAAATTATAATGAGAATTTAGAGTTAACCGTTCTATCAATGGAAAAATACAGAACCTACATGGACTCCCAAGGCAGAAATGAGACAGTATTTTGATGTATTGCCAGACCTGAGTAATATGGACATTGTGCTCCAAGTAAATTGGCAATATATTGTACACCAACTGTGATAGACTTTTTATAATCAAAATGTCATCTTTTTGCAGTATTTATACAGGGTTACAAATGCCATCATGCTCACGATCAGAAATGTGATGAATACACCAAAAATGTTTTTTTCATGAACAATAAACTTTAGATACATTTCTCAATTATAATTCCACATCAGCACATTTACTATTATTCATTTTTTTATAATATTGCATGACATGACTTCACATTCTAGAAGTAAAATATTTTAAGGGTTTTTTATGACCAAGATTAAAATAATGAAATCATGTTTATCTATATGATCAAAATAGGAGAATAGGTGACCCAGTTTCTTAGATCAGCCATACAGCTACCACTCTTTCATCTTCAGTTGTATTCATTTTTTTTTTAATTCAAGGAATTTTATTAGTTTTTCAACAATTTTTAACAGAGTAACAAAGAGAATGAAAAGTAAGGCTTAATAGCCATATAGAACAGGCCAGGCACAGCTGGCGAAAGGACAGACATCTTATTTTGAAGATAACATCAATAAAACAGGTAGAGTTTACCTTTAATATATAGAAAGTACATAAAGGTGAGCATGCTATCCTGCACTTATATATCGGGGTGTACCTTATAGGGTTAAGAGCGAAAGTATGTACTGTCAATCCAGGATGACCATTTTAGTTCTGTGTTGTTGGACTGCTAACAATTGTTCGAATGCACAGGTTGAGTTGACTATCTCAAATACTTCATTTGGGAGGGGGCAGGTTTGGGTTTTCCAGTGGCGAGTTATCACTAGCTTGGTTGCCATAATCAGATGTGCCACAATTGTTCTGTGAGCTGGTTTAAAGGTTCTCAAGCCTATCATCAAGAGGCTCAGTTTTGGGTGTAGTGTGAGTGAGGTTTTGGTGATCTGGGATATTGCAAGCTTAGTTGCGTTCCAAAGGGCAGCAATCCGGTCACAAGCCTATAGTATGTGTAGGAGGGATCCCTTATTGCCACAACCTCTCCAAAAATAAGGGGAGGCAGAGGAAAAAATCACATGAAGTCGTGTGGGAGTGCAATACCAGCGTAGGGTAGTTTTGATGGTGATCTAAATATTGTATATAGGTCTGTAAAGGCCTGTCGCCACTCTTCTGTAGAGATTTTGTTTCAGTTGTATTCTTGATAATGCCATGAATTTAGAACTGAAAATAAATGAGGGATTCAGAACAATAATTATATTTAAGGGGTTGCCAACTTTTCAATAAATCTCTTCCATGAGAAATGCCTTTGCATGTATATGTGCCTGTGTCTTTGCCTCCTTGCATAGTGCCAGCTATTCCCTTTTTTATCATGCTGCCCTCTGTATATATATATTTATAAAATGGAAAAAGTTCAAGTCCGCACAGTAAAGTGACTCCTGAGAAGGAGGGGTGCAATGCCTCCAAGCATTTCGGCTTGATCCTGGTTTGTAGTCAACGAATGGAAAAAGCAGGCAGCACTCCAAGGTTCAAATCAAACGTGAGTGATTTTTATTGAAACAGGTAGCGACGTTTCGGTGTTGGACACCTTTTTCATGCTTGAAAAAGGTGTCCAACACCGAAACGTCGCTAGCCGTTTCAATAAAAATGACTCACGTTTGATTTGAACCTTGGAGTGCTGCCTGCCTTTTCCATTCGTTATATATATATATATATATATATATATATACAAACACACACACAACTTTCTCTCTCTCTGCTCCAGCCTGTCCTCATGACATCACCCACTGTGTCTTTCTCTCACAGTCCATCTCACAAATGGTGAAGGGGGGAGCAAATTACATAACTCAATAGTCCAGTCTGTGTTTATAAGCAGTAACCCTATTTCTGGTCACTATGTGACCTGTAATCGTCAGACAGATGTTGGGTAGAGACCTAGCTGCTGTGATTTTTGCATAGAAGTTTTATTTAATCTGATACCTTTGTGAGAGTTTATCATTCTTACTAACACAAAGAAATTCAGCAGAGGTTGTCTAGAGTGAAAGACTGGAGTCAAAGAATTTGGGGGGAAGGAGATAGAATGATAAGTTGTATTTATTGTGCCTTGTATTTGCTTGCTTATGTGGCTTCCGTCTGTGGTTAATGGAAGTTCTTCACAAGGAAATGATATATCAGGGACTCATTCTGTGGTTTTATAATGAAGAAACATGTGAATAACAAATCCTTATTGATACCATCAGGGGCTCGAGTCCCCAATTTGTAGATAAGCGTGCCTCACATCTTAATAATGTTTCTATGTACCAAATCCAGCCCCACAACTTTCAAATCCCTGGTTTTACTCACATGGAAATTGCAAAAATGTGCCGCTATGGTAGAGAGCGTCTTACCTTGCGAAAAGTGTGCCCCAGCATTAATAAAGCTAGATAGATGTTGCTGTATTGACTTTCTTAGTTCTTGTGTGATTTGTCCAACGTAGATTGTATGGCAAGGGCAGATCAATGCGTAGATTACATTTTTCATTTAACAATTCACATAGTTTTACAAGGTGAATTTCTGAATGGAATTTGGTTGTACAAATTCTCGGGAAGCTGGCGTAAGTTGGCAAAAGGAGCAATCGCCACATATGTATGAGCCTTTCAGCTTGATGCCCCTTCCTAAGGTACGGGTTGGACATGTCTTTACATGACTGTTGGATAAATTATCCGTCTTGCTATTAAGACCGGTCTATCGGAAATTAGTGGTTCAGCTCTCAAGATATTCCAATTCTGGGATAGAACTCCTTGAATGTCAGACCATTGATTGTTGTAGGTGGTCACTATACGTGTATTAAAATGGATTAAAAACACAATTCCATCTGGGTATATTTGGACACTGACTTGTTAACCTACCACTAGATCTGTCTAAACCAGGAAAGTATGACGGTGACTTTATTCCAAAGTGCGACTCTATTATATCTTTGGACTAACTACCACAAGGATATATACTTATGACTATATCTTTGACAGAGATCTGCATGTTTTGTACACCCTATTGTAGATGGTAGGCATTAATTTCTTTGATATCTATATTTTTTTACCATTAGGGGTAGTTTAGGAGATACGTACTAACAGAGGGGGTGTGTTGTTGATTAACCTCACCTAGTTAATCTAACTTGGCTATCTCTACCTATGTACATTTTTAATTGGTTTTAATGTGTCCACTTTGTCTGGTCAGATTTTTTAGTAATAGTTTAAATAAAATTATATTTTTTCATGCATTTTTGTTGCCTTCATGACACATATCTTTTTCTTTGTGTAAGATTTTCTAAAATTGGTCAACCTTTAATAAAGTAAAGAGTAGCTTTACTTTAGAGGCTCCCTTAATGACATAGGCAAGGCCTGCTCCTTTCAGGTCAATGGGTATTTTGTCTCTAAGTATTGAGTACAATCCTATCTTCCATTGTAAATTATACTGTCACTGAAAACACCTCTTAAACTACTTATGATGATGAGATTTAAAAAAATAAAGACAATTCAGCAGATTTGTTCAAAGTAATTTTTTTAATGGATTCACCTTATTGGCATCATAGCTTCATGTGTGGCTGCCCTTTTATGACGCAGTGTAACAATAATAGCTAAAGACCACATCAATGTTATTGTACAATGGATATTGAGACTGAAAATACTTTCTCCCCATAAGGAAGGAAGCCAGATTTGCAATTAGATTATTTATTTTTGTTGCATGTGGTGTTAAAGTTATTTTAGAACTATAGACATCATTACGCTTTTGAACAGAATGGGGGATACAGTAAGTAAGATACAGATGGGGGCACCGTTATGTGAAGGAAAATAATTTATTTTCTTCTTTTGATGAATGAAGAGCTGGATGCAGATTTGTAATACTTTCTAAATTTGTAAAACACAGCACATCTCTATGGGACTGCCAGTAACTTTGTAGTCAACTCTGCTTATGGAGGCCAAGGTGGTTGATGTCTGTACTCAAAGGACATCTACCATCAGAATTTCTGATGGTAGATTATCCTAACTTACTTAAAAACCTTGTTTTTGAGTCGGTTGAACCTATTTTCTTAGCTTCTGGAACAGCAGCATCCATCTGAAAAAAGACTTGAAAAAATATGCTAATGAGCCAGAGGCACTCTGGCCTACATCACTTCTTGGCTCCACAGTCTAATAATATATGTACACACCCACTCTCGGCCACTGTTCAAGACAGCTGGTGATGTCACTGAGACCAGTCGGTGACTTTACCAGCTTTCTCTTTCAGGAGGTGGGACAAGACTAAACTTCAAAGAGTGGAGGCATATATTATTAGATGTCAAACCTATGAGGGGCCTTGGTGACATAGGTCAGAGTACATCTGCCTCATTATTTTTAAAACCAATTTTTATAAAGTCTTTTTCCAGATGGATGCCTCAACTAGAAAACGTAACGGCCAAGTAAGTTTGGTCAGTCTACCATCAGTAAATACGATGGTAGTTGTCCTTTGAAACCCCATTAAAGCTATAACCGTCATGTGTCATGGGTTGAAAATGAAATGATTCAAACTATAGAATTTTAAGGAATAGTATTTCTAGGTGCACTAGCTTTAAAATGATAAACTTTAAGTTTCCTTTTTTTTGTAATGAAAAATACCATGACCATGTTTATCCATCAGAATATGTCAGACCTGTTCAAAACCAGGTCTGACATAGTTGGCATGAACAGAATTCCTCATACTTATGTGAATAGAGTTTAGATATAAACAGTATGTAATCTACAATAACTGTTAAAGAACCTAACCCATTTATGGCACATAACACAAAATAATAGCATTTAGCTAGGGTTTGGTTTTATCCAGTAAAAAAGCTGCATTTGCTGAATTATGTGAACTGTTTTACATGAAATCGGTCAATACCTTGTTTCTTTCCATTCATTTTAGGAAGCTTTTAAATTTCCTTAGGGTGTCAGCATCTCATTATATAAATCCACATGAGCAATATGCCATTATAAAGACATCAGAGCACAGATAAAAAGCAAGGGTTAAACCATCTGCCATAATTTAGCTTCAGCATCTGAATAGAGGCAGACATTATCTCAGCGAGAGTTTATAGCGAACACCGAGATTGAAAATGGATGATGTTCTGTGCATGTCTGACCGAGCTGAAAGACAGCTGTTGTGAGACAAGCCATCAAAGAGGAAGATGTATGGAAAATGGTGCTTTTAGAAGTTTCAATAAAAGGCATTTATTTAAACATAGCAGTGGTCATGTCTTAAAATGACAATGTGCAGCTTCTATATGGGCTCACACTGTTACAGTCGACAAAATCTAACAATGAGATCTGTACATTCCAGACTCTGTTGAACTCATGCAGTGATCTTTTAAATTTAATAGAAATCTAGCTTGGAAACCACTTACATACAGATAATTTTTTTTTCTTCTAGGATGAAGGCCTTATTTGCAGGCCACCGGGTAACCAACGGTAATAAATAAATTGAGTTTCTTTAATAATAAAATGAAAGGAAGAGTATGAAGATTTTTAAATATATTTGTAGTTTTAACATCTAAAAAGTATGCTCTGAAAAATTGCCAATAAAAATAAAGATATTGTTCAAAACATTCTAACAGTTGGCCATAAACCTGGTTTCTGATGAACAAAAGTGTTTTTTTTTTAAATTAATAAAAGCTAATTCCAATATTCTGGAAAGCGTAATGAAATTGTCTAATGGAAAAGGAAAGGAGTAGAATGCATTAGTAGGTGTACCACCAATAGTTGTTAATGGAGAGCTTTGGTGAGATGAAGAGTATGAAGGTAAAGTGTTTTCAACAAGGGGTCCAATCAGTGGCGGATTAAGACAACTTTGGGTCCCAGGCTGTATAAATATAGTGCGCCCAATACCAGTCTTCAGTTTTAGATATATACACAAGAACTCTAGCCGGTGCCGCGCCATCCAAGAGACAATGGGGCACATTTACTAAGGGTCTGAATCACGTTTTTCCGGCGGGTTTCCCGAATTTTTCCGATTTGCCCTGAATTGACCCGGGATTTTGGCGCACGTGATCGGATTGTGGCACATCGGTGGCAGATTTCATGTGACAGAAATTGGGGGGGGGGGGGCGTGGCCGTCGGAAAACCCGATGGATTCGGAAAAAATGCGGATTTTTTTTAAAAAAATGTGTCTCAAAAATAACACTTACATACACCGGGACGAAGGAGGTGAATTCCAGCGGACTTCAGCGCAGCAGCAACACCTAGTGGACTTCGGGCGCACGACCTTAGTGAATCCCGGCAGAACCCGAATCAGCGTCAGAGAACGCTTCAGGCAGCAGCGACCTCCTTCCAGCAGTGGACAGCTGATTTTAATTGATGCAGACAAAGCAATATTCCAGAGACTGACGTTGGCTCCAACAGGAAAGGTGGGAACATTTATAGAGGTATGTCTACGCTGCTACTGATCTTTCTACCAATGGCATTCATCTTATTTCACAAAGAAAGTGCCTGACTACCTCCTGATCCTGTTTCCTGTTTCAGGGAGGCTGTGGCGTTGCAACTATGCTCATTTGGTACCAAGGGGCCCAAAGAGTGCCAAGAAAATATTCCCCACACCATGACACAACCACCACCAGACTGAACCGTTGATACAAGGCAGGATGGATACCATCCAAATGTCGCAGAAGAAATCGAGACTCATCAGACCAGGCAACGTTTTTCCAATCTTCTACTGTCCAATTTCGATGAGCTTGTGCAAATTGTAGCCTCAGTTTCCTGTTCTTAGCTGAAAGGAGTGGAACCGGTGTGGTCTTCTGCTGCTGTAGCCCATCTGCCTCAAATTTCGACGTACTGTGCATTCAGAGATGCTCTTCTGCCTACCTTGGTTGTAACGGGTGGCGATTTGAGTCACTGTTGCCTTTCTATCAGCTCGAACCAGTCTGCCCATTCTCCTCTGACCTATGGCATAAACAAGGCATTTCCGCCCACAGAACTGACGCTCACTGGATGTTTTTTCTTTTTTGGACCATTCTCTGTAAACCCTAGAGATGGTTGTGCGTGAAAATCCCAGTAGATCAGCAGTTTCTGAAATACTCAGACCAGCCCTTCTGGCACCAACAACCATGCCACGTTCAAAGGCACTCAAATCACCTTTCTTCCCCATACTGATGCTCGGTTTGAACTGCAGGAGATTGTCTTGACCATGTCTACATGCCTAAATGCACTGAGTTGCCGCCATGTGATTGGCTGATTAGAAATTAAGTGTTAACGAGCAGTTGGACAGGTGTACCTAATAAAGTGGCTGGTGAGTGTATATAAGTATTTACTAATTTCTAACATTCTTAAACTAGCTGTTGGATTAGCAGAAAAGCTAAATAGCTACGTTAATAGTTTGTACAATAAATATACATTTTGGTCCCTGCTGTTACCACTTATTACTATAGGGGGCAGAGACTGTCACTAAAAAGTATCCTAGCCCACATATAATATTGCTACCTCCCTTGACAAAAGCAGTGTGAAAAGTAATTCACTTGGTCACTCCACTTATTAATACATATTATGCAATTTACCCTTTTTTTTAATAGTTGTAATCTGCAGGCACCTTATATAATATGCCAGCCATAAATAATTGTTTTAGTGCCTTGAGGGCCCTATTTCAATGTTTGCCTCAGACAGCAAAATAGCTAGGTGCACCCCTGCCACTGGCTCATTATTACCGGTAACTCCAACACATTTAGCAGTCAAACCTTAAAAAAGGACCCACACCTTAATCATAAAATACTGACAACTAACTTACATCAAACTATCAGGTCATATTTGGAAGGAAGACTTCTCTCAAAGACACTACACATTGTTGTCTCAAATACCATAAGATTAGTTAGTGGTTACATGAATGATCAGACACAGACAGAAGGGGCACCCAGCAACTCACATTGAATCCAGAACTTAATAGTGACTTCTCCCGATCCGAAGAATTGTCACCAAAATGTCGTCAGCTACTTATCCTCACTGTGCAACTAAAAATACTACAGTCACTTACAATATAATGTCAACTGGATAACAACACTGTGCTTTTACATAATACATAATCCTCACACTATAACTGACCACTCAAAATATTACAAAATATACTATACTCAATGTAAAGTCTTCTATTATTATAAAATTATCTAAATTAACTTAAATATAGAGCACTTACTTATCAATGTATTAACTGCATACCCTAAGACCATAAGATGCATATTGCTGTGATCAGTCCGTGATCATGTCCAGGTATGCCAGTCCTACTTTTTTTGCAGTAATACTAGTCTGGCATGGTCCACTTTTTTCTTGAGGTTCTCAATGTCATACCATGTGATGTTGGGTGGCATTAGATATACACCATCCCCTAGGATGCTTGGTATCCCTTTATGTGCCCAGTACTGTGTCACGCCATGCATAAAGGCAGACAGGGTCCTCTTTCCACTTGTTCATTATCACTGTAGTTTTTATCTTGTGTAATTGCATTTGTTCTCGCCTTAATATATGTGAACCCCTTATTGTATGTAGAGCACCATGAAATTAAATTGGTGCTGTATAAATTACTACATAATAATAACAATATGAGAAATTGCCACTTTATCATATTGGAATATCAATGTAACTAAATCATTGTTTGCTCTATTTCTCATCGTGGTTTGTTTTAGGGAAATGAGGTACACTTTTTCCAAGTTTTGAATGTTCTTGTCTTGCAAGTTTTTCATATATATATATATATATATATATATATATATATATATATATACATACATATTTCCACCTGTATCTACTATTTCATTTCAATATTTAAATTTAGTTTTATATTATGACTTACAGTTTCTCCTCTGTGTCTGTAGTTTACTTTATGGAAAGAAATTGTAGTGAAAAAAGAACAAGTAGGTCCTATAGCATGTCCATTTCCCTAATTTACTGGATCTTCAGACTGGCCTTATGTCTATTTTATACATTATTAAATACATTTAGCGTGGTAATGGACTCATTATCTTTCATGTCAGTTCTTCAACACTAATGGTTAACAGAAGGTTTTCACAAGGTCATTCAATTTACTACTGCTTTCTACCAGCCCATCTATCCTCATTACATCTTCGATTTTTGTGTGGTACTGTGTACCCATAGTCAGTTGTCTTTCTTTCTGTAGACGTACATCATATTCCATTTACCTACCTAGTGTTTGTGCTGTATATGGAAAATATGGGAATATAAATATTCTTCACTCTAACACCCATCTGAAAATACAAGAAATTGCTTGAATTTACAAAATTCTCACTCTATGGTTTGATTGTTAAGTGTCAATGACTGTGATGACATTCAGATAAGAATAGACCCAATAGTAAAAATAAAATGAACTGACCAGATCAATGCTTCCAGATCTAATTATAGTGTATGCACTTGTTTGACTCTTGTTTGACGCTTTATTGATCCACCCTGCTTTGTTTTTAGCATATTTTTAAATTGCTAGATGTATTCTTGTTATTTTTTAAACTCTTGTGCAATCATCAGCATCACTTTCATCATTCGATAAAACATACAATGAAAGTATATGACAATCCATTTTAAAAAGAAAACAACCACTCAAAACACACAAAAAACCTAGAAATACTCACCTCCTCTCTTCTTTATCTTGATTCCGGCAAAGTCCGCCGCTAGTCTTGACATGCTGGGATCACTAAGAAAAGAAACTTACAATGAGCATTGCGGAGGACGGCACGGGGATAAGATGACTGGCGCTGAGGGCTGCTAACTGTGAACGCCCCCCCCACCTCCCTCTGCCAGTATGAATATATATTCATTTTGCGTGATGTCAACTCCCTCTCCTAGACATCTTGTACCCATGCTCTGTGCTGCTAATTATAACTTAGGTTACTTAGGTAACTTTTAGGTGATCCTGGCAAGTCAAGACTAGCGATGGACAGTGCTTGGATCCAGATGAAGAAGAGGTGAGTATTTCAAGTTTTTTTTTAAATTTTTTGAGTTGTTGATTTCCTAGCTCAGAGGAGGATACTGTGCAAGTTGAAATCTATTCTAGAGAATAGCTCCTATCCCCTGCATGAGACCGTGATAGATCACTCAGAAGCAGGAAGGCACAGGAACGCAGGAATATTGCTGGGCAGCTTTCTCTAAGGCGTAGGCACAAAGATCCGGCAGGGCGTGAAGGGAGGTGCCAGATTATAATCAGTGGTGCGCTGGCCCTGTAATTGTTCAACAACCGGCACACGGCAGCATGGGAAGGGTAAGTCCGGTGCTGCAGAGGGAGTTGGTTTGCACGGAGGATCACGGGTGCGCCCGTTGCAATAATCCTAGTGGTATCACAAGTCAATCAAGATATAGTTCTTTCTTCTTATTTGTCTGAGTAGTATATTATAATACTGACATAAATAGTCTTCAAAATATCCTCCAGAGAATGCAGAAATCACCTAATGATTTGGGATATTTATGGCTGGTGGATGCCTGGAGCATAGGAGAGGGAACACAACAGCGCTCATAGGGTAATAGCATTTGTTTCGAAGTATGTGATGTAATTGGTGGTTGCTCACCTGGTTGAGTTGTGCTTAAACGTAAGGCACAACTCTCGTATTGGTGTACAAGGTAATAGTCGAGGTGCAGTCGATGTCTTTGGATGCTTCAAACACGAGTTGCTAGATCGGCTGGAGTTGGGAAATAGATGCAGGATAGTCAAGGGCGGTAGACGCACGACACGGCTGGGTAGTTTTTCCAAAGAATTTTTCTTTATTTATATTAAAACAGACCGAAAACAGGTAGTCTCAACACGTTTCGGGGATCTGAGGTCCCCTTTCTCAAGTGAATAGGAAATCTGTTGGTCAATGGGGGACAGAAGATATATGTACAGAGGTGAGGGTGAGGACAATGGGTAAATTGCATAACGTTGTGGTTGATGGATACAAAATTTTAAATTTGCATTCCGTAGAATATTGAGTACACAAATGAATTTGTGGAAGCAGAAATAAATAAATTAATAAATAGATAAATGACTAAATAGATAGATAACTAGATAAGCACATGATCGAGGGACTTCATTAGTACTATACATATGTAGAAGCGATACGGCGATAAGTAAATTATAAAAATAAATAACTAGATAGACACATGATCAAGTGGATCCATAGATAATATGCATATGTAGAAACAATCACATTGTCAAAATGAAAAAATGAATAATTAAATAAATAGATAAATGTCCGAGAATCCCTCTGTTCGGACAGGTTCGCGCGGGCTGTTCGCATGCGCACTGTGTCGGAAGACTCCAAAAACATGGCGTCTATATATGTGACGTCATTTTGAGCTATGAGAAGATTGTTGAAAGGGCTAAGATCATGCTGTGAGCTACATGGTGTAAAGAGAAGAAAGATATGTATGGGGAATAAATTGGTGATTGCATGGGGAATAAATGATGGGTGAATATCTGCATGGGTAGAGGACTAGGATAAATTAATTAATGAATAATAAATTAAATAATAAAAAATAAATTAAAATAACATGAGAATGGGATGACATGAGATAACATGAGATAAAATAATTAAATAAATGGATAGAAGAATGAATATATAGATAAATGAATGGAAAAAGGGAAAAAAGGATGTATGTGTGAATTGATGGATGAGTGATGGGGGGGTTGGTTAAAATTTATCTTCAAACATTTAATTGAGGCCTGCTGGGTGTAAGCTGTTCAGTTTAAAAATCGAATACATTTCACGTTTGCACAATTGTTATAAGCGATCATGACTCTCTTCAAGTACAGACTCAATGGGTGTAACAGAAAAAAATGAGAAATCTTTATCATGGCATGCTAAAGCGTGTCTGGAGACGCTATGTTTAGTGTATCTATTTGTTACTTTACTTCTGTGCCTGTTCATTCGTGTACGTAAGCTCAGGTAGGTTCGGCATACGTACTTTAGGCCACAAGTGCATTCCATTTGGTAAATGATGAATGTTGAAGAGCAATTGAGAAATTGGTGGATTCTAAAAGTCTCCCCAGTTTGATTACTGGAAAAGGATTTCTTTCTGTGTTGTATATTGGTACAGCAATTACAATATGTGTGTCCACATCTGTAACTGCCCGTTGTTTGTGGGAAGAAGGAAACCTGTTTTATTGTATTTTTCTTTGTTTGTAATTTTGTTGGAGAGAGTAAACCTTTTAGTGTTTGATTTTCTGTAAATGATTTTGGGGTGTCTGGACAGGTCTTTACTAATTAAAGGGTCATTTAGGAGTATTGGCCAGTGTTTCTTTAGAATGTTGGTGAGAATTAGATGGTTATTGTTATAAGTTGTGATGAAAGCTTGGCAGCTATTGGGGGTTTTGGGGTTATTTTTTGTTATTTGGTTAGATGGTTTGAGGCACTCTGCCTGTGTCAAAGGCTTCTTCAACTAAAGGTTTCGGAAACCTTTTCTCTCTGAATCCCTTTTTTAGGACTGAGCTTTGCTTCTTGAAAGTATCTGTTTCTGTACAGTTTTTCGTATCCTCCTAAACTGACTAAAGGGGATATTGGATTTCCATTTGTTATGGTGCACACTTCTGAAGTCCAGATAACTGTTTGTGTCTACAGGTTTGAAATGAGTACTGGTGGAAATCTGGTTGTTATTGATGGAAAGATGAAGGTCCAGGAACTCTAGTTCGATTGGGGAGGAAGCGGCAGTGAAGGACAGGCCTCAGTCATAATCATTTAGATGGCTGATTAATTGGTCGATGGAGGCTATAGGGCTGTTTCAGATGATAAGATCATCTATATATCGTTTATAAAGTATTATATTTGATTTCCAGATGTTATTTTTATAGATCTAGTCTTCCTCGAATTTACCCATATATAGGTTGGCGAAACTTAGGGCAAAACGTGTCCCCGTGGCTGTACAATTGGTTTGAGTGAGTATGTAATTGATGGCTTCTAATATAAAGTTGCTTTGTTGGGTAGGCATTGTGGGATCATTGTTTAGGTAGTGTTTGACAGCTTCCAGGTCTTTGTGATGGGGAATATTACAATATAGAGCTGTGACGTCTAGGGATAGCCATGTATAGGTGGTTTCCCATTTGATATTCTCCACTGTTAGTAACACGCTGGTGGAGTCTCGCAGATAAGAGTTAAGTTTGGTAACATGTTTCTGGAGCAGATCGTCCATGTAATGGGAGAGGTTGCAGGTTAAAGATGAAATTCCCAAGATTATAGGTCTGCCAGGTGGATTTGTTGTACTTTTGTGGACTTTTGGGAGATGGTAGAATGTCGGAGTGACCGGGGTTCTATCCAAATGTAATCTCTTTCTTTTTTATTGATTATGCCTGATATAGCTGCTTTATCAAGTAGTGTTTTTAATTCCACTGTGTAGGAGTTGATGGGGTTTGTAGGTAGTACCTCATAATAATCTTTATTGGAGAGAATTCTTAGGGCTTCTGATAGATAAGTTTCTTTATCCTGTAAAACGATTCCCCCCGCCTTTATCTGCATTTCTGATGACTAGGTTCGGGTTGTCCGTCAGGTTTTTTAGGGCTGATCTTTCTGTTGGTTTGAGGTTTTGTGTAATTTTTAGGTTCTTGTTTATGTTTCTGCTTTCTACCATTGAGAGGACAGTATCAATGTGGCTTCCTCTATGGTGTATCGGGTATAATTTTGATTTGGGTTTGAGATCGGTGGGAATTAATAGGGGGTTCATACAGGATATGGTGGCTCACCAGCATTGGTCACCAACATCTGATAATTAGGGGCCCGACAGCTGGACAACTTACCAACCAGGTGTTCTGCCAGCCTTAAGGTACCAGATGATTTATTACTTTGCATGCAGACTCCCCAACAAGAAACATGAGATTCTTAGAAGACCCTTATACACATTTTTTTGCACTGTGGCCCAGAAACATCTTGGTTCCAAAATTCCAGGACTTTTTCCAAGATCTTGTAGCTCATATGCTGCTTAAAGATAGACCAGCACCATGATATTATATTAGCCTTGGGCTAGATATTTTTGGATGTTCCCTATTTTATAGATGTTTTTTAATGGAATGAAAGACAATAGCCAAAGTCACCAGCATTCTAAGTGGACTGGCATCTACTGTACATAATGGCTATTGTATTTATGTTCCTTTTTTCTGGGTTGTGTTCATGATAAACATGAATTTGCTCTTCCTATTAATTGCACCTCAAATTATCAACAATAAAGAACCATCAGAACATGTCTATCGAAGCTGACTCTCAGGTCACTCTCCATGGTAACCAGGGCAAAGAAACATTTCAAATAAAGTTTTCCGATGTAATTACAGTACTTTGAAGTTTCTTCTTGCTGCCCACACAGAGTTATATTTGATGTGGAGTACAGTAATAAGAATGTGAGAACATTGACATCAAAGTCATGATTGTATTTATTTTTAAACATCTCTTGAATATCTTGAAGAAAAGTATTATTATTTCATTGTAGTCATTTTTACACAAACATTTACATTTATACTGTTTTATCTCTACTCTTGTGCTACTTTGTACAAGGCTCATTCATGCAGAAAAAACAAAAAGATATGATTGTATATCTGTGTCCCATTTTCCATAGCTACTATATGATACAATTATAATGATACAATGGAAGTTGTTTCTCATTATGTTTCTATCTACCTTGAATTACAGACTAATGTATGGCAGAATAAAGTGGATAAAAGAATTAATTTCTTGCATTCAGTATCTATACCACATTGTACAGTACAAGATGCACATATTGTTATTCTTTATCAGGTGCACATTCCTTGTTGGACCACAATCTAAGGCTCAAACCAAATGAACATATGCCTTGCCATAATAAGCACTGGTTGTTAATTTAACCATTACTTAAAGGTTTTCTAGGCTGAAGATATTGGTCTCCCTCCCCAATTTGATGTTAAGGTTTCATGGGAGTGAACAGCTACATGAATTATCTGTAACATCTGTGCCCATTTTGGCTTCAATTCCATCCTATGTTCTGAATGAACAGCCGAGAAGGCACTAAATTATTCTGTTGTTTCATTCTGTCCCTACTAGTCTGAACACTGGCTTATTCTTTCCTAGCTGTCTTAGTTGATTTCTACCAGATTTTCCCCTGGTTTGCACACAGTTAAGTTAGCTATGATGGACTGAATCTTCCTTCACTTACATTTCTGCCCCATCTCTATATTAGAGACCTGATCCAATCACCTTCTGAACCTGGACTCAGGCATCTTATAAAAGTTTTGCTGAGTATTTACGCCTCTATGTCTTATTTTGAGCTAGCTGGCATTTATCTTGACTTTTGTTTTTTGGATTCTTTTTGTCTGTTTTCAATTCTGTACTGCATTTCTACACTTGGTTCTGATCTATATTTTGTAGAAAACACCTTGGCACAGGAATTTAATACCATCCAGTTGTCACCTACTGTTTGGGGTAGGCTGAGAAATTAGGTAGGGGCAGTTGGAAGGGGGTTTGGCAATAGGGCTTGCTGTTCCTGTCTGTCCTTCCAGGCCATCCAGGGCTTTCCATCACCCTGCATAAAATAATTATACACAGTATGGAGTAGCCCTAGCTCCCAGCGCCTTGCCAGACTAGCCCCAAGCCCCAGTAGCCTCTGCAGTTAATTTACATATTACTAAAATAAAGTTTTATACAAGTTAGTTTAGGTTCCAGGATTATTAAATTACAGATTAAGGCAGAGGCAGACAGGAGGAATCTACCATCAGATCTACTTCTGATAGTAGACTATTCATGATAGGTTTCCTTTAAAGTTAAGAGTTTTTCTGCATTCAGACTTTTGCCAGAATAGTGTCTCTAATAGTCATAAAAAAATTGGTATAAGTGGACATCTGGCAATAATGTGCACATTATTCTCTGTGAGAAACCTCAAATCAAAGCACATTATGATATCAGAAATTAGAATATTGGGGCATATTTACTAAGGGTTTTGTGCCGCACTTTTGTCGTACTCTGCACCTTCTTCTAGGCTAAAACAGCTTGCACAGGTATTTAAGAAGTGTCTGCTCTGCAATTGTGTTGCACGTGACCCTTTTGTGGCCCAAGTGTGCTAGCCTCCATGCTATACTGATTCGGACCAAGCGCCGTATTTAACTTGCAAATTGTGTCGCACGCGTTATGTTAAAGGTGCAACAACAAAAAGAGAAGAGGCCAGTGCTGGGAAGCGACAGACTCATGATTTCTGGCGCGTGATCTTAGTGAATCGCTGTGTGCGGCATTATACACGGAAATAGCACTTTTAGTGCATTTTCTGAATTTTTAAGTAAATGTGCCCCAGTATGTTTGGTATGTCTTTTAGATTTTTTATAAAACCACTGCTTTTTAATAAGCTTGAAAAATAGACTTTAAAATGTGTTTGACTTTCCACATGAAATCCCAGCAGCGCATGAATACAGCTTGTCACTTTTCTCTGAGCACGAGACCTTTCCTTTAATTTAGAGCTGAAAACTGATGGATCAGACAAATGAATGACGCTTCTCTTGTGTCCTCTGCTAGCAACTTTATTCTGGAGCTGCCCCAGACAAGCCATAAGATACTCTCATTGTACATTGAAAGTTCAATTTTATCTAACAAGGGTCATACCTTAACAATCCTCAATTAGATATGAGTGTACAACAAACCAACATGCTACATGTAAAGAAAAGCACACAATAAACCAGATTCTAGTTTGAGATATGCAGACACTGAAAACAAAAGGTCTCATGGTGTGGGAATGAATAAATAGTAATGATGGGATATGAGTATTATGCTCACCTGCTCAAGGAATGAAAGGCATTAGAATGATTGCTGACTTCAGCACTGCAGCATCTTGTCATGGCCTTAGCATGTTTAAAGGGAACCTGTCATCAGCAATTGGCCTAATAAAACACTACCATAATATTGCCCATCAGTATAACACCTTCTAGTTTTTGTTTCTTTTATGACTCTGTGTGGCGGCATCATCCAGAAAATCAACCTTGAAGTGAGATGTAGAATGGTTGTATAAAGTCAACGAGGCAGAGAGTTTAATACTGAAGTCAAGGTGGGAAGTTCTGGACACCTCCTCCTCTGTGATTGAGGTCATGCACAGGACCAGGAGTTTTGGTTAGTGATGTCTCTGGAAGCAAGACTATAAATTACAGTGAACAGAGCTTTCTGAGGAAGTTGGAGCTTGACTTCAGTGTTAAACTCTCTGCCTCCTGCCTCAATGATTTCACCACACTGGGTCATGAAAGAGACAAGATCTGGAAGGTGTTCAGCTGCTTGACAACATACTGGTAGTGGTTTATTAGGTCAATTTCTGCTGACAGGTTCCCTTTAAAAACACCCAGGATGGTAATAAACAATACATGTGTGCAGAAAACAGGGACCAAGGTGCAAAGTTGAATGGTGTATTAGTGGTATTAGAGTTTTTCAGATACAGGATAAAATTTCTGGTGCTGGGCTGTGATAACACAATGGGGCACATTTACTAAGGACTTTGCGCCAGTTTTCTGTCGGACATTGCACGTTATTTTAGGTGTAAACTGCTTGCACAGGTACTTAAGAAGTGTCTGTACCACAAATGTGTCACACGCAACCATTTTGTGGTGCAGCTGCACTAGCCACCATGTGATACAAATTAGGGTGCCTTCCGGTGCTTAGTCAGACCAAGCACCAGATTTATCATGCAAAGTCTGTTGCACGCCTTATGTTAAAGTAGCACCAAAAAAAAGTTGATTACCTCTGTGGAGCCAGTGCAGGGAAGCGCCAGATTCATGATTTCTGGCGCAGGTTCTTGATGAATCGCACATAGCATTATACATGGGTAGAGCACTTTTGATGCAGTTACCTACATTCTTAGTAAATGTGCCCCAATGTGTGATAACACAGCCCAGCCTCAGCATTAGCAGAACCAAATGTCCTGCATAGAAACCCAGTGTATCAGAAGAACTACTCTGACTTGCTGCTGCACATATCTGATTTAATGTTTGTTAGGGTGTAAAGGCTCCTTTAATGCAATGCCACCTTCAAGTTATGCCCTTGTGAACATGCTATGTTCTTGTAATAACATTTTATTGTATTTTTAGCCTCTTTATCTGACTGGATTTTAACATTAACATTTTGTGCTCATAGGCCGGCATGAATTTTTTTCTCTCCACCCAAATTAGACTTTTTACATTGCACATGACTTGGTAACAGTAGACAGGAAGAGATTTACCTATGATTAAATATATGACAAATACTTTCATTCCTGTATAATAGATTTTATTTTTAGTACTGGTAATTTTGTGATATCATTTTTATTCACAGGCTATAAATTAATGTCCCTGGCATGCTGCTTTGTTTTTCTATGTTTTTGGCTGTGGTGCAGTAGCAAATTTCAGAAACATTATTTAATAGAAGTGAGGTGTCTGTGAATTGTGTATTCCATTGATTTGCTGCACCCATTGCCAAGTTACTGTATAAGCACTGCTAAAGTGTCTGGGCATCATTCAGAGAAAAAGATCCTTCCTTTTCAATAAAGATTTAATAATGAGAGTTAGCTATCCATATTCATGTGGTCGGAATGGACAACTGGGGTTTAACAAGTAGGATATTTCCAGCAAGTACTGTGAAAATAAATATACATATGTAAGGCTCTGCAACCCATAAATATATTAGTATGCCATCTAGCACTTTTACATATGTTTATGAGAAGGGCCATATGCAGGTTATATCAGGATACATAGTGAAGTAAACAGATATTTAATCCTTGCTAGGCTCCCTCTTGTAGGGATGCCATCAACCATCACAACTATTATCTAAATCAATGAAAAGGAACAAGTGATCATTTCTGCACATGCCATGAAGCGAGATGAGCATCTTACCTCAGGCCACTATCAGAGAAAAGTCAATTGCATCTTTGTCTATGAGAGCACTTGCCTCTACAGCATCACTTCAGGTACAGTATATGTATTGGAATACTACAAAGGGTGGGCCCTACTAAATTGATAATTCTGATAATTCTGGTCTTCCAAGATTTCTCCTTGTAGAGTACATGACCAATCTGCTTTTGTTGCTTGCGGATATTGATGAGCTGCAGTGTAGCGGTCTGGGTCAGGTTTTCAAGTCTAAGTATTGCAATTACTTACTTGGGTAATTGCAGACTGGAAGCATGGTCAGTGAAGCCAGAGGTCAGTAAACATGAGGATCTTGGTAACAGAGGAGCAAGCAGGAATCAAAGTCAGGAGGAAACCGGTGGTTGTTGCATAGAAGTCAATTGCAGGAGAGCAGATGACAAGCTAGAGTACATGCTGGATGCACAATAATCTTGCAAGGAGGGAAGTACAAGGCTGGGTTTAAATTCAATCAAGCATGGGGTTGAGCAACATGGAAACAGGAAATAAGAACTGGAGCATTAGGAACTAGGCCAAGTTCAACACAGGAGCTGTCCAGAGAGCTGCCTAGCACAGTTGGTAGAGCTGCAACCTGGGATACTGGAGTCTGCCGCTTCAAGTCCTGACATGCAGTGTATTTTGGAAATATGAATTCCACTGGGATCTACTACTGTATCAATCAATCAATTACAGAAATAAAATCAGCAATAAAATGATGTAATGTTAAAATTACTTTTAGGGTCTTTTATAATCCTATGCATGTTTGTTTGTGTGTGTGTGTGTGGGGGGGGTACTTTGTGTTAAATAATAATAATCACTGTGTATGCAAATGAAATGTAAAAAATTTTTTTTTAAAACTATACTACAGCATTTATCTTTCCTCCAACATTACAGGAATTTGCTGTACCCTGTTATGTTTTCTATTGTGGGAATAACCAATTTTATAACTTTTGTCCCAAATTCATTATCATAATCTTGTGGGATATTGTCTGATAAAGTTAAATAAAATAGCTGTAACGCTATTTATCAACTAGAACTCAGAACTGTTGCATATATTTAGCAAAAGGAATATACTTGTGCAGTTTTTTGGTTAAATATGTTCTTTATACAAAACATTCCAGTAAAGTAATCAGTAACTGGCTAGAAAGCCTCAACATTTTACATAGACCAAGCTTTTCTCCCAGGTTTATGGTGCTATTATTTTAACTAACTGTAACCTTAAGGCACAGGGAATGTTCCATTCCAACACGGTTTGATAATGTTTACTATTTGTAAAGTAGTTTGGATGGCAGCCCTTTAAATTATTGATCAGAGGAGCCCGGAACTCTAGACAAAATGAGGTAATTTGTAAGAAAAATGATAAGAAACAGTGTACAAAAGGGAAAGAAGATAATAACATCAGGTAGTAAAGTATACATTGGCTCCAAACCTTGGCAAGTAGCAGCAATCTCTCTTCAGGCTTTTATTTCTTTTAGATATAATGGGGCACATGTATTAATGGTTTTGTATATTTTTTTCGTCAGTGCCACAAAAACCTCATTTTGCTGACACGCTTTTTTTTGTCTCTCATTTTTTTGTGTTTGAAACCTGACACTTTTCCTGCACTTCTAGTTTCCCAACACTTTTTGGCCAAAAAGCAGACCTAGTACCACATATTAATAAATTCCCCCCCATGATTTTTGTAAAATATATAGTTGCTGAATAAAAAGCTAATTAATCTGAAAATGTAACTTATAATCCATAGGATCTGAGTGCATTTCTTATCTTTTAGACATTGTACCTTTGGTAACTTTTATCCAAAGGGAAATAATACATTATGCAATTGATAAATAGTTGTTATGACTTTGGCAGTAACCAAATTTCACATATTACTTACTGCTGAGCGGACCAAGACTGATGTTTCTTAATTTCTACTACTATTAGAATACTCAGATAGTTCATGTGTGATATCTTATGTTTGCCAGTTCAGTCATTGCCCAGCATTTTATGTGCAAGGTTATTATTTTCTCAGCTATCTTATGAATGGGACTACTTTCCCAGCATGCACTCCACCCTACTAATGCCTAGAATATAGACATAAAGAGGACCCAAAGCTAGAAGAGGACCTGCAGAGGGCATTGGAAAGATGAGTACAGTGTTAATTTGTTTGTAGGTTTGGCATGCTCGGACAGGGTCTGGCCACCTACATACTTGGGGGATGGGCTTGCTATATATGGGGGGCAGGGGCTGCTGGCTATATTCTGTGGGGGCAGGGGCTGGCAGGTTATATACTGGGGGAAGGGGCTTGCAGGCTATATACTGGGGGGCAGAGGGTGATAGGCAATATACTTATAAAATGGATTCTACAACAAATAATCACACAAAAGGATCTAGTACTAACCAAGTTAAACTGCATGCAGAGTAAAGAGCTTACCTCAATGCACCATTACCGTGGTCTGCTCCTGATAACTATTTGGGGTAAGTATTGCTCATCAACAAAGTGCATTGTGATGATTGTACTTGTGTACACAGAAATAGGGTTTCGTACTTCACTTTTTAGACTGCCATTCCCCCATTTTGACATAGGAGGTAACACTCTTTATAGTCTTTGTATAAGGCCCAGAAAAGATCAGTGAAATGAGTCTACACTTTTACCCCTATTACTACCTTGAAAATGGCTTATGAGGCAACCAGCAAAACAACAACCATGAATTCATGGTTCGATTGATTCATATGGGATATTTCTTAAGTTCTTCAATGTGCAGTTCAGCCACTTAACTCATTTCTGTGCTTGAGTTGTTATTTTGAGAAATGCATTACCGCTGGAACTGAAAATAGACAGAAACTAGAGAAAAGTGTTACTTTTGTGGGTGGAAGTGTGTGACAGAGAGATGTGAGCGGAATGAAGATGTGCATTTGCGGTATGTTGGATAAAGTGTAATCAAAACAGTGTTTGCAGCAGAGAAGATGTTTCCATTAGCGAGTCCACAGGACCATAACCCTTCCTTGATTATGAACCACAATCACATTCTGTATACTACGTGCGGCACATGGCAAATGATGGAATATCTTAGCATATATTTATATCTGCAGTATGATTAAAAAAATAAAAAAGCATTTATTCAGCCTTCCCAAAAACTGCAACAAAGAAGCTATGTGAATATTCAAGCATGACTACTTTGCAGTGCAAGACATGTGGCTAAATATGTGTTGTCATGTATTACACATGATGTATAATAAAACAAATCTATAGGAGAGCAAATGTGTTGTCCAGTAGGAAAGTACCATTTGGATAGAATATATTAACAGCTATAAAAAGAATTTGTTTAACTAGATCATACTAAGTTTAAGGCCTAACAGGCACTTTATACTAAGTCTAAGGCCTAACAGGCACTGGGTGTCACCATGACTTTCAGAACTCTGTATTGACTCCGTAGTATATAGGCATGGGAGGTTATTTATCATTCGCTGGCGCTCGTGTGCTTCAGCCTCTTGTATCCAATAAGGTCCTGCACAGATCTTATCACAGATGGTGAGTTTTCATATATGAAGATTCGAAGGCTGCAGCAAGTACGCAAGATCGGGGACAGAAACTGCCGTTTCGCTGCCGGCTGTCCCCACCGATCGACTTGTTATGCATCCCCTCCACCGCCCACTGGTGTGAAGGTGCCAGATAGGGGAAAATAATCGCAGTCTATAAGCTAACACTTGCAATTATTTCAAGGCTTCTATGCCACAGACGTGGGGCAGAAACCCTAGTAATTATCAACATGGTTGTATTACACAACAGTGACTGCCCAACAACTGTACTCTGGAACAGTGGACTAGAGAATACACAAGGAAATAATGCGGTGGATTAATGTGCCAGTGTATGATTTGGCCTCCTGATAAAACTGGTAGGCGGCTTTGGTGCTTGGCAATTACATGCCAGGTCTTGTGGCCTGGTGGCAGGGTAGCTGAAGTGAAGAGAATTAGGGAGAAATGGGAGAAAATCAATATAGTTCTACAGTATTTTCCAAAACTTTCTGGCATTATATTAGTTATCAAAACATCATAGATAATAAAATAAACTTGTACATATTCAATCTGTGTAAAACCACCGATATATCAGACACAATGGGGGAGATTTATCATTGGGCCGGCTTTTTGTGATAGTTCTATGTTTGCCTTTCAAGCTCCCCTAGTTTACAGATTTATTAAAGTGGTGTTAGCCTTTTAATAAATCTCTCTGGGATTTCTAAAAAAATAATAGCAAAAAAATCACAAGAAGAGTAAAAAAATTGTAATTGCACATACAAGTGGAGTGACCTAGCGACTTTTTTGTGATTATTTTAAAGAAATTGTGAATCATGAATCTGGCTTTGCACGGCGTTGCACTAGCAGTGGTTCCATGTTGAAGCCACTATTTCAGAGTGTAAGGAAAAGGCCCTTGCAATTTTTTGACTCCAAAAAATTCACAAAAGAACCCTTTGCAATTTTTGGCCACTTTTTTACGCAAAAAAGTCAGTGATAAATCTCCCCCCATGAAGTCAAATACTTTGTGAGAGCAAAATAATCTGAACTAAAAGACCTACCGCTGTTATTGTTACACTTTTACACAATTATAGTTCTGTGACAAAGAAAAAAAAACTGGATAAAGATATGGCTGTATTCCTCGTGATCTATTTGCAGCCCATTAACTCACCCCAAGGAAGAGGGAGGGGAAGATCATCTCAAGTGATCTCGCTTCAGCGATGGACAGAAGAGGGTCTTGATTGAAGCGTTGTTCTGGGCCATTACATTTGGCACTACAGCTCTATTAGGATTGAATTGTGTGGCTATACAATTCCTGAAACTTTCACATGTCCTAATGGAAACCTTTTGTCTCTATTAGACTGTCTGAATGTGAGCAGTATTGCACCGCAGTGTCTCCTGCATTGCAATGGCTTGGAGCATAAATATTTTATACCAATGTACAATAGGAATCAAGTAGTTACCTTTATTGATACATAAAATATAATGACATATAATGAACTGTTACATTTTGTAGAACAACAGACTGGTCATAACTTTTTTTTATCAAATTAATAAAAAAAATAAACTTTAACAATATTTCTGGAATTATACTATAATAATTAGGCATATGTCTATTGAAAAGGTAGAAGAATATTTTATTATGATTATGTGAACATTAATAGGTTATGGTGCTTTGGAGAGGGTATTCATAGAGATCGGTCATGGTTACTTTATGCTATTCTTTTATATTGCCTGAAAAATGAAATGAGTGCAGATGTAGAGGATTTGCTGCACCATCTGGAGCCACATAATGAAAGACACTTTGAAAAACATTATCACGTTTGTTTTCCAGTTTTAATGGTGTATTTTCATTTAACCGTTATCATTTTGATGATAGCTACATCTGTAGATTAGTCCCAGAACCTGTCCACCATCATCCTATTACATGTACAGCATTTGACAATTTATGAAAATGCTGCGGAAAATAAAATGTCAGATAACTCTGAGTAAACCATAGTGAATTGTTATAGTGAATTGTTCGCACACACAGTCAGGTACTGAAGGAACCACTAGGTATATCTAATATTACCTAAGGGGTAGGAATAACCCTGGCACTGATGCACAGTGTGCCAGTACTTGATAAATCCGCCCTATATTTGAGCTTGTGAAGGCTACAGACCATCCAATATGTGTGAACTCCATCGAGGTCCCCAGCTCCACCTGTGGAATTGGGTCAAAACATTGCAGCTCGATGCCTCCTGGAATACTGTCTCCTAATGTTGTCATGCAACTAGCACTATGTGGATCTCTCCATAGCATGGATTTTGCAGCCATCCCAGCCTGTATTGCGGCCTGTAATATGGCCCAGTTACACCGGACATCGCCACAAGAGCCACATCCCTGATCATCAGGGAATCACTTAGTCCCTAGGCCTATCTGCTCGCAAACCATCCATACCACCTATGTACAGCATAAAGGGTATTCCCCCCATGCCAATGCAAGTGGCACCCACTACTCTCCACAGCACAATGAATGCCGGGATCAGATGGTCAACCACAGGTGCCTCATGTCGCTCGGCAAGCGACAAAGAGCACCAGAGGGCAAAGAGCACCAGAACCTGGCACCCAAGAATGCCAATACTGACAACATGGGCACTACCGGGACGTAGTGACCACCCTGCAGCTATCAGTATTTCAGTGCTAGACGGAGTGAACACTGTAGCAATTGCTTATGAGAAAGCCAGCAACTGGTAGCTTTAAGTTCCATGTACAATGTGCCAACCGTGCCAAAAACTAAGAGACATTTTTCTATTGTTATTAGTTGGGCTTGTTGTCTAGGGGTATGATTCTCGCTATGGTAATTGTTATTAGTGTATTGTGTATAGTATTTATGGATTTGTAACTGTGAAAGTGTGTAATTGTGTAACTGTAAATGGTGCTCTGTGTCCCTACCTAAGCAATTAGCAACATGGAAATATCTTGTCTTCCTAACATATGTATGAGGCTGTACCTAAGCCTACACTAATCTTGTAAATATCTGGAACAAGAAGGGGAAAAAGCACTCACAGGGCAACACTGTACTTAAAGGTGAACTTGTGTTTTAATTGTAGGTGATAACGTTGTCAGTATCACTCCTATCCTTGGATCCTTAGTCAGGTCCATTAAAACCAAAGTTGTACAGTAGAAAAAAATGGAGATCTGTTGAAGTGCTTCTTGCTTTGTTTAAAATCCTTTCTGGAGCATAAACATCAATAAAATAAATCCTTAATTTAACGCTGCAGGTGCATCTTACATGAATAACAATTAACGCCTAAGATCGACGCATTTATAGCGTTGAAACGCATCAGGCGTTTATTGTTATTCATGTAAGATGCACCTGCAGCATTAAATAAAGGACTAATTTTATTGCAACCAGTAGCAGCGTGGTTTCAAGAGTGCCGCAAACTTGCTTTTTCCTTTCTACAATTGTGTGTGTCAAGGATTTGGAAGTGTCCACCACCACCACAAGGACGGATTGGAGGAGAACAGGTTCCGGGTGACTGGGTGAGCCAACTTATTTGTTTTTACATATCAGTATAAACATCAATACTTTCTAGATGAAAATCATGTACAATTGTTAAAAACAACAGCCAATCACTACGCATTTCGAGGCTACCCTTGCCACTTTATCATCTTTATTAGAAAAAGATGACAAAATTGTACAATCATATATTATCGGAAAAAGTTGATAAAATTGCAGACACGTGTAGTGTATGTACAATTTTATCATCTTTTTCTGATAGCTTGCTAAAAATGCAAGGGTGTTCTTGAAATGCATAGCGATTGACCATTGTTTTTAACAATTGTACTCGATTTTATCAATAAAAGAAAAAACACTTTTTTTTTTATCAAGAAATGGAGTATTATTGTTCATACCCCAGAAAGCATTTTTAACAACCCAATGACTACTTCAACACATCTCCATTTTTTCTTCTGTACAACTTTGGTATCCTAATCTTGTGTAACATTATGTCTGCACCCTTTTGCACCGCTCTGCCGGGGATCAATAAAGTACTATTGTATCATATCATATATAAGCAAATAGTAATGAAGTGTAGAACATGGGAAGGGTTAGTGCCATCACCCAGAAATTTAAGTAGATTATAACCTATTTGTTGAATAATGCTTTAAAATTGAAATCACTGGAGTCACTGATCATTGTTATCGTGATTATGGCTCATCCAAGTATATTGACTACCTAGGATTGCTTCTACACATGCTTTTTATTATTTTTGTGGTTATAATATAACACCAATAACATCCTAATAGTACTTGTTTGTAAGTTTATATAAATTTTCTTTCCATGATAACCTAAAATTTTATAGAGAATACACCTGGTTTTATAGTCCTCACTCCATTTCCACTGGCAATGAAATGAGCCATCTGTGATTATAACAGCACATTTAGGACTCAGAGATTGATAGGGCTATAATTTTGTCATAACCTTTGTGCCACAGCATTAAATATAAGATAGGCTTAGGTGAAGACATTTCATTCTGCTGATATGCAGGATTCTGACAGCTTAAATCCTCTGTCTGAAAACCAACTACAAATAGAAGGACATAAGTTTTGAGACATATGAAGCATTGAATGTTAATATTTGATCTTGTAGTTGGTACAATGTGTATGTTTGGGAGTTGATGGTTGTAGGTTGATTTTATCTTAGTAAAAATATGACAAAATAAAATTGGTCTAGTAGTGATTGCTATTGCTACAGCGCACATATCTGAGTAAAAGGAGAACATAGAGAAAAGTCACTTTGTATCCAATTCTCTTGCAGACAATTCAGATGAGTTCCACAAGTTATTGGGGCATATTTATCAGGACCTCTGCGCCACGCAAGCGTCGTGGAAGCCCTGAAATAATCACAAATAAAGCTTATTGCTTGCCCTTTAGCGATTATGTAGCCCTCTCCAACCCTCACGCCAGTGGGGCGTGAAGGGGAGTAAAGGGGGGTTGACCGGTGAGGGGCGTTACAGTCTCTGCACCTGCTAGCTACTAAAACACTTGTTAAAAATAGAATAAACAATTGCATTGAGCGCCTTGTGCATTGACTCCTAAAACGTGTCATCCCTACTCTCATTTACGGGGCCACTCCCTGACTCCCACTGTAATACATTACTGAGAACAGAATGTACTGTTGGGAACTGTTAATAAAAAAGTACTTTTTCTATGTACCCTATTTTGAATTATGAAGCTGGATGATACAACTTCTGCACTGCATTTCTACATTAAACATTTCTACATGTTTGATTGATATGTTAATGCACATGCCTATATACATGATGCTGTTACTGTCTGAATATTCTATTTTGAACAATATACTGTGATACATTGGCCCAGATTGCTTAAGAGCGGCACGTGGTCTTCAATAATCCAGCGTAACCTGCATGTGCCAACAGCACTTAAACAATTTTTTTCTGGTGCACTCAGTTTAATGGGCATACAGCACAAGTTTGTTACAAATTTGATATAAATGTGACATTTGGTGCAAATCTGCGCCAGAACACCTGTATGCATGTAGGTGCAGAGTTTTGTGGGGTGCTGCAACACAAAACTGGCACAAACACTACATAGAAATGTGTAAGCAGTTTGCACATGTAAATATATGCAAAGTACCCCAGAAAACTTGGCACCGCCAGTTTGATCAATCTGGGCCATTGTATTCTGCTGCATCAGTATATTTTGTATGCTTTTTATTGTTATTCTTTAATAAAAAATGGTTTAAAAATAGATTCAATGGGTTCTGCTACTCCTCTCACTCTTTTTAAACAACACACTTTATTATTCACAAAATGTAGATCATAACCACCATACCAACATAGAAAACAAGTATACCAAATAAAAAAATGAATGTAAAAATAAATACAAAGTAAATGTAGAGATACAACATGTATCAAGGAAAATAGGTAACTTTTGGTAGATGGTGGACCCTTACAACCCACATGAGGGGGATCTCAAATTCTAAATCGTTACATAAAAATGTGACCCAAAGTCTCATACCTGAAAATAAAGGGAGATCAACCCCTTATGTCAGTGATGGCGAACCTATGGCACGCGTGCCAGAGAGGGCACGCAGAGCCCTCTCTGCAGGCACGCGTACCATCTCCCCAGTCTCACGAAAGTGGGCCCCGATGCCTGCTGGGTCGCTGCGCTCCGATACCTGCGCAGACTGCTCGTCTCCGGCGCTGTGATGACTGCGCATCCCAGCACTCCACTGTATGCGCGGCCCCGGCGCTCCGATTCCTGCGCGGCCCCGCGTTCCACTTCCTGTTTGTTCACGGCGCGCCGACGTCTGTGCGGCTCCGGCGTCCCGCTACCTGCGGGGTCGCCGGGTCCTGGCGCCCGATGCCTGCTGCCTGCTCCCGTGCTCCAGCGTGACGTCACCGCATCCTCGCCGGTACTTGAGATGGCGCGTTTCGGCTGCTGCACTTGGTAAGGCCCTCTGTGTGTGTCTGCCTATACTGGGGTGGGGGGAGGCCCTATTTCTATCGTGGGGTGGGGGGTGAGGCCCTGTCTCTATCGTGGGGTGGGGGGGAAGCCCTGTGTCTATACTGAGGTGGGGGGCCCTGTCTCTATAGTGGGGTGGGGGGTGAGGCCCTGTGTCTATACTGAGGTGGGGGGCAATGTCTCTATAGTGGGGTGGGGGGTGAGGCCCTGTGTCTATACTGAGGTGGGGGGCAATGTCTCTATAGTGGGGTGGGGGGTGAGGCCCTGTGTCTATACTGAGGTGGGGGGCCCTGTCTCTGTAGTGGGGTGGGGGTGAGGCCCTGTCTCTATACTGGCTACTAGAGGGACTGGGTATTACCCCTAAACTCACAATGCTGCAGCATTTCTCCGTGTTGTGTACGTTATTTTCGGAGAAAATAAAACTTTTACTTAAAGAGCGACAGCCGCAGTACACAGCCATACACATAGCTACAACCGCAGTACACAGCCATACACATAGCTACAACCGCAGTACACAGCCATACACATAGCTACAACCGCAGTACACAGCCATACACATAGCTACAACCGCAGTACACAGCCATACACATAGCTACAACCGCAGTACACAGCCATACACATAGCTACAACCGCAGTACACAGCCATACACATAGCTACAACCGCAGTACACAGCCATACACATAGCTACAACCGCAGTACACAGCCATACATGGAGCTACAGCCGCAGTACACAGCCATACACATAGCTACAACCGCAGTACACAGCCATACACATAGCTACAACCGCAGTACACAGCCATACACATAGCTACAACCGCAGTACACAGCCATACACATAGCTACAACCGCAGTACACAGCCATACACATAGCTACAACCGCAGTACACAGCCATACATGAAGCTACAGCCGCAGTACACAGCCATACACATAGCTACAACCGCAGTACACAGCCATACATGAAGCTACAGCCGCAGGCAGTAATACAGTATTCATCACTACATTAGCTTCTAGTATAGTGTTATTATTGGTGATATGGGCCTTTCTATAGTGGTCTTTATAACCAGAATTCTGCTATTTATGTGGTTGTAATGGTGGCGTCATGATGTCAAAGTGTTATATGTCTCTTGTATAGTGGTATTGTGGCACTATGGGGCTAAATTGCTGTGTTGGCACCTTGCGATAGAAACGTCGGCTTTGGTTTGCAGTTTGGGCACTCGGTCTCTTAAAGGTTCGCCATCACTGCCTTATGTATATCTTCTACTCCTAAGATGCATCTATATATCTGTCTAAAAATGTTGCACAAACTCAGGCTTCATGGATAACAGTGTCCAACTTATTGATTGAGGTGTAATATATTATAGTATGTATTAAATATGTTCAGCCAATAGTTTATAGACAAAATTAATTTTATCTATGAATTTTGATTAAAACAATTACAGGCAGTTACATACAAGATAGGGTCCGGAGGTTTGTTCTTAAGTTGAATTTGTATGCAAGTCGAAACTGTATATTTTGTAATTGAAGTACTAGACAATTTTTTTTCTTTTGTCCCAGTGATAATTGGAGTTTAAAATTTTTTGCTGTAATGGGACCAAGGATTATCAATAACACTTCATTACAGACACATTACAGACATTGCAGTCTGGGACTATAGTAAAGCATCCAGAGAGCTTCACCAGAGGTCACAGTGGGCAGATGGGTCCGTCTGTAACTATGGGTTGTCTGTAAGTCGGGTGTCCTTAAGTAGGGGACCACCTGTATATACAAGATGCATTGTGAATATGTTCCTGTTAAAGTTTGTATTCAAAGGGGTTCTTTGAGCCACATACCGTTTGGTTCTGAATAAACTGAAGAACAGAGTCCAAGGAACTAAACTGTCCTTAACAGCAAGCTATCAACATACCAGAGTAGTCATACAACATAGCACGATAGGACAATCTGCAATGGATGCAGATTCAGTGAGGATTGAAGCCAGGAATATTCACCTAGTTAGGTGACTAATAGTGATGAGTGATTCCATTAAAATTCCGAACCTGGCTGAACTCAAATTTTAAAATCAAGATTGGTACCGATAATGTTAAAATGTTGCCATCAACATTAAAACGACTGCAGCCACGTTCTGGTATTGTGCGTCACTCTAAAAGATGTTGGTCAGAGTGCCGTAGGCAGGCTAAAGCCAGCGTTTGATGGCAGCCATTTAAATTCCAAAGGCAACTTTTCAGGTGGCATTTAAAGAGTTAACTCACACATTGGGTGCTAGCAGTGATCGCCTATGTTAACTGCTGGGGTAAATTGAGCCGAACACTTATCGAAATATGTAAGTGGGAACTCAAACTTTGTGGTGTGGGTCTGCTCAACACTATTCACTAGGGAATGTGAAGACCTACAGTAGGCTAGATGTCAGAACCAGGAGGCCAAACAGTATGGTCTGGGTGGCAAATAACATATCCAAGTAACAACAGCAAGGTCAAAACACAAGTAAAGTGGTTTAGAAGAAATGTGCGATTTTTACATTTTAAGAAGCATGACGTTAGATTTTAATGAAAAGTAACCTTTTTACTTGCTTTTTTTCAATTATTCAAGTTTCTTCTAAGTTATTGAAGTTCTCCAACATTTTTTATGTAGTTTCTCTTTACTGATGCAAAATAAGATCTAATGAAGGTATTTCTTTTAATCTGGTATACACAGTATCGTTTGGGGAAGCTCTTGACACGTCAAAAATAGAATGTGATATGGCTATTTATTACTCATAACGCTACAAGGCGTAATAAATCAAGAAAATTAATGTTTGTCAAAGGAACATGACAGAACCATGTACTCGCTCAAACCCTTGGGACACCAGAAGTGGAATGATAAATCCATGCAGCATCCGTATGTGAAAGTGGAAACATATGATCGATTGTAACAAAGCCAAAAATAGATCATCTTAACAAAAAGTAATGTCACCAATACCTTCTTGTATCTATTGTGATAAACACTTAGAGAAACCATTCTCTTTGTCCAATTCATTATCAGGCCTCATTGGGGCATCAGATGTAGTGTGTAAATCCATTTTCATAGGATTAAAAAGTGGTCATTGGATAAAAACAAATGGAAGAAATGCACAATGATTTAACCTCTCAATAGCTTGCCTATTGTTGGACTAGTGACTCTAGTAACTTTGGCATATTTTAGTTTAGCATCTGTATATTTAAAACTTTTATTGAAAATATTTATATAGATCTCTTTTCCCTTTTCATCATCTAGAACAGATTTTTCTAAACTGAAAGAGGTCTTTATTCATTTATTTGCTGTGATATTCAAAATTCGGTACTCAAACTAAAATTATCAAATAAATCACAAATAAATAGGATGCTCTGTTATAGTGGCATCTAATGTATATTATATACTAAAGAATGCAAATATGACATCAGAAGTTGTTAACTAGAGGTATTAACTAGAATTACAAAAATCCAGAGCTTATATCCCACCAGTAACACCCAAGATCAGTACTGGCATTTGCATGTGTTAAGGCCGCATTCACATAACCATAGGGGGATGTATGTTTGGCAGCAAGCTTTCGGCCATACATACATCTCCCACAGACCGGCATAGATGATCCTGATAGACCGGCTATGGCGACATGTCCTATCTTTCCCCCTATTATGGGCCCTGCGCCGTGGATCTCTATGGAGAGGGGAGGGGTATAGGGCTATAGATGAGCGAGCATACGTCAGTTGCTGTTTAAATGCTAGAGGCATTGATATCACTGTGGCCGCACAAAAAGAACAGATAGAAGTTTTAACTAGTGATGAGCAGACACGAGAAAATTCCGGTTGGCCAAACCTGAATTAGAAAAATCCAGACATAAAATCCCACCAGTAACACCTGCACCAGTGATGGCACCAATTGCGGGTGTTAACTGTTTAAAAGTTGGCAGCATTTAAATCATTACCACAAAAATCACTGTGGCCTTACAAAATGGTGCAACTATGCTCCACCATTTTGCGGAAGCTTGTTGCTCCAAATGATGTCACTCCCAAAGACATCATTCCTGGTACCAGCACCGATCACAGTTGTTACCCGAGGGTGGGAGGGTGAGAACAGACCACACCTGAACTTCTAATGAACTTTTCCTGTCCGCTCAACACTAGTGTTAACCTCTCAACTGGATGCATGCATATTTTTTTAGCCTTGTCATACATTCTAGATTAAGTAATTGTGCATTGTACATATACTATGGCACAAATTCTCTGAAATGTACATGTCATGGGTCCTCTGTGCACTGTAAATCATTCTTAAAGGAAATCGACCATCAAAATAAAGCATGGATAAACCAGGGGCACTTACTCATAGATCCAGACTCTGTGACTGTGGTAATCTTCTTTAAATTGTTATCCATAGCCTCCCTCCTTCTAAAATACTCTTTTAAAATTATGCTAATGAGGTTGAGTGGCTCTGATTGATGTTTCCAGAGCCCTTCAATGATGTCTTTTCATAGGGTGATCATGCACAATGATCAGAACATGTCTCATCCTCCTCCCTCTGCCTGTGTAATCTAGCAGCAACAGGAAATGCATGGGAGGGGAGACCCACTTTGCTCATTGTAACAGTGAGTGAAAAGACATCACTGAGGGGCTCTGTAAATACCCCCAGACTCCCTCAGATTCAATAGCATGATTTTAAAAGTTTATTTTAGAAGTAAGGAAGTCATAGATAGCCTTCTAACTATGTGATAAACATCCAAAAGGGGTATTCCCACCTCATTAAGTTTAGTTTAATCAATCCCTAACAGAAAAAAATTCTTCAATTTATAGTTTTTAAAAAGAACCTACCTACATGCCAATAATATAATGTAAATAGGGCTTACCTTCCCCCTAGCAACGACCCTGTGTTGACATCAGATACAGCCACCGCCACTTTTCCCAGCCTCTGGACCTGCCAGGAAAATGTGAACGTACATAACTAGCGCATGTGCAGTTCACAGATACCGGTCACCTTGCTCTCTAGAGCAGGATGGCTACCGAACATGCGCAGTAACTTCACTTCTGCTTTTATATGAAGAGGACTTAGCAGTGCCGGCGTGCTACTGTGCATGCCCAGAAGACGTCCTGTTCTAGCGAGCGAGGGGGCTGGCATATGTGAACTCCACATGCGCCAACTTTGTGTGTTCATTTTGCACGTGATTTTTTAAGAATTGGTAAATGTAATGAAGATCTATAAATAGGTGTTGAAGAAAAAACTCCATAAAGATTATTACCACTGGACATTAACCTCTTAACTCCCATGTTTAAACCCTTAAAGGGGCTTTCCCACAAGATAGGGCCTAAGTTGCTTATCGGTGGGGGTCTCAGTGATGAGGCACCCAGAGATCACAAAAATGAGGGGTGTGATGGGGTTTCATGTACCCTCGTTACTCCATGAAAATAATGGAGAAGATGGCCAAGCATGACCCTTCTACTCCATTCATCTCTATGGAGCTGAAATTGCCATGCTCTCTTAGGCCTGCTTACTATTTATTAGCATTGAGATAAGATTTTATTATAAAAACAGATTGTATTACATCTACAGATATAATGATCTTTAGTGTAAATAACACTGTAGTACTTTGCATTGCAATTTATTAATCCATGTTACTCTCTGCCAAAGTCATTTCCAGCTCAAAGACATAAACATACCAGAGCCAATTGCATGGGAAGTCTGTTAACCTGACAGTATATTTTTTGGAAAAAGAAAAGAAATCAAAGTGCCTGGAGGAAACTGACGAAACAAAGGGGCTACACAAAATCTCAGCTGCAGATGGTGGCTTAGTTGGAATTAAAACAATACCATAATGCTTCCAGACCATTATGTAAAACCCATTATGTATGTGTCATCCTGTCAGGTATTCACTTTCTTGCACATTGTAGTTAGTGTTCTGTAAGCAAAAGTGTGTATTTAGAATTATTAATAGGGCATTACATTTCTTATATATAAGGATAACTTCTAAAATCGTAAGCAGACAGCTTAAAGGGGTTGTACAGCCTATAAATGGGTCTATTCTGTAGTACTGTTCACAGGTGGGAAATGTTGACAAAAGCCATCAGTGTTTTGCTGGAAGAACCCCTTTGCTGTTTGACCCAAGGTGTTCTAGTGCATATTATCAGAAATTCTGAAAAAAGTACACACAGATGATGTGCGATATCACACCTCTCACTATGGGTGAATAAATGCCAACCTGTACCAGGAGTGATGCTTTTTTACATTGTCTACAACTTACCAGAGAGTCTGGTTTGCTGAGGCTTGCACCATAAACTGGTGAGCACTTGGCCCTTTTACTACAATGCTTCTCTGTGAGCTTTTCTTATATTTTAGATGGATGTTCAAATATGTCACATAGCAAACGGGCAGCAAAGTGCTGGATGTCCCACTGCAGGAATCTGGGAGAAGACAGAAGCGGTACATACAGTACCTTATGGGCCGGTGCCATCACTGGTCATACCTGGCAAGTGCCGGGGCCTAGAGATTCTGAAGGGGCCAACATAAGGCTGTAAGTAAGGAATCCATAGGGAGTGAGAGTGGCTTATATAAAATAACTATGAGGGGGCTGTTTTGTATGATAAACTGGGGAATATTTAAGGGAACAGAAGATTGTTTTAGCTTCTGACTTTTTAATGCTGCCACATGAGTTCACTGCAAAGGGGCCTACTGGGTCTCTGTCACCCAGGGGCCTAATGAACCTGGATCCGGCCCTGACTGTGTGCTGTACAAAGAATAGAGACAGGGACTGCTCCAGTTACAGTGTAAAAGCAAAATGTAATAAATAAATAACAAGTAAAATACTGAAAGGTCTGTGACCTTCAAAGATGATAAAGTAAAAATAAAGAATATATTTTAAAAAATTGATAAATTTAAAAAAAAATGATGCCCCAAAATGTGTCATATCAACATTTGTGGCATCAATTGCCAACCACCTTTCAGTTGTCAATTTTAGTTTAATGCTGTATTAAAGTTGGAAAAAACATAATCTTTACTATTTCATAAGCTTTGTACAAAAGTAAAAATCCAGACCAAAAAATAAATACTAGTAACTCATTTCTTGTGGAAAAAAAAACCTGCAAAAATGTAATAAAATTCTATTAAAAGAAAACATGCAAAAAACTGAAATTGTATCTGGCGACTTCCAGTGGATAGAAATGTGATAGATAGAAATGTCACACAGGTGCACTGCTCATGAGTATCACATAGAGTAATCAGAGCCGTGTGATACTATAGCTCATGAAACTGCCTCTTCATCATATGACAATGGACAGATTTCTATCCACTGAAAGTAAACGTAGAAGCTTTCCAAAGAAGTACAGCAAGCACAACAGTGAGGAATTGATACATATTGGAAAAAAAAGTTTTCATTTCTAGACAATATAAATTATTTGCTGAAAGTGGACAATCCCTTTAAATTGTGGATACAAAGTGTGACACATGGGGGAGATCTATCATGATATCTTTTAAATGCTAGTGCAAAAATTCACAAATTATTACACAATTTTCTGCAACTTTTTCATATTTGCACCACAACTCGTGGTGTACTGTTTTTTAATGGAGTCACAATTTTTTTTAGGAATCCAGTGGTTTAAATATGCAACTTTTTAAAAAGTTGCAGAAACTTGCACAAAAGCTCGCCTGGTCTCCGTTGGCAAACTTGGTAGGAAGGAGCAGAACAACCAACTTTGTAACTTTTTTTTGCATCCTCAACACCAGGCGACAATGTTAGACTAACAGACACAGGAGCAATTTAACGCAAGAAACATCTAACATCAAATTAGACTAAGAAACAAGACAAACAAGGAATTAGACTGACAGGAAAACTAGAAAGAGAAAGGATAAATCTCTCCAATGGTATACACTGAGATAAAACACATAGAAGTAACATTTTCTACTGAAGGTAGTAATTTAAAAGTCCCGGCCTGGTCTTGATTATATCCCGGAGCTTCTATAGTACCTTATTCTCTATTGTATCTTTAGGTTTGTAATAGGAGTGGATTCTACTCCAGGGAGGATAATTATCTTTTCATTTCTACTTTTCCTGTCAGTCCGGTTTCCTTTTTTCTGGTTTCTTAATCTAATTTATCTTAGGAGGATTTTCCTTGTGATAAATTCCAGTTGTGCCTGTTAGTCTAATATTGTTGTCTGGTTTGGCAAATGCAACACAAATTTGGTTGTCCTTCTTCTTCATGTTTCCCACCTGAGAACAGGTGAACTTTTTCAAGATTTTTGTTGACTGTTAAAAAAGTTGCATATTGCCAATAAGACTAACTTTATTCTAAACTGCTGGATTCATTCAATGAATACAGTGACTCCATGAGTTGTGGTTCAAATGTGGCAATTTTTATGCAACGTTTTCACATTTGCACCACAACTTGTTTTTTAATGGAGATGTTTAATAAATATCCCCCAAGTGTGCTGTTTAAAATTGGTAAGATCAAAAAAGTTATTTTCTTGCTCATTAATGTACACACTGAACCACATCTTGAAAGAAAAAAAAACTGAAATGCAGATATTTTTGATAATTTGGTAAACAAGAAAAACTTAAATATCATATAGTCATGAGTATTCAGACCCTTTTCTGTTACATACAAGCTGTCCATTTACTTCTGATCCTCCTTGTGATGGTCCAATTCTTTCATTTTAGTCCAACTGCAGTTAATGAAACCGATTGGACTTGATTAGGAAAGGCGCACAACTGTCTATGTAAGACCCCACAGCTCACAGTGCATAAGAATCATCAGGTCTGAGGAACTGCCAAGGAAGCTCAGAAATAGAACTGTGACAAGGCACTGGACTTTGACAATAAAAGAATTTCTGCAGCACTCAAGGTGCCTAAGAGAACAGTGGCTTTCATAATCCTTAAATGGAAGAAGTTTGAGATGACCAGAAATCTTTCTCAACCTTGCCGTCTAGCCAAACTAAGCAATCATGGGTGAAAGAGGTAAAGAAGAAACCCAAGATAACTGTTTCTGAGCTCCAATGGTCCTTTAGGGAGATGGAAGAAAGTTCCACAAAGTTAACTATCACTGCAGCCCTCCAGCAGTCGGTGCTTTATGGCAGAGTGTGCCGACGGAAGCCTCTCCTCAGTGCAAGACATATAAAAGCCTGCATACATTTTGCAGATCGCCAATTGAATGCAGTCAAACAATGAGTAAAAAATATAAAGGGGTATAAATACTTTCTGTACCCACTGTAGTTTCTTGAACAATGGTTACTGTATTTGAATATGTTATCTATTTACTATTTTATTTACTTTTTTACTTTTTATCTACTGTACTCCAAGGCTATATTTTTATTTTTTGACATCTTATTGCACAGTAACTATGAATGGTATTTAAACAGTTTATAAAAATTAATTTTGAAGATACAATGCTAACTAACAATTTTACACACTTGTACTATTTAATTAGAAATAACAAAAACAATATATTATGTTTGGATACAATTTAATAATATCTATGGCACAAAATGTAAAAATTTAAACTAAAAATAGAACTCTTTTTGTACGGTTACATTTATAGAATAGATGCAGCACTAGTTAAACAACATCTGAAATTATAGCAGCAGTGTTGGAATTTTACATGGATCTATAATGATGAATCTTTTTTTCATGAAACCACACATTTCATTTTATTGGCAGTCTGACACCTGAAGCGAGTACAACTGAGGGGATATTACAGCTGATTGATTGAAGACAGATGAGGACAGTAGCTGAAGTTATGAACAATCATTTCTACCTTACAACACACTATGGAAACACATCACAATGTGACATGTAAGAAATACACAAGCCAGAATATTAGTTATCGGGGATTATTTAACAAACCTTGTTCAAACAGAAAGTTGCATAGAGCAACCAGTTAATTTTCTGCTTTTGTGTTCTAAAAGCTTGTACAAAGAGCAATGATCTGGTTCTCATTTCCTTACACATCATTATTGATAGACCTTCCCTATTTCCCAGTTTGAGATCTTTGTAGTTTGTCAAATAATTACAACTGAAACCATTGGTTCTTAAATAAGAAATACTCATTGGAGCACAATGTTGTGGCTCTGTGTATTTGGTGTTTTTTGGGAGCCAAAACAAAGGTACATCTGGACTATTGTGGTGGGAGAACTTCTAATTACAAAACAACCTTTTTTAAGTAAAATTACACTTGAGGTCGTAAATAGTTTTTAATTATACTATTTTTTGTTGCATATGTTACTTTACAACTTTTTCAATTTCTACTAAAATATTTTTTCCTGAAACTCTGAAAAAAAAACAATGGGAGCTCGTCAGACTTAAGAAAAAAAACTGTATATACTGTACCCTGCCCTAGGTCCTAGTAGCAGTGCCGCTGTTGCAACACTCTTGTTTCAGACCTCAGGTGGCTCCAGTGAGCATGCTTGTTCAATATCACCAATGCGCGCTTCGGCACTGATTTGGCTCTCTAATCCCAGACAACTATTTCCTTTTTTTGTCATATCATGTCTATTGGAAACTCTATTTTTTTGTAGGTATAATCTTTTAATATAGCATGAGATTATGCTACTGAGAATTGTCTTTATAATATTTTAAAACATAATTTGGGTTAACTATCTTATGCCTGCACATGGTGCATCAGCATATGATGTTACTCCTGACGCTCCTGCTTCATCCTCCTGATGTATGGACTGTACCTAAAAACAAATCTATGCCTAGCTGTGCTTTTTGTAGAATTTAACTTTAACATGCGCCTGTTCAGATCTTAAAGGGTGCACACAAGCGGGCACACCCCTTCACTCCATCCAAGGCACCTTGGCTTGGAGGTGGCATAAGGGTGGAAATAATGCAAATTCCTGGTCTTATGCTCAGAATTGCAGATATATCATGGCTTATACACCAATGGTCATTGTTGGCATAGAAGTCTTGAAATAATTGCAAATGGCAATCTGAAGGAACTTGTGATTATTTTCCCCTTTATGCCAGTTCTCTTCTAAGGGGGCATGAAGGGGGCTGAGAACAATGTCAGAAGGGGCTGATACAGGGCATTCCTATTCCGCCCCCATGCACACGCTGCACTGTGCAAGCTTTTAATACTTTCAATAAGCCAATTTGGACCTGTCGCAGCCAGCCAACCATTGCATCAAGAGGCTGGACCCTCTTGATATATCGGGCTAAGCAGAAGGGACTGCAAAATATACAGGCGCATGAGAGCTGGCATATAATAAATAAAACTATAAACCAGTAACTATATATAGAACATTTACCATATAGTACAAGACAATGTAGAAACCTACTTTCCTTGCCAGATTTTTTTTCTGACAGTTAATAGCAGGTTTGCAATATTAAAGTGACACATTAATGAACCATCTCAATAGGAAAATGCCAAAATAAATAAGTAAGAAATACAAAATGAGCTCACCTTCTGCTGAGTTCTTGGCCCCTTTTATGTTTTGTTTGCTAGATAAGCTTGCAAAATAGAAAATCCTGATGAATTAGCAAATTATTTGACAGAACATGCATGGAGTCAGCAAATGCAGTAGCTTTGTTATTCAATCCTTTGCTTCTTTCCTGCTTAAATAATGATAAGTGTGCTGCTTCAACAATTAACAGCATCATTCTGTGGAGTCAGGTTCAAAGGATACCACCATAGATTTAAATTATGTACATCCCAAGATACTTTGAATAGACACAAAAGAATCTGCACTATTGCTGTGTGCATTATGCTCATACATACTTGGAGAATAATTTACTGCAGTGTATTGTAAGTTACGGTAACACTAAAGTCAAGAAATCAAAACATTCCATATTGAGATAAACACATTCTAGCTAAACGTTTCTATACCATTATATCTTCATGGCGGTTTCATACACAGCTTTAAATTTAAAGGCACATACAAAAACAATAGATGGCTTATGCATTCACGACTTACAGCTCTTAACAGGTGGATGACACTAAACGGTTAAAAAAAAATATAAGTTTTTTCAGATAAATATACCATAAGTTGTATTGAAAAAAATGTATGAATGAGAATCTTTTAAGCCACTAATCAGATTTAAACTTTTTTGTAGAGGAAGCGTCAGAAAAGAGGAAACATGCCTGGTCTACTTGACACCAAAGTGAGCAATCATTTTAACAATTAGTTATTGTGAATAAAGGAGAACGATCAGCCATAAACCAAATGTGTTAAGTGATAAATTATCAAGAGCAATCATGCCAACATAACAGTCATAGTACAAAATATAATTGAAAATGCCAGATTAATTTGTACTAGACAATACCTATACCCCTTTCCCAGGTCAAAGCAGGGTCGTATCTGCTATGAGGTGAGATAAGAATCTGATTGTGCCTGATTGTGATGTAATGTAATATAATAAGGGACCTGGCTGTGATGTTATGTAATATAATAAGAGGCCTTGTTGTGATTAAGCGGGGACCTGGCTGTGATGTAATAAGTGTTATTTAGGTGACTTTATACTGTAAGTGACAGTGGTTTTTATGGGCTCAGTGCAGAGATGTATTTGCGGGGAGCTGAAGACATCTGCCAGCAAATTCAACAGTCCTGGGTGGGTCATAGCTGATTATCACGTGTAAGGTACTAGATGCCAATATTGTCTATTGACTCTATTGACTAATGGCTCTTAGCACATGTGGTGTCACAGGGGGACAGTCATTCATTTCAAGTAATGTTGGCAACATTCTTTTATCAGGGTGTAGATGGTGAAATTTGTCTGTAAATTCAGTAGGCAGAACGGGGATGGTCTGATGCTGGGGGGGGGGGGGCTGACATTTCAATAGTAATCATAATAATTCAATTACTCACAATAATAATTCAATTACTCACAAGTTAAAAAAATGATTATGTTAATTGGTGAAATTAATTAGAGTGAGTTCCCATTGGAGTACTAATCTGTTGGGGCAGGTGTAATATTAGTGTGAAAACACAAAACCCCAGCCTCATCAGTGAAAAAACTGACCAGTCATCAGTATTTTTGCAGCTTCAACATTTGAAAACACCCATTAAAACCAATGGCTCAGTGAGGCAAAGCCAAAGACAAAGCCACGAATGTAAAAACAATGCCTCCATGAATCAGTTGTAGCTGTTCCGAATTCATGCCAGGAGAAAACCTTTAGTTTCTCAAAAGAACAAGCCAGTATGGCCCAAATTTGTAATGTTGTTTCTGAACAAATCAAAAAACTTCTGGAATAGTGAAGCAGCACAGGATGTTGCTTCTGGCCCTGGCACCAGTTCTACGCCAGGTTTGCTGTGGTGTAGAATTGCGCCTTAGCCTCAATTGGTGCACCCTCTTGCATGTGCACAGGCACGGTGCAGATATGCCGTTCACCAGCCCACTTCTCCAACAATGTGCCCCCTTCACACCCCTCCATGCCCTCTAAACGGGAAGGTGGTTTAATTGAGGAATAGAGCATGGCTATGAATTGAGCCTATATCAGAGCTCATACACCATATTTTAGGCATACAAGCCCTAATAAATGTGCCCCTGTGCTCATTAAACAGACATGACGGAAGCTGAGGTGTCTAACCATAATGAAACCAAAGTATAACTGCCATTAAATCTGGTTGACCAGCATTGTTTTGGAGCCACAAGACATTGGGGGGAATATATTAGGACTGGCAATTTGCATACTAGTATTAATACCCTCCGTCCCCCCATAACCCTGCATATATCCAGAAGCCATATCAGCCAGGTCAGATCAATTGAGACTAGGTGCCACTGGTGAAGATTTCAGGTATAGTTTCCGCTGGTTGTCAGGCGCAAACTATAATAAATACATCAGGCCCCCATTGGTCCTGTCATGTCTAATTTGGTATGTGGGGCATGTTACATTTCCCCCACTGAGTTAATAGAAACTAAGTTCTCCCGAAGGCCATTTATCTAAATGATACCACTTTTACCTGCTAATCTACAACTGAATGTCAATGAAATACAAGATTAACTGTCCTCTAATGAACCCTTCCCCTCCAAAGAAAATGTTAAAGATTAAATTTGTTTAATCTAGCAAATACAATTTGAGATTGAATCCCATTGTGAATATATGTAGCAAGACAACTGTATCTGTAATGACTAATTTTCATTTAAGATAATTTTCCAGATCATTAATGTTAAATAATTTCTGCAGGTTTTGACTAGATGCTGGAACAGGCCAGCTCCAGAAAAGTAGTTTAATTTTCTTCTTAATAGATTTTGTCTGGCTTCCAGTAACTAGGGAATGTTTTCCCCTGACACTTTAGCTTTGCAGAGGATTACATTAACTAGCTCCTGATTTCTGATCTATTGATGAATACATTGTATTTTTAATTCAAAGTATAGTTAAAGTTCATTCACCTGGCATATAATCTAGCATACAATGAAAGTAGTTACATTCTAGCAGACAATGAACTATGGTAACTATTTGTGTGTTCCTGTATAGTGAGCCATTAAGGTGCAAGTCATATTCATATAGATTTGCAAAAGTTGTCACAAAAGAACCTGTCAGCAGAAATGGACCTACTAAACGTTGACCCTCCTCAAGCCCCACACCTTCCCTCAAACTAATTGGCCTAATTGAGCTAGGTTGTTTACGATCGCACAGCACGTGTCTGTGCTTCAATAGACCTCTGCAGTCAGATCGTCTCCATGCATCCCTGCCCCCCAAGTCTCAAACAAAGAACAATAAAAACTCTAAAGCCACTAAGTTGAATAGGGACAGTTATAGAGTTATGGTTAGAGATGAGCGAGCACTAAAATGCTCGGGTACTCGTTATTCTAGACAAACTTTTCCCGATGCTCGAGTGCTCGTCTCGAATAACGAGCCCCATTGAAGTCAATGGGAGACTCGAGCATTTTTCAAGGGGACCAAGGCTCTGCACAGGGAAGCTTGGCCAAACACCTGGGAACCTCAGAAAAGGATGGAAACACCACGGAAATGGACAGGAAACAGCAGGGGCAGCATGCATGGATGCCTCTGAGGCTGCTTAATCGCACCATTATGCCAAAATTATGGGCAACAGCATGGCCATGACAGAGTGACAGAATGAAGCTAGATAGCATCTAAAACATCCAATAATTGACCCTGACACTATAGGGGACGGCATGCAGAGGCAGCGGCAGCAGGCTAGAGAGTGTACTTTTATACATGATAAAAGTTTGCCAGTATATTTTGTGGATTACACAGCAGGGTGGCGACAAAGTTAACATGGAAGCCATGAAAACAACCCAAAATTCTGCCTGACACAGCTCGTTTGATAAGGGGACCATGTATGGAGGCAGTGAACTAGTAGTAGATTAAAGGTGCTGCAGTTAAAACTATGTTAGTTGGATCTTGGCATGGAGCTGGCGCTCCGCTGCCAGGCGAGCTTTCGCCAATCCAAGCCCCTGTCTCTAGGCTACTCCCCAAACAGCACTTCTAAGAACCTTTTGTATAAGATCAAGTGTAGTAGCGTTCTTATAAGTTTGGGATATGGCGGGTGAGGGGAATGTAAACAGATGCGCAAGAAGCGCTGAAATAATATCGGTAAATGATAAAAGTTTGCCAGTATATTTTGGGGATTACACAGCAGGGTGGCGACAAAGTTAACAAGTTTGATGTGGAATGCCCTGTAATAGCTCTTGGGCGGTGTGCCTTTTATTGCCTAGGCTCAGCAGTTTGATCACCGCCTGCTGTCGCTTAGCGACGGCACTGCTGCTGTGCCTAGAGCTACCGACTGATGGCGCCATGGCCACGGATGGTAATTCGGAGGAGGAGGTGGAGGAGGAGGTGGAGGAGGGGTGGGAGGAGGAGGAGGTATAGTAGGCCTTTGAGACCTGGACCGAGGTAGGCCCCGAAATCCTCGGCGTCGGCAGTATATGACCAGCCCCAGGGTCAGACTCGGTCCCAGCCTGCACCAAGTTAGGTGTAGTAGCGTTCTTATAAGTTTGGGATATGGCGGATGAGGGGAATGTAAACAGATGCGCAAGAAGCGCTGAAATAATATCGGTAAATGATAAAAGTTTGCCAATATATTTTGGGGATTACACAGCAGGGTGGCGACAAAGTTAACAAGTTTGATGTGGAATGCCCTGTAATAGCTCTTGGGCGGTGTGCCTTTTATTGCCTAGGCTCAGCAGTTTGAGCACCGCCTGCTGTCGCTTAGCGACGGCACTGCTGCTGTGCCTAGAGCTACCGACTGATGGCGCCATGGCCACGGATGGTAATTCGGAGGAGGAGGAGGTGGAGGAGGAGGTGGAGGAGGGGTGGGAGGAGGAGGAGGTATAGTAGGCCTTTGAGACCTGGACCGAGGTAGGCCCCGAAATCCTCGGCGTCGGCAGTATATGACCAGCCCCAGGGTCAGACTCGGTCCCAGCCTGCACCAAGTTAAGTGTAGTAGCGTTCTTATAAGTTTGGGATATGGCGGATGAGGGGAATGTAAACAGATGCGCAAGAAGCGCTGAAATAATATCGGTAAATGATAAAAGTTTGCCAGTATATTTTGGGGATTACACAGCAGGGTGGCGACAAAGTTAACAACTTTGATGTGGAATGCCCTGTAATAGCTCTTGGGCGGTGTGCCTTTTATCGCCTAGGCTCAGCAGTTTGAGCACCGCCTGCTGTCGCTTAGCGACGGCACTGCTGCTGTGCCTAGAGCTACCGACTGATGGCGCCATGGCCACGGATGGTAATTCGGAGGAGGAGGAGGTGGAGGAGGGGTGGGAGGAGGAGGAGGTATAGTAGGCCTTTGAGACCTGGACCGAGGTAGGCCCCGCAATCCTCGGCGTCGGCAGTATATGACCAGCCCCAGGGTCAGACTCGGTCCCAGCCTGCACCAAGTTAAGTGTAGTAGCGTTCTTATAAGTTTGGGATATGGCGGATAAGGGGAATGTAAACAGATGCGCAAGAAGCGCTGAAATAATATCCCTAAATGGTAAAAGTTTGCCAGTATATTTTGTGGATAACACAGCAGGGTGGCGACAAAGTTAACAACTTTGATGTGGAATCCATGAAAACAACCCAAATTTGTGCCTGACACACCTCGTTTGATAAGGGGACGATGTATGGAGGCAGCTATATGGACGACTTTTGGAGGTAGCAATGGAGACAACGTGTGGAGACTGCTATGGAGACAATTTAATTTGGATAGTGCCTGTATGTGGCAGTCCAAAAAAGTTTTCAAACCAGAGGAGCAGGTAGGTGGCCCTCCAGAAAAATGGAATAGATTGAGTGCCTGTATGTGGCAGTCCAAAAAAGTTTTCAAACCAGAGGAGCAGGTAGGTGGCCCTCCAGAAAAATGGAATAGATTGAGTGCCTGTATGTGGCAGTCCAAAAAAGTTTTCAAACCAGAGGAGCAGGTAGGTGGCCCTCCAGAAAAATGAAATAGATTGAGTGCCTGTATGTGGCAGTCCAAAAAATTGTTTAAAACAGAGGACCGGGTAGGTGGCCCTCCAGAAAAATTAAATGCATAAAGTACTATAGCTAGAGCCAGTGGGCCCTGTCAAAAAATAGCCAGTTTCCTCTGCTTTAGTGTACAAAGAGGAGGAGAAGGAGGAAAATGAGGAGGAGGAGGAGTGCATAAATTATTCAGGTTGAGCTTCCTTCACCTGGTGGAGATTGGAAATTATGAGAAATCCAGGCTTTATTCATCTTAATAAGCGTCAGCCTGTCAGCGCTGTCAGTCGACAGGCGTGTACGCTTATCGGTGATGATGCCACCAGCTGCACTGAAAACCCGCTCGGACAACACGCTAGCGGCAGGGCAGGCAAGAACCTCCAAGGCGTACAGCGCCAGTTCGTGCCACATGTCCAGCTTTGAAACCCAGTAGTTGTAGGGAGCTGTGTGATCATTTAGGACGATGGTATGGTCAGCTACGTACTCCCTCACCATCTTTCTGTAAAGATCAGCCCTACTCTGCCGAGACTGGGGACAGGTGACAGTGTCTTGCTGGGGTGACATAAAGCTGGCAAAAGCCTTGTAAAGCGTACCCTTGCCAGTGCTGGACAAGCTGCCTGCTCGCCTACTCTCCCTCGCTACTTGTCCCGCAGAACTACGCACTCTGCCGCTAGCGCTGTCAGAAGGGAAATACTGTTTCAGCTTGTGCACCAGGGCCTGCTGGTATTCATGCATTCTCACACTCCTTTCCTCTCCAGGGATGAGAGTGGAAAGATTTTGCTTGTACCGTGGGTCCAGGAGAGTGAATACCCAGTAATCGGTGCTGGAATAAATTCTTTGAACGCGAGGGTCACGGGATAGGCAGCCTAGCATGAAATCTGCCATATGTGCCAGAGTCCCAACGTGCAAGAATTCACTCCCCTCACTGGCCTGACTGTCCATTTCCTCCTCCTCCAACTCCTCCAACTCGTCTTCTTCTGCCCATACACGCTGAACAGTGAAGGTCTGAGCAATGCTCCCCTCTTGTGTCTCGCCAACATTCTCCTCCTCTTCCTCCTCATCCTCCTCCACCTCCTCCGATATGCGCTGAGAAACAGACCTGAAGGTGCTTTGGCTATCAACAAGGGAATCTTCTTCCCCCGTCTCTTGTGACGAGCGCAAAGCTTCCGACTTCATGCTGATCAGAGAGTTTTTCAACAGGCCAAGCAGCGGGATGGTGAGGCTGATGATGGCGGCATCGCCACTGACCATCTGTGTTGACTCCTCAAAGTTACTCAGCACCTGACAGATATCAGACATCCACGTCCACTCCTCATTGTAGACTTGAGGAAGCTGACTGACCTGACTACCAGTTCTGGTGGAAGTTGACATCTGGCAGTCTACAATCGCTCTGCGCTGCAGGTAAACTCTGGATAACATGGTTAATGTTGAATTCCACCTCGTGGGCACGTCGCACAACAGTCGGTGAGCGGGCAGTTGGAGGCGACGCTGCGCTGCCCTGAGAGTGGCAGCATCTGTGCTGGACTTCCTGAAATGCGCACAGATGCGGCGCACCTTCGTGAGCAAATCTGACAGATTGGGGTATGTCTTGAGGAAACGCTGAACTATCAGATTTAACACATGGGCCAGGCATGGCACATGTGTCAGTCTGCCGAGTTGCAGAGCCGCCACCAGGTTACGGCCGTTGTCACACACAACCATGCCTGGCTTCAGGTTCAGCGGTGCCAGCCACAGATCAGTCTGCGCTGTGATGCCCTGTAATAGTTCTTGGGCGGTGTGCCTTTTATCGCCTAGGCTCAGCAGTTTGAGCACCGCCTGCTGTCGCTTAGCGACGGCACTGCTGCTGTGCCTAGAGCTAGCGACTGATGGCGCCATGCCCACGGATGGTAGTTCGGAGGAGGAGGTGGAGGAGGGGTGGGAGGAGGAGGAGGCATAGTAGGCCTTTGAGACCTGGACCGAGGTAGGCCCCGAAATCCTCGGCGTCGGCAGTATATGACCAGCCCCAGGGTCAGACTCGGTCCCAGCCTCCACCAAGTTAACCCAATGTGCCGTCAGCGATATATAGTGGCCCTGCCCGGCAGCACTCGTCCACGTGTCCATGGTCAGGTGGACCTTGTCAGAAACGGCGTTGGTCAGGGCACGGATGATGTTGTCTGACACGTGCTGGTGCAGGGCTGGGACGGCACATCGGGAAAAGTAGTGGCGGCTGGGGACCGAATACCGAGGGGCGGCCGCCGCCATGAGGTTGCGAAAGGCCTCTGTCTCTACTAGCCTATAGGGCAGCATCTCCAGGCTAAGCAATCTGGAGATGTAGACATTAAGGGCTTGGGCGTGCGGGTGGGTTGCACTATATTTTCTTTTCCGCTCCAGCGTCTGGGGTATGGAGAGCTGAACGCTGGTGGATGCTGTGGAGGATCGTGGAGGCGACGATGGGGTTTTTGGGCCAGGGTCCTGGGCAGGGGGCTGACTATCAGCTGACACAGGGGAAGGAGCAGTGGTGTGCACGGCCGGAGGTGAACGGGCTTGGTGCCACTGATTCGGGTGTTTAGCATTCATATGCCTGCGCATACTGGTGGTAGTTAAGCTAGTAGTGGTGGAACCCCTGCTGATCCTGGTTTGGCAAAGGTTGCACACCACAGTCCGTCGGTCATCCGGTGTTTCCTTAAAGAACCTCCAGACTTCTGAAAATCTAGCCCTCGCCGCTGGAGCCCTCGCCACGGGAGCTTCACTACGTGACACATTTGGCGCTGATGCACCTGCTCTGGCCCTGCCTCTCCGTCTGGCCCCACCACTGCCTCTTCCAACCTGTTCTGCTATAGGACTCTCCTCCGTCTCAGAAGCACTGTGTTCACCCGGCCTCTCAACCCAGCTTGGGTCTGTCACCTCATCATCCTCCGATCCCTCAGTCTGCTCCCCCCTCGGACTTCCTGCCCTGACAACAACTTCACCACTGTCTGACAACCGTGTCTCCTCATCGTCGGACACCTCTTTACACACTTCTTCCACTACGTCAAGAAGGTCATCATCACCCACAGACTGCGACTGGTGGAAAACCTAGGCATTGGAAAATTGCTCAGCAGCAACCGGACAAGTGGTTTGTGACTGTGGGAAGGGTCCAGAAAACAGTTCCTCAGAGTATGCCGGTTCAAATGCCAAATTTTCCTGGGAGGGGGCAGACTGGGGGGGAGGAGGCTGAGGTGCAGGAGCTGGAGGAGTGCCGATTTCGGTGACATGGGTGGACTGCGTGGAAGACTGACTGGTGGACAAATTGCTCGAAGCATTGTCGGCAATCCACGACATCACCTGTTCGCACTGTTCTGGCCTCAACAGTGCTCTACCACGAGTCCCAGTAACTTCAGACATGAACCTAGGGAGTGTAGCTCTGCGGCGTTCCCCTGCTCCCTCATCAGCAGGTGGTGTCTCACCCCACCCAGGACCACGGCCTCTGACCCCTGCAGTAGATGGACGCCCACGTCCCCGCCCTCGTCCTCGTCCTCTACCCCTAGCCCTCGGGTTAAACATTTTGAAAATGAAAGTTTTTTGTGTTTTTTAGTTTTTAAAACCAAACAATGCTATCCTATTGCTATGGCTATTTTCTAGCCAAGTATGAAAGCACACTGCTATGCCAGATGAGATGACGCTGAGTTATGAAAAAATAAACGTAAAATAAAAAGGAAATGGCAGACTGTGCCTAATTGAAATCCAACCCCTAATAAATTTTCCCACTTCGGTCTTTGCGATGGATATGTGCGTCACTAAGCGCTAAACACAGCGGTCGCAAGTCTCACTCCAAATTCCTCACAATTGGCTAGTATATGCACTGCAGCAAGGACAGCCACCAGCAGATCAACCAGAAATAAAATATATATAACACTATTGTAGGCGTAAGTAAGCCGTTTGGATTCTCCTTTGGCTATTTTCTAGCCAAGTATGAAAGCACACTGATGAGATGACGCTGAGTTATGAAAAAATAAACGTAAAATAAAAAGGAAATGGCAGACTGTGCCTAATTGAAATCCAACCCCTAATAAATTTTCCCACTTCGGTCTTTGCGATGGATATGTGCGTCACTAAGCGCTAAACACAGCGGTCGCAAGTCTCACTCCAAATTCCTCACAATTGGCTAGTATATGCACTGCAGCAAGGACAGCCACCAGCAGATCAACCAGAAATAAAATATATATAACACTATTGTAGGCGTAAGTAAGCCGTTTGGATTCTCCTTTGGCTATTTTCTAGCCAAGTATGAAAGCACACTGATGAGATGACGCTGAGTTATGAAAAAATAAACGTAAAATAAAAAGGAAATGGCAGACTGTGCCTAATTGAAATCCAACCCCTAATAAATTTTCCCACTTCGGTCTTTGCGATGGATATGTGCGTCACTAAGCGCTAAACACAGCGGTCGCAAGTCTCACTCCAAATTCCTCACAATTGGCTAGTATATGCACTGCAGCAAGGACAGCCACCAGCAGATCAACCAGAAATAAAATATATATAACACTATTGTAGGCGTAAGTAAGCCGTTTGGATTCTCCTTTGGCTATTTTCTAGCCAAGTATGAAAGCACACTGATGAGATGACGCTGAGTTATGAAAAAATAAACGTAAAATAAAAAGGAAATGGCAGACTGTGCCTAATTGAAATCCAACCCCTAATAAATTTTCCCACTTCGGTCTTTGCGATGGATATGTGCGTCACTAAGCGCTAAACACAGCGGTCGCAAGTCTCACTCCAAATTCCTCACAATTGGCTAGTATATGCACTGCAGCAAGGACAGCCACCAGCAGATCAACCAGAAATAAAATATATATAACGCTATTGTAGGCGTAAGTAAGCCGTTTGGATTCTCCTTTGGCTATTTTCTAGCCAAGTATGAAAGCACACTGATGAGATGACGCTGAGTTATGAAAAAATAAACGTAAAATAAAAAGGAAATGGCAGACTGTGCCTAATTGAAATCCAACCCCTAATAAATTTTCCCACTTCGGTCTTTGCGATGGATATGTGCGTCACTAAGCGCTAAACACAGCGGTCGCAAGTCTCACTCCAAATTCCTCACAATTGGCTAGTATATGCACTGCAGCAAGGACAGCCACCAGCAGATCAACCAGAAATAAAATATATATAACGCTATTGTAGGCGTAAGTAAGCCGTTTGGATTCTCCTTTGGCTATTTTCTAGCCAAGTATGAAAGCACACTGATGAGATGACGCTGAGTTATGAAAAAATAAACGTAAAATAAAAAGGAAATGGCAGACTGTGCCTAATTGAAATCCAACCCCTAATAAATTTTCCCACTTCGGTCTTTGCGATGGATATGTGCGTCACTAAGCGCTAAACACAGCGGTCGCAAGTCTCACTCCAAATTCCTCACAATTGGCTAGTATATGCACTGCAGCAAGGACAGCCACCAGCAGATCAACCAGAAATAAAATATATATAACGCTATTGTAGGCGTAAGTAAGCCGTTTGGATTCTCCTTTGGCTATTTTCTAGCCAAGTATGAAAGCACACTGATGAGATGACGCTGAGTTATGAAAAAATAAACGTAAAATAAAAAGGAAATGGCAGACTGTGCCTAATTGAAATCCAACCCCTAATAAATTTTCCCACTTCGGTCTTTGCGATGGATATGTGCGTCACTAAGCGCTAAACACAGCGGTCGCAAGTCTCACTCCAAATTCCTCACAATTGGCTAGTATATGCACTGCAGCAAGGACAGCCACCAGCAGATCAACCAGAAATAAAATATATATAACGCTATTGTAGGCGTAAGTAAGCCGTTTGGATTCTCCTTTGGCTATTTTCTAGCCAAGTATGAAAGCACACTGATGAGATGACGCTGAGTTATGAAAAAATAAACGTAAAATAAAAAGGAAATGGCAGACTGTGCCTAATTGAAATCCAACCCCTAATAAATTTTCCCACTTCGGTCTTTGCGATGGATATGTGCGTCACTAAGCGCTAAACACAGCGGTCGCAAGTCTCACTCCAAATTCCTCACAATTGGCTAGTATATGCACTGCAGCAAGGACAGCCACCAGCAGATCAACCAGAAATAAAATATATATAACGCTATTGTAGGCGTAAGTAAGCCGTTTGGATTCTCCTTTGGCTATTTTCTCACCAAGTATGAAAGCACACTGATGAGATGACGCTGAGTTATGAAAAAATAAACGTAAAATAAAAAGAAACTGGCAGACTGTGCCTAATTGAAATCAAACCCCTAATAAATTTTCCCACTTTGGTGTTTGAGGTGGATATGTGTGTCACTAAGAGCTAAACACAACGGTCGCAAGTCCCCCTGCAAATTCCTCACAATATGGTACTAGCTGCAAATAAATTAAAAAAAAGTATAACGTTATTGTAGCCCTAAGAAGGGCTGTTGGGTTCTTGTTGAATCACTCCTGCCTAACACTATTCTAATAGAACACCCTAACGCTTTCCCTGACCAGCAGCAGCTCTCTCCCTAGCGGCATCCAGACACAGAATGATCCGAGCAGCGCGGGCAGCGGCTAGTCTATCCCAGGGTCACCTGATCTGGCCAGCCAACCACTGCTATCGACGTGTAAGGGTACCACGTCATGCTGGGTGGAGTGCAGAGTCTCCTGGCTTGTGATTGGCTCCGTTTCTGGCCGCCAAAAAGCAAAACGGCGGGAGCTGCCATTTTCTCGAGCGGGCGAAGTATTCGTCCGAGCAACGAGCAGTTTCGAGTACGCTAATGCTCGAACGAGCATCAAGCTCGGACGAGTATGTTCGCTCATCTCTAGTTATGGTCCATCTCACCAGAAGAACAAACACATTTTTGGATATGTTATTTGCAGGATCATAATAATCCAATTTCCATGACTCTAGAATACTCCGTTCAAGAGATATCAATATCTCTGGATAGGACATTAGCAAATGGGTCAGGTATGGTATCAATGCGGATCCACCCGGATCCAATGATACCAGAACCATGACCCTACAACTCTCCCTTGAGAAGCTATGGCTTCTCTAGGGCTCTGGTTGTAGTACCAGGTAGGAGGGGCCCATGACCCCTTTTGTTGGGTGGGCAGAGGTGTAACTCCACCTGATATAATCAGAGAAGGATCTTAAGGTGTGGATTATCCCGGTCCAATAGGCCCAGCACACACAAAGGTAACTAACTTACTGAACCGCTGTTACTTGTAATGCTACCTGGTAGTTTGTACTCTGTAACTGTATATATCTCTACTGTATACATTGTTTTGTCTAGTGTGCCCTGAAGGCAATTAAATATAGAATTTAACCTGTGTTGCTCAATCCACGAATCCCCACGTCTGAGTCTTGCTAATATACATGCTACCGGGTTAGTTCCTCACCGTATATAATCCCGTTACGGACCTGGCTTATATTAAAGGAGAACTGGTGGCAGCCTCATCAGGGCTGATAATATTCTGTCTCACTGAGGCTGGTGAGAGGGATCTTATAGCCATTCAGGGCTGTGATTTATTGTTGTGCTATATCCAGAAGTTGTGTGGACAGCTTTAAATCACTTTCTGTGCCTCTCAGAACCTGTGCACAGGGGTTTGAAACATTGCGGTTTCCTTCACACCCACCTTGACCTCCACCTCTTGACTTTATGTAACCAATTTACATCTCACTTCAAATCTGATTTTCTGGATGATGTGATCACTCTGAACCATGAAAGAAACAAAAACTAGAAGATGTTTGACAATATGCTGGTAGGGGTTTATTAGACCAACTGCTGATGACAGGTTTCCTTTAAGAGATTTATATAATAAAGCTGAGCAAATCATCCAAGATTCAATACAAAGAAGCTTTGTATAATATATTTAAAAGTTAAGGTTCGGGTCTGAATTTTAAAATTTCTCCTTGTCCACCGCCCCCTTTTCCATGCTAAGCTGAATAAGAATGGGAAAGGAGTAACTAGCCATCATTTTAGACTAGAATGTCAATGAGCCCAGCTGTTTTACAAACCAGAAATCCACTATTTTTGTACATAAAGGTTGTTTGAAAGTTTTGTTATATAGATTTTTTGGCCATTATGTACACACAATTTTGGCACATACTATAAGAAATTGTAGAGCAATCCCATCCTACATCCCACTAAAACTGACATCTTACACAGCTCTGTACATCGAAGTATGAAAAAGTTATTGGCAGCAGAATATAACAAAATAAAAACATGTATTTTGTACAAAAGGTTTTGATTTTTTAAATTGTATTTAAACATAATAAAACCTTTATTAAATTGGCATCATAGTGATCGCACTGGGCCAAAGAATACATAAGATGTGTCATTTCCAGGGCACAGTTAAAGCCATAAAAACAATGTTCACAGAAATATGTTTTATCTACAATTTTATTACATTTGGAACTTTTTCAGCTTCCCAGTACACAACATGGAATATGTCTGGTGCATGATGTCAATCACATAGGTGAAGGTGTTAAGAGGCAGGTGTACAAGCCTTAAAATTATTGCAATTTCTCAAACAAACCTTCCATACCAAGTTGTTGTGGAAAGTTGTAAAAGGGGCAGCGCCAGATAGCGCTGTGTTTCTGCCCTGAGCCTGTGTACTAGTTGTGGCCCACAGTTGCACTAGTTGAAGAGCAGGTTACAGCACAATCTGCAGTTCTGCCTTTCCCAAACATGTTGATTGATGGGCTTATCAATCAGACATGGCTGTGAGAGGCCAGGTGGTTGCAAGGTGGACCGATTCCAACCATGCCTCGTTGGGTGGAAACGTGCCTGATTGGCTGCTGCTTACCTTTCTTCAAAATGGCAGAACACAATTATCTCCTGAAGTTTCCTTCACGCAAGAATTAAGTGCAAAAAGCCATAACTTTGGCATGGAAACTTTTTCAAGCAAAACATATTGCAACTCCTTGAAAACTAATAATAGCATTTGAGCAGACTGGTAGAGAGAGGTAAATTTTTATCTCAGACACGAAAGCCGAGATGGTAACAGCCCATCAACTTTAATATAATGCAGTTTGTTTTCTGATTGGCTGGAATGAATCTGTGGGCAACAGTAAAGTGTGGTGGAGGATTCAGGTTTGGGGCCTTATTTAGACAATTGCAGTTGGGGATTTGGTTCGGGTTTTCTCTATTAGAGTATATCTTTTCACCTAAAACCTTTATGTAGATTGTAACAATATAAATTGTAAAGTTATTTTCAAAGGTAGATACAAGCTGTATGGAATGAAATAGAAACTGTCACCCCAGGTAACACTTTCTTACCAGTTCTCAGAATTGATATTCATTGAAACATTTTACTTTTGGAAATGCGTAACAGTGATATCACAAAAATTAAATTAATGATAAAACAGCTAAAGGCAGAGTTGGTGCAGACAGAACCAACTCTCACATGAAAAAGAAAACAGATGGCATTTCAAGTTAGCTTAACTCTTATACTTTAAATAGGGATTGATAGAGAAATCCCCAAGCTACTACCATGAGCTGTTAATATTTTCTGAGTAATTTTAATAACATTAAGTAGTCATTGCATATGGTTGATTTAGTGATGAGGGAATGGGAACCGGGAAATGCACAATAAATAGAGATGAGCGAACACTAAAATGCTCGGGTACTCGTTATTCGAGACGAACTTTTCCCGATGCGCGAGTGCTCGTCTCGAATAACGAACCCCATTGAAGTCAATGGGAGACTCGAGCATTTTTCAAGGGGACCAAGGCTCTGCACAGGGAAGCTTGGCCAAACACCTGGGAACCTCAGAAAAGGATGGAAACACCACGGAAATGGACAGGAAACAGCAGGGGCAGCATGCATGGATGCCTCTGAGGCTGCCTAATCGCACCATTATGCCAAAATTATGGGCAACAGCATGGCCATGACAGAGTGACAGAATGAAGCTAGATAGCATCTAAAACATCCAATAATTGACCCTGACACTATAGGGGACGGCATGCAGAGGCAGCGGCAGCAGCGGAAGGCTAGAGAGTGGCATGGCGACATACCCTAAATGGACTCAGGCTTCAAACCAATGGGTGGCAGAGAGGAACCAAAGGAGGTGAGCAAGAAGCGCTCAAATAATATCGGTACATGATAAAAGTTTGCCAGTATATTTTGTGGATTACACAGCAGGGTGGCGACAAAGTTAACATGGAAGCCATGAAAACAACCCAAAATTCTGCCTGACACAGCTCGTTTGATAAGGGGACCATGTATGGAGGCAGTGAACTAGTAGTAGATTAAAGGTGCTGCAGTTAAAACTATGTTAGTTGGATCTTGGCATGGAGCTGGCGCTCCGCTGCCAGGCGAGCTTTCGCCAATCCAAGCCCCTGTCTATAGGCTACTCCCCAAACAGCACTTCTAAGAACCTTTTGTATAAGATCAAGTGTAGTAGCGTTCTTATAAGTTTAGGATATGGCGGGTGAGGGGAATGTAAACAGATGCGCAAGAAGCGCTGAAATAATATCCCTAAATGGTAAAAGTTTGCAAGTATATTTTGTGGATTACACAGCAGGGTGGCGACAAAGTTAACAACTTTGATGTGGAATGCCCTGTAATAGCTCTTGGGCGGTGTGCCTTTTATCGCCTAGGCTCAGCAGTTTCAGCACCGCCTGCTGTCGCTTAGCGACGGCACTGCTGCTGTGCCTAGAGCTACCGCCTGATGGCGCCATGCCCACGGATGGTAATTCGGAGGAGGAGGAGGTGGAGGAGGGGTGGGAGGAGGTATAGTAGGCCTTTGAGACCTGGACCGAGGTAGGCCCCGCAATTCTCTGCGTCGGCAGTATATGACCAGCCCCAGGGTCAGACTCGGTCCCAGCCTGCACCAAGTTAAGTGTAGTAGCGTTCTTATAAGTTTGGGATATGGCGGGTGAGGGGAATGTAAACAGATGCGCAAGAAGCGCATGATGCGCATGGAGCTGGCGTTCCGCTGCCAGGCGAGCTTTCGCCAAACCAAGCCCCTGTCTCTAGGCTACTCCCCAAACAGCACTTCTAAGAACCTTTTGTATAAGATCAAGTGTAGTAGCGTTCTTATAAGTTTAGGATATGCCGGGTGAGGGGAATGTAAACAGATGCGCAAGAAGCGCTAAAATAATATCCCTAAATGGTAAAAGTTTGCCAGTATATTTTGTGGATAACACAGCAGGGTGGCGACAAAGTTAACAACTTTGATGTGGAATCCATGAAAACAACCCAAATTTCTGCCTGACGCACCTCGTTTGATAAAGGGACGATGTATGGAGGCAGCTATATGGACGACTTTTGGAGGTAGCAATGGAGACAACGTGTGGAGGCTGCTATGGAGACAATTTAATTTGGATAGTGCCTGTATGTGGCAGTCCCAAACATTTTTCAAACCAGAGGAGCAGGTAGGTGGCCCTCCAGTAAAATGGGATAGATTGAGTGCCTGTATGTGGCAGTCCCAAAAATGTTTCAAACCAGAGGAGCAGGTAGGTGGCCCTCCAGTAAAATGGAATAGATTGAGTGCCTGTATGTGGCAGTCCCAAAAATTCTTCAAACCAGAGGAGCAGGTAGGTGGCCCTCCAGTAAAATGGAATAGATTGAGTGCCTGTATGTGGCAGTCCCAAAAATTGTTCAAACCAGAGGAGCAGGTAGGTGGCCCTGCAGTAAAATGGAATAGATTGAGTGCCTGTATGTGGCAGTCCCAAAAATTGTTCAAACCAGAGGAGCAGGTAGGTGGCCCTGCAGTAAAATGGAATAGATTGAGTGCCTGTATGTGGCAGTCCCAAAAATGTTTCAAACCAGAGGAGCAGGTAGGTGGCCCTCCAGTAAAATGGAATAGATTGAGTGCCTGTATGTGGCAGTCCCAAAAATTGTTCAAACCAGAGGAGCAGGTAGGTGGCCCTGCAGTAAAATGGAATAGATTGAGTGCCTGTATGTGGCAGTCCCAAAAATGTTTCAAACCAGAGGAGCAGGTAGGTGGCCCTCCAGTAAAATGGAATAGATTGAGTGCCTGTATGTGGCAGTCCCAAAAATTGTTCAAACCAGAGGAGCAGGTAGGTGGCCCTGCAGTAAAATGGAATAGATTGAGTGCCTGTATGTGGCAGTCCCAAAAATGTTTCAAACCAGAGGAGCAGGTAGGTGGCCCTCCAGTAAAATGGGATAGATTGAGTGCCTGTATGTGGCAGTCCCAAAAATGTTTCAAACCAGAGGAGCAGGTAGGTGGCCCTCCAGTAAAATGGAATAGATTGAGTGCCTGTATGTGGCAGTCCCAAAAATTCTTCAAACCAGAGGAGCAGGTAGGTGGCCCTCCAGTAAAATGGAATAGATTGAGTGCCTGTATGTGGCAGTCCCAAAAATTGTTCAAACCAGAGGAGCAGGTAGGTGGCCCTGCAGTAAAATGGAATAGATTGAGTGCCTGTATGTGGCAGTCCCAAAAATGTTTCAAACCAGAGGAGCAGGTAGGTGGCCCTCCAGTAAAATGGGATAGATTGAGTGCCTGTATGTGGCAGTCCCAAAAATGTTTCAAACCAGAGGAGCAGGTAGGTGGCCCTCCAGTAAAATGGAATAGATTGAGTGCCTGTATGTGGCAGTCCCAAAAATGTTTCAAACCAGAGGAGCAGGTAGGTGGCCCTCCAGTAAAATGGAATAGATTGAGTGCCTGTATGTGGCAGTCCCAAAAATTCTTCAAACCAGAGGAGCAGGTAGGTGGCCCTCCAGTAAAATGGAATAGATTGAGTGCCTGTATGTGGCAGTCCCAAAAATTGTTCAAACCAGAGGAGCAGGTAGGTGGCCCTGCAGTAAAATGGAATAGATTGAGTGCCTGTATGTGGCAGTCCCAAAAATTTTTTAAAACAGAGGACCGGGTAGGTGGCCCTCCAGAAAAATGGAATAGATTGAGTGCCTGTATGTGGCACTCACAAAAATTGTTTCAAACAGAGGACCGGGTAGGTGGCCCTTCAGAAAAATTAAATGCATGAAGTACTATAGCAAGAGCCAGTGGGCCCTGTCAAAAAATAGCCATTTTCCTCTGCTTTACTGTACAAAGAGGAGGAGAAGGAGGAAAATGAGGAGGAGGAGGAGGAGTGGATCAATTATTCAGGTTGAGCTTCCTTCACCTGGTGGAGATTGGAAATTCTGAGAAATCCAGCCTTTATTCATTTTAATAAGCGTCAGCCTGTCAGCGCTGTCAGTCGACAGGCGTGTACGCTTATCGGTGATGATGCCACCAGCTGCACTGAAAACCCGCTCGGACAAGACGCTAGCGGCAGGGCAGGCAAGAACCTCCAAGGCGTACAGCGCCAGTTCGTGCCACATGTCCAGCTTTGAAACCCAGTAGTTGTAGGGAGCTGTGTGATCATTTAGGACGATGGTATGGTCAGCTACGTACTCCCTCACCATCTTTCTGTAAAGATCAGCCCTACTCTGCCGAGACTGGGGACAGGTGACAGTGTCTTGCTGGGGTGACATAAAGCTGGCAAAAGCCTTGTAAAGCGTACCCTTGCCAGTGCTGGACAAGCTGCCTGCTCGCCTACTCTCCCTCGCTACTTGTCCCGCAGAACTACGCACTCTGCCGCTAGCGCTGTCAGAAGGGAAATACTGTTTCAGCTTGTGCACCAGGGCCTGCTGGTATTCATGCATTCTCACACTCCTTTCCTCTCCAGGGATGAGAGTGGGAAGATTTTGCTTGTACCGTGGGTCCAGGAGAGTGAACACCCAGTAATCGGTGCTGGAATAAATTCTTTGAACGCGAGGGTCACGGGATAGGCAGCCTAGCATGAAATCTGCCATATGCGCCAGAGTACCAACGCGTAAGAATTCACTCCCCTCACTGGCCTGACTGTCCATTTCCTCCTCCTCCAACTCCTCCAACTCCTCTTCTTCTGCCCATACACGCTGAACAGTGAAGGACTCAACAATGGTCCCCTCTTGTGTCTCGCCAACATTCTCCTCCTCTTCCTCCTCATCCTCCTCCACCTCCACCTCCTCCGATATGCGCTGAGAAACAGACCTCAGGGTGCTTTGGCTATCAACAAGGGAATATTCTTCCCCCGTCTCTTGTGACGAGCGCAAAGCTTCCGACTTCATGCTGACCAGAGAGTTTTTCAACAGGCCAAGCAGCGGGATGGTGAGGCTGATGATGGCGGCATCGCCACTGACCATCTGTGTTGACTCCTCAAAGTTACTCAGCACCTGACAGATATCAGACATCCACGTCCACTCCTCATTGTAGACTTGAGGAAGCTGACTGACCTGACTACCAGTTCTGGTGGAAGTTGACATCTGGCAGTCTACAATCGCTCTGCGCTGCTGGTAAACTCTGGATAACATGGTCAGTGTTGAATTCCACCTCGTGGGCACGTCGCACAACAGTCGGTGAGCGGGCAGTTGGAGGCGGCGCTGCGCTGCCCTGAGAGTGGCAGCATCTGGGCTGGACTTCCTGAAATGCGCACAGATGCGGCGCACCTTCGTGAGCAAATCAGACAGATTGGGGTATGTCTTGAGGAAACGCTGCACTATCAGATTTAACACATGGGCCAGGCATGGCACATGTGTCAGTCTGCCGAGTTGCAGAGCCGCCACCAGGTTACGGCCGTTGTCACACACAACCATTCCCGGCTTGAGGTTCAGCGGTGCCAGCCACAGATCAGTCTGCGCCGTGATGCCCTGTAATAGCTCTTGGGCGGTGTGCCTTTTGTCGCCTAGGCTCAGCAGTTTGAGCACCGCCTGCTGTCGCTTAGCGACGGCACTGCTGCTGTGCCTAGAGCTACCGACTGATGGCGCCGTGCCCACGGATGGTAGTTCGGAGGAGGAGGTGGAGGAGGGGTGGGAGGAGGAGGAGGCATAGTAGGCCTGAAACACCTGGACCGAGGTAGGCCCCGCAATCCTCGGCGTCGGCAGTATATGAGCAGCCCCAGGGTCAGACTCGGTCCCAGCCTCCACCAAGTTAACCCAATGTGCCGTCAGCGATATATAGTGGCCCTGCCCGGCAGCACTCGTCCACGTGTCCGTGGTCAGGTGGACCTTGTCAGAAACGGCGTTGGTCAGGGCACGGATGATGTTGTCTGACACGTGCTGGTGCAGGGCTGGGACGGCACATCGGGAAAAGTAGTGGCGGCTGGGGACCGAATACCGAGGGGCGGCCGCCGCCATGAGGTTGCGAAAGGCCTCGGTCTCTACTAGCCTATAGGGCAGCATCTCCAGGCTAAGCAATCTGGAGATGTGCACATTAAGGGCTTGGGCGTGCGGGTGGGTTGCACTATATTTGCGTTTCCGCTCCAGCGTCTGGGGTATGGAGAGCTGAACGCTGGTGGATGCTGTGGAGGATCGTGGAGGCGACGATGGGGTTTTTGTGCCAGGGTCCTGGGCAGGGGGCTGACTAGCAGCTGACACAGGGGAAGGAGCAGTGGTGTGCACGGCCGGAGGTGAACGGGCTTGTTGCCACTGAGTGGGGTGCTTAGCATTCATATGCCTGCGCATACTGGTGGTAGTTAAGCTAGTAGTGGTGGAACCCCTGCTGAGCCTGGTTTGGCAAATGTTGCACACCACAGTCCGTCGGTCATCCGGTGTTTCCTTAAAGAACCTCCACACTTCTGAAGATCTAGCCCTCGCCGCAAGAGCCCTCACCACGGGAGCTTCACTAGTTGACAGTGGCGCTGATGCACCAGCTCTGGCCCTGCCTCTCCGTCTGGCCCCACCACTGCCTCTTCCAACCTGTTCAGGTCGAGGACTCTCCTCCGTCTCAGAAGCACTGTGTTCACCCGGCCTCTCAACCCAGCTTAGGTCTGTCACCTCATCATCCTCCGATCCCTCAGTCTGCTCCCCCCTCGGACTTCCTGCCCTGACAACAACTTCCCCACTGTCTGACAACCGTGTCTCCTCATCGTCGGACACCTCTTTACACACTTCCACTACGTCAAGAAGGTCATCATCACCCACAGACTGTGACTGGTGGAAAACCTGGGCATCGGAAAATTGCTCAGCAGCAACCGGACAAGTGGTTTGTGACTGTGGGAAGGGTCCAGAAAACAGTTCCTCAGAGTATGCCGGTTCAAATGCCAAATTTTCCTGGGAGGGGGCAGACTGGGGGGGAGGAGGCTGAGGTGCAGGAGCTGGAGGAGTGGGGATTTCGGTGACATGGGTGGACTGCGTGGAAGACTGACTGGTGGTGGACAAATTGCTCGAAGCATTGTCAGCAATCCACGACATCACCTGTTCGCACTGTTCTGGCCTCAACAGTGCTCTACCACGAGTCCCAGTAACTTCAGACATGAACCTAGGGAGTGTAGCTCTGCGGCGTTCCCCTGCTCCCTCATCAGCAGGTGGTGTCTCACCCCGCCCAGGACCACGGCCTCTGACCCCTGCAGTAGTTGGACGCCCACGTCCCCGCCCTCGTCCTCTACCCCTAGCCCTCATTTTTAAAATGAGAGTTATAACTTTTTTTTTTTTTTTACTTCTTTTTGTTTTTTTTTTGTGTTTTTTTGTGTTTTTTGTTTTTTTTTGAGTTTTTAAAACCAAACAATCCTATCCTATTGCTATGGCTATTTTCTAGCCAAGTATCAAAGGAAGCACACTACTATGCCAGATGAGATGACACTGAGTTATTGCCTAATAGAAATCCAACCCCTACTGAATTTTGCCACTTCGGCCTTTGCTATGGATATGTGCGCCACTAAGCGCAGAACACAGCGGTCGCAAGTCTCACTACAAATTGCTCAGAATTGGCAAGTACATGCACTGCAGAAACTACAGCCACCAGCAGATCAACCAGAAATCAAATATATAGAACGCTACTGTAGGCTTCAAGAAGCTGTTTGTATTCTCCTATGGCTATTTTCTAGCCAAGTATCAAAGGAAGCACACTACTATGCCAGATGAGATGACACTGAGTTATTGCCTAATAGAAATCCAACCCCTACTGAATTTTGCCACTTCGGTCTTTGCTATGGATATGTGTGCCACTAAGAGCTAAACACAACGGTAGCAAGTCCCCCTGCTAATTCCTCACAAAATGGTAAAAGATGCAAATTAAAATAAAAAAAGTAGAACGTTATTGTAGCCCTAAGAAGGGCTGTTGGGTTCTTTGAGAATCACTCCTGCCTAACAGTAAGCTAATAGAACACCCTAACGCTTTCCCTGACCAGCAGCAGCTCTCTCCCTAGCGGCATCCAGAGACAGAATGATCCGAGCAGCGCGGCCAGCGGCTAGTCTATCCCAGGGTCACCTGATCTGGCCAGCCAACCACTGCTATCGACGTGTAAGGGTACCACGTCATGCTGGGTGGAGTGCAGAGTCTCCTGGCTTGTGATTGGCTCTGTTTCTGGCCGCCAAAAAGCAAAACGGCGGGAGCTGCCATTTTCTCGAGCGGGCGAAGTATTCGTCCGAGTAACGAGCAGTTTCGAGTACCCTAATGCTCGACCGAGCATCAAGCTCGGACGAGCATGTTCGCTCATCTCTAACAATAAATTAAATATAGTATCATTAATTGACCATCAAAGTGTCACAGCATAACTGGAGGCAGGTAACAGGAAGATTTTTTATTATACTTTAACATATTGAAAATTTTCTTTCAAATTATTTATTTTCAAGAACTTGATGGAAAATTATATTATATAAAAAATTACTTTTTATGAAGGTGGATGACCTCAAAGAGAACCAGAGTAGCATTTTTGTGTTTATATGTTTAGCAAAAAATATTCCTGCGATTGGGACAACATTACAGAATGAAGGGAAGTTTCCTTCTAGAGATGAGCGAGCACTAAAATGCTTGGGAACTCGTTATTCGAGACAAACTTTTCCCGATGCTCGAGTGCTCGTCTCGAATAACGAGCCCCATTGAAGTCAATGGGAGACTCGAGCATTTTTCAAGAGGACCAAGGCTCTGCACAGGGAAGCTTGGCCAAACACCTGGGAACCTCAAAAAAGGATGGAAACACCACGGAAATGGACAGGAAACAGCAGGGGCAGCATGCATGGATGCCTCTGAGGCTGCTTAATCGCACCATTATGCAAAAATTATGGGCAACAGCATGGCCATGACAGAGTGACAGAATGAAGCTAGATAGCATCTAAAACATGCAATAATTGACCCTGACACTATAGGGGACGGCATGCAGAGGCAGCGGCAGCAGTGGCAGGCTAGAGAGTGTCATGGCGACATACCCTAAATGGACCCTAAATGATTTCCTATGTGAACAAAAGGTTGACGGTATATTTAGTCGATAACACAGCATGGTGGCGACATAGTGACCAAGTTCCATAACGTATCTGGTGAAACACCCAAAAAATGAGCCTGACACAGCTCTTTTGATAAGGGGACGACATGTGGAGGCAGCCATGGAGACGACTTCAATGATTAAGAGCGACTGTATGGGGCATTCATATTGCGCTGCTATGATTGCAACTTCAGGTCTCCAGCATGGCGGCGACAGATAGACCGAGTTCCACTATGTATCTGGTGAAACACCTGAAAATTCTGCCTGACACAGCTCGTTTGATAAGGGGATGATGTGCTGCATATCCTCTCTTGCTCCAGCGTCTGGGGTATAGAGAGTTGAAATGAGACATTGGTGGACGCTGTGGAGGATCGTGGAGGCAAAATGGACAGGAAACAGCAGGGGCAGCATGCATGGATGCCTCTGAGGCTGCCTAATCTTGGGATGGAGCTGGCGGTCCACTGCCAGGCGAGCTTTCGCCTGTCCAAGCCCCTGTCTTTCGGCTCCTCCCCACCCAAAATGGGCCTGGGGGCCAGAAGCGTTTACTTTGAAAAAATTATAATTTTCAAAGCAGGCCGGGTCGTTTAAATATTTCATCTAGGAATAATGGAATAGCATAGTGGTTCTATTTTTAATAGTTTTTACGGAAATGGTTCCATGATTAAGAGCGACAGTATGGGGCATCCATATTGCGCTGCTATGGTTGCAACTTCAGGTCTCCAGCATGGCGGCGACAGATGGGCCGAGTTCCACTATGTATCTGGTGAAACACCTGAAAATTCTGCCTGACACAGCTCGTTTGATAAGGGGACGATGTATGGAGGCAGTGAACTAGTAGTAGATTAAAGGTGCTGCAGTTAAAACTATGTTAGTTGGATCTTGGGATGGAGCTGGCGCTCCGCTGCCAGGCGAGCTTTCGCCAATCCAAGCCCCTGTCTCTCGGCTACTCCCCAAACAGCACTTCTAAGAACCTTTTGTATAAGATCAAGTATAGTAGCGTTCTTATAAGTTTGGGTTATGGCGGGTGAGGGGATTGTAAACAGATGCGCAAGAAGCGCTGAAATAATATCGGTAAATGATAAAAAATTGCCAGTATATTTTGTGGATTACACAGCAAGGTGGCGACAAAGTTAACAAGTTTGATGTGGAAGCCATGAAAACAACCCAAAATTCTGCCTGACACAGCTCGTTTGATAAGGGGACCATGTATGGAGGCAGTGAACTAGTACTAGATTAAAGGTACTGCAGTTAAAACTATGTTAGTTGGATCTTGAGATGGAGCTGGCGCTCCGCTGCCAGGCGAGTTTTCGCCTATCCAAGCCCCTGTCTCTTGGCTACTCCCCAAACAGCACTTCTAAGAACCTTTTGTATAATATCAAGTGTAGTAGCGTTCTTATAAGTTTGGGTTATGGAGGGTGAGGGGAATGTAAACAGATGCGCAAGAAGCGCTGAAATAATATCGGTAAATGATAAAAGTTTGACAGTTTATTTTGTGGATTACACAGCAGGGTGGCGACAAAGTTAACAAGTTTGCTGTGGAAGCCATGAAAACAACCCAAAATTCTGCCTGACACAGTTCGTTTGATAAGGAGACCATGTATGGAGGCAGCTATATGGACGACTTTTGGAGGCAGCTATGGCGATGACGTGTGGAGGTAGCAATGGAGACAAAGTGTGGAGCCAGCTAAAAAGACGACATTTGGAGGCTGCTATGGAGACAATTTAATTTGGATAGTGCCTGTATGTGGCAGTCCAAAAAAGTTTTCAAACCAGAGGAGCAGGTAGGTGGTCCTCCAGAAAAATTAAATAAATTGAGTGCCTGTATGTGGCAGTCCAAAAAAGTTTTCAAACCAGAGGAGCAGGTAGGTGGTCCTCCAGAAAAATTAAATAGATTGAGTGCCTGTATGTGGCACTCCCAAAAATTGATTAAAACAGAGTACCGGGTAGGTGGCCCTCCAGAAAAATTAAATACATAGAGTACTATAGCTAGAGCCAGTTGGCCCTGGCAAAAAATATCCAGTTTCCTCTGCTTTAGTGTACAAAGAGGAGGAGAAGGAGGACAATGAGGAGGAGGAATGCATACATTATTCAGGTTGAGTTCTTTCACCTGGTGGAGAATGAAAATCCGTAGAAATCCAGGCTTTATTCATCTTGATAAGCGTCAGCCTGTCAGCGCTGTCAGTCGACAGGCGCGTACGCTTATCGGTGATGATGCCACCAGCTGCACTGAAAACCCGCTCGGACAACACGCTAGCGGCAGGGCAGGCAAGAACCTCCAAGGCGTACAGCGCCAGTTCGTGCCACATGTCCAGCTTTGAAACCCAGTAGTTGTAGGGAGCTGTGTGATCATTTAGGACGATGGTATGGTCAGCTACGTACTCCCTCACCATCTTTCTGTAAAGATCAGCCCTACTCTGCCGAGACTGGGGACAGGTGACAGTGTCTTGCTGGGGTGACATAAAACTGGCAAAGGCCTTGTAAAGCGTACCCCTGCCAGTGCTGGAAAAGCTGCCTGCTCGCCTACTCTCCCTTGCTACTTGTCCCGCAGAAGTACGCCCTCTGCCGCTAGCGCTGTCAGAAGGGAAATACTGTTTCAGCTTGTGCATCAGGGCCTGCTGGTATTCATGCATTCTCACACTCCTTTCCTTTCCAGGGATGAGAGTGGAAAGATTTTGCTTGTACAGTGGGTCCAGGAGAGTGAATACCCAGTAATCGGTGCTGGAATAAATTCTTTGAACGCGAGGGTCACGGGATAGGCAGCCTAGCATGAAATCTGCCATATGCGCCAGAGTACCAACGCACAAGAATTCACTCCCCTCACTGGCCTGACTGCCCATTTCCTCCTCCTCCAACTCCTCTTCTTCTGCCCATACACACTGAACAGTGAAGGACTGAACAATGGTCCCCTCTTCTGTCTCGCCAACATTCTCCTCCTCTTCCTCCTCCACCTCCTCCGATATGCGCTGGGAAACAGACCTAAGGGTGCTTTGGCTATCAACAAGGGAATCTTCTTTCCCCGTCTCTTGTGACGAGCGCAAAGCTTCCGACTTCATGCTGACCAGAGAGTCTTTCAACAGGCCAAGCAGCGGGATGGTGAGGCCGATGAGGGCGGCATCGCCACTGACCATCTGCGTTGACTCCTCAAAGTTATTCAGCACCTGACAGATATCAGACATCCACGTCCACTCCTCATTGTAGACTTGAGGAAGCTGACTGACCTGCCTACCAGTTCTGGTGGAAGTTGACATCTGGCAGTCTACAATCGCTCTGCGCTGCTGGTAAACTCTGGATAATATGGTTAATGTTGAATTCCACCTCGTGGGCACGTCGCACAACAGTCGGTGAGCGGGCAGTTGGAGGCGGCGCTGCGCTGCCCTGAGAGTGGCAGCATCTGGGCTGGACTTCCTGAAATGCGCACAGATGCGGCGCACCTTCGTGAGCAAATCAGACAGATTGGGGTATGTCTTGAGGAAACGCTGAACTATGAGATTTAACACATGGGCCAGGCATGGCACATGTGTCAGTCTGCCAAGTTGCAAAGCCGCCACCAGGTTACGGACGTTGTCACACACAAACATGCCTGGCTTCAGGTTCAACGGTGCCAGCCACAGATCAGTCTGCGCCGTGATGCCCTGTAATAGCTCTTGGGCGGTGTGCCTTTTATCGCCTAGGCTCAGCAGTTTGAGCACCGCAGTGCTGCTGTGCCTAGAGCTACCGACTGATGGCGCCATGCCCACGGATGGTAATTCGGAGGAGGTGGAGGAGGGGTGGGAGGAGGAGGAGGCATAGTAGGCCTTTGAGACCTGGACCGAGGTAGGCCCCGCAATCCTCGGCGTCGGCAGTATATGAGCAGCCACAGGGTCAGACTCGGTCCCAGCCTCCACCAAGTTAACCCAATGTGCCGTCAGCAATATATAGTGGCCCTGCCCGGCAGCACTCGTCCACGTGTCCGTGGTCAGGTGGACCTTGTCAGAAACGGCGTTGGTCAGGGCACGGATGATGTTCTCTGACACGTGCTTGTGCAGGGCTGGGACGGCACATCGGGAAAAGTAGTGGCGGCTGGGGACCGAATACCGAGGGGCGGCCGCCGCCATGAGGTTTCGAAAGGCCTCAGTCTCTACCAGCCTATAGGGCAGCATCTCCAGGCTAAGCAACTTGGAGATGTGGACGTTGAGGGCTTGGGCGTGTGGGTGGGTTGCGCTATACTTCCTTTTGCGCTCCAGCGTCTGGGGTATGAAGAGCTGAACGCTGGTGGATGCTGTGGAGGATCGTGGAGGCGAAGACAGGGTTTTCGCACGGGAGGTGTTTGGGCCATGGTCCTGGGCAGGGGGCTGACTAGCAGATGACACAGGGGAAGGAGCAGTGGTGTGCCCGGCCGGAGGTGAACTGGCTTGGTGCCACTGAGTGGGGTGTTTAGCATTCATATGCCTGCGCATACTGGTGGTAGTTAAGCTAGTAGTGGTGGAACCTCTGCTGATCCTGGTTTGGCAAAGGTTGCACACCACAGTCTGTCGGTCATCCGGTGTTTCTTTAAAGAACCTCCAGACTTCTGAAAATCTAGCCCTCTCCACGGGAGCTTGACTACGGGCAAGATTTGGCGCTGATGCACCAGCTCTGGCCCTGCCTCTCCGTCTGGCCCCACCACTGCCTCTTCCAACCTGTTCTGCTATAGGACTCGCCTCCGTCTCAGAAGCACTGTGTTCACCCGGCCTATCAACCAAGCTTGGGTCTATCACCTCATCATCCTCCGATCCCTCAGTCTGCTCCCCCCTCGGACTTCCTGCCCTGACAACAACTTCACCATTGTCTGAAAACCGTGTCTCCTCATCGTCCGGCACCTATTTACACACTTCTTCCACTACGTCAATAATGTCATCATCACCCACAGACTGCGACCGGTGGAAAACCTGGGCATCGGAAAATTGCTCAGCAGCAACCGGACAAGTGGTTTGTGACTGTGGGAAGGGTCCAGAAAACAGTTCCTCAGAGTATGCCGGTTCAAATGCCAAATTTTGCTGGGAGGGGGCAGACTGGGGGGGAAGGAGGCTGAGGTGGAGGAGCTGGAGGAGTGCTGATTTCGGTGACATGGGTGGACTGCGTGGAAGACTGACTGGTGGACAAATGGCTAGAAGCATTGTCCGCAATCCACGACATCACCTCTTCGCACTGTTCTGGCCTCAACAGTGCTCTACCACGAGTCCCAATAACTTGAGACATGATGAACCTAGGGAGTGTAGCTCTGCGGCGTTCCCCTGCTCCCTCATCAGCAGGTGGTGTCTCACCCCGCCCAGGACCACGGCCTCTGACCCCTGCAGTAGTTGGACGCCCACGTCCACGCCCTCGTCCTCTACCCCTAGCCCTCGGGTTAAACATTTTCAAAATTAAAGTGTAAACTTTGTGTTTTTTTTTTTTAAACAAAAGAATGCTATCCTATTGCTATGGCTAGTTTCTAACCTACACTGACAGCACACAACTGGATTTTGTGCTGTGCCAGATGACTTTGAGTTATAAGAGAAATAAACGTAAAAAATAAATAAATCAGCAGACTGTGCCTAATTCAAATGAAACCCCTAATAAATTGTCCCACTTCGGTGTTTGAGGTGGATATGTGTGTCACTAAGAGCTAAACACAAGTCTCCCTGCAAATTCCTCACAATATGGTACTAGCTGCACTACTAATGCCAGCAAGCCCAGCCACAAGCAAACCAAAAAAAAAAGGAAAATATAACGCTATTGTAGGGCTAAATAAGCCGTTGGGGTTCTCCTATGGCTATTTTCTAGCCCACACTCAAAGCACACTGCTTTGGCAGATTACTGTGAGTTCTAAAAAGAAATAAACGTAAAAAAAAATAAATCAGCAGACTCGGCATAATTCAAATCAAACCCCTAATAAATTGTCCCACTTCGGTGTTTGAGGTGGATATGAGTGTCACTAAGAGCTAAACGCAAGTCTCCCTGCAAATTCCTCACAATATGGTACTAGCTGCACTACTAATGCCAGCAAGCCCAGCCACAAGCAAACCAAAAAAAAAGGAAAATATAACGCTATTGTAGGCCTAAATAAGCCGTTGGGGTTCTCCTATGGATATTTTCTAGCCCACACTCAAAGCACACTGCTTTGGCAGATTACTGTGAGTTCTAAAAATAAATAAACGTAAAAAAAAATAAATCAGCAGACTCGGCGTAATTCAAATCAAACCCCTAATAAATTGTCCCACTTCGGTGTTTGAGGTGGATATGTGTGTCACTAAGAGCTAAACACAACGGTTGCAAGTCTCCCTGCAAATTCCTCACAATATGGTACTAGCTGCACTACCAATTCCAGCAAGCCCAGCCACAAGCAAACCAAAAAAAAGGAAAATAAAACGTTATGGTAGCCCTAAGAAGGACTGTTGGGTTCTTGTAGAATCACTCCTGCCTAACACTATTCTAATAGAACAGCCTAACGCTTTCCCTGACCGGCATCCAGACACAGAATGACGCGAGCAGCGCGGGCAGGGGCTAGTCTATTCCAGGGTCACCTGATCTGGCCAGCCAACCACTGCTATCGACGTGTAAGGGTACCACGTCATGCTGGGTGGAGTGCAGAGTCTCCTGGCTTGTGATTGGCTCTGTTTCTGGCCGCCAAAAAGCAAAACGGCGGGAGATGCCATTTTCTCGAGCTGACGAAATACTCGTCCGAGCGACGAGCAGTTTCGAGTACGCTAATGCTCGAACGAGCATCAAGCTCGGACGAGTATGTTCGCTCATCTCTATTTCCTTCCATGATGGAAATGACTATTTTCTTTTTGAAATAACCTATCAAATTATCAGGTCATAGTTTGAGGCCCAAATAAAATATTTTACTTGCCAGTTGTGATTTTGTATTATTATGCTTTTTTTAAATAAGAAATTGGAGTTTTTATCCTTATTTGCACTAATGTAAGGATCAGCAAACCTATATTTGTATGAAGTGGGCAAATTACTGTATATACTCGTGTATAAGCCGAGTTTTTCAGCACAAAAAATGTGCTGAAAAACGTCCCCTCGGCTTATACACGAGTCACAAGTGTAAGTGTATCTTAAAAAAAAAAAACTTATATACTCACCATCCGGTGGCCCCGATGTGCAGCGCTGCTCCCCCGATGTCCGCGCGGGTCCTCTTCTGGCTTCCGCGCCCGTCTTTTGCGTTCTGTACATCGCGCTGGGCGCCGCCATTGCTCTCTCCCGGGCGCCGCTGCTGACGTCCTACTAGGCGCCACCCGCGAGAGAGCTATGGTGGCGCCCAGCGCGATGTACAAAAGACGGGCACGGAAGCCAGAAGAGGACCCGTGCGGACATCGGGGGAGCAGCGCTGCACATCGGGGCCACCGGATGGTGAGTATATAAGTTTTTTTTTTTTTAAGATACACTTACACTTGTGACTCGTGTATAAGCCGAGGGGACGTTTTTCAGCACATTTTTTGATGTGAGGAAACAAATTCTAAAATAGAATTATTGATGTGTTCTTGATACATTTCTATAGCAGCCAAAGGACTTGATTTATTATTATTTTGGTTTTCTCAAGGCATCAAGCCTTTTATTGTTATTATTATTATTATTATTATAATATAATAATAATAATAATCTTTATTTATATATCGCCATCAAATTCCGTAGCGCTTTACAAATTATTATTATTATCATCAATATACTGTATTTACCATTTCAATTTTGTCCTTAAATGTCAGGTTAAAACATGGTATATAAATTTCCCATAGTACGTTCTCTTTGATGATAGGTGCAATTCAATGTAGTACAAAAATAGATAGATATCTGATGGACCGTTATAAGTCATATCAGCAATAATGTTAAGATGCCACATCATATCAGTTAAAAAGCTTACAGAAGTATGGTCATTGTTAGATGCCATCTTCACCTATTCCAAGGGCTTCTTTGAACAATTGGAACTAATAGCGGATCTTCATATAGGTGGCATGAGCGCGTGCACAGGGGCACATGCCGCCCATACCAGGAACCTAAATGAAGACAGCTATACTCACCTTCTGGCTTCTTCTCCCTGGACCCTTGGCTCCATCTTCTCCTCTTCAGCCAGTAAGCATACAGTATGACACAATGGGGTCATGGTCGAGTGACGTCATAGGGTTGCATGCCGTGAGGGCAGGATGAGGAGAAGATAGAACTGCGGGGAGAAGACACCGAAGATGAGTAAAGCATTTTTTTTTAAGAGGCTTCAATGTAGACATTTCTGTTAATAGGAGGGGCCCTGCTGTGGACATTTTATGGGTGGCCGTGTTGTTAACATTTCATTTATGGGGGGCCCTGCTGTTTGCATTTCATTTATGGGTGGCCATGCAGTAGACATTTTATGTATGGAGGGCCCTGCTGTGGACATTTTATTTATAGGAGACCTGCTGTGGACATTTCATTTATGGGTGCTCTGTAATGCCCATTTCTTTAAAGGGGGCTCTGCAGTGGCCATTTTTTAAAAGAGGCTCTGCTGTGGCCATTTCATTAAAGGGGCCTCTGCTGTGAACTTTTAAGTTAATGGGGGGGCTCTGCTGTTACGATGTTTGTAAAGGGGGATCTGCTGTGGTCATTTCTTTAAAGGGGGCTCTACTGTGAAAATTTTTTTTAAAGGGGGGCTCTTCAGTGGACATTTTATCAAAGTGGGGCTCTGCTGATGACATTTTGTTAAAGGGGAGCCAGTACAGGCTGCAGGGGTATTATCTGCTGGAGGAGATTAGGCCTCGGGGCACAAGGTTGGCTGGATGCTGGGGGGCCCTAGTCATGAGAACAGCCCAGGGCTCATGAGAAACTTAATCTGCCACTGATGGGCACTCTTATAATACACACCAAAATTTGATTTCTACCCAAAACATGCACTTTGGGCTTTTCTACTATTAAAACATATTACCTCAAACTTATATGCACTGGATATGCTTACTAGACTTAAGTTGTGTTTGTTGGACCAACAAAAAGTGACAGAGAGAGGGCGATGGCGAATGGTAAGGCATTGCTACCTGGTGGCGGTAACTTGAGTAGAGCGGCTGAGACCAAATCATATAGATCATGCGCTGTTGCTTTGATGAAGTTTTACTGTAATTTTGGAAATCAGGGGCCAGAGAAGAGGTAATTAGAAGTATAGTGTACTTGCCCTGCTTTGGCTCCCAATTCCAGGACAGCTGCACTAGCAGGTTCCCAGGAACTTTATGTTGCATTCTGGGACCTGTTGGAGGCAATCAGTGGCCGCACTGGTGAGGCGCTGTAAAACAGGTGACATCCCAGTAATCAGCTCCTTTGATTATTGACAATTCATACTTGGAGTACAGAGGAATCGCAGACTGCTACAATTCTGAAAAAAAAGAAAGAATAGTAAGTACACTTTTTTTTTTATTTATTGACCCTTGCAGACACAAAGGTAATACATTTTCTCCACAATGTAAAAGTCTAACACATCGGGAGATTGCATTCTAAAGAGTCAGAGAGAATCAGTGTCTCCGATAATGAGCTATTTGTCTGGTGCCACTTGACAATCATCATCTTACATTGCAAAACAGTCATCAAATCAGCTGACAAATGCAATTGATCATATTGATTTCCAATAAAAAGCGGTGATGAACAAGGTGACTGAAATATTTTCTGACTCATGCTAATGCCTGGTCTTTGCATAATTCAATTAGTAAAGTTAAATGCTATGCCAGTACTTTGACATACTGCAGTCAGATCCATTGTACCAGTAAAGGAGTCAGGAGAAGCTGAAAAGAGGAAAAGGAGTCTTAATATGTGCGCTCAATTGGCTAGAAGGATTGTAATGCGGATTGAGGGACATTTATCTACTTAGGATTAGTAGCTTCTGATGTGCAGGTGACATTTTCCAATAAATTGGTGAAAACTCTGATTTCTCGCTGCTCATTGGCCCTTAGAGAGTTTCTTATTTCTTTTTCTGACCTCAGAATAATAAGGAAAATATAAACATGTCTGTATTCAATAAATTGGATCAATTTAACATGAGGATACATTACATGTTAGCTTTTCTATGTACTAGAAGAAACCAGCAAGAAAACCTAATATACTGTTTTTTAAATCCTGCTGCTCTCAAAATCACTGAATCTCTGTAAATCCAGATATTCTGCTAACTATGTAGCTATCTCCTGTAGCTATCACTTTTTTAATGAATTTTATTAACTCAAGTTGAATCATAATCAGGTTATTAGTTAAAATTTGTGTCCTAAAATTCAGTCTTAAAATATTGGCCTGCATACGATTCAATTTTCAGTATAGATGTATATTACATTGATATCTATAGTCATTGTAGACTTAAAGGGCTACTATCGTAACTGTGCATTATTTTTTTCCGTCAATGTTATCTATATCTACTAATACTCTACTATGTATAAGTGAAACTACCAGACTTATAAAATTGGATGGCTATCTATAAGTGAACCAAAGGACGTGGACGTTTTTTGACTGAGTCCATAAATCAAGTCCTTTCTTTTGGAAATTACATATTTAATAAAAGTGAAGTTTTAATTGACAAATGAGCTATCTATAAGTCACACGTTGGCTGCAGGTGTATGGAGAGGGCTCGCGGTGATCGGTGCTAAGACTGATTGTTGGTGTCTACCCTTTGATTGCGCATGAGATCCACTCTCCCCATGACATCATCTGGGAGCAATGATCTGTCACCATGATAGCATCGGTTCTTTTATTTTCTATACCCTATCCCAAATATGGGATATTGGCATACTCAGGAGAAATTGGGTATCAAATTTTATGGATCTATTCATTAGTTTATCCATTGTGAATGTTTAATTTTTGGGCCAAAATTAATGTATTTTCTAAAAAGATTACAAATTGTAAATTCCACCTCCATTTTGTTTTAACAACTGTGAAGCAGGTTATGAAACTTCTTAAAGTTGGTTTTGCATGCATTAAGAGGTGTAGTTTCTATATTTGGGTAATTTACAACATTTTACTATTATTGAGGCCTCTCAAAGTCACTTGAAACCTGAGCAGGTCCCTGAAAATACAGCTTTTGTTGATTTTCATAAAAATGTGAACAATTGCACCCAAAATTCTAAGTCTCATATGTTCCTAGAAAAATGAGAGGATGCATAAGACATTCGGGCAATGTTAGTTATGAAGTTATTTGGGTGGTATGACTACCTGTCTGAAAAGCACAAAATTTAGAACTTTAAAATAGAATTTTTTAAAATGTTTGCTAAATTAAATTTTTTTTCAAAACTAAACACAAAAAATGTTATTAAAATCTTCAACTAATTTGAAGTACAATGTGTCACCAAAAAACAATCTCAAAATCCCCTGGACATAACCAATAGTGTCTACTTTTGTTCAGATTGAATGTCAATGGTTTTGGTACAACACTACAGCCTACTTTATAATGGGTTATCCCGTAGGTGCTGACATTGTCACAACAGAGTGTGAAACATCATATCTAGCTCAGTGACACATAACTGGATAGGTTCAAGCCTTACGCTATTTCATTATGGCATTCACTAAGGCTTTTCTTGAAACATGAGTTACATGATTAATCACTGACTCCTGCAAAAAATATGAATGCAATCTGTGAAAATTGTAAATATAATATAACAAAGTGCTGAGATCGCCCGCTGAGCTCCTGGAACCCTGCTGAGAAAGTTATAATGCAGGTTCAGTATCTCACATAGAAAACTGATGATTACAATTATTTCTTTTCACTGCTGGGACACAGAGATCTAATCAAAAGTATTCACAAGGTGAGTGATACGGCGTGTCGGCAACAACCACGAGAGGCCAAGTCATCCACTATATAAGTTATTCTTTTACTCCACATGCTTTCAACAATATGTGTAAAGTGATGTTTACAATCTTTTTCATGTACAATCGGTGTCACTTTCAATATAAGTAGCTGTCCTGAATGAGACTTATAGAGAAGGATAATTTACATCAAGTTGTCTGCGTACTTAGAATGAATAACTTAGAATATTAGCGATTTTAGAACACTGCTCCTACTTTTCTGAGCGGGCACAGCTGATAGGTTCTGTCTAACTAATTTACATTATGTTTTTGTGGTGGACATGAAGCTTGCAGTCTCCACTGTCTGCTGGTGTCCACCAGGACCTAGTGAATGCGCATGTTAAGGTGTTTTGGTCCTACTCTGTTCCTGTATTGTTCACTTCAGGAAATTATCTTGGCTTGACCAGATCGTGGTATGTTACTGACTTTCCTCTGTCTGATCCTCTGATACTCTGTATTGGTACCACTGGACCAACCTTGGTCAGAGCCACGAGTACACTTCCAAGGATGTGGTGAACTTATTGCAGTGTAGTACAGATTCCTTTATGAAATTTAAAGGATAAAAACCAACAGCCCGAAATAAAATCCAGTAGGTGGCACAGTTGGGTTTACAAACTTCTGCTCATGACAATTCCTTTCATAATTTTCAAAAAACACATTGAACTAGACACCTTTTAGCAATGGTAGGGTCTTGAAACGAAATAGAAAACAAAGGACTAAGGTATGGACAAGAGCAGCGTTCCTTAGGAATCTCCTCTTAAAAACATTAGGGAAATTTGGGAAATGTCAGTGATTGTTGATAAACTGATTATTACAGGTTGTTAGAAACAAAACATTAAACTGATGTGGGAACTATTATGTCATATTGTGTTTACAGCTAACATTGGTCCAGACGCTAAGTTGGATATGCCCCATTAAATATTTCTGTACACTTGCCAATTATCATCATGATTCACTTGTTTTTCATGTAATCATATGGTATCTGTATAGACAAAAAAGATAACCTATTAGCTTGTATCAGTTTTGTGATAATCATCACCTGTGATGCTGTCGATAACTACACCAAAAGAAATAATATAACATGCTATAGCATCTACTATAACAATTAACTGTGAAGAAAACACAACATAAAGTGACTACGTGATAACACCACCATATTGTTTTTTTCTTTATTTCAAATTAATAATAATAACTATGCTCAAACCCCATAGAGTATTACTGTCTATGACCCCATTGTGTTCTATAATCTCCTATGTTGCAATAGTGTATACTTGGTGGGACCATTTATCCTAGGTTGGTTCCTTCATTTGCCGGTGTATGATGGAGGCGCCGCCATATACAATAGGGGACATCGGCCTCCTGATGTATTTGTGGCCAGTTGTGCTGGTAAACAATGTACCCTGTGATTTTATTTATGCATCCATTCCTTTAAATATCTACAACCTCATGCCACACTCCTAAAGACTGTTAAACCTTGTGTCCTAAATGTTGAAAAGGGTGCAATTTATTTTTATGACATTCTCCTCTATCATGTCTATCTACACTTTTTCTGCCAAAAATAGATAGTGGAAAATATAATTGAAAATACCGTGAATATAGTTCAAATAACGTAAATGATTCAACTACACTGCAAAGGTCGAATTGCCCATTCAGACTCAGATGATGTATATTTTATGCTACGGGTTTTTCACTCAAAGTATGTATGAGATTTGTATCAATCCCATCTTCAACTCAATCACTGCTGCCGATTCTGCAGCAGCAAACCGGCAGAAGTTACGCCATGTGTATCCCCATCCTATAAGGACCTTCTCAAAGGGAGTCCTTTAGGTCTTTATCACTTTTATCTCACCAGTGTCCTCATTCTGGAGGACTTTACATAGTAATATTAAATATACCCTGTAGGGAAGATGCAGAAGAATTGAAAATTCTTTAAGGATTATCTTTATCAGACCAGTAATGCCCAAAATGGGGTGAAAAATTATGTACTTGTTTAATTTACATGGTTATTGTAGTTTTAGACAAACCTGGAAACTTGATAATATCTTATTGAAGTTTCAGATCGAAGTCTAATTTAGGAAAGGAACATGACATGTTCTGTCTTGTGGAGAGACCCCATCTGATGATTTATTGTCAACACTCCTTTTTAGTGTCACATGGAAAAGACAATCTGATGAAGGTTTGGACAGAAAAATCTGACAGCAGACAGAAACCTTTGTAAATCAGTTGCGGCACAACCTTATGGGATTCTTTGTGATTGCTTGTTCTAAAATCAACCACTGCCATGTTCCTAACGGTATGATAAATCTGTAACATATAAGCATGATATAGTATACTTTCTACATATCACAATACACAATATATTTTCTGAATACTGTAAACAATATGAAATGTGCTATTAAAGGAAATCTACCATCACGATACACATATTTTAAGCTAAGCACAAACATATGACTGTGTGTGTCTTCATTATCCCTGAGCCACATTTTAGAGAAGTTAGAGTTCTCATATTATGTAACTTATGTTCAGGTGCTTTTGTGTACTAGTTCCATCTACCTATAATTATACACGCCTCTTGGAGGCATTTATGCCCTTCTGCCGCCTGAGAGCCAATGATGTAAGCTTGATCTCAGAAATTCCTATGCATGTATGGTTGTCATCAGCTCTCAGGCAGCAGAAGGTGAGGGAGGAGGAGGGCGTAAACACCTCTAAGTGGTGTGCATAGTTATAGACAAATGGTGTAAGAAGGGTGTGCTGTGACAATAGCCACTCACCCTAATTTAAATATTATAAAACTGTAATTTCTCAAAAAAACTGTAATTTCAGAAAAGTTGAAGATAAGATCCAGGATCAGCAGCCATACACAGACAGGTGCTTAGCTTGAAATTTGAGTATTATGGTAGTAGATTTCCCTAAAAGGTTGTCCGGGTGTGTGATGAACATATATGTATTAGGGGTATTCACATGCCAGATTTTGTCCCGTTCGTTGAATATTCCATATCCCTTACCTCCCCCCCTGCCTTGTCTAAATTACCCTAATTGAGCTTGCTAGGGTGTTAATCATCACTCCAGGAGAGGTAGCTTCAAAGGATTTCCGCAGCCGCAACAACTCCATGGATCTTTCCATGGATCTTTCCATGGATCTCCAACAGGAGACAATGGGGCACATGTATCATACTTTTTCGTCTGTTACCTTTTTCATGTTTCTTGAAGTTGTTCTACTTAATCATTGCAATGTATCTTAAGTTTTTTCCCTTTTTGATACATGTGGTGAGTTGTTTGGTATCACTTTTGAGACTTTTTGTGGTGTGCAACTTTTTAGTCTCAAAAAGTAGTTTAGTAAAAGTAAGTATGGGTCTAGCATGCTCTGTTTTGTGACTTATTAGGTATAAGAATGGGACAACTCCAAGCCCTAAAGTTGCACAAGTTAATCAAACATCTGGGCTACAAAGATAAATGTAAAAACACAGCATTACATCCTGGAGGAAGCTAACTTTGGTACGCTGCTTGATTCTGCACCTAAAAAGTCGCAAACTGCAAAAAGTCGCAAAAAAAAAGAAAACTGAAGCAATAGGAGTGATACATGTCCCCCAATGAGTCATAAAACTCTCAGACCAATATGTTGGTTAGGAACAGTTCTGGAGTAATGGTCCATCTCAGCCCAAGGGCAATTACATTTTTGGAACATGGAACATCACCAGGGTATTATATAGATATGAATAATTAGGTTCTAGCATCCTTGGGACCAGAGATATAAATATCTTGGGTCAGGGTTGGTATCAATGTGATCAAGGGATTCACCCGGATCCATTGATACCAGAAGCCTGACCCTATGACTTCCCCTTGAGAAGCTATGACTTCTCCAAGGTTCTGGATTTAATACCAAGGAGAAGGGTCCTAAAAGCCCTCCTGGGGGTGGGCAGGGGTGCCTCTGCACCTAATATAATCAGAGCACCCCTGATTCCCATGGCCGCTTCTTGGGAAACCTTTTACCATAAGGAAGAATCATTAAGTGTCACCTCACCGTGCACAGAGATGAAGGTGGTTCACGCGCTTTCTTTCTCTCTCTCTATATATATATTATATATATA